>NW_025422087.1:9262500-10512500 GCF_011764305.1 Mustela putorius furo
GAGAGAAATTAATAAATTGTGTGTTGACGAAAAAGCAGAGAGACCAATCTATTGAAAATCTAATTACTTATTAACATTCCCTACTCAAAATTTATCCTATGACACCAATTTATTTGATAACTTTGATATTTTCCACCTCAGAGATTTCAGATAATTAGATACATTGGATTTTAAGGTAGGTAGAATTTATTTTATTCCATTAATCCCCTGACTCTTCTTTTTTCTTCATATTAATTTTTTCTATAACTATTCACACAAATTTTGGGTGACTCTTTTCAACAATATTTTTACTCAGCCTTTAAGAAATACTAGATGAAAACCTATGCTGTGGGCTCTGAGGATACTAATTAATAAAATACAGAAAAAATAATTTCTTTATATATGAAGTGAGAGTGTTTTTATGCAGTTGAATAAAGCTAGAACTGTTGTTACAGGAAACTAACTTGTGCAAAAAAATTTGATGGGAAGTCAGGATGAGCTAAAGTGCTATTTCCCATTGTCTCCTGTGTGAGCATACATATTTTTTTTCTGTATCTCTCTAGTTACTCTTTCAAGACAAAGCATTCTATAAATGGAATGTAAGGTGCCTAAGCATGGTATATAATTATGTCCTAATAGAGGTTTCCTTTTCTATAAGATTTTCAATGACTGAGTGCTTGGTATGTGGTTTGTTTTCTAATTACAATCAATCATTTTCTCCTTGAAGTCATTCTTGTAACACATCTTTCCCATTATTTTTAGATCTATGACAAATCATATATTCTGTACTAATTCAGAAATGTTTTCCATTGAGTAGCTCTCATCAAATACAATTTTAAAGAAGAAACAAATAGTTGTGTGATCCCAAGGGTTGGCTTCACTTCAAATAGAAATGAAATTAATCCCATTATACCAGTTAACCCATCAGTGATTGCTGTGGGGAGGACTAATCTTAAGACTATGTAATGAAGTCAACTGCTATTGTTGGTAATGGATTCACATTCCTATAATGCTCCCCCATATAGTTATTTATTCTTGAATTTCCTTCAATAAAAGATGGTTTTCATTTCTACACTCTTGTTAAAATGCAAATAGTTGGGGCACCTGGGTGGCTCAGTGGTTTAAGTCTCTGCCTTTAGCTCGGGTCATAATCTCGGGGTCCTGGGATCGAGCCCCGCATCAGGCTCTCTGATCCGCGGGGAGTCTGCTTTCCTCCCCCTCTCTCTCTCTGCCTGCCGCTCTGCTTACTTGTGATTTCTGTGTCAAATAAATAAAACTTAAAAAAAAAAAAACTTTAAAAAATACAAATAGTTCTGGGAGAGATAATATGCAGATCTAAATTCACACAAAAATAAAAATATCTAATATCAACTGATATCAACTCTTTCCTGAGAAAATTTGTTCCATTGTACAGCTGATCTAAGAACTTGGAGGAACCCATCATGAAAGAAGGAAAGGATGCAAATAATCTGGGATATGCCAAACACAAATTTCTCCTTATTTGCAATCTTACCTGTATTCCTACTGTCTGGGACGTTAGCAGAATTACTCTTAAAAGTCTTCAATCTTAAATCCCATGCACTGTCAGTTACTTGATTCCCAGGAAAAGAGGTTTGCAACTAGAACTTAAATTACATGCATAATCAAATCTTTACATCTTTAAACATATGTATATGTACATATGTTTAAATTAAGTGTTGAGGCACCTGGATAGTTCAGTTAGTTAAGCATCGCACTGGATTTCAGCTCAAGTCATGATCTCAGGGTCATGAGATGGTGCCGAGCATTGGGCTCTATGTTCAGTGTGGAGTCTGCTTGGGATTCTCTCTCTCCTTCTGCCCCTCCCCTTCCTTGAGCTAAATAAATAAATAAATACATAAAATCTTAAAAATTAATTAATTAGGGGCGCCTGGGTGGCTCAGTGGGTTAAGCCGCTGCCTTCGGCTCAGGTCATGATCTCAGAGTCCTGGGATCGAGTCCCGCATCGGGCTCTCTGCTCAGCAGGGAGCCTGCTTCCCTCTCTCTCTCTCTGCCAGCCTCTCTACCTACCTGTGATCTCTCTCTGTCAAATAAAATAAAATAAAATAAATCTTTAAAAAAAAAAAATTAATTAATTAGTTAATTGCTTAGTGAAGTTTCTGAAGTTCAGTCCATGATGTAAATTCAACCCAATTACTTTTTTGATAAACTTGGGGGTGGGGAAGCAACTAAGCCTCCTCAGATGGTCTTGAATTTCACTGACATTGTCTGAGTTCTCCAAGCTATGGAGAATGAACAAATGAATAAGTGAAAGAACAGAGAAACCAAAGGGCATGAAAATGAGTAGAAGCAACCTGGTAAGTAAACAGTCTGATTATAGTAAAATCATTCTCCGTAAGTGACTGCTCAATAGCTATAGGCTTTATTTTATTTCATTTTTAAAGATTTTTTTTTTCTTTTTAATTTGAGAGATCAGGAGCAGAAGGGAGGGGTGGAGGGAGAAGCAATGCAGGACTTGATCCCAGGACCCAGGGATCATGGCCCCAGCCAAAGGCAGATGCTCAACCAGCTGAGCCACCCAGGCACTCTAGGTTTTAAATATAACTAAAGGTCCTCTGGGTCAGACCCTTCACTTGGTAAGATATACCATGACATCTGGAAAGCCTACGAAGAGTGATGACAGTTGCATTAAAAAGAGGCACTTTCCAATCCATTTCTTCCAATGGAGGTGAGTATACCCATAGCACAGCTGCTTGGGGTTTCAGCCTTCTTGCTCATCACACTGAGAAGGTCTGAGACTGATGGGGAATGATCATGTGGTGGTGTAAGACATTATCTGAAAAGCCCTTGTCCTTCATTGTGTTTGCTTTTACTGGCTTGTGGAAAGTGAAAAGATTCCTATTATGTGCCGCTCTGTGGTAAAACCTCTCATTTCACAAGATATACATGTGTGGGTTTCGACCCAAGTTGTTCCAGCTACCCAAGAGGTAACTAACTACTCCATATGCCTTAACCTCTGATTTATCACAGAAGAAATAAAGGTCACACTCTTCATAAAATATAGAATGTTTTTGCCAGCTAGAGTTTATTCTACACAGGAAGAATAAAGGGAAATTTGACAGAATCAGAGCCAGAATATTTAAACAAAATAATTACTTGTCTGTATTATTCAGGATAAGAAATTTCTCCCCTTAAATAATGGCTTAACCAGGCCCATTTAAATAGCCCTATCAGTGCTACTAAGTGAGACCTTATTTTAAAAAGTCTAAAAGATTTAAGGAAAAGAGGGTTCATTTTAAAATTGTTGAAAAGATAACTAGTTAACTAAAAACAATGACATAAAATGTTGAAATACACTTACATAGCAGAAAAAAAATGCTAACTGAAGATATGGATCTTTCAGTAGGAAGCAACATAAAATTCTTTTGGGCCCTAATTTACCTGAAGAATCTTTTGCCATCACTTAAAACACTTTCATGTAGTCAAAATCAATTTCTCACACTCCCTTGGACTATTTTGTTGATTTTTGACATCCCACATATGCAAAATCATTTACTCAAAGTGACTAGAGAAGTGGAAAAATTAGAGTTTCATGGTTTACGAATTGGAATTTATACAGATTTTACAGCTTTGCCTTTAAAGAAAGGGAAATGTTTTTTGCAGTTAAGAAATCACTCCAACAGATGGGCCTATCTCCTCTATTTTTATTTCTAGTTGGCTTACGGGTGAATTATCCTGGACATAGTTATAAATTTGAAATTATAGGAACTGCTGAGGGGTGATTTTTTTTTTTCCTGGCTATAAAATACAATGAGGACACAGCTGCAGCATCTAGAAAGTGAGGAAAGCTAAAACCATAAAAATAATACTACTTCCTCTTCCTTGTTTTGGATGCAAGCTCTGAAACAAGAATGAGCTTATCTGGTTTCCCATTATTTATAATGATTAATCTGAGGGCACATTCCCAGAAGAGTAATTAGCCAGTCAATTACTTCAGTGTGAATCCAGCATTTCTGATTAAGTGTAACTTTACAATTAGAAGTTACCAAACATCCAATAAAACATAGTACAGGATATCTTTTAAACTGAGGTGGGAAGGGTGTGGAAAGAAGTAAAATATGACAGCAATCACTGGTTGATTTAACTCCACTGCAAAGAGATCTCGGGACAATTGTGAATCACCTATTGAATATGAGTCAGCACTGAAATTCTATCTACTTATCTTTCTACATATGTGTTTGTTGGGTTTTTATATGTGTTCTTCCTGCTCTGTGCTCAGACTGTAACTATCTACTTTGTACGTTTTCATTAAAAGCTGATTCTTCTGACATTCGATTCATTTCAGGACCACTTTCCCCATTATCTCCTGATTACCTCCTATATACTGGTGTCAGGGGCAGGGCTCTGAATAACCATTTTCTTCCGCCCCCCCCCCCTTTTTTTAATTCAAGTATGATTAACTTACGGTATTATATTAGTTCCAGGTTTATTATGATGATTTCCAATTGTACACATTACTCAGTGCCCATAAGTGTGCTCTTAAGCCTCTTCACCTGTTTCACCTATCCCTCCACCACCTCCCCTCTGGCAAAACCACCAATTTATTCTTACATTTAAGAGTTTGTTTTATTTTTTTCCTCTTTAATTCCATATATGAGTGAAATCATATGGTATTTGTCTTGTCTTTCTCTGACTGACTTATTTCACTTAGTATTATACCCTTTATATCCAGCCATGTTGCAAATGGCAAGATTCCATCTTTCTAATGGCTGAGTAATATTCCTGTGTGTGTGTGTGTGTGTGTGTGTGAGTGTGTGTGTGTGTACACAACACACCACATCTTCTTTATCCATTCATCTATGGGTGGACACTTGGGTTGGTTCCATATCTTGCCTATTGTAAGTAATGCTGCAATGAACATAGGGGTGCAGATATCTTTTCAAACCAGTGTTTTCATTTTCTTTGGTAAATATCCAGTAGTGGAATTACTGGATATTTCTTGGTAACTTTCTTTTTAATTTTTTTGAGGGACTTCTATACTGGTTTCCACAGGGACTGTACCAATTTACACTTCTAACAAGGGTGCCCAAGGATTCCTTTCTCTCTACATCCTCACCAACACTTGTTACTTCTTGCGTTTTTTATTTTAGCCATTCTGACAGGTATTATCTCAGAATTTATATCTCATCGTGGTTTTGAACTTGTATTTCCCTGATGATGAGGGATGTTGAGCATCTTTTCATGTGTTTGTTGGCCATTTGTATGTCTTCTTTGGAATAATGTTTATTCAAGTCCTCAGCCCATTTTTTATTGGGCACTTAAGATTTTTTTGTGATATTGATTGTATAAGTTCTTTATGTATTTTGGATACTAACCTCTTATCAGATATACCCTGGGCACTTTCATCTCTCATTCGGTAGGTTGTCTTTTTTGTTTTGTTGATGGTTTCTTTCTCTATGCAAAAGCTTTTAATTTTGACGTAAGCCCAATAGTTTAATTTTATTTTGTATCCCTTGCCAAAGGAGACATTATTAGAAATACTTCTATGGCTAATTTCAAAGAAATCACTGACTATATTTTCTATGGTGTTAGGTCTCACATTTATGTCCATTAATCCATTTTTAGTTTATTTTTTTTGTATGCTATTAGTTTCCTTCTTTTGTAGCTGTCCAGTTTTCCCAACACTAACTCCATTTGTTGAAGAGACTCTCTTTTTCCCATTGTATATTCTTGCCTCCTTTGTCACAGATTAACTGACCATATGAGCATAGGTTTATTTCTGGGCTCTCTATTCTGTTCCATTGATCTATGTGTCTTTTTTTGTGCCAGTACCATACTGCTATAATTGCTATAGCTTTGTCGTATATCTTCAAATCTGAAATTGTGATACCTCCAGTTTTTTTTTTTTTTCAAGATTTCTTTGGCTATTTGGAGTCTTGTGTGGTTCCATGCAAATTTTAGGATTATTTGCTCTAGTTCTGTGAAAAATGTTGTTTTGTGTCCTGTGACTTTACTGAGTTCATTTATCAGTTCCAGTAGTTTTTATGCGGGGTCTTTAGGATTTTCTATATATAGTATCATGTCATCTGCATATAGTGAACGTTTTACCTCTTCTTCACCATTTTAGATGATTTTATTACTTTCTCTTGTCTGATCGGTATGGCCAGGACTGCCAGTACTATGTTGAACAAAAGTGGTGAGAGTGGACAACTTCATCTTATTCCTAATCTTAGAGAAAAAGCTCTCAGTTTTTCATCATTGAATATTATATTAGCTGCGGGTTTTTCATATACCGTTTTTATTATGTTGAGGTATGACTCCCTCTAAACCTACTTTGGTGAGACTTTTAATCATAATGTTTGTTGTACTTTGTCAAATGCTTTTTCTGCATCTATTGAGAAGAGATGATCATATAGTTGTTTTTTTGTGTTTTTTTTATCAACCCTTGTTAATGTGATATATCACATTGATTGATTTGCAAATACTGAACCACACGTGCCTCCCTGAAATAAATCCCACTTGGTTTTGGTGAATTATTTTTAATGTATTATTGAATTTGATTTGCTGATATTTTGTTGAGGATTTTTGCGTCTATATTCATCAGTGATATTGGCCTATAGTTCTCTTTTTTGTAGTGCCTTTATACAGTTTTGGTATCAGAGCAATGCTGGCTTCAGAAAATACATTTGGAAGCTTTCTTTCCTCTTCTATTTTTTGGAATAGTTTGAGAAGCAACATTGACTCTTTAAATATTTAAATATTTGGTAGAATATTCCTGTGAAGTTGTTTGGTCCTGGTCTTTTATTTTTTATTGAATTCAACTTTCTTGCAAGTAATTGATCTGTTCAAATTTTCTATATCCTTATTCAGTCTTGGGAGGTTATACGTTTCTAGGAATGTATCTATTTCTTCTAGGTTGTTGGTATATGATTATTTCATAATATTCTCTTATAACCCTTTGCATATCTATGGCGCTGGTTATTTCTCCTCTCCAATTTTTTTAAAAGATTTTATTTATTTATTTATTTATTTGAGAGAGAGCGAGTGAAAGAAAGAGCACAAACTAAGAGGAAGAAACAGACTCCCCACTGAGCAGGGAGCCCAATGTAGCGCTTGATCCCAGGACCCTAAGACCATGACCTGAGCTGAAAGCAGACCCCTAACCAATTAAGCCCCCCAGGTGCCCTTCTCTTTCCATTTCTGATTTTCATTTGAGGACTTTTTTTTTTTTTTTTTTAAAGAGTCTGGCTGAAGGTTTCTCAATTTTCAACTTTCTTGATCTTTTCAAAGAAGCAGCTCCTGGTTTCATGTTCTGTTGGGTTTTTTTAGTTTCTATTTCATCTATTCTGTTTTATTCTTTATTATTTCCTTTCTTCTATTACCCCTGTGCTTTATTTGTTCTTCTTTGTTTAGGTCCTTTAGTTGTAAGCTTTGGTTATTTATTTGATATTTTTCCTGCTTCTTGAGGTAGGCCTATATTGTTATAATCTTCCCTTTTAGAAAAGTTTTTGCTGCATCCCAAAATGTTGGACGGTCGTGTTTTCGTTTTCATTTGTCTCCGTGTATATTTTTTATTTCCTCTTTGATTTCTTGGTTGACTCATTCATTGCTTAATAGCATGATATTTAACCTACATGTATTTGTGTTCTTTCTAGATTTTTTTTTCTTGTGATTTCTAATTTCATACCATTGTGGTCGGAAAAAAATGCATGATATGATTTTGAGTTTGTTGAGACTTGTTTTGTGACTTAACATGGTTTATTCTGGAGAATGTTCCATGTGCACTTGCAAAGAATGTGTATTCTGCTGTTTTAAGATGGAATGTTCTGAATATATCTGTTAGATCCATCTGGTGCAATGTGTCATTTAAAGCCACTGCTTCCTTGTTGATTTTCTGCTTGGATGAACTATCCATTGTAAGTGGGGTGTTAAAGTTTCCTACTGTTGTTGTATTACTATCAATTTCTTCCTTTATGTTTGTTAATAGTTGCTTTATGTATCTGGGTACTCCCATGTTGGCTACGTAAATGTTTACACTTGTTAGATCTTGTTGGATGGTTCCCTTTATGAATATGTAGCCTTATTCTTTGTCTCTTATTACAGTCTGTTTTAAAGTCTATTTTGTCTGTTATAAGTATTACTACCCCAACTTCTTTTTGCTCCATTTGCATGATAAATGTTTTCCATCCTTTCCCTCTTAATCTACATGTGTCCTTAGGTCTGAAATGAGTCTCTTACAGGTGGCATATAAATGGGTCTTCTTTTTTATCCATTCAGTTACCCATATCTTTTGATTGAAGTATTTAGCCTATTTACATACAAAGTAATTATTGATAGGCCTGTACTTACTGCCATTTTGTTACTTGCTTTACAGTTGATTTTGTAGTTTCTCCCTTTTCCTTTCTTCTTTTGTTCTTTTCCCTGTGGTTTGATGATTTTGTCTAGTGATATGCTTGGATTCATTTCACTTTATTTTGGCACATCTATTACAGGTTATTGATTTGTGGCTACCATTAGGTTTGCATATAACATGCTATGCATATAGCAGTCTATATTAAGATGATGATTGCTTAAGTTTGAATCCATTCTAAAAATAACAAATTTTTACTATTGCCTTCCACATTTTATGCATATGATGTCATACCTTAATCCTTACATTCTGTGAATCCCTTGACTTATTTTTATAGATATAACTGATTTCACTTGCTTCTGTGCTCTAATCTCCATACTGATTTTAAACGCAATTAATCTACTATTTTATTATGTTTGTGTGTACCTGTGAAAATTTTTCTTTCCTAATTTTCTTATTCCTGATTATGGCCTTTTCTTTCCATTCAGAGAACCCCTTTTAACATTTCTCATAAGGCTTAGGTTTAACAGTGAGAAATTCTTTAAACTTTTACTTGTCTGGGAAATTTTTATCTCTCCTTCTATTCTGAATGTTAGCCTCAGTAGATAGAGTGACCAATAGAAATGCAAGGAGAAATGAATTAGTTCACAATTATAGTCAAGTATTTCAATACCATTGTCAATAACTGAGAACAAGGAGAAAGAAAATTACATCATCAACCAAATGACCTAACTGACATATTTACAGTACACTATTCAAAAACAATAGGATACACATTCAGAGCACATGGAAATTTTGCCAAAATAGACCATATTCTGAGTATTAAAACAAATAATTCTCAGCAGACTCATAAGTACCCAAGTCATGCAAAGTATGTCCCCTGGATAAAATGAAATAAAATTAGATATCAATAATAGAAATAACTCTAGAATATTTCAAATATTTGGAAAGAAAAATAACACACTTCTAAATAACCAAGTGGTCAGAGAATAAATCAAAAGGGACAATTGGAAGTATTTTTTAACTGAATAGAGAGGAAACCACAAATCAGAATTTGTGGGTTGCCACAAAAAGGAAAATGTACAGCATGAAAACTTTATATTAGAAATACAGAAAGATCTTTAGTTAATGATTTCAACTTCTACCTTAAGAAACTGGAGGAACAAAAGATACCCAAAGAGAAATGGAAATAACAAAAGAATGGTAATCAAAGAAATAAAACAGGAAAAAATTGTTTTTGAGACCAATAAAATTAATAAATCTCTAGTCAGGCTGACTAGAAGAAAAAGCATGAAGACCCAAATTACCATTGTCATGAATATGACACTGCTGATTTCATAGAGGTTAAAATAAGAAAATATTATAAAAATAATTTGAATTAAATGGACAAAGTCTTTGAAAGACACAGAATATCAAAGCTCACTTAAGAATAGATAATCTGAGGGAGGGGTGCAGCATGGCTCTGTCGGTTAAGCATCTCCCTTTGGCTCAGGTCATGATCCCAGGGTCCTGGAATAGAGCCCCACATCAGGATGCCTGCTCAGAGAGAAACCTATTTCTCCCTCTCCCTCTCCCACTCCCCCTGCTTGTTCTTCCCTCTCTTGCTATCTCTCTGTCAAATAAATAAATAAAATCTTTTTTAAAAAAATAATAATCTGAATAGTCCGGCCTTCTTTTTTCAATTTTTTTATTGTAGTAAAATACACATAACATAAAATTTACCATTTAACCATTTTTAAGTGTATAGTTCAGTGGTATTAAAATAATCATAATTGGGGCGCCTGGGTGGCTCAGTGGTTTAAGCTTCTGCCTTCGGCTCGGGTCGTGATCTCGGGGTCCTGGGATCGAGCCCCGCATCGGGCTCTCTGCTCAGCAGGGAGCCTGCTTCCCCCTCTCTCTCTGCCTGCCTCTCTGCCTGCTTGTGATCTCTCTCTGTCTATCAAATAAATAAATAAATAAATAAATATTTTAAAAAAAGATGCTACAACTATATATTTTAAAAAAAATACTCATAATAGTGTGTGATAATCACCACCATCAATCTCAAGAACACTTTACACCTTGCAAAACTAAAGATTTGTACTAATTAAATAACAACTATCCATTCCATCTTTCCCCCATCTCCTGACAACCACCATTCTATTTTCCATCTTCATAATTTTGAGTATTCTAAGTACTTCATATAGATGGAATCATCCAACATTTGTCTTTTCGTGACTGGTTTATTTTACTTACATAATGTCCTTAAGTTTCACTCATGCTGTAGCATACATTAGAATTTCCTTCATTTTTAAAGCTAAATAATAGTTTATTTATGTATATACCAAATTATCTTATCCATTCATCCAAGATGGACTCTTGGTGTGCTTTCACATTTCACCTATTGCGAATAATACTTCTACAAATATGGATATACAAATATTTCCTTGGGAACCTGACTTTGATTATTTGGGGTATATACTGAGAAGTGGAATTATTGGATCATATGTTAATTCTATTTTTAACATTCTAAAAAAACACAATACTGTTTTCAAGTGTCTGTACTTTCTCTAATTCTCATCAATACTGCATAAATATTCCTTCTCAAAATCCTTGTCAACACTTAACTATTTCCTGGGGCTTTATGATAGTTAGCCATACTAATGGGTGAGAGGTAGTATTTCATTGGAGTTTTAATTTGCATTTCCCCAATTATTAATAATGCTACCTATCTTTTATGTGCTTACTGGCCATTTGTATGCCTTCTTTGGAGAAATGTCTATCCAAGTGCTTTGCTTGTTTTTGAATTAAGTTGTTTGCTTTTTTGTTAGTGAGTTTAAGAGTTCTGTATACATTCTAGATATTAATCCTACATCAGCCATAAGATTTGCAAATATTTTCCCCTTTTAGGTGGATTATTTGTTTTGTTTTGTTGATTTTGATGGAGAGGCTTTTTTAGTTTTCATGAAGTCCAGTTTGTGTATTTATTCTTCTGTTGTCTCTGCCTTTAGTGTCGCATCTAAAAAATGATTGCCAAAGCCTTAAAAATCTTGAAATCCATAAAATTCTTGCCCTCTATTTTCTTGTAAGAGTTTTATAGTTTTAAGTCTTACATTTGAGTTCTTGATCCATTTTAAATTCATTTTTATATGGTATTAGATAAGATCCTAACCTGATTTTTTTGCATATGGATAACCAGTTTTCCCAGAACTATTTGTTGAAAAGATTCTCCTTTCGCCCATTGAATGGTCTTAACCTGCCTGTCAAAAATCATTTGACTAGCTATGTAAGGGCTTATTTCTGGGCTCTATTATATTCCACTGGTCTAATTTGTCTGCCTTTATGCCAGTACTACATTGTTTTGATTACTGTAGCATTGTAGTAAATATTTAGATCAGGAAATGTGAGTCCTCCAGCTCTGTTCTTCTTTTTTTTTTTGTATAAACTGTGTTGGCTATTCAGAGTCCCCTTGAGATTTTATAAGAAGTTTAGAATAGCTTTTTTTTTTCTTTTGTATCTGCAAAGAAAAGACATTAAAATTTTTGATAAGAATTTCATTAAATCTGTACATTGCTTTGGGCTAACATTATTAAGTCTTTCTATCCATGAGCATGGAATATGTTTCCATTATAAATGTCTTCTTTAATTTCTCTCAGAATTTTTTTTTAGTTTTCATTGTATGTCTTTCCTCTCTTTGGTTAATTCCTAATATTCTATACTTTTTAACACTATTATAAATGAAATTGTTTTTGTAATTTCTTTTCAGATTTATTTCAAGTGTATAGAAATGCAACTATTTTTGTGTGTTTACTTTTTATCCTGCTACTTGGCTGAATTCATTTATTAGTTCTAGCAGTTTTTGTGTTTTTTTAAGGTTTTCTATATATAAGATTATATTATCTATGAATAGAAATCATTTTGTTTCTTTTTCAATTTGGATTACTTTTATTTCTTTTTTGTGCCTAATTGTTCTGGCTGGAACTTCTTGTACTATGTTAAGCAGAATTGGTGAAAGTGAATATCCTTGTATTATTCCTGATCTCAGGGGGAAGGTCTTTAATCATTGCATATGATGTTTATTGTAAGTTAGTCATATATACGGCTTTTATTTATTTATTTTTTAAAGATTTTATTTATTTACTTGACAAAGAGAAATCACAAGTAGACGGAGAGGAAGGCAGAGAGAGAGAGAGAGAGGGAAGCTGGCTCCCTGCTGAGCAGAGAGCCCGATGTGGGACTCGATCCCAGGACCCTGAGATCATGACCTGAGCCGAAGGCAGCAGCTCAACCCACTGAGCCACCCAGGCACCCCATACGACTTTTATTATGCTGAAGTAGTTTTCTTCTATTCCTAGTTTGTTGAGGGTTTTTATTATAAAAGAGAGCTGAATTTTATCAAAAGCTCTTTCTACATCAATTGAGATGATCCTGTGGGTTTTTTCTTTTATTCAATTAACATGGTGTATTACATTTGATTTTTACATGTTGAAACATTGCATTTTAGGAATAAATCCCACTTGGTTATGGTGTATGAGCCTTTTAATGTGTATTAAATTCAGTTCATTAGCATCTCATTGAAAAGTTTTTCATCAATGTTTATAATGTATATTTGTCTGTAGTTTTCTTATAGTGTCCTGGTATGACTTTGGTATCAGGGTAATGCTGGCCTCACAGAATGAGTTAAGAAGTGTTTCTTTTCATGTTTTTGGAAAAGTTTGAGAAGGGTTGGTATTAGTTGTTCTTTACATATTTCATAGAATCCATTAGTGAGACATTAATTTAAAACCTCTTCTTTATTAGGAGATTTTTTTATTTTTGATCCAATCTTATTACCACTTATTGGTCAATTCAGAGTTTCTATTTCTACATGATATAATATTGGTAGGTTTTGTGTTTCTAGGAATTTCTCTATTTCATCTAGGTTATCCAATTTATCTCATAGTATTTTCTTACAATAATTTTTTATTTTTGTAGAATCAGTAGTAATGTCCCCATTTTCATTTCTGATTTTAGTAATTTGAGCCTTCTCTCTTGTTTCCATAGTCCATCTAGCTAAAGGTTTGTAAATTTTGTTGGCCTTTTCAAAGAACCAACTTAAGTTTTCATTGTTTCTAGATTGTCTTTCTAGTCTCTATTTTGTTATTCATTGTTTACTCTATTATTTCCTTTATTCTGCTAGATTTGGGTTTAATTATTTTTCTTTTTCTAGTTCCTTAAGTTCTAAAGTTGCCTATGTCTTTTAAATAAACTGCATTTGTATGTAAAAAGTTTCTGACAAAGCCAGGCCTAGATGGCTTCAGTGGTGAATTCTACCAAACATTTAAAGAAGAAGTAATACAAAGTATACGTGATCTCTTCCAAAAAATTAGAGAAGAGAGAATAACTCCCAATTAATAGAGGAGACTAATATTATTCTAACACCCAAGGTGGACAAAAATCTTAAAAGAAAAATAAATTACACGACCAATATTTCTCTTGAACTTGCAAAAATTGAAAAAAAAAAAGTTGGAAATTGAATCCAACAATGTATTAACAATCACAACCAAGTAGCTAACTTTTGAATATCAAACATGTAATTCACCATAACATTAAAAAAACATATAATTTATAGATTCATTTGTCCAACCCAACATCTGTCATAACAAAAATACTCTCAGCAAACAAATAATAGAAGTCCTTCAACTTGTTAAAAGATGACTATAAAAAACCTAGTTAACATTACACTCAATTGTAAAAACTGAATGTTTTCCCCCCTAAAATCAAAAGTAAGACAAGAATATCCATGGTCACCACTTCTTTTCAACAATATATAGAGGTTCAAACCAGTGCAATAAGACAAGAGAAAAATATAAGTTATCTAGACTGGAAAAGTGGAAGTAAAATTATCTTTACGTATAGACATCATGATCATCTATGTAAAAAGATGGAGTTTCAAAAATCCTATTAAGATCAGCAAGTTTAGCGAACATTGCTGGATACAAAATCAATATACAAAAATGATTGTATTTTTAAATCTACCTACAATCAGAAATTACTATCCAAGAATAATAATATCATTTATATTTGTAAAAGTCACAATTACTTAGAAATAAATCTGATAAAATGTGTAAAACTGTACACTGAGAACCATAAAATATTGCTGAGGGAATTTAAGGAAATTGGAGAGATATACTTGTAAAGTCAAAAGTGTCAATAGTGTTAAGACTTTAATTCTCCCCACAATAACTTGAAGATTTACTATAATCTCGATCAAAGTCAAAGCAGAATTTTGTGTTAAAATTGATGAGATCATCTAAAATTCATATGGAAATGCCTAAAACTTAATAGCCATAACAAGTTTGAAAAAGAAACAAGTTGGAAGACTACCTGAATTTAAGACTTACCGTAAAGCTAAGGTTATTAAGACAGCATGGTTTAGGATAAAGATGTACAACAAATTAATGAAAAAATATAGAATTCACAAGTAGACATATGCATAGAAATGGACAACTGATTTTTTACCAAGGAGCAAAGACAAGTCAGTGGAGAAAGATAGTTTTCAAGAAATTGTGCTGGCTACTGGCTATTTTCTCCAAAGATACAGATGTAGTGAAAAGAAGGACCATCTGTACCCCCAATGTTCATAGCAGCGATGGCCACAGTCGCCAAAAGGTGGAAAGAGCCAAGATGCCTTTCAACAGAAGAATGGATAGAGAAGATATGGTCCATATATACAATGGAGTATTGTGCCTCCATCAGAAAGAATGAATACCCAACTTTTGTATCAACACGGATGGGACTGGAGGTGATTATGCTGAGTGAAATAAGTCAAGCAGAGAGAGTCAATTATTGTATGGTTTCACTTACTTGTGGAGCATTAGGAATAACATGGAGGGTATTGAGAGATGGAGAGGAGAAGTGAGTTGGGGGACTCTGTGGACTCTGAGAAAACAACTGAGGGTTTTGGAGGAGAGGGTGGTAGGGGGTTGGGTGCCTGATGGTGGGTATTAAGAAGGGTACATATTGCTGGAGCACTGGGTGTGACGCATAAAATTAAATTAAATTAATAAAATAAAATTCTAAAAAAAAGAAAAATGGTGCTGGGACCATTGAAAATCCACATGCAAAAAACACAAATTTTAATCCAAATTTCACACCATGTACAAAAATTAACTCGAAATGGATCATAGACATAAAATAACACTATAAACTTCTAGAAAAGAACACAGGAGAAAACCTTTGCTTACCTTGGATTGGGCAAGAATTTCTTAGATTTGACACCATAACCATTATTTATGAAAGAAAAGATGATATACTGGATTTTATCAATATTGACGATGTATGCTCTTCCAAAGACACTGCTAAGAAAATACAGACAGACCACTATCTTGGAAAAACTAGTTGAAAATTCATAGAACTAAAAAAGATTTGTATCCATAATACATATTTAAAAATCTCAAATTCAGGGACGCCTGGGTGGCTCAGTTGGTTAAGCAGCTGCCTTCGGCTCAGGTCATGATCCCAGCATCCTGGGATCAAGTCCCGCATCGGGCTCCTTGCTCCATGGGGAGCCTGCTTCTCCCTCTGACTCTGCCTTCCACTCTATCTGCCTGTGCTCACTCTTGCTCGCTCTCTCTCTGACAAATAAATTTTAAAAATTAAAAAAATCTAAAAAAAAAAATCTCAAATTCAGTAAGTAAACAAAACCCAATTTATATATTTTATTTTTTAAGATTTCATTTATTCATTTGAGACAGAGAGATAGACAGAACATGGGCAGGAGGAGAGATGGAGGGAGACTGAGAAGCAGAATCCCTGCTGAACCCAGAGCCCTATCTATGTGGGGCTCAATCCCATGACCTGGAGATCACAACCTGAGTCGAAGTCAGATGCTCAACCAACCATCTGAGCCACCCAGGTGCCCCAACAAAACCCAATTTAAGATGAGTTAAAAATTTGTACACTTCTCCAAAGGAGATGTATGGCTAGCAAATAAATACATGAAAGGTGTTTAAAAAAAAAAAAAAAAAAAACTTTAATAATAAAATCCAAACACCTTAAAAAATAAAAGAAGTTCAACACCATTAGTCTTTAGGGACAGGCAAATTAAAACCACAACAAAACTATACTTTAAATTGAAAAGTAGATGATACAAATATCAGAAAGAGGAACTAGAGGAACTAGTTGAGGAACTAGAACTTTTGTACATGCTTGGAGGATGTAAAATGCTAAAATCACTTTGGGAAAACAGTTTGGAAGTTTCTTTAATAGTTAATACATATACCTAATCCATGATCATACACAGGTATTTACAAAAGAAAAATGGAAGCAAAAATCCACATAAACACTTGTATACAAACATTCACAAAAGTTTTATTTACAATAGCCCCAAACTAGAAACAACCTAAATGTCTAACAACAGGTGAATGAGTAAACAAATTTTGATACAATCACATACATCCTGCTCAGGAACAAAAAGAAATGAACTGCATATATTGAGACAACACAAAAGAATCTCAAGATAATTATGCAGGTAAAAGAAGCCAGACAAAAGGGAGTATATACTATATGATTCCATTCATATAAAATCCTAGAAAAATCAAACTTATTTCTAGTCATGTTAAACAGCTGAGTGGTTGATTGAGGGAAGACAGGGAAGAGGAGGAGGGAGGAATTACAAAAAAGTCCAAGAAAACTTTTGAGGATGATAGACATGATTTTATCTTGATCGTGGTTATAGTCGCACAGATAGATATAAATATATGTAAAAGCTGATCAAATTGCTGAATTTAAATATGTGCAGTTTATTGTTAACCATACTTCCAAAAAGCTGTAAAAATTACAGCTTATTTTAATAAATCAACAGGTTATTAAGGGTAAGATTTTAACAGTACTTGAAACCATCACTATTTATCATATACATGAAAGCAATCTCTCACTTTGTTTTTCAAACAGGTGACAAACTCTAAGTTATTTTGAATTTGCTACATTAGATGAACATGTTATTAACAAATTTAAAATAATACATCATGATTTTTAGAGACAAATGAAATTTAAAATGTAAATTTAAGTATACTTGCAACTCAAAATATACCACAAAAAATGTTTTGTTTAGAATATTTGGGATCTTTATAGTTGGAAAAAAATAATCAACTGGCTTATTTTTATACATATTATGTTCTATTTCTAAACATAAATACAAGAGTGACTGAGTGACTAAGTCATGAGTTCTATTATCCAAATATATTCAGAATCTCACTGTTTCTCACCACCTCCATTGTTCCCACTCTAGTCAAACACCCTCATCTGTCCTCTGGATTATTACAATACTTTTCCACCTGTTCTCCCTCTTTCCCTTACGCTTTCTCTAGCCTATTCTTAATGCAGCCCCCAAATACCTTATGGCATTCCTTCGTTCAAGTCTAGCCAATGGCTTCCTCATAGAAGTGAGAATTCTTACACTGCCCTTCAGGGCATTATTAGTCATACTCCAATTATGCCGGCCTTTCTCCTACTCAGACATGCCCACCACATTTCTACTTCAGGTCCTTTGACTTGCTCTACCTGAACATCTTAGAGCTTGTCTCCTTTTCTTCTTCAGAGATTTCCCAAAAATCACCGACCTTTACTCCCTACCTCATTCTCTGCCTTGTTTTGCTAAACAACATCAACATTATCTGATATACTGTGTATTTTACTTATTTAGTGTATTGTATTAATTGTACTGATGATCCTAATTATTGGCCTTTAAGTATTTTGCACATTTAGTAGATCCTCCCCAAAAAGGAGGAAGAATCCATATTCACCCCCCTCAACCTGGGCTGGCACCCCTCAAATTCCATTTTGAAACAGACAAGACTTAAATAATAACTTCTTGCTTGATTTTTTTAAAACTGAATTTGCATCAGATGCCATTATTGTCCTTTGATAATGTGAGTCCTCAAGGACTCCCAACATTAGATTTCCTTGCATTCCCAAGATTTTAGAGCAAGTATTTAATTCAAGGATGATCAGAGAAGACAGTGTGATTTAAAAGAATGGAGTAGAATTTTTTTTTTAAGATTTTTATTTATTTATTTGACAGAAATCACAAGTAGATGGAGAGGCAGGCAGAGAGAGAGGAGGAAGCAGGCTCCCTGCTGAGCAGAGAGCCCGATGCGGGACTCGATCCCAGGACTCCGAGATCATGACCTGAGCCGAAGGCAGAGGCTTAACCCACTGAGCCACCCAGGCGCCCTGGAGTAGAATTTCTTACCAAAATTTTTTTTCTCTTATGATAACTAAACTTTCGTTATCAGTCATTCATCTCGTTTGGTTCAAAAGCTCTGTTTTTAAGAGTCATCAATTTCATCAGCTAAGAATCCCTAATTATCAAATTACAGCTAAATTGAAAGCATTATAAGAATTAAAAATATGTTGGGGCACCTTGGTGGCTCAGTCAGTTGAGCATCTGCCTTCAGCTCACATCATGATCTTGGGGTTCTGGGATTGAGCCCCACATTAAGCTCCCTCCTCAGCAGGGAGTCTGCTTCTCCCTCCCCCTTGCCCCTCCCCTCTGCTTGTGTTCTCTCTCTGTCTCTCTGTGTCTCAAATAGATATAATCTTTTAAAAAAAGAATTAAAAATATGTTCTCATCCCTGCCCTCAAAAGCTAAGAATTCAGTTGCCATAAAATATTAGTAATCCCAGAGGCGCCTGGATAGCTCAGTGGGTTAAGCCTCTGCCTTCAGCTCAGGTCGATTCCAGGTCTTGGGGTTAAGCCCCGTATCGGGCTCTCTGCTCAGCAGGGAGCCTGCTTCCCCCTCTCTCTCTGCCTGCCTCTCTGCCTCCTTGTGATCTCTGTCTATCAAATAAATAAATAAAAATCTTAAAAATATATATACATATGTATGTGTATATATATATATATAAACATATATATATATAATCCCAAGAGGAAAGGAGAGCCCCTAAGTGATCTTCAGCAAAGCAATCTCTTTTTGCCTAAGAAAATAAATGGCTAAAATAGTTACTAAATATATATATCTTACATATATTTTAAAATAAGTCTTCCATATCTCTACTCTTATTTGAATCATGACAAGAGAAAAGACATTCTCCGAAATAATATTCCCATTTCATTGACTCTTCTGGCAGGAGCAGCAGGCTACCTGTCACCACCATTCTCATGAGCTCACGTCAGCTAGATTATGATTGGTCCACTATTACAATTGTTAGTTACACAGAATGCCAAGAGAGTCAGCAACATCACTAAGATAAACAAGTGAAAAATAGAAAAAGTATCTAAACCAATGCTTGTCCATGAAAAAAAAAATGATAACACATCTCATTACAACTGGATAATTGTGAGGCCACCAATGCACAGACATGTAAATTGACTGTTCTGATCAAATAAGCTAGTCATGGTGGAAACATCATGTAGATATGTCAACTCCCTCTGAACAATACAGCTGGCATATAGTCGTTACAAGAAAAGATCCTGTGCAACTAAGGTTTATGATCCCCAACTATGAAGTCCACGTCAGTAGGATATAGAGTCTTGGGCTGAAAGGGCAGGGACATGACCAGATGAGAAGGGAGTGAGGCAAGAGAGATGGAAGTTACCATTACCAAAGGTGCCCTGTCTTAGACACACATACACACACACACACAAAATGTCTTTTCGAAAATCAGGAAATGGAGAGAAAAAAAATCACATAGTCGGTGGACAAATTTCTCTTAGGAGGATAGACTGCCCCCAAAGGACTACTCTATTTATTTAAATTGTGTAGAATCATTAAAATCCTGATTGATAGAGCAAATATGGAGAGCTACGCTTGCTTCCATATGACTTTCTAATGAGACTGACGTTAGCCCAAAAAAGCACTTACTCCATGAAACAATCATACAAGTACCTTCTCTTTAATTGAACCCTGCCATTCTTACCTCAATAGAGGAGATTTTTTTTCTTACATTTTTTAAAGAATCTATCTTAACACTTCCAGACAGAAAGAATCCATTTCTTGAGTGAGAGTAAAATAAGGAAGTAAGCTCATTATCTGTGTAAGTGAAGCAAAATTAAAACAACTTTACATCAATTATCTGACCAAGATAATAATCTTCATCCTCTGCTTCACTTCACACATGTCGTATGTCTGTTTTCCAAGATGTAAAATTTTAGAAATAATAGAATACTAAAAATGCCTACCTCCTAGGAGTTTAGAAAAATTAATGGAATTTAAGTTAGGAGGAATGCAATTGTCTTGCCTGGAATTTGGCTAGCCCAGCTAAATTAATGCCAGAGCTTTTTCAAAAATGTGCCACGAGACCCGTAAGATTAAGGAATACAATAGCTACTCATGACCTCAAGTACAAATCTCCTCAAGAAAAGGTCCTCTCAAGTCAGGTGTGACCCCTTGTCTAATGCACATGACCAGTCACCAGCTATAGGCTAGTGGAAAGAATAGTCTCCACCTCATTTACCAAAAATTCCTTTAGCGATAAATCAGCAAAAATGTACTAAGTGCCAATGTGAAGGCAACCTGATCTCCTGCTGGAGGGTCTGCTCACAGGGGATTGTTAAACTCAGCATTGCAACCTGCTTAAAAACCCTGATTTTAAGCTCTGTGTTCAGAAACTCTGTAACCCTTAATATTTGGATCAATCAGAATTTCTAAAAGCCTCTGCTCCCTCTAACAACTTTGTCCTACAAATTACCGCTTCTTATTAACCTACATATTACAGCATAAAAAACTAGTAACGTTACAAAATTATCTGTGGTTGGATTAATGAAAGCATTCATACAGCTCTCTGATTGCTGTCTTTGGACCATGAGCTTGGAAATTTTTCCATGTACTTCTATGTTTAAGAGTGAATTGGATACTTGTCTCAATTCTGCATTTTAAAAGCTTGTTTTTGATTCTTAACCAGGGTCTTTTCTCCTGGGGTTTTCTAGATATCCATTAACCCCTGACATTTTAAACAATATTTGGAGTAAAGGATAATAAAGGATTTGTCTCACTTCACTTTGGGTTCTTAACATGTAGCTTTTAAAACTCAGAATGTCTGGAGTGATAGGAGTGTCTTTATTATTCATGAGCCCTTTAGATCACACCTGAGTTTCTACTAATGAGATGAATCAAGATAGAGGCTGTTACCAGAAAACAAAACAAAACAAAAAAACAACCATGTGACTGAAGGCTAGGGGTCTTGACCCAGCCTAGGTTCTGGGGGTAGGAGGAGAGCTACAGACTGAGTTCTGCCCTATAGCCAATGATTCAGTCAATCATGCCCATGTAATGAAACACCAATAAAAACTCCAGACACCGAGATGTAGGTGAGTTTTCCAGTTGTTAAACACATTGATAGACTGATGTGGAGGAGGTGATTCACTCAGACTCTGTAGAGAGAAGAAAATGGAAACTCAGTGTTTAAAATTCTCTCAGATCTTGCCCTCAGAGTCTTCATTTAGCTGGTCCTCATTTGTATCCTCTATAATACAACTGTGCTTGTAATTACACTTTCCTGAATTCTATTAGTTGTTTTAGTCTAGTGAATCCTCAAAATCCCTTAATTTGTAGCTGGTTGGTAGGAGTATGGGTGGCCTGGGGACGTGAACTTGCAGTGGGCATCTGAAGTAAGGAAGCTTTGTGGGGAAGGTGCTATTAACCCTGTGGAGTCTGACACTAACTCTGCATGGTTAACTAACTCAGACTTGTATTATAACACAATGAGAATCCATATCTGTTGTCCGATTTTTAAAGGGCTCTTTGACCAAAAACTTACATTACAAACCATTGCTCTCAGAGTCCTAAGCGAAGAGTTTTCCAAATGGATGAAGTGTTCTTCAAGAAGAAGCCTCATTAGCCATGGAAAAGAGTCGGGTGGCTTCTAAAACTTACAAAAGATGGCTATTAAGTCATCAGAAATCCTGCAGCTGTTTAAAAGCCTAAGTATCTTAAATTCTCTTCTACCCTACACCTTCCAAATGAAGAAAATAAAAAATGAAAGTAGAACACAAGGTTTCCCAACACAGAAAACTCAATACCCAGCTCTTAATCTTTTCTACCCACCACTTCCTTCTCACTCTGCTTTCTAAACTCCACCCTATCACCTGCTCCCTTCCCCCGTCTTTCCCCATCTCAGCAAAGAAAACATCCATCGTTCAGGCCATCAACCCTGGAATCCTCCTCGTCTCCTGTATTTTTCTCATACCCCACATCTTCAAATCCTTCAAGAGGTATTCAACAGCAGACAATATCTCATCTTCTATGCAGCAGCTCTCAAATTGTGGTCCGTCGATTCCTAGGAGTCCTCAAGATAAATATGGGGGGTCAACAACACGTCCACTAAAGAGACAGTCCAAAAGAGTGAGCCCATCACTTGAAGGGAAAATTTTTCATAACACTCAAATATTATTTGTCTTTTTCACTGAATCGATACTTGCAGTGATGGTGTAAAAACAATGGTGTATAAAACTGTTGGTGCCATAGCACAAATCAAACCAGTGGCACCAAGTGGTATTAGTATTCCTCACTGCCATGAGCTCACAAGAAAAAGGAAAGAAAGGAAGAGGCACTCAGTTTCATTTAAGAATGCCCTTAATGCCTGGGTGGCGCAGTCTGGTAAGTGTCTGCCTTTGGCTCAGGTCATTATCCCAGGGTCCTGGGATTAAGCCATGCTTCGGGCTCCCTGCTCCTTTGGGGGTCTGCTTCTCCCTCTCCCTCTGCCAACTGTTTTGTCTGTTTGTATTCTCTCTCTCTCTGTCAAATAAATAAATAAAATCTTTAAAAAAAAGAATGCCTTAATGAAACTATCAATTTTTTATTTTAATTGTATTAAGTATCAATACCTAAATACATGCTAGATGATAAAATGGAAAATATACACCAAGCACTTTGTTACACACTGAAATACACTTGTGCAATTATTTGTTGCAAGCTGAGCTAACCACTTTTTTTATAGAACACCACTTTGACTTAAGAGAGCTACTGATAAACTGTCACTCACATTGATTATTTGCAGATATTTTCTTGAAAAGTGAACAAAGTGGGCTTGTCATTTCAAAGAAAAGAAACCACAGAAATTAGTGCTAACGTAGAATTGAGATTTCAGAGGGAAATTAGAATTTTTTGAAAACTTATATCCACCAGTGTGGGCTTAAATCTTCCCAATACTTAAAAATGTTTTTGATGAGATCATGATATTACTAGCAAATGTGATTTTTATGTCGTACAATAAAAAAGTCCATCAACATTTAGAAAATCTGCATAACTCAATATTCAGTATTTTCCAAATGACCAGTTCATGATGCTATCCAATTAAGCATATGTAAAGATTTATTCACAGTCTGAAACAGACCAATGGATTTTAAGGTAACTGAGTACAAAAACTTCATTGATTTGGTTTCAATGAAACTAAACTGCGTATTGAAGCTAAACTTGAAGAACTATTACTTATAAATTTTGCTAGAATATCATGAAATATCCACTGTTAACTGAAAACTCTTCTGTTTTCCAAGTACATATCTCTGTAAAAGTAGATTTTCTTCATATACTTCAACTAGTACAATATATCATAACAGATTGAATGCAGTAGCAAATATGAGACTCTAGGTGTCTTCTATGAAGCCAAACATTAAAGAGATTTGCAAAAGTCTAAGGCAATGCCAATAATCTCACAAATTTCTTTTTCTTTTGGAAAACACATTTATTTTTCATAATAATGTTAACATTATAGATTTATTACTGTCATTTTTACATGAATCAATAATTTTTTTTTTTTAAGAGAGAGAGCAAGTGCATGGGTTGGAGGGGAAGGGCAGAGGGAGAGAGAGACTCTCAAGCAGGCTCCACACTCAGTGCAGAGCCCAATATGGGGCTTGATCTCAGGATCGTGAGATCATGATCTGAGCCAAAATCAAGAGTTAGACACTCAACCAATAAAGCCACCCAGGCACCCCATCAATAAATGCATTTTTAACGTCCTCGGTTTTAGTTTCTAACGTGGTAAATATTGATAGATAGAATCCACATCAACTAAAACTTTTTGAGGTCTTCAATAATTCTTAGAAGTGAATATAAACAGGCTCTGAGACCAAAATGTTTGAGAAATATTGCCTCACTGTTGCCACTCTGTTTCAAGCCATTATCATCACCCTCTGAATCTTTGTACTAATCTCTTACAGATCTCCCTGCTCCCATCTTGTTTCTTTGCATAATATTCCCAAACCACATCCAGATTCTTTTAAAATGTAAATCAGGTCATGTCATTTCCCTGATCAAAATCCTCCACAGGCTTCCTTCCAAAATCATTTAAGGAAAAAGGTGAAGTCCTTATTGGCCTACTAACATTAGAAGTGATCTTTACTGATGTTCTGCCATCACACCCTCCTCACAGCTGCTTGCTGTTCCTGGAACAAGCGAGGGGAACAACACCCAGCTCTTTCCTCAGGTGAGAACTCATTTCCCTCATGTATCTACAACAGACTGCCTCTTTGCCTGCTGTAGGTCTCTGCACACCTTTTATTTCCTTGAGGTATTTCAAGATCAGTGTGCCTTCTATGACTGCTTAAAATCACAATTTTCCCGGCCCCCTCTCCTACTATCTTTTTCTCCATATTACTTTATTACCCTTTGATACACTGTACAGTCTACCAATTCTTTTTTCTGTTAATTGTCTGTTTCCCTCCACAAGGAGATAGGAATTTTGCCTGTTTTCTTCCTATGTTATCCCTGGCACATAAAGGACACTCAACGTATTTTTGGTAAATGAGTAAAGGAGTGAGAGAATGAATGATAGCATATGGGGAGAGCAAAACATCTCCAAAAGTTCTGAAGAAATGTCTCCAAAAGTTCCAAAGAATTTAGTCTAATCCAAAAGTGGTCTCAAGGAGTAGTCTAATCTTTTTTCTGTCTTACCTTGAACCAAGACTAGATAAAATTAGGGAGTAAGCAAAGTCAGGACCCTCTCTGAGTCATATATTAATGCATCCAGCCTGATGACCATCCCATCCTCTAGAAGCTTCTCTTGCACCCAGTTCCTCGGTTTTGCTCATAGCTTTGTCAATGAATTCTCCCAGCAATGATCTGTGACGTGTCCACCCTGGCTTTGGCCTCTGGGTGCACAGTCCTCCCTCAGGCTAGATATTAGATGTGCCTTCAGAATCATAAGTTGGGGATGACAATGAGGTTGTCATGCTATGTTAGCTTCCAGGTACTCTGACAGCTGGACCTAGCATGCCTCAGAACCCTGGTGAACAGGTTGCAACACTCACAAGTTGTTTGTTGTGATAGCTACCTGCCCACCTGGACCATCTGGAGGACTTCTTACACTGCTTCTGCTTATATAAATATCCAAAACTTTGGCCTTGGTTAGATTATAATGTCAATAATACTGTATCTCACCTGTCTTTTTTTTTTTTTTTAAGATTTTATTTTTTTTATTTGACAGATAGAGATCACATGTAGGCAGAGAGAGAGAGAAGAGGAAGCAGGCTTCCTGCTGAGCAGAGACCCCCATGTGAGGCTCAATCCCAGGACCCTGGGATCACAACCCAAGCCAAAGGCAGAGGCCTTAACCCACCCAGCCACTCAGGCACCCCGACCTGTCTTTTCTTTTTAAAGGGTCTCCTGATTCACATTACTCTATGCTCTATGACTCCTTATATCGGTGTTGTCCAATAGAACTGCCTCAAGTGATAGACCTGGTCATCTCTGCATGGTCCAATACAATACCTACTCACCAAATAGGTCTATGAGCACTGAAAATGAAGCTACTACAACTGAATTTTAAATTTAATTTAATTTTAATTAATTTAAATTTGAATAGTCACATCTAGCCAGTGGCTACTGTATTAGACACTGCAGAGCTAAAATTACAGGCCAGCCTCATGCTTTAGACTCCAGAATTTCTAGTCTGGGACCACGGAGGTCTTTCTCTACCAGCCTTAAGTCACCGAAGGTATTAACATAGGCTTTACAATGCAAAAACCATCTGCATTTTTAAACAGTGGCCTCTTAAACACCTTCACTGTTTCAGGGATGAAGGGAAGAGGAACCGTACACTAAACAAACCAAAAAAAGTGAAATATTTCCAAATACATGTGAGGCTAGAATTGTCATCTGGAAATAAAAACTTTTATTAACTTCCTCTCTGAATTTGTGTTTGCATCAGCTTATTGATCACTATGCACACCAGAAAAAGTATTTGGTTTATTACTCTTCTAAATCACTCTTGTCTTTTTGTAAGCAACCGACCCTTGCTTCTAGTATTGACGTTTTAATGGATGAATTATTACCACTTTTCCAAAGTTAAAGAAAATTGATCCAAACATTTTAAATGTAAAAATCTATATGTACAACCGTTGGACTGGAGAGATGAAATGTCTATACAAATGAAACAATTAAAAGTGACTTTACTAGAGGTCATCTAAAACCTTATTTAGATATTCAGAGCAAATCCAAGGACAAATCTATACAAAGAATTTAAGTCACACTCCAAAAAGTTATTCTCTGTCCATTTAAGATTTGTGCATATTCATATATATACATATACATATACATTATATGATGTGTGTATATATATACACATATATATGTATATGTACATTTGTGCATGTACATATATGTGTGTGTATATATATATGAGGATAAACCAAAACAAAGAATTCTGAAAGTTCTTTATGCTGAATAATATAAAAATAAATAAAAATCATGACATGAGGGGGCCAGATATCTTACGTACACATACACATACACACACACACACACACTGAAGCTGGTTGTGTTCATGGAAACAGTGATGATAGTAAAATAGCATACTATATTTACCCTTTGATTGTTGAATTTGCCAGTTGTGCAAACATCCAAAATGGTGAGTGATGTCATCCAGTCACTTGTCTATCCCACTGTTTCACTGCAAATTTCCTACTGCTGTAGCTAACTATTACCATTTTCACTGGGAACTCTCTTATGACCCCTAAGCTCTGTGACTCTAAACTCCCCTGAAACTAAACTTTGGAGTCAATTTATGAATCTGCACGCTCTCTGGAAGCAATAGGTGGAAATAAGGGAATATATCAGGGAGGAAAAAGTCCAGATAGCGTTTTCAATTGCGGGTTGCTGTCTAGCAGAGGACTTTCCCCAAATGAGGAAACTTTGAGATACGTCTGCAGGAAGCAAGCCCTGGGCATAGCAGCCAGATGTGTGTTCATATTTCTTTATCACTTGTCCATCAGCTTCACTACTTTTTATTGAGCATTTTTATGGGGGGAGGGAGCTCTACCTAATGTCTTATTAACCTCACAAAAACCCAAGGAGGTAGTATTAGTTATATTCATTTTACAGAAAGATGTGGAGTCTAAGCAATAGGCCTAGAGCCCCTAGGCTAGTAAAGGGTTGAGTTAGTTCACAGAGCCTGTCGAGTGACCTGGAAATTGCTTTCTTCCTCTATGCAGATTATTTCATCACACAGATAATGTTCAGGAAGGTCATTAGGGGTCATCTAAATATCTCGCTTCATTTCCTCCTGTCTCATAGTCTGACTGAGTGAAGAGAGGGAACAGCTGGGTTAATTCCTAGGCGGCAACACCCAGGAGAGCTTTCAACAGAAGTCTAATTTTATTTGAAAATGCTACAAGATCACTTACGGCAGAGACATCCCCCAAATGAATCTATCTTAAAGTGAACACATCAGCAAATTATATTCATGTTTAAGGAAAGAGGTCTTGTAAAGACACACCCATAAAATATGCCGTTGCATTTCTTTGGAGTGTTTTCAGGAGGTGAAAATAGCTAAAGAAATTGGCCAGCGTTCCCTATCACACGATATTCCCCACCATCTGCTGCATGTGCTCATGAAGACGGTACTCGGTGCTTAAAATTCTCATCAAAGAAAATGTGAATAACCAGTTTACAACCTGTGAGAAAAAGGGAAAAGGATGCCTCCTTCCCACTGCCGCAAGTTCAGATTTACAGCTAACACGTGTAGCTGTGGGTGGCTGTGCTTGTTTCTTAAAAGAAGATAATTGCACACACCACCAAATAACAAAACAAAAGGGGAAAATGTGTGTGGGAGGTGGGAGTGAGATGTTAGAATAATTTAATTACTGTCAGGTGGTTTTCAAGCTGCACTAGGGGAAAAAAAAAAAAGGAAAAAAAAGCTCTGAAACAAGATCTATTACCCAGAAAACAATCTAAGCTTCCATCTCAGCTCATTTTTAACTAAACAATCCCAAAGTTTTCAAGAATTTGACAAACTTTAGGTTGTATATGAGGCAGTTGCCTTGTGCTCCTGAGCATAAAGCTAATGAGGTTAAAGTCTCAAGTTCATTTAAGGCCCTCAAGGCTAATAACTTTCACTCTATTCTAGGACTACTAACTGCATATTACACACTGGTGAACACCGAGACCACCATTTATAAAAGCAACTTTCTAGCCTCCTATGAACAGTATGTTTGGCCCAGGGTTCAGAGAAAGACTGGAAATTAACCAAGTATTTGCATGAGGCCCAAAAAGGAGGCAACTCATCCTACAGTGGTGATGAGGAAAGTGTAAGTAGTCACTGCAACAACAGAAAGGAGAGGCTTTTAAAAGAAAGAGAGAAAAGACATGCGTCCTTGCAGTCTAGCTAGGACCTCTGGTCCATGCGGCACTTAAAGGGCTTGGGCTTTAAGGATGGCATTACAAGGTTACCACGGGTATAGCAAGTGGCAGGCTCAATCTGTGCCCTGCACTAAAGAGATACAACAGTGAGCAAGATACCTAGGGTACCTTCTGGGGCCCCCAAACTTGTGAGGCCTCAGAGGCCAAAAGAGGAAGAAGACCTGGAGGAGAGGTCCCTGTGTGTTGGAGGCATGCACCGCCATGAGCCCTGCAAAGATGGAATTCCATGTCCTGGGACTGGCTGGGAGCTGGAGTCCGTAGGGATGTGGCTGTTCCACAAAATTGACAAAAGTTGTAGCAGCGGCAATGGTCTGGTGAGCTCAAGAATTGAGAGTCCTGGAATAGCAAGAAGCTGTCATGGACAGAGGTGACCAGGTCATTCGGGACAGGCCTCAGCTAAGGAGCATGGTACATTGATTCAATCATCTTCGGAATGTCTGCAGGCTGAAATAGAAGCCAGCTGAAAGAGGTCCTGATTCTGAAGAGTACTGGCTTGAGGGACAACCCAGCTCTACTCCCCATGATCCACCACAGCCATCTCCAAATCCCACACTCAGCTTTGCCTCAGAACTTGAAACCAGTTGAAGATAACTACATACATGAATACACATACACACATGCATACTCTGTGCCTTGTAATAAATATACCCATCACTGCTCCCTGTCAACATGGTCACAAATGTTGGCATTGGCAAAGTATTAAAAGAGTATCACAAACTAGCCATGAAACTGAGGTCTGTGGGCATCTCTAAATGAACAGAAAGTCAGAACTGTCATCTTGACACACTACAGAGTTAATTACACACTAATAAAAGTCAACAATGGTTATACCATTACGGCTACTGAAATCCAAATGGCATTGTTTGTTTGTGAATTATTGGATTAAAGATATTAGGGCCAGTGAATTAATCCTTCCATTCCTTTTCTTACACACAGTGCAGCGAAGTGCTTGTTTACTTGGCAGGCTCCCTATTAGTCAGGGAGAAGCGCTTGGGCTGAGCCGAGTTCCTTGGTTACAAGTACGTCATGTGCCACACTTACACCAGGAAATACAGGGCTCTCAGGAAGTGCATTTGATAATGAAGCACTGAGAGCCAAAATTAGCCAATAATCGGCATTACTCTTCATCCTGAAATGATGCAATCTTTTTTTTTTTTTTTTTTCTAACAAGGTAGTTAAGTGATGGAGATCAGCCTGCTGGACATATTAGATATGTTTCCTAGTATTGTCGCTGGCTGGCTGATTTGAAACAACCAGGTTTTAATGACTTCCCAAGGTTTCAGCTTCTCTTTTTCAAAATATTAGATAGAACCATTGGTTTTAGAAGTTCATATGGTGGTGAATATTTTGGACGATAAACTCTTTAATGCTAGGGACAATGTTTTTATTCTGCTTTTTATCTATGGAGCACAATGCTTAATCTTCAATTAATGTTTGCTAAATTATTAACAGTGAGAAAATAAACAAGCCCTATGAGTCACTAGATGATTGGGCAGGTTTTCTTCTTGCCCACTAGCATTATTAAGCACAGAGAACAGGACTACCTCAGTAACACACCCTCTCCTCCTCCCAACATGAAGAGAAAAACAGCTTTGTTAGATTCTCAGGATTCTAAGACCTACTTGTTTCTGATTACTTGTTTTTGGCAGGCACTGCATAAATACCAAAGTAACAGTGCTGAAACTGAGGAGATTTTTCATCTCCATTCCTAGAAAATTCAAAGGAATTATTATGTCTTGTGGTAGATGAGTACAGCTGTAATTCTCTCTACCCTAGAGGGCACACAGCAAATATACAGAGGCACCACTCCCGGGGAGCAACAGAATCCGATTTCTGCCCTCTAGTGATTTATAATCTAACACTTGAGTGACTCTTGGCATTAAGAAACCATTAATGAGCATGGAGGGTTGCACAGGCTCTGAAGTGAAAAGAACTGGGATTGAGATCTGTCACTTACTAGCTGTGTGACATTGGGCAAATCACTTAACTTCTCTGGGCTTTGGTTGTTGTAACTATTTCCATCTTTCAGCTTTCCTCTAAGACACAGATAAAATCAGGCATATTCTGAGAGGCTCAGTAAACCATAACACAAATTATACATGTTATTCATTATTGTTTTATAGATGTTTCTTTTTGTTAATCTAGAAGGTAGAGATCTAAACTGCAGGAAAATGTCCAACTTAAAAAGCAGTAATTCTGAAAGATAGAACTGCAAATTGGAGTGAATGCCAGTACAATAGAGTGAGTCAAAATCAAATTCTGGATTTACCAGGTGTCCGGAGCTAACAGTGCACACCAGAAAGATAATGACATCTTTTGCACAAGTGTGTTTTGAAAACGAAAGTGTTCAGCTCTTAGTTCTGGTGTCTCGAATATCAGAGTGATTTTTTGACACCCAGAAATGATAACAATTGGCATTTACACAATGTTGATCTCATGTACTTATGTTTTTTCTTTAAATTTCAACACTATTATCTATTCCATAGGCAAGTTTAGCTTTTCATATAGGTCTAAAAATCTAATGACAAAACTGTGCTGATGGGCTTGCATGAAAAGTACTACTGTGGGTAGCAACAAAAAAAGGCTGGAAAGTGCAAAGTGCGAGACCCCCCCATAACACTGGGCTCTTGGCAAATTTATGCTTTCTTATAAGCCTGGGTGCCTCCTCTGTAAAATAAGCAATTTTGTCATTAAGAAACAAATTCTTTATGCATTTCAGTACTTTTCTATTCAGTATAATTGTGTGTTTTATGGGGAAATATATGCACAGTTGCCATATATTTCGCAGGTGTCTAGTTAACCTTTCCCTTGCACAGTTGGACTGCTGGTGTCTGTTCATTGGAAACCCTTTCATTCTCTTATCTTATCTTCTGTCCCTCTCTCTCCTTCCCTCTGGGTCCTCCTGACAATTGCCGCGCCTCTCCTGACACGGAAGCACCATGGAAAACAGATGGTGCCCCATCTCTCCTCTCCAGGCTTTGTTGAGTTACATCCGCAGAAATACATGGGGGTAGAAATGTAGGTCCTAAACACATTTTGCTTGTCTTAAGAAGAGATAACTGCCCCTTTCTGCACTGTGATCAAAGGGAAGCTGTTCCCACAGAGGGTCCGGTGAGGCATGCCTCTGGATACTGTTCACGGTTCCTTCCTCCAAGCAGTCTGTCTCCATGGAGACAGACAGGCAACAGAAGAATCAAGCCGGGGCCAGGTGGGGACCAGGAGCAGCAGGGGAGATGCCAAGAGTCAACAGATGGGAAAAAACAAGAAACACTAAATGGGAGACTCAATTGTTTGGGTGGAAGAATTTACCTTCTAGCTGATTTTTAAAATATTTCCTCATCTTAAAACAAGAAAACAAACAAGATGGTCCATAGGTGAGTAAGACTAAAGCTTTAGCTGTTCATTCCATATAATTTCCTGAGGGTCAGAATATTCTGTAATCATTTCAATGTTTATCGTGGTAGATCTGCTTGATTTTCATTAAGCAGCATTAGTGAGAAAAGTAGATGATCATGAAAACTGTTGCGTTCACTTGGCACATGATCACATCCCCACTTAAAGCCCTCATCAAGCTGCACACATGATATGATCTATAAAGCTCTTGGCTTTCTCTAGCATCTCATTAATTTCAGAGAGTGATTTCTAACGATCGCATTTCAGAAATTGTCAGAAATGTTTTTCTTCTTTTGTTGCTTGTCGCCAAGTGAGAACAATGGTTGTAACGACACCACACGTTTCAACATGTCTTTTCCTAATGAGTCTTTAGGGGGAAATTCAACTTAAGAGAATTAAGAAAACAGTCTGCTACTTCCCAGAGCATCAAAACCATAGGAACATGGCTTTGCATGCATAATACCACATGACTGTAATGTCTGTAAGGGGGCTTATATTCCACACAGAATATGAGCTACCATTGCTACACAGTACAAGTATAGTATTGTTTGCACATGCCAATATAAAGTCTTCAATAACATATAATTTGCTAACATTGCTAAGAGCTAAGAATAAAAGGGAACTGTAAAAGATCAAAGCACAAGGTCTCAGCTTTCCTTCTGAACAGTTCTGTGACATGTCACATGTCACAGAAAGCAAATGTGCTCAGTAGTACAACTTTTAAAAGGCAGGAGTGTGTTCACTTTGCTCCAGCACCACTCAGGATTAACCTTAGCCATTTGTCTTATGGTCAAAATAAAATAGTGAATAATGATTGGTGCAGAAAAAATAAGGTAGTAAACGAGGCCCCTTTATGTAAAACCTTCTGTCCTCTAAGACCAAGAGTGACGTACCACGTGGGACTTGAGGAGCCAATGTCACGGTAGCAAAAAGGGAAATGAGAGTGAGAGTCCCAACCACATTCCCAAGGTGATGCTTTTTAAAGAGATGCCCTTGAGTTTATGTCAGTGACATAACACCTATTTTATGATATTGCAATTCTGTTCTGTTACATTGTAAAGACTCTGGATATGGCACAAACCTCTGATATTTTAAAAGGCCTAATAATTCACTAACTTAGGAAATACTCTAACAACCAAGACATGAAAAAAAAATAACTTTTTGTGCTCAGTGTTAGAGTTTAGTTTAATTTGTGATAATCAGAGTCAGTCCTTCTGTAGGATTTGAGTCAAGTGGAAAGATCTATATGCTCTAAATATAATCTTCTGTCCACTTGGAAGTCCTATTAGAGTCAATTGTAGATTCTGACATTATTTCCAGAAGAACACCATTAAACTTAAAATTCTAGAGATGTGGGCCACCTGAGTGGTTCAGTGGGTTAAGCCTCTGCCTTCGGCTCAAGTCGTGATCCCAGTGTCCTGAAGCTGAGCCCCACATCAGGCTCTCTGCTCAGTGGGGAGCCTGCATCCCCCCCCTCTCTGCCTTCCTTTCTGCCTACTTGTGATCTCTGTCTGTCAAATAAATAAATAAAATCTTAAAAAAAAAAAAAAACATTCTGGAGACACCTGGGTGGCTCAGTTAGTTGAGTGCCCAACTCTTGGTTCTGGCTCGGGTCATGATCTCACGGGTCATGAGATCCAGCCCCCTGTCAGGCTCTGCACTCAGCGGGGAGTAGTCCGTTTGAAGATTCTCTCCCTCTGCCCCTCTCCCTGCTCATCATGCTCATGCTCTCTCCCTCTTCCGTACCCTCCCTCAAATAAATAAATAAATCTTTAAACAATTCTTAAAATTCCATCACCAAGAATTAAATTATAGTAGTAAAAATTAAAAACAAAATGGTTACTGAATGAAGATCCCGTCAGGCAATATGACCAGAACAAATAACACAGGTAGAGATATTGAGATTGAGGTTAAGGGACAGAGAAAGAGTGACATTTTATTGAATGCCTGCCATGTACACAGACTTGAGCACTTTCCATGCATTAAACTCTTTAATCCTCAGAACAAATTATTATTGCTCCCATACTACATAGTAGTTCACACAGCCAATGAGGAGCAGAGCCTGAAATCCAGCTATACTGATGAAAGAATTGGGGTAGTTGGTGGGTGTGGAGAAAAGTCTGGAGAAGGTCCAGTGCATGAAGAGGTCCCGGGACAGCCAGGACAGTAGTAGGCTAGGTGTCAAAGGAAAAACCTCCAAGGCAAATTACACTGAAGGGATGACTCAAATGGAATCCCAGCAGTGGCTCTACTTTTATTTCATGATCATGTTGAAAACTTTGAAAGAACAGAGTGGAGAGTGATCCATATAGTGGAAACTACAAGTGTACTTCAATCTTCAGATACTTCAAAACCAGTAGTAAAATGCTATTGGAGGGTTACTGTAAAAATTAAGTGGGGTAGTACTTGTAAGTGTGATGAGCGTGTGTATAGAAGTGTGATGTGTGTGTATATGCATGCACATGGGAGTGTACGATGCATATGAAGGAGTGTGGCATGTCTGGGTGTGCAGGGTAAAGCCCATTTAGCATATCCTTGCTTTATGATCCTCTATTCACTTACCTGGGAGAACAATCAATTACACTTAAAACTATCTACCAACTCTGAGGCTGCCCCTTAGAAAATAAACACAGCTGTGCTAACTGGGCTCCTTTTAAATTCAAAATGGGCTATCAAAACAAAACAAAAACAAACAAACAAACAAAAAAACGCCCAGCAAATCTTATAAGTCTTTCAGAAGCAAACTTTCCCCAGAAGTTCTATTTAACACCTTTTCATATATTTTCCAACCTCCAATATTCCCTATAACCCACTCTAACTTTTAACTGCTGATTTCAGTTCATATTTCACTGACAAGCTAGCCACAATTAAACAGGAATTCTCACTTTTTCCATCATCACCTCTACCTGCATCTGTACCCAAATGCTCTGCCTTTCTTCCTGCTACAGTTTTTATGTTCCCATCAAAGGCAAACACATGGATGTTTCCCATCCTCTCTCTCCTTCTCAAGGATTTCTGCAACTCTTTTGATTCATTAGTCTTTCTCACTTCTATCAGCATGCAAGCATGCTCTAAGATTCCCCATCTTTAACAAGTGTTCCTGTGATCTTGCATCCCTCCCCAAAGAGTGCTCATATTTCTCTGCTCCACATTACAACGAAACTTATGAAAGTAGTTGTCTAATATTTATTGCCTATGTTTTCACTTCTAGTCATCTCTTTGGCCCCTTCTGTAGGGTTTCTGTCTTCCCTTCCAACCCAATACCACTGTTCATAAACAACCATCAATAACTTCTATAATACCAAGGAAAACCTTCACTTCTTTGACCTCATTTTACTCTCAACATTAGTCTTTGGAGTTGCACTCTCTTCTTGAAAAATGTTAATCTTTTAACTTCCATGAAACCAGCTCTTTAGGTTTCTTTCTATCTCATCACCCATTCTTTCTCAGTTCCTTTGATGGCCAAAACCCATACATATCAAAACACAATATATCAAGACTTATGGCAGGCTGAGAAAGCAGTGCTCAGAGGGAGATTTATAGCTTTAAGTACCTATACTAAAGAAGAGAAAATCTCAAATTAATAACCTGACATTATAGAAATAAAAGAACTATAAAAACATACTATGAAAAATTATTTGTCAACAGTTTGATAACTTAGATAAAATAGAAAAATCTCTAGAAAGACTTTCTCAAAACCTACTCAAGAAGAAATGAAAACTCTAAGTGGACTTATAACAAATAAACACACAGAAATAGTAACATAAAACTTACCACAGGGGCGCTTAGGTGGCTCAGTGGGTTAAAGCCTCTGCCATCAGCTTGGGTCATGATCCCAGGGTCCTGGGATTGAGCCCCACATTGGGATCTTTGCTCAGGAGGGAGCCTGCTTCCCCCTCTCTCCCTGCCTGCCTCTCTGCCTACTTGTGATCTCTGTCAAATAAATAAATAAAATCTTTTTTAAAAATTAAAAAAATAAAAAATAAAACTTACCACAAAGAAATGCCTAGGCTCAGATGGCTTCACTGATGAATTCTGCTAAATATTTTAAAGATGAAAACCAATCCTTCACAAACTCACTCAAAAATACAAGAAAACACTTCTCAATTAATTCTGTACAGTCATTATTTCACTTTTGCCAAAACCAGAAAAAGACGATGTAATAAAATGAAATTATATCCCAATGTCTTTTATGAATATAGATGCAAAAATCCCCAACAAAATTTTAGCAAACTAAATTCAGCAACATATAAAAGGATCATACACCATACTAAGTGGGATTCATCCCAAGAATGCAAAGCTGGTTCAAGATAGGAAATTTATTTTAATAAAATAGGGGGAAAAACAACATAATCAACTCAATAGATGTGGAAAAAGCAGCCGACAAAATCCAACATCCTTTCATGATAGAAACCCTCAACAAGCTAGGAATAGAAATGAACCTCTTCAAGCTGATAAAGAGCATCAATGAAAAAACCCACACCTAAAGTCATACTTAATAGTGAAAAACTGGTTTCTCTCTAAAATCAGAATTATAACAGAGATTTTTTTTTCTGATTTTGCCCCTTTTATTCCATGTTGTACTAGAGGTTGTATCCAGGGAAATTAGGCAAGAAAAAGAAACACCAGGTATCCATATTAGAAAGGAAGAAATAAAATTATTTGTATATAATGTATAAATAATGACAGCAAAGTTGCAAGATATGTGATCAATATACAAAAAGTCAGTTATTTCTATATATGAACAATGAGGAATTTGAAAATGAAATTAAATAATTCCATGTAAAATACTGTGAAAAAAAATAAAATTCTTAGATATAAATTTAACAAAAGACATTTAAGACTTCTACATTGAGGGCACCTGGGTGGCTCAGTGGGTTAAGCCGCTGCCTTCGGCTCAGGTCATGATCTCAGGGTCCTGGGATCGAGTCCCACATCGGGCTCTCTGCTCAGCAGGGAGCCTGCTTCCTTCTCTCTCTCTCTGCCTGCCTCTCTGCCTACTTGTGATCTCTGTCTGTCAAATAAATAAATAAAATCTTAAAAAAAAAAAAAAGACTTCTACATTGAAATCTATAAAATATTACTGAAAAAAGTTAGAGAGGATCTAACATCAGGTCTAATCTGATGTTCAGATTCATTGTGATTCTTAAAATACTGTTTTTTCACAGGAATTGTCAAGCTGATCTTAAAATTCATATGAAATCCAAAGGACCCAGAATAAGTAATCTTGGAAAAGAAGAACAAAGTTGGAATACTCAAACTTCCAAATTTCACAAGTTACCACAAAGATAGAGTAATCAAAAGAATGTGGTATGGCATAAGAATAGATATATACATCAATTCAATAGAACTGAAAGTCCAGAAATAAACTTATGTTTCTGTGGTCAACAGTATTTCAACAAAACTGCCAAGATAATTAAAAGGGGAAGGAGTAGTCTTTCAATGATACTAAGACAACTACATAACCACATGCAAAGTAATAAATTTGGACTATCTCACTTATACACAAATGAGCTCAAAATGGATCAAAAATCTAAATGAATGAGCTACAAATATAAAACTCTTAGAAGAAAACACAGAGAAATAAATCTTCAGGTCATTGGATTAGTCAATGGTTTCTTAAATGTGACACCAAAACACAAGAAAGAAAGGATGAAAAAAATAGGTAAATAGAACTACATAAAGCTAAATCCTTTGTACTGCAAGTGCTACTAGAAAGAAAGTAAAAATACAACTCACAGATTGGGAGAAAAGGTTTGTAAATAATATATAACCACCTTCAAAAACAATAAACAAACAAACAAACAAACACACACACACACACAGACCATATCAAATGCTGATGAGAAAACAGAAAAACTGAAATCCTTCTTTGTGGGTAGAAATGTAAAATAATAGTCACTTTGGAAATCTGTTTGCATTCCTCAAATTGTTACAAAGGAACATTATTTAACAATTAAAAAGTGATACACTGATACATGCTATACAATCAGATGAATTTCTTTTTTTAAGATTTTATTTATTTGATGGAAAGAGAAAGCTAGAGAGGGAACACAAGCAGGGTAGCAGGAAAGGAAGAAACAGGCTCCCCACTAGCAGGGAGACTGACTTAAGTCTTGATCCCAGTATACCCTGGGATCATGACCTGAGCCGAAGGCAGATGTGTAACCGGCTGAGCCACGCAGGCACCCCAAGACAAGATGAATTTTGACAACATACTAAGTGAAAGAAGCCAATCACAAAAGACCACATAAGGTATGGTCCTATTTATATTAAATGTTTAGAGTAGGCAAATGTATAGAGACAGAAAGCATATTATTACTTGCCAAGGGTTGGGAAAGTGGCGAAGGGTAATGGCTTGTAATGTATGTGAGATTTTTGGTGGAAAGGTAGTGATAAAAGGTTCTAAAATTTTATTTTGGTTGTGGTCACACAACTCTGTGAATATACTAAAAATTGAATTGTATATTTTAAGTGAGCAGATTTTATAGCATGTAAATTATATCTTAATAAAGGTGAGAAAAGGGGAGCCTAGGTGACTAGATTTCCTAGTACAATTGTTTTTATGTACAGGGAATTTCATTCATTTGTTTTGATTTTTTTAAAATAGACTTTATTTTTTAGGGCACTTTTAGGTTCACAGCAAAATTAAGCAGGTATAGAGATTTCCACATTTGCACAGCCTTCCCCACTATTAACCCCCTGCATGGCAGGCGACATACATTAACACATCATCTCTACCTGAAGTCGGTAGTTAAAATTTGGGTTCAAGCTTGGTGTTTATATATTCTTTGTTTTATTTTGTTTTGGTTTTTGTTTTATATCTTGCTATTTCTGCCCAAGGATTTGTCATGGACATTTTTTTCATATCCATATACATATATCTACTTCTTAAAAAACCAAATCACTTCTTAAAACACAAATCCATAGTATCCCATGCATTGGTAGGTATGGATGTACTTTAAGTAACTGTTTCCCTACTGATATTTGAGTACTCTCTAATTTTATGGTATTATTCTAAGAATATTCTGGTAGACAAATTTGTGTTTTTCTCTTTTAAAAATTTTTTTAATTAACATATAGTGTATTATTTGTTTCAGGGGTACAGGTCTGTGAATCATTAGTCTTTCACAACACCCAGCACTCACCACAACACATACCCTCCCCAACGTCCAACACCCAGCCACTCCATCCCCCTAGCCCCCCTCCCCTCCAGCAACCCTCAGTTTGTTTCCTAAGACTAAAAGTTTCTTATGGTTTGTCTCCTTCTCCAGTTTTGTCTTTTTCATCAACAGATGAATGGATAAAGAAGATGTGGTGTATACATACACGAGAGAACATTACACAGCCATCAAAAAATAAAATCTTGCCATTTGCAATGACATGGATGGAACTAGAGAGTATTATGCTAATAAATACGTCATTTGGTCTTGTATATTCTATGGATTTGGAGAAACGTATAATGGCATAGATCCACTATTGTACTATCATACAGGAGAGTTTCATTGCCCTAAAAATCCTCTGTGTTCTGCCTATTCCTCCTTCCCTCCCCACAAACCCTAGCAATCACTGATCCTTTACTATCTTCACAGTTTTCCCCTTCCGAGAATGTCATATAATTAGAATCAAACTAGAATGTCACATAATTAGAATCATATAATGCATAGTTTTTTCAGATCTGCTTCTTTCACTTGGTAATATGCCTTTAAGCTTCCTCCACGTCTTTTCAGAGCTTGATAGCTCACTTCTTTTTAACACTAAATAATATTCCATTATCTGTATGTACCAGAGTTTATTTATCCATTGACCTTGCTTCTAACTTTTGGCAGCTAAGAATGAAGTTGCTATAAACATCGTGCAGGTTTTTGTGTAGATGTAACTTTTCAGGTCATTTGGGGGAAATACCAAAGAGATCCATTGCCACCCAGGGTCCTGGGATTGATCCCCGATCCCAGCAGGGAGCCTGCTTCTCCCTTGGCCTCTGTCCCTCCACCCCGCTGGTGTTCTCTCTTACTCTCTCAAATAAATGAATTTTAAAAATCTTTTTTAAAAACTGTAAGATTGAGTCATAAAAATAAATGTACCTAAAGAGGAAACATCTATTCTAAATCACATTGTCGTTTGACAAGGACTCAAATGCTAGGAGAGGTTTAAGAAAGGAAATTGTAACTTTGGACTTTTCTATACTAGTGTTATTGGTCATTTATGAAAGTGGAAGACAAATATTCTCTCAGAGACACAAGAGCTCTGACAAGCTGTTACCCAGGTAACCTTCTTTCAAAACCTACTTGAACTCTAAGATAAAGCAAATTAAGAATTCAGGCATGCAGAAGTTATTGTGTAAGAAGAGGGGTGATAAATATAATTTTTTCCTACCCTCCCTGATTAGAACATAATCTCCCACTATAGGTCTCTAGAACTCTGTACTTTCTGGGTGACATTTGTCACAGTTGCTGGCGTATACATGTTGCTGTAACTGCTTGATCTATGTCTGTCACCCCCACTATACTGTGTGGTCCTTGCAAACAGGCGGTATGTGCTATTGCTCACCTTTGCAGGTATTCCTGCCAACAACAGGATGCTGTTACTTCTTTGTGAAGAAAAAGAACCTGGCACTTCTTCTGTTGTTATGTCTTCACTCAAATGTAATTTATCTGTGACCTGTGTCTCCTTTGTTAATGTCTCAAGTACCAGGACAAAGCTGCATTTATTCCTGCACAGTGCCCAAGCTAAAGAGTCACTCAATTCATATTTGCTAATTATTGAACACAATTCCCTGCCACACCCTCTCCCCCACCTTACATCCCTGCCACACTCTACAATCAAAGGCCATATGCTTTTTCACACTTCCATGCCCTTCTTTCTTTCTTTTTTTTTTTTTTAATTTTATTTATTTGAGAGAAAGAAAGGGCAAGAGAGTACAAGCAGGAGTGGCAGAGGGGGAGAGAGAAACAAGCTCCCCACTGAGCAGGGAGCCTGATGTGGGACTCAATCCCATGACCTGAGCCAAAGGACCTGAACCAAAGGCAGACACTTTAACCAACTGAGCCAGCCAGGTGCCCCCATTCCATGCCTTTATATATAATGTTTTTGCCTCTGATTTCTTGCCCATCTTTTCTGCTTCATGAAGTCTCTGAGTCTTTCAGCCAGCTCCAGCTTTGTTTCCTCTGTCAATACTTGGGCAGAATTTGCTGCTTCCACAGCAATTGAACTATGTCATACTGAAATTATTTGCTCATTTGTTTGTCTAGCACATGAAATGGTGGACTTCTGAGGGCTATGATTTTTACTTTCCCAGCTTTAGGTACCATATATCCTAACTCAGTAAATGCTCACTAAATATTTGTTTTTTAAAAAATGAACCTACTGATGGAGCCTCATGGGCATGTAAGTAGTTGCTTATCTATTCAGAAAGGCTTCACTGGGCCAAATTTGAATTAGCAAAACAAAAATAGATACCGTCACTGAAAGAGAGTGTGCGAATGATAAGGAGGCATTTCCGAATTTACTTGAGCTTGGTTTCAGTATGAAGGAGGATTTTGTCCTCCCTGTGTGTCAGAGGACACAGAACTTTCCAGGTCTGGTAAATGCAGCTAAGCTCAAGATTTAGGTCCATCTCACTGAAATTATTTTCTATCTTTTGGTTACAGTCATGAAGTTTTACTGCTTTTAGGCTCTTCCCTCAACATTGAAAGACGAAAAGAGGAAAATTCTTCAGTGTCTCAAGCATTTTAATTAATAGTTAAATCAAGAAATGCCCCTTATCAAAATTTCCCTTGATCTGTTGTACTAGGCTAATTTTCTCTGTCATGTGAAAGTGCCATAATTTTTGGTACTTAATGGACTTGAAGTTTAATGGGAAGATTTAGTTAATCTTTTAAAATCTAGTTTTAGTTAATATATACTTTCTTAGCTATAGACACTATAGTTAGATTTGCCTGGTCTATAATTGGTCTCACTTTTTTAACTTATTTTTGCTGAGGTGTTTTGTTTTTTTTTTTTCCTGCTCTTCAAAGAATGAGATAATCTAACTCCACCTGCCTATTGATGAGAGTTTTCATGTTTCATGTAGAGTTGCCTTTTAAGTAGCACTCCTGCTGAGAAACTGTTTGCACATAAGAAGAACCCAAGTGTACAGCCTTGCCTGAGAGAACGCAAACAATCTGGGCTGGACAAAGGGATCTGAATAAACTGAGAAGCAACATAACCTAATAGACCCATAGGTCAAAATATGCTAAAAAGAATTCAAATTGCTATTATAAATTCATCTGGAAAATGTCCTACAAAAGTCAGTACTTTCAATCTCACATAAACGCATCCTATTAAAACAGGAAACGCTAAGGTATTACAAGAACAGCTTCACCATTCTTTTAACATAACGGAAATATGAATGTCCTAGAAAGCAGTCTTCAAATCTTATCTTTCACAATGCATATCCCTTTTATAAAATTTGGAAAGTTCTAGAAGCAGCTAAACAGGGAAGCAGCCAAACAGGGGAGCCAAACAGGGGAGCAGCCAAACATGCTGGCGATACTATTTCTTTTACATAAGAAAAGGTGAGGTATGTTGGTCCTTGCCTACATTGTTAATCAATCAACCCAATTACCACCACAAATATTGCTGATGTTTAATTACTCTTCTTACTTCTGATTTGATCTTTGCAAAGAAAAGGTACTAGAATAGGACTCAGGGTTTCAGGAGTCTAGTTTCAATGCTGCTATATGCCCCTGGGTAAATCCTTTCATCTTTTTGGGTTCCAATTTCTCTATTTATAAAATTAAGAGGTTGAATACAATTATTTCAACTTTGGTTTTGTAACTAAAGTCAGTTATATAAAACTGAGATTTAATCATGATCTGGAAATAACAAGATGAAAATGACAAAACTCAAGAGGATATTTGACTTAAAAGACAAAAAAACAACATTTAATTCATAATTTGCCATGTCACCATATATAGATAAGACTGTGTCAAAGTCCCAAAAAGAAAAATGGTAAAACTTTAAGCCAAGAAAGGCAAATAAATTGCTGATGGCATGCCAACACGACCTGATTGGTAGAGGCTGTCTAGAGAAGGATATAGAGGGTTTTAAGGCCAAGTCTGAGTTCAGTGGGAAAGAATGCTGTGATTTATTAGTACTGTCTACTGTGGGCTCAGAAGAGAAGAGTAGTAGCGTATGCAGGATATTTGCCATATAAAACAATATTCTAACCATGCATAGTGGATTCCTGTTATTTGTGTCTGAAGACTTAGAACGGCCTCTATTCTCGATGCAACAGCCTATCATTTGTCACATGAAATACAGCAAAAATGGAACTTTAAAATGGAAGTAACTTCTTTCCGGCTCTTAATTATTGTGTAAATATAAGATTAAAGCAGAAAAGCTAGCTGCAGCTCCATTCATCTTTTGTGTAGCAGTAGTAGAGGCTCTAGAAATTTATGGGGCACACAGCTGCCCAGAATAAGTACTCCACCTTCAGCCTCTCTTGCAGATAGATGGGGCTATTTGACTAAGAGCTGACCAATGAGATATCAGAAGAAGTGATGTGAGCAGCTTCCAGGTTGTGCTCTTTCCCCTTCCTGCTGGTTCCAAGGCCGACTGAGTGAAGGGGAGCCACGAGGGAATGATGGTAGGGTAACACCTGGAGTCACTATATTAGCCGTATGCTGCTAACACAAGGAAATTTATATGCTCAAACCACTATAATTTCAAGTCTCTCTTAGAGACACGTACTTCATCTAATAAAATAGTTAGTTTGGAGTATGGAAATGTGCACAAGAAGCACATGTCTTCTTACAGGAACTGTGATTCAGGAGAAAGTCATTCCCATTTTATGGATATTCCCAGGCAGTTAGCATTCCCAGGCACCAGGTAGCAGTTCAGCTGCCAGGCAGAACTTGCACATGTTTATTTCTTATACTGGGTTACATGGGTCAAAGCCAGCCAACCATGTGTTTATAAATAAAGTTGTTGTTGTTTTTGTTTTAAAGATTTTATTTATTTATTTATTTATTTGACAAACAGATCACAAGTAGGCAGAGAGGCAGACAGAGAGAGAGAGAGGAGGAAGCAGGCTCCCTGCTGAACAGAGAGCCCGATGCGGGACTCGATCCCAAGACCCTGAGATCATGACCTGAGCCGAAGGCAGAGGCTTTAACCCGTTGAGCCACCTAGGCGCCCCTATAAATAAAGTTTTGTTGGAACACAACCATATTCGTTTGTATGTTGTCTATGTCTGTTTTCTGAGCTACAATAGCAGACTTGAGTAGTTCTGACAAAGACCATATAGTGCACAAAGACTAAACTATTTACTATATGGACCTTTATAGAAAAAGCTTATTGGTCCCTGATTTAAAAGATGAAAGCCTTGAATACCTGGGTGGCTCAGTAGTTTAAGTGTCTGCCTTCAGCTCAGATCATGATCTCAGGGTCCTGGGATGGAGCCCCACCTCGGCTTCCTTGATCACTCAGCCAGGAAGCGTGCTTCTCCCTCTGCCTCTGCTGCCACTCCTCCTGCTTGTGCTCTCTCTCTTTCTGGCTGTCAAATAAATTAAAAAAAATCTTACCAAAAAAAAAAAAAAATAGAAACCTCTCAGCCACAGGAACTCTGAACTAATTTCAGGTATCACTTTGTTTTTAATTTCCTTATGGCAGTTTGTCACATCTCTGTGTCAATATTCCATATCCTACTTTCAATTTATCCAAATTCTATATTTTTTATCAAAGAACCACTTAAAACCTTGTAATCTTTCCTCACTTCTCTCCCTAGTAGTAATTGCACTTGAGTGCCACTTAACCCAGTGGCTATTATTCACAAAAAGATACTATCTCTTCCCCAAGAATTAGTGCATTACAAAGGGGAGCTGGGAAAACTAGGAGAGTGAGGCACAATCTCCTGGCTGCTGTGTGGTTTAGTGACAGATTTCAATACCTAGTCTCACAACCAGTAAAGTACAGGTTCACTCTGAATTCAAAGGTCACTGAGAAACAGTGCCTTTCCAACACTGTGAAAGAACATGTATTTACATGTGAAGAAAACAAGACTTCATGTCAAATCCAAGAATGTTATGGGTCTATTCTAGCAGAAGTTTTAGGAGATAATCCAGACTGAGTCTTCAAAGGTGAATTTGAATTGAAAGGAATTTTAAATAGAAAGAAAAGTGAGACTAATAAAGAATAGCCTGCATTTATCTCAATAGCAGTCAAATAATCAAGGGAAAAGCAAATGTGTTTCTAAATGTAAATTAAAAACCACACATGTCAGAAGTGGACATCCAACTAACAGTGAAAAGTTCAAAACGTTGTCTGTAAAATTACTGGGCTCTTGAATTCATTCTTTCAATATGTTTAAAAAGAAACATTAAGAATCCTAAGCTATTAAGAGGTGATGAAGTCTTTGCAAAAATAGCTATAGATCAAAATTAAGAAAAGACAAACTCAGTTGATATATGTGGATAAATCTACACATAAAAAAGCTGTGCCTGTATTTTAATACGTTTTAAATTAAATTTATTTCATATAACCATCATCTATAACATGTCTTTACCTATGAGACTTCAAAATCTAATTAAAAACAAAATATTCATGTTCAGAAAATCCAACATTGTTGGAAATAGGAAATGTTTTAAAATTATATATAGCCATGTAGATATGCAGAATATGCACTAATTTTATTATACTTACCATCCTTCAGAGCTGAGCTATCTAATATGGTAGCTACTAACCACATGTGGTTTTGAAATGTGGCTAGTCCAAATTTAGATAGCAGAAAATACACACTGAATATTGAAGACTTAGTGCAATAAAAAGTGTAAAATATCTCCATCTTATACATTTTGATTACATATTGAAATGATAATATTTTAGATACATTGGATTAAATAAAACACACTATTAAAATGCATCCTTTTTCAGCTTTTTAAATGTAATTACTAGAAGACTTTATTTTTTTTTTTAAGATTTTATTTATTTCTTTGACAGAGAGAAATCACAAGTAGATGGAGAGGCAGGCAGAGAGAGAGAGAGAGGGAAGCAGGCTCCCTGCCGAGCAGAGAGCCCGATGCGGGATTCGATTCCAGGACCCTGAGATCATGACCCGAGCCGAAGGCAGTGGCTTAACCCACTGAGCCACCCAGGCGCCCCTAGAAGACTTTAAATTATGTGTGAGGTTGGCATTGTATCTCTGTTGGACAGTGCTAGTCTTGAGTATCACAGAGTATACTCTCGCTCAGAGAAACTTACCACCACAACACTGGTACTCAGTAAATGTAAACTGTGCTGGATACCTCAATGAGATTAAACTCATTCTGTCTACGCTCGATGAATCTAGCAAATTTAAAGTCTCTAACCAGAAATTCAGAAATAAAAGGTTCAGATCCCATTGTTCTCCTTGCTTTTTCCATCTGAATTTTATTGATTCCAAAGGGAAGATCTTCTATGTGTGCAGAGCAAGATGGGGTATTAGTTATAAGCTGGGAGGGAAAGAGATGGCCCCAAATAGCACAATCAATAAGAGAATGGTATCCATGTGGGACACAATAACTATACTTGGGATAAAATTTGATCCAAAATAACCCCTTTTAAAGGACAAATATTTAGTCCCTTAAATTATTTCTTTAGGTGAAAACTTTTTCTAGTGTTTTACCTTCACAATCAGCTGAGGGTATAGCTTGGTATAGAAATCAATGAAAAAAGACTTCTACAGAAAAACACTCATTGCTTCCTAAGGGTCTTCACTGATAGGCTCTCCACAAATAACCAAGATAATATTGCTTAGAATATGAACTCTAAAGCATCATATTACAAAGTACTTATTTTACTGTAACAGTTCTGAAAGGCTGACTTGGTTTCCTGGCCATCTAATTTTACCCTAATGAACTATTTTATTCAATGAATCACTATTCTTGTAAATTCTTCTACTTAACAGAACAGAAGGTGACAGCTAACAGCATGTGCCGGCTGACAGTGCCGGCTTGCCTCTAGCCCTGTTGCTTTGAATGATTTACTCAGGATAGAGATATTTGACCCTGCAGAAAGGCAGTCCTTTGGATTTCCTCCTAAGGCCCACTTGAAAGTTATCTCCCACTGCTCTTTCGGTGTCAGGCCTTGCCAAGAATAAAAGTGCTGTGTCACTCACGCCACTGGTTCTTTGTCCCTAAACAGATGAAAAGTCCTTGTTTTCATTTCTAAGATGTCAGAGAATGAAAAGAGAGAAAAGTAATTTCAGTGCCCAGAAGTAGGGATGCCTGTGTGATCATTTCCAAACAATACCAATCACTCTGAGATCAATAGGAGAATATGAAGGCTGATTCTTCTGTTTCTAATTCACAGGTAAAGAAATACTTAACTTGTCAAAAAAAAAAAAAATCCATACTTAATTATTATTTTTTAATTTAATGAGAGACCAAAGGCAAAAAGAAGTTGTGTTACATGTTCAGAACATGGTTTCAGGGGCACCTGGGTGGCTCCATCGTTAAGGCTCTGCCTTCGGCTCAGGTCATGATCCCAGGTCCTGGGATCAAGCCCCACATTGGGCTCCCTGCTTAGCAGAGAGCCTGCTTCTCCCACTCTCCCTACCCCTGCTTGTGTTGCCTCTCTCGCTGTGTCTCTCTCTGTCAAACAAATAAATAAAATCTTTAAGGAAAAAAAAAAAAAACATGGTTTCATTCATTAACAGGGATGGTGATCATGGGAATGACAACACTACCTCCTACCTCCAACTTAACCAACCTGCAGCAGGATCACCCAGCTATACCTAACATACAATTAATTGCTTGGAGGTTTTTAATACTTGGATAGACAGAGGTGAGCAGTGATGTGCATGGCAGCTTTTAGTTCTTGGACTGACGAAGGTTGAGAAGGGTTTACACAGGGGCCTTGGGGAAAAAAAAGTTGGGAAAGACAGAGAGAAAGAAAGGATAAAATGGTATCTAATCCCAACCAGTCTGTGAGACTAGGCCGAACCTTCCTAAGAAAGGAAAGGAAAGGCCATTAGGATGCGGGAACTTTTAAGATTCTGGATATAAGCTTGAAAATGAGAAGGACAGAGAGTAGCTCCACCAGTGTCCAGAGGTGTGAGCAGGCTAAGATGCAGGGAGGCAAGCCAGGGGCAGCCTGGTGTGGGGCTGATGGATCTCTCATCAACGGTGGCTGAAGGAGTGAGCACACATATGGGAAGTACCACATTTATCGATTTCCTCTGTCTGTATCAGTGTCTTGCCATCAATTTCTTCCTCATTTTCCTACCATCCCAGTCTTAACAGCCACAATGTCAACACAATACCTTTTTTTAAAAGCCATTCATCAATAGTTTTGGAGAATGTGATGGATGGGAATCACTGTTCCTGTTACAACCTCTGTGCAGCAGCAGCGAGCTCTACGACTAGCAATGGACACAGCAGCAAAAAGAGTGTTGCGTTCCCACCCCAGCACAGCAAAGTTCTCACAAGTCCCACCTACAGGCATTGCAGCCTGGAGCTTCCTTGGGGGGAAGATTCCTGAGGTGCACAGAGAGGCAAAAGATTAGAGGTCTTGATGAAGAACAAAAGTGAAACAAAGTTGAGGAGACTTTGAAGAGGGGCTGAGGTCAGCCAACACTTTCACGTGTCCTCCTTCATACACGAAGCCTTGAGAGGCCTACGTGCATTCAGATCTCATGCGACTTTTCCACCAGAGAATGCAGCAGTAGTCAGTAGGAAGAAAGAATCCCCAATCTAGGAGTGAATATATAACATATTAGTACATAAAATATGTATAAAATAGAATAAAAAAAGAATAGAATAAAAAATAGAATACATAAAAATAATAAATAAAATAGAATAGAATAAAAAAATAGAATAAATAAGATAGAAAATAGAACATACTACTACATAAAAAAGAAGAGAAAGAATAAAGCTGGTTCCATACATTAGATGGCAATTTTTCATTAGAGTATACATTTCAATATTAATCTCATATTACCCAGTAGATATATTCATGAACATAATAGTAAATTTTTTTGAAAATTAAATTATCTTTTAAATTCTCTGGGAAAGATATTACAAGGAATTTGTCGTAACACCACTCATTAAAACATCGCCCATTAAATGCATCTATTTTGTGTAATTGGATTTTTACATCCCATTTTCTCAAAATGAAATGTAATTTATATTAAATTCGCCATATTTTATCAGGTACTTAATATGTGCCATGCTTTGAGCTAGGTCCTAGGGATTCAAAGATGAATAAAACATAGTTTTTAACCTTAAAGAGGTCATGGATTATCAGAGACAATATTTATGATAACATGTAGAACAAAGCATTAAAAAAGAAGCAATTAATTCAGCACTAGTTGGAAGAAAGCTGGGAAAGCTTCATGACTCTGAAGCTGGATATTAAAAGATGATGAAAACTATGCCAGGTAATTCAGAAAAAAAGGGATGTTCCAAACATAAGGAGAATATGTACCTGGTTGAGGAATTATTTATAATAGCCAAATTGTGGAAGCAGCCCAAGTGTCCATCAATAGATGAATGGATAAAGAAGAAGTGGCATATGTATAAACAAAGAAATATTATTCAGCCATTAAAAAGAATGAAATCTTCCCATTAATAACATGGATGGAACTAGAGAGTATTTTGCTAAAAAGTGAAATAAGTCAGTCAGAGAGACAAATATGATCTCACTCATATGTGGAATTTAAGAAACAAAAAACAAACGAGCAAAGGAAAAAAGAGATAAACCAAGAAACAAACTCTTAACTATAGAGAAAAACTGATGGTTGTCAGAAGAGCGATTTTAGGGGGATAGGTGAAATAGATGATGGAGATTAAAGAGTGCACTTATCATGATGACCACTAAATAACATATAGAAGAGTTGAGTCACTATACTGTATACCCGAAACTAATCAAACATTATATATTAACTATACTGGAATTTAAAAACTTAGATTCCAAAAAAAAAAAAAAATCTACCCGGTAGAAACTGGATGAAGGATACAGAAGACCTCTCTATGTCATTTAATCAAGTATCTACAAATCTATATTTCAAAATTAAACATTTTAATATGCTAATTATCACCTGTATTAATATGCATGGTGATTAGGAAAAATAGCACAAGTTATCCTGGGTGAGGGATAGGGATGAGAGGATGTTGGGCTCAGTTTGTACTGCAGAAAAATAATGCCGGCAGCAAGTGAAAAATTCTTGAATAGAAGGTAAAAAACTGAAAGAGGTATTTTTGAGGGAAGACAAGCAAAAGTCTTCCATGATTCTGATAGAAGAGATAAAGAGAATTTTAAGATTGGGGTAGAAATGCATGCTGTTAATCATTATAACATAACTAAGGAAGTTTTTATAGTGAAAGATGTAACTATTGAAATTGAGTATCAATACCCAAGTGTGACATGGTATTGGAATTCAAAAATAAGGTCTTATAATGTGAACTTCCTTTGTTGTTTGAGAATTTTCAATTCTGTAATAGAAGGCAGAAAAACAAACAGGATGGACCGAACACATAAGAAATGTTAAGCATGGTATAAATTTTAATAGATGAAACTCATAGGATATGTTGTTTTGTGCACATAATGAGTAAGAAAGTAATTTGTGAGATACAAGTAGAATTCATTTTAAATGTTAAATTTTGACATAGTTAAGGTAGTTATAGGTTAAGGTAGTAACCTATAACACATGTCAACAACCAGTGGAACAAATAAAAAGCAATAGTGCTGTTTAGAAAATGAAGGGCATAAAAAGATGAAATCAAGCCACCCCTGAATTGACAGCTATATCACCCTCAAAATCAGTCACTCAGGAGTGACATCCAGGATGGCCTCAGGCTGACCCAATGTACACTCTACCCAAAAACACACATAAGACCTATGGCTATTTAGCAGGCTAATTGACAAGCCACAGCTATGTACAGATGTTCTTGTCCACGAGTGGCTCCTATAGAGCAAGTACGTATCATTGGCCCAGGACCCCTTCGTTCTGTGAACCCATAGGTCCAACCTCACCTCTGGTCCTCATAAGCAGAACTTCAGAAGGGAGAACTAAGATGGCAGAAAGAGACAGATACGGAAAGCACTCAGGGAACAAAAGCTCCTGAAAGCAAACCCCAGCGCATTACTCAGCCTGGCCCCTGGTAAGGGCGGTGCAATTCCGCCTGGGGCAAAGACACTTGAGAATCACTACACCAGGCCCCTCCCCCAGAAGATCAACAAGAAATCCAGCCAAGACCAAGTTCACCGACCAAGGACTGCGGTTTCAATACCAAGGAGAGCAGCAGAATTCCAGAGGAGGAGAAAGCAAAGCACGGAACTCATGGCTTTCTCCCTGTGAGTTTTTTTTCCCTGTGATTTTTATAGTCTTGCAGTTAATTAAATTTTTTACCCTTTCATTTTTTTTCTCTTCTTATGCTAAAATTTTTTTAAACTTTTACCTTTTTATTTTTTAACGTTTTTTTAACTAGTTGATCTAATATATATATATTTTCCTTTTTATATCTTTCTTTATTAGTTTTCCTTTTTTAAATTCTTTTTTTTTTTCTTTTCTCTTTTTTTTTCTCTTTCTTTCTTTCTTTTTGAACCTCTTTTTATCCCCTTTCTCCCCCCTCATGATTTGGGATCTCTTCCGATTTGGTTAAACCATATGTTCTTGGGGTTGTTGCCACACTTTTAGTATTTTACTTGCTCTTTCATATACTCTTATCTGAACAAAATGACAAGGCGGAAAAACTCACCACAAAAAAAAGAACAAGAGGCAGTACCGAAGCCTAGGGACGTAATCAATACAGACATTGGTAATATGTCAGATCTAGAGTTCAGAATGACAATTCTCAGATTCTAGCCAGGCTCGAAAAAGGCATGGAAGATATTAGAGAAACCCTCTCGGGAGATATAAAAGCCCTTTCTGGAGAAATAAAACTAAAATCTAACCAAGTTGAAATTAAAAAAAGCAATTAATGAGGTGCAATCAAAAATGAAGGCTCTCACTGCTAGGATAAATGAGGCAGAAGAAAGAATTAGTGATATAGAAGACCAAATGACAGAGAATAAAGAAGCTGAGCAAAAGAGGGACAAACAACTACTGGACCACGAGGGGAGAATTCGAGAGATAAGTGACACCATAAAACGAAACAACATTAGAATAATTGGGATTCCAGAAGAAGAAGAAAGAGAGAGGGGAGCAAAAGGTATATTGGAGAGAATTATTGGGGAGAATTTCCCCAATAAGGCAAAGGGAACGAGCATCAAAATTCAGGAGGTTCAGAGAACGCCCCTCACAATCAATAAGAATATGCCCACAACCCGTCACCTTATAGTGAAATTTACAACTCTTAGTGAAAAAGAGAACATCCTGAAAGCAGCCCAGGAAAAGAGGTCTGTAACATACAACAGTAAAAATATTAGATTGGCAGCTGACTTATCCACAGAGACCTGGCAGGCCAGAAAGAGCTGGCATGATATTTTCAGAGCACTAAACGAGAAAAACATGCAGCCAAGAATACTATATCCAGCTAGGCTATCATTGAAAATAGAAGGAGAGATTAAAAGCTTCCAGGAAAAACAAAAACTGAAAGAATTTGCAAACACCAAACCAGCTCTACAGGAAATCTTGAAAGGGGTCCTCTAAGCAAAGAGAGAGCCTACAAGTGGTAGATCAGTAAGGAACAGAGACAATATACAGTAACAGTCACCTTACAGGCAATACAATGACACTAAATTCATATCTCTCAATAGTTACCCTGAATGTTAATGGGCGAAATGCCCCAATCAAAAGACACAGGGTATCAGAATGGATAAAAAAACAAAACCCATCTATATGTTGCCTCCAAGAAACTCATTTTAAGCCTAAAGACACCTCCAGATTTAAAGTGAGGGGGTGGAAAACAATTTAACATGCTAATGGACATCAGAAGAAAGCAGGAGTGGCAATCCTTATATCAGATCAATTAGATTTTAAACGAAAGACTATAATTAAGAGATGAGGAAGGACACTATATCATACTCAAAGAGTCTGTCCAACAAGGAGATCTAACAATTTTAAATATCTATGCCCCCAACGTGGGAGCAGCTAACTATATAAACCAATTAATAACAAAATCAAAGAAACACATCAACAATAATACAATAATAGTAGGGGACTTTAACACTCCCCTCACTGAAATGGACAGATCATCCAAGCAAAAGATCAGCAAGGAAATAAAGGCCTTAAACGACACACTGGACCAGATGGACATCACAGATATATTCAGAACATTGCATCCCAAAGCAACAGAATACACATTCTTCTCTAGTGCACATGGAACATTCGCCAGAATAGATCACATCCTCGGTCCTAAATCAGGACTCAACCGGTATCAAAAGATTGGGATCACTCCCTGCATATTTTCAGACCACAATGCTCTGAAGCTAGAACTCAACCACAAGAGGAAGTTTGGAAAGAACCCAAATACATGGAGACTAAACAGCATCCTTCTAAAGAATGAATGGGTCAACAGGGAAATTAAAGAAGAATTGAAAAAAATCATGGAAACAAATAATGAAAATACAACGGTTCAAAATCTGTGGGACACAACAAAGGCAGTCCTGAGAGGAAAATATATAGCGGTACAAGCCTTTCTCAAGAAACAAGAAAGGTCTCAGGTACACAACCTAACCCTACACCTAAAGGAGCTGGAGAAAGAACAAGAAAGAAACCCTAAGCCCAGCAGGAGAAGAGAAATCATAAAGATCAGAGCAGAAATCAATGAAATAGAAACCAAAAAAACAATAGAACAAATCAACGAAACTAAGAGCTGGTTCTTTGAAAGAATTAATAAAATTGATAAACCCCTGGCCAGACTTATCAAAAAGAAAAGAGAAAGGACTCAAATAAATAAAATCATGAATGAAAGAGGAGAGATCACAACTAACACCAAAGAAATACAAAGTATTATAAGAACATATTATGAGCAACTCTATGCCAACAAATTTGAGAATCTGGAAGAAATGGATGCATTCCTAGAAACATATAAACTACCACAACTGAACCAGGAAGAAGTAGAAAGCCTGAACAGACCCATAACCAGTAAGGAGATTGAAACAGTCATTAAAAATCTCCAAGAAATAAAAGCCCAGGACCAGACGGCTTCCTGGGGGAATTCTACTAAACATTTAAAGAAGAACTAATTCCTATTCTCCTGAAACTGTTCCAATAAATAGAAATGGAAGGAAAACTTCCAAACTCATTTTATGAGGCCAGCATCACCTTGATCCGAAAACCAGACAAGGATCCCATCAAAAAAGAGAGCTACAGACCAATATCCTTGATGAACACGGATGCGAAAATTCTCACCAATTACTAGCCAATAGGACTCAACAGCACATTAAAAGGATTATTCACCACGACCAAGTGGGATTTATTCCAGGGCTGCAAGGTTGGTTCAACATCCGCAAATCAGTCAATGTGATACAACACATCAATAAAAGAAAGAACAAGAACCATATGATACTCTCAATAGATGCTGAAAAGGCATTTGACAAAGTACAGCATCCCTTCCTGATCAAAACTCTTCAAAGTGTAGGGATAGAGGACACATACCTCAATATCATTAAAGCCATCTATGAAAACCCCACCGCAAATATCATTCTCAATGGAGAAAAACTGAAAGCTTTTCCGATAAGGTCAGGAACACGGCAGGGATGTCCATTGTCACCACTGCTATTCAACATAATACTAGAGGTCCTAGCCTCAGCAATGAGACAACAAAAGGAAATTAAAGGCATCCAAATCGGCAAAGAAGTAGTCAAATTATCACTCTTCGCAGATGATATGATACTATATGTGGAAAACCCAAAAGACTCCACTCCAAAACTGCTAGAACTTGTACAGGAATTCAGTAAAGTGTCAGGATATAAAATCAATGCACAGAAATCAGTTGCATTTCTCTACACCAACAACAAGACAGAAGAAAGAGAAATTAAGGAGTCCATCCCATTTACAATTGCACTCCAAACCATAAGATATCTAGGAATAAACCTAACCAAAGAGGCACAGAATCTATACTCAGAAAACTATGAAGTACTCATGAAAGAAATTGAGGAAGACACAAAGAAATGGAAAAAATGTTCCATGCTCCTGGATTGGAAGAATAAATATTGTGAAAATGTCTATGCTACCTAAAGCAATCTACACATTTAATGCAATTCCTATCAAAGTACCATCCATCTTTTTCAAAGAAATGGAACAAATAATTCTAAAATTTATATGGAACCAGAAAAGACCTCGAATAACCAAAGGGATATTGAAAAAGAAAGCCAAAGTTGGTGGCATCAATTTCCGGACTTCAAGCTCTATTACAAAGCTATCATCAAGACAGCATGGTACTGGCACAAAAACAGACACATAGATCAATGGAACAGAATAGAGAGCCCGGAAATAGACCCTCAACTCTATGGTCAACTAATCTTCGACAAAGCAGGAAAGAATGTCCAATGGAAAAAAGACAGCCTCTTCTATAAATGGTGCTGGGAAAATTGGACAGCCACATGCAGAAAAATGAAATTGGACCATTTCCTTACACCACACACGAATATAGATTCAAAATGGATGAAGGACCTCAATGTGAGAAAGGAATCCATCAAAATCCTTGAGGAGAACACAGGCAGCATCCTCTTCAACCTCAGCCGCAGCAACATCTTCCTAGGAACAACGCCAAAGGCAAGGGAAGCAAGGGCAAAAATGAACTACTGGGATTTCATCAAGATCAAAAGCTTTTGCACAGCAAAGGAAACAGTTCACAAAATCAAAAGACAACTGACAGAATGGGAGAAGATATTTGCCAACGACATATCAGATAAAGGACTAGTGTCCAGAATCTATAAAGAACTTAGCAAACTCAACACCCAAAGAACAAATAATCCAATCAAGAAATGGGCAGAGGACATGAACAGACATTTCTGCAAAGAAGACATCCAGATGGCCAACAGACACATGAAAAAGTCCGCCATATCACTTGGCATCAGGGAAATACAAATCAAAACCACAATGAGATATCACCTCACACCAGTCAGAATGGCTAAAATCAACAAGTCAGGAAATGACAGATGCTGGCGAGGATGCGGAGAAAGGGGAACCCTCCTACACTGTTGGTGGGAATGCAAGCTGGTGTAACCACTCTGGAAAACAGCATGGAGGTTCCTCAAAATGTTGAAAATAGAACTGCCCTATGACCCAGCAATTGCACTATTGGGTATCTACCCTAAAGATACAAACGCAGTGATCCAAAGGGGCACGTGCACCCGAATGTTTGTAGCAGCAACGTCCACAATTGCCAAACTATGGAAAGAACCTAGATGTCCATCAACAGATGAATGGATCAAGAAGATGTGTATATATACACAATGGACTACTATGCAGCCATCAAAAGAAATGAAATCTTGCCATTTGCGACAACGTGGATGGAACTAGAGCGTATCATGCTTAGCGAAATAAGTCAAGCAGAGAAAGACAACTATCATATGATCTCCCTGATATGAGGAAGTGGTGATGCAACATGGGGGCTTAAGTGGGTAGGAGAAGAATCAATGAAACAAGATGGGATTGGGAGGGAGACAAACCATAAGTGACTCTTAATCTTACAAAACAAACTGAGGGTTGCTGGGGGGAGGGGGGTTGGGAGAAGGGGGGGTGGGATTATGGACATTGGGGAGGGTATGTGCTTTGGTGAGTGCTGTGAAGTGTGTAAACCTGGCGATTCACAGACTTGTACCCCTGGGGATAAAAATACATGTTTATAAAAAAATAAAAAACTAATTAAAAAAAAGGAAAAAAAAAAGCAGCTTCACTTCTAAGCCTTAGTAAAGTGGTTTTATGGTGGTAAAAACCCATTATACTTTAGCAAAAACAACCACATCAAATATAATATGTATACTGAATGGTGAACACCATTCCAGTAGCCTCTCTAGCATGTGGGAATTGTGAAAGAAAAACAGTGAAATAAAATTTTTGATCTACTTACCTCAATTCAGAAATTGTTGAAATTTAGAAACTTGTAAACAAAGTAGGAAAAACCCAACAGAACAAACTTTTCTCAAAGACCAAAAGAACCTATGATTACTCTGATTTTTAACTTAAATTAATATGTGTTGCAATATTTACTGAGGCCCTTCTATACAACTAATATTCAGAAAAGAGAGGGTATTTGAAATGGGATAAAAGCAGCCTAACATTTTTACTGGTATATGGAACTACAAGTCCAGGTATAAATCTTTTAAGCACTGTCAAACCTGGAAAGGGAGAATTATATAATAGAATATACAAGAGCAGGGCTGGAGGTCCTTATGCAGATGCAAGCTGATTAAAATTAGCACTTCATGAAATTGCTTTCTTTCTTTCTTTTTTTTTTTTAGATGAAAAGTGATTCTAAGTGGGACACAGCTATAAAAGTAAAAAGTCCTCATTTTTCAATCTATGCTAAAGGTTCTTTCCACGTGTGACCTTATTTGGGGCTTTAACGTAAGATTACAAATATGCAAAGGACTTTTAAAATTGTTTTTCCTATTGCTTGTTTGGTTTTAATGAAAAACTGCCAAGATTACGTGAAGGCAGAGTAACTAGCGTGACAGAGAATTTAAATAGTAAGTTGAGGACTTTGAAAGCGGCCTAGCTTTGGAAAACGACTGAACTTTGGGAGCCATGAGTTTATCTTTGAGTCCTGAAATTGCTGAGGGGATTAGGGGAGAGCACGCATGTGCCCAGAGCACCTCTCAGTGCCTGGCGCTCAGGAGCCGTTTATTCGTCATTAGTGTCCGAGAGTGACCCCTCATTTAGCGACAGCGCTGTTATTCCATTCAGCAAACCCCGGGTGCACACCTGTGATGCACTAGGTGCCGCCCAGGTGCCTGCAAGGGGTTTCTAATTGTGTAAGTACAAAAATAGCCTGAGTCAATTGGAGTTGAAGAAGAGAGAGGGTACGGTCCAGCAGGAATTTTAATTGAAATTGAAATTCCCCTTGGATTGCTGATTCAGATCCATTACTACCATCACACTGCAGAGGCTGTGACCTGGTACTCCTGAAAAATCATACTGAGAGACAAAAAGGAGGGTCTGTCTGAAGACTGCTTTATTCCATTAGGATTTCTAAGATAATACACTCTTCTGAGATATCTTCTGCACACAATCAAGCTAATTGGTGCACTACCCTACTAACTTTGTCTATTACTCCTGTGTATCTTCCATCCTGTGCTGGGGTTGTTTCTGTTTAAGCCTGCCTTGTTCTGCTGACTCACCAGCATCAGAAGTACATGCTGCCTATCACTGACACTTCTCAGAGACACACAAATTGGACTGAAGCACTGGCAATTAATATTTCCACTTTTCTCAGCGTGACATATACAATATTATAAATGGTACTCTAAGTGTAGAAATGATACAATATTATAAATGGTACTCTAAGTGTAGAAATGAAATGAAATTATGGGACAAGACGGGGTTTTTGGAGACCAAAATCAATGACAGGTGCACTTTACTTCCAGACAGGCTTATAAAGGAGAGGAAAAGACTAAGGCATAATGTAGGATAAGGCGCCTTTTTTTAAAATTACCCCTCTTTTCCTCCCAAAAGAGTTTGAAGCAGGAGGTAGAATAGCATCCATGCCATTATATCATTTTAAAAATCCCTAAAAGAATATGATGATTATTTTATCATTTAAATGTTTTTATCATATACAATCAAATATAATTTATGATTCAAAAGTCTTTTTTATAATTTATTTTTTAAATCACATTTTTAATGTGAGTTCCCAACCTATCAGTCACTAACCAAGCCCCAATTTTACAAAACCTCTTTAGAACCATACAATGGAGTTTATGTATAGTTACTCTATTATATGTAGCCACATAATGGTTATTATAATGACGGTAATAAATCCAGAGCTCTCAAATGGCATCCAGGCCCACACCTGGCTATTAGGAGTTGACCTCTCCACACCCTCCTCTCCCTTGTTTCCAGAACTCAGCAGGTCTGAAGCACAACAATAGCTTCTTCCCCACCTCACCTTGCACCAGGCATCCTACCTCTCACCTCCTCCAGCTCTTTACTCAAATGTCCCTTGCATGAGTGTTTTCTTGGTTGCCTTTCCTAGAAATACTAACACTCCCCACTCCCCTGCCTGCTTGATTTTTCCCCTTAGCACTCTCCATCACTTAACATACTATAACATATCATCAACATCCCTTTTCTCCAACGAATATGTAAACATAGCTTGCTTATTAATCTACCTCCTCTACTAGAATGTCAGAACCACAGGGGGATTTTACTTTTGCTTTGTTCATTATATAGCTCCAGGGTCTAGTGCAGTGCCTGGTACCTAATAAATGCCACATATTTTTGTTGAATAAATGAAAGAGACCTTCCCCTCCTGAATTTGGAAGTCCACATTTCCTTGCAAGTTCGCTGGGGTGAACTACAAAAGCATCTTACATTAAGAAAATTAACAAAAACTTGGAAATAAAGGATGTCTGCTTATCCTGATTTAATGTCATATTGAATCATTGTCTGATAGATCCATGCAGACATTGTTTAATTCTCCAGGGGAATATATCTTGATTTGTCATATCATTTACTATTGATTAGGGTCCAGACTCTATCAAGTTACATGGTGACTATCAGATTTTTGTCTGCTAGAGATTAAATAATTCTGTACAGAGAAACAATAACCCCAAATGTCATATTTTTATTGCATCGTTGGACCTAAACCATTTTGTATCTAACCTAGCAATCTTTTCTTCCTTGCCTTAAATGCACTTTGAACCAGCTCTACCACCATGCTGGTTCTCTTGTCAAGGAGTTAAATAAGTCTTTAACATGTGCTTAGTCTGTATTTGTAGAATTGTCATGTTTTAACATTTCTTATTTTTTTCGGGGTGGGATTGGTTAAGGGGAAGGGGGGGTGCAGAGGGAGAAGGAGAGATAAAATCTTAAGCAGGCTCCCCACCCAATACCAAGTCCAAGATGTTGCTCAATCTCAGGACCCTGAGGTCATGACCTGAGTGGAAATCAAGATGCTTAATGGACTAAGCTACGCAGGTGCCCCCATATTTTAACACTTTAGAGATAGTATTTTAGCAGCTTTGAGGACCACACCACCGAGATATCCCAGTAAATGATGAAGCTCAAGTTAAGAAAGGTAATGTTTAGGTTGTTAGTATTTTTGTTTGATTGTCAGACTATTTGTGAGCTCAAATCAATTTTTTAAATGTGCCCACTGTAAGAGAGAGCAACTCTGAGATCTGGGCCACTCACATTTTGTGATTCTGAGTTTACTTGGCTAATGCAATAGTAGTGAAGTGTCAAGCTATTGTCCAGGTGTTTGGAGGTGAGAAAACCCTATTCCTCTTGGTGTGTGAGTTTCAAATATTTTACTACACCTGTGTGTATTAATAAAGTAAATTATAAAGCTTTGTAAAGGAGCTCTGTTCTGATTGTGTTATAGATACTAACAAGGCCTTACATAAATCTAATATCACCAAAATCCCTGGAAAATAAACTAAATTTCTAATTCTTCAAACGTACTATCACCCATTCCCCAAATTGATGAACAAACCACTAGTGAACTCAGAAACTGCTAGCTCAGAATGCTTTTTATAGGAAACCCCAAGTTCCTATAATCAAAGTGATTCCTGGGACATATGAGACTTGTTTAATCACTTTGGTTTAAAAGCAGCTGTATATCTGCTCCCTTGTTTTCTCTATGTAGAGTACACTATGAGAAAACATGTCATAATAGATCCCTATTTGTTTTCTCATGAATAGACTATTTAATCTCAATTCCCCAAAAGCCTTATATTGGTTTACTGATCAGAGAAGCCAACATATTTCCATATAAGGTTTTGGGTTATGAAAACTATAACATGATGTATTCAAGTAAGCAGTTATAATTCTGATAAATTTTTACTTTGGCAGTGTTTGTGTTTTATAGTGCATCTTACACATAACTTTCAAGACCTTTAGTTAACATTAAGAACCGAATACACTGGTAAGTTGAGTTAATGAATAATCTTTGGCTATCTGGATAATTTCTAATAGGACAGAATACTATAAGATTGGCCAGAAAACATATACATTGTGTATGTATTTACATATACATGTAAATAATACAAGTATACATACCTATATACACACACAGGTTTGCTTCCTATTACAATATGTTGTAACATGGCTCTACCTTGAGGTCATGTTAAGCAGGGTTTCTCAACGAAGGTACTACTGGAATTTTGGACCCATAATTCTTTGTTGTGAAGCACTATCCTATGTACTGGATAATATTATATACATCCCTGCCCTTTACCCACAAGACACCATCAGCACAGCCTACTGCCCTCCACGTCATAATAATCAAAAATGTCTCCAAAACTGGCAAATATCCCTTGGAAGAAAAACTGAGAACTACTTCATTAATGAAGGTGTTCATTTTTGCCACATTAACAATGTGGTAAAACGATCCCTCTGACTATTGGAAGTCATGCTTGATTTACTCTGAGTTTCTAAAATGCTCAAATACAACAGATCTATCCCCATCCTCCCACTCTGCTCTCTCTGTAAAGTGGAAGTTAGTTAATTCAGTTAAGAGTTAAAATTAAAATGGGTGATTAAGACGGTAGGGACTAGAGTGGCAGAGAAATTACACTGTGTTTAAAAGGTAATGGAGAGTTTATTAAGGGAAAAGTATTTTGTCCTAAAATTAAGTCTGCTGTTCTGGAATATGAATGACGATAATGAAGGTTCAAACTTGAATGGCTAGATAACATGTAGAAGGACTGAAGGTTCAAAGTTGAATGGATAGATTACATGGTAAAAGGAATGCAGAAAATGATTTTGTTGCCTTGGTTTGTAATAAATATGAATAATGAGCCTAAATGTAAGCAATGACTTATGTTCACAATTTGGCAAAGTTGGCACAGTTTTGATAAAATAATTCACATTTAGAAAAAAAGAAAGAATTCCGTTAATCCTTCATGGCCAAACGTTATGTTAGCACAGAATTAGAATTTGTCTTTCTTTCCATTAAAATTGATCTTTCCTTTAAAATTGGAGTATTTAATCTACTCTTAGCAAGGAGCTAAAATTGGAGTATTTGATCTACTCTTAACAAGGTTATTATGTATCATCTATGTACTCTGTTCAGATACCAGAGATTCAATGTCTCACCAGAATAACTTATTGTGCTTTGGCTGATTTAGCCATGTCCTTGATTGTTTTTTGTTTGTTTGTTTGGTTTGGTTTTTTTAATCCTCACTGAAGGAGCTAACATCCTGATAACTTCTTCTGTACTTAATTTAATACACTCCATTTTCATTTTGATTAATAAGTAGTCTAGCTAAAACTATCCATGTACTCAGGCATCTGATTCTTTTAAGGAATGGCCCATCTTCCTCTCTTTTCATTTTTGTTTTTTCAATATTATATTCTAAAATTAGGTAACAAGGGGTGCCTGGGTAGCTCGGTGGGTTAAAGCCTCTGCCTTCGGGCTCAGGTCGTGGTCCAGGGTCCTGGGATCGAGCCCCACATCGGGCTCTCTGCTCAGCAGGGAGCCCGCTTCCCTCTCTCTCTGCCTGGTTCTCTGCCTACTTGTGATCTGCGTCTGTCAAATAAATAAATAAAATCTTTAAAAAAAATAAAAATAAAATAAAATTAGGTAACAAAATGTCAGGTGTCTTTTTTTAACTGAGGTGTAACTGACATACAATACTAATTTAGTTCAGGTGTACACCATGATTGTGACTTGTGTATACATTGCAAAATGATCACCACAATAAGTCGAGTTACCATCTGGCACCTTATAAAGTTTATAAAATGTTATTGACTCTATTTTCCATGTCGTACATTATATCCCCATGACTATTTATTTTACAACTGGAAGTTTGTTTTTCTTAATCCCCTTTGCCCCTTCACTTCCCCTAACCACCTTCTGTTCAGGCAACCAGCAATCTGTTCTCTGTATTTGAGTCTTGGTTTTGCTTTGTTTTGTTTATTGTTTTGTTTTTTAGATTTTATATCTAAGTGAAATCATGTAATAATCATCTTTCTCTGTCTGACTTATTTCACCTAGTGTAATACCTTCAAGGTCCACCTGTGTTGTCACAAAGGGTAAAATAACATTTTTTTTTTTTTTTTAATGCTCAGCAGTATATATAAACCACATCTCCTTTATCCACTTATCCATCAGTGAACACTTAGGTTTTTCCAGATCTTGGCTATTATAAATAATGCTGCAAGGAACATAATGGTGCATGTATCTTTTCAAATTCTTGTTTTTATTTTCTTTGGGCATATACCCAGTAATGGAACTGTTGGATCATATGGTATATCTAGTTTTAGCTTTTTGAGTAATCTCCATACTGTTTTCTATAGTCGCTACAACAGTTTACATTCCCACCAATAGTGCATGAGGATTTTTTTCTCCACATTCTCATGACATTTGTTATTTCTTGTATTTATCATACTAACCATTCTGACAGGTATACTAGGGGTGATATCTCACTGTGGTTTTGATTTCCATTTCCCTGATGATGAGTGATGTTGAGCATCGTTTCATATATCTGTTGGCCACCTGAATGTCTTCTTTGGAAAAATGTCTATTCAAATCCTTTGCTTATTTTTTAATCAGATTGTTTGGGTTTATTTTGTTGTTGTTGTTGTTATTGTTATTGAGTTGCATGAGTTCTTTATATATTTTGGGTATTAACCATTTAAAAGATCCATGATTTGCAAATACCTTCTCATTTCAGTAAGCTGCACTTTTTTGTTGTGGTTGACAGATTTCCTTCACTCTGTAAAAGCTTTTTAGTTTAATGTAGTTCCATTTGTTGTGCTATGGAGTCAGGAAGCCCTGACTTTCCAGTGTCGGCAGATGCTACAGCCCCTGGCCCCCGCCTGTTCCAGGAAGGTGGTGGGAAGGTTCTGCCTCTGAGCCTACCCACCTCTGCCATGTAGAGAGTGCAACAATAGCATCAGTCCATGCCTCCATCTCTGGGGGGGGCATCTCACCCAGCTTCTCCCCCTCCAGCCAATGCCACAGCTCAGCAAATGAATCACCTTCACATATAATTTAGGTGCTTTTCAAACTGCTGGGGTTTTTGCTGGGTCTCAGGGTGAGTGACACTGCATATAATCTCTTCAAGAGGAGAATCTCAGTTTCCTGTAGCACTTTGGGATTCCTCCCCTGCACATCAGCTCCATTGGTTTTCCAGGCCAATCATTCTGGGAGCTCATCTTTCTGGTGCAGATCTTAGGGCCAGGGTGCCTGAAGTAGGCACTGACCCCTTGGGCCTGCTGTCTGTTGAAATTCCTTCCTAATGTGTTGGTGTGCTAGAGATGGGGGTTTTTTGGTCAGACCTTATCCCAGGTCTCCAACCCATCTCAGTGTCGTCTTTTTATCCTTTGTTGTGGAGAAGAGTTCATCTAGTTTTCCATCTTTTTCAGAGGGAAATGATCTATATATAGCTATAAATTTGGTGTGTACGTGGGAGGAGGTGAGTTCAGGGTCTTCCAACACCACCATCTTGGACACCCCCTCTCAAAGTGTCTTTTATACCTAAACTACCTTTAGGATCTTCCAAAGGACTCCTGAGAAATCACAAAATTTGGGGGTTTATTTAACTAATGTATTAATGTCCTGTTGCCACTGTAACAAATCAGTGCAAACTTAGCGACTTAAAATAACACAGATGTACTCCTTTACAGTTCTTAGGATCAGACGCCAAAAATGAGCTTCAGTAGGCTAAAATCAAGATATTGGAAGGTATGTTTCTTTCTGGAGGCTCTGAGGGGAGAATCCATTTTCTTACTTTTCTCAGCTGCTAGTGGCCACCTATCTTGCTTGGCGTGTGGCTTCTTCTTTCATCTGCAAAGCCCATCATCAATTTCATCATTCCATTACATTCTCTTCTCTTATCTCTTATAACCCTAATGATCATATTGGGCAGACCTGGAATAATCTCCCAGTTCCTTAATTGAATCATGTCTGTGAAGTACCTTTTTTCATGTAAAGTAACATATTCAAAGACTCCAGGGATTAGGACATGAAGATCTTTGGTGGACATGTTATTCAGTCTGTCACACCTTATTTAAAACAGACTATGAGAGGGGAGTCTGTCTGGCTCAGCTGATGGACTCTTGATCTCAGGATTATGAGTTTGAGGCCCATGGTGGGTTTAGAGATTACTTTAAAAAATAAAATCTTTAAAAAAAAAAAAAAAGATGGGGCACCTCAGTGGTACAAGCAGTTAAGCCTGCAAATCTTGGTTTCAACCCAGACTGTGATCTCTCTCTCTCAAGTAAATAAATAAATCTTTAAAAAAAATTTTTTTTAAAAAGAGTACGAGAAATAGTTACGTTTTCTGGTAAACTCGTATTTCTTGAGTAGCACTATATCAATATAAAAGTTATAGGGAAAAGTTGTCAAAGAAGGTCAGCTTTCCCTGGGTTAATTTTGTACAAGTAAAACATTACTAAAATAAATAATTTTGTATATGTAACAAATCCACTGGATGGCATCTAAAACAAACAGGTCAGGTAAGTTTTTTAATGATTCATAGAACTCATGATATTACAATGTGGCACAACCATGCAATCATTCAGTCAACTTTCAATCTGATGTTTAAATCATAAAATACAGGTTTATAAAATAACAATAAACAATATCTAAGGGTAAATAGCATTTCTCCAAAAAACAGGCATGATGCAAGTGTATGTCAATGTAGCTTAGGTAAAATGTATTTATATGTCATCTCCCTTTTATGTTCCAGTTCACTAAACAAAGTCTTACTAAAATCTTCTGTTCTACCTGGAGTACATTACTACATATTAGAATATGATATGTTCTTTTTACTTAAGAGCATTTATCTCTAAATTTCACATGCTTTTTTTCTATTTATTTTTTCATTTTAACAGTATTAGCTTTAGTGTTAAGAATATTCTCTCTTTATCCAGATTTGCACTTTTCCAAGGTAGATTGAAAGATTTTGAAGATTTGTCAATGACTCTGATACCCATATATGTTCTTATACCAAAGGGAACACTGGTGAAATCCTTATGGAAGAATTATGTAATATATATAATCCAACAGAGAACTTCACTCCCCTTTATTCTGTGTATTTGTTATTGAAACAAATTAGCTACATTCATTCAGCCTTACCATCAACTTGTGGTTTTTGCTTTTCCTTCTTTGTCTGAAGACTAATTAAGACTCCAGACAGAAATTAACTCTGAAAAACCGAGTCTTAGAGCCTTATAGAAAGAACTGAACCAGGTACTGTTCACTATATCACTACTGTTATTTCTTTCTTTAACTATTGATAATTCAAGACATATACTCATGGGAACAGGCTTTGGAGCTTCACTCAACATTACTTAGTCAACCATGAAACTGCCCTGGAGAACTGATCCGGGGCATCTTAGATGCTTTTGAGTTCAGAAGCAAATGATTCCCAGGAAAATCATTCTGCCGAACCAATATCCAGTAGAAAAAGACTTAAGTAAAAGTAGGATGTGCTAAACTAATGAAGGAAATGTCATGTAGCATTTTGCGGGGGGGAATATTTTTGGAATTACATTAGTCTACATGTTCTATTTTCTCATACATATATAAGGAAGTTCTTTATCGTTAAAAATCTATAATTCTCAAATTACGCTTTTGTAAACTGAAATTGAAATTTAATATTCTTTAAGTAGTATCTGGTTCTCACAATTCTAAATTTTAAAATTCTGGTCTTCAGAATTCAGGAACAAATACTTTAATTGAATCTCCTTTTCATAGCAATGTAGGTTTTTGCATAAAGCCAGTACAAACTTATCCTTCTTTGTACATAAAAAAATCATTTAACAAATATTTATGAGTCCATACCTAGAGTATCATACTTGAGAATAAAGCACATTTAGTGAGCTTTGACAAGCCCATCATTAAGGAACAAGCATTGTACTTCATGTGTGGAACCAGTGCCCACAAATCTTTCTTAGGAAATGGTCTGTTACCTGTCCTATGGCTGTCAGGTTCCTAGATTTAATAGCAATGAAGATCAGGAATCTCAGCAGTTTGTGGAGACTTTAAGGAGACAAGAATTTAGCCTAATGTATAGATACTACAGGAGAAAACTGTGGACATTAATTTCTTAGGCTTGGTTTTCTAGAGTCAAAACACAAGAACCAATAAGAATTTTTGCTGAATAATTGGAATAATTGAAAATGCCACCTGAGATTCCTTCTAAAACTTCTAGACTGAAGATAATTCTCTGGGCTTGTCATCGTTCAGCACCTGTAAGACTAGGTTCACTAATACACTCAGAGGCTCATATCTTTAATTAAGACTTCTTACTAAAGCTATGTAAATTAATCAGGCCAGAACACAAAGTGATAGCCTCTTTTTTGTGTGATCAAAAATAATCCTTAGAGACTTAATGATAACTTGAAAACTTCCCTGTCCTGTATATCGTTTGTTCTGGTATTTTTTTTTTTTTGAAAGGTAAAATCATAACCCTCATACAAATATGAAATGAATACATAGCAATATTTATTTAATGTATGAGAGAATAACAACATATTCCAATAGTGTCAAAGAAAAATTCAAAGACCAACATATAGGGGCACCTGGGTGGCTCAGTGGGTTAAGCCTCTGCCTTCGGCTCAGGTCATGATCCCAGGGTCCTGGGATGGAGCCCCGCATGGGGCTCTCTGCTCAGCGGGGAGCCTGCTTCCTCCTCTCTCTCTGCCTGCCTCTCTGCCTGCTTGTCATCTCTCTCTGTCAAATAAACAAACAAACAAATAAATAAATAAAAAGACCAACATATATGTAGACAAGAAGGATGCTGACGTAGAGTTACAAATAAATGCAAATTGGCTTCTTTTGGTAGAGGGGTTGGTGAGGGGAAATCAATTGTCTCTCCACAAGACAGAATTCATTTGCATGTTTATAGATAGAGTCATTTGCATTGCTAGTTATTAAAACTAACAGAGTTGTAAATAGCTCAAAGTCAATGAAAGGTAGAGATAAACCTGAAGGGTGCACTAGAATGGATACTTAATCATCACTGATTTATATATTTAGCCCATTTCAAGTCTTTCAGAATTTTTTCTGACACCTATGACATCCCATTTTCCCTCTTTTTGTAGAGGGCTTCTGAGCTCACTTATGGAGTGTGGATTGGTTCCTCCTCCCTTTCCCCTGAAAAGACTTCCTTAACCATATTAGTCCTAAGAAATCCCAATAGGAGTACTTCCTTCCCACCTTCCCACTTCACAGCTGAGCACAGTTCCCCAGGGACTACCTCGACAGTCTCACATACCCTTCCTCTGAGGCTCCAGTTGGCTGGCTCCTTGGGGAACGCTGAGCCTCAAAAGAAAATATTGACATGAAGTAATAAACGCTTTAAAGGCAGCTTATGTCTCCATTCGTGAAAAAGAATGAAACTCAGTGTTATTTTAATAATTTAGCCCCATCCAAGGGCTATCCAATTAGACAAGCACCCTAAGAGTTGGGCCACTCAAAAGTACATGGTGTGCAGGCTGGGGAGAGAGGAAGACCCTGGCAGTTCAGGAGCCTGGCCTTTTCTCCAAGCTTTCCCTAAGAAAAGAACCTTCTGTCTCTGCCCTAAGGCACTTCCTTTTGTTCTCTGTAAACTATTTCAAGAGCTACCATCTATTTCAGTGATGTTAGGCTCTAAAGGCAAGGTTTGAAGTCAAGGCATCTTGGTTAGTTAGAGTCACTCCTTAAAGGCATCGCATAGATATATGCAAATATATGCAAATAGGCCACACAATGGATTAATTAAAGTAAAATCTAGTAGTCTTAAATAGACACCAAATAATAGTCCTAAGAGAGGCAATTAAATCTATTGTTTACAACCACTCTTTTGTTAGCTGATTTTTTTTTCCCAAAATTAAGAGGCAAATCATTTTCTTTCCTACTCTGACAGAAAGGCAAAAAACATTGCATTTATTATCTCCATCATTGTTGTCCAGAAAAATATAGTTGAACAATGTCCATTAACAAGAGGAAAAAATAATTCGGAAATGGGGTCACGGCTAAGAAGACTTTCAGAGTCTGACCACTCACCAATTCAACCTCATCTCCTCCCTCAACTCCCCCACTCCCCCACCTCTACCAAATGTCAGCCCCCCATATACTGAACTTCTGGCAGTCCCACCATCCCATCATCTCCCAATCCCCCCCCCCTACCCCGGTGCGTCCATGCTATTCCCTCTGCTAGGAGAAAGAACACAGAGCCTGCCTTCAGGAACACCCAACGCAGTCAGGGGAAATGACAACCAGCAGGCAATTATGTAACCCAACATGCTCAGTGCAGCAATGGAAATGTGAACAGAGCATGATAGGAGCATGAACAGGAGCACCTATGGCAGGCAGGTGGGTGGTCAGAGAAGATCCTAAAAGATATCACACTTGAGCTGAGGACTAAAGGAAGTATAATTGCTAGAAAGGACACCTAAAGTAGAAGATTTTATAATCTGTATTTGGAAGAGCTACAGGGAGTTTTGGGTGTGAATGGTATGAGATGAAGGGCTGGGTTGGCCATTGTTATAAGATAAACTGAGGCATGTTAAACTTTTAAGAGTCTATCTGAGCAATTCCAATCAGGCAGCAACAAACTGGAAGCAGTTAAGAGCACACTCCACCTACAGAAGCTCAGGCAGAGACTTTTATAGAAAAAAGGCAGAAGTGAAGTAAGGAAATTATTAATAACTTATTGCATAAAGCCTAGTTGGCTGTTTGTGACTGGTTATCCTTGGGTTTTGATTGCATAACCTTGAGGCATTTATAGGCTTAAATTTTTGTTTTCTTACATAGACCACAACGTCTTTAGTGCCACCTCAATCTAATGGCCTCTTTGTGTAATTAGCCTAATACCATAATATGGAGGTTGCACTTATTTCATCCACTAGGGAGAAGGGAGCCACTGAAGAGCTTTCACTGGGTGATAGGATAAACTTCTCTTCTAGGATCCAGCCTCCTGTCCGCATCTTCACAGAAGGAGAAAGAGCAATGTGTTAAGAAAATGATACCAAGTTCAAAGGCTGTTGATAAAGTCCCAGAACCTAAGTCAGGTTCGGTGGGGTGAGGTTCGGAGCTGACGACTAAAGAAAGAATTCTTAAGACATCTTTGGTGCAAAATGGTGGTTTATTAAAGCACGGGGACAGGACCCGTGGGCAAGAAGAGCTGCTGCCCCGGGTTGTGAGGAGTGGCTGGTTATATACACAGGAGTCGGGTAGGTGAGGACAAAGGGGTGTTTAGAAGGGCTATTGGGGCAAAGAATACTATCAGGATATTGAAGGCTTAGTTGCTATCAAGTAAAGACAATTGAGAGTCTCCTGGTGGAATGTTACATTCCTGCTATCAAGCATCCTTGTTAATGAGATTTAGGTTTAGAAGAAATTTAACTTTATTTACTTTTCCTTCTACCTCCACCTCCTTCGGTTTTTTATGGAGGGGAGGGTGACATTAGGGCTTGAGGAACTGAGTTCTGTGTCTTTGGAAATTGGGCTATTGATAAGGTAACTTCTTTGTTGTAATCTCAAGGACATTTGCAAACCAAGGGAAACTCCTGTCTTGCAGGATTGTGATCTCAACAAGTTAACTATTTATCATTTTATGGCAGTCAGGGGTGCCTGAGGAATGCTACACATATGGAGGGGAGCGGATGAAGGGGGGGGTGCAAGGCACCAGCTCTTGCTTTGTCCCTCAGCCAGCCTCCTGCTCCCTCATCACTGTTACAGTAATACTTGGGAGAGACTGTGGTGGCTTTCATTAAGGCAGTTGCTGTGGTCAAGAGAGGGGGGCACATTTTAAAGATATTAAGGATGGAGAGATTTAACTGGACTGATGATTAATTAGAATATGAACAGTGCTAGGATAAGAAAGAACTAGAAGTTAACTCCCAGGTTTTGTGCTTGGAAGTTCTGTAGATATCGGTATTCTGCACTGAGGTAGAGGTAGAGGAGGGGAAGATATTGAGCAGTATAGTAAATGTATTGAGAAATAAGGACTTGATGTCCAAGAAGCAGATGGAGTGTGAGCTTAGTAATAGTGGAAACATAAGAGATTAGTTGCCAACACAGGAAAAAAAAATAATGGTGGCCAAAGTAGGGCAGTGACAGCAAAGATTTAGAAGCGATATATTCTAGATATATTTAGGAAACAAATTCTTTTTCTCCCTTCATTCTCTAACCATTCAAATACTAGTCACTGGCCCAAGACTATGTTAATTGTCTTTTTTATGAAATGAGTAATCACAAGCCCCAAAATTTTGGATGCTGAAGACTTTGGCTTGTATTATCAATATCTTTTTCAATTCTGATATCTAGAGCTTTCTTAAAGTTCTTACAAGAAATAGATCAAAGCCCTCCCATTTCATGGGCACAATGGGGTGATTTAACCAAATTGCATTACCAGTTGGCAGCAGACCTACAGTCAGATGCCCTTCTAATACTGTACCTTTCCACCACACTCTGCTACTGCTGACCTTTCAACCTGGTATTTACTTCTAAGTATTTAACACAGCCTTCTAAAAGTATACAGAACATCAAGAAGCCACACTTGAAGCCATCCGACCTTATCCCCCAAGGTACATTAGAGCTCAGATCATGAAATGAATAGTTACTTACTTATGCAGAATCAATATATTCCCTGGCTAAGATGAGTGATTGTTTTTGGAAAGAACATAAAAGAGATCTAGAGTGAGTGCCACTGACAGATAGAAAAGCAAAGCTGGGGAATGGGACACCTACAGTAGAACAGAGAGAAAAGGCCGGCTTCAGTCAGGCCAATCCCTCAAATTCACAGCATGGCTCACCCCAGGGAAGAGTGGAGACATGGAATTAATATAAGACCTTGAGACTAATAACCTGGAGATGGAAATATTCAGGAAACCCCAATTTCTAATCTGGGTCCCCACATTCTAAGTGTCCTCTGAGTTTGGATCAACATCTTCATCAAACAATTTTTAATTAATTAAAATTATATTTATGTCCCAAGTTGGGAGTTGACATCCACCCAAGAACCTGATATTCCAATGGAAAAATTATAATCAAAAGGGTAATGTGGTCTTAGATTAGGGTAAAAACCACATAATGTGTATAGTTTACCCAAATCCCTAAAATGGGTCAGGTTTATTCAAATTATTTTATCATGAAGTGAGAAAATGAAACAGCCGTATGAATATAATGAATCTAAATTGAAATGCTGTATTCTTTATGAACCACTTCTCCTTTCAAACTATGTCAAGAACAAGTGTTCGCTAAATGCATTCCTTTTAGAAGCTGTCTTAATGTGGAAGTGAAATACTGTATATACTCGCTATTTCCATGGTAACTATTTTCTTACTAAATGGAAATAGCATAATCAACATTTAAAACTTTCTATTTCCTGAAGCATTCCTCTTGTGTGAATGTGTTTTATACATAAGTTACATGCAGTGTCTCCCCCTTTTCTTTTTCCTTTTTTTTTTGAGAGTGAGAGAGAGAGAGAGAGCGCACGAACAGGGCTCGATCTCACTACCCTGAGATCATGACCTGAGCGGAAATCAAGAGTCGGACAATTAATCAACTGAGCCATCCAGGCACCCCTATTTTCTCCTTTTAATTAAAAGTAATTTTGTTAAATTTGGCAGCTATGTATAGGAAGAATGATATAGTATATTTGTTGCTCGGTTGTTTATGAGATATATTGCTTTCAGATTTAAATATTTTGCTATAATAACTGACATATTTCTTTTCTAAAAGTGTTAGAATTCAGAGCTTTGAAAAAGATAATCCAGTTAGTATATGTCCTAGATGCGTTTGGTAAACACTACAAGAAATGTTTCATCTGTGCTAAAAAAAAATAATTTTTAGAAAAAGATTAAATCCTATCTCTCATACAGATAAGAAAATGAATATGTGTTTAAAAATTTTATTTCACTTATTATAAAAGAAGTAGGTCATAAAGGTTCTCTCTGTGAACAAACCTTGGTCAAGTTCCTCTGAGCCCTGTGCTCAACTAGGCCTCAGCCTCAGGCCTTAGTCCATCATGCCCCAATGTCTTCTAGTTCCCGGTGTTGGCAGGGGAACAACTGTACCTTCTAGTTCTCTTTGTCTTTTGCAGCCAGTTAGGCATCAGCTCTCTCTGCTCTGCAAAGTCCGTTATCACCTGTCCATCTGTTTCCTGACCTTCAGAATTTGATTCATGTCTCCAATCAGCAGTCTACTTTCCTGTTCTTTTTGTCCTTGTAGTTCATTCCTACACATTCCTTTACTGTCATTCAAAGGAGCTTTGAGAAGAAATAGAGACAAATGTCTGTATTTAATTTATATGTTTAAACAGCTTTTTGATGATTGATCAGTACTCTTTATATTTTTAAGACCTCAATTTTTTTCTGTCCCACATTTTGCAAATTTTCCCTCAATTTGATATTTACTTTCTAATACTGAATATAATGTTTTTTGATGTACAGAACTTTTCTGTTAATGTAACAACACCTACCAGTCTTCATAGTAACACTTTAAAAAGCCCTCTGCACACAAAAGCCAGACAAACATTTATTTAGAGTGATTTCTAGTTCACCTAAAATTCAATTGGTTTGTTTTTGACTTACCTAGTGTTGGGTTCTGGGTGAGTTATTTCAGAATGGCTATTTGTGTCTTGCTTTGTTTTGTTTGAACTTGCAGTGTACTACAATTTTAAGTTGTTGGCCACATTTCTATACTTAAAAATCACTTTCGATACAAATAACACCCCTCCAAACACGGAACACTTTCCAGAACATGTAGCCTGAAGAAATTTTAAGACTCATGCCTTGTCCTACCCCAACTCTCATATCCAAAGAAAATGCCAAACTATTGCTAAGTGTACTTAAAATAAGCTAGTTTTTCTTGCGATGAATGCATTAATATTTTTCTTTAACTTCCAAAGTTACCAACTAAAGTAACTTTACAGCCTCAAAGGTCACTTTCAGTTCAAAGAGAGAACTAAATCCCAGCCCTAAAATACTTCATAGTCATCATGAGTAGAATGGGCAGTTCACAGTTGCCAGAAAACAATTCTGTCACCCAACTTATTTTAGAAAGGAGCACTAAATGAATCCATTGAGTATATGATTAAATTGTTGTTAGATAATGACATCCCTCCAATAGCTGATAGAATGTGAAGGAAAATTTGTTTTCTCTATTCACAATATTCTGACACCAAATGTGTGGGGTTTTCCCTCACATTAAGTAATTTCCCAACTGGACACCCAGGGGGTATCCTACAATCCAATTCTGACACTAACTACACACCTAGAGTTAAAGCAGACCCCACAAGTTAAGGGCTCAGTTCCAAAAGATGACTCTACTTCAGACACCAGTCGCAAATCCTAATTGCCAACTGTACTGCTGACCAATTGGCTATAAATTGAAGATTCCCTACATCCCCTCCTCATATTGAATAATACGCTGTAACTGCTCACAGAATGCAGGAAAATATTTTTTTATGTTCCTTTTTATTATAAAACATACAGATGAATAGCTAGATAGAGATACCCAGGGAGAGAAGTAGAAAAATTCTGAGTTTGAGGGTTTCTGTCCCATGCAGTTTCAGTGCTTCACCTGCCTGGCCCAGGGATGCCATCACCAAACCAGGAATTCTACAACCCTTATTTTTTAGGAGTTTTGGGGAGGTTTCATTACATATGCATGATTGAGGAAACAATTGGCCATTGATGATTAAATCAATCCCCAACCCCTCTCCAGGTCCAGGAGGCTGGTGGATGGGGCTGAAAAATTCTAATTACTTGGTAGGTTCCTTTGGCAGCCTGCCCTCATCCTCCAAGAGTAACTTCAATAGCATAAACTTAGGTATAATTGAAAGGTTTTTACTGTGAATAACAAAAGATACTCCTCTCTTCCCTGTCTCTCAGAAAATTACAAGGGTTCGGGGAACTCTGTGCCAGGAACCAGGGAGAAGACCAAATATATAGCTCATTATATCACAATATCCTGGGTTGTGAAACAAACACTTAGTTGAAACAATTTTAAGAGGTACAATGAAAACATGTCAGAGACTACTTCAAATAAGGACAGTTGACATACTTAATGACTCATGCATGAATGAAACAAGCCCTTCACATCTTTTCTCCAGGCATAATCCCTTAATGATCTGATTGGGGACTATTAAATCATTAGAGATAGGATGACAAGCATGCTTCACATCCCTTTGAAACCTTCCAGCACTATGCATGCACTCTGAAGTGTCTACGGACAGTAAAAGGGAGGAAAGCACTAGTTTTCCCAAGACAATGGAAAGATTTGGGTGCTGATCAGGCAGTACATCTACAAGAGAGTCCAAAGGTAACAGGGCAAGAGATACCAATGCTAGGATACTGCTCCCTCAAATCACCAATTTACTCCTTGCGCTAAAACCTAGCAATCCAGTGAAGTAACAAAGAGCAGGAAGACCACAGGGATTGACATGCAAATAAGCACTCCTGGCAACCCACACGGACGGGAGGAATGTTTCGAGTGCTCATTTGCATGTCAGTTACCAGAAAGTATTTTCAGTTCACAGCCATTTTAAAGCCCTCCTTGTCAGAGCCTGGGAACAAGCTGAAGTGTCTGAACCAAAGTGACCAGGCAATGAGTTCCCTTCTGTAACTCATAAGAATACAGTATGTCTTCTTTGGAAACAAATATTCTCTCTCAATGCTTATCATGCAAACGGAGCAGAGTCTACCCACTAGTGTGTAATATCTCTTGTTGAAGAAAAGGTCTCTGACCACATCAACCTCTTTTCTGCCTTAATCTCTGATTTCTGAGGTCATGGAGCATCCAATTGAGCTCCTCTTCTCGGAAAGAGTAATATCTCACTCTTCTGTTGCAGCATCTGCTTCCTATTTATAAAGGGTACACTTTGAGAAAAGAAATGTTTCTTTCTTTAATCCACAGCAGTATTTATTGCTTCAGGGGAATTCCAGTCTTATCCTTTGGCAAGCTCACAGCTCTCAATTTAAACAAGCAAATCAAATGCATTTTCTCTCCTTCCTATGAAAAGGCTATTGTTAGCAGGACTTTGTCTCTCAAGGATAGCCATTTTAATTATTTTAAAACAAACAAAAATTAAACAAACAAAAAAAGATAATCTTAAAGTCCTGAATCTACCCTAGAAATTTCTTTCCCACAGCACCTTTGTAATCAGCACAATTCAATCAACTTCCACTATCGTTGTTCTTCAAGTGACCACTCTGGGTGAGCTGTACTAGTTGTGAAGAGTATTTACTTCTAGACTTCAGCCTCCGACACTTACCAGAAAAAATAAAAGGTGGGTCCATATGATAATGTACATTAAACACTTTCTAATACAATCTCATAAATAGAATACAGATTTCTCCTTAAGGACAGAGCACCAGGAGAACTATAGGTTGTATGATGGTGAATAGAGATGTAATTTAGGATGGTGTGTTTATTAAAAACAAACAAACAAACAACAACTGGAGACCAGTTATTTTCCAAAAGAAAATCTTATTCTAGATAATGATCATTTCATTTTAGTATGAAATCAACTGCCTTCTTAAGGCAAAATCCTGCCCAAAGCCACTGTGATTTTGAACTCTAGAGAGAAATCAACCCCAACTGAAAACTGCCCTCTTCCACACAATCTTATTTTATAGGGAATACAGCTTCAAAACATGGTGTTTCCCAAATACTGGGGATAGATAGATACTATAATCAAAATAAGACAAAAAGATGGGGTTTACTATCATATATTAAATAAATGGTGGACCTTGGCTACTTTTTTTTCCTAATTCAAAAATTTAAACACATTTCAGTGCAACATTGACTGAAATAACATAAGGATTTTTCCTCTCATTTTATTTTGGCTCCCTCTCATTGCCAATATTTCTTGGTCTGCCATGAAACAGGACTTCAGAGACAAATTACAGAAGAAATAGGATAGTTGTGGATCCCAAAGAAAGGAATAGAGTTGAATGGCATGAATACATGGGGTTGGGAGAGAAACAAAGTGAACTAAACAAAGGGAAATGTCCTAATCAGAACACATCTAGAAATGTAAATCTAGTCAAGGCAGCTCAAATAGAGGTGTCACAGGATCTAGGGAACAAAAAATTCACTGGGAATGGAATATGGGCACCAAGATTGCTCTTCATTTCTCAAAGCCACATGGCTTCCCTCAATTCTACCTCTTTGCTCTGACCTCTAGTTTTCCAACTTTCTCTTCAAAACTGTTGTTTCTTCTTTTCTGAATCATTAACAGGTAGGTGGCTCTGGTTCTGCCTGGTACACATTCCCACCCTAGGTCAATAAGACTAATTATTTCAATATGAAACATTTCCTTCATTTTGATTGGCCCCATGTAGATCAAGCCTCCATCCCTTTGCAGTCAGCTCTGGTCAAGGGCAGAATCATATGGCAATAAGGTTGCCCCTTCTGGACTATATATGAAACAAGATATTTGAAATGAGGCTGTAAGAAGGTACAAAATGATAAGTGTCTATATATTCTGCAATGGAATAAACCTTGCGGATTAATACAGAAATAGCTACTTATTTATCCGGCTTAATTGTTATCTTGTGAGGCTGAATTTGAGACCAGGCAGTGAAGAATGAAAACGAGACTGATGTTATAAAGTAATGAAATACGTTTCTATAAGAAATCAAACTCTCCTGAACAACCAATACATCAAAGAACATACTGGAACTTATGGGATGCAGCAAAATCAATTTTCAATAGCCAAGTTCATAGCAATGAATGCCTACATTAAGAGCAAGAAAGATTCCAAATAAAAACCTAACTCTATGCCTTAAGGAACTAAAAAGCGAAGAATAAATCAAGCCCAAAGTTAGCAGGAGCAAGGAAATAATAAACAAAATTGACAATCCTTTAGCTAGACTAATCAAGAGGGGAAAAAGAAAGGATGCAAATCAACAAAATTATAAATGAAAACAACAACAACAACAACATTACAACTGATACCCCAGAAATTCAAAAGATCATTAGAGGCTACTTTGAACAACTGGGTGGCAATAAACTGGACAACCAAGAAGAAATGTAAAAATTCTTAAAAACATACAGTTTACCAAGATTGAATCAGGAAGAAATAGGAAATCTGAATGGACAAATTACTAGTAATGAGAGTGAATCAGGTATCAAAAATCTGCCAATGAAAAAAAGCCCAAGACCAGATGGCTTCACTGGTGAATTTTACCAAACACTTAAAGAATTAACACCAGCCTTTCTTAAATTCTTCCAAACAAATGGAAGAGGGAACAATCCCAAACTCATTTTATGAGTCCATCATTGTCCTGATACCAAAACCAGAAAAGGAAATGATTAGAAAAGAAAGCTACAGGCAGCCAATATCTCTAGGCCAATGTAAATGCAACCATTCTCAATAAAATATTAGTAAACTGAATTCAGCAGCATATTAAAAGATCATTCAACATGATCAAGTGGGATTTATTCCTGAGATTTAAAGATGGTTCAAGAGGGACGCCTGGGTGGCTCAGTTGGTTGGACAACTGCCCTCGGCTCGGGTCATGATCCCGGAGTCCCGGGATCAAGTCCCGCATTGGACTCCCAGCTCCACGGGGAGTCTGCTTCTCTCTCTGACCTTCTCCTCGCTCATGTTTTCTCTCACTGTCTCTCTCTCAAATAAATAAATAAAATCTTAAATAAAATCTTTAAAAAAATAAATAAAGATGGTTCAACATATGCAAATTATCCAATGTGTTACACCGCATTAACAGAATGAAAAAGAAAATCATATACTCATCTCATAGACACAGAAAAAGCATTAAACAAAATCCAACATCCATTCATGATAAAAGTGCTTAACAAATTAGGCATAGAAGGAATATATCTGTCTATAATAAAGGCTTAATGGTGAAAGGCTGAATGTTTTTCCTCTATGATCAGGAATAAGACAAGGGTGCCCATTTTCAGCACGCCTATGCAATATAGTACTGAAAATTCTAGCTAGAGTAATAAGGTAAGAAAAAGAAATAAAATATATCTAAATCAGAAAGGAATAAGCAAAACCATCTATTTGTAGATGAATTTTATTTATAGCAAAATGCTAAAGACTCAACTAAAAAATTATTGTATCTAATTAATGAATTCAATAAAGTGGCCATATATAAAATTAACATACAAAAATCAAAAGCGTTTCTATACATTAACTGAAATTTCTGAAAAAGAAATAAAGATCTCATTTACAATGGCATCAGAAACAACAAAATACGTAAGAATAAATTTAAATAAGGAGGTGAAAAATCTCTATACTGAAAACTACAAAACACTGATGAAAGAAATCAAAGAAGACAGAAATAAATGGAAAGGTATCCTGTGTTCATGGATTGGAGGAATTAATATTCTTAAAATGTCAATACTGCTAAAAGCCATTTATAGATTAAATGCAATCCCTATCAAGATTCCAAAGACATTTTTATAGAACTAGACAAAATACTGTTAAAACTTATATGAAAATGCAAAAGACCTTGCAGCCAAAGAAACCCAATAAAGAACAAACTAGGAGGTATTACATTTCCTGATTTCAAGTTATATTATAAAGCTAGTCATCAAAGCAGTATGATACTGGCATAAAAATAGACAAATAGGCCAAGAGAACAGAATTGAGAGCCCAGAAATAAACCCAAGCATATATGGTCAACTAATATTTGACAAGGGAGCCAACAATACCCAATGGAGAAAAGACAATCTCTTTAATAAATGGTGCTAGGACAACTAGATATTCTCACAAAAATTAATTCAAAATGGATTAAAGACTTAATTATGAAAGGACTAGAAGAAAAGAAAGGGCTAGAAGAAATCATAGGAACATAGTTCCTTGACATGGGTCTTGACAATGATTTTTGAAGATGTCACCTAAAGTACAAAATAAAAAATAAACCAATGGGATTACATCAAACCAAAAACTCCTGCACAACAGAAGAAATGACCAGCAAAGTAAAAAGATAACCTACAGAATGGGAAAACATATTTTCAAACCATATATTTGATAAGTGATTAATATCCAAACATGCAAAGAACTCATATACTTTAATAGCAAAAAAATAAATAACCAAATTAAAAAATGGGCAAAAAACCTAAGTAGATATTTCTCCAAAGAAGATATACAAAAGGCCAATAGGTACATGAAAAGAAACTCAACATCACCAGTCATTAGGGAAATGCAAATTAAAACCACAATAAATATCACCTCATGCCTATTGGTATGGCCAATCATCAAAGAGAAAAAAAAGATTAAAAAGCTGGCATGGATGTGAAGAATGTGAAAACTTGTGCACTATTAATGGGATTGTGAATTGACACAGCCATAATGCATAACAGTATAGGGGACCCTCAAAAAGTTAAAAATAAAGCTACCATGTGATTTCACAATTCTACTACTGGGAATATATCCAAAGGTAATGAAAACACTCAAAAGATATCTGCACTCCCATGTTTATAGCAGCATCATGTACAACAGTCAAGACATGGAAACAACCTAAGTATCCATCAATAAATGAAATAATAATCTATTATATATATATATATATATATATATATATATATATATATATATATACAGACACACACATACAGAATGGAATATTAACCATAACAAAATGAGGAAATCCTAACATTTACAACATCACTGGGCCTTGAGGGCATTATGCTAAATGAAAGTTTGACAGGTGGTGCCTGGGTGGCTCAGTCCTGTAAGTGTCTGCCTTTGGCTCAGGTCATGATCCCAGGACCCTGGGATTGAGCCCTGCACTGGGCTCCCTGCTCAGCGGGGAGCCTGCTTCTCCTTCTCCCTCTGCCTCTCCGCCTTGCTTATGCTCTCTCTCACTCTTTCTCTCTCAAATAAATAAACTCTATCTCAAATAAGCTCTATCTCAAATAAATAAAATCTTTTTTTTTAAAAAGGCAGATATATGGGGCTCCTGGGTGGCTCAGTGGTTTGGGCTGCTGCCTTCGGCTCGGGTCATGATCTCAGGGTCCTGGGATCGAGCCCCACATCGGGCTCTCTGCTCCGCAGGAAGCCTGCTTCCCTCTCTCTCTCTCTCTCTCTCTCTCTCTGCCTGCCTCTCTGCCTACTTGTGATCTCTGTCTGTCAAATAAATAAATAAAATCTTAAAAAAAAATAAAATAAATAAAAAAGGCAGATATAGAAAGACAAATACTGTATGATCTTACTTATATGTGGGCTCTAAAAACAATCAAACTCATAGGGAAAAAAAAGATCATATTTGTGATTAGCAGAGGTGTGTGGTGGGGGGGAGTTGGAGGAAGGTAGTCAAAAGTTACAAACTTCCAGTTATAAGACTGATAAGTCCTAGGGATGTACTCTACAACATATACAACAAAATAACTATAGCTAATGCTCCTGGAACTTGTTAAAAGAGTGAATCCTAAGAGTTCTCATCATAAGGAAAAAAAAACTTTATTCCTTTTTTTTTCTTCTTTCTTTTTATTGTGCATATATAAGTCTATGGATGTTGGTCAGATCTATAGTGATAATCATTTCACAATATATGTAAATCAAACCATCATGCTTTCTGCCTTACACTTATACAGTGATGTATGCCAATTATTTCTCAATAAACTGGGGAAAACCATTCAGTTAATGAAGCAGCATGACAGCATTCAAAATCAAAAGCAGGATTCTCTGGAGAATGGGCATAGTGATACGGATAGGAAGACATGCATATTATCTGTTTAGAACAGAACATTAATTATAGCTTTGTTTTTTATATAAGGTAGAAATGAAGAAGAATGCCCATGGTTACACCTTGAAGACAATAATGCCCATATGCTATGCTAAAGAAATAACTCTTTACAAAATACCATAAATAAAATAAATAATACTATTTCTATTTAAAATGATTAATCATGGGTCAGAATGAAGGCATTCTTAATGGGTGTCCACAGATCACAAACGCAGCTATCCTCAGATACAAAAACAGAAGTATAAATCTCTGATCTCTTCCAGATTACGATAATGTACTTATGAAGATGAATGAATCCATTTCTTCTATTTGATATGAAACTCCTTAAAGGTAAGAGGAAATACAGTAGGCCCCTCTCCCTTGTACCCATGGTTTTGTTTTCTAAGGTTTCAGTTACCTGCAGTCTAGAAGCAGTGACCTGCCTTCTGACTGTCCTCAGAAGTAACCTCACACTACGTCACAATACCTACTTCATTCACCTCACTTTATCTCATCGAGTGAACATATCACCATCTCACATCATCACAGGAAAACCAAGGGGGAGTATAGGACAATAATAAAGTTTTGAGGGGCGCTTTGGTGGCTCACTCAGTTAAGCGTCTGCTTTCAGCTCAGGTCATGATCCCACGGTTCTGGGATCAAGCCCCACATCTGGCTTTCTGCTTAGTGGGAGCCTGCTTCTCTCTCTCCCTGCCGTTCCTCCTGCTTGTGCTCTCTCTCTGTGTCAAATAAGTAAATAAAACCTTAAAAAAAAAAAAAAGAAAAGCTTAAAAAAATTTTTTTGAAAGAGAAACAAAGACCACATTCACATAACTTTTATTATAGTTTATTATTTTGTTATAATTGTTTCATTTTATTATTGTTAATCTCTTACCATGGATAATTTATAAATTAAACTTTGTCATAGGTATGTATGCATAGGGAAAATACATAGTATATATAGGGTTTGATACTATCTGTGGTTTCAGACTTTTACCAGGGGTCTGGGAATATATACCCCACAGATAAGGGGTGACTACGTAAAATTCTTTGTAAGCAACAAAATTAGTAAACCCCAAGATGTTAAGTCACCTTTATTTAATATTTCAAATATATATTTTACCAAACCAAGAGTACTCACATTTTGTTTTACCTAGAACTCATTCAAAGCAAAAATTTTTAACTAATTCTCCATCCCAACGGTTACAATATTTTCCAATGTGCTTTAAGCAATAATAATTAACTTGGAATTGGTATGCTAATGGAAGACTTGAAGGGAACTTTTAGAATGCCTTTTTCCAGATCTATGGCTTTGAAATTGCCTTGACATTTCACATATTGACCTAGGATGTACATAAATAAGTTTACATATATTTATGCTTATATACACATGATATGCATATATGCAATACTACATATATATATTAGGTATGCATATATATGAAATAAAAGTTTTACAAAACAGTACTTATTCTTCCTATACACAATATTCTCTCCTATTTTACTACATTCAATTATATTTCCACTTTTAAATTACATTGATCACAACCTATTTAATTGATTTCAAAGCCGTTAATAAGTTGCAATCTAAAGTTTGAAAAACACTGCTCTCAGACAATTAAACATTGTACTTTACTTCAGGTTTCTTCAATTAGTTTGATACACATATGGACAGACTGTTTCACTTAGGAGGTGATAGCCAAAACCAATATATGACTTATATTGGGTCTATAAACTCATAAATGTTCTTCCTAGTAACCCATGCAGGCTTTCTCTATAAATTAGTGTGGTTGGTGTCATTGTAAATCTTATAGGCATTTCCTTTATCTGCAGAAAGTATCTATTTTCAAATGGAGAAAAGAATCCCCACTAAAAAGCAAACTAAATCACACAGTAAATCTAATAGAAAGTGATTAATGGGATTGGTTGTCAGCATAGTCCAGCTTCCTTCCCTCAAGAAGTGTGAATAGGACCTCAAATCCATCTTCATTAATATGTTACCACTTAGTGTGGTGTTCTAGAGATACATTTGCTAGTTAATAATTAATCAGAAGAGTCTTTACTAATAGTGGAAGAAGGGATAATGCATGGGTAGATCTGCCCTGCATAGAGAAAGATTTCCAACAATGACACCAGATATAAGAACAATGGCCTTTATGAAATCTGGATAGCATGATAGATTTTTAAGAGTGCAATCTTCTTTAGAAAAACAAGTTTTAGTCTTACTACATGAATAATAATAATAATAATAACCTTAAATCTTCCCTATCATAAAATGCCCTGTGCTTACCCTTCAGAATGTTCATCATGACTGTAATTAGTTACTTGATCATTCATTTTATGTCTGCTATCCCACCTAGTTGGATAATTAATTCTCTGTGGAATGCACAGTGCCTAGCTGAGTGCTACCACATCAACCATTTTCAATAAACACTTGCTGACTGAAGGAGTGAATGGAGGAATGAAAGTGAATAAACATATTAGAAGGTTGATGATCATGCATTTTCTCTTCCTTCTTCTAGGAATATCCTTCCCACTTTCTTTACCTGAGACACTTCCATTCATTCTTTTTTTTTTAAGATTTTATTTATTTATTTGAGAGAGAGAGATCACAAGTAGGCAGAGAGACAGGCAGAGAGAGAGAGGGGGAACAGGCTCCCCGCTGAGCAGAGAGCCCGATGTGGGGCTCAATCCCAGGACCCCGAGATCATGACCTGAGCTGAAGGCAGAGGCTTAACCCACTGAGCCACCCAGGCACCCCTCCATTCATTCTTAAGGATACGGTGCAAATGCTACCCTTTCTATGAAACTTTCCCTGATCCAGTTACTCTTCTTGACCAGTCACCTTACTAGACCATTGTTCATTTTCTTTGCTCCTATTTCACTGTGTATTACTCATCTCTAAGAGTGTCTGTTGAATTGTACTGTTACCATTTCTTTGCATGCCTATTTTTGGCTTCCTCCACAAGACTGCAAAGCCCTTTCAGAATGAACATCCATGAACCGAAAATTAGAAGTTGGGCACCTTATCTATAGTACTTTGCACAGATGTTGACCATAATGAACTGTGTCTGTCAAAACCGATAGTTTCTGGAAATGTAATGTCATTTAGCTAGTCTACGCCAAGAGGGAATTATTACAAGGTATTAGGCAGCTAACAAAATGTCTAGAAGAGGCAGGCTGTGTAGCTTGGGAGCTACTCAACCAACAATACTCAGTTGAACTGAGTAGAACACTCAGTTTCTCTATGATCCTGTTCTAGCTGAAACCTCACTGCTGGCCAATGACAGGATCTGTAGTTCCTTTGTCAAAGTTTCTCCAGAAGAACCAAACATTTCACTACCAAACTTGCCAGAATATTCAGTCTCCTGCATATTTACACCAACCACTTACCACTCACTTCTTTCCAAGTCTCAACTACAAAAAGGAGAACATGCACCACTCCAGAAGGTACCATCACAGCACAGAAAGCCTGTAAGCCATATACTGAGGCACAATTCACACAAGTTACATATGGCTGAGGAAGCATAGCTCATATGTGAAATCTTAACCTTAGAGGAGTCTAAGAAATGTAATTTAACCTTCCTGCCTCAGTGGTTCAGGAAGTCATAGTAAAAGGGGCAGGAGTGGGTGATGAGTGAGCCACTTTGCAGTTCCTCTCACATACATGCCTAATAAAAGTCAAGGAGGGAAGGAACACATAGAAGGTTGAAACATGAAGATCATCTTTTCTCCTCCATATTCTGCTATTTAAGGTTTTCAAATTTAGCTTTTGAGTAACAAAATGTATCATTATTCCTTCAAAAATATTATTTATGTTCTTCTTTTCAGGCAATTATTTCCTTTGTTCTGTCTTTAGCATATCACCTTTTTCTAAATGTTTCTAATGCTCATACCATCTACGTACTTTTTTCAGTTTGGCATGTGATTTGACATATATTGCATTCCTTTTCATTTGTGTAAGAACATGAACCCTCTGATTATAACACATAATGACTCTGACTAACAACAACAACAAAAGATCCTCTCAAATGTAAAATCATAATTCTAAGTTATTTCCATCAGAACAGATAAATTGGACATAATTTCAATTCCTTCTTCTGTACTTGATACCTTTATAGCACATTAGAGACAACAATTAAGTTATCTAATTTTAGTATATTATATATAGCACTCTTTTGTCAAAATTCATAAGCCAAAATAAATTAATTTTTACATGGGTTTTAGTTTTTGACCCCCAAAGATCCAGCCCCAAATTATAGTGAATTTCCAACTCATGACTTTCATGCACCCAGACTGCATTTCCAAGGATAGAAGTATGCTCAGGGATAGGACTTATTCTATCCCTATTCAGACGCTGACTTCTTGAGTGATACAAGTGAGATGTATAAGATATAGTACTCTAATTAAGTGTAATAAATAAACTATAGGAAGTGTTAGAAACTCACCCACAGGACAACCTCCCACAATAAAATTATTTGATCCAAAACTTCAATAGTGTTGTTGTTGAGAAACCTTGATAAGCTGAGACCTGGTATATGACTAAAATTTTGCTTGGTGGAAGGATAAGGGGAAGATAGAGCAGGGATCGTGGAATGACAGAAGACAATGTTCCAGGAAGTGAGAACCATTTACATGAAGAACCTCCACACTCCCTGATTCACCAATTTCTCTTTTATTGTTGTAAAATGCACACAACATAAAATTTACCATTTTAACCACTTTTAAGTACATAGTTCAGTGGCATGAAGTACTTTCACATTGTTGTGCAATGTGCACGTTGTTATGAACAAGGGTGTATAAGTATCTGTTTCAGTTCCCAAATTCAATTCTTTTGGATATATACCCCAAAGTCATTCATCAATTATTTTTATGTCTCAGCTAATTTCCTGGCATCACTGCAGTACTTGGTCTATGATAAGAACAACACCCACGATCCTTCCCATCATGACACTTATATTCTAGTGAAGGAAAACAATAAATGAATAAGATCATTTCAAGAGAGTTCTATAAAGAAAATAAAAGGAAGTGATGTGGTTGAATATTCCAGTTGAATATGACTGGAACTTAGAGTGCTAAGAAGGGAGCCATAAGTTGGAAAGGTAGGAGAAGCCAGGTAAGAACCCTACATATTTATGGGCAATGAAAAGTTCAGGGGAGCTAAATGAATTACTCAATGTCACACAGCTAATAAATTCTACAGGCCAGGCCAGAACTCAGTAGCTCTACCTATCCTTACTCTATAGATTTTCTTTAGAGCAGCAAAGTTGGATGAGGGCAGATGTTTCTCAAACACAGCAACCTGCACCCTACCTCTCACACATCTGATCTTTTCCATCTGCTCTCATGATTCCTCCAGAATCAACACTGTGAACGGTAAGAGGACATTTTAATTTTCTGCTCACCCACATTTATTCTATACCCAGATTTGCTGCTGGTATTCCTCTTTGCTTATTTACAGAAACCTCTCACAAGTAGAAGATAAAATAGTATATTGATTCTAAAAAGAAATGTCACATTTCTCCATAGTCCAGCTTTAAAATAAACAAATTCTATTCTGTTAAAAAAAAAAAAAAATCACGTCTGACCTGAGTAAGTAATATCTGACAAAATAGTGAAGCATTCTGTCGAACAATAAGAACACTGTTTCTTCTAACCCTTGCTTTCATTCAAGGTCATGTGCAACTTACATAAATATTACATGAAACCTGTTTTGCAAGAAATCACTGCCTATGACGATTTATAGAGACAGAAATACATTGGCAGAGTCTACCCTTTCAAATGCTATGGGCTTTTAATTTCTACCAAGAGGAAGAAAATGATCCTTTTTCACTAGGTAAACAGAGATATTTTTTCATGTAGGATTAAGACCTTAACACAGCTAATGTGTGCAGCCAAGATTTATCAAAGGTTCTTTACGAAAGAATGTGTCAAGGGACAAGATGTGTTGTAATTCATTTCAAAATCCAAACCTCATTGGTTGGATAAGCAAGAATAAGTTATAACACAAGTTTATATCAAGACAAATATATAAGATATTTTTCTTCTTTATTCTCATTTAATCTTTTGCTGTAATGTGAGCTGTTATAGAATTATATAGCAAGTAGTTATTCTTGGCTTTAAAAGCGCTTTATAAAAGAAGGCCAATTTTGCTGAATATATTTGCTCCATCAACAATTAGTTGCTGAACAACTATTATGTGTAAAGCACTTTAATAGGTGCTATTAAAATTGTTATATGTCATTGTGAAGCAAAACATTTTCCTACATATATTAGGTGATTGGTCTAGTATAATAAAGAAAAATACCCTGTATGAAAAGATTTAACATGCTTTAAAGAAGTTTTACATTATTATCAAAAATCCCAGAATTACTGCCAAGAGACCTCTTATTTTTATCATTTAGAATCAACCTCAGATACAGCACTTTACAAATACACTGTTTAATGTAATACTACAACAAATAAAAAGGGCTTTTCATTGCCTTTTCCCTCTCTTACAGTTCTGCAGCCTCCTTTTTGCTTATTCAACACTCAACTCCTTTTTATGAAGTGCTGGGCACTGTGGATATCTTGAGGATACAAAGGTGAATAAGAAAGACAAGGTTGCTCTTTCGTTAAGTTGGCAGTCTGGTTGGAGTGACAAACAAATGACATGAAGTTCATAGACACTGTGACAGGGAAAGTAGATGTTACATTGGGGCACATAGCTGGAACGCTGAAACCAGCACAGGATGGAAAGAAGGAAACGGGGAAATGACAGGGAAAGCATTCCAGAGGAAGACACAAGTATTTCACCCCTTGTGAGCTTCTCCATAGTCTCACAATTACCACTGGGAGAAACCAGATTTTGAACCGAGGTTTTGAACCCCATTCCATGTGACTCTTCTGTAGCATACTGCTAACTTCCTCCTCATCCCCAATTGGCTCACTCTTGTTGGAGTTGGTCTTGCTTTCTTAAATCTCTTACCTAATGAGCCTAAGGGGGCCCAAGGGATTGTGCTTCCCAGTATATAATGTTACCTCCATTACTCTCAATTTTTTGCTTAGTTTTAGGAGTGAATTTCAATTTCTAGAGAGACTGGAGCATTCTTCTGAATCCTGGCAGGTTTGCCCAGGTCCCTGACTTTCTGTCTAGTCCTTGCCAAATTCTCCCAATCTCATCCCTACCCTTCCCAGGGATCAAGTTTCCAGTGCCCCATAACTTTCATTATGGGATAGGCCCAGAAAAATCTATCCAGTTGAGCCTCAAGGAAACAAATATCATTTCATGAGAAAAGTAGCCATATCCCCATGAACACTGTAATACAGCAGACACTGCTAAGCGTCCCTCCCTTGGGGTAGGATGTGTATCTGTAAGTGTAACAAATACAAGTCATTTCAAGCTTCCTTAATGAAAAAAAAATAATAATAATAATTGGAAAGAAGTTGTGTAGCTCAAAGTGAAGTGAAAATCTAAAACACCGAAGTCCAGAAAGACCAGAAACCAGAGCTGTTCTGGGTACTTCGGTTGCAGGAATAAGAGCACCAAAACCTAACCACTAGACCACCAGGGATGCTGGTAGCAGGAATGAAAGGACAGTCTCTTCAGGAGGCCACTGCTAGGACAAATACATTCCCCAGTGTATTCCCCAATATTTATACTACTTTGAATACAATGGGGAATGTATTGAAATTGAATATTTGAATACATTCAATTTGAATTCAATTTAATTCCTTCAATTGACTATTCATTCATTTTCCTTCAATTCTAGGGAGAAGGCATCAGGTTGGCTAAGCTTAGGCCATGTGTCCACCATTGGCCAGAAGAAGATAGGTACCACTATTGACTATATCCTGTAAAAAAGAAGTGTTTATCCAAACCACATTTGGAATGCCGTGATCACAAAAAGGGAGAAAAGATACTGAGCTGCCAAAATAAAATTGTCCACTATAGGAGTCACTCTTCTTGCTGGATGAGTTCTCAGAGTCCCAGTCTTGTGGATTCCTAGTCTATACCTTTTCTCTGTGCTTAACTGGATGAAGTTTCAGCATGCCTTCTAATTGGTTCCACATGGTTTCGAAAGCTCTCAATATATGAATACCAGGAGTCTTTGAAATATAATTCTCCAATAAGAAGTAAGCATAAATAATGGAAAAGAATCTATTTTTCTCCAGAATGGTAGATTTCTAAATACTAGAAATGTAAATAACAATGAGAACCCACAAAGAAACCTCTTTTTTATTAAAAAAAAAAAAAAGAAAAAAACAACCCTGTATAGTCATATCATTTAGAGCAACTCCTTAAGGAAAAAAAGTCATGCCCTGTGCCTTTCCCAGCACTCAATAGTTAGCCAAAATATTAACTAATAATCCCTCTGTCTATTGCGCTCAGAATCATTTTTTTTATTTTATTATTTTACAGTGATAAATATTTGTTTTATTTAAAATTATAAATACAGGGGTGCCTAGGTGGCTCAGTCAGTTAAGCATCTGCCTTCAGCTCAGGTCATGATCCCAAGGTCCTGGCATCAAGTCCCACATCAGGCTCCCTGCTCAGAGGGGAGTCTGCTTTTCCCTCTCCCTCTGTCCTTGCCCCCAACTTGAGCTCTCTCACTCTCACTCTCACTTTCCCTCAAATAAATAAATAAAATCTTTAAAAAACAAAATAATATAAAATAAAATTACAAATACAGAACACCACGTAATTTTACAAAGATTAGAACTCTGATTTCTAATTTCCATTATTCTCCTCTGTATATTTAAAATTTATAAATATGTATTGGCTGTAGAAGATGTTTTTTTAAAAAAACTAATACTCAACACACTATCTCTTAATATTTATATTACATATTGATCTGTTTTCCTATTTAACCATTTAGAACTCCTAAATTTGTTCAGAAAATTAACTCTCACAATTACTGTTAATTGTTCTTGCATTTTACTTTTGCATTGATAAATATTATGTATACTTCAATCGTTTTTTGTTAAAACTGCAACTTTAAGTTTTTATTTTAATTCCAGTATAGTTAACATACAGTGTTGTATTAGTTTCAGATATATAATGTAGTAGTTCAGCTATTCTGTACAGTATTCAGAGCTCATCATGTTAAGCATACTCTTTAATCTCCATCACCTATTTAATCCACCTTCCACCTATCTCCCCTCTGGCAACCATCAGTTTGTTCTCTATTGTTAAGAATCTGTGGGCCCCTGGCTGGTTCAGTCAGTAGAGCAGGTGACTCTTGATCTCAGGGTTGTGAGTTCAAGTCCCACAATGAGTTTAGAGATTACTTACAATCTTACAAAAAAAAAAAAAAAAAAAAGACTTTCTTGATTTATCTTTTTTCCCTTTTATTCCTTTTTTAAATTTTTCCTTTATTATCTTTTTATTATTTCTTTTTTATTTCTTAAATCCCATGAATGACACCATATAGTATTTATCTTTCTCTGCCTAAGTTTTTCACTTAGCATTATACTCTCTAGCTCTATCCATAATATTCCAAGTAAATATATACCATCTCTTCTTTATCCATTCATCTATTGATGGACACTTGGGCTTGTTTCCTTAGCTTGACTATTGTAAATAATGCTGCAATAAACATAGGGGTGCATGTATTCCTTTGAATTAGTGTTTATATATTTTTTGGGTAAATACCCATTAGTGTGATTACTGGATGATAATGTAGTTCTACTTCTAACTTTTTGAGGAATAGCCATACTATTTTCCACATTGTCTGCACCAAGTCCCACCAACAGTAAACAAGGGTCCTTTTTTCTCCAGATTTTCAACACTTATTGTTTCTTGTGTTTTTTGTTTTAGCCATTCTGACAGATGCAAGGTGATTTTGATTTTCATTTCCCTGGTGATGAGTGTTGTTGAGCATCTTTTCATGTGTCTGTTGGCCATCTTTGGAGAAATGTCTGTTCATGTCTTCTGCCCATTTTTAATTGGATTATTTGGTTTTTGTGTGTGTTGAATTGCATAAGTTCTTTAAATTTTGAATAAAAACCCTTTATCAGATATGTTGTTTGCAAATATCTTTCCTCATTCAGTAGGCTGTCTTTAGTTTTGTTGATTATTTTCTTTGCTGTACAAAAAATTTTTATTTTGATGTAGTCCCAATAGTTTATTTTTGCTTTTGTTTGTCTTGCCTCAGGTGTCATATCTAGAAAAAGGTTGCTATGGCCAGGTAAGAATTATTTTTATTGAGGTATAATTGACATACAATATTTTATTAGTTTCAGGTATACAATATTATGATTTGATATTTGTATATATTACAAAATGATCACCATGATAACTCTAGTTAACACTTATTACCATACATAATTACAGAATTTTTTATGATGAAATTTTCAAGATCTACTCTCTTAGCAACCCTTAAATATGCAATACGGTATTATTAATTATAGTAGCCATGTGGCACAATAAGCTAAAATTTTTGAGCTGTTTTACTATTGCATTTATTAGGATTCCTCCAAATAAACTACTATGAAGACAACACTTAAAATAACATCTTTTCTTTTGGGTCCTCCATGAAAGCACAGATATCTTGAGGTATTAGCTCATTCTGTCTTCCCATGTATTTCTTTAAAGAATACCCACAAAAAAGACAGAAAATACTAACCATTTGTTGTTTTTGTTTTTTTAAATTCTCCTTATCCTTGAGTGCCTAAATGCTGGTCCTGGTGACACTCCCTAGAGTGAATTTCCTAAGACTTGAAATGGGAAGCCCTGATATCTATTACTATGACAAAGCTTAGTAGGGATGAGCCTGAAGAAGAGAGGGATAATGATGGCAATAATTATACTCAACCATGCACATTGAGCCCTAACTGGACACAGGTTGTGTTCTATGACCTTTGTATGCTATTGGGAATGATCTAAGACAGAGACATAATTACAGGAGAGAAAAAAAATAATTACTAGAGTCAAGTCCTTGAGTAGATGCAAAGGGATGGGAGCATGGGATCTAGGGTTCAAGTGGAGAAGTTGGCCTTAAGTAGGAAAGGGGTTGTCCATCCATAATAACATTCCATAATAAGAGAGATTGATGGATTTGGTTTTAGAAAGATGAAAGATCCTCTGATGATGGCTGCTATTTCTCAGAGAGATCAGAAGAAAAGAGAGAAGGGTATGTAGCTGTTGGAGATAAGAGGAAAATGATAGGCAAGAAGGTTGCCACTATTACCTTTTGCAGATATAGAAGACCTTGTCACTAGAATCTAGGGAAGACGGGATAGCTATAAATCCCATATGGAATTGGGAAGATTTCTAAAGATACCCTTTCCAAGATACCCTTGAGGTTGTTGAGAACCCTTAGGGGATGACTGCAAGTTCTCATAAAGCAGACTGGGGCAGGACAAGGAGAAGGAGTATTTTCTAATATTATGACCCTAAGTGTATACTCCACCCCAGTAGATAGACCTTCTTTCTTTTTTTTTTTTAAGACTTTATTTATTTGATGGAGAGAGAGAGATCACAAGCAGGCGGGGGGCGGGGGGGAACAGGCTCCCTGCTGAGCAGAGAGCCTGATGTGGGGCTCGATTCCAGGACTCTGAGATCATAACCTGAGCCGAAGGCAGAGGCTTAACCCACTGAGCCACCCAGGCACCCTGTAGCACCCCCCCCACCGCCCAGTAGAAACTTCATAATATTTTTTTCTTCAATCCTGGGACTACACACTTCTTAAGGTAGGGTATATCTATGCTGTATCTTCAATAGTAGGCACAAAGCCTGGAATGGAGATGTTTGCCAAATATTCTATAGATAAACTGGTGGATAGATAGATGGAATGATGAATAAAAAATTATGATATTTTTTATATTATTTATATATTTCTGATTTGCCTTATAGAATTCTGTGTCACACATGTGTGATAGTGTCATACTTGGCTTTTGACCAAGCTCCTACTCAAAAACCAAAGATCTCCCAGACTTTTCAGAAGGATATTTTCACTAGGCCTAGAATGAAACAAATTTTCTATATTATCTACACACACTTATAACCATCTGATCTATCCTTCCTTATCACTTACTGGCTTGGTATGAGATATATTCTAATACTAAGTTCTTCCTTGAGCCCAAAGTCTGTTGGCGTGGTCACTTCAAAATATGTTCTACTCTCTTTGATCTAAGAAGTTACCTTAGTTGAGATGTCAATTCAGGTCACATGACTAATGTCCTCTGTTTACCTGATTCAGCATCTTCAGCCAGCAGGTATTCTTTTTTGGACCATGAGGGTACCTACTATACCTCTTGGTAGGCCAAAAGGGTCCAGTTTTTACTTTTCATTTATCAAAAATCCTACCTATGCAACCCAGAGGCCATAGCATTGCTATTTCAGAAAAGCAATGTCTTCTTTTAATGCCTTAAATTCGTCTCTTCCAGATAATCTTAGGCACACAAAGAAACTCATTCTTAGAGAAAGAGCTTCTGTCTGATTTAATATCCTCAGCACTTAGCATGGTACCTATTGAAGGACTGAACACATGACTGACTAATGAATAAACATTGAATTATTCTAATGAGTGACCCACTCTGGTCTTTGGAATTCAATCTCCATTCCATGCTGTAGGAAAGGCAGCAACACAGAATCTTTATCTCAATAACTGACCTAACTTTCAACCATAGAGTTTAATGGTCTTTCCCCCAAGAATTAGCCACACATGATTATCCTTCCAGCCCAATTTACTCCCACCCAGTAGGGGGAAAAAAAAACAATCAAACCACTTAGGGATTCTCAGTGTCTAGCATTGGCTGTTCTCAACTAAGAGAGGGCAAAATACATTCACTGCTTCTTCCAAACTCTACAATCTCTAGAAGGCAGCTACTTTCAATTTTCCTGGAGCTGTTCTTTAGTTATAACTTAATAGCATCTCCTGTACATGATTCCTCTTTCTAACACTTTCTTCTGTAGCCTACATTAAGTTTGAAATGCTTTTAATGAAGTGCCTGGGGAAGTGGGTGGGTACAAGCCCTAGAAATTATGTCAAGCACTACTTCCTTGTGATAGTTACAGATTTTCTTTTTGTTAAATATCAAAATCAAAATAAGCACTATCCAGCCCAAAACTGTGAAATAATTACAATGATCTACTTTCCCATTTAGCTCAAACATAGGCCAAATTCAATATTTTTCCTATAGAGGCAAAGCATAAGAAATTGTAAAAGCAAAGAACACCAGACTATAAGTCAACGAAGAGAGATTCTGTTCTAATATTCAATTTGCCTTGATCTGGGGAAAAGCATGTAACTTCTTTCACAGCTTTCTCCATATTGAAAATAAGGCATTTGCTTCCTACTGATAAAGAATTGTAGTGATATGATAATTGCTCATAAACCTCGTGAATCTTAATAACAGTGAGTATCACTTTACTTAACCAGTAATAGCTTCTTGGCATCTCCTGCACACGATTGCTCTTTCAAACATTTTCTTCTGTAGAGTCTACATTAAGGATGAAAAGCTTTTAACTAAGTGCACAGAAAAGAGAGGCAGCCTTTTTAATCATTCATAGAAAGGAATTAATAACAAACATTTTTAAAACATCTATAATTAAAACAAGTTATGCTTTAGGGGGAAAAAAATTCCATTACTTTCCCAGGGAAAGAGAGGCAATGAGCCAGTGCTGAGTCAATTTCTATGAGCCATGCCTTCTCCCAGGTTTTGTCCACTGCTCTTCTTATCTGAATACTCACAACAGCCCTTCAATGCAGTTTTGTTAGCCCCTTCTTGATATAGAGAAGATGCTAAGTCATTAAGACATCCAGCATGTATTTTAATAAAATACACCCAACACATATTTTAATAAAATACAATTAAATATTTGTAACACTATTGCTTTCAAATATAGTATACTAAGATTTTTGGATCTCCTATAACCAGAACTCTGGCTTCTCTCCCAGATTTCTAACTGATGGATAAATGAAGGGTAAGCCCATCTCAAGGAAGCAGGGAACTGGAGGTCAACACAAAGACTTAATACACCGAACCACCATAAAGATTTCCACTCAGAGGGAAGAAACCTAAACATTTACCTACAAGCAACAGCCTTTTCAATCATTTATAAAATGAATTAATAACAAACGGTTTTTAAAAATCCATAATTAAAAAATCTGTGCTCCCGACACAGAGCCACCACCCTATACATGATATCCAATGAAACGCTGAGAAATCACTATGGTAAGTTTAAGTCTTTCTCTGCAATGCTGTAGTGTTCTGATGTTGATTAGATCTGTTTTAGGAAGTAAAATGTTTAGGAACCAATTTCATTTTCTTTGCACATCTCAGTCATAGTGTGAGTCAATATTCAGGCCAACTACAAAATGATTACAAAGTCAGCCAATGCTGAGGGCATGAAGTCTATGAATCAAAGAGACCACCTGGAGATTTTCCTTCTATCAACCAAGATCATTGGCCTCAAACAACTAAGTTAAAGCCAAAAATGAATACACTCTCACTGCTTTCCTGCAGTGTGGTTTTGGGTGATAAAACATTCATTTTCAGTTGTATGGTCTTAACACGCTCAGAAATGAGACTTTACCATTGAGAATATTTTCCTTTAGATCACATTCTAGACAGCCAACTTTTCACATGTGTGCCACCAAATTTGGCCATTGAGGAAACTTTTCTAGTCGAAGTGCTTTACATAAAATAAAATGTCGAGTTAAAAGGATTGTAAGGCAATGCAACAGATTGGACTGAAAAGATAAAACTTGCTATGAATAAAGAGATAATATCATCCAATCATGATTAAAGAAAAGGTGTGTATTTATTAAAACAGGTGGGAATTTTGCTAAAATTTAAACAGGATAGGAAATTGCTCTACTCAAATTGTGACACAGACCTGAAAAGCAAACAGGTCCAATGAAATAAATAGTAGATATTTTTGTAAGCCCTAAGAGACATCACTCATTTATTCATTTGGCAAATATTTACTGAGCCCCCACTATGTTCCAGGTACTTCCCTAGGTACTAGCAATGCATAGGTATAGATATAGAAAGCACCTTCCCTCAAGGAATTTATATTTTGGTTAAGAAAACAATAAATAACTAAACCAAATATAGGTCAGAGAGTTATAAGTACTATGAAGAAAAATCAAAATAAAGCAAGGTAAGAGGAATTAGGCAGGGGACAGGAATTTTATATAGAGTGACAGGGAAATCCTCTCCGATAAATTAATATTTGGGTAGGAATCTATATTAACGGAAGAAGAGATTTCATGAAATTGCCCGAGGAAAAGAACATTTTATGCAGAAGAAACAGTAAAGCTCTGAGGTAGACACAACTTTGGAATGTTTGAAGAATAGCTAATAGGCCAGTATGGCTTGAACAGAATAAATAAAGGGGTGACAGAAGATAAGGTTGGAAAGTCACCAAAGGTCAGTCCATGTGTGACCCTATAGGACAAATTAAGACACTGGGTTATATTCAAAGTGGGACAGGAACTCATCGAAAGTTCTGAGCAAGAGAATCACTAGACTGTATCTCTGTTTTTAAAAAAAGCTCCAACTGCTCTGTGGAAAATAGACTAAATGAACTGGATTTTTACCTAACTATATACAAAAATAAATTCCAGATGCACTAAAATCCTAGATGTGAAATATAAAGTTTAACTCTTCTAGGATAAATCGTGAGAATATACTTATGATTTTAAGATACAGTAGAATTTCTGAAACTAAGCACATCAAAGGAAAAAGGAGGGAGAGATGGAAGCAGACACACACAAACACACACACAAAGAGAAAGAGAGACATGGAGAGAGAAAGAAATATAAAGGAAAAGATTGAATGTTTGACTATTTTAAATTTGTAAACTTCTGTTATTCAAAGGATGTCATAAACAAAGTGAAAAGACAGTCACAGCCCAGAATAATGTATTTTCAATGAATGTAGCTAATAATATCCTGAGTATATCAAGAACTCCAATGTCAATAAGAAAAACAACATAGTAGAAAAAAGGGCAAAAGCTTTAAATAAATATTTCAATGAAGAGGACAGGCAAAAGGCCAGGAAACACATAATAAGATGCTCTACCTCACTAGTAATCAGGAAAATGCATATTAAAACCATATTAAGATAACTTCACTCATCATATTAGCAAAAACCAAAAAATCTGACATTATCAAGAAATGACAAGAAGGTAGAGAAGCAAGAACATTTCATTCACTGCTTGTAGGAGTGAAAAATTAAAACAACTGCTTTGGAGAGAATCTGACAATATTTAGTCAAGTCAAAGATGTGCATACAGTATGACTCAGAATTTAACACCTATATATCCCAAAGAAACTCTTACAGGAGTGTACAATGGATACAATGGAGACACACAAAATAATGCTCACTGTAACTTACAATAACCAAAAGTTAGAACAACATAGTTGTACATTAACAGGAGAATGAATAAATCATAACATATTTAGATAATAAATATTAATATAGCAGTAAAAATGAATTGTGAGCTACATATTTCAACATAGATAAATTCTAAACAAATGTCCCTGTGCAGAAAAAGAGCAAGTTACAAAAAAAACCATGCACAAAGTTTAATGACATAAAAAGAATATGAATACATAAAGAGAGACAGAGAGACACAAAAATAATGAATACCAAAATCAGGACGAGGACGTGTCTGTGTTTACTTTGGGTCTCGCCCACCCGCCATCTCCCCAACCACCCAAGAAGCAGATACCAAGTTGGGATTAGATGGTAAGAAACTTTTTAGGGAAAATGGCTGTGAAGGATAAAAGGGAAGGAGGAGGAGTAGGCAGGACACGTCACACCAAAAGCCAGAGTTGATACCTATGAAAGGAGACAGGGAAAGAAGGATTGGGTGGGAAGAGCTCAGAGCAGTAGCATTTAAGAATACTGTAGCCAGGGGAAGGAAGGGAAAAAGAAAACAGGAAAGGGAGATAAACCATAAGAGACTCTTCATCACAGGAAACAAACTGAGGACTGCGGGAGGGGAGGAGGGTGGTATGGAATAACTGGGTGGTGGACACTAAGAAGAGCACTTGGTGGAATGATCAGTGGGTGTTATATAAGATTAATGAATCACTGAACTCTACCTCCAAAACTAATAATACAATATGTTAATTAATTGAATTAAAAAAAAAAAAATGTCATGGCCAGGCCAGTGAGGAGTCCTTAAGTTAGTGATCTAACTCAAACATGAATGGGCCTGAACCTGTATTCCACTGAGCTCAGTCATTGCTGGGAGCAGCCTGGAAGAACCGAAGACAGTGGTTAATTCGGAGGAGAATCATCTGGGATCATTATCACTATGGTTTTCCAGCTGGGGATGTGGGTGGTCTAGTTTTCACGGGTGTCATATTGGTTCTCTCTGAGCGAGAGTATAAGGGAGGAGGATGTGATCCAGGGGAGATATAAAAGAGCTCTAAATGTATTTGTGATATTTTACTTCTGAATCTGGGGAGTGGGGATGTAGATGTATACTTTGTTTAGTCTCTTTATTTCAGGCTGAGGGTGGGAAAATGGGAGGTTAACAGGTTAATAACATTGGACAAGGTTTTCCTGATATTTTGCTGTAATGTGGAGCACAGCAACAGGATCGAGGGAGCCTTCTTGGTTCTGATTTAGTTTATGGGTAAATCTGATACATGAAAAGGAGGGAAAGATGTAAGAGTGAAGTCCTTAAGTGCTAAGAGAGGATGGGTTCCATGCACCAGAGGAAGGAGTTGCCGCTAGGTCAGAACAGATAAGTTTATCCACCCTTGAGAAATCAGGCTGGACTTGCGGGAGAGATGCAGGAAAAATAGATTTTGTGGTGGGAAGATGAAGACATTCCTTAATGACTGCTTTTATTTTCTCAGTAAAAGAAGCAGCTAAATGATCAGCTGATAGTAAGGCAGAGGAAAGTGGTTTTGGAGGTTTGAGGAGAGTTCAACTGCCAAAGAGTCCCAAGGGCTCACTTGAGGTTTGTGGTCAGAGATTCAAAATGAAACCAGTTGGCATGGTTGTGTGCTTTCTACCAGCCATAAGCAGGTGCTAAGATGTAGGCTCGAGGTTGGCCCACAGGGCGGAGGATTGGATTTAACCAAAGCAGGCTTTGCCAGGCGAGTACAATGAAGAAAGGAAAGGTAGAGGGATTTGGGGGTACAGGGAAAGGCAGTATCACAGTGATGGACTATGGGAAGGGAGCATAAGGCATCTTTTAACTTTTTCCTTTACTTTGTATTTTCTGAAAGATGGAAGTTACAGCTAAGAACTTGATAAATTTCAGTTAAGCATTTTCGGCAAGATTACTTTGTAGGCAATGCTGTGAATTTTGTATTACAACACATCAGGAGGCACAGAATGTCTGGCCATCCTACTAGTTTGACGCTATAATTGATCTCCATGAGAACAATAAATAACAGGGGTAATACTTTGCAAATATGCCAGCTCAAATATATGAATCTCTTAACTGTGTGTCCAAAAAAAAGTTTAGTACCCAAAAGTATGATGCAAACACAAAAACTTAGAGACCTGCTGTTTCAGAAGGTTATAGCATTTTTGACACTGAAGGACCCACAAGCCAGAGTGAGTGTTAGAGTCACTGTTATTGAAAGTGCAGGATCCCAGAGTGGGGGAGAATCATGGAGAATAGGAGGAAGCTATACCTCATTTTATCCCTTTCCTCACTTTACGCCTGAAACTAAATAAATCCACTTTCCAAATCTAAAGGTTCTACCTCTTTGTGGCTTTTGTCACTACATGGTGAGATACCTCTTTCATTTATATTCCAGAACTCTGGGCAATAGGTGGTCTCTTTTTCAGTTCATCTAGCAAGTTTATAATTTTGGAAATTATGAGGGGGTGGAGTTATGCTCTGAAAATCTTCTTCTGTGATCTTATTGTATCCCCTTGAGTATTTGCTTTATTTATTTATTTGTTTGTTTGTTTGTTTGTTTATTTTTAAGTACAGTTTTTTCCGATCTTCTGTTAGCTCCTGTGGCATGGTGACTGAGCTTGGACATCCTCCATCAGGCTACTGTAGCTTCTTAAGGAGGGTATAATTTTCCTTTGTGATTTCTACTTCCAAAATATACTCTAAATTACAATCACTTCTTACTGTCCCCACTACTAACACCCCAGTCCAATTCTTCATGTCTTGCCTGGATTTCAGCCACAGCTTCTGAATGTACTGATCTCCAGCTTCTACATCTTCCCCACCCCTCACCATAGCACCCTGAAGGATCCTTTTAAATTCCAAGTCAGATCCTGTTACTTCTCTGCTCCTTTTCCTTGAAGGGTTTTCCAGTTCACTAGGCATAAAAGTCAAAGCTCTTACAATGGCCGACAAAAGCCTTACAAGATATGGCCTTACTCCTACTCTTTGGGTAGGAGTTGCTCCTACTCTTTCTCTGCTTGGGCTATTCCTATTCTTTCTCTGCCTCTGTCCTATGCTGGCAAAGGAAGTGATAGGTCTTGTTTATCTGAAAGATGCTAGGTGTGCTCCCATGTTGGGGTCTCTGCCCTGGCTGTTTCATCATCCTACAGGGCTCCTTCATCTTGGCTTACCTTCCTGACTTCAATTCTTTGCTCGGTTGTCATTATCTCAATAAAGCCTTCCCTAACTACTCTATTTAAAACTATAACATTTCTGGGGCACCTGGGTGGCTCAGTGGGTTAAGCCTCTGCCTTCAGCGCAGGTCCTGATCTCAGGGTCCTAGGATCAAGCCCTGCATCGGGCTCTCTGCTCAGCAGGGAGGCTGCTTTTCCCCTCTCTCCCTCAGCCAGCCTCTCTGCCTACCTGTGATCTGTCTGTCAAATAAGTAAAATTTAAAAAACAAAAACAAAAAACTATAACATTTTTGCCTTCTCAGGACTTTTGTTTTTTTATATCGCTTTATGGGTTCTATTTTCATCTTTACCATCCTACCTAAATTACATATTTGTTGTGTTTATTATTTATGTATTGTTTGCCCCTCCTGCTAGAATATAAGACCCATGTGCCAGAGATGTTTCTTTTTACTCACTGATGTGTCTCAAGTGCTTACAATAGTATCTAGAAGACACTGGGTATTTAACAAACATTTCTTGAATGAATATGGAATAAATGATTCCTTTTTTTTTTAAGATTTTATTTATTTATTTGACACAGAGAGAGATCTCAAGTATGCAGAGGCAAGCAGAGAGAGGGGGGAAGCAGGCTCCCTGACAAGCAGAGAGCCCAACGCAGGGCACAATCCCAGGACACCAAGATCACCACCTGAGCCAAAGGCAGAGGCCCAACCCACTGAGCCACCCAGGCACCCCGGAATAAATGATTCTTAAAATTACCCTTTATCCAAGATTTGTCTGTTTCTCTTTTGGCCACTTTGTTTTTACTGTTTCTCCTCTGTGCTGTTTATTTCTTCAAATATCTGGCAGTCCTGAGATACCCATTTATATTTATGAATGAAGGCAGCTATGATGCTGTATCTCTGCAAGTACAAAGGTCTGTTTCTGTTATGCTATGTTATTTATTTATTTTAAAGTCTGTTTCCATTAATGGGGGGCTGGTGACAAGCAAGCTTTCACCCAACCCTACCAACCCACACAGCCCCGTCATCAGGCTGAACTGATGAGGGCTATATCCTGTTTGCCTATACCAATTCCACACCCCAACAGAGCAATTTAGCCTGAGAGTAAACAGAGAAGGCCAGGAACTCTGTGTATTAATAACGGAGAGAACAGGAAGGAAGGTAGAGAAGGCACATCTGTTCAGAAGATACCCCTTCAAGGAGTCATTTCGGTGGGTCCGTCCTTCACCTTTCTTTCTGACTATACCATGTCTCCAAGACTCTGCATGAGGAACTCTTCTTTCTCTCAAGGGATAATTCTCTGCTTTAGGCTTCAGCACATATTTGGCATGAAGAGCTCTCCAGTCTAGTTTATTTCACTGCATAACCCCATCATTTTTCAGTCTTCTAGAAATTTTCTACCAAATGGACTAGACTGTTGCCCAATCTATATCATGTTTTTCTCTACCTATGATGACTCTATTCCCTTTTATATGTTTTAACTAGGGTCGTCATGGAATTTAGGGAAAAACATGTAAAAACAAATCATTAGTCCTCTATCTTGACCAGAGACAGAAAAATCTCTGAGGACACAGTAGCACTTGTGGAGAAAAAGAGAAAACCATTTATCTGAAGAAAAGAAAACTCATAAGTTTCACTTCAGTTTCTTTTTCTTTTTTTAAATTCAAGTAAAATCACACTTCATATGTTGAATTTTAATGTAATGCTTTTAAACATCCAAGCAGAAACTTCCTTTGTGAACACCAGAGAATGTAGATATTCTCATATAGCAGAACATGGTCTTCATCCATACCATCGTCAAAATGATGGATGGAAAGGAATGAGAGGTGATTAAAGATATCAAATATTTCTACCATTCAACCACAAAACCCCACAGACAGATATCTGGTGTATACGTCATACAAATTCACGTATCTGCTTTATTTTAGAATTCTTTATAAAGATTATATAAATCCCTTACTTCAATATGGTCTTTGTATTTGCAATACCCAAAGGACAATGGAAAAACTGATTTTATAGCACACTCTGCCATTTAAAAATACAATGTATTTTATCCTTGGTAATAACCACAAAATGATAAACTGACAGTTTGTAAATGTATGTCAAATTTCTTTTGTTATCACCAAATTGAAAAATGTTTCTAAATACATTCCCTGGTGATGACTTTGGTATCCTCAAATCTTTGATTCAACTATGTTAGGAATCTAAAGAAATATACTTTAGAATAAATTTCTTGAAGATGAAAAATTTCTTATAGATTTAATTCATTCTAATGGTTAAACTGTTCCTTGTTTCCCCAAGTTAATTGTAAAATAGAATAAACATGAACTGGATTACATTGCAACAAAAGTGATACAGGAGACTATGATGTTATACATAAATTGTCACTACAGGCATAGTCTCTAGAAAAAGCAAAGGTTGTTACAATGAAGATAGGGGCTGCTCTTTGAAGAGAATGCAAAGCTCTCCAAGGGGTCATTTACAATGTTTCTTCAAGGCACTGATCTAAATTATTCTTACCTTAAAACCAATGAAACAGCAACAGTCATTAACAAAGTAGGTGGCAGCCTACCTGGCTTAATTGGAAGGTTTCCTCCCGCTCTCTCTTTTAATGGAATGTCATAGTGCCATCCACAAAATCTGACCCATTCTTTGAGCCTTTCAGGAGGAGCCTAGTAAATAATGAGAAGGTTCTGGGCAAAAAGATGGAGCTTACAGCTAGAAGAGAGCCTAACAGTCATGTATACCTGATTTTTACCTCCAATTATTATCTATGTGACCTCTACCAATAAATTCTTTCATTTAAGGCTCTTATAAATCAAAAATCACTCAAACTCTCTTAAGTAAGAAAGAGAATCTATTTCAGATTTACTGAAGCTTCATAGGAAACCAAAAAGAAAAAAGAAAAAAAAAAAAAAAGGCAGGCCAAAGATGGGTAGAATTCAAGGTAACTTTGGGAGTGACCACTTTCTGACTTCCATTTGTCTCAGCATATCTGTGCTTCTTGGAACATGTCTGTCATTTTCTTTTGGGTTGTTCAGATTCCTCTGCTTACTCGTCTTAAGCCTGACCATAAATGGCAGCATCCTCATTAGGCCTATAGATCCTTAAGTCAGTGACTTACTGCCAGATATTTTTTATTTTTTGGTTCCACATCCAGAGAGGAAAAACCAGATTGTGGTAGATAATCCCTTCCTACCAGACCGATCTACTGGATTCCTACATCACTGGCAAGCAATAAGGACCAATCCTAACCAAGGTATTTACACTGGCCCAATATCTGCAGCCAGGGAGAGAGTGATCACACAGGAAGTAGGTCTATCCAGAGGGGCCAGGCAGCACTGAGGCAGCAGGACATGAAAGGTTCTAGTAAACTTTCTTAATTTCATTTCCAAATCTGCAAAACCTGGGCAAGCAATCTGCTTCACAAATTTTGGGGGAAATTGAGTATTTTTGTTGACTTTTTACTTAAATAGACTTAAAATGGTGTATTGCTCTTTTGTTGCTTTTTGGCAAACGCTATCACTTTATTTACTTGATATAGTTGACATCACTGATGGTGATTATGTTGACATTTGATCTTCATTGCAAATTAGCATACATGAGTATTGGCTCCAGAGTACATAAACATTGCCTGGACTTTCAGAACATCTCACTGAAACAAACATATTTGACAATGCACATTTGCAAAACATTTTATAGCTTACAAAGTGCTCCACATGGAGACCATCATTTTATGTGGTAATCTGCAGTGGCCACATACATTGCATAGGCTTCCCTTCCAAAGTCTTATGTTCCTACCTCTGTTGTTTTGAGGCCAGAGCTCTGTTCAGTGGCCTCAGATATGCTCATGCTGTTTCTTTAAGAACGAAGGCTGCCAAACACGTAATCATGATTCAATTTAGGGTTTTAAAACAATAAAAATAAATCCATAGGTGAGCCCAGTGTTCACTGGCGGAAAACACTCAGGACGGAAATACTCTGGGAAGTCAGAGAGCTGGAGAAGCCATGGCCTAATTTTAAAGTAAAGCAGAAAACTTAAGAGATTAACACAGTTTAGTTCAGAAATTATCTTGAGTTTCCTGATTATCCAAATATCAAAGTGTTACCTTTTACTCTTGCTTATTCCAAGGAAGGTATCTTTTACTAATTTAAAATTAGTAATTTTAAAAATAATTTTTTAAATTATTAAATTTTTAAAATTTAAATATCTTGGATAATGGGGTACCTGGGTGGCTCAGTCAGTTGAACGTGTGACTCTTGACTTCAGCTAAGGCCATGATCTCAGGGTGGTGAGATGGAGCCCATCAGGATCTGTGCTCAGTAATAATAAGTCTGTTTGGGGATTCTCTCTCTCCCTCACCCCTGCTGCTGCCCCCACTTGCACTTGCACACATGCATGTGCTCTCTGTCTCTAAACAAATAAAATCCTTTAAAAAATATTGTATAATAATGACCATATTTGCGTGACTTCAGAGGTGAAAAAGTAGCCTATAGTCTTCTTACAATTATCTTAAAGAATCAGGTGCCCTGGTGACTGTCTTAAAGCCCCATCCACAAATTATTGCTATACTCCTCTGTGGGTTCTTCCTATTTACAAAAAAATACTGCATGTAATTGCACTAGTGAATTGTATCCAGGATTCACGTTTAAGTATGATTTTTAGGGACACAGTATAAAAGCAATCTAATAGCAACTTGTGTTGGATGTGCTTCTTATCAGCTTCTCAGTTTCCAAACTCATCAAATATTGAAGTTGTTGGAGCCAAAACCAACCCTCCAACACCTGAAACATTTATTTGGAACTACACTTAGAATACAAAGAGCTAGGACAGGAAAGAAAAACAAGTCAATACAACCACAGTGTTCTGTTTTTCCCAGAATGTGTGTTCTGAAAGAAATATTGAGATGCAGTCAAAGACTGAGAGTCATGTCTGTTGTTCTCCAGTTCTTCCGACCACCCCTGCCCCCGAGCAAGTGGTAGCAAGTGTTGCATTACCACCCACTGCAGGAAGTCCCTCTCTGGAAGCATGAGTACTGGGAGCCACATCCTAGATCACTGTGTGGCTTAGCTTCTTGATCTGCCTACCTTAGAATGGCATCATAGAGTAGTGTCTGACTCACTTACTTCAGCCAGCTGTCTAAAGTATAAAAGAGAATCACCTAAGTGAAACTATTTTGAAGAGCTGAAAACTGCCGTACAAAATCAGGAATGAAGTGAAGGTAGGCTATTTTTGCTCAGAACACAAACGTTGTTTCTGCTCTTTGCCACTGAAGAGAATCCTCAAACTAAGTAATTCTCTTTTCTTGGATATAAATGCTTTGGGAAAGAATGTTCTTACTGTGATATATTCCCTCACCTCCATCCCACTAGGCCTTTCAGAATGCTGTTGACATTTTTCTCGACATATTTGAGGATTTTGCTGACATTTTCCTCAGGGCCCTTTCAGCTTCTGACTACAGCACAGTGCCAGAACCAGACCACACGTCTTAAGGTTTTGTTATGGCGGCACCCACATCTAGGTACCAAAACCCATTCCCTTTATCCAACATAGTCTTAATAAACCACTCCAAAAGTTAGTGGCTTAAAATAATAGCACACATTAATTTTGCTCACAAATTTTCAGTTGGGGCAGGGCTTAGAAGGAATCGCTCCTCTTTATTTCACAGTATCATTTGTGGCTGCCTGACTAGAATCTGGAAAACTAACTTTCAAGATGACAAATGGGTGCTAACCACTACCTAAGGGCTCATTGCAGGTCTGTCTGTGTGGGCCTCCTGGAGGTGCATTTGGCTTAGGCTTTCTGATGGCATAGTGGCTTAGATACCAAGAGCACACAGCCAAGAGACAGGAAGAGGAAGTTGTTAGTTTCTTAAGACTTGTGCCTGGAAACTGTCATAGCATCCTTTCTACCATATTCTCACTTTCTCTTGTCTTATTACATTGGTAGAACCATCCAGAACCATGATATATAATAATATTGATTCTGTGAAGATTTTTTAGTTTATTCCTAACTTGAATGGTAATGATTCTAGTGTTCTCAATTAAGTGCAATGATGGAGTTACCACTGACACATGCATTTTTTATGATGCTAAAGAAGTATCCATCTATTTCTATTTTACCAGAACATTCTACTAAAAGAACATTGAATTTTTATCAAATGTCTTTCAGCATCAGTGAAGACATATTTTTTTTCTCTTTTGATATAATAATCCCATGAATTAAATTAAGATATTTTCAATTACTGAATTCTCTTGAATTCCTGGCAGAACCTGATTTGGTAATGGTGACTTATTTTTTAATATTACTGTATTGATCTTATTTTATGAGTCTGTCTTTCACACACCAAACTAAAAAGTCTTTGAAGTCAGAAGATATTTTGTTATTTATTATTGTTTTCCCCGGACCAAATAAAGTGACTAGTAACCAATAGGTCCTTAGAAATATTTGTTGAATGAATTAAATAAATTATAGGAGTACAATAACTATTTTTTGAAGTCTTCTCAATCCCATTTCTAAAGAAAACACTGCAACCACGAATAGCATAGTCTTGATCACTTCCTTCTCTCTGTTGTGTACATTAGTTAATCAAGGTTAATGTATATGCAGCCACAATGCATATACATTATGACAGGATGCTATATCCTATGAAATCTGTTTATAGGAGTCAAACCATAGCATATGACCCCCCCCCACACACACACACAAACTGGCAGATTATAATATAGCCCTTTGAGATAGCTAAAAGGACCACTTACAGTGATGGTCAGTAGCTCCTAATTATTGCTACTAAAAAAATGTTCTTTAATGTTTTCATTCCTGATGGTATACCTCCCTGAGTACTAAAGGTACTGAATCTTTTACTTTGATCTTCATGCCTTAGTAGCCTAACAGTAAGTAATCAAATTCAAATTTTAAATACATTGGCCAAAATTCAGTGTGTTTCTATGGCTGAAGATATGCTGCTGGACCTAAAAAGTAGTAGTAGTCATAAACAGTCATCTTAACCATTTAGAAAAGACATGACTGCTGTTACTATCTTAAAAATCAATACATCTTTCAATATAAATAAGGCAAATGAAAGCCAAATAGCCAAATTCAAGCCCTGATTCCAGATCTCTATTCATGAACAAATATGTAAGTGTTCAATACCACTTGAATTCCATTGCAGATTATTTTTAAACACTTAATAAAACTCCAAACAGAAACTAAGAATAAGAAATTTAGAGCTTAATAATACAAGCTTTTAGGGGGAAAAAAAAGTCTATCTGTAAATCCTAATAGAATTCTTCAGAGGTCATTTAAATTACAAAATTTAGAGCTGATGACCTAACTTCTAAGCATGATAAATATTAAAACCTAATTAATGTCATCATCTGGAGAACTTAGAGCCTCTACAAACATGTTTCTTCCACATGGCAGACTCTACATAACTAAACAATCTTAGGGTTGGAAGGGAATTGGAAGATCACTTAAGAGTATTAAATGGGATAGTATAGGTGAAATGGGCATATGAGAGCCTAATATAGGACCTGGCATTTTGTAAGCACCCAATAAATATTTGAATTAAGTCTATTCCCATTGTCAGTGATTAAAAATAATTATTTCAGATAAAGTCTCTACAATAAGAAACATTGTTTGCCACAACTCAGAGAATACAGATAAGCAAGTACATACATTAAACACACATAACAGTTTTGTACAAGTAGACAGAAAGCAGCACTGAATTTCAAGTCAGAAAAACTAAATACGAATCCCAGTTTTACCACTAACCAGTTATCTGAAGTTGGAAACGTCATTTAACTCATCCAAATATCCATTTTCTGACTTGTAAGAATGGGAGTAATCATCTCAATCACATACTGTGCGAGTTATTATAAGCACAAAGTCAAATAAGAAAATTCATTGGAAAGAACAATATAAATCTAGGATATTAATGTAATTGCTGTGATTATATTAGTATGGTATCTCTCTCTGGACACTGAAGAGTAGGTTTGGAAAATGATATACAAATTCATCTGTAACATTACAGGAAATTTTAAGAGAGCTATGGAAATTAATACATTTTTGGAAAGTAGTTTTCCAAGGATATACTCTATTGTAAAAACAATAAATCACTACAGATCAGATACAACAGATGAATTTTACACTTAACACAGTGAATGCTTCAGGGTCGGTGCAGTTTTCCTCAAAGTTCAACTTAGGGTTTATAATCAAACAGCTCCACAGTAGCAAGTAGAAAGGAATATATCAACCATCTTAAAGCCATCCAGTGACTCACTAGAGAAGTTCCTCAATTCTGGAACAGTTTTGCAAATATTTTTAAAATACCAGACAAATTGGCTAAGATGTAAAATATAAATCAGCTTTGGGGAGGCTGATATAAATAATGTTGAAAAGAAATTAAATATGTGCTCTTAATTCATCATAAAATAACTTCCAGAAAAACATGATAGGCTTTAAACATAATGGGCTAAATCACACATCAAGGTACCTTAGCAATAATTGGACATTTTATTCTTCACAATAAAATGCTAAACTATGAAGCATGGTTTCCTAGTAACAGCAGTAATACTAGGTAAATAAAATAGAATTCAGGTTACAGCAATCAGCAACCATTCAGCTTCCAATGAGAGGTTGAAATCATTTGGATACTTACTTTTTCATTTCCATTATCATAAAAATGAAACAAAAAGAAATTGACTTTCCAAGTATAGAATTATATTTTCAAAATTTGGAGTACGCATTGAAGTGGTGCCCCTATATTCTCTGGACAATCTGGCCTTTCCTGGCCACTGCATAATCATCCCCAACTAGGTTGTTCTTACCCAGTGAGTGAACGAGAAGGCTTCCTACCTGACATAAATTGTGAAAAGCTGAGACCAACCACAACTCTACTCACTGATGTGTGAAATACCACACTTAAAGTGCTTTTTTTTTGTTCATTTGTGGTTCTTTGTTTTGTTTTGTTCTTGCCTTTTATGTAAGTCTTTCTGGTCCCAAATTTCAAAAATGCAAATGTTCCAATATGCACACTCATGTCTCCAGCATAAACCCTTCAACCAAATTAAATCCTGGACCTGTACAAGAATTGTACTAGGAAAAAGAAGCAGAAACTGATAATGTAAGAGATGGTTTGTGTAAATAACTCAGCTGGTAGCTACTACTGAAATGCAATGGGCCTGTATTGCTCCATAATATCAAAGGAATGTAATGCTAAAATCATGAGAAAATGAAGAATATAGATAGGATTTTTCTACTATACTTTTAAAACATCTTTGATACTCATAGCCAGTCATTTACAACCAATCACTAGCAGACAACAGAATGGTAAATAAAAAAATAATAGTGGAAAAACTCGGACATATGCTCCCCTATAAATTTTATATGTATTGCTTTAGACATGTAGAGATAGGCAGAAATATCATATTTTATAGAAAAATTACTATTCCTGGAAAGTAATAATGTAACGTATGTTGTTTTGCAAAACACATCATGTTATATAAGAGGTGCACCATATGTTCATGTTTTGGAACATGCTATGCCATAGGCATAGCAATCTGTTTTGGTTATCTATCAAAAATCCACTCCCCTAATCTTCCTTCCTAAAGATCCCTCTTTTGTTTTGTTTTGTTTTGTTTTGTTTTGTTTTACTGTCCTATATCTTATTAGGAAGAATATTCTAAATCCTAACTGAGGAGTAAAGGCTCATTAGTCTATTCCAATCATGGTAATCCTTTGCCATGAAATGACTGGCTTAGAAATAAGCATGTAGTGCAATTCTGATCAATGATACAAAACAGAAGTCCACTGTAGAGCCTTCTTTACTGATTAAAAATAAAAAGACAGGGGAATCTGTGTGGCTCAGTTGGTTAGGCATCTGAGTCTTCATCTCAGGGTCATGAGTTCCAGCCCCAAAGATTGGGCTCCATGCTCAGTGTGGACCCTACTTAAAACATTTTTTTTTTTAAGACACAGAAAAAACTTCTCTCATCTACTCACTAAGTGTTTTGTCTAGGTGCAATGCCTGGAACTAATGCAGCTATTTTGCAACCACTAATGATGGATGATCCAGTATCCTCTGGATGGCAGAGCATAGTAATGGAAAAAACGCAGGTCCTTTACCTCACTGAGCAGCTAGATTAACCAATCCTGGAGCTCTTTTGCCTCTGGACATCTTTTTTTTTTTTTTTTTAAGATTTTATTTATTTATTTGACAGAGAGAGATCACAAGTAGGCAGAGAGGCAGGCAGAGAGAGAGGAGGAGGAAGCAGGCTCCGTGCTGAGCAGAGAGCCCGATGCGGGACTCGATCCAAGGACCCTGAGATCATGACCTGAGCCGAAGGCAGCGGCTTAACCCACTGAGCCACCCAGGCGTCCTGCCTCTGGACTTCTTATTATGTAAGATAATACATATTATTAGTTAAGACCAATGAGTTGGGCTCTTTTGTAGCCAAAAGTATTCTAACTACTACAGAATATATAATTATCACAGCAAAGCATTTGAAAGGTCTCTTGCGTATCCCTGTATATTCAATGAAGATATGTGGATTGAACAAAGGTTTAATTGGGCAGGTTAATAGATGGTTACATAATGGAGGGAAGTCTTTGGTAGTGTGTCTCAATTCTTTTTGCCTTTAGCTTCTTCTGCCAAACTTTTTTGTAATCAACAATGGATAACTATACAGAAGACATAGCATATGTAGATAATTTAGCAGAGAGCAATAATGTGCTAGATGACAGAATCAGAACTGAAGATGTTTCTTCCTAAGGAATGATATGAATGCCCGATGTTTCTATCCTACCTCAAGATTCTTTTCAGCTCTTATCCACCTCAGCTTATCTGTGAAGTTTTTCCTTATCTCCCACTCATAGGCACAGTTTAACATCCAATCCCAGTCCAGGCCCTTGTCTCTACCACTATCATAGCTTTCACTGCACCTTAATATATACTTGTTTACTTATCTATGCATGTGAGCTCCCGGAAAACAGAAACCATGCTTTATTCATCTTTGTACCTTCAGTCACCCATTTGGTGCCATTAGCAGAATAAATGCCTACATGAATACATAAGTGAATGAATGAACAAATAAATGAGTTGATTGTAAAGAAACAGTTTTCTTTATGTGAAGCTGAAGGACAAGAAGAAAAGAAACAAAATTGAATAGTTAATGGAAACTACTGAAGAACAGGAACAATCTGAATTTAGACTCAATATAACCCCTTATTCAGAAATATTTTAGGAGGCTCTTCTTTCACCTGACTGAGCCTTCCTTTCTTTCATTTGTGACTTGTCCACATGTGTGTGTACACATGCATGAACATACAATATAACATTATAGGTGGCCACAATTTTTCACAAAGACCATCTTTGCAAATGCACTAAATAGACTGAATTATGCTTTAAACAACAATCACTGTGCATTTGCAGTTATTATAGAAATCATTGGTAGCCTAGACAGAGTAATTTGTGCTTCAGGCCCTGGAAAGTCCTGTGCCTTGATGGTGGTGATGTAGAATACTTGGAATTAAAATCTAATCCCCTCATAATTTCCTATTCTTTCAAAGGCTGCTGAAAATGTTTACTTCCCACTGTCTTCTCCAATGCTGCTCCAAGTTCCCTTCCAAATACATATAAACCTGAGATGTAAGATTTATGCTACTTCTTTATGATACACAACTAAATATATGTTTTCTAGAAAGCCTAGCAATTCAAAATAAAGCATATGTATGTGTTAAGAATCAAAAGCTTATATCTGAAAAGGAAATAGAGATGTGTTATTTTTCAGAGTATAGCAAGAAAGCCAAAGGAATGATATACCAATACTTAGTTGGAACTCAAAGGCACAGCCACTAGATATCAAAAACAGGCTAACAAAACTACTGACCAAATCATAAAAGCAAATTAATATCAGAGTTTCATTTCATTATCAAAACAAGGTTCCAAGTTAACCCCTGTACATGGAATGAGCTCTTGCTAAACGTACTTGAACGTCCTCATTTAGAGTGTGTTGTGAAATCAAACTGAGAGTTGGCAGAAAAACTGAACACCTGAAAATTCATGTATGAGCCTTCAAGAAGACAAGTTTAAATTGTCACCTGAAATTTACAAAATGTGACTATAAGGTACTTAAGTAGTTATTTTTGCCTAAACTTAATCCAGTCAAGAAGTTACCAGCCTCTATTTTCTCAGACTATGGTAACTACCACCTACTTCAGCTCCAAGTGAAAATTATTTGTTAGACATATAGTATCAGGAGATAACCAGGATAATAGCGTCTCTATGTCATGTCTTCTACCATTGTACAATTTTGAGAGATTTGAGCTTTGTTACAGGGTATTAAATAAAGAAAAGGGAAGAATGAACATTACACTAACTTACGTGTGTGTGTGTGTGTGTGTGTGTGTGTGAGATAGAATATAGAAGTTCAAATATTAAATTTTTAAACTCAATTCAATAATCACTAACTGAGCTCACACTCTATGTACTGTTATATATTTTATGCTTTGCTGTGTATTGGTTTTTTTAAAAAATCACATTTATAAGAGTCTTGCACTCAAAAAATCTTACCCTCTTAAGGAAAGTATAATCGAATGATGAAGTGTTTCTCAATGTATTTTCAACCACAAAAACACTCACTGTGAACTAGTCACATCATCATCCCATGGACCTTGGGTCTTAGCCTGATGTCAAATGCTTAAGACATTTGGGGAGCTTGGAAGTGAAAGACTATTTTGCATAAGGCAGTTAGGCTAGAAGGCACAGGGCAACCTCTGGAGGTTTTATAATACTGCCTCCAAATTTTTTGACATGTCTCGTTTCAAGAAGTGGGGTCTTCATCTCTACCCCATGATTCTGAGTAGGCTTGCAACTGCTTCAGTCAAGATGAATAGAGCAAAAGTGATCCTGACTTCTGAGGCTAGAACAGAAAAGAACAGATACTGATTCTCTTTTTAAATTCCTGCTTTCCAGATGCCTCCTTGGAGGAAACTCTAAGGCCCCAAGGGCCATGTAATGAGAAGCCCAAATCCAGGGAGAGGCAACACATAGGTCCTCTTATTGACAGGTCCCAAATGACTCCTCCTTTTGAGTCATCCTAGCTGAGATGCATATATATGAGGGAAGAATCCTCTGGTTCTGTGGTTCTCAAATATTAGCATGCATTAGAGTCACCTAAGGGCTTATTAAAAACATAGGTTGAGTCCAACTGCTAACGTTTCTAATACAGCATATCTGGGATGGGACTAGATAATTTAATTACGTCTACATTTCCCGATGATTCAAGATGCACTGCTGTAGATGATCAAGTTACCATCCATTGATGAAACTCTAACATCATGGAGCAGAGAGAAGCCATCCCTGTTCTGCCATGTCTGGATTCCTGACCCACAGAATCTATTTACAGAATTACTCCACCTTTTCCCATTCAAGAAGGTATATTATTAGAATGAAGATTAGTAAAATGACATTATAGGACACTTTTAATTCACTCTAATTGATTTCAAAGCACAACATTCACAAACTTTCATGCTTTAATTATTAGCTTTAATTATTACTGTGATAGAACACAGTTTACACGTGATTGCAAAACATCACTGCTTACTCCTCACATCTGGAAGACTACCCTATTTAAGAGCATGAGCTTTGAAATCAGTGGAGCTGGTTTTGAATCTCACCTCTGCTACTTAAATGCTAGCTCAGTAACTGACAGAGAAGGAGAGAAGCCTAAGGGGTTTGTGTGCCTGGGTTTAAATCCAGGTCTAGCACCTTCCAGATGTGTGTGATCTGAAACAAGATACTTAATCTGTGTAAGCCTCTGTTGCTCCAATCCTAGAATGGACTGAGAAGACTGTTGTGGTCATTAAATGAGATAATGCTTTTAAAACAGTTCGTGGGACTGAGAAGTCAGCTCATAACTATCTTATGAAATGGTGTGTGTGGCCTTTTAACACTCTGAGAATTAGCACTTCCTCTACAAAACCACGATAACAATCAATATCAAACTCATAAAGTGATCATTAAGATTAAATAATAAACAATACTTGCCCAATAAAAGGCAGATGATGATGATGATGATGATATTGCTATGAAAGAGGACATTACCAGGGACAGAAAGAATGAATGAGCAAGTTCTATTCCAATAAAATAGAGCTTGCCTGTGTGGGTGCAGTGACAGCAATACATAGACTGTTTTAGCCCAGCACTAATCAGATAGTAAAGGAGTATGTGGTATTAACATTTCCATGATAGAATCAAAGGGATTCCTGAATATCTGTTCATTTACACTCTGAAGCTAAAGTAAGAACTGCAATAAATCATCATATATTTTGGCCACTGTCTTGTTAGCAACAGATCTTGGGAGTTGTGAACCAAGCCCCATCCCAGCAGTTGTGAATCAAGCATTTCTCAATCTCCAGCATCTATTCCTCTTTCTTCCCTCAGTACCCAAAGCACAGGTTTGAGGTGCCATTTTTACTAGACATTGTGCTACTGAATTATTAGATGGGCAGAAAATCCAAAGGAATATTAATCAGTAGTGAGTATGTTAGCTAAAAACTCAGTAATGAAGAGGGACTTTTAAAAACAAAGAATCTGGGGCACCTGGGTGGCTCAGTGGGTTAAAGCCTCTGCCTTCGGCTCAGGTTATGATCCCAGGGTCCTGGGATCGAGCCCCATATCGAGCCCCATATCGGGCTCTCTGCTCCGCGGAGAGCCTGCTTCCTCCTCTCTCTCTCTTTGCCTGCCTCTCTGCCTACTTGTGATCTGTCAAATAAATAAATTAAAAAATCTTTTTAAAAAAATATATAAATAAAATAAAAAAATAAAAACAAAGAGTCTTCAGGGCCCTACGAAATAAATCTATAGTAATGTAATGATGGGTGAGGAGATTGTAATTTTGATGCAAGATTTTTTCAGTTCAGTTAAACCACAGCTCACAGGAGCTCCCTTCTTCTAAGGGTGGTCTGGTGATTACAGATTTTACAAGACATAGATATGGCTTCCTTTAAAAATTATTTCTTACTCATGATGTGTTTCATTCTTTGTGTAACTAGAAGAATGCTGAAAGAAAATTTAGGTAAATATTTTCCTTCTCTTGGGATGGGGAAGAATTTTCTAAGCATAAAGAAGTAAAACGGGTCACAAAGGAAAAGATAGATTTGACTACATAAGAATTGAAACCTTCCATATGTTAGGAAACGCCAAGCTAAATGAAAACTGAGAAATACCATCATCCACAAAGCATTCATGTCCATAATATACAAACCAATAATAAAACTCTAGCATCTCAGTAGAAATATGGTCTAGAACTAGACATAGATAATTTATGTTATTAGTGGAAAAAGAATTGCAAACTTAAACTACATACATTTTTCCCCTAATAAATTAGCAAAGATTTTGAAATATGTTAATATTTTATGTTGGTGAAGGATGTTAAGACCAAGATTCTAATAGCCTTCTCAGAAAAGTGATCCAATTTTTGGGGAAAGCAATTTGGCTAAATGAGAAGTAATAAAAATGCTTTCAGTCCTTGGTCCTGTGAACCCACTCCTAAGTAAACTTGGAAAATTTTCCTGTGAAATAACCAGAGTTTCAGACAAAATTTGAAGCGTAACTATATGTACCAAAGCTTTCTTTATAAAAACAAAATTTATAGAATAGCTTATACTTGACATTATGGTTAAATAGTCTTCTATTTCTTATGAATATAATGCAGTAATATAAAAAATATTAAATTCTAGTGATTTGAGAAAGCTCATACCAAAAAATTAATGGAAAAAATCAAGATATAGAACAGGGTTCATTGGAGATAGCTTTTGAAATTTTTTGGTATTGGCTTTTTGGAGTGCTGCATTGAAGTATATTCTGACACGGCATCTGGGCTCAGCAGGAAAGAAGGCTGTGATCAGTAATATCTGCCATCGGCATAACAGGTAGGAAATAGCGGCACACATGCATTATATCTGCCATCCTTAGTAGTACATGCAACATAGTCCTAATCACTCATCAGCATATTAGTCATGTGTGCATGTGCCTGCTCATGCGTGTGAAACCACTCCATTTAACTGTGATTATCTTTAGCCTGTGCTATTAGGATGATTTGGTTTTAAAATGCTTTTTAAAAATTTACTGTATTGAACATATATTGATTTTATATTATTATTTTTTTAGATCTTCAAATTGTTCAAATGATTTTTTAAAGATTTTATTTATTCATTTGAGAGAGAATGAGAGAGATTTATTTGTTTGAGAGAGAGAGCACAGGCAGTGGGGAGAGGGAGAAGCAGGCTCCCCACTGAGCAAGGAGCCTGACTTGGAACTCCATCCCAGAACCCTGAGATCATGACCTGAACCGAAGGCAAACGTTTAACTGACTGAGCCACCCAGGCAACCCGTTCAAGTGATTTATTTTTTTAAGCAAGATATTACATTCATTCTGGGGAAGGTGACAGGAGTAAGGGACAAAAACATAGGTAGAGAGATTTTGTAGGGGTGTGTGTGTGTTGTGTTTGTGTTTGTTTTTGTTTTCCAGGAAGTAAATGTGTTATTAGAGTTAGGAATATCTTTCCCAGTACAGGTTCCTTCAAAATCTCTTCAAATCTGCTTATGAATAAGAATGTGACCTTTTGTCTCCTATGGAAATCCAAGCACTTGAAGGAAGATTTCTGTGAGTGAGCTAAAAAAAGAATCAATTTTTGTCCGTATAAATAGCCAAAGGTCCTAAAACTATTAAGACCACCTTTGAAAAGGCCAGTCTTATGCTAAGCTTTTAAAATTTTTAAACAATTAATGCCGCTTTTCTTTTTCTTTACTAATTTGTATACTTCTCAGTCATCCTCACTCTCGAAGCTGATTTTGATATTTTTAAGTTCTGATTTCTTAGCAGAGAGTAATTACCAGGCGAAGAAGGAAGCAGGTATGGTTTCTTGGCTGAATTTCTTCCACCTTATGAGGCTGTCTCAGAATTGGAAGCCATAAGCTTCAGGGAGTCAGAGACAAAGGGCCCAGATGCAGCTCTCCCTTTAATTAGCTCTGTGACATGAGACAAGTCATTTTCTCTGTTCCCTCTCAGAATTTCCATATTGGTAATATGAAAATACAGTGTTACTGTCCTCCAGGGCAGGATACGTGAGGATAAATTGAGTAAAAGATGCAAGGTGTATAAGTTGACAGGAGGCCATCCTTCCTACTGGGTCTCTCTCCCCCATGGCAGCGTACAAATCCCTCCTAAGGTGTTAACTGATAATTAGGATGTTAACTAGCAGCCAAGGAGTCAGGGATTTTTGAGTTTTTAAAAGTAAATTAAGTGGGATTGTCTCCAATTTCAGAAATGGACAGTGTTGGCAAGATGTCCAGTGCTGACCCCAGGGAGTTTGTGGGGAGGATGTCTGGCTATAATTTCCCAAATCCTCGCCCAATTCTCTTAAAACAAAATCCATTATGACAATCATATATTGCCTTTTGTTAAGCCTTTTTTGACTATAGTTGAGTGAATTTGTCACCTTGCTCAAAGATGATGTTTGCATTCCTCTGCTCCTTCATTGTATACCTATGTTCTTAGGAACATCCAGATAAGTGTTAAGGTACTGTTAACCAAACTGAGAATAGAAACAAACTGTGTGAAGTCATTACTGGATAGGCTCCCGATAACTGGTGCCTTCTTGGGGAAAACTTAAATATGTGAAGGATACTCCCAAATCCGAGTGAGGACTCTCACTGCATTAATGCATAGGCCCCTTTCTCTTGCCTTCTATACCATGTCTATATCCGTTGCAAGCTGAACAAATGCTTCCTCTGTGGAGGCACCACACCATACCTCCCTAGTCATGGGTGGACAAAAGAACAACATGCCAAGAGTTTTCATGGGCTGCATTACATCAATTTGGGAAATAATTATGTTTCCAAATTATGGAATTGCAAAAAAATTATCTAAGCTCAAATATTGAAATATGAAGAGTCTTGCTTTGCATTTATTTAAATTTTTGGTGAAATATATAAGCTAGATCTTATGCTTTATATATAAAACATCATAATTGCATTAAAACTACATTCTAGGGGCACCTGGGTGGCTCATTCATTAAGTGTCTGCCTTTGGCTGAGATCACTATCCCAGGGTCTTGGGATCAAGTTCTGCATCGGGCTCCCTGCTCGGCAGGAAGCCTGCTTTTCTCTCTCCCACTCCACCTGTTTGTGTCCCTTCTTTTGCTGTGTGTCTCTCTGTCAAATAAAAAATAGTATCTTTTTAAAAACCTACATTCTATTTTTCCTTATTATGGAGGTACAGGAAGACCCCAAATTCACCTCCCATGGATACACAGAATCTACAATTATATAGAGAGCAAATCCTCCAGAAGAACTGAGGGCTGACTGAACAGCTTCAGCACAACAAAGGGTATCAGAACCACATAGGTAAGGGTAGAAAAGATGGAGACACAGTAATGAGGGGAACCTCACTCCCTATGAGACAACCTGTAGTGGAGAGAGATATCACCAGAGGGATAGCTTCACCTACCCTGGGACACAGCAAAGAAACTGTAGTTTAAAGGACAACTAGACTATAAGTAAAGGAAATCCACTTACTCTAACCCTACAGCATCCACCTGTCTGCACCCCCGGCACAGTTCAGTGTGGAAAATTTCATTGTTGTCTTATTTTAAGAAATTGCCCCTGCCACCCTGATCTTTGGCAACCACGACCCTGATCAGTTGGGAGCCATCAACACTCAGGCAAGGCCTTCCAGCAGCAAAAAGATCATAACATGCTGAAAGCTCAGATAATGTACTTTTTAGCAGTATAATATTTTTATTTTTATTTTTAAAATTTTATTTATTTATTTGACAGAGAGAGAGAGATCACAAGTAGGCAGAGAAGCAGACAGAGAGAGAGGGAGAAGCAGGCTCCCCACTGAGCTGAGAGTTCAATGCAGAGCCCGATCCCAGGACCCTGGGATCATGACCTGAGACGAAGGCAGAGGCTTTAACCCACTGAGCCACCCAGGCACCTCAGCAGTATAATATTTTAATCAAGATACATACATTTTTTTAGACATAATGCTATTGTACACTTACTAGACCACCACTAAACATAACTTTTGCATGCATTTGGGAAAACAAAAACTTCATTTGACTTGCTTTAGTGCAACATGTGTCTTATGGCAACGGTTTAGAACTGAACCCACAATCTCTCCAAAGTAAGCCTATATTGAAAATTGCGAAGATACGGAAGCAACCCAAATGCCCACCAACAGATGAATGAATAAAGAAGATGAATATACACAATAGAATACTACTCAGTCATAAAAAAGAATGAAGTCTTTCCATTAATAGCAACATGGATGAACCTAGGGGACATTATGCCAAGTGAAATAAGTCAGACAGAAAAACACAAAGCCATATTGTCTCAAGATCATTGACCGCTAGTCAAGAAAAAATTCTTGAGACTTTTTACTGTGCAATTTAGTAAGTTTTTTCAAGTAGCATAGGGACAGGACCCATAGGCAGAAAGAGTTGTACTCTTGCTGTATGAAGCTGGTGATTACATGCTTAGTGCTCAAGGGCGGTTCAGGGGGGCAATTATGCAGGGAGTATGAGATCATAAATGTCTTCCTCGAAAATTCTACACATAAAACTATTTTTTGCAAGATTTCTCTGGTGTTTATTTCAGCTCGATATTAGCTATCAATGAGATTTACATGCAGTCATGAGACCCTTTAAGAATATACCAACCAGCACTTATTCAATCCTTATCAAAACTCTGCAGGCTATCGGTGAGCCTTCTGGGCTAAAGGTGAACATTTGTCTGCTTCTATCCCTCATCAGTGTGATTTCACTTGGATATGGAATCTAAAAAACAAAACAAGAGAACAAAAGAAAACAGACTCACAAATACAAGAAACAAACTGTTAGTTACCAGATGGCAGAATAGGTGAAGGGGATGAAGGTTTTCCAACTTCCAGTTACAAAATAAAATAAGTCACAGGAACGTAATGAACAGCATAGGGAATAGTGTCAGTAATACTGTAATAACTTTGCATGATGATAGATGCAAACTAGACTCACAGGGATCATTTCATAATGTATAAAAATATCTAATCACTCTGATACACACCTGGAACTAATAGCATATTGTTTGTCAATTATATTTCAGTGGGAAAAAAAGTTTAGTCTGCATAAAAATAATACTTAACCTGGCTGGTGGGGGGATAAATTATGTCCAACATTCTGGAAAGCAATTCAGCCAAATACATTGGAGCTTAAGGTTTCTCATGCCATTTGATCCAGTATACTCTCAGGAGTTTTTCTGAATTCAATGATCATGTATGTAGACAACTGTTATTATCTAAAAAAATTCATACATATTATTTATAATAAGAAAGGCAGCAACTAAATGTCCATAAAATAGAGGAAACTGTGTAAATGGTGGCACATTGTGCACTATTATGGATATTATGCATAACAATGCAGCCATTAAAATGATAATTACATACATTTTAAATAAGAAAACATGCAGACAAAATCATAATTACTATAAGGTTATAAAACTATATACATAGAATAATCCCAAACTGGTTAATATTCAATATATGCTTAACAAAAGAAAGGACTGGAAGAAAACACACAAAAAATGTTAACAAGATTATTTCTGGGTTTGGGTGAATTTTGTGTTTTAAAATTTTTTTCACATTTTTCTAAAAATTTAAATAATGATCATATAATATCTTTCAAATAAAAAATTTCTCCACCTCCTCCAAAAGAGATTTTCTCTGAAAGATTACAATTTTTTAATACAATATCCACCCAAAATGTATGCATGTAAAAAAAAGTGTCTCATAGCATTTTATGTAAAATTAAAGATATTTCTTGATAAAAATGTCATTGTGGGGGCACCTGGGTGGCTCAGTGGGTTAAAGCCTCTGCCTTCAGCTCAGGTCATGATCCCAGAATCCTGGGATAGAGACCCACATTGGGATCTTTGCTCATCGGGGAGTCTGCTTCCCCCTCTCTCTCTGCCTGCCTCTCTGCCTGTTTATGATCTCTCATTGCTAAATAAATAATAAATCAAAAATCTGAAAAAAAAATGTCATTGTGGAGCCTTGAAAAGAAAAGCTTATCCAAAATAAAGAATGTATTAAGAATGCTTAAATGTTGTCTGTGTATAACTTTAAAAATAAATACTTATTTCTACTAGAATCGATTTATTAATATTTATATTTTGCCTGACAGAAGTGATGTGTTTCAAAAAAAAAGAAATGAGAGAGAGAGAGAAAGAGTGCAGGGGAGGAAAATGATTAAAGACTAAATCTTTTCTGACTTCCATTGTAAAATATACTTCAGTGGAATAATAATTTTGAAATATTCATTTGTTGGTGCATATATCACACACTTAATATGCACATATATGTATTTACTATATATGTCCATGTTATGTGTATGTTATCATAATAAACAAATTATGTTATTTAAAAAAAAAAAAAAAAGAAGTGATGTGTTTCCAGTTATTCAGTCTTCTCACCAGTGGACATCATTCTCCAAAACAGGAATAGTAAAGCTAAAATTTCCCCCTTTTATTTTTTCTGTTTACTTCTAGGCATTACTATGATTTACTAGGGGAAAAAAATCTTAAATCATCTTCTTAAGATCAAGTCACAACTGATTCAGAAATTGTTTGATTTACATTGGTCCCATAGTATCATCTCAGTGATGCTTGCAATGAAATAGGTGATCAATCCTGCATATGGCCAACCAGACACAGGGTTAACACTTCAGTCCATGTTGCCCTGGAACTGCTGCCAATAGGCACCAATTAAGCTTAATGGAACCATAGGAAGATAAGCATAATGGTAGCATGCTTTGGAGTCCCCAGAAGATGCAGGGGTACAAACTAGCATCACAGACATAAATTAAACAAATAGAAGTGGGGCAAGAAGGTACAGACAGATGTGAGGGTCAGCCTGGGATTTGGTGCATGAGTTCTCTATGTCAATGGCTTAATCTGGTGGAAACTTCCATCCCAGTCTGGACTGGCAGCATCTCAGTTGAAGTGGGATAGTGTGTGACCCCTGGTATGTTATCTAAAGCAATAGAGATATGCTTTTTCTTCCTACGTGGCCAGGTGACCATGCTTGATAACAGACCTCTTTCATAGTGGACTTGGACTCCAGAAAAGCAGATTGAGATCATTCTCCACCCCCCCACCCTGCCCTGATTTTTACTCTTTTTGTCCCATTCCCTGCTCTGATCAGACCCAACTTTTCTGGGTGAATATAAAGGGAAACAAACAACAATATAAATAACCTTGCTGAATAAGTTTGACAAATTTGAAGAGCACAGTCAATGTTGAGGAAATAGGGTTAATGTCCTTAAGTTTTAAGACGGTATGGAGATGTCACATATTATTCCCTTACTTCTTACATCTATATACTTATGTTTACATCTATATCTATCTATATCTTTCAAAACAAACATTTATTGAATATCTACTACACACCAGGCCCTATATAAGGTACAAGGCATTTGATTTGGTAGAAGACACAGACATGTTAATAAAAAAGGGTATTTCTGGGGCGCCTGGGTGGGTTAAGCTGCTGCCTTCAGCTCAGGTCATGATCTCAGGGTCCTGGGATCGAGCCCTGCGTCGGGCTCTCTGCTCAGCAGGGAGCCTGCTTCCCTCTCTCTCTCTCTCTCTCTGCCTGCCTCTCTGCCTACTTGTGATCTCTGTCTGTCAAATAAATAAATAAAATCTTTAAAAAAAAAAAAGGGTATTTCCACAGTGTACATTGTATCAATACCAAGTTACAAGCTGAACACACCAAGACAGGAATAATTAGGTCTAACCAGGACGTGTGGGAATGGTCCTCAGTGTGATCTTTGGGCTAAGCTCTTTAGGTTAAAGAGAGTTTACCCTGAAGGTGAGGGTAGAAGGGAACTAGAGACAGAGAAAAGGTATTCAAAGGTGCAGATGAATGGACCAATAATGATGTACTCAGGAACTCCAAGTAGTTCACATAGACAATAGGGTGCAATGTGGGTAGAAGAGGTAGCAAAGGACTGTGTTTGCCAATCTAAGCCTCTACACTTCCTCCTGTAAGTAAAGAATAGCTGTTGAAGTATTTAACAAGGATCCAATCTGCAGATCAAAGTGAGTATTCTAGAAGCAAAGGGGGGGGGTAGATTGAATGGGATGTACACCGGGAGGCCAGTTAAGCAGGCAATTGTTAAAGCTCCTATGGGAGATGTCAGAGGCCTGACATGACTTTAGACTAAAAGAGGGTAGTTTCAAAAAGAAAAAAAGAAAAGCATTAGATGTTTAAATTTCAAAATCTGTTGTACTAAAGCTGAGGGCAACATGGGGATTAGAGAAACTGAGAAATGGACTAGGGAGGCCAGGATGCAGCCTTCATAAGGAGAAAAGAGAGGAGAGGGGGTGAGGGTGGGATCTATATGCACAGGCATGTGTTATATTGCATCTAATTGGAAATAATGCCCTTTACCTGGAACTAAAACCTATTACCATGGCTTGACTGGAAATAAATGTAGCAATACATTCTGATGTTGCAGAAAAAGAAATAAGAAGAAAAGAGAAAAACTCATTTTGTATAGATTAATCTTCTATCACTGGGGCTTGGGTCCTGCTGTTTAGTAGCAGGACTAAATCTCTCTGTTCCCAGATCTCTCTTGCTGCAAAGGTTAACACTTGGTTGGTCTCAGAGGCAAGGAGGATTCAAATCACCTGTTCAGCCTTCCTATAATTCCTCCAGGGACCAGAATGAACATCAGATCCTTTTAGAAATTCACAGTCTACCCTGCCCTTGACCTCAGGAATTTCAAGTCATTGTGTTCTGATCTTCCTCCTCTTGGCTCCAGCCTTATATGCCCAAATGGAAAGAACTCCTGTGTTAACTCTTTCCATTTGGACCTGAAAGACCCAGCTAGGTCCTCAGCTACTTGCTGGTCCCCTCAGGATGGTATTTTAGGAAGGTCATTCTGGATACTGAATGACAATGAATTTGAGAGAAACAAGAGCAACAAGCAGGTGGTGATTGCCTGGACTAGATGGTGGCTACACTGAGGAAGAGAAAAATACAGATTTGAGAGATATTTGCCAGAATTTCAGGGGCTGATACAAAGGGGGTGACGAAGGAAAAAGAAGAGTCAAGGAAAACTTTCAGGTTTTGATCTAAACAATTAGGTAGATGGTGGTTTCATTCATCAAACTAGAGTACATAGGATATAGGATGTTCAATTGTAGACCTTGTGAAGTTGAGGTACTTATTTGGCCTCTAAGTGGAGACGTCTGGTAGTCTGGAAATCCACACTTGGAGGTCAGGAGAAAAATCTGAACAGGATAAATAATTCTGGTATCATCAGCATATAGATCACAAAGTTAGTATCTCCCTAGGAGAATGAATAGAGCACAAATAACCAGAACCCAGAGGAAGATCCAGATTTAAAAAAAATTAGAGAACAAAGGAGACTTTGGAAAAGAAAAAGAAAGTTTACTTGAAGGGACAAGACCAACCAGGAGAGTAAAATGTATTTAAAAAAAAAAAAAAAAGTACAAGGAGCAGGGTGTGGCTAACACTTAAAACACTGCTGAAAAATGAAATAAGATCATTGCTGAAGTGTTCATTCATTTGAGAGACATGGAGGCTAGTGGTGACCTTGGAGAGAGCAGCTCCAGGGAAGCAGTAAGAATACAAATAGAGATAAAAATTGGAGAGGAGAAAAAATGGGAAGAAAGAGAGAGACAAAGTATAGAAACATGTTCACTAAGTTTGCCTGTCAAAGGTTGGGGAGAAAAAGCACAGTGGAGAGGGACATGTAATGAAGATAGGGTATAACTGAGAAGATGAGGCATCATCATAATAATTGAAGAGCAATTCTAAGGCAATCATGCAAAACTAAACGTGAACAAATGTGGAACAGACCATAACAGTAGGGCGTGGAAGAAATCAGAGGAAGAGAGCAAATGTTATGAACCTGGATGATTGCAGAGCAAGTACCAACAAGACATGGAAATCAAGAGAGCTGGGTTCAAATTCTTGCTCTGGCACTTGCTAATGTCTCCTCATGCATAAAATGGTGGATAATCCTTACCTTTTTGAGATAATCTGCCAAAAAAGTATACTTGCCACATAGTAAAAACTTGGCATACTATTTCCATTTGGAAACCTTAGTTTCTTTCTTTCCTTTTTTTTTTTTCATTTGCAGGTTAAAGCAAAGGAGCAAGAAGACTTTAATGGTAGGATATATGTATGTAAAATATAGAAATCTCGCATAAAAAAGAATTTTTGTATTTTCATATTTAAAATACACTAAGGTGAAGTCCTACAGTAATGTCCATACCTTGTATTTCACACCACTTTAAAATGTGTCCTGTCATCTCATTTTAGTCACAAAACAAGTCTATGAGGGAAGTAGGACAAGTATTCTTATCCCTTGTTAAAGATGCAGAAACTGGGGCATGCTGAGGTTAGGGAACAACCCATCCTCGGTTGTTAGCAGTGGAGGCTGGGCTCAAACTGGTCCCCAGAGTTCAGTGCTTTGTTTAGGAGCCCATAATATGCAGATAAAAGCTAACTGCAGTCTCAGTAGCACATCTAGAACAATGTTAAGTCAGAAATTATTTAGTACTTACTCCTCAGTTTTTAGAAATGAGTATGTTAAAGTTTCACTCAGCTGCATTTCATATCATCACTACAACAATTAATTCTCTGGTATTGAATTCTCCTTGCCCCTGAGACTAACCAACTATTTTCCTTTAAACTAAGGAGACAGGGAAGCAGAGAAGTTTAGTACCCCAGCAGCAGAACCTGAGCCCCAGTGATGGTGTGAAGAAAACAACACACCTATCCAATGATGACACAGTAACCAGAGAGAGGAATTTTGGTTAAAATATCCAGAAGAGGAGTACCTGGGTGGCTCAGTGGGTTAAAGGCTTTACCTTTGGCTCAGGTCATGATCCCACGGTCCGGGGATCAAGCCCCACATTGGGCTCCCTGCTCAGTAGGGAGCCTGCTTCCACCCCAACCCTCTCTGCCTATTTGTGGTCTCTGTCAGTTAAATAGATAAAATCTTTTTTATTTAAGATTTTATTTATTTGACAGACAGAGATCACAAGTAGATAGAGAGGCAGGCAGAGAGAAAGAGGAGGAAGCAGACTCCCCACTGAGCAGAGAGCCCGATGCGGGGCTCAATCCCAGGACCCTAGAATCATGACCTGAGCCGAAGGCAGAGGCTTTAACCCACTGAGCCACCCAGGCGCCCCATAAATAAAATCTTTAAAAAAAAAAAAAAAAGTAAAATATCAGAAGAGAGGATTTCTAGTAAAATGGAACTGCAAATGAAGACAGAGGTCAACCCAAGCCATACTATTTCTACTACTGCTATTATTAGATATGCATCTACTAGATACATATAGATGTGTAGCTATGGATATATGGAGATAGATGATAGAGAGATAAGTAAATAGGCAACAGCAGAAGTAATAGCACTACCAGTAATAGCAGTACATGGGAGAAGTCAATTTCATCATTTCTTCTACTCCCCAAAAAAGACATAACACAAATTTATGATTTTCAAACTTTAAAAAATGAGACCCAAATGAGTAACCTGGAAGATCAAGTGGAAGGAATTGCTGGAAAATTTCTATTCAAAGGGCTACTACAAATTATGAAAAAAAGAAAAATTAGATGAGGTAGGCAGACTTAAGGTACATAACACAAAAATGATAGGAATTCCAGGAAAAAAGTTGCAGATTGAGGATAGATTCTAATTAAGCACAGAAAACTAATGTCCCTGAGTTGATGGAAGAGAATAGATTTGAAGGGCTTGCTGAGTTCCTCATCTACACATAACAGAGGAAACCAGAAAATAGTAGATTACTATCACCTAATCTAGAGAGAAAAGTACAGCAACCCAAGAATCCTAAAGACCTCCAAGATACCACTTACAAGCCAGGTTAAAGGAAAGGTATTTGCCAAAAAGCCAGAATTCAGATAGTTCCCACTGAAAATAGTACTCCATACATACCAATAACCAAACAGCAAATTAATAAGAAGAAAGACCTTAATAAGAAGAAAGAAGAAAGAAAAAAAGGAAAGATGAAGACAGAAGGGAACAGCAGTGATTTTAACTTTGCAATATACATACTTAAATTTAAATAGATAATAACTGTGTATAAAATACATGCTAAATAAGGATCATCAGGGAAAAAAAAAGTTATGCTACACGTGAAAATCCTATAGTTTGGAAAGTAAAAAATTATCTCAACAAAACCAAGGAAGTAGGGTGGTAAAGAAGAAAGAAGTAAGGTAAAAGTTTTCTGGATATCACATTTATATGGGGGAGACAAGTATGAGAAAAGTAAAAACATTCTATAACTGCCTGTTAGATTGGGGCAAGTATCAGAGTAATTGGGGAAAACGGTTTCTTATTATCATGCAATAATATATAAACAGGCATTTATGAGTGTTGGGAGAAGGATAACTACTAGTTGAATGTAATACTGCAGAAGAACTTCTAAATTAATGCAAGGGGCAGGAGCAAAAGGCAAATAATGGTATCAAGTCACAAAAAATTAAGAAAAAACAGTAAAGAAATCTTAGAATAAAACTAATAGGTACCACAGTGAAATTAAAGAATAAAACATGATAATGATGATATAAAACTCTGAAGAAAAATATAAAACATGATTTGAAATGCAAAAATTCTAATTAAAATATTAACATATAGGGGACGCCTGGGTGGCTCAGTTGGTTAAGCAGCTGCCTTCGGCTCAGGTCATGATCCCGGCATCCTGGGATCGAGTCCCACATCGGGCTCCTTGCTCCGCGGGGAGCCTGCTTCTCCCTCTGACTCTGCCTTCCACTCTGTCTGCCTGTGCTCGCTCTCGCTCTCTCTCATAAATAAATAAAAAAAAATTTAAAAAAATAAAATAAATAAATAAATACTAACATATAGACTTCTGCATTGTATCAAAAGAAAGTAATTCCCTCTGATCAAGTAGTATTTACTCTGGGATTTCAAGAATTTTTCAAAATCAAAAAGTTTTAGTAAAATAGCAAGAAAAAGAAACAACTTGAATATGGTAAAACAACTTACCAAAGCTTATCGTAAAATATTTTAAAATTATGAAACAATAAAGACTTTCTCATTAAACTCAGATATGGATGCTTGATAACACCATTACCATTCAACATTGTTTTAAGACCCTAGAAAATGCAATAAGACAAGAAAATGAAATACGCTGTATAAATTGGAAAAGATTAAAAACTTAGTTTATATTTACTGATGACATTACTGTATACCTAAGGAATCCAAGAGACCCCAATGAAACATCACTAGAATTTAGTAAGACATATAGTAAGATGGCTGAATGCATAATAAATGAAAGAAAGGTTGAACCCATAATAAATGTACTAGATAATAAATGTTACTAACATATACTAGTTTTTTCCTCCATTTTCACTAGCTACTGAAAATATTCCACTCACAGTGCTAATGAAAATGATTAAAACAAGAACATAAGACCTGCATGAACAAAATAATAAAATCTTATTGAATGATTTTATATCCATAAATAGGAACACAGTATGATTAAAATGTCAAATCTCTTCAAATAAAAATATACAGGAAATTCTGAAGGGATAAAGAGTTTGGGTAATATAATATTAAAGTCAGTATAGATGAATTAATGTCCAAGAATAATGGGGAAAAGTTATTTATAAGAAAAATGAAGATGAGGGTTTGCCTAACTGGGTATAAAAATATATACTAAAGCCACTATAATTAAACAATACAGTACTGACACAGCAATGAACAAAGTAGATCAGTGGAACAGAAGAAAAAAACCCTGAAATACATACCAATATATAAGGAATTTAATCTATTGTAAAGACAGAACTTCCATTCTATGAAAAAAGTATAACTTAAACAATTAATAATGTAACCCTGACAATCCATCTGAAAGAAATAAACTAAGACCTCTATCCCCTACAATGCTGACATGGAATCTAAAATGGATAAAAGACTTACATGTAAAAATAATATAATAATTATTTTATAAAAAGAAATTTAAGGGTTGGGAAGATGTTTTAAACCAAATAGCCCAAAGCTCTAAAAGTCAAGAAAGATATAGCTAAATAAGTGTGATGTTTAATTTTATTTGTCAACTTGACTGAGCCAAGAGATGCCCAGATAGCTGGTAAACCATTATTTCTGCGTGTGCCTGTGAGAATGGTTCTCGAAGTGATTAGCATTTGAATTCATTACACTAAAGATCTGCCCTCACCAATACTCGAGGGTGTGATCCAGTTCTTGAGGGCCAAAATAAAACAAAAAGTGAGAGGCAGGGCAATTCCCTCTCTGTTCTTAAGCTGGCATGTCACCTTCTACTACTCTTAGATTTTTGGACCTCCTGGCCTTCAGGCTCAAACTCTCAAACCACTGGCTTTCCTGCAGACAGCAGATCATGGGACTTCTCAGTCTCCATAACATGTGAGCCAATTCCTGATGAATCTCCTCTTATATCTATCTATCTATCTATCTATCTATATATCTATCATCTATCCTATTGGTTCTATGTCTCTGGGGAACTCTGCACATTTATAACAGATTAATATCTTCATTAAACAAAGATCTCATAGAAAATCATAAAAACATAATGGAATATGACAACTCTCAGAAAGGCAAATAAAATTATTAGTACACATATGAAAGGAGGTTTAACCTCCAAAGAAGTCAGGAATAAATAACTAAAGTACCAATCACTTAATTAACAGTAATTTAAAATGATGATGATATCTGTTGCTGTATCTGTGGCTGTTAAAGATCCCATATAGGGGCACCTGGATGGCTCAGTGGGTAAGGCCTCTGCCTTTGGCTCAGGTCATGATCCTAGGTCCTGGGATCAAGCTCTGCATCGGGCTCTCAGCTCGGCGGGGAGCCTGCTTCCTCCTCTCTTTCCGCCTGCCTCTCTGCCTACTTGTGATCTCTGTCTGTCAAATAAATAAGCATAATCTTTAAAAAAAAAAAATCCCATATAAAATTACCTACAAACAAATTGGTAAAAATACAAACTGTTATAGCATTTTGGGAAAACAATTGGTATGTCTATTAAAATTTAAAATACACATGTTTTGGCCCAGTAGCAATAGTCCTAGAAAATAAACATTTCCAGTATATATAAGAATATGATATTTATGCAACATTGTTTTAGTGGCAAAGATGGAAACAAAGAAAGACTGATCCATTCAGGAATAACTGAAAAAACTGCGGTGCATCTACAATATGTAACACCGTGAAAACCATTAAAAGAATGAATTAGATCTTCACTAACTGATTTGGAGGGATTTCCAATACGTATAGTTAAATGAGGAAGGCACAGTGAAACTGTATATGATAGAATATCATTTTCTTAAAATGAAAATGACTCTCCTAAAACCCTGGTTACTATATACTGTGTGTGTATGTGTGTGTGTTTCTTACAGTTCCTCTACCCTCTGCACATGACATTCCCTACTTAGAATGCTCTTCCCTCTGATTGTCTCCTTCCCATCCCCACTATCAGGCCACTTTCTCAGGCCACTAGGCTTCCCTAGTCCCCAAGCTGAGTTTAGGTCCCCTTCTTATTTGGCTCCTTACATCTTCTCCCTCTATCACAGATCTCTTGACATGTTATAGTGCATGTATGGCCAAGGAATATCCATCTTGTTTACCCTCAGCTTCTGGCATAGCTTCTAACACATACTAGGGGCTCAAAGTTCAATCAATATCAATTGAATGAACAAACAATTCCCTTGTAAGATTCTCAAGGATACAGCCAACATCATTTACTTCATATATATCTTCCTCCACTTCTGAGATTGGAGTCAGGTTCTACTGCAAGGACTACTTATTGAGTATATGGATACATGATAGGAAGTATCATAGTTATGATATGAAAAAGAACTAGATAGAGCAGACTTAGAGAATATTCAAGATGATAGGTCGTCTATGGTGTTTAAGAGAATAGGAGAACTTTTAAGGACTAGAATATGTCATACTTAAGTCTGATTTGAGACACTTTTCCTCTGTAAACCACTTGAGGGTTGAGGGATGAATATACTTATAATTAGAGCTACTGCTGAAGAGATTGGTTTCCACAATCCTATATAGCCTGTGACAACCCATCCCCCTGACCCCCAATCTATAAATAAGGCATGGACACCAGATCTAAACATGTCTAATTTTATTTTCTTTCCTAAATTTGAAATTGGGAAACTGAGAGACTCTAGGGCCAAAGAATATACAAAATCAGGGCCAAATCATTGCTGTAGCAGGACAAAGCCAATGACAAGCCATAACTTGAGAGAACAGAAGGGCCCATGCATAGAGCACAAAGAAGCAGATAAATGAAGCAAGTATGCAGAGATGACAGATTATCTAGTACCATAAGATATGAAGAGGGCAGCCTCATTTATCTATGTATCCATTCAAATATTTCCTGAGGATTCAAGAGCAAATAGGACAATGAAAGTCATTGCTTTCATAGGGCTTGAAGTCCTATAAAAAGGACCAATTGAAACTGATTATGGATGGGGGCACCTGGGTGGCTCAGTGGATTGGGCCTCTGCCTTCAGCTCAGGTCATGGTCTCAGGGTCCTGGGATCGAGCCCCACATCGGCTCTATGCTCGGCGAGGAGCCTGCTTCCCTCTCTCACTCTCTGCCTGCCTCTCTGCCTACTTATGATCTCTGTCAAATAAAATTTTTTTTAAAAAAGAAAGAAACTGATTATGATGAAGTTTCATCAATGTTACAATAGGGAAAGTTCAGAATGCTATGGGAACATAAAACTGGGGAACCCAACCTGATCGAGCCCTTGGACTTTCCAGATCCAATCCTTTTGTGGTCCAGTTGTATCTTATTTCTTGTCCTTTGGCATCTATGAGATTCCTCTTTATCTCTTCAAGAATAAGCTCTATTTTCACTTGAACCAGCACACTAGATACCTGATACATTTTGTCTGCCCCATAATCTTTTTAACACTGTCATTTTAGGAACTGTCCTTTCTTGTCCAGGTGACTCAGAATCATTTTTGTGGGGACTGATAGAAGAGAATGGAAAGAGAGCCTCTGTCCTTCCAGGATCTCAAGCACAAAAGACCTTTTAAGGCTGGAGCTGCTGGGACCACCCTTGCCACACTTGGAGAGGGCTTGCCTGAGCATGAAGACACCACAGAGGATGGCAGAGAAGAGAGATTCAGAAAGAGACAAAGATGCCTGATGACATCTTTTTAAGTATCTCTAAGGCTTTCTAGTTACACGAGCCAATATTCATTTTGTTTCTGAAGTTAAATGAGTTGCTTTCAGTCACAACTAAGAGCATCCTTATTAATACAGCTATTTCTGAATAAATTTCTGTTCTGTGCACAAATTATCTCTGACCCAAATGGCTTAGTGTGTTTGGGGACAGGGAGGACAAAACTGACTTGTCCTTGTCCTATCTTTCCCTACTCTTTCCTACAACAAATGGGTTGTAGTAACTCATTTGCATAATACTTATTGTGACAGTTCCTCACATGGTTTCCTGTGGCCTTCCTACAATTTCTGTAAAGTGGGTATTATTACCGCCATTTTGTAGTGGTTTTCCAAGGTTGATTAGCTATGAAGTGACTGATTTAGTACCTGGAAAGGCATTCTTGCACCATTCCACATCTCGGATTCCTACTCCCTCTAGATTCTGTCCCCTCCCATGCCAGTGTCACTATAATCAGCCTCCAACTCCAGCCCTACTCCCTTGAGGTATCAACTGGAAAATGTCCACAGGAAAATTATGAATCTATTTAATTATCTTTTTCAAAGAATTAGAATCATAGCATAAATTTTATTACTCAGCTACAGTTTAATTTTAATATGCAAATTTTTTGATAAGTTAATATTATAATCAGATTTTTTAAGAACCTTAAATCATGCCAAGTTTTTTTTTAATGTAGTGAATAAATGCATATTTTTTGAAACTCGGCAAAAATATCTGAAAATAGTTACGGCAAGAACACACATAGGTATTCATCAGATGACAGACAGAAATATTATTTTATCCAGATTCCGAATTCTCTTAAGAATACAGAAGTCCTGAGCAAAAAAATAAAACAAAGAAAACTGTAACTATTTATTTTGAAATGAAAAATTTCCTGTTCTATTGAGAGATTGGTCCTTAAAGCTGTAGGATTTAGGGAACAGAATAATTTTTTGCTCCATTACTCTAAAATATGCCAAAGAAATAATAAATTTGAATTGGTACATTTAAAAAATTATTTATTTTAAAATTTCACTGATGATTAAATTTATGTTAAAATTCACTGCACTTTATTTTCTTGACAACCTAATAAAATGAAACTGTCTCTTTCAGATTCCATTATATTTTAGTCCCCTAGAATTCCATTTGGATAGTCTTTTGTTTTCTTGTGTCCATCTTTGAAGAATGATACCATCAGTTTTGCAAATGCAAGCCCTCCACTAAGTCACCTGCTAAATAAGCCAGACATCATCACCACTTAATTCATTTTTACTTTGATGAGCTATTAATTAAAGCTTTATTTCAAAGTATAAATATTACTATTTGTTGCCCATAAGATATCCTGGTATCATTTGTTAAATCTTCGTATTTGTGCTCATGAACCACAATTTCTTCATTAAAATATCAGTTTATGAAGCAAAAGAAACAAATCTAGAAATTTTTTTTAAAAGATTTTTATTTATTTATTTGATAGAGAGAGTGCACAAGTAGGCAGAGAGGCAGGCAGAGAGAGAGGAGGAAGCAGGCTCCCCGCTGAGCAGGGAGCCCCATGTGGGGCTTGATCCCAGGACCCTGAGATCATGACCTGAGCCGAAGGCAGCGGCTTAACCCACTGAGCCACCCAGGCGCCCCAATCTAGAAATTTTTACTAAATCCATTCTGAACACCCTCCCCTTTTTTTTGGTTAATTTAAGCTAAATCTATCTAAGAATTTTTCTGAATTTATTTCCATCTCACTTACCCAAAGCTTAAACGTGAATAACATACAGAGACAGTAGACTCAATTCTGTGTGCAAAGTACTGGGGCGCCTGGGTGGCTCAGTGGGTTAAAGCCAAGGCCTTCAGCAAAGTACTGTCAATGCAACAGGATTTTGAAGATTCCTCATCTCTCAAAATTTAAATCACTTAATACTGTTGAGAGCCGGCACTTTTGTACCTCTTTGCATTACCACTATCAAATGCTAACATCTGGTCATGGATTAACAAAGCAGATTTCCTGTTAGCGTGAATCACTAAAGGAATGGAACAGTGAATCAATGTGTTTTGGTAGGAAAGTGGAGAGGCAGGAAGAAAGTTCAAAATGACCCTGCGGAGCTTTTGAGCAGCCAGGGAGCATCAGGAAAGCTCTGAGCCACTAGCCTCTGAGTAGGAAGGGGCTACAAGGTGGGGCAGGTAGAAGGACCTTAAAAGAAACCCACAAAAAATTTCACCAACCTCGCATTTTAGACAGCATTAATTCTATTTACTGACATTTTCAAAATGTATAGGAGGATCCAGAAGACATTGAGAACTATGTGGGGGGAGGTGGATTATTCTCTTAATTAAGCTCATGGAGATAGCTGGCTGACTTCAGCAATGAAAGGTAATTTATTCTTTTCTCCATTCTCTCCTATGCACACTCTGTTACACCTTCCTGAACAAGCTGAAAATTCAATAAATAAATACATTCATTAATGATTTAGTGTAACCCAAAAGGAGAGGAAAGCTGCCGGAGCCACTCCACAGGTCTCCCACTTTGCCAGTACCGATTACAGTGGTGCAGGACTGACAGCACGAACCCGCCTGTGGGGGCCCGGGGCTGCTGTGGCCACCGCTGCTCTTTGCAGCTGCTGCGGCTGGAGCCATCCTAGAGGAGCTGCCTCTTTGGCCTTAAAATTGGCACACCCATGGTGCCTGAGAAAAGAGAAATTTAAATGTATTCACGTTAAGTTCTTCCTTCTTCTCCGTCATTATGCACTAAGAGATGTTCTAGTAAAATTCAAGACATCAGCTTAGAATATGTTAATGCTCATAAATTAAATTGCTCACAGAAGGTGATCAATTTTTAATGTTTACACTCAAGATGTTCTTTTTAATTAACACTTAGCTACATTTGTACTCTCTGTTCACCTCAAAAAATGTCTGAACTTGCAGAGAACTGCAATAAGTTGTAAGACATCAAACTGCAGTCATTTTCAAAGTAGCACCCTTCAACTGAAGAGAAAGGGCTGAGCTTCAGAGACTGACATCATAAAGAGACCTAACTTACTCTTAGGAAATAGTGGGAAGCTACTCCAAGTGGGTAGATATTTTTGGAAAGTCACCCATATTTGTCACATGAAGGTGGAAATTGCCCATCTGTAAAAGCCAATGATACATTCTGAGACATATACATGAAAATTAAAACTGATTTCCAAATCAAATGAGCAAAAACTCATTATATAGGAATCCACTGATTTATACATAACATTAATTGATCACTTGTTAGCCATATAGGACTATAAAAAACATTGTTTACTAGCTGTGCTACTTTTAGAAATTCATCTACTCATCACTAAAAATGGGAATAATACCCACATGATGGTTTCCCATGATGATTAAATAACTTATGAGGAGTGCTTATCAGCGCTTTGTGTATATTACATACTAAATAAATATTTCTTTCTTGTGTATCTTACTGTACTTATTTGCATTGTGCTTCTTGGTACTTTCTCTCTAACGGTGAGAGTAAGAGTATGTCAGAAAATACGTACTTATCTCACTGTGGAGAATATTGATTCTGATACAGTCTAGGGTCCTGCTCCAAGATATGGACAAATGAGGGAAGCAGAACCAGGGCTTTGAAGTATTCTGAAAAGGAAAAGTATAATGTGTCATTTTTAAAGAAAAGCGAGTCTCAGTAAAAAACAGAAATTCATGGGCCATGAGGGTCAGAATAGCTTTCATGGTGGTGCTTCTGCCAATTCAATTCTATAGAAAGTAAGAGCAGAAGAACATAAAGAGGGAATAAAAGAATAATTTTCAAAAATATGATAGAGTCTTCTCATCCTTATATTCTCTCTGTCTGAATTGCAAGTTTTTAAGGATCTGTAAGAGTATCTCTCCTGGAGGGATCTCCATGTTTGTCCTAGTTTTCTGCGAGAAGAAATTTCAGGCTTCGAGATGATAGTAACAAAGAAGAGTTGGCACCAAAAAGGGTGGGTGGGGCCAAAATAGAATTTGCAGACTGAGGAAAGTGTGATTTGGGTAAAATGGATGGAAATTTTTATCTCTGCATATGCTCAAACTAGCTGTTGGGTTGGTAACATATTAAATTATAAATGTATAATTTTTGTACTGGTGCACTAACCTGCCTAGGAAGTTTTCAGGATCTATATTTGGAAAAAACATCTGAAAGTGTGAGTTTTTCCATCTATAAATAACTTCTATGTGTAATTCCAATAATTCACACAAGTCTTACTTTCAGATGCCTTTGGAAAATTTTGGCTAATGACTTATTTAAATTATTATTATTTAAACCCATAAAAAATCAGTTGTCCACTAGACAGGTCAATGAAATCATACACCCTTATAATACTTAAAACCAAAGCTATAAGAGAGCTTCCTGATCCCCTGTTTCTGGGATAGCCATTATAATGTGCCACATGTTGAACCAGAAAAAATCATTTTATCTAATCACAATTCATCTACTTGTATTTTACCCAATTTCCCAAATACTTTCTAAGTATTGCAATGTGAAAAAAAAATTCTGACAGCAGGACAGACTATAGCCATGTGAAGTTTTATCTTCTGAAGTAGGGCAGTTTGAGACTGGTAGGAAAGTAAACCCCCCCTCCAAAAAAATTTAGTCTTCAGTGACTTTTTTGTTAGTCTAACAATGCGTTTTAAATCTGGATTTGTGGAGGAAATGATGGTATTTTATATAAATAAGAATCTTAGACCAGCAAGAATTCTTTTAGTTTAGGATTTTCACCCAATTGGAATTAACACGTAACATTCCTTGAAATTTTTATTTTTCATTGTGTTGAGCTATTTCAGATTTCCTTTCTATCACATCCAAGTCACACTGGGTAGTTACACCATCTAACCTGTAGAAGAACAAGAGTTGAAGTGTAAAATAAGAACCCTGATCAATGTTTTGTAACTTGCTGCACAATAGATCTAGCTGAGTAACTTTCAGAAACATGCAATACCCATGTCCTGTGCAGGTCAGGTCCTAGTATTAGTAATTTTACTAACTCTACCCAGATGACTTTAATGTGCAGACAGAATTCAAAGCAACTGCTTCTGCTACAACTTTTTTTTTTTTTTTTTAAGTAAAGAGCCTTTCAAGGGCATTGTTCACTGTTGTTGTTGTTCACTGTTCCCTGAATATGAAGAGTGGTCAAAAGTTAGATTCTCAACTGTTTCAACCCATTGGGGGTTGGCAGACTTCTTCCGTAATAGGCCAAATATCTCAGGGTTTGCAGGTCATAAGGTCTCTACCACAATTACTTAATTCTGCTGGGCTCCATTACAACTACTGGATCCTGTCATTGTATGCATAACCAGCCAGAGACCAAATGAAACATACAGGCCTGGCTATGTTCCAATAAAACTTTATTTACAGAAACAGGTGACGGATGGGTTTGGCTGCCGGCTACTAGTCATAATTTGCTAAATCTTTCAGTATATCACCCTGCAATTCAACTCTTGCAGCCTTTTGCAATTTTATTGTTGTAGTCTTATTTTATACTTTCAAAACATTATTTAATGCAAAAATATTGCCATGGACTAAATAACTAAGTAACTATTATATATGATTATTAAAGAAACTGCGTAAATAAGAATGACCCAAATAATAACCTATGCACTTTTGATGAGATTACCATCTGTAATGATGTCAGTTATTAGGGGATTTAATTACACTTTATCTAGGCAGGCTAATATAACTTTATAAAGTATGCCTACTAGGTACAAAGTGAATAAATAGAAATTCCCTAGTGCTAAAACTACTAGAGTAGAAGAACTGTTTAATTGTTTTTGTAGAATGTACCATGGTCAACAGGAGGAAATACTTGGGATATACAGGGCCCTCTTCCTTTCTAGGAAAGACATTGCCAATCAGTTATAGCTAAGACTAGATGCAGCTTTGCAATATTTCCTGATATTGCTCAAGGCAGTCACTACAAATCAGAGTTAGCAGACAAGATGAAATCTATGTGAGGTTCTTAGCCCACTAGGAGATGTTTTTTTCCAGCACAGACAACAAGCAGGAAATTATTCTTCTCTCCAGGGGTATAAACACCCTTCCCATCACCGCAGCGAAGAGTTAGCTGATCTCACAGAGGGAACATTAAGCCATGTGTGCATGTTAGAGATTCAGGGAACTGCAACAAGCCATGTCTTATCCAAAGCATGTGGTCGGCATTCCACATAGCATATTGGGATGAGAGCCAAGATTCCCAAAGAAATCAATCAATAAAATTCTGTAATTAAAGACTAATTTAAGTGCATGCCAAAGGAAATAGAAAAAAACCTTTCTACCATTTATAGAAAACAAAGCCTGAAGCAGAGAGTTTGGGCAGCTGCTATGGGATTAGGGAAATGAGGGGCACACAAAAAGTGATCCGGATTGGACCACAACTTTGTCCTTAGCCACACTCTGATGACTGGTGATTAGCATTATCACCCGGGCCACCTTGGTTCTCCTCCATGTGGTTTCTCATCCCCCAGGATACTAGACCAGTTTCCTTACATGGTGGTCTTTGTAGATATTCCAAGACCGCAAAACCTAAACCCACAAGCCCTTTGAGGCTGAAACAGAACTTACACCCCTCTTTACCTACATTCCACTGATCAAAGTAAGATTCAAGGGGTAGGAAAAAAGACTCTATTTCTTGATGGACAGCTCTGCAAGATATTGGGGACATCTTTTCAATCTGCCACTCCTGATGGAGTTGTAGCTTTATTTAATACATTCTTCTGTTCTTTCACAAAATCCTGAATTAAGCTCTTCATATTATTATGAATAGCAGGACCAGATGGTCTCTCTGACACCCACAGTGGCCACAATGGATAAGAAGTTGGTTTAATATAATTCTCACACTGAAGCTTATTTCTAAGGGTGCATCTCACACATTTGCCCTCCTTTTATATTTGATTTTGTACAACCCTAATATTAAAAAGAAGAAAGGATCAAATCCCTCATGGGGTCCCTTGCTAGGTAGAGAGCCTGCTTCTCCTTCTGCCTGATGCTCTCCCTGCTTGTGCGCTCTCTTGCTCTCTCTCTCTCTGACAAATAAATGAATAAAATCTTTAAAAAATAAAAATAAGAAAGGATTTTAGATCTCATTTAATTCCAGAATAAGCCCGGCTAGCTCAATTGGTAGAGCATGAGACTCTTAATTCCAGAATAAGCAGGGTTTCAATTCAGGGGGGAAAAAAAAAGTAACTTTTACTTCATTAAAATAAGAGATTAAGACCCATGGGGAGAGAACTATATTTTTCTACAACAATGCTATGTTTGATTTGGGGGTTTTTGGGGGGGAACGTTTACTATCTGGTTATAATTACTAATCTGGTTATAATTAAGAAGAAAGTTAGACAAGCAACATGACCAATTCCCTGATTTCCTATATGAGAAACAGAAAGAGGGAAGTCAAGGCTCAAGGTTACAGAGCCAGCTAATGGCAGAACTGATGGCAAAAGACAAAACTTCACAGTTCCAAAACAGAGTTTTTCTCATTGCTCCATTGTCACAGTTACCTAGATTTAGGAAAAGTATACTAGTTTTTATCCATAGGCCTTGCTGCTCTGGCAAGATCAGGAGTCAGCACATTTTTTTTCCATAAAGGCCAGATAATAATTATTTTAGGCTTTTCAGGTCATACAATATTTTGTCACAACTACTCTATTCTGTCGTTGCACAAAAGCAGACACCATTAATACATTAAAAAATAAACATGCCTGTATTCCAATAAAACTTTATTTTAAAAAAAGCTGTTAGTAGGCCAGGTTTGGCCCATGGGTCATGGTTTGTCAACCCCTCTGCCTGGTTTAAAGTTTAGACTATTAAGAGCATGCCCCATTCTTCACCCCTTCCTACATTCATACCCTTGCCATGACGTCATTGTGGGAGGTTGTATAATCCCTACATCATGAGTTACACTGTGGCCTATCCACCCCCTCCAAAAAAATTCATATGTTGAAGTCTTAACCCCCAATATGTCAGAATGTGACTTTATTTGGAGAAGGGTCTTTACAGAAGTAATCTAGTTCAAATGACTGGGTAAGCCCTAGTCTAATGTGATTGGCATCCTTATAAAAAAGGGAAATTTGAAGACAGACATGCGTACAGGGAGAGTATGAATATAGCCATCTACCAGCCAAGGACAGAAGCCTGGAAAAATCTTCCCCTCACAGCCTTCAGAAAAAATCAACCCAGGTAACACCTTGATTTTGGACTTTGGGCCCCCCAGGACTGGGGGACAATAAATTTCCATGCACCACCTAGTCCATGGTACTTCGTCAGAAACTAATACCGCCTATAACTTGCTCTGCCCAGTGATGCATGGCTGGAAGCAGTTGTGCGCAGGTCCCCAGCCTAGGCCTTAAAACACTTCACACTTTCCCACTTGCCCTCTTACAGCTCTTGACTGACATGAGAACAATTTCCTGCTGGTTTAAGGAGCATGAAAGACATTGGAAGCAGAGCCACTCCAGCCAAGCCCGGCCTCCAGCTGACCCGCAGATATAAGCAACAATATGTTGTTTTTGTTAAGCCACTAATAGTGAATTGATTTGAACATTAAATCTAACATTAGATCCATTCCCCAAATAGGGCTGTTAATATCCAGTATAAGACTATGACTTTTTTTTCCTGCATCTTCTTTGCTTATTCCACTGAAAATTTTAAGTCAATGACTAAAAAACATTGCTCACTGCCTTTACTCCCACCCTCATTCCTTTTTCCTCCAGTGAAAATAGCAATGAATGAGCACTTGAATGGATTAAGAATCTACTTGCCTGATTTCTTTTAACACAGGGGAGGCGAATTGCCCTGCAATCCCACTCCTTATGACAGTTGTAAAATTTGCACTGCTATCAGCAGTCTTAACTTCATCCACCAGGCTGTTCCTTTTTTTTTCCCCAGTTTCATTGATATATAACTGACAAATAAAACTTGTATACATTTAAGGTGTACAACAAGCTGATTTGATAAAGTGTGGTTTTGTTTTGTTTTTTAAGATTTTATTTATTAATTTGAGAGAGGGCATGAGTGGGGGGAGCAGCAGAGGGAGAGGGAGAAGCAGATTCTCAGCTGAGCAGGGAATCCAATATGCGTCTCCATCCCAGGACTCTGAGATCATGACCTGAACTGAGGCTTAAGGAAGAGGCTTAACAGACTGAGCCACCCAGGTGCCCAATAAAGGCCTTTTCTTAAGAGATGTATCCTTAAAGAGGTATTTTGTTGTTGCTGACTGAATAATGCAATCCATTTAAAACACATGGTATTACAAAATATTCTTTGAACAGAGATACAGCAAATTCTTAACCTCTTTAGTACTCTCAGTCTTCAGAAACTGACCTGATCGCCTAAATGTGCACCTGGGTGGCTCGGTCAGTTAAGCTTCTGCCTTCAACTCAGATCATAATCCTGGGGTTCTGGGATCAAGCCCTGGTCAGACTCCCTGCTCACCCAGGGAGTCTGCTTCTCCCTCTCAGTCTGCCCCTCCTCCAGCTTTTGTGCGCGAGCGCTGTCTCTCTCTCTCTTTCTTTCAAATAATAGTAAAAGAAAGGAATGGAGGAAGGAATGGAGGAAAGGAAGGAGAGATGGAGGGAGAGGGAGGGAGGGGAGGAGGGAGAAAGAAAGAAATAAAGAAAGATTGAGCGAGCGAGCGAGCAGGCCTAACATTTTTGGTCTTGGTTTTTGCTCAACAGGACGAACTGAGACTGATGGGTGTAATTAGTTTTCTAGGGTAGCATGGTACCACAAATTGGGTTACCTAAGACAACAAAAATGTATTGTCACACAGTCCAGAAGGTTAGAAGTGCAAAGTCAAGTTGCCAGGGGGGCCATGCTCCTTCTGAAACTCATAGAGGAGAATCTGTCCTTGCCTCTTCTGGCTTCCGTTGGCTTGCAGCTGCTTCAATCTCTGTCTATATTTTCCTTCACAGAGCTGCCTTCACCATGTGATTTCTCTCCCCTTCCTGTAAGGACACCAGTCATATTGGATGAAGGGTCCACTACATACTGCCTTCTGCAGTATGACCTCATCTAACCTTTTACCCAGAAGTATCAGTCAGAAAATTGTTTAAAACAGAACTGCTCTGGGGGAACCTGGGTGGCTCAGTCAGTTGCGTGTCTGCCTTCCGCCTGGGCCATGATCTCAGAGTCCTGGAATTGAGCCCTGTGTCTGGCTTCCTGCTCAGTGGAGAGCCTGCTTCTTCTCTACTTGCTGTTCCCCCTGCTTGTGCTCTCTCTCTCTTTCTCTCCCTCTCTCTCTCATTCTATCTCAAATGAATAAATAAAATTTAAAAAAAAAAAAAAAACTGCTCTGACTGAAGAAATGGTAGGCAGGTTTTGCAAGCCTTTCTACAAATCACTGAATGTGAGGGTGGTCTTGGGGACCCCTGAAGACATAACTCCTTGTGCAAATATACCTCATTGGAATATACTTCTCCACAGAGTATACATGTGATCAATCTATAGTACTATGCTCTATATTACATTTGCTTGTGTGTAATACGTATGTGAAAAGTTCTCAAGCCCACATATAAGTGGACAAGTCATAAAAACTGGTAAGACCTTAAGCCAGGACCCCCATTTTTGATGAAAGGATATCAATGTTACCATTGGCTTAACCCCTAACCAGTCACAAAGAAAACTTGTTCTCCAAGCTCTTGCAAAACCAGAGTTCACAATGCCAGCTGAAGCCTTTGTAATTTTAAGACTCTCAGAAAATCTCATAACCTCTGAACCTTGGTTTCCTTTTTGCAAGCAGAAAAACAATAAATATCACACTGAATTATTATAAAGCTAAATGAAGATAATATACATGTGATTGAATAAAAATACCAAAGTATGGCTCTTTGCCATTAGACTTGCTGAAGAGGATCCTGTCTTTCTATCTCATCTTCTTTCCTTTCCTTGTCTTCCAAGGACAATTCTGCCTAAGCCTGGTTCATTATTTGGAATCTGATGGTGCAGAATAAGAAAAGAGAGAAAGCATAGAAAGAAAAGCATAAACTAAGGCTGGGGAACACATTTTTCAGGAAGACTTTGAGAAAGGTAAGTCTGACAACCCCTGCAGAAGAAGAGAAAGTACATTGGTGACAGAGGGGGGAATTTTTTTAAAATTATTTTTATTAACATAAAATGTATAAGGCAGGGATTTTAAGAAGTGCTGAATCCTCTTCATAATATATGCAGATCACCAGTATAGATCTGAGCAACCTCTAACAGTTTGCTGCCCAATTTCTGTCAAAACCCTACTTGAGAGAAATGATACAGAAGAGTGCCTGAAGAATAGACTTTCTATTTTCCTATAGATTAGGCCAAATCAGAACAGAAAACTTCATAAGGTAGTATTTGTCTCGCTCCCCAGAAATTCTTTCACTGAGTTTCACTTGAGCTGTATGTCCTTAACTTATATCAAGGGAATAATAGACTAAAAATGTATTGTACTCAGGGATACTTTTTCAGTGTGATATTAATACTCCAGAAATTTCCCTCAGAACCTAATACCAGAAAGATCTGTTTCTCTAAAGAGCTAATATGTCTCTCCCTTCTGCACACTGATAAGCACATAATTACAGCTATCATTAAGATCAGAGTCAAATTTCTAGTCCAACTTTTGTAATGACCTAACCTTTAAGTTTTATCTATTTGCATTTGGACTGCCTTCTTCACCCCTGCATGATGACCAAATCAGGCCATTAGGAGCAGAGGGGGATAAAACTACCAGATCAGGAAATGTTGAGGTTGTTGGGAGAAGACAAGGAAGTTAACAGACTTCCTTTATGCATGTGCAGGAGACAACATCAGTGGAAGTAGCCTTAAGACAGGCAAAAGTAAATCAACATGAATTTAGGAACTCCAGTAAGCCAACAAGAATAGGGGAGTTTGATGAAGCTTTAAGAGTCAAGGCTAAATGAAAGAAGCTTCTTATGAAACTTGACGCAGCTTAAAAGATCTGAGCAATAAAAACAAACATAGTGTTATGGTTTTAGGATCTATGCAAAGAATTCAATTCATAATCAGGTGGCTGCAAAGTGTACAGTTTTGATTTTTAAATACCAGGGGATTGAACCTTGGAGTCCCACCAGAAAAGACTAAGTGTGCTTAAGGATTTAGAGAGGTTTAACCAGCTGGGGGTGAAAAAGTTTGCAACCGAAAAATCTAGGCAGTTATGTTAAGTACTGTGCCATGCAGAGTACCCATAATTTATCTCTGTGATTATAAAATCAACCCTAGACCTTAATTTTTTAAAAAGAATATTCTCAAACCATTATTGACTCCAGGAAGCAGTACAATGAGACTTCTTTTTGAGGGTCTTTTTATTGGTTTCATGAATAAAGGCAAGAATGTTTGTGTCAGCTCAGGTTTATTTATTAATCAAATAAACTAAAGACACACAGAATCACACCTAAGAAGAACCTTAGAAATGATCTAGTCCTGCTCCCTCATTTTTTTTGGCTTAACTAAAATTCACAAAAGCCAGAATCATATAGTTCAGCTAACAGCAAAATGCTGAAGCCTTTGGATTCCAGCATAAGCTACCTGTTCTACCCAAAACATTACCAATGCAACTTCTACAGATGAATTTGAAGCTGCTTCGGTGCAGAAACCAAGACTCACAGCTCAACTATTCCTCATACAGAACAACAGTTCACATTTGCCTTTTTTTTTTTTTCAGATAAATTATTCCCATTTTAACTCTTTTAGCTTTCAAATTCCAGTATAATTTGCATACTCCATAAAATTCCCAAGTGACTTCCTTGAGTGTATGTGTTGACAGTACAGACAATTTCATCTTATGACTTGTTACGGCATGTCTTTATGAATCTCCTCTGTTTTTTATAACTCAAGATTGCCTTTTATAACTCAAGATTGCCTTTTAAATCTCCTTGGACCAATATTTCTCTATTTTCACTAAGGTTTGGTTAGCTCTTCAAAATTCAAAAATGTAATCTGTAACTATAAATATTTTCCTCAGCAGGATAATCATACTTTGCAGTTCCTTGGTAACTTACTTTATCCTTTCAGCTTCTTCCATCCCCGGATATTTGCAGAAAGTCTTATTTGTCTTTATTTTCATTTCATAACTATCTCTTCTACCTATGGAACATCTTCAATTCAAGGAAAGATGCAAAAGAGAATCAAAGTTGTCTTAAAGTATAGCAGATACATTTTTAGGATCATTACGAATCCTTGTTTTGCTTAGAAATTTTGTGTACTATTTTATCTTTTTAATAATGCAAAATCATCATTAACATATTTTTTATTTTTCCTATGGTTATATGGTCTATTGTTTTCTCTCTTTTTTTTTTAATATTTATTTATTTGAGAGAGAGCACAGCTCACATGAGCGAGTAGAGGGCAGGGACAGAGAGAGGGTGAGAGAGAATCCCAAGCGGACTCCATGCTGAGCTCAGAGCCCACCGCAGGGCTCCATCTCCCAAACCTGAGATCTTGACCTGAGCTGAAACCAAGAGTTGGACGCTTAACTAACTGAGCCACCCAGGTGCCCCTTCCCTTATTTTTTAAAAATGGTACTTTTGCTGTGTTCTGTATTACTGAAACAGAAATAAATTCACAAAGAATGATTAATATTGTTTTGCAATGAAGAGTTAGTCAAAACAAGTAACTGATTTTCTCAGTCAAACTCTAAAATAATGGAAGACCTTTTGTAAATTAAATTCACCAAGTCTTAGATGAACTCCTGTCTGCAAACTTTGAGCAGATACAGTCAGAGTAATGAGTAGGAATTCCTCAGAACGGCTCTTATCTTTTCCATTCATTAGGCTCACTCTATGAAATTGACTACAATATATGAAGCTATTAGATTCAATTTTGTTGTTTCAACCCCTGTTCTACAAATTAGTCACCATTCAGAATTCACTTAAACTAAAATGTGGATTACTCCTTTAACACCAAAAAGTTTCTATATCTTCTACCATCTATAAAATCCCTTCACAAGCCTTAGAAAAGATGAATTTCATCATTAGGGTAAATTACAAGGGCATGATTTTAAGCTGTCTTCAGAGTTCTTCCTGGAGCATTTCAGGGACACTTGCCTCAGAGGAACACTTTCTGACATCCAGCCAGTGTAGCCACAGCCCAAACACTCCTAGAGTTATTTTAGTGCTCTGTGATATTTGCATTCCCATCCTTTTTCCTCTTCCTATAGTATCACTTTCATGATTATAACTCATGCACAAAGGAATAGGGGTGCCAGGGGAAAATATTACTAGAGTAGGACCAAAAAGGTTGTGAAAACGTTGTTGCTTACTTATTTCTCTAATCAGAAAACATCTCTTTCTCCATGTATGTATATACATATACACATATGAATATATATACCCATATATGAATTAAAAACTTGTATGTAATTAAATTACATTTTCATGTTGCTGTATTCTTCTGAATATCAATACACACATATATAAGCTTTTAAAATAATGAACTTTAATTTATTGCTAACTTCATTATACCTTAAAACTTTTAATGTGCATATGAATAGTTAACAAACTGTTCACCTGGGCCACATGGGTGGCTCAGTCGGTTAAGCATCTGCCTTCAGCTCAGGTCATGAACCCAGGGTCCTGGGATGGAGCCCCACATCAGGCTCTCTGTTCAGCAGGGAGCCTGTTTCTCCTTCTCCCTCTTCCACTCCCCTGCTTATACTCTCTGGCTCTATATCTCTGTCAAATAAATAAATAAAATCTTAAAAAAAAAAAAAGCTATTCACTTTTTCCTCACATACAGAATATATGCAATTTTACAAATACAGTATCATATCTTTTATCAGGCCTGGCAGCACTGTCTAGCACTGTGCGCTCAAACACCAGTCACTATTACAATGATTTATTCCTACCCAGACTGGGAGAGATGTTGATTAGCATGATAGCATCAGTGGCTTACATTTTTCGAATGTTTGTTATATGCCAGGATGAATTTTACAGATGAGTAGGTTGAAACTGAGATAAAGAAGATCACCCATCCAGGGTCACCACAGTAGAAAGCAATCTGCCACTGAAACCCTTGAAGGGTGTTCTTCTAATGCTTAGTTTTTCTTGCGTGAAAACCAGATATTCTTTGCCTTTTATTTATTTATTTTTTCTGGCCCACACCATTCACAAATACAACCCATTTCCTTTACAATGTCCTCTCACTGCACATCATGAATATTTTGAAAAATCTTCTGTCTTAAACTTTCCCTCTCCTCCCACCTTGGGTTTCTGTGTCTTCCACATGCAAAAAAAGGAGCATACCATTACTCTTTGAGAAGTTAAGATTCTAAAATCTCTTTCCCCTCTTGACAATTTCTCACACGGATTCTAAATATTCATCATCTCACATATAAAAATGGCAAAAAAAATATTTTTTAAGTAAAAGCTCATATTAGTTCTATGAAGCACAGTTTAAGTTTTGGTTAGTCTTCTTTTAATAATTATTTTACTCTATTTCAGCAAATATATACAAATATATCATTATTGTCTTTGATGATATTTTCAAGTCATCCAGGTACTCCTTCCAGTTCAAGAAAAATTCCAGTTTTTCCTCAAATGAGACGTCCTATGTTACAGAACTTTTAAATATCATCAGCCACCTATAATGATCTCATCAGCTGGGCACCTGGGTAGCTCAGTGGGTTAAAGCCTCTGCCTTCTGCTCCGGTCCTGATCCCAGGGTCCTGGGATTGAGCCCCACATCAGGCTCTCTGCTCCGTGGGGAGCCTCCTTCCTCCTCTCTCTCTGCCTGCCTCTCTGTCAAATAAATAAATAAAATAATTTTTTAAAAAATCTCATCAGCCACCTATAATATTTGTAAATGTTCAACTGTTTTCTAGGCCTGTTGTATTCTCCCATGTCATTGTAATTACATATTTTATCCATGATGGGACACACTGTTCTGGACAGTTTCTCTTAGTTGCTTTATTACTGCTCTTCACATCCTCCAGAAATATGTTGGGTTTATCTGTAGTATTCACTGGTTTAGAACTTGTCTTTCATTGTCGGAGCTAATTACTTCTCTGGGATCCTGGTTTTTGCTTGCATTATTTCTCAAAAATATTGAGTCAATGTTCAGGTCAGTGTTCAGTAATTATTTTAGGCATCATGTTTTCCATCTTTTTCCATCTCTTTTCCACTTTGATGTTGCAATTCTCACTTGTACACAGAGCATGGAATTTTGAACATGCTTCTTTGTTTGGGAACTTAAATTCTTGAATTCTGCTATTTTCTCTTTTTAGCTGACACATTTTTTTTTAACTGATGCTATGATGCTATTTCCTCCACTGTACCACCTTTCTAGAATGTCATGTGCCACTTAATACAGTGATTTCTTTTTATAGTCATGCTTGATTTTTTCTTGTTAACCTCTTATGATGATCATTGCACAATGTATTAAAATAGATCAACACATCATTTTAAAAGTATTTTCTAGTCCTCCAACAGGATTTGCCTGGTGCTTCAGGTTTGAACACTAAATGATAATGGCCAAAAACAGAAGATAATTCACATTCATAGATCTCTGCAAGTAGAATTTCCAAGTAAATGAGAGACAATCTTTTTCAACCTACCAACTTTTCTTAGCTAGAGCACAGTATAGTTGTCACCCCCTTACCTTGATGCTGGGAGTTGTAGTTACTGGACATTCCCAAACCAGGTAGAGCTCAGCCTTGAAGCCTACCGATGCTGCAGCTTCAAACCTCAGTTACCTGGCCACGTAAGCAGGAAGGCTGAAATTTCCTTTCTTACCAACTGTCTTTCTTCTTTACTCAAACTACAGAGAACAGGTAGGGCAAATATAAAATACAGACCCTGCTATAGAGGTTTAAATGGGCCAGTACTATGGTCCAATTTGTTTTGAAATGGTTTTTCTCTCACAAAGAGACCTCCCGCGTCTTTCTCCTTCAAGCAAAGAAAGTGACAAATCTGCCCCAGACCACTGTGCCCTTCCACATGGTCCTTCCCAAAGCAATGCAAGCTCCTTTGACCACCTCTCTTTTACAGGCTTTTCTTTATATTTGCATAACTTCGAAGTGTCTGTCTGCATAATAAACAGCTGGGAGGCTGTATCGGAGTTTCCATCTCTCACCCAATAAAATCTTCTAATTTTGAAATAATGAAATTTGAGATATTAGGGAGATTATACTCTGTAATCCTGCCCCTAGCTTTCTTTAAAATTCAGGGGGTCTAGGAAACCAGATACAATTTCTCATAGTCCTCAAGACCTAGTGCTCTGCATCACTGTACCCACGTGCTTTCCACCCCAATTCCACCAACGTTTGTTGAGTAATTTCTCTGTATGTGGCTCTGTCTGGGATACAGCTATGAAAAACCAAGACAAAAACTCCTCCGCTCATCCAGTGATGGAAGGAACACCTACCCTAAACAAGATGATTGAGTTAAATATTTACGATAGACAGTTAAAAGTGTTAGGGGAAAAAAGTAAGGAGGAAAGGGAGATGGGGAGGTGATGTGGCCATGGCTCTGAGGCGTCACTCAAAGCCTTAAGGAAGGAAAGAGAGTTGCAGGTAAAGCGAACAGCAAACTCGGGCCTTGAGAGAGAGCAAGGGGCCTAGAAATAAGAACCCAGCATCTATAGCACTTAGATCTCCCATGGCTAATATTTTCCTCAAATCAAGAAAAATATGATATAAAGCTAAAGTATAAGAGTTCATATTTTCTTAAGCTTTCCTGACCCTTATTGTATCTGGTATCACTGAGCTTCCACTTTACCTGCAGCTTAGGCCAGTTATTCTAAAAGCAACCATTTTAGATCTACTTCTTCTGAATGTGTAGACCATAATAAAACACTTTTTGGATCTATTTGGGTTTTCTTAGCCCCCCCCTCCACCTCCTGCTGTGATCTTAATTGCTCAGAGGTGACATCTCACTGACAGCTGCAAGGCCGCAGACCCCATGCCAATCTCGCCAAAATGAAATCATTCAGCACCCTGAGGGTACCTTGGCCTTCTGGATTCTTCAGTTCAGGCTGAGAAATGCGTGCCCTACTTGGACGACCTGAACCACAGGGAAAGAAGCTAACCTAAAGGAGTTTCTATTGCTCTCTTTCTACACTTCTGAAGTTGCCTTGGCACCAAGAAGGGCAGGCAGATCCTGCCCCCTGACTACTGAGCCTGAAAATTCTGTGAGATGAAACAGCACTAAGGGACAGGAGACTTAGAGTCACAGTACAACAAAGTGGAGGTGTATATGCAAAGTTCAGCATGCAAATGAGCCCAACTGGATGGGTGGAATCCACAACAAATTTGTGAGCTTAAATACTTTAGGAAAGAATCAATTCTCAGATCTAGACAGTTGCTGACATGTGTCAAGAAACGCTTAATGATGCCAAATTGGATTTTTAAAGAAAAGACAGAAATCCAAGTATTTTGTATGAAATTTCCTGACCCTTGAATGTTGGCAACTAGTAATTCAAAAAAGAAAAAAAAAATGCAGAAGAATAATCTTTGATCTCATCAATCATTTCCTATTTCATGGTGTTCATGGTCAACTGAAATTCAAAAACAAGAGAAGGAGTAAGGATAGCAAATAATTTCTAAATTGCATGCCAACTCTGATTCATTAGTTATGGTTACCCTGAGCATTGTGTTTAGGATTCAGAGGCTAGTTCTGGGTCAGCCGAAAAAGTACCATGTTGCATTATTAGTTCTGAATGATGGCACGTAACACATGTATTGGCCATTCTTCAGGCACACTCTCCCCGTGACGGTTATGATTGGTGATAGAATAAGTGTTTTCAGCTACTCTTACTTCTTTAACTCTTCAATTTGGTGTTTTTCTCTCAAGTTCTCCAGAACCTGGGAAAATAGAGTGCTGTTTTTCAATAAACACGAGAGCCCTGCCAACAATCAGGTGTCTTTGCTTGTAATTCATGATGCACAAATCAAGCTAACACATTCAGCACTAAGATGAAGGGGAGATAATCAATTTGATTTATCATTCAAATACCTATGATATAATTTATTCAGAGTTCTGGTGATGTAAAACTATCAGAGCAGAATTTTACTACCGTAGACCAATCAGGTGTCAGATCATTAAATATTTTAATCTGTGTTGATAATCTAGCTATTCAGTTTATTACCAAAATAAATTAGCTATTAAACTATTTACCAAAATGAGTTGTTCTTTAGAATTAGAAGGCACTTTAATATAAAGTCTAGATATTTTTATTTTAAAGTGAAACAAATAAAATCCAACACTGGAAAGCAACCCAAAAACAATTACTTTTTGGTGTTTTAATTCTTGACTGGGAGAACGAAACCAACAAAGTAATTGAAAAATATTATCCTCCATGAGGTAAGGGCATTCAAGTGTCTAGAAATATATTTTAAAACACACATCCATTTATTTTTAACTCCAGAAGGAATTTCTTTCTAGAAAAATAGTAGCAAATCTATCATATTGGTTCTTTCTGTTAATTCACTAGGTTTTCCTTCGAATAAATCCTCTACCAAAATTCTATTCAAAATAAGGAAAGGTCCACAAATTCCATTTCCAATAGTAGCTAACTCAGTACTAACATAAACTCTTAGAGAAAATTGGGTAGCTGGTAATGGCCTATATGATGAAGGAGTTTGATATAACAAATCCTCTTCCTAACCCCCAAATTTCTTTCCCATTAACATGCTGTCAAGGCCTCAAATTCATTGATCACAATCTTTCTGAATATATTTTAACAACTTCTTATTACAATATCATTAAATGTGGAGTATTAGAATTTTAAAATTTCCGTGTTTTTGAGACTGTAAGGAAAAATTTACATTTCCTTATAAAACTATGCGTTGTCTATAGCATGCTCTTTCACTTACTTGATTCTGACTCTATAGGAGATTTATCTCCAATTCTATAAGCTGCAGGCAGCTGATAGCACTGCAAAATATTTCATGTCTGTAGACATGCAAGTAAACTCTGACTGATGGAGAGACCCACACTCCTACCTATGGAAAGACACAGTCTGTTTCCATTGGTATATTCATTTCAATAGTTCTCATCTAGAAATATATCTGTTCTTTTGGATTCTTCTCTGAATTGCTTATAACATCTGTTTTATCACTGATCAATGAGTTAGTTCAGATAGCTAATCAATGTTTCTTTTATATTTATATGAGTTGTGATTTTCCCTATTTTTGAAAATTATCTTTTAGTAGTTTACTTATTAGATCAATGTAAATACAATTCTTAATAAGTAATATCAATATCTATCCACATTTATAAAAAAATTAAGCCTCCAATTCTGATTAATGAGGTTTTTTTGTGATTTTATTTATCCTATCAGAACTTCCATTGAAAAATCTGTTACAGAAGAGTTTATTTTGCAACTGGGCAGATTTCCACTCTTTTTTATACTTAAAATCTTATTTCACTTCATGGTTTAGACAAAGCAACAAAGAATATAAACAATTTGTAGGGGGAAAACTATGCAACAATTATTGAGAGTTGCTCTATTGTAGTTTTATTCATTGTTATAGGCTAGCTGTGGACCCTCCCCCTCACCCCAATTAATACATTGAATTTCCAATCCCTAACACTTAAGAACGTAACTGTATTTAGAGTTGAGTTCTTTAAAGAAGGGATTCAATTAAATGAAACCATTATGGTGGGGCCCTAATCCAATAACTGATATCACTATGAGAAGAAACATCAGAGGTACAACGCATGCGCAGAGAGACAATCATGTGAAGAGGCAGAAAAGACAGTGCTCATCTGCAAACCAAAGAGAGAGGCCTGTAAAAATCCTTTACTTATGGCCCTTAGAGGGAACCAACCCTGAGAGTACCATGATATGGACCTCCAGCCAGGACTGTGAAAAATACATTTCTATTGTTTAAGCCATCCAGTGTGCAGTATTTCATTATGGTAGTCCTAGTATACTAACAGATTCATATATCAGGCCAAGGGATCTGGTGTGTGCCTCACTATTGAAGATCTCTTTTTAAACGCCATCCAAGAACAAATTCACCTCTATGATATTGACCATCCCATGCAAAGTTAGTCAGTCAAAGCTCATACTCTAAATCCTCGAAGAGTTTCTCCCATGTAACATCAATGTTAACAGGGTCACATGACCAGTGTCACAAGCTGCTTTGGTAAACGTGCCGTCCAATTCAGCTGAACCTTCAGTCTCTTCAACATCAGCCCTCTACTCCCATTCGGTTCCAGATGATGGAGAAATCCATGGTGTGGTGAAGGAAGTGGGTTGAAATGATGTATGAGTGAAAGTAGAGGTGAAGACCATCAACTGACTAGCCACAGAGCAATCAAAATTCCCCAGAATAAAGAGGAGGAGAGGAAGACCTAGAGCCAGAGGCCAGAATACTTTCATGAATGTGGGAGAATAACTTGAAGGTTGAGATTAGCAAGATGATAGCACTCCTGCCCTAAAAGTACTATAGTCATGAAGGAGACATACCAGCAAACAGATAACTAAAACATATGACCTGCACAAGATCAAAGCATGCTAAGGGAGCCCATAAGAGATATATGCATTCCAGTCTGGGTCAGTGCAGAGCATAAAGAAAGGTAGGATTAAGGGAGACCTGAAGAGTGTTTATTCAGCAGGATCCAAAGAGAAGCACCAAATGTGGCCAAGATGAACTTTCCAGTCGCTGGATAAGTACCTCTGTAAGTGGAGAAGAGATGATTGATCAGGCCCGTCATAAACTAATGAAATCTATCCTGGTGCTCACTAATCAATACTCTTGATTATCAGTTTATCTCTCTGAGTACCCTAATTCCAGCACAGGAACACCCCAGACAGAGAATGCATGCATTCCAGCAACTAGAATTGAATCTCTCACACTAAATCGCTTAGGTCTCTTGTGAGTAGATTCCCATGAATCATCTTCCCTAGGCTTTTTGGCTCAGAAAAACTGACACGGCTGAGGGCCAGACCGGGTGCCTTGCTAAATTCACCAAAGGTAATATCTCCCATGAGGCTTCTTGAAAAACTTGTAGCATTCTCCTGGAAGGACCCTAACCTTCTCTGTAGCCCCTTTGCAGTTTTTAACAGTGGGCATTGCAAGTATGAATTGGATGTCACCAATCAGTCCTGTGGAAACATAAACTCGTTTTATTCTTATGACTACACATACTTTTCTTTGACAAGCCCTGTTGCTGCTCAGTACCAGAAAAACTGAATTTGGTTCAGTCAGAAAACTTAACCCAAACTGTAAATTTTCTAGTTGCTTCTGATTTAAAATTGAGATCTCTCAGGTAAATATTCAATCAGATGCAACTATAATTATGAATGATCATTGTCCAGTTCAGTGTTCTCTCTCTGCCTATAATCCTCCTCCTCTGCTATGGACTGCATGTCTGTGTCCCCCCAAATTCATCTGTTAAAATTCTCACCTGAAAATGACAGTATTAGAAGGTGGGTCTTTGGGATACTATTAGGTCCTGAGGGTAGAGCATTGTGAATGGGATTAGTGCTCTTATAAAAGAGATGCCCCCCCCCAACCAGAGCTCCCTAGAACCTTCCCCTTTATGAGCATACAGTGAAAGGTTGACCATTTATGACCCACGAAGCAGGCCCTCACCAGACACAGATCTGACCATAACCATGTGGGCACCCTGACTTCAGGCTTTCAGCTTCCATACCATAAAAAATAAATGTGTGTTGTTTATAAACCACCCAGTCTATGGCATGTGGTTATAATAGCCAAATAGACTGAGGCAGTGTTTATTCATCTAACTCTCAGGAACCTGTAAGGGGTTCCTGGTCTATCAACCCTGTGGTGTAATACCTAAAATTAAGACCCAATATTACATGCTCCTTTACCATATGATAAAATTGGAAGGGCCTCAAACCACCTAATCCCCAAATTCTCCTCCTTACTCTGCTCCATGTATAAGGTCCCCTAGCTGAAAACCCACCTTACCAAGGGGACTAGGCACAGCAGCTGCTTATCCCTGAGCAGGGGATTTCTGTTCCCTGCCCACCCCCAGAAGTATTCATAGCCAATCACATCCTCCCACAGGAACCAGGGTCCCCTCCTTCTCTTGATAATACAAGAGTTAGCTCCCACCACCCCTGATTATTTCCTCTAGTCCTAGTGCCGCCAATGCAGCTTTGCGAGACAGGCTGTATCCTCCTTCCCTGGGCTGTGAGTACGTGTAACTAATTGGCTACGGGCATTTCAGCTGTCCAGTGTCAGGTATCCTGTGTTTGACTGTCCCTATAACTCTAAAGCAGGAATCCTCTTACCAACAGGACCAATAAGAGATTAAAACACCCAGCAGCAGCAGCAGCCAAGGAGGAAAGGAGATTCGGTTACATGACTGACTGCACTTTGTACTGGGACCTTTCTTTAGCACGATATGGCTGTTAAGTCCTTACTTCGTCTGCTCACTGACACCAGAGTTTCAATACTCCGGCTTCTTTGGAGTTGTCCTTTAGATGGTCTACAGCAGTTCTGAAAGAAAGGCCTTAGGGCAGCTTCCTGGTTGGACAATACCCAATGAGTGGTCTATACCACGGTCTTAGTATATAAGGCGTTGTCCACCCTGGGAATCTTGTTGTAGCATTAGCTGGGTAGCCCGCCAAGATCTCAGCTACCTTCCCTAGCTGACCCCAAACCAACAGGAAACCTCCAAATTTGCCCAGCCTGAATTTGGCTCCAGAGGAAGCTAAAGGTGATTTCTGTTTCTCTTAATTCACATTGCTGTCTTATCAGGACCCTTCTCGCTCTAAAGGCAACAGAAGATCCTGCAGATTCTGTTGCTCAGAAAACTTTAGAAATGGTATGCCAATTCTTTACTTATTTGCCTTCAGCTGCAAACTTAAAAATGAGGATTTAGAATATGTTCCCCATGTACAGACGTGTGGTCAGAATAAATCTGCGCTCAAATGCCCTCTTTTTCTCCTTTGCATTCCCTCTTGCAGCTTTCCTTCCCTACAAAACTTCCCAGTGAGTGGTTCTGTGCTCACTTTCTTTACTCCCCCCCTCACATTCACCCTTTGTTGCAGTTTGATTCCAATCCCTGAAACTCCTCTCTGTAAACTCACATTTATCTTCAAATTGTCAAATTCAATGATAGTTTATGTCTTCGTCTTATTTGACCTCATGGTGGCATTTGACACCGTGCCCACTCCCTCCTTAAAACTCACCTTAGCATAAGTGATACCACCCATATCTACTTGTCCACCTCCTTCTCTGACCATTTTTCATCTCTTGCATGCAGGATCTCATCATCCAATGATGCCTCAGCGATGCTGCCATCACTGTTCAGAGCCTGATTCTTTGTTCTGTGCTCTTCCAGCCACATATGTCCTCACCGACTGGCCATGTTTAAGTCTCTGCTTTCCTTCAGTGACCACTTATGACCCAGTGCCTCTGACTCCTTGTTTTCAGCTCAGACATCACTGCTGGGCTTGGGACCTGCAAATTCTGTTCTGTATTTGGCATTTCTACCTGAACATTGCCTACTCACTCCATATTCAACCTGAATTAAGATCCCTAGTCCCTCTGTATTCTCCTCGTTGAAAGCATAATCGTTCAGTGACTTAGCATTTCAGGCATTCTAGACTCTGTCCCTTCTGTCTTCATCTTCTGAGAGTTTGATTTCCTTCCTACATATATCTTGAGCTATCTTCTTCTCCTCGTGCACTGCCAATTTCAGGCCCTTGTCTTTTTTTTTTTTTTTTTTTTTTTTTTTGCCTGATTATTGCTCTCTCAGCCTCTAGATTACACAAACCCTTTTTTCCTTCCCAAGCACGAGAGTGATTTTCTAAAACTGTCAATCTGTTCATGGGAGGTCATTTTCCTGCTTAAAGCCCTTCAGGCTCCCATGACTTTCAGGATGAAGGTCAAATCCCTCAGTCTACCACACAAGACCCATCATGATCCAATGGAGAGAGTTTAATACTCTGGCATCTACTTCTCTTGTTAGAGGTGAGAACGCAGACACGTTACTTAACCTTCCTATGCCTCAGTTTCCTCCATGAGAATAGAGCTAGAAGATTATTGGGAGAATTGAGTGAGTTGAGACATATGAAGTACTTAAGGCAGTGCCCAGCACATAATAGGCAACTCGGTTTTTTGCAGGTATTATTACTACCACCTTTCTAAGCTTTTTCTTCCTTTCTCTTTGGCCATACTGGTCTACTTGACATTTGTGAAAACAGCTTGTGATTTTATTGTTTTGGCTTCCTCACGGTGCTGTTGCCTTTGCTTAGAATGCCTTATCCTCCATCCTTTATCTAGCTAACACACACTCGGTTTAAAAACCGTTCTCATGTCCTTTCTTCCAGGAAGACTTCCTTAATGCTTCCACTTCAATCTCATTTAATTTGCACTGTGCTTTCATAGCCCTTCCTAGATACATTTATCCCAGCACTCAGTACCCTGCATTAGACTTGATTATGTGTCTGTCTCCTGTGTAAGACTGTGTGATTCTTAATGATAGGATACAACTTTCTGGCAGCAGTTCCAAGAATAACGTGTAACACTGTTGAGCTGGGATTCAATAAATGACTGCTGGGTGAATTAAAAAAACAAACTTCTTTTCATCTGGTGCTCAGAGACACCAGGCCAACTTTGCTTCCCAAAAAACCTTCAAAATTATTCTTATCTCATTCCTTCCTCTATTAAAAATCCCAATTTCTGGGGCGCCTGGGTGGCTCAGTGGGTTAAAGCCTCTGCTTTAGGCTCAGGTCATGATCCCAGGGTCCTGGGATCGAGCCCCGCATCGGGCTCCCTGCTCCACAGAGGAGCCTGCTTTCCTTCCTCTCTCTCTGCCTGCCTCTCTGCCTACTTGTGATCTTTGTCTGTCAAATAAATTAAAAAAAAAAAAAAATCCCAATTTCTAAGCAGTGCTATTAGCTCACTATCAATGATGAAACTGAGCAAGTCAACTGATAATTACAGTTCAGTATATATCTAAAGGATATTTGTATTTTCAAATACAGCACTTGTTAAGACAATGAAATGAACTTTTACTGATGAGACTTAAAGAAGTATAGCAGTAGGAAGAAGGGTAGCATGATAAAGTTGGGAGGACAAATTACTAAGATTTCTTAGCAATCTTCAAGTAACATTAAGTGGGCGTCCAGCATCTATATGTAAGGAAAACTGAGGGCTACGGTATGAGGCATTCAACCAGGAAAGCATCAATAAACTTTATAATTACTCTAGCTGCTGAGATACTTGAGTAATATCAGTAATAAAAAAACAACACGACCATAGAAAGGAAAAAAATCTTGATATATGCTATAACATGCTAAGTGGAAAAAAGCCAGATACAAAAGGTCATATAATATATAATTCTATTTATATGAAGTGTCCAGAATAGGCAAAACCACAGCTACAGAAAGTAGATTAATGGTGGCCAGTAGCCAGAAAAATAGAAAGTGACTTCTAATGAATACAGGTTTCTTTTGGGGCTGATAAAAATGTAGTGATGATGGGGGCACAACCTTGTGAATATACTACAAGCCACTGATTGTACCACTTTGGATGGGTCAATTTTACAGTATGTGAATTATACTGCAATAAAAATCTGTAAGAAAAAAAGTGATATACCAAAAATTATTACCAACAGGAAAAAACAGTGTGAGTTATTTATCATTGCTATTAGAGGGTCCACAAATAAAATCACATTTTCTAAATATGACGGATTATGTAGCCAGCCATTTTAATAGCTTATATAAAACATTTTTACATTTCTCTTCCTCCAGTTTCCCAGAAGTCTTCTGCTATATTGTAACCATTCGTTCACAGACTCTAAAAACTATAATTGTCAGTTAGTTGGTGTTTTTATTTCTGCTTTAAACTTCAATTTTCTTTAAATAATTTCTATTAGTTTATAATGCTCAATTTAACTCATTCAATAAAAATTAAAACCTGCAGTATTTTAAGTAAAATTCAAAGGTTCCTTTTGACCACTAGTTTCACTTTTAAGATAGACATTTTAACTACTCACTCTGATGCTATGATATGCTGTAATTAATAACATTTTATATTTCTCTTTATTTTCACAGTAACATAATTGATTATTATTGTGCACTATAAATGTCAATTGTACCAAGGCATATATTGAAACATTCTTTATGTAACACAAAAGATACATTGATGCTTTGCTGGTAATCACCAACCACTTAGATAATGCAAAGTTGAAAGAGCACTAAATCAAATATTTGTTAAATGTCCGCTACGTAAAGCTATGGCTCTCAACATTTTTTGTGCTTGAGGGGAATACTTTGAAAGCCAGCTATTTTAAGCAACACACTTGAAGAGATTAAACATATCCCACAAATTATACTGCAATCCCAAAATATAATGTCTCATAGTATCTATGAAAGTGTACAGTCATTATCACCTTATACCAATAGGATGGTAGTCATCAAAAGAATAAAAAAACAAGTGTTGGCAAGGATGTGGAAAAAAGGAAATCCTTGTGCACTCTTTGTGGGAATGTAAATTGGGGCACGGTGCTATGGAAAACAGTATAGAGCTTCCCCCCCCCCAAAAAAAAAGAAAGAAAGAAAGAAAGAAAAAGAAAAGAATTACCATGTGACCCAGCAATTCCATTTCTAGGCATATCTCTAAAGGAAATGAAATCATTATCTCAAATAGATATTCATACCCCATATTCATTACAGCATTATTTACAATAGCTAAGACATGGAAACACCTAAATGTCCAACAATGGGCAAATGGATAAAGAAAATTATATACAGTATAATATATAATATATACAGTATAATATATAATATATAGTATAATATATATATATATATATATATATAATACACACACAAAGGAATATTACTCTGCCATAAATTAGAAAGAAATATTGACACTTGTGACAACATGGATGGAACTTGAGGGCACGATGCTAAATGAAGTAAGTCAGAGAAAGACAAGTACTGTATGACCTCATTTATATGTGGAATCTAAGAAAACTGAATTCAGAGATATAGAAAACACATTAGGGGGTGCCAAAGTTGGGGCTTGTGGGGGTGAGAGGGTGTAAAAATGGGTGAAGAGGATCAAAAGGTACAAACTTCCCATTTTAAGACAAATTAATCCTATGGATGTATAGATTGCATGGTGTCTATACTTAACAATACTGTATTGTATATTTGAAAGATATTGAGAGTAGGTCTTAAAACTTCTGATCACAAGGGAAAAAACTGTAACTATGTGACATGAATGTTGACTAAAATTATTGTGGCAACCATGTCACAATATGTACATTATCAAATCCTTACTTGTACACTTAAAACTAACACTAAACTAATAGGCGTACAAACAGTAACTTCAGTGCACCTAAAACTATTAAGATAATTATATCTCAGTAAACCTGGAAGGAAGTATATAGTCATCACAGCGTTCAGAATAACAATGTTCATATTTCTACCTACTGTTCATGGCAAAACGTCAGCTTTTTTTTAGCAGGCGCCTCTAAACTCCTCCAGCCTCTCTACCCCCTCCCCACGTCCAAGCCCTCTTGTACCTCTTTAGCTGTTCACAGCAGCCCCCCATCTCCCAGTACCAAAATCATAATTCTATGATTATACAAAAATATTATACATTTATTATTTATTATAAATTAGCACTCACGATTTTGGAAGCCAAGGAGTCCCAAGATCTGTACTGTAGTCCGCAAGCTGGGGTCCCAGGAGAGCTGATGGGGAATTCCGATGCGAAAGCGACTCAAGACCCAGGCAGAGCCAGCACTTCAGCTGGGAGTCCGAAAGCAGGAGAAGCCCAACGTCCCGACTCAGGACAGTCCGGCAGGGGGAGCCCCACCTACTCTCAGGCAGGTCAGCCTTTCCGTCGCCTTCGCGCCTTTAACTGATTAGATAAGGGCCATCCCCAAGGGAGAGCAATCTGCTTTCCTCAGTCTACGCCCCCAATGTTCATCTCGGCCAAAAACACCTCACAGACACACCCAGAATACCACTGGACCCAATACTGGGCGCCACAGAACTCCATGGACACGCAGAATTCACCACAGCTTCTCAAGCGGAGGGAACGTCCCACAACGAGTCGGTCACAAAACTGATGGCAGAGCTGACGAAGCAAATAGGGAAAGAGGCGTTCACCCGTGGAGGCGGCAAGAACAAAGGGGGATCTCGTGTCCCACAGAAACCACGCCCCTGTGGCGCTGAGGCTTCTGGGAGCTGCTGCGGCCTCCGCGGCTCTTCCGCTCTGCTGCTTCCACCCAGCGCGGCCTCCGCGGCTCTTCCGCTCTGCTGCTTCCACCCAGCAGAGAGCCCGGCGCCTGCATTCCCACTGAAACCGCGGGAGCACGGAGGCCGGGAGATGCCCGTCGTTGCCCGTCGTTGCTCTGCGGCTGAAGCCAGCGCCCACACGTGCTCTGTTGCTGAAAGCACTGCCTGCTTACTGCTGCTTCTCTACACAAGTGCTGCCACAAGCAGGGAAAAAAGGACTTCTTCCCCCTTCCGCCCTTCGTCCATTCTCCCACCCAATGCCTCGGGTGGGCCATGGGCAGGACTTTCGTATAAGCTCTAAGGCAAGAGAATCTGGGAAATATCGTTTGCCGTCTTTGGATCCCCTGCGATTCAAAGGAGTTAGGAATGGGGCAGAGAGCCAACAGCCACATAACCAGAACAGCCCCTATGATCACTTTCTTTTTTTCATATAATTTGTCCCTCATGGAGAACCAGCTTTACTCTTTTTGTTCCCCAAATCTCACTAAAAGCAAGCTGTTGTGTGCAGCACACTTTTTGGAAGGTTTTGTGTAATTTACATAATAACAGGGGAGAAAAATCTCAAAATTAGGTACTAATTGTGACTGTTCCCACAAACCAAGGGGAAAAATACATGTAAACACTTTCATAGGGGTTCTCTCCTGGTCACACTCCAGGTTCCAGCCTTGTTTGTTTTCCCATGCACAAAGTCCATCCAGCTCTGTTTCCGGCAGCCCATCTCCTCTTCCCCAGATTACATCCCATACTCTTTGCCTCTGTCTCCCAGTTCACTTCTACCTCCTGGAAGATTGTGGATCGGTCTTCACTTGACAGAGCAGTCCAGCTTCCTTGTTTTCTCACCCTTACCCATCAAAGTACTTTTAAAACTACAATATCCATCTATTCCAGAAATGAATTTTGCCAACTGCTCTAGATGGAAAAAGCAATTGCAGTCCATTTTTGTTTTAAATGGTCATTTCTTCTTTCAGTTATTCAAATGATCTTTCTTTGATGCAGTTTTCATAACGTCAAGCCTCTTCTCATTTGCTGCAAATGATACCTTGCCCTTTACTGTAGGGTCCCAAGCACTCAACTATTTCGTTACAGCAGACATTGATTGCTGTAACCATATGCATCCTTAGTTATACAGTAACGTAATTTTTACATGTTGTTGAAGATTTGGTGGCATACCAGTGAAAGTTGTCATCTGAAGTAGCAGATGACCACAAGCATGGTAGCAACTACTGTGAATAACACATTAGCGCTTACGTTCGAGAAATTTCCAATCCCTGTCAGGAAAATAAGACCTATATACAAAAACTATAAAATGAAGCAAAACACTTCGAGATCTGTGATTTAGAAAAAAGCAAAGAACCATGGGAGTTTGGAAATGGCTTTTGTAGGAAGTGGCCTCAGAGCTAAACCTTGGAGGATGGGTTTGGACAGATAGTGAGAGGGAGGGAAAGGCAAGTGCAGGTGGAAGGGGGCCATAAGAGGGGACTTGGAAACACAAGAATGCCACCATCTCTGAGAAACTGTATGATTTGCAAGTATCTTCTCCCATTCAATAGTTTGCCCTTACGTTTGGTTGATGGTTTCCTTCACTACACAATTTTTTTTGTTTGTTTATTTTAGCTTTTTTTGGTCCTTGCCTGAGAAAACTTGTCCAAAAACCATTGCTAAGATCAATATTAAAGAACTAACTGCCAGTGTTTTCTTCCAGGCATTTTATGATTTGGTGGGAATGCAAATTAGTGTAACCACTATGGAAAATAGTGTGAAAGTTCCTCAAAAAAATTAAAAATAGAACTACCATATGATCCAGCAATTCCACTTCTGGATATTTATCCGAAGAAAATGAAAATACCCATTCAAAAAGATATATGCACCCCAATGTTCATTGCAGCATTACTTACAATAGCCAAAATATGAAAGAAACCTAAGTATCCATTGATAGATGAATGGATAAAGAAGATATGAGATCTATATATAATGGAATGTTACTTAGCCATAAAAATTAAATCTTGCCATTTTTGACCATATGGATGGATCTAGAGGGTTTTATGCTAAGTGAAAGAAGTCAGACAGAGAAAAATAAATGCTGATTTCACTTATGTGTGGAATTTAAAAAACAAAATGAGCTGGGACGCCTGGGTGGCTCAGTTGGTTAAGTAGCTGCCTTCGGCTCGGGTCATGATCCTGGCGTTCTGGGATTGAGTCCCACATCCGGCTCTTTGCTCGGCGGGGAGCCTGCTTCTCCCTCTGCCTCTGCCTGCCATTCTGTCTGCCTGTGCTCGCTCTCTCTCCCTCTCTCTCTCTCTGATACATAAATAAAATTTAAAAAAAAAAAAACTCTAAAAAACAGACTAATAGGTTCAGGAAACAAACTGCTGATTACCAGATAGGGGCAGGTGACATAGAAGAAGGGGATTAAGAGATACAAACTTTCAGTTATAAAATAAATGTCATGAGGATATAATGTACGGAAGAGGGAATATAGTCAATAATATAATAACTTTGTATGGTGACGATAGTGGCTAGACTTGGGATCATTTTGTAATGTGTAAAAATACTGAATCACTATGATGCACATCTGAAGCAAATAGGATATTGCATGTTGATTATATTTCAACAAAAAAGGAGCTGTAAGTAGTTAACGTAAGAAAGTCTTGAAATTCTAATTGATCTAAATGACTTTTATTCCTACCTTCATTTGTTTTTAGAAGGTTAACAATCTCTACCTTAGTGATAAGCCACAAATCTAGATGGATTGCTTTATTCTCATCTATCTCCTTCAGATTTAAGAGGTGGAAGATTAAACCCTTGTTCATATAGATGCAGACTATTTGCAAAATACCTGGGAACCCTCTGGAGGGGAAATAAGGGTGCTAAAGCAAACAGGGTTCACCTATGAATCTGGGTCAGGTTAAAGAGGAAAAACCCTGGGATACTTAAGATGCTTCATTTCTCCTTAGTGTTAGTAATTAGTTCATCTTAACTTTCTCGTTTTGGGACCTATAAATCATCCTTACCGTCTTTCATTAACTTCCGATCTTCCTAAAATTGATTAGGTGGACTCTGCTTTCTTCTGTGTTTCCAGCCTTATTTTTTTTAATTTGATAATTTGTTTGATATCATATCCTGATATCCATTTCTCATCTAACATGCTGTTTCCAAATAAAGCCTGAAACTCTAAAGCAGATTCATGACTGCTTTCCTCCTTTTAGTAGTTCTTAATGCTGGGAGGTATTACCCCCCACAGAAGGTATATGGAAATGGAAATGTGTAGTCGTTTGTGTAGTCACAATGACTGCAGGGTAGCAATAGCATTTGGTGGGGGTGGGGAGCAGGGACAGGAATGCTAACATTTCTACAACTTGGGGGATATTCTCACAGAATAGATTTCTCATCTAAGAAGCTAATAGTCCACTTGCTTCTTTTGATATCTTTTTTTTTTTGAAGATTTTATTTATTTATTTGACAGAAGAAAAATCACAAGTAGGCAGAGAGGCAGGCAGAGAGAAAGGGGGAAGCAAGCTCCCTGCTGAACAGAGAGCCCAGTGCTATGCTGGGCTGGATTCCAGGACCCTGAGATCAAGACCTGAGCCAAAGGCAGAGGCTTAACCCACTGAGCCACCCAGGCACCCCGTGATGTCTTTATTTGTAAGTGTATACAGAACCCCAAGCACTTCAGCAGAATGGACCAAATTATTTCCCTTAGCAGTTTACCATCAAGCCTTGTGTGGTTTTTTTTTGTTGTTGTTGTTTTTGTTTGTTTTTGTTTTTTTTAATGAGGAGCTGAGAGGAGCTTGTTGATATAATAACAGATTTATTGTTCTGGTCCAGGAAGGCAGAAATTCTGACCTAGATCCCCAATAAATCACTCTCTGCTCAACATGCTGTTCCCTCCCATAAGGTAATAGGAATTATGCAAATTGTCTTTATCCATCATCACTCTGCCCCCTCCCTGCCTCCTTACCCCTTGAAGTCAGAGAAAGCATGATACACAGAAAGAACCATAACAAAATGGAGGCCAAAATAGCACTTCATAAATGGCTGAACAAACGCCTGATATATCAAGGAGAGTTTTTATTAAAAGTTCAGATTGAGGGGCACCTGGTTGGCTCAGTGGGTTAAAACCTCTGCCTTCGGCTCAGGTCATGATCTCCGGGTCCTGGGATTGAGCCCCGCGTCGGGCTCTCTGCTCAGCGGGGAGCCTGCTTTCTCCTCTCTCTCTCTGCCTGCCTCTTTGCCTACTTGTGATCTCTGTCTGTCAAATAAATAAAATCTTTAAAAAAAAAAAAAAAGTTCAGATTGACGATTAAAGTTTATATGCAGCGGCCTATGCTCAGCTTTCTACTCCTATTCCACTCCCATAAACAAAGACAAAACTTTCCAAGGGGCTGACTTGAGGAAGAAAGGGAAAGAAGCAGAGATATTGGCTATGTAGCTAAGGTACGTTTCAGTTTAATTTATTAACTTGGTCTCATTTATCAGCCTGAGACAAATGTAGAAGGAATCAGAAATGGAAAAAGAAAGAAATCCAAAATCAGAAAGAAATCTGGCAGCCCAGAGACTCGGGTCCCATCCAGTCTACATCCTAAAGAGAGATGAGAGAGAAAGAATATACAAGAAGGTAAACAAGGCTGAATTCCTAGTTCTAAGGGTAGAGCTTCCTAACACTGTAGTAATTCTGCTCAGTAGGAAACCATGATCTAAAGAATGAATTTGTTTCTTGAGATTTCATTTTATTTCTTCTTTCTGGGAGACAGAGAACCAAGAAGAGGGTTGGCAGAAATAGGCCTCTGAAGATGAATGGAAGAATTTTCATGCCCTATATCTTAAGCCTTTATGTACTTTTTGGTCAAAGGCAGTCATATATAGTGTTATAGTGAATCTTGAACTGAAATTTGGCTTGGAGGTGTGAAATGCATTCTGGGGCAAAAAATGAATCCATATGGAAAATTACAAAGGATGGGTATAGTGAAGAAGAGAAAGGTTGACGATCTAGGTATAAAATTGGCAATATTTGGTTACAAAGCAGTTGCAGAAACTGGGAAGAGGAGGGAGTCAAGCTGATTACCATTTTCAGAGCAACTGTTCACTAAAATGCAAAAGATAGGGTGGGGCATGTTTGGGGCAAGGAAATTTCTGGTAGCATCTTAAATCTGGATGAAGTGAGGTATCTGGATGGAGTGAGGTATCCTGATGAAGATAACCAGGAGGCCATTGGTGTATGGGTCAGGTACTCAGTAAAGAAATCTACACCATTTATTTTCTTGTACAGTAAGTTCCTGTTTATTCTTCAGGGCCCAACTCAAATGTTTGCTTTTACCAACCCATATAAGGCAGAATCCCATGTAATTGCTCCCAACACACTGTATACACGTTTGACAAAGCATTTATCAGATTTTTTCAGTCCTAATCATTCTCCAGTTACATAAAATCCTAGATCATTATTTTTACATCTTTACATCACCAATACTTTGCACAACCTAAATAATGCTCATTGAAATAAAATTAATATTTTTTTACATGGTTGAGACTGTTCTGTGATATTTGGTATATGCATGATTTTTGAGACAACTGGTAGGTTAGTAAACTAGTCAGTACTCTAGTCATTGGCCTTCCTTTAGTTCTTTGAACAAACCAGACTGACTCTTATTTTAGATCTTGCACTAACTGTTCCCTCTCTCTGGTATGCCATTACAACAGTTCTTCCTATTGCTATTCCTTATTTCCATAGGCTCTCCTCAGAGAGACACTCCAGTCTAAAGGAACGTCAACTCACGCATAACCATTTAGCCTATTACTATGTTTCTCTTTCTTCATTGCACCTATCACTGTCTGATATATTTATTTGCTCATTGTCTGCTCCCATAGACTGTTAGGTCCATGAAAGCACAGAACTCCTCTGTCCTATGCACCACTAGACACCTAGTGCCTAGAACAATAGGCCTCCAATAAATATTTATTGAGTGAATAAAGGAAGGGGGTCAGCACCAAGGGACACAAAAGAGGTTGCAATAAACATTTGTAAAAATAATAATAATAATAAAAACAAAACAAAACACACACACACACACACACCTTTGAATTTACTCTAATTTGATTTGCACATGGGGAAATACAGACTCATGTGGTAAGTGACCACATCTTTGTGGATTTTTTTTTTCTCTACTTAGTTTTCTCACTTTAGCGAATCCTGAAGCAAAAACTCAAAGATCCCACTGTCCTTTATTTTCACAGCTGAGTTGCTTTGGTGATAACTTCAGTGATGACAGACGGGATTCTTTCTAGCAGCTCTTTGTTGAAGATCTTATCTTATTTAGTGCTGGGCATGAATATGAACAAAAAACCAGGCATGCCATGATTGTGGTTCAAGAATCCCCTCTACAGTAACACGAAAACAGAACATCTGAAAGAACCATATGTGGTACAATCCTTGCTGCCTGCAGAAAGATGTGACCAAGACTCTGTAACACCCTGACTGCACAGTTTGTAAATTGCCTAGTTAAGTCTGGACTCAAACTGTGTTACCCACTTTTAAACTGTGTTAAATTTCTTAATACTTTAGAGTTGCTAGGGTGAGCCCATTTACTGTGACAAAAGGATTACCTTTAAGTTGGTCTTTTACTTTAAGTAAGTAATATTTCTTCTTTAATGATTCTAACAAAAGAGGGCTATAGTTTATTACCTATGAACGAGAAAAAGAGGACTCTAAGGCATACTGGATTCTGAGAGGAGACACCAAGAGTTCACATGCCTTACAGCCATGGCAGGTCGGGAGGTGGAGATCATTAGGATGATGAGAGCTTAGAAACACCCATGTCAGATCGTGAACACCTATTCATAAGTTGATCCAAACGTTTCCTATGGCATTTTTAAAAGGATCAATATTTCTCCTAATTTGCATTATTAAAGAAAGATTTACCTTTTTGAATAATCATTTTAAATCAGTAATAATTCACTGATTATTAGTGATTAAAATCACTAATAATTCTGCATTAGTTTAAGAACCAGAAAATAGCAAATAAATAAGGTGTGGCCTTTGATATAGACTACAGGTCTCCCTAGTTCTGTATCTGTAACCCAAATAGTTAGAAAAGTTCTTCAAAAACCTCTTGTATGTCAATCAGTACTTTTAAACCGTGTGTCTTAATACATGGTTTATTTAAAAAGAAAAACTACCATAGGGCGTAATAATGATTAATAATTATTAATAATTAATAATTCCTCATCAAAGGGTTTCACAATCATGGCATTAGCTATTAAAGAGTGATTTTTTAAAGATTTTATTTATTTATTTGACAGACAGAGGTCACAAGTAGGCAGAGAGGAAGGCAGAGAGAGAGAGAGAGGGAAGCAGGCTCCCTGCTGAGCAGGGAGCCCAATGTGGGGCTTGATCCCAGGACCCTGGGAACATGACCTGAGCCTAAGGCAGAGGCTTTAACCCACTGAGCCACCCAGGCGTCCCTAAAGAGTGATTTTTAAAAGTACCAACAGGATATTTCTTTTCCAATTGCATCCATTTTTATTCATTTGCACATGTTTAAAGGTCTTTCTTTAACATTTTCTCATATTCTTTTTGCCAATAGGGACTAACATTTTCTCCTGTCTTTTGAGTGTGTGTGTGTGTGTGTGTGTGTGTGTGTGTATGCTATTTCATCCCCATCTTCTTCTGGAAGGTCAGGTCTACAACAGCAACAATTCTTGAAATTTGTCTCCATCTCCCACATTTCATTCTTCAAGGATCTCTTGAGATTTTTGGCATCTTTGCTCCACTTAATTTTGTTTTAGAATCTTTAACTAGTGTCCGAGTCCCAAAAGACCCATCAGACTTCACATGTCTTTACTGACAAATAGACATTGGATTTCTCATTGATTTTAGTGATCTCTTGGGAGGTGTGCTCCCTGAAGGCAGCACTTTACTTTCGCTGAAAAAGGCACAATAGGGGATATGGAAAGGTATATCTGAATTTTAAAACTAGCCACAAAACTGACATTGGGTCAGTACTCTTCGTAGAAATGATTCCACTTTATATACAAAGTGGCATTATTTTATTCTTTACAATAATATCCAAGATAATTTTGCTGTTATTTACATTCAGTCTTCTGTCATAAAGACAAATAATTCGTTCAGGAGGGGTTCTTGGAAAAGAACTTCTTTTGTATCCTATGGATAGAAATCCTATAGATAGGGTTTCTTTGGGGGCTCTATAATTACTTCTTTGGAGGTCTTCAGTTACATCTCCTTAAAAAGCATCAGGGAAGAAAATAGGCAACTACAAAATCATTTTGTTCTGTTTTGGGTGGGGTTTTTTTGGTTGTTTTTTAGGATTTTTGTTTTTTGGTTTTTTTTTTTTTTGTTTGTTTGTTTGTTGTCCCCCCCCCCCCCGAAACTGCCAGCTACTTATCCTTTGCATTTTCTTATCCCCACACCTCTCTGGGCCTTACTTCTGAATCAAACCCTTTCCCAAACCTTTCCACTGTGACATCTGAAAACCTCTTTGCAGGACAGTCGCTCCATTTTGTTATTTTAATTAAAAATCAATTTCCTCTATGGACAAAGTGCTTCCCTTGACATGCACTCAAGTGGAGGCTGACCATTTTTCCAAAAGCTAGGTTACCACAGAATTTAAAAACAGGCTTGCACGCTTTTAGTTCAACATTGCCTATTCCAAATCATTTCAAGTCATTGCTCTTCAGGTTTGTGTGAAGACCTTCCTTGAGGATCTTTCCATCTACCTGTAGTCACAACCACCACCACATTAATTTCCAGGACTTCCTCTCTTCCCAAATCCCCATCATTGTTTTATTTGCCTTCCCTTCAATGCCCATGTGATTAACTCATCTAACATCTTAACCTCATATGTTCTTGATTCCCTAGGCTTTGACAACCTGTACTTGTTGACTTCAGCCTCCCACCACCTGTATCCTAGAAATTTTTATCACCCCAACTGCTCTATCTCAAAATTCATAAGCTTTAGTATCCTTACTCTCTGATTCTTATTTTGATCCTTGAAAATATCTTATTCCTTACTTCTATTTAACCTCCTCTCTGAGCTGAGAATGATCTTTTTCCTATTTTCCAAATTTATCAACTGTTCCTATCTTAACTTTCTTATTTGACTAAATTGCATGATATGTGATATAATACCTGATACAACCATGCTTAAGCTAAGATCTTTAGCTTTCTTTATCATCTGACATGGAATGCCTGGAAGAGTCTTAATCCTGCATCGATACATTGTCAATGTTTCCCCTCCTATACTCAAGCTGTCGGATACTGCTGGGGAACATCCAGCAACCAAGAAACCGATGCTAACTGCAAATATACAAACTCTGATCTCAGCGGCATCCTCAGGAATGACAATAATCTTTGCATGTGACCCTATTCTGCTTCTTTTCCCACCCCCCATTCTCTCTTTAAAAAAAAATTTTTTTTGAAAGATGTTATTTATTGATTGATAGAGAGAGAGTGCAAGCTCACACAAATGAACTTGCAAACCAGGAAGTAAATGATTATGTGCTCTCAACTTCCCAGTTTTACCTTCAGTCCAGAATAATACTTACTCCAAAAAGGTAATGGGAAACTTGGCGTGAGAGTTCTCTGTTCTGCGAGATTCTTCCCAGGGACTTTTTTTCACTTTTAATAGATGCTTAATTAAGCCAGTCATATTAATTACAAGAAACAGCTTTCATTGATATGTTACATGTTTAACAGTATGTTCTCAAGATGGAAGTTTGTTTCTTTTTCACTTAATGGGAATATAATGGATAGTTTCAGAAAACAGCAGAATCTTACGGAAGAAACCATGATTGGGAGCTTCATAAGAATTTTGCTTCTAAACCTGTGCTCTTCTTACTGTATACTTACTGTTTGGCTCTTCAGAGGACCTATTATTCATTTTCCAAATAATTCATATTTTAATGTATTTACATAGGTAGTTTACATAAAGGTATTTCTAGAAATCATGATCATTTTCAACCTGTCACATGATTCTCTATAGTTTAATTTCTGTGAAAAACAATTAAGCCAGTGTGGAACCCAGCTATAATGACCTCTAATTTTGTAGATCTCTAACTTGTTCACATTTTCTATGGTTTTTCATCTATGGCATCTTCTAATATTTGTTTGAGTTCAAGAGCCCACAAATACACAGGGTTTGGAATGTGCAATAAACAAGTATGAAACAAGGAGGGTGGCAGTTGACACAAGAAGTTGTAACACATAGTGTTCTCAAACACACCATCTTGGTTGCCTTCTCGCACTACTTATATATCTCATAATTCAAAATTCTGGGGAGCTGTCTCTGGCATGTCTCTTCTCATCATAAATACATATAACCAATATATCAGGCAATACCAAATATTTTTAAAAATGAAATAATGAATGTCCTCAGAATTGTGGCAGCTTCAACTTACTTGAAGATTACATATATAAAAATATACATTATATATATTTATCTATAAACATACATTATATGTATACATAAATATATATTATATATGTCTATAAATAAATATATATTTTTATCCCAAGGCTATACGTTTATGAACTGATTTTTTTAAATCACATAATTTTTTAATGTTACACTAGTCTGTGATCACTTGTTTTGTTTATATAAAATCTGAGTCATGTTCAAAAAGACTGCTCAGTTTTAATTTTTTAATAAGGAGGGAAAAGTTTTAAATATTAGGTGAAGAAAACACAATGCATATCTGGAGTTTCTTTTCTTTGCTAGTTGTTACTTCTTAATTATATTAATTTGCAGGCCATAAGATACAAAAAGGTTTCATTTAATCATGCCATGAAGTACGGAACATTCAGTTGTTCATTCATCCATTTCACACATTTCACAAGTGCCTACCAGGCACTGCAAGTGAGAAGAACAACTACCATCCAGGTTCCAAGCACTGCAGTGGAAGGAGGGAGGGAAGAGACGAATGCATTTTTGTTGTGTCCTGCTTATTGTGGTTGATATAACTCATAAAACTAACTAATTTAATTCTTATAACAACTTCCTGGAAAAAGTATTAATTCAAAAAAAACCACTAAAATCCAGAGTGATTAAGTGACTCCCCAAGTCACAAAACCAATATGCAACAGATCCATAAATCCAAATCAGGCTTGTCTCACATCAGAGTTGCATCCTATCCACCACACCCAGTGACCTCCCTGGGCTTTGCAAGGTGCCACAGGTACCAAGAGCTTAACTCTGCTGAAGGAGACAGAGACACTTCCATGAAAATGGGACAGCTGGAGTCAAGTCTTGTGGCATAAGCATTAGTCACACGGGTAGATACAGTTGTGAAAAGCTTTCCAGACGATGGGAGGAGCATGTGAAAGACATAAAGACTTATGATAAATGTCAAATTTAAGGAACTGCAAGTACTTTAGCACAAAAAAGTCACTGTAGACTCTAGAGGCAGGCTGTGTAGAATCAAACCTCAGCTACTACACTTCTTAGATGTAGAACTTTGGCACGTATTTAACCTCTCTTTTCTTAACTATAAAATATGGATAATAATAAGACCTACCTAATAAAGTTACTGAGACTAAATGACATAATATATATGAAGTATTTTATGCAATGGCTGAAACCCAGGGAGAGCTCCATGAATATTACATGTTCTGAAATAACTGGAATTATAATGTGCAAGGGAAATAGTGATAGAAGATATGTTTAGAGTTGAAAGGTCAAGGTCAGATCATGAAGTGCCTCCTATTACATATAATTGGGAACATCATAGAGAATCTAAAGTTTGTGTTTAGGTGTGTATTTGTTTTATATAAAACTAGTTCTAATTTATTTAAAAAATCTTTGTGATGTCAGTGTGAAAAACAAATTAGGAGAAATGAGACCTGAATGAAGGAGGTTGACTCTCTAATTGATGCAATAAACTAGGGAAGATACCATAAGGATCTGAACGAACTTACTCAGTGGTGATGAAGAGGAACAATAGGCCTAAAAAATACTTAAGAAATAGAATCATCAGGACTTGACTCACAGAAAACAGAAGTAGGCTGGAGGGGTTGGTGGTACCAATCACAAAGACATGGAATATAGGAGGAGAAGCAGGCTTTGGAGAAGGAGTTTTTATAGCAAAGCACCTCATGTCTTATTAAAACAGTTAAAGAAGTTAATTTATTCAGTTGTAAAATACAGGTACTATTCTATTTGAAAGAGTGACCTGGAAAATTGTGCTTGAAGTTTAAAGTTAAAAAAAGAATACTCCTGTTATCAACTAATTTAGTCATGGAGAGAAAAAAAAACACACCTAAGCTAACATCTTATTGGATAAAACTAACAACTGGTTTAATGTCATTCACATTCAACTTATATTTTATACCTTTCCCAACACAATCATTTTTAGGTAAGGTATAAATTAACAAAAAGAGAATAGACACAGAGATTATATTATATTTATGATTTTATTAGTCAAGAATGCAAAATTGGGTGTTTATATCAAGCAGGAGTAACTGCTGCATATCCCAGAATAGAGTCCCTTGTCTCCCAAAGTCCCCATGTGACCATATAAATGCTGATGACACTGTCTGACCAAGATAGGGTCTCATTAGACCTATAATGTTCTATTCTTTCTTTGTCAATGACTTATACTTACTCTGGGTTTAGCTATCTAAGGAGGAATTACATTAACACTTTTTATACTTCTATTTTTGGAAATATATAAAGGCATAGCTATCTCCTGACCCTTACTCCGAATCAACAAAACAATTCTCTTAGGGGAAGCACATTTTCACCATACTTCTAAATCATTATAAGCATTGAACAAGTGGTAACTACCTATAGTCAAGAGGACTATTACACACTTAGAGAATTTGATTGTAGGTGTTTATTTTTAAAACAAATCCTTTAATTCTGATGCATTAAGTCAACTGCTAGTTATCACTATCAAGGTCAGCTTTTTGGTGGGTAGTAATACGTTTTGGAACATTTATAGACCTCATGTTTCTTCTGGAACATTTATAGACCTTAATGCCTGTGTACTAAAATTTTTTGAACTGTTATAGAAAAAATTTCCAATAATATAGTAAGAGTAAGTAGAAGATTAAATATTAATCTCATAATCATTAATCAAGATGTTAATGTATGAAAATTAATATTCTGTTAAGGTATTAACGTTTATCCTTCAAAATTTCAATTAAAGAGTATGACTAGGAGAAAGCTGTTACATTGTTCAACCGCAAGGACTGCACAGAGCAATTTCAGCACCAGGGATAGTAATCCTATTGGATAACACTGAAAGCCATAATACAGATGAATAAAGGCTAAGGGTCTATGGGGTTATGGACACTGGGGAGAGTATGTGCTTTGGTGAGTGCTGTGAAGTGTGTAAACCTGGCGATTCACAGACCTGTACCCCTGGGGATAAAAATATATTATATGTTTATTTAAAAAAAAGTTAAAAAAAAAAGGCTAAGGTTCTAAATTCAAATTACTTGCAAGGTTTATATGAGTCAGTATGACATGATAGTTAAGAGCATAAGCACAGGGAAAGATTCCATAAAATTTTTTTGTTGTTTGTGCTATTATTTTTGTTATGTGTGAAATGATGCAATAAAAAGATAGTTAAATTTCTTCTTAGTTATAGACACCAATAAAATATGGAAAATTAATGACCTTAAATATTTTTTGTCTCATACATTTTAATTTAAAATACAACACAATTGATCACCATTTCTTGATATTAGCAAAATATAAGAAAGAAAAACATTAAGAATTATTAATTAAAATTTGATTTGCAATTGCAAATTTGCAATTGCACTGCAGAAGGAAAAAAAAAAAGAAAGCACAAAATTTTAAAGAAATATTATCTTCCCAAACATAGGCATAAGTTTCCTGTATATTATAAATGTTCACGAATTTTCATTGGTATATTTTCCCTGCGTGCTCTGAAGAATAAAGCAATTAGTGAACTGTTGATTAACTATAATATATATATTTAATATTATATGCATTTTTAAATTAAAAAAAACCACCAAAAGCTCTAGAAAGTTAAAGTATTTTAGTAATCCACATAGATTATCAAGAGGTGTAAATGCCAATCCCACGAATAACTGTAAATTCATGCAATTTTTAAGATATAATTGTTCCAAAAAAGTTGGTTAATTTGGAAAAAAGCCATTAATATATAAATAGGTATATTTAAATTAGTACATATTCATCATTAGAAGCTAAGTAATCTGGGTTTAGGACAATTTTGCACATGGCCATTTATTTGTTTATATGCCAACAACTTAAAAAACATTTTGAGGCCACTAACACCCAACATATTTGTAATGGATGGATTCACATCTATGTTGATATATCATGGTTATTATGTCAATTTATAGTTAATTGGCATCTAAGACTGATACCGGATCTGGGAAATTAGTACTCAAAAACCCAATTACCAGGAGTACATAATGGAATGGCCAGAATTCAGTAAACACACAGGTGTATAAACCAAAGTTTCATTAACCCAACAGCCTAGAAAATCTCCCACAAACTGAGGGGCACAAAGTTTTGGGGAGAACAAGTGCACAATATTTGCAGAAACAACTTGATACTGAGCCTGACCCCTTCCTGGCATGCGATTTCTCCAACATGATGAGAACCAATCCTCAATAGGTCTGGCCTGAAGTTCATTGGTGATCATGTCAAACATCTAACTAGTCACAGTGGTTGGTCACTATTGAATGCAGAGATAGAGATACCTGATGTCAGTAATTTGTCCTTATACACAAGGGGACAAGAGTTTTGCCTAGCATTCACAAACACAGTGTTACATTGTAATTTATCTATTAACTACCTTTTGCCAATAAGTTAGTAAACTTGGGACATGGAAAATGAGCAGAATCAGCAAGTTCAATTTGAAATGAAACCGTACATATTGAGCATCTAGTAATGAATGCATGAATCACTAATTTATAGGGTTGTTTTCCTTTCAAAATATTTTGTAGTATCATGAAAACATGATGCAGATCCCAAAGGAAGTTTATTTAGAGATTTGACAAAGCTTTACCTTACTGTTCAATTAGAAAATGGATGATAGGAAAGAGTCTTCTAGTTGGTTAAAGATATTTATTGACAAAATTATCTGCAGAGAAACTGGCTGTTTGGCTCCACCAATATTCCCTACCTCAGCCAGGTACTCCTGAATATCCATTCCTGAGGGACTTTCCTCCAAAGGAAATGTATAAATGCATTGAAACTGAGGCATAAGAGTTGTTTTAAGGTATTCTGAGTATCTCAATTTTGGTTTCATGTTTTCAGACTCTTGACTGTTTGCCCAATTTTGCACTGCCTTCTTGATGTGTTCTTGCAGATTTGTGGTTGCTTTGACTCTCCTTTTCAAGTTGCCTCAACTGTAGCTTGTCTCACCAGTTTTGATTCCTAATCATTTGATTCCTGAATACTAGCTCTGGGCATTGAACCTCTCTATCCTCCTTTTAACTCTCCCCACAGTTTGTCAGATACTTTATTAACATCAGTTTCCTGCTCTGAGTCCACAGTCATGACTCACTACTTCCTGCATTACCAGAACTGAAAGAGTAGTATTCATTCCAGATAGCTGCCAGAATGAATGCTATTGTTTTCTCTGTAATACTCTACTTTTCAAAGCACGATCATGATTTATCTCATTTGCTCTTACAACAGTGTTACTGTAGAACAAGAGTTATTCATTCCCATTTTATTGGTAAGAAAAATGAGACTTGAAGAGCCCAAATAGTTTGCTTAATACTAAATAGTGAATATTCAATAATGTGAATGCTAATTTTAAGGAATTTAACCTTCCTCAAAATTCATGTCTTTTATTTTTTTTAAAGATTTTTTCTTTATTTATCTGACAGAGATCACAAGTAGGCAGAGAGGCAGGCAGAGAGAGAGGAGGAAGCAGGCTCCCTGCAGAGCAGAGAGCCCAATGTGGGGCTCGATCCCAGGACCGTGGGATCATGACCTGAGCCGAAGGCAGAGGCTTAACCCACTGAGCCACCCAGGCACCCCATGTCTTAAGGAATTTAACAGCCATATAGAGGAATGATTTCATTCTGTTTTAAAGTCTTTGATCTTCTTTCTTTAAGTGTTGAGATAAGCAATTATTGTATTGGGTTTTGAATTTATTGAATTATTAAATTTCTGCCTTTTCTTTCCTCCTTTCCTTTATCTAAACATTTATTGAGTACTTACCATGTATCAGCCAATAATCACAGTACACTGCTGAAGATTTTAAAGAAAAGATGAAGTCCCTGCCTTCAAGTAGCTGCCAACCCAATGAGGAAAAAACACACAAGAGAGTGCATGGGTGGCTCAGCCTGTTAAGCATCTGCCTTTGGCTAGGGTCATGATCCAAAAGTCCTGGGATCCAGTCCAGCAAAGGGCTCCCTGCTCAGCAGGAAGCCTGCTTCTCCCTCTCCCTCTGCCTGCCCATCTGCCTGCTTATGCTCCCTCTCTCGGTCTCAATCAAAAACAAAAAAACAAAAAACAAACAAAAAACCTACATAATAAATGACCACACCATCATATATTTTTAATATGAAAATAATTACTGTATTAAAATATCATCTTATGTTAAAATAGCATATTAACATAAATTTTGCTAATTTATTATCTGTGTTCTTTATTAGAATGTCCATGAGGACAGGGACTTTGTCTTATTCATTACTATATTTCTGGTGCCTTGGTACTATCCATGGCTTGGAGAACACAATAGATATGTATAGTAAGGAAGAAGATGTTTCTTTTCTTTTAGGCCTTAAAAAAATAATTAATCATATTATGTTTCTAGGGATTGAAGACTACGAAATACACAAATTCAATGTATTTCTCCTAAAGTTTTGGTTCTTTATAGTAGAATTTTTTTTAAGTTTTCTGTCTTTATCAAACAGGCCATTTGAGTTATATTATTTAATAAATTATACAATCTTTTATTTTTTAATTATTTAAAAATATTTTATTTATTTATTTGACAGAGAGAGACAGAGATCACAAGTAGGCAGAGAGACAGGCAGAGAGAGGGGGAAGCAGGCTCCCCACTGAGCAGAAAGCCCAATGTGGAGCTCGATCCCAGGACCCTGAGACCATGACCTGAGCCAAAGGCAGAGGCATTAACCCACTGAGCCACCCAGGCGCCCCTAGATATACAATCTTTTAAATATAGACTACCTTTCATTTATTTAATGAGAAATACGAACTGCTAGAATATATAATGTCTCCTTGAAGTCGTCCTATTTCATGGTTTCATTATTTGAGACTCTTTAGAATGCTTTTAAGTGAATTTGTAATGAAATTATAGAGTTGCTACTTGTTTATGTAATAATATTGGAGAATTAAGTTCTTATCCAATTATTAGTCTATATGACATTTCATTTTCTGTTAATGCTTATTGAGTAGTAGATGGCCAAAAAGCTCAAAGGATTGATGTTTCAATTATATTCAGTATTTTACGTTTATAGTTGTGGTGTTCTAACTTCCACTACATTTCAGCTCTGTGTTCTGTTTTATAGGTGATTGTATTTCCTTTGGCATTTCCCTTATTTAAACGTCAAATAGATTACATTTTACAATTCCAGAGTACTGAAGCCATGTCTCCCTAGTAAGCTTTCAAAATAATTAACAGGATTGTTTACTTGAGAAAAGCTAATATATGTTTTATGTTGATTCAATATAACACATTTTCAGTTTAGGCATTAGTGGAGGTATTGAGACAATAAAAGACATTTTGAATTTTATAAATATTCTGAGTTAGGACAATTCCAAAGGACTAACAGATAGGAAAAAGAAAGTAGAATTATAGAAATATCCAGTCAATTTACATTTTAATACCTGGAAGCTTAGTAATAGCTAAGTTTATAGCATATGGGATGCCTGGGTGGCTCAAATGGTTAGGAGTCTGCCTTTGTCTCAGGTCATGATCTTGGGGTCCTGAAATCGAGCGCCAACAGACTCCCTGCTCAGTGGGGAGCCTGCTTCTCTTTCTGCCTCTCTCTCTCTCTCTCTCTCTCTCTTTGTCTCTCATAAATAAATAAAATCTTTTAAAAAATAAAAAATAAAAAAATTTTTAAAAAGAAGTAGTTTATGGCATATGCATAATGCCAGTAGTGGTGTGGATTCCTGTCAATGTTAAAACTAAACACACACACCTGAGAAATAATTCGTAAAATTTAACCCCATGAAGTTCCACTGTCTCTTAAAAAAATAAAAATAAGGAAGAAACTCTTTCTTGGCTGGAACTTAAAGTACTAAACTTTATTTACAAAAAAATCAATAACACAAAAGTTCAATGAAAATGAAAGATAGAGAAAATCAGATATTGAAACAACAGAACAAAAGTGTAGTTTAAAATCTCAGGTGCATTTTGGTCAACTTCTGGTCAACTTTCTAGTCAACTGTTTTCTATGGATTAGTAAATTTAAAGGATTATTTTGCTATTATTATTTGCTTATTCCTTTGACTTTTTTACTTTTATAAGGGTTCAGAGAAAAAAATCCTATTTTGTAATATGTCTCCTCTAGTATGGAGTGAAAAAAACCCTGAAAAACAAAGAAAAAATACATAGCTAATTCGGCTTAATGTTTTTAGCAGAGATAAAAAACTCAAGGTTGAGACACAAAATTTTTTTTTTTTTAAAGATTTTATTTATTTATTTGACAGACAGAGATCACAAGTAGGCAGAGAGGCAGGCAGAGAGAGAGAGAGGAGGAAGCAGGCTCCCCGCTGAGCAGAGAGCCCGATGCGGGGCTCGATCCCAGGACGCTGAGATCATGACCTGAGCCGAAGGCAGCGGCTTAATCCACTGAGCCACCCAGGTGCCCCGAGACACAAAATTCTTAAAAGCCTTACAAAGTAAGCAAATATAGTATATATATTCTATATATCTTTCTGTGTGTGTATGCATATATATATTTATCTATTAAAAAAAAAAAACTAAAGAAGACAATGTTGTCCTTTCCCTCTCTGAAGAAAGGGAAATCAGATCAATGAATAAAGAGATACAAGTGGATATTAGTGTACTGAATTATATAATCTGAACACTCACAAAATGCTACTGTCTTTTTGTGTTAACAGAGAAGCACAACTTCTATCATCTGTTGAGTACTTATTACAGACATTGCTTTAAATGGTTTATATGTTTTATCTCTTTAAATCTTCCAGGCAATGCATATGTGACTGATATTACAGGTGCAGAAATGGGTTCAAAAGCAATTTGTCTGGATTTGAACCCAATCTATCTGATTTCAAAACCATTCCTTTAGCCACTATCCCATACTGCAAAGGATTATTTGGGATTAGGGTGGGAATGGTGAAACAATAAACAATGTTTGGGAGAAATGCTGTATTATACAAGGTAACCATGGGAGCCTTCTGTTGTGCTTACGAAAGAAAAATAGAGTGATATGAATTATGAGGGCAAATCATGTGCCCATGACCCTAATGTGCTTGCTGAATGTGACTAGTCCTGAAACCTGCTGTTATATCTTCTTGCTGCTGCTAAATAAATCAGACTGAGTCTGTTTTTATTAAACAAAGACACTAGTGATAAAGCTGTGGCCAACATATGGCACTCCATCTACTTATCACAAGCATAGATTAGCAAAGAGAAAGTTTAATATATACATTCATGCACACTTAACAGATATTCAAATGCTAAATATGATTAAGCTTCTGGATCACTCAATATGTCCTTTAACCTTATGATTATGTGATTTAATAATTGTTTTCACATCAAAAACCAAGATGCTATATACAATATATATCTCAAATTCTGTAAGATTAAACTCTCAAGAAGTGAAAGGAAATAAACGATAGTCCCAGGAAATCAAACATAAATCTGAGATTGTCTCAGTGTACTACCTGCTAATTGACCATTGAGGTAGTTGTTTCAAGCCATTCTTCCACTGGTTACTCCATAGTTGCTGGCACCAATACAGAAAGGCTGTAATCCAAAGTTTCATGCACTAGTACTGGGGTTCGGAAATCGATTTTATACCCCATCTCCTGTTGAGCTAAAGTTTCCTAAAAATCTCTGACTTTGAAAAGATTCTATTAATGAGATAACTATTCTAAAGGACTCTTGGACATTTACTCATAACATTCTTTTCCTGCTTCTACCCAGAATATATGTTTTTCATTATAATTATATAGACATATGATAATACTTTCAATAGAGACTAGGAGATTGAGACTGAGACACATAACAAATCCTTTGCCAGAAAAGCATAATAAGGAGTGATATATTAATGGACTATGAAATTAAGTTTAGGTTAATCTTAATGAATACAATTAAAAACAATTTATTCACCCTAAGCAATTTTTGTCTAGATTAAAGTGATTCCCAAGAAACAGAAAGGCTAATGGAGTTTGTTTGTTATTTTTGGTCACTTGAAGTATGACCTTGCACAACTGACAAACTCTTTTCATATTAGCTTCCTCATTTGAAAAATGGGAACAATAAGACCTTACTTGCAGGACTATAGTAAGGAATAGAAATAGTACATGTAGGGGCGCCTGGGTGGCTCAGTGGGTTGAAGCCTCTGCCTTCGGCTTGGGTCATGATCCCAAGGTCCTGGGATCGAGCCCCGCATCGGGCTCTCTGCTCAGCAGGGAGCCTGCTTCCTCCTCTCTCTCTGCCTGCCTCTCTGCCTACTTGTGATCTCTGTCTGTCAAATAAATAAATAAAATCTTAAAAAAAAAAAAAGAGAAAGAAATAGTACATGTAGAAGTACATAGGATAAGAAATGAACAGTCTATGACAGCTATAATGGTTGACAACAATCAACCATAAACTCCATCTTTAATGTATGTTCAGTGTTTATTAGTATGAAAATAATTACATGTGTTCTTTAAAATTTTGTTTTCAGTAAAGGGAGTATAGGTGGCTATATATATTGTCATGTGAATTTCTTATCTTTGGAAAATGACACAGAAGACAGAAACTATTAATTTATTAAATGAAAATTTGTCAACCTAGGCTACTTGAAAACAACAGTAAAAAAGCCAGAATCTTTTTTTTTTTTTAAATGCTGGAAATGGGTACCAATTTCAGGTCACTTTCACCTAGGTGGTATTTTGAAATGTATTCATGAAGGTGGCATTTAAGGAATTTCAATAGGAGGGGAGAGGAGGACAGAGCTATAGATAGGAGGAAGAACACGAGTAAGGCACCCAAATAGGAAAGCACGATTTATTAATTGGAAACAGAGTGATTCAGTTTGGCTAAGCATTGTTTCCCAACCTGGGGACCTAAGAAAGTGATCCATGAATACTTATATTGCTTATATACACCAGATATTGTTTATGGACAAACACCAAACACATTTATGTTGCATGTATGTATATTAGTTTCATAGGGCTGCTGTAACTTTTTTTTTTTTAAAGATTTTCATTTATTTATTTGACAGAGATCACAAGTAGGCAGAGAAGCAGGCAGAGAGAAAGGAGGACGCAGGCTCCCTGCTGAGCAGAGAGCCCGATGCGGGGCTCGATTCCAGGACCCTGGGATCATGACCTGAGCCGAAGGCAGAGGCCCCAACCCGCTGAGCCACCCAGGCGCCCCTGTAACTTTTGTTACCATAGACGAGGTGGCTGCAAATAACAGAAATTTATTCTCTCACAGTTCTGGAATCTAGAAGTCCAAAATCAAGGTATCAACATGGTCATGCTTTTCCTGAAGGCTCTAGAAAAGAATTATTGCCTCTTTTTGTCTAACTTACTTCACTTAGCATAATACCCTTTAGGTCCATCCATATTGTCACAAATAGCAAGATTTTTTTATTTTTTAGAGTAGAGTAATATTCTATTAGATAGACAGACAGATATCATACTTTCTTTATGTGTTCATCTATTGATGGATGCTTGTATTGCTTCCATATCCTGGCCTTGTAAATAATTCCACAATAAACATAGGGGTGCATATATCTTTTTGAATGTGTTTTTGTTTTTTTTTAGTAAATTCCCAGTAATAGAACTAGATCATATAGTATTTCCATTTTTAATTTTTTAAGGAATCTCCATACTGTTTTCCATATCTGGGAAAGACAAATTATCATTTGATTTTATTTATATGTGGACTCTAAAAAACAAAACAAAGGAACAACCAAACAAAACCAACAGACTTAAATACAGAAAACAAACTGTGGTTGCCAGATGGGAGGTAGATGGGGAAATGGGTGAAATAAGTGAAGGGGATTAAGAAGTTCAAACTTCGAGTTATAAAATAAGTAAGTCACAGAGATGAAAAGTACAGCATAGAGAATATAGTCAATAATATTGTAATAATGTTGTATGGTGAAAGATGGTGACTACACTTTCTATGGTAACAAGCAGAGTAATGTATAAAATTGTCAAATTGCTATGTTGTATACCTGAAACAGATATAACAAAGTATGTCAAGTACACTTCAATTAAAAAAAAAAAAAAAGTCCTTCATTGTCTCTTCCTAGCTTCTGGTGGTTGCCAGCAATCCTCAGATTTCCTAGGCTCAGAGTAGCATAACTTCAATCTCTGCCTCTGTCTTTTCATGGCCTTCTTTCCTGTGTCTGTCTTCACATCATCATTCTTCTGTGTGCCTGTTTGGCTGTGTATCTCTTCCCCTTTTTTTATAAGAATACCAGTCATATTTGGTTAAGGGCCTACCTAATCCCAGTAGATCCTCATTTGAATTAGATAGGATCTACAAAGGCCTTACTTCCAAACAAGGTCACATGCCCAGATCCCAGGCAGGACTTGAACATATTTTGTCGGAGGGAGGAGGACACAATTCAACCCATAACACAGTGTGTGTGTGTGTGTGTGTGTGTGTATTCAAATATATATAATTATTATGATTTTTAAAAAGCAGAAATTATTTAAATAGCATTATTGAATTAAATATATCTTTTTAATACCATATTTTTCTCAATGGATATTCAAATAATAAATCTCTCTGGGAAGAGTCCAGGAGTCCACAGTTTTTTTTCTTGATAAAAAGAGTTGTACTTAAAAATGTTGAGAGTTATTGTTGTAAGTTTCCTGTCCAGAACAGAATGAGGTAAACTAGAAAGTAAGTTTAGGTATGGAGGGCCTTTGGTACTAAGTAAGATAAGGACTCTGGGCTTCCTTTATTTGGTAAAGAGAATTATGGGTGACTTTTTGAGCAGATGACACATACGCACATAGATGTTATTGTGATTAATATATTAAAAATTCTTACCACACCACTCTGTCCACCAAAGTGGAGCTTTAGGAAAATTACCATGTACAGGATGGACTGAAGAAGAGTGAATGTGGAGACAAGGAGAGCGTAGGAAGTGAGTAGGATCTCATTGAGGATAAAAAGAACAAGACACATGCTGGGCATATTGCCAAGGAAGAAGGGACAGAGGTCTGACCAATCTGATGTGAACATGTATATGTGTGTGCATTTGTACATATGTTTATGTGGATATTTGAGGGTATATGTATGCAGTATGATGTTTGCGTGCTTTTGAAATTCAACAGTACTTATTATTTCTGTACCACTCATTTGTTACTTTTAAGGTTTTGACTTGCTAATTACATGGAAAACAATTTATTTCAGCTAGTCTACTTTCCTGTACACAGTAGGCCATCAAATATTTGTTGGCTGGTAACCATCAACATTTTAGCCATTCCAAATCCAGGTCCAATTTGTTAACAAATATTGAATTTCTATTTTGTGTGTGTGTTTTCTGCTCAGGACAAAAACTAGTCAGGTGAAAAAGATAGAAATAAGTAGTTGGAGGAAAGTTGAAATTAAAATTTGGTGAAGAAACTGTAAAAAGGCACTTAGCTAGTCTACATGATTTCAAGTTCCCAAGGCAGGGCAAATTATATACATTGGTCCTGACAGAATCTGAAAACTAGATCATGTTGAACAACTCTCAGTGGTCTTGAAGAAGTCTTGGAGAAGTGCTGGAGGATTAAAGTGCCAAAGGGGAGAAAAAGGAGATAAATTCTTGAAAAACCACAGCAGGTAGCTGAATATTATCTACAAGTAAGATTACAGAACGGTCCGTTCACTAGAAAAGGAAGCAGTAAGTCATGTCATCACATTAAACACATTTTCTTGTTTATGATGTAGTTATTGGAAACTGATAATAATTCCTATCTCTTTATAGTTTTTACTTAAATTTCTCCCAGACACAGAGACAGTGAATCTGGATTTCAGCTCGCCAGTTGTCACGTTCCCTTATGATTCTCTTCTGCACAAGTTACAGTAACATGAGCTAGTTGTTAGCATAAGGTGGTAACTATTTCATAGTTGAAGGATTATATAAAACAGGTACTTATAAACAACTTAAATCAGTGATCTTCAAACTTTTGGTTATGACTTACAGTCAAAGATTCATTTTACATGATTATCTAGTGAGCACACATGTACATATCTATGTGTATATATGTGTATCTATGTGTATGTAATTTAAAAAATAGATATTTTACATTCTGTTTGATACTTTACATTCTGTTTCACTAAACTGCTGGTTGCAACCGTCTAATTCTATTTCACTACTCACAAATGGGTTGAGGTCTATAGTTTGAAAAATGTAAATTGATTTCAATCAGAATGTTTCTAGTGACAAAACAGCTGTTTGTATCCTGTTTCATCAAATATTTGGATGAAGATATATAAGGTTTGTGCTAAAGTTTGCAGATAATATAATAATAAGACAAAATTTTTGCATAATAAAAATAGGATTAAGAAATTCCCAGCAAATTAAATTTACATGGAAAATTAAACAGAAAAATGGAATAAGATAGAAATAGAATTAAATTAAATTTAAATATGTACATACAATTCTGCACTTTATATCTCAAAATCTATATGTGAGTGTTGCTGCTTAGCAGCAGCATGTCTACAACAAAACAAAACAATAACAATGAAACAAAAATCTTGGTGTTTCATTTGATAAGAATTTTAAAACGAGGGGAATGGAACTGAAATTATTTGGAAATCTACAATATGCCAAACAGGAATCATTGGTGCATTAAATGAATCATTAGTGTCACATTGCTGTAAAACCTAGAGCCAAACTAAACAGAATTGATTTGGGGTTACATTAACAGGAATTATATTTCTAAAGGTTGAGGTTTGTTTAAGAGTTACTTTCTATATTATACTGGTCCAAACCTATTTACCTGAACACCTTTTCAGCTGAAGTTTAGAGGATAGCTAGAAACCTGTTCTTTAAAGAATATGTTAAGGGAATGGGGATGTTTAGCCTGGAGAATTGCTGTTTTCATTCATTCATTTTTTTTTTAACACCTTTATTCAATGGAAATTATAAGCCAGCCATGTTAGCAGCTGAAGACACAAAGAAAACCACAACATTGTGTTTTCCCACAGCCAATGAATGAAAACATTATTTACTGACCCTTGTTATTGCATTAATACCTTAAAGGTATTAATTCCTTTCATCCTTTAATCCTATGAATCTCTACTTTGGGTTGGATAAACTATGGCTTTGAAGATAAGTCATTTGTCCAAGATTACACAGGTAAGTGGCTCAGAAACTGGAATCCAAACTCAGGTCCTACTATACCAAGCATGTATTCTCAACCACTATGCAATATTGCTTCTTGATATGTTATTTGCAATACCAAATTACTCTATTGTACCCCCTGAAAATAATCTAACACTGTATGTTAACTGTACTGGAATTAAAATTAAAAAAATATTGCTCCTTAGAACTCAGATGCATGGGCTTCTTATCTTTGAAAAACTGCCCTTTGAAAATAGAGGTATGCATCTATTCAAGTAAAAATGTACACAAAATTAATATTCACCACATCAATGGCTTTAATCTGGAGAGTTTAAAAAAAGAACATTTTAGGTAGGTTCTATTATTATGTAACTGCTTTTATTTCAAAAATATTGTTAATGCAAACACTAAGCTATTTGTACATTTACCGGGAAATAGGCTTTATAGGCTAAAAAGAAACATACCTGCTGTCTTTTCTAAACTTTATGCTTTGGGGGATAGTATTGAAAACACATAACTGTGTAATTATAAAGACTTGTATGTGGTTATAATTGGTTTTACATGTGTTTATAGGTCATTCAACACATATTGTGCCTGTATACTAAAGGTACAAGGACACATTTACTATGTGCTGGCAGCTGAGTTCAAGTGATTCATTGAATTCTCACTTCCTTATGGGGTAGGTATTCTAGGAGCTAGGAGACTAGCTTGATAAATTGAGTAGACTGTGCAGGTGGTAAGTTTTGAGAATTATTCCAATGCTTGTGCATTTTCCACACTACCATACTGCCTTCAAGGAGCTGACAGCATGCTGGAGAGTATTTTTTAATTGGTAAGCTCTTTTAAATATTTCTGATATTGAATTAAGTATGCAACAGAAGTAGGGTCTTCCTACTTTGAAAAGGTTATATCCTTTTAACCCACTCCCTGTCTCCACTAAAGGAAAATGAACAAATACAAAACGAATAAGAAAAACAAAACCAAAGTGCACACACATACTGCTTAAGAAACAAAACAGAGAAAATTAAAATGAAAATATTAAGATGATGTTAAGCTATTCATTTGAAAAGGAAATAGAAAGTTCCGGTTGTCACTGTCTTTCAAAGCACTCATGCAAGAAGTCTAAAAATAGCAAGAGGTAGAACCTGCTGCCATATTTTTTTATACAGCAGGGTGAAAAAAAAGCTAGTGTGATGATCTTTCAGTCTGGATTTACATATTGAAGTTATATCATTTTTGATTTACAAATGAAAATTGTGCTCATAAAAGTAGACAACACTATAAATAAAAGACTTGATAGGCAGTTATATATGTTGCAGGGATTTTAAATTATATCTTATCTAAGTCACACTATTAAAAGTTACTGGTTTTGCAAGTTTTTCATACAGTTTCAATCATTTAAGCATTTTATAATTCAATTGCTATTTAATATAAATGGACATACCAATTACCACTTCTTTCAAAAGGATTTTTTTTTTTTGCTAATAATTCAACTCAATTTGCTAATTCAACCAATTCAGCGCAAATTTAAAACAACTAAAAAGTAATTGTAAGTGCTGGTTTTGAGGAGCTTTGTTATACATAACCTATAGTACCTTAGAATTTTACCATGTTCCAATATCCTGAAAGTTAACTTGACTAGGTGGCCCAGTTAAATATGAGTAATAACTGGGTTATGATAGATTTGTATATTGACTCTGTTTATTTGAGATGACAATTAGAATGACTTGAATATACCTCCAGATACCAACTATTTCTGGTGGCTTGTAATATATCTTTATTGAAAAGGGAATACTTCATGAAATATTAAAGAAAATTAATCCTTCATTTCAAAGGAGAAAACAGCAGTCATGCCTGTTTAGTTTTAATTCAGGACTAGCAGCAAGATTACTGTATACAGTTTAATTTTCTTAAGCAATAATATTTTTGTTTTATATTTATATTTATACAGGCATAGTAATCTACTTTGTTTTGCACATTAAGACTGGTGATGAGGATTACCTGTATTTTTAGATACTTTCAAAAACCTCTGAGCTGTACATGACTAAGGAAAAGGGAGGCATCATTAGTTGGCATCATACCTGAAGATCTCAAGAGATTTCTGTAATATGGGATATGTAGCTCCCACCAAACTACCATATAGTGTCACTCAGTGCAGCCTTTTTAGGCTGATAGGTGAGTTCAAGAGCTGTTTGTTGTTCAGAGCTCCATCCAGAGCGGATCACTGTTTGACAAGTTCTATTTTAAGTCGTGCCTGTGTGTGCAGGTGTCAGCCTCTTTCATAGCTGTAGAAAAAGACCCATTACACTCCATCTGTAGCCTTCCCCGACAATGCAAGATCTTTCCCCGTGGTGCGTTTGTTTCTGCTTTGCCAGCCACTTTTTATTTGGGAAATTGGGGGATGGGGGGCGCTAGGCGGGTAGTACTGCGAGGAAGGACGAAGAGGGGCAGAAAGAGGTCGTCTGCCACTCCCCTACCTTACAAGGCACGTGGCACTGGCAGTGGCAGCTGCTAGATGCAATGATGAAGACGAAGATGATGAACCTCCTCTTAGCAAAAGGATATTGAAGGAAGGAGGAGGAGGCAGCGAAGGCAAGACACACACTCACTGTGTCCTTCCCTACAGGGAGAATCCACCCTCTAGGGAAAAAGTACAAGGAAGCCACTACCTGTCCCGCCTCTACCAGCTTGCCCCAGGGTCTGGCATTGGTCCCCATGCACCTGCTCACCTGTCTATCGGCTCAGGGTGGTTGGGGGAGGGAGGAGGGGTGTCGGGGTGGGTGGGTGGAAAAGAGAAGGAGGGCAGGGCAAAAGAGGGGGTGCACCGAGGGCTCCACCCCCGGAGACTCTGCGCAGGCGCAGTGGCCGCTACCGCAGGCAGGGGGCGGCAACATGGCGGAGTGAGCGGCGGCGTCGGGGCTTCACAACAACAGTGGCGCCCGTAGCAGCAGTAGCAGCAGCGTCAGTAGCGTCGGCTACAGCCTGAGCTTCAGCACCGGCCAGCGTCGTGGCCAGCTGCTCGCCCCTCAGGGCTTTTCAGAGCGGCGGCCGCATCTCCGCGGGGGGCGGGCCGGGCCGGACGGACCGGGAGGGGGAGAGAGAGGAGGCAGCGGTAGCGGCGGCGACAGCGGTATAGCTGCTGGGCGGGCACTGCCGCTCGCCGGGCAGCGGTTAGCGGCGCAGCCACCGCCGGGAATAAGCCTGGGAATAACCCACCGCCTCCGCCGGGGAGGGCGCCGGAGCGGGCCGGGCTGACGCGCAGGCGGGAGCGGGCCCGGCGCCGCGGCGCTGGTGGATGCTGGGGCTCCGAGGCGACGGCCGGGGGGCGGGGGCCGAGGCAGGTATAACGGTACCGGCGGAGGCAGCGCCTCTGCTCTTCCCTTCTACCCAGGAGGGGGGCAAATGGCGAGCGAGAAGCCGGGCCCGGGCCCGGGGCTCGAGCCTCAGCCCGTGGGGCTCATCGCCGTCGGGGCCGGAGGCGGAGGCGGCGGGGGCAGCGGCGGTGGCGGCAGCGGGGGCAGTGGGATGGGAGAGCTGAGGGGGGCGTCCGGCTCCGGCTCGGTGGTGCTGCCCGCGGGGATGATTAACCCTTCGGTGCCGATCCGCAACATCCGGATGAAATTCGCAGTGTTGATTGGACTCATACAGGTCGGAGAGGTCAGCAACAGGGACATCGTGGAGACGGTGCTCAACCTGGTAAGGGAAAAGGCGTGCTCTCCATCTGCCTCCCAGCCCCCCATAGCTTGCCTCCCCAGCCTCTTGCTCCCACACACCTCCACCCCCAGGGTCGCATACGCTGCGCGTCCCTGGGAGCCCCGATCGTCGGGCGGGTATTGCCCAGCGGGTGACCTGCCTGCGTGCAGCCTTAGCCACGCCACCTCCCAGCTCTCCTCTGGTCCTCTCCTGCCTCCTGAGTGCGGTGCCCAACTTAACACCGCTTATTATCACTTCTCCTGACTATGAGCAGAAATTATTCCTTGCCGTGCAGGTTGTGGGTTGACTTGAGAGTTTAGTTAGGGGGAGAGGAGGCCTCCTTTTCTCTGGGGTTCTTTCTTCTACACTCTTAATTGTCTGTGGTGTCGCTCTCCGAGGATGAAAGCCTTGCCCCTGGAGCCTAAATTCCCCCGTGCTACCGAAATGTGAGAAGCGCATTAGCTCTAACTTGAGCAGCTGGGGTGTGATGTTTTCAAATGAGGAAAATGATGCAGTTTTGCATCTGCCTTTAAATATATTCAGAGGCTGTGATGGAGAGTGTTGTGGCTGTATTTTGCATGCCCCCCCCCTTTCCCGCCCCATCTCTTTTTAGGCAGCCTTCTTTCTTTGTAATATTGCCCAGGGTATGCTGACCTCTTAGACATTTTTTTTTTTTTTTAATGCACACAAGGTGTTAAAATGTGAGGGCACCCAATCATACAGGTTGGTTTCTATGGTTGCCTTCCGAGAGCGTGGCATGTGGATCAAGACTAAAGGCAAGGTGTTAAATGAAGCCGTGGGTTTTGGTTTCTTTCATGATAAGAAAGAGTTACAGCAGAACTGTGTATGACTTAATGTTTTGCGCTATCTACAGAGAGGCTAAGAAGCGTTCAAGATGTCAGGGGAAGAAATGAGAAGAAATAAAGAAAGCAGAATCATAAATTACGGATAATTAAGAGTAGTTCATTTTTAATGTTTTGCAAATGCAGTTTTGCTGCAGCAAAGCTTTTAAAGCAGTTTCCTCTGCAATATCTAGTCTTTGATACACTGTTAAGGTAGGGTTTTGGAAGACAAGGCTTAAATCAGGAGCGGATCAGTTGACTTGTGTTTGGTGTGGAGTCACAGAAATGTAAAAATATGTTTACAAGGAGATTTTATAACACCTATATAGTCTGATTTTTCAGCCAAGCAATTATTTTTATTTCATCTATTGGAAAACTGAAAGAAAGCTGCAACTACAGCAGTGGTGCCCTGAGACGTGGATTAATGTCTGTGGTCTTATGAACCTCTTAAATTCACAGAAAAGTTAAAGCTGCTTTTTTCCCCCTTTTTTGCTAGTATGTCAAGTCAAAGAATATGTGTTTGCTTTGTTATATTATTACTTTTTACATAGAATACACCTCTTTCTACTCTACCTGTCAAATAAATCACCAAAAAAGTCATTGTAAGTTTGGGGGAATGTCACCTGGATATAACCAAATTCTTTTCAAAACAATGACAGAAATATTGTTTCTTTTAACCAGCTGCAAATAGGAGATCAGTACTTGCCTTTTTAAAAAACAAGCAAGATGAAATCTCAAAATATATTAGTATATTAGCAGGTACTGTATTTCTGTAAATTTAAAAGAACACATATAAAGTTTTTTTTTCCAGTTTTCACCTAACCAATACCATTTTTTAACCTTAGGTGATGTGATATTAGGTTATTTTAATAAGTGTTTGTATGCTTAGTACATTTTAACATGATAAGAGGCAATAGAGCTCTCACAAGCTGGAAACTGATTTGAATGTGTAACCAGTTTGGACTCTGCAGCAGTAGTGATGTATGCCAGATCAGTTCTTAACAGATGGGGTTCTATACATATACAGTTAGGTTAAGAAAGGAAGTGAAATACTTCTTTTGAAATAGAAAAGAAATTTAACTCTCTTACAGTGCAGTAAAAATCTGGCGTGAAGTCTCAGTATGCAAACATTATGTTAGAGATTAGCTTTACTGTTAAGCTTAATTGGAGTAATCAGAAATAAGGTAATACTGAAATGTTATATCCCAAATCCACATAAGACCTTTAACTCATTGATTTTGGAATAAAAAAGGTTAGGTTTAAAATTTCTTTGTACATATTTAAAGGATGCAGTAGTTCTTGAAACGTTTGGGGAAAAGAATATATGACAAAGGGAGCTATTTGCTATTAAGTTGTTAATTATATTGATTTTAGAATACAAATTGATCACTTGAAGGGTAATATTTCTTGAGCTGTAGGTTTAGGGCTTTATCTTTCTAATATACTCATGAAAAAAATGTCATGCTTAAGCTGGTTCTGAAAATACTTGGAAATCATAGGCATTTAGAAAATAATTATCAAAACAATTCTGTTAATAAGTAAATCAGTAAAATCCATTTAGGGAGCTTCGTGACTAGTTAGAAGTTAGAAGCTTCTAATATTATCTCTAAAGTGAGTTTTTTCAATTTTCAATCTTAATTTAAAATATTAAATTAAAAAAGTAGGTAGAAATAGTGAAATCTCTATCACAGTGCCATTTATGACAGAAAAGAAAGGAGGGAAACTGATGAAACTTCAAAACAAAACAGTTTCTACTTAAACAGTCTTAATCAGTCACTTTTGCCAAAATATTTATCATTTTTCATGTACATTCTATATCTCTAGATAAAATGGGAATACTAATTCATGGTTTTCAGGTGTTTTTTTTCTCTTGCCTTGCCTAAAGAATTAAAAGTTTTGCTGAGTGAAGTTTAAGTATGCAGTAAAATATAGGGTTTCTACGCAGTCATAGCTGTAATTTTTCTGCTTTTGTTTGCCAAGGTAGAGCTGTTTCCATTAATCAGGTGGGTTATGAATTTGTCGAAGAATCACAGATGTAAAGAGAAATAAAGTGATTAATTTCAATTGTAGATGGATATATTTTGTATAATGATATTGATAACTTGAAATGTTAAAATATAGCACCCAATATTTATATTTACAGAATCAGGAAGATGAGTAAATCAATTTATAAATAATGTTACAATGATATTATAGTGTCAAGAATTTTGCAGTGTAGCTGTGAAAGAAGCTGATCATCAACAAACTTTGACTTTAGGAAGAATTATTTAATGTAGCAGTACAAGAGAGTCCTAACTCTAGATAAGGAATTTGGTTGCCTGTTTCAGTTATAAAATAGGCATACTGCTTAATCGAGTGCTTCTTTTGTAAACACCCTTAACATATGTTTGTATAAGGCTTTTCTTTCCTTGAAGTAAATGCTATGTAAATATCATGTGTTCTTTGTTTATAAATGAAAGTTTCTTTTTATCAAAGATTTTAATATAAACATAGTTTTAGAAAAGATAAAATAGAGGATTGATATTTACTTAGTGAAAGAATTCAGGTTTGAATAGTTGTCTTAGGTAGTATAATTCTATAGCATTTGATTAAAAATTTTTTTCCCCAAATTACAGTGCCATATCAGTGTATCTTTTTTTTTTTTTTTTAAGATTTTATTTATTTATTTGACAGAGAGAAATCACAAGTAGAGGAGAGGCAGGCAGAGAGAGAGAGGGAAGCAGGCTCCCTGCCAAGCAGAGAGCCTGATGCGGGACTCGATCCCAGGACCCTGAGATCATGACCTGAGCCGAAGGCAGCGGCTTAACCCACTGAGCCACCCAGGCGCCCCATATCAGTGTATCTTGTAAAAAAAATACTTCCTCTGATAATTTCATTTTTTTACATGTGAATGGCATATTATATTGAAAACAATATAAGATACTTACCCGGGATTTTGTGGGCAAAGTTACTCTCCTCTCTTGCATATGAGTCATAGTATTTTTGTTAATAGGGAATTTTTAAGTGATTCTCTTGTGATTGAATGGGACAGTAGCTTTTTTTAGAGTTTTTTCCTTTGTAGTTTGAAAATCAGAATCATTTTCCCTTTAAAGATACATAGAATTTCACAAACAAAAGGTATATTCTGCATTTGAACTGAATTTATTTTAAAAATATGTAGTTGCATCTTGGAATCATGAAAGTCCATAATATTAACAAAATTACATTTACCTATATAAAAAGAGAATTTCCTGCATTTTAATTTACATTGGCATGTAAGTCATTTCATATTAACTTGAATTATTTTATTTTTGCTATTGAGTATTGCAAATTAAATTAAGAATCCATTTGTAAACATTGGAAGTTACACCATCAAGAGTTCTGAGATTTTCCACAGAAAGATTCATTTAGTCATGGAATGACACCAAAGCAGTATGGATAAGCCCTGAGAAATGTATAGAATTGTTGAATCATTATGATGTTACATTATGATGTTACATTATGATGTAACACTGTATGTTAATTATAGTTGAATAAAAAAAGAGCAAAGTGCAAATACTCTATAGCCAGATTATGATCAAGGCATATTAATTTTAAATAAGTATTTTGTATATTGCTAGTCAGTTTTTGGCAAATACTATGCTGTTGAATAAATGTATCTCAAGGTTCTATGTTTGCTATGCTTTCCCCAAACACAGTATAGAGAAATTCATTGGAGTTTATTCAATTGGAATAAAAAAAGTTAGGTTTAAAATTTCTTTGTACATTTAAAGATGCAGTAGGTCTTTAAATAGAAACTTTTGGGGAAAAGATTATATGACAAAGGGAGCTATTTGTCTTATCCCCCCGCCCTCCATTTTGGATCACTGATGTGCTACTGTATCCTAAAATTCAATCATCCACATTTTTGACTGTTTATTTAAATATTATTTTACATCAGTTTCATAGGCTTCTAATTTTTTGCCTGAACTTTTCACATTTCATGCATTGTCAGCATACAGGTATCCCCTGCTTTCCAAAAGTTGATGTTTTGCCATTTCACTTTTATGAAAGACCTATGTTAATACCTGTTTTTGTTAACCAAAAAAAAATCTGAAGATTTTTGCTTTTACAAAAAAAAACCATTACTGTACCAGTAATAGGTCTTTTGTCTTTTTTTTTTTTTAAAGATTTTATTGATTTATTTGACAGAGAGAGATCAGAAGTAGGCAGAGAGTCAGGCAGAGAGAGAGGGAGGAAGCAGGCTCCCCGCCGAGCAGAGAGCCTGATGTGGGGCTCGATCCCAGGACCCTGAGACCATGACCTGAGCCGAAAGCAGAGGCTTTAACCCACTGAGCCACCCAGGTGCCCCCTTGGGGCACCTGGGTGGCTCAGTCAGTTAAGAGTACAACCCTTTTTTTTTTTTTAAAGATTTTATTTAGTAATAGGTCTTTTGTAAAAGTGAAGTAGCATATTGCCAACTTAAGGAGAGTGGGAGATACTCTTCATTTTATGCATTTCGACTTTTGAAAGGTTTCACAGAATACTCTACTTTTGGGTAGTGGGGGAACCAGTATCTCCTTCTCCAGAGATACACCTATCACTCTCAAATATTTTTATTTATTTATTTTCCTACTGTTGTTATTTATGTGTGTTACCCCTCCTATGCTGTGAACTCCACAAGGGCAGGAGTCTGATTTATGCATACAGATGGTCCTTGCCTTAACTGATGGCTCAGTAATTTTTAGACTTTACAATGGTCCAAAAGTAAAACACACTCATTAAAAACCATACTTAGAATTTGACCTTTTCCTCGGTTAGTGATATGTAGTATGATACTCTCGCGTGATGCTAGGCAGCAAGTCACCTCCCTATTAGCCACTGGATCATGAGGTGGACAACTGATATACTCAGCCATTCTGTACCCATACAACCATTCTGTTTTTCTCTACTTTCAGTGTGTAGTATTCAATAAATTACAGGAGATAATTCAACACTTTATTATAAAATAGGCTTTATGTTAGATGATTTACCCAATTGTAGGCTACTGTAAGTGTTCTGAAAATGTTTAAGGTGGGCTAGGCCAAGCAATGATGTTCAGAATGTTAGATGTATTAAATGCATTTTTGACTTTTGATATTTTCAACTTACAATGGGTTTATCAGAACATAACATCATAAGTTGAAGATACATATTTATCTTTTATGTTTTGGTTCTTGGGTAAGTTAAATGCATTTTGAGTAGGAAGGACCGTATTATTAGGCAGTAGAAGACCAGTTTCTCAGCAGTCAACAGTAACGTCCAGACCCAAGATCCTGAAATAAATGAGACTCATTTAATGTATTGCCTAGTTTCGTAACTAGAAATGTGTGTTAAATATGTATGCATTATGTAGACCTTACTATATAGGTAAATGTTATTTTTAAACTGACACATTGGAAGAAGTAAGTATCTGATAAGAACTTTTTGTTTCAATAAACCTATGTATATATCAAATGTATAAGCACATGACAAAGATTATGTTCTTATTAGCAAAGAATACATATAAGGCTTTGAATAGAAATTAAAAAGTTATTGGGACACCTGGGTGGCTCAGTCAGTTAAGTGTCTGTCTGCCTTTGGCTCAGATCATGATCCCAGTGTCCTGGAATCAAGTCCTGTATCAGGCTCCTTGCTCAGTGAGTAGCCTGCTTCTCCCTCTGACTGCCCCTCCCCCTGCTTGTGCCTGTGCTTATGTGCACTCTCTCTCTCTCTCTTTCTCTGACAAATAAGTAAATAAAATCTTAAAAAAAATTAAAGTGTTTTTGCAGTATGTCATATTGCCAGGAATAGTGGACATCTTTTGTTTTTGTCTCTCTGGCATACATTTCCCTTTTTGATAAGGGCACTGTAGTTGCCTTTGAGGAAGCACTTACCTGCCGTTTTTTAGTTCAGCTGGTTTAGGTGGGCTGGGTATCTAACCCAGGCATGGCCAGAATCACTGTGATTGGCTCAGGGTTGAACATTTAACTCAAGGGGAGTCATAGGGTCAGTCATAGGACTTGTGCTGAAACTCATTCTTTTGGGGATGCTAAATTGGTATCATCCTATAGTTGTGGGAGCCTGTATTAGAATTTGACTTAGTATGGGGAGAGAGAGAAATATGTCCTTTTTAAAAAAACAAAACAAAACATTTATTTGAGAGAATGTTTGTGCATGAGTGTTTGCGCATGTGCATGAGCAGGGGAAGGGGCAGAGGGAGAAGGAGAACCTGGAACAGACTTCCTGCTGAGCATGGAGCCCAATGGTGGGCTCCAAGCTGGGCTCAATCCCAGGACCTCGAGATCATGACCTGAGCTGAAATCAAGAGTGGATGCTTAACTGACAGCCACTCTGGTGCCCCAAGAGAGAGAGAAATACATTCTTGATTCTGCTTGAACCTCTGGCATTCTCTGGAGAGAATAATCTATGGAGATTATTTTCTAACCATTAAATTCTCTTTTAAAGTTTATTATTGTTGTTAGCTTCAAGTCATTTTAAATTGGGGCTCTGTCACTTGTTAATGGAAAGAATCCTTCCTAGCATAGACTTTAGTAAATAGAAATGGTATGTTGTAAGGAATAGACTTTAAATGTTGAAATGGAGTAGAAGGCAATGAAGACTTTGCTTTCCCCTAGCAATTCCTTTTAAGGAATTACAGAACAGCTGCTTTAAATTGTCACCTGGGTATCTTTGCCCATGGAATTACTGAGTTGGTAACTTTAGGGGGATACTTTAGTTTTTGGTCACTTTTTTGTGGCCTTTGATAATGTTTTAGAGGAGAGCAGCTAGCTTTGGTGCAAGCTGGCATGGTTGAAAGACAGGGAAGAAAATACTGGGAGACTGAATGTTGTTAGGATATTGAAAAGATGGAAATCTGGATTAAGCTATATCTTGACAAGATTTCTGGCTCTGATGCTAATTCAACCAGTTGATTGAAGGTAATTGACCAAAAATTTCTTAGGTTTGAGAAAACTACTTTGAGAGGGGTGCGCGGTCGGCTCAGTTGGTTAAATGACTGCCTTCGGCTCAGGTCATGATCCTAGAGTCCTAGGATCGAGTCCCGCGTTGAGCTCCCAGCTCCATGGAGAGTCTGCTTCTCCCTCTGACCTTCTCCTCTGTCATGCATCTCTCTCAATCTCTCTCTCTCTCTCTCAAATAAATAAATAAAATCTAAAAAAAAAAAAAAGAGACTTCAAGAATAACTTCAAGTCTGGGAAACAAAGATCTGTATTCCTTTCCTTCTAAGGCAGTTCTAAGCTTTAGTAAGAGGAAGTTGGCTGCTAAAGCAGCGTAGCTGCTGGATGGAAAATCTAAGCTATGAGCTATGAAGGTGAGCAGACAAGTGAGGTCTTCTGAGTTAGTAGGAATGAGTACATCTGCATTGGTTGAACAAGCAACTGCATTGCCAGGATAAGAAGTTCTTGCTACTCTAACCAGTAGTGTACCGTGTGTGCTTCAAATTAGTGACCATGGTTTACCTTTGCCACTCTTCTAAGTGCAAATTATTATTTATGTTCTTTACCATCCTATATTAAGTATCAGGGAGGTAGCTAAATTTATTGTATAACTACATGTTGTCAGGTAATGAGGTACCACCAAAAAGAATGCACATTTGGACTTGACCAATTCATAACATAAAGTTTTATTAGACTTGTAGCTTGATGCATTAACTTGACATTGTCTTTGTCTCTTCCTCACTCCCTGCTCACCCCACACCTCCTTGAGGCTATGGTAGTAACATCTTTTTCTTCTAAAGATTTTATTTATTTATTTATTTATTTTAAGATTTTATTTATCAGAGAGAGGGGAGAGAGCGAGCACAGGCAGACAGAATGGCAGGCAGAGGCAGAGGGAGAAGCAGGCTCCCTGCCGAGCAAGGAGCCCGATGTGGGACTCGATACCAGGACGCTGGGATCATGACCTGAGCTGAAGGCAGCTGCCCAACCAACTGAGCCACCCAGGCGTCCCAAGATTTTATTTATTTATTTGACAGACACAGTAAGAGAGGTAACACAAGCAGGGGGAGCGGGAGAGGGAGAAGCAGGCTTCCTGCTGAGCAGGGTGTGGGGCTCCATAGGACCCTGGGATCACAGCCCAAGCCTACGGCAGACACCTAACAACTGAGCCACCCAGGTGCCCAGTAGTAACATTGTTAAACATGGGTATTAAAGAATTATGTATATATGGAGAAGTGAATATATACATGAAAAATTATGTATACATACCTTATGGGCAGCCAAGGGCTAGAATGTTACAATTTTCTGACATTTTGGCTGTATAACATCCATTTTTTCTGCTGCTAACAGTTCTAGATTTTTTGAGACTCCTCTCGAAGTCATCCCTTCTTGATTCTTTGTTTATATGGTTTGGGGTTTCTGTGGATTCCTTTCTGCTTTCCTGAATCAGAAGCAGAAACTGGACCTGGCTCATCAATAAAACTTTTGGTTAAAATTCTAGCTGCACATCTGAGTAGCTTGGTAACTTCTTTAATTCTGTCAGAGAAAGATATTGACCATTAGTGTTGACAAAATGTTAGAATATAAGTCTGTATTTGACTGGCAATCTGTCACCATGAATCAGGGTATGCTTGAGAATGGACCTATCACAGAGGCACCTAGAATGAGGAGATAGATTACCAACAACATCTTTAGAACCGTTCAGGTCAGTTGTATCCCCTGACCTTTCAATGCATTAAGCTAATAAATTTCTTATTTTGCTTGAGCCAGTTTGAGTTGCACTCCACTGACTCCTGACCAGTATTCTAAATAAAAAAAAAAAAACAAAAAAACCCCAAAAAACAAAAAATCCCCAAAACCTTAGGTATTAAGTATTATAGGACGAGTCCTAAGAAAAATATTAACTTGGCAAAGGACTTGGTATATTTCAAGAATACATATTGCTCATTGATATAAAAATTTATTTTCACTAATAACAATAATAATGTACAATGAAAAACAAGTGATTAAAAAATTACCATTGTTTCCTAGGCATGCTAAAATAATCATTTTTAAAAGATTATTTATTTATTTGAGAGACAGTGGGTGCGAGTGAGTAAGCATGAGCCAGGGGAGGGGCAGAGGGAAAGGGAGAAGAAGACTCCCTGCTGAGCAAGGAGTCTGACCCCAGAGCTGGATCCCAGGACCCCAAGATCATGACCTGAGCTGAAGGCAGACACTTAAGACCCACTGAGCCACCGAGGTGCCTGGATAAAGTAGTCTTAAATGATGTTGTAGGGTATGTAAAATGTTAACAGCTACTCTGAATGACATTTTAACCCTATGTATCAAGAGATTTAAAGATGTTCTTGTCATTAATTCTTAGTTCTTTAGGCTGAGGAAGAATTACCTGGGGACAGGTATGAGGGATAAATGTAGTTTTATGATATAAGAAAAAATTGGCAACAACCTAAAAGTTCAACAGTAGGAAAAGGTTAAATGAATTATTTTACATCCATATTATGGGATATCACACAGCTGTTAACACTTTATGTGCCTCAATTTCCTTATGGGTAAAAGGGGATATTTACCTCAAGGCTGTTGGGCAGATTAAATGAAATAGTGTATGTAAAGCCTTTGGTACACAGTTTATTTAGGGCTTACTATTATTAACTTTATTCTTATCTTGAGCCTGAGGATCATCTGATCATAGAAAAAAGACAATGATCTAAATAAAACTGAGCTGTTCTCTTTTAGTTTGGAGTACCTGACCCTGATGAACCTGTCAGAGAAGGGATCATAGGTACTTACAGATCAGGCTCTTCTGGTGAAACACAGGAGGTCTGTTTTCCAGCATCCTGCATTGTCTGTATTAGTGCCTGAGGTAGTTTTTCCTAATTACCTACTTTGAGTAAGGTAGATGGAAAACTGGGGAAGGAAATAGATAGGAGGTAACACAAGTTTCTTTGCCTAGAATCAGTTCTATCTCTTCCTTTCCTCACATGGCTGTATTTTACATTTAGATGTAGTAGGACATGATTGGTGATCCTAGTAAATAATTCTTCCCTCTGGGAGTATTAGCTTAAATATTTAGAAGACTTCTTGAGTAACAAGCCAAAGGGGGAAGTTAGGGGATTAAAAACTATTTTGTGATCTGTTGTTTTGGAAAACAATATTAGCCTATAGGTTAACAGCTCTTAACTGTTTAAAATCCATTTGTGAAATTGTACTGTGTTAACTAGTCCTCAGAATAACTTCTTGTTCGGATACCACTCTATAGATGTGGATACTAAGGCTGCAGGAAATGTGTGTGAGGTAGTTAGATAAGTCTGTCTAGGTATTAAGTAGCAGAGGTGGGACTCAGGCCTTCAGATTCAAAAAAGCTAGAGTCCTTTTCATTATTAAACAAAGTGAAGCTACTTAGAAATCATCCCAAAGGCCAGCACTATATGGAGAGTGATGTTGGTAGGGAGGGTCCAGCCAGTCTCAGTGAGCTGGTGCTATGGTAGGGAATACTGCCCTTGGAGGACTCAGGACTAGCTGTTTACAGGAAATCAAAATGAATGTAGGACAGTTTGATGGATTTGTATACAAAAAAGATTTTAGCAAAAGTTAGTGTGAACTATTTATTTTTGAGTTTTTGGGAATAATTGATTATACAGTGTTATAAATGGTAACTAATTTTGAATTGTTGACCTTTTCTTAGGCTACTTTGAACCAAAATAGTAGCATACATTAATATATTTATCTTATATAGAGAAAGTGGATATGTGATATGTTAGTATTAATTATATGGACCACCACATATATCATATTTGCATGGATAAAACAAATGAGTTATAGAAGGAATTATTCTAGGGTCTAGGTAATATAAGTTCCCGTAATTGTGATTCCTTTTTCAGTTTAAGAAAATAAAGCAAACATTGATAAATAGCAAATTTTATGGAAGTGTAAATGTCTAGATACATTTATCTTTAGCAAATACCTTCATATTCTGAGAGATATAACCTGCAGCTGGTTTAAAGATGGCATACATGTATTTCTACAGTTATCTTAAAATTTTTTACTTGTGGGGAGGGATTGGCATTTATAGGTTGGGTTTGGTTTCATACTTTATGTTTTTAATTATTCTCTCCCAACCCCATTGAAGTAAATGTGGGTTTACTTTAATATAATAAGTCAACTGTGGCTGAAGTTAAGTGGCTGTCCAAGTTTGCAAAGCAGTTTAGTTGGAGAAATGAGACTAAAAGCTAGAGGTCTCATTTCCAGGTTCATTGCTGTTTAAAATATATAGAAACCTTTGGGGCGCCTGGGTGGCTCAGTGGGTTGAGGCCTCTGCATTCGGCTCAGGTCATGATCCCAGGGTCCTGGGCCCTGTGTCAGGCTCTCTGCTCAGTGGGGAGCCTGCTTCCTCCTCTCTCTGCCTGCCTCTCTGCCTGCTTGTGATCTCTGTCTGTCAAATAAATTAAAAAAAAAAAAAAAATAGAAACCTTTAATGATGGTGATGACAGTGATAGCAGCTTACACTTATTAAATCCATACATGCCAAGCAGTATGTTAAGCATATGATATGCATTATCTCATTTTATCATCTTGTTGTTAAATGTAAAATCTTCAGTGAAATAAAAATAGTCTTCTTTCTAAGTTACACTAAGTCTGATATCTTAAAAGAGAAGTGTTTTGAGCTTCAGTTAAGCAATATTTTATTATAAAATGTCATAAAACTATTTTACTTGATTTGTACTAATTTTGTATAATTTAATTACCCTTTTGAAGTCCTTGAATTTAAATTATTTAAAAAACTTATGAGATAGGAGTCATCACTGGAAAAGTGTTCCTTTTATTATATTATATTGACTGTTACTTGCTAAATAATTACTGCATTTCTTAAGTCATCATATTTTTCCACCTTTCTCTAAAAAAACACCTACTTGTGTTTCAAGATTTAGTTCTCATCCCCTACTTAGGCCATACCTTCCTGGAGCTCCCCCTAAAAGCTCTTCCTCCAATCTTGTGCTTTCCCATATCATTTTGTACATACCTTAGAATCAGTACTTGCACATTCTATTTTAAATATTTGTTTACTTGTCAGACTACCCTAGAGACTCTGAATCCCTTGAGATCAGAACATTGTGTTATTCACCTTGGTTTCATGAGTACTTATCGTAGAATCTGGAATTTTGTGCTGCTTATTGAACTTGGTTTTGGAATGAGGATTTTTTTTTTCACCTTTGATATTGTGTGCTTGTTTTTGACACTTTTGATTTGGGTATAAATCTTGTCTTCGCAAGCTTTTATGGTTCTTTCAATTTCTATGTTTGCCTCTTTTGTAACATTTCAATTTTTATTTTTCTTGGGGCAGGGGGAAGATAAATATTTTTAGGTGTGTACATGCATGGTTTTTATGTTTAAAAGAAAGTTTAAATTTGAAATGGGTTATAGGGTCTTCAGATCTGGGCAAAAGTCTAACTCTATCTCTTACCTAGGCGAGGAATGAGAATCAGGTAGATTAAGATCCTGTGGTCTTTCACAGACTAGGAATTAACACCTAGATTCCCTGACTCTTCATCCAGTGCTTTATCCATTTTATCTTGGTGCCTACAGTTGCGCTTTGCCCCAGCTCTTATCAAATAGAAGCATGCTTTTTGTTTGTTTGCTTGTTTGTTTTTTGTTTTCGTTTTTTCACTCAGGCAAGCTCAGGATACTTAAATGACCATTCAAGAAATTACTGAGTAATCCTAACCTAGTGTTCTATTGTCAGAGTAAAGATACTCATTGGGCATATAAAAAAGAATTTTTTACGTAGTCCCTCCCTTCAGTAACTGGAGGTTCAGCACCAGGAAATAGAATAAGCAGATACATTACAATGGTAAATAGTGATATTATAAAGATTTACATAAAATGCCATAGAGACAATGGATCCACTAACTTTCCGTGGAGGATTCCAGGAAGGTCATCTTGTTAGGTGACTTTTGAACTGGATTTTGAAGGACAAGCAACTGTTTCCCAGGATATAAAGGGCAAGAATGGAAAAGCTTTCTATAAAGAGGAGGTAGCTTGCATAAGGACACAGGTCATGAGAAAGTGTTTCCATGGTTTTGTTTTCTACTGTTAACTATAATCTACTGTTAGATCAACTTCATTTCTTTTTATAGAAATCCCTCTATTTTTATTCCATGAGTATTCACATTTTTCCCCCCCTCTCAGGCTTTTCAGGGGAGGTATAAAATTTATTAGAGTCCAATTCAGTTAATTATTTCAGGAGCTCAATGTATATAGATAGGTATCTTACTTATACTTACCCAAACTTCTGATAAATTGGCTCTTTGACATAGAGGGGCTTATCTTTTTCCTGTCAACTTTTCCTTTCTTCTGACTGTTATACTATTGTGTAATAATTATGTACACATAGTAGGCATTCAATAAAAACCAGGTGAATAACCAGAACTTCTTAACTATTCCTAAATTGGAACTCTGTACCTATTAAATAGTAACTCCCCAGTCCTTTTCCCTCAGGCCCTGGGGACCATCATTATACTTTTCTGTCCCTATGAATTTGACTATTCTGGGTACTTCATGTAAGTGTAATCATACAGTATTTGTCTTTCTGAGTCTGGCTTATTTCACTTACCATATGTCTTCAAAGAGTAAGAGTTTTTATTCAAACCAGTCTCCATTGGCAACACAGATAAGATACTCTGGAGACTATATTTGTATGTTACATTTATAAATTCATGATCTGCATGATCAGTCTCTTTGTTGATGGAACCAAAAGAACGTAGTCCCCAATAAGAAAAAGTAATTTCTCTATGACTCAGGTTCTTTACTCCTATTTCTTGAATATTACGTGGAATAGAGATATATAAACTAGTAGTAGTAGTAGTAGTAGTAGTAGTAGTTCTTTAAAAATTTACTCCCATAGTATAACTGTTCTTGATCCTTTTATTTTGGGACTTGTCAGAAAATCAGCATAGAGTTCTTACCCTGTAAATTCTTAGTATTTCTCTTTCTTCTCTTTATATTAAAAGCCTAACATAATTTACATTTACACTGGTAAGACAGTCTCAGAGGGTGAGGGAAGGGAAGAGACTCAGCAGGCCAAGCCAGAATTCTCTTTGAGTAGGCACAGGGAAAGAAAGACCAGGGACATTCACATATGAATAATTCTTGTCACCTAAAAAATTAATTAATTATGGAAGATGGCAGCTAATTTGTTACAGTGATTTCAGTTTTTTATGGGATACTCAGTAGTGATTTTTACCTCAATTCCTCCTTCATTTAAAAAAAAAAAACAACAACCTGTAATTTATTTTTCCTTGAGAGGTTTTTTTTTTAATGTGCTTCTATTAAAAAAATCTGTTTGGGTGCCTGGGTGGCTCCATGGGTTAAAGCCTCTGCCTTTGGCTCAGGTCATGATCTCTTGGGGTCCTGGGATCGAGTCCTGCATTGGGCTCTTTGCTCAGTGGGGAGCCTGCTTCCCCCTCTCTCTGCCTGCCTCTCTGCCTTTTTGTGATGTCTGTCTGTCAAATAAATAAATTATTTTAAAAATCTGTTCAATTTTTCTTATCTCTAAAATTTTTCTGTCAAGTTATGTACCTAGTTACAAGCTTCTAGAGAGCATGCCCATATCTGTTTGAAGTCATTTTATATAATACACAGCTTCTGAAGATGACATTATTTTTAACCCCTTTTCCCTTTGTTTTTAACAAATAACATAATTTAGCTATCTTCTTTTATACCGTTTCAGTATAGGTCTAGCTTATCTTTCTATTTCCAAAGATTTTATTTTTTTGAGAGTGAGACAGCAAGCTTTTGTGTGTGTTTTGTGGGGAGATTATGGGGAGGCAAGCCAACTCCATGTTGAGTACAGAGCCCAATGCCGGGCTAGATCTTAAGATCCTGAGATTGTGACCTGAGCTGAAATCAAGAGTCTGGTGCTTAACTGACTGAGCCATGCAAGCACCCCTAGGCCTAGCTTATCTTAAATAACTTACTAAAGGTTTATCAATCATGACTATATTTATGCTATTTTAAAGATTTTGTTTATTTGACAGACAGAGATCACAAGTAGGCAGAGAGGCAGGCAGAGAGAGAGAGGGAAGCAGGCGCCCTGCTGAGCAGAGAGCCTGATGTGGGGCTCAATCCCAGGACAATGGGATCATGACCTCAGCCGAAGGCAAAGGCTTTAACCCACTGAGCCACCCAGGTGCCCCTATTTATGCTATTTTAAAGTCTAATGAAAACTATGACTCATTGTATAAGCTTGTCTTTTCATATATTTACTACTTGTTTTGAAGTGCCATCTCTTTTTGCTTGTCTGTAGCTATACTATACAGTGTAGAAGCCACTCCATTTTGGGACTATTGAGCACTTCTTAAAATGTGGCTAGTAAGAATATAGATGTGCTTTAAGTTTAAAATACACACCGATTTTTAAGACTTAGTTTGGGAAAAAAATATATAAACTCTTATTATTAATTTTTATATTGGTTACATGTTGAAATGAAAGTTTTAGTTATATTGCCTCTTGGGTTATTTTATTATAAATAAGTTTTATATATATATATATAAATATACAGATATTTATATATATGTTACCCTCACCTGTTTAATTTTACTTGTTCTAATGTGGCTATTATAATTTTTTAATTATATATGTGGCTGACATTATATTTCTCTTATTTTTTTGTCTATAGCTAACTTAAATATTGGGTATACAACTAACTCAGTAATTAGGTCCTGTAGGTCTTAAATTGAAAACTTTGGGAAGTAAATTATACTTTGCCTGATTTTCTAAATTTTCATATAAGTTACTTACCCTTTATCTTTGGAGAAAAAAAGATTCATGCTTAACACTGCTATTAGAGTATGTTCATCAGTAAGGAGGAGATGATAGATTCACATTTTTAAGCTCTCATTGAGGGAAGGGATATGAGAAGAGATTCCTGATGCCTGGTGATGGGTCTGATACACTGTAAGCACTCGATGAATATTAACTTAAAATAATGTTTAGGTTGAGATTTGAAAAGGTAGTTGATGATAGGGTATATGACACCTATATTTTATTGAGTAAAGCTGTAGCTTAAATATACCTGTGTAAATTTGTGCCCTGTGGAGAGAGAAGGTGAGTTTGGTTTTCAGTGCCTACCTACTGTCTTGAAGGGGAGGAGCTAGATCTCTCTGGGCATTTGTAGTTCATGAATAAGAGAGAAGGTGGAGGAAGAGATGAAAGGAACGGAACTGCGGGTGTTGGAAGTTATTTTGAATTTTTTCAGTCTCATAAAAATAGAATTCTAAAAATTACAATATTTTATCAAAGTAGAGTTAATGGTTTTCTGAAATGTAGAGGAAAATTCAAACTGGCTTGAGAGAGTTCAGTATCAGGATCACCATAAATAAGGCTTTTGCTTTAACTGACTTGGTCTTAATACTATATTGTACTTTTCTTCCTCTGAGCAAATTCTGTTCCCTCCCACCACTGAAAGGATGCCGGTTTTTCCTTTCTGCACTTCAAATTATAGTTTTTCATTTACCAGCATTTCAGAATTGAAAGAATGTTCCAAACCGCCCCCCCTAAAACTGTTAGCAGCTAGATCAAGTATTAGTATATGTAATAATGCACCAGCTATTTATAAGGCAGCATATTTACTTGTCTTGGTTTTTAAGAGTTGAGATTTAATGATTCATCTTTACCAAGGCGTGACTTTTCACAATGTAGTTTTCTTTGGAGTATCTGTACCTATGAATAAAATATGCTAAGTTGTGAATTTTCTCCCTAGCTGTTAATCTGTTCATATTTACTTGCTTGTTTCATTGCTATTATTGTTGAAGTCTTCCACCTGGCAGACAGCAGGCCCTAACTGGGTGGGATTGTAGGTTCAATCTTTTAACCATTGACTATACTAAGGTTAGATTCAGATGGAAATGTAATCCATTTTCTTAGTCTCATTAGTATCACACAGAGACTGAGTGAACTAAGTGGTCACAGTTCAACAGATTGCCTGAATGGTCATGGAATTGTTTTTGAACTATTAACATTTTCTCATCTGGGCTTTAGAATCAAGAACATTCATTTTTGGGATAATTGACTTATTTTGGGGATGGTTTGAGAAGCTGTAGAAGAAGCATTTTTCTCTATGAAAATACTATTTAGCTACTTTTTTAGGAATTATGTTGAGCAAATTTATATTAGTTAAATTTGCTGATTTTTAAAATTAATTATATTGGGCTTTTTAATTCTAGAGATAACATTCAACCTGATTAGTGATTGCACTCTGAAAGGTAAAGTATTTTAGTTACTGCATGACAAACTGTCATTCAGAATGACAGCTGAACCCACTTACATTGAACAATTGTGCTGCCAAACTGAAATAAATTGAAGATGACCTGCTTAGAAAATATGGGATATAGACATTTACAACATAGATTACAGTTCCAGAGAGAGAGTGGTTGAGGTTTTGGATCAATATGATAATGTATTTCGTATCTTAGAGCCTTAATTTATTATCTTCGTATGTAAAAGGAATAAAGATCTATTAATGGGGAGGTAGTTTATGGGAATACAATTTAATAATTAGATGTATTATATTTGTGATATATGTTGCTACTTGTTAAAAAGGGACTCTGTTAATGAAGTTTATTCCTGAAGAAACACCAGAGATCTTATAAATGCTTTGCTTTGTATTATGATACTCAGTAATGTTTAATATATACTGTTATCGAATTATAGCATTCTATAGTTGACTTTATTTTCTGATTGATTAAATTATTCAAGTTAGAGTACAATATTTAATTTGTAGTTTATCTAGTTCTTTTGTTCTTTTGTTTGCCCTTTCTCCCTTCCCTATTTAAATATTGGTCTATGGTATCTGACTGTATATACTCATTTTTAGCCTAGCCTCCATCTCTGACTGTGTATCCATTTTGTTCAAACAAATATTTATTGAATATTTGTATTCATGTATGTAATGTATGTATGTAATGCTAGGCACTGAGGATACAGTGAGGATACAGTGATCAAGACAACACCCTACCCTGGAGTTTTTCATACTGTATCAGGTGATAAATACAGGCAATTAAATGTTTAAATTCCTATAATAGAAATAAATGAGGGTATAGTGTGCCACACTGAAGAGAGTGACTTACTTATGAAGTCAGGGGAGGGCTTCATACAAGCGGTGGTGCTTGAGTTGAGGTTTGAAATATGGCTATCTGTCTAGAGCTGTGCAGTCTTTTGGTAGCCACCAACCACATGTGGTTAGTGACCAGAAGAAATGTTCTGAAAGCATAAAATGCACACTTGATTTTGAAGACTTGGTATAAAAAATGTAAAATTAGTAATTGAAAAATATTTGTTACATGTTGAAAGGTTACTTTAGATATATTGGGTTAAAAAATGTAATTTAATTTCTCATGTTTACATTTTCTTATAATAGGATCAATAAAATTTAAAACTACATATGTGGCTTACATTTTTACTGGGCAGCCCTAGTTTAAAGGGGAAATCTCAAAAATAAATGAACCATTGGGAATACAGAAATAAAATAATATGCTAGTATGTTTTCTTTCTTCATATGTATGGATATGTATATACGTAGGTGTCTGTGTATACCTAGATAACATATACTTGTACATACAGATGCATATCTATAATCTTATATTGTTTGAGCCACTCATATTTTGGGTATTCCTGTTATGTGTCAGTATACCACCTCCTAACTAATGCATTGACTTAATAGCAACAATTTAAAAACCACATATCATTGAGGAAAACCTTGTTCTCCCTGCTCTGGTAAAAATTGCCTAAATAATTCATGGAGATCAATATGGCAACAAATTAAAATGCATTTTATTGTCAGCAAATACTTTGGAAGGCAAATTGTAAACATTGCTTCAGAGTTGAAGAAACAATTACAATAAAATGTTAGGAATTTGTTTTGTAGGAGTTGGATGAAAGTGCTGTTACTTCTAATGTGTTTTGCTAGATATTTGCTTATATTATTTGCTAGACTGTTTCTTAATAAAATAAATGACTGCTTTTTGTGAATTACTATTTTAAAATATATGTGAAAATATACTTTCTGGAAATCATGTTTGTTCTATTTACCAAAATCAGAAATCAAGAAGTAATCTTACTTTTACCTGGAAAATAGGATATACAGTTTGTTATTTACTTGATTTATCAGAATCAGGGTCGCCTATTGTATTTAGATTGCTAATTTTAGTATTAATTATCAGGACTTCAAAGATTATCTGGTTTTTAGCTACAGAAACCTAGGCACAGGGAAGTTACTGATCTAATCTGGGCTTCACAGTTTTAAAATTGCCATACCTTAAGACTAGATTTCAGGTTTCTGAATTTCTAGACTAGCAATTACTCCTTCTATTATATTCAACTTGAGGTTGTTGGATTTGGCTGGTGTATTAGTTTGCTAGAGCTGCTGTAACAATTGCCACAAAGTGGATAGCTTGAACAACAGAAATTTATTTTCTCACATCCTTGTGAAGGAATAGCCAGGGGAAGAGCATTGTCTAGTTTACCAGGTGATTAGTTGGCAAACACTTGACACCCTCTAGATCAAATTAATACCAGAACAAAATTGGGACCAACAGGTGCTAGAAATTGTGGATTGGCAAAGAACTGTTGTGAGTGGCTTCATGGTGATTCACAGCAGTGTCCAGAGTAGAGAACCCATCATAGCAGTGTTCTAGGGCTGACTTGGCTAAAGGCTAGCACTGTCAATTTGGGTAATTGTCTAGTTCTTGAGAGTTGGTGGTGTGTGTTGTGGTTTTTCATTATAATTTTAGAATATACTTCAACATTTTTGGATGCTTTAACCTTGAAGGAGGAGATGAATCTAAATATTTTTATTTCTTGGGACCTAAATTGGCCCATATCTAGGATAGTATAGTCAAATCTGGGATAGAATGGGATTGGAAAGATGTTTCATTTCGTCAAGTTCTGAAAAGAGAGACCCATGTATAAATTAAAAAGTAGTAAGTAATGTGATCAGGCCTTTGTGGTTTGACTAATCAGAATTCAGATCCTGGGGTTCTTTTATTTCTCCTATGATCTTGACTCAAAATGTGTCTTAGAATACAAATCATAGAAGAGAAAGTGACAAACTATTTGCAAAAGTCAGGAAAAATTTTAAGGTGGAGGATCCTTTTGAGATTGGCTTTGAAGGGTGAGCAGGAGTTTGCGGAGTAGATAGAGTAGTGGAGTGAGAGCATTCTCCGTCTGGAAATTTGAATCAACATAGTATGTTTAAAGTAGTACCTTCTTTCTAGGAGTATTTTTCTCTCCTTGCAAATTACTGCCTATCCTTTAGAACTTAGCTTAAGCTTCCATGTCTACTGGATTCTTCTCTGACTCAATTAATTCAGTAACTCCATGACATAGGCACTTCTGTACCCTTTTTACACATGAGATAAGTGAAGCTGAGTGAATTTGAAGCTAAGGCCTTTGGGCAATGTGGAGGAAGAGGTTTTGGCAAGAGAGTGAAAAGAGCAAAGCAATCCATACATTTCCTGTAAATTAATTTGGTGAGATAGAATAGTGTTGTCTTATTCTTTCAGTACTTCTTGTTTCTCTCCTGAAACAACTGGATCGGTCAGAGAAGCTGACTTGTTCAGTGGGGAAGTGTATATAAATAGTCAGTGTTTCTTCTAGCTCCATTGTGTACCTGCTCATTTTAGGCCTTTTATACCTATGAGCTGATGTATCTGACTATATTTAGATTTATGAATTAATGTGTAAATGCTGTTTGAGTCAAGTCTGTTTTTGTATCCTGGTTTTCTGTAAAGAGCTTGCTTGGCCTTTGTGGTAAGACTAATCTGAATTCAAATCCTGACTCTGCCTTTTCTTTGCTTTGTGACCTTGAGGCAAGTATTGTATCTCTCTGAGCTTCTGTTTCTTTCTCTTTATGTTTGTAACTACACTGCATATGTGTGTGTGTGTGTGTGTATGAAAATCCATAAATACGAAACGAAATAGGTTATTTTCCTTCTTATTCCTTTCAAGTGGGAACTGTGTATGTGAATTCTATATATGATCATTATATTATTAACAGTTTCTGCTTCTGTACCAAATGTTTATTTAATACGTTGCTATGGAAAATGTGGCCCCCAAAACAGGTTTGTGTATTTGTAAAATGTTTCTTGGTCTAAGAGGAGATAAGGAGCTTGTTCCAGAATAGGAATCAACTTTGTAGGTACATTGTTTATTTCAAATAATTGTTTCTTTTTCCATAACAAAGCTTGCTTTTGAAAGAAGCGGAACATTGATTCATGTTCTGATTCAGTCTCTTCATTCATGGCTGGTACTCTGAGTAGCATGAATGGAGAGCACTTTTGGATGGGATATTTTGAATAAAGTTTAGTTATGTTGTTATTCTTTTCTCACTTGTGAAAAAGGTTTGCTATTGTTAGTGAAAAGATTATTGATTTTCGACTTGGAGTCTAATCTTTTTTTTTAATTAATTAATTTATTTGATAAATCTCTCTAGAGAGAAAGATCACAAGTAGGCAGAGAGGCAGGCAGAGAAAGAGGAGGAAGCAGGCTCCTCACTGAGCAGAAAGCCCTCCTCGGGGCTCCATCCCAGGACCCTCAGACCATGACCCAAGCTGAAGGCAGAGGCTCAACCCACTGAGCCACCCAGGTGTCCCTTGTTACTAACTAGTTGGGCAATTCATGTAAGTGTCCTAGACTTTATTTTGCCTAACTGAAAATAAAAACTGAGTTAGATAATGTTTGTGGTCCTCTCAGCCTTAAGCATGCTAATAATCCATCATCTTTCAATTTTTATTTTCTTTTAGAATCATAACATAGGACTGATATTAATGTAGGAAATAAAGTACACTGAGATAGAAACATGCTTTAGGAAGTTCCCCCCCCCCTGAAATCAGTATTTTTATTAAGCTCCTGTCAACTGTATGCCAAAAAGTTGGTCTTAAAGATAAAATGATAATAAAACTATATTTTGTTCATAAGTAGTAATATCCTGGAGGAGATAGACAAATATATAATATAATAGGTAATATGTTAGTGATCTGTACCCAAAATGTTAAAACAGGAGGCAAACATTTTATATAAAGATCCAGGCATTTTAGGCTTTGTGGGCCATATTGTGTCTATTGCAGCTACTCAACTTGTTGTAGTGGAAAGTCAGCATCATTAATTCTCTGACCTCAACTAGGTGTCCTGTGATTCAGTTCAATTCTGACTAACAACTTAGAGTTAGTACAAACAATATAAACTAAGGACTTGGTCCCATAAGTCTCCATTTCAGATGCTAGCTACAAGTGGGGCTACCGACATTTCTGCCTTGCTGAGTACATCCCCACCCTCAAGTTCAGTAATTTGCTAGAATGACTCACAGACTCAGGAGAGCACCATACTTACAATTAGTTTCATAACAACTCAGGAATAGCAAGTGGAAGAGATGTAGAAGGCAAGGTGTTAGGGGTGGGGAGTGGGTGCACAGAGCTTCTGTCCCCTTTCTCAGCACCTTTTCAGTGCATCATGTGTTCATCAACCTGGAAGCTTCCTGAATCTCATTGTTCAGGAGTTTTTATGGAGTCTTCATTATGTAGGCATGATTGGTTTAATTATTGACCACATAATTGAACTCAATCTCTAGCTCTCTGGTCACATGCTTGGTCTTTTACAGCTAGCCCCTCTTTTTAAACTATCTGGGGACTGACTATGAGTCACCTTGTTAGCATAACCTTAGGTATAATAAAAAGGAACTAATAATGGATAACAAAAGACACCTATGAAATGCCAAGGGTTTTGAAGGTATGTTCCAGAAACTGGGGGCAAAGACCAAATACATATTTTTAATTATACGGTAGTCAGTCTTAAACAATATGTCCGTGAACAGACATGGCTCTGTGTTTCAATAAAATCTTACTTACAAAAAAGCAGCAAGCTAGAATTGATCTGGTGGCAGTAGTTTGTAGACCCTTGCTCTAGGAAAATGGGAATGACTTCTCCAAGAAGATGACATTTGAACCGTATTTTCTCTTTCTTCAAAATTTTTTTGTTGATGTTACACTAATTTTATAGAATTTATAAAAAAGATCTTATTTATTTGTTTGAGAGAGAGAGAGAAATCACAGGTGAGGGGAGCAGAGGGGAAGGAAGAAAGAACCTGAAGCAGAATCCATACTAAGCATGAGCAGAAACCAGGAGTCGGATACTTAACTGACTGAATGACCCACAGCACCCCTAATTTGTAGAATTTTAAAAATTATATGTTACAACATTAGTGGTGTAATTTTAGTGAAAAGCTCAGTACTACAGTGGTGCTACCCATAGAGAAATTCTTGTTTGAGGATGCTTGGTGAGTGACCAAGGAAATTTTTCCACACATTTATCCTGATTACTAATGTGTTTTAGTATTCTTTGAGGAAGACTTCAGTTCTCAGACATTAATTCCTTTTCACTCCTATAATTAAGAAGGCTTTGAATATTGTCTACCAGATAGCAACTGGTAGGTAGGTGTTATTCTGCTGAGTGACCATGATTTTTATATTTCCTGATTAGTAATATTTTGTCTAATCTGTTATCATTAGGATGTTGTTTCCCATCTATTTTATGTTGAATCCCACTTTTTTGTTTTTTTAATAAAAAGATTTGGAGACTTGCATTTGAGTTTTATCCCTTTGACTAAGGGAGGCTGTGTGAGTTCCACATTATGAGAGCTATGCAATAAGAGAATAGAAATTTGGCATTTACTGCTGAATAATGGAGATTAAGACATGAACATTTAAGAACTTTTGGTTTTTGCCTCTTTTTTTCTTTCTTCCAGTGTATGAATCATATACTTTGGTTGCATGAAGGTTTCACATGGAAAGAATGATCATGCTGATAATTTATCAATTCATCTTGTTAATTTTATGTCTTAGTATGTCTGAAGTTTCAAATGTGCATAAAGATAAGCATTTGGAAGGCCTCTAAACAAGGAATATTGGAAATGGGCTATAACTGACTGTTTTAACAGGGACAGCAAGGGGAGGGTTTGGGTTTACTGTTATCCAGGTGTTTGGGTGATGTGCCCACAAGCTTAGGGTAGGGAATGAAGAGAATTGCCCTTAGAAATTATGATGAAAATGAGGGTAATGGGAAAAAATCTAATCTTTTTGGGATAAAATAAAAGCAAAGTTCAGAAGAACCAACGTGAAGCTCATTTTTTTTTGTGAGTAACCACAGATGACTTACTAGGATCATCCTTAAACTGAAGGGGCAGTTCCTTAAGTATGTTTCTGTATATGGGCCACAGCAATAGTCTATCAATCAGTAACACATGAATAGCTTATTCACTTGCTATTTCAACTGAAATATTTTTTTAAAAATTGAATACCTATTAAATATTGTTGGTACTGAATTAGGCTTATATGGAGTTAATAATAGAATAATAATAATTTTTATCCAGTACTTTATGCAGAAGGCTAAGCGTAATAATCTTATGAGATGAAAGTCCTGTTACCTACAATTTAGATACAAGGAAACAAGATTAAGTAATTTATCTTAGGTCACACAGGTAGAGTTGGCTTCCTGATGCCCAATCCTTTAAACAGTTTTTTCTTTCCTAGTAGATGTAGATTTCTTAAGTCTTATAAGAGAAATACAAAGAATTAATGGAATTTCTGAGGAGGGGTGGATAATATCTTTGGGGAGTGGAGCCTCAGGGAAAGCTTTATAAAGGAGAGACATGCAAGGTAAAATGAAAATATAAGGTGAGTCTTGGGTAAGGAGGGCATAGGATATTAGGTCACGATATGGAAAGTTATCTGAGACATAAAGTTATCTATTTGTTCATTGTGGCCTTTTGCGAACTCTTCATGCTGCTTTTTTCTCTGGAGAAAATGTTTGGATTTTTGAGGCTTTGTAGTTGTGGTATTTTATTTTTAGGAAACTTCTTTACTTCTGCTCTACTTGTTTGTATGCCTATCAATATGTATTTAAGCATAAATATGAATGGATGTAGATTATACTTGATTATCTTAAGCAGAATAAGTGGTAATATTAACTGCTACTTTAAGATTATTTATTTATTTATTTATTTACTTATTTGACAGAGAGAGAGAGATCACAAGTAGGCACAGAGGCAGGCAGAGAGAGAGAGAGGGGAGGAAGCAGGCTCCCTGCTGAGCAGAGAGCCTGATGCGGGACTTGATCCCAGGACCCTGAGATCATGACCTGAGCCGAAGGCAGTGGCTTAACCCACTGAGCCACCCAGGTGCCCCATTAACTGCTACTTTAAAGGAACTGTAATCCATCTTGATAATTGGGAGGCATTTAGCTTTCCAGACCAAGGTTCATGAAGTTCAGGATTTCCTGTGCCTATCATTCTACCACTTAGGCTCTACTGTTCACATTTTCTATCACTTGTTTTATCACATATGTATCCATCCATCAGTCCATCTTGGCTTTTTGTTGTTGTTGTTGTTTTTTATATATACATTTCAAATTAGGTTGTAGCCGTACATATGTATCTATTAAATCAGTTGTGGTCTCCCTATACACTTCCTCCCCCAAATTACATATAATGAAAAATCAATCTTAATTATAATATTTAATGAGTTTTGACAAATGCTTATATGAGGATAACCCAAACCCCTGTCAAGATAAAGAATATTATGGTCACCTCAGAAAGTTTCGGCCTATCCTCTACCAGTTAATCTCTACCCCATATCCCCCTAGGCATCTACTCTCGAGTTTTTTCCCACCACAGATTACTGCCATAGAATTTGTTTAAATGGGATCTGACCATAGGAATGAACCCTTCTTATTAAAGCTTTCTTCATTAAACATGGTACTTTTGCATTTTTTCATGTTGTTTCTCAGAAGTTTGTTACTTTTAATTGCTGAGACTGTCATGTAAGTATACCATCCTTTATCCATGCTTGTGTTGTTGGAACTCTGGGCGTTTCCAGTTTGGGACCATTATGGATAAAGCTTCCTTGAACATTCTTATACAAGTCATTTGGGGATTTGCAGTTTATTTACTTAGGGTAAATTGTTAAGAAGGTAATTGCTGGGTCAGAGAGATGATGTATATTTGGTTTTTTTTTTTTTTTTTTTTTTTTTTTTTTTTTTTTTTTCCAGAGCTATAATCTTTATTGTAGACAAAAGCTAAATAGTCTAGAGATCTATTACACAACAATGTAAATATACTTACCACTGCTGAATGACACACTTAAAAATACTTAAAATGCTAAATTTAATGTTATTTCTTACTAGAATAAAAAAAGCTAAATATAGTGGGAAAAATAGATAGGGTTTTAAGGTAATATCACAGTGCCTCTCTTTGTATAATTTCCTTACAAATCTTATTCAATTTTCATTTCTTTTTTTTTTTAGGAAACATTCTAAAATTTAATTTATTATGATTGAGTGAACATTTTCATCATCTATAAAGTTATTAGGAATCTTATTATTATAATATGTATAATTTGCCAAAACCTGTCAATCATCCTTACTTAAAAAATTGTTTGTCAGAATATTGTTAAGACAAAATATACCTGCTAGACCTTTTTCCAAATGGTTGAAGTCTTTTGTACTTCCAACACTATGTGAGAGTGCCTGCTCTTACCAGGATGGATGTATGTTATTTCATTGTGGTTTTAATTTGAACTTCTGTGGTAGCTAATGATGGTTAACAATTTTTCATGATTTGTACATATTTTTTTGAAGAGCCATTGAAATCTTTTGCCATTTTTAAATTAAAAAAAAATTTAGGAGTTCTTTATTCTTAGATACCATGCCTTTGCCAGATTTGTTTTTTGAAAAATGTTCACAGTCTTTGAATTTTTTATCTATAACTGTCTTCATGAGCAAAGACTTTTTAATTTTGATTAAATCTAATTCATCAATTTTTTTATGGTTTTTGCTTTCTGTGTCCTTAAGAAAATTTTGTGCTCACTACAGATGATGCACATATTCTTTTGTGTTTTCTTTTAGAAGCTTTATAGTTTTAATTCCTTTGTTTAATCTATAATCTATATAAAATTTCTTGTTTGTGATATGAGTTATGGATTCAGGTTTTATATCTTCCTCATATTGATCATCTATTTGTTTCATTATTACTTGTGGAAAAGACTTAATTTTCTCTTTTGGATTGCTGTAGCACCTTTGTAGAAAATTGAGTGATGTGTAAGTGTGATTCTGTCTTGTTCCAGTGATCTATTTGTCAGTCTATGCCAGTACTATGATATTTTGATTACCAGAGCTTTACGATAAATTTTGAAATGGGTAGTTTGTACATACTCTACTTTTCTTTTTCCAAGATAGCTTTGAATTAACTTTTGTTAATTTTTTCTTTTTCCAAGATGTTTTTGCCGCTGTTATGGTTTCATTTATATAAACTTTTTAGGATCCATTGTCAGTCTGCAAGGAGACCCAGAGGATGTATTACACATAGGTCCGCAGGAATGTATAGCTTCATTTGGTGGGTTGGGGAGAGTTGACGTCTTAAAAATACTGAGTTTCCTGATTCATTAACATGGTGTATCTCTTATTTGCTTGGGTCTTTTAAAAATTTCTCCCAGCAGTGTTTTAGAGTTTATAATTTCGTGGCATTATATATTTTTTGTTACATCTATTTCTAAGTGATTTATTGATGTTACCTGCTATTATAAATAGAATTTTAAAATTTCATTTTTTAATTTGTACTCACAAAGAAATCGATTTATATATATTATAGTCTCTTACTTCACTAAAATCACATATTTGTTTAATTAGTTGTTTTGTAGATCACTTAAGATATTCTCTGTAAACAGTCAAGTCTACATGTATCTAGCAATGACAGTTGTACTTTTCCTTTTCTGATCATTATCCTTTTTTTCTTGCCTTACTACACAAGCTAGGATCTGTAGTACATTGTAGACTATGTGAAGAGAGTGGGCATCCTTTAATTTTTCAGGATATTAGGGGGAAAATATTCATTATTGGAAGATTAAGTGCATTCATCAATACTGTGTTAGTCAAAGGTTTTTCTAAAAACCATTTCTCTGGTTGAAGAAATTCCTTTTATTCCTATTTTCTAAAGAGTTTTTATCATGAGTGGGTAGATTTTGTTAATTTTTTTGTGTTGAATGATACTCTCATCTGGTTTTTCTTCTTTGTTGTATTAGTATGGTAATAATTATTTTTTAAAACAACTTTCATAAGCTATAATTTACTTACCATAAAATGAATCTATTTTTTGCATAAAAGTCAATGACATTATTTTTCCATGGTCATTCTCAGCATAACCATAATGTACTTTTATTACATTTCTATCACCCCCCAAAAGAAAGCTCAAGTGCACTTATATATTCACACCTCCAGCCTCCAGCAATCCCTAATTTATTCTTTCTATATTTACCTTTTCTGAATATTTCATAAAAAGAGAGTCATACAGCATGTCATCTTTTATATGTTTGACTTTTGCCATTTATCTTATGAGGTTTACTCATGCTCTTTTTTATTGCCAAATACTCATCCATTGTGTTTTCTTTACATCTGATTATCGCTTTACCAGTTCATGGACATTTGAATTATTGTTGCCATTTTAGTTTTATTAATAATACTCTTTTATATAATTGTGTACAAGTCTATGTGGACAGCTATTTCTGTAGATATGTAGGAGTGGAATGCTAGGTCATATGGTAAATGTGTGTTCAACTTTTTAAGAACTGCCAAATTGTTTCCCAGAATGATTGTACCATGTACATTCCCAGTGGCAATGCTAAATTGATTTTTTAAGTGTTAAAACAACTTTACATTCTTAGGATAACTCTGCTGTATTTTCCATCTTATATATTGCTGGATCTGGCTTGCTTACAATATTTAAGGATTTCTATGGCTGTGTTCATGAGAGAATTTGGTCCATAATTTTATTTTCTTGTAACGTCCTTGTTGGGTTTTGCTACCGGGACTATCATAAAATAGGTTGAAGAGTGTCCCTTTCTCCTGTACTATGAATAAGTTTCATAGAATTCACCAATGAAAACATCTAGGTCTGTACTTTTATTTACTGGAAGGCTTTTTGATAATGAACTTTTTGATAAATATGGGCTATTTGGATTTTCATTTATCTTGTGTCAGTTTGGAAAGTTGTGTTTTGCAAAGGATTTGTCTGTTTTATCTAAGTAATCAAATTTGTTGACATAGTGTCATTCATAAACATTTCTGTAATTGCTTTTAATGTCTGTAGGGTTTGTAGTGATAATCCATTACAGACGTTGACAATTTGCATTTTTTTCTTTCTCATTTATTTGAGTTAGTGGTTTATCAATTTTATCAATTCATTTCAAAGAAAAAATTTGGCTTTGATAATTTTTCTTTTGTTTTTTATTTCATTGAATTCTGTGCGGTATTTCTACTCTTCTACTTGTTCTGTTCTTTAAATGCATAAAATGAAACTTTAGGTCAAGGAGAGCTTTTTCTTTTCTAATGATATATAATTCTCTTTAAGAACTGTTTTAGCTCATCTCACAACATACAGGATTTTGATCAGACACATTAGGTGTATTGTTTTTGGAGGCATTTCTAAAGTTTTTACTGTTATTGGTTTCTTTTCTTTCTTTCTTTTTTTTTTTTTTAAGATTTATTTATTTTAGAGAGAATGAGCATGCAAGCAGGGGGAGGGACAGAGAGAGAGGGAAAGAAGCAGATTCCCTGCTAATGGAGGATCACAATGGGGAGCTCAATCCCAGGAGCCTGAGATCATGACCTGAGCTGAAATCAAGAGTTGGACTTGAGGTGCCTGGGTGGCTCAGTGGGTTAAAGCCTCTGCCTTCAGCTCAGGTCATGATCCCTGGGTCCTGGGATCGAGTGCCCCATCAGGCTCTCTGCTCAGCCGGGAGTCTGCTTCCCCCTCACTCTCTGCCTGCCTCTCTGCCTACTTGTGATCTCTCTGTCAAATAAATAAATAAATAAATTAAAAGGAAAAAAAAGAGTTGGAGTTAACCGACTGAGCCACTCAGGAGCCCCTTATTGATTTCTATAAATATTTTTACTTTTCTATTCTAGTCCTCTTTTTTTAAATTGGTACTGCATTTACAATTATATTAGATCTTTGATTTTGTCCTACAAGCCTCTGAGTTTCTATTTGTTTTCTCCCAATTTTTTCCCTCTCCTTTTTCTTTAGATTAGATAAATTGATTTATCCTTAATTTCACTGACTCTTTTTTATCTAATATGCGTTTAGCTTGTCTTGTGAACATTTTTCTTTAAGTATCATAGCTTTCTGTTCTAGATTTTGTATTTGGAGCTTTGTAGTTTGTACTTCTCTGTTATTATTTCCAATCTTTTCATTCATTATGAGATTTTTTTTTAAACTTCCATGAAGACATTTATAATAGTTGATTTAAAATCTTTATCTGCAAAAAATGAACAGATGGAACACTATATCAAAAACTAATGAAGTATTCTATGATGGCTAACATAACATAATAAAACAAATAAAATCTTTATCTGCTAATTCAGGATCTGGGTCATCTCTCTGTTGATTTCTATTGATTGTGTTTTATCTTATGAATTTTCCTGGTTATTTGTATGTTAAATAATTTTGGATTGTATCCTGAACACTGTGAATAATGCTGTGTAGAGATTCTCATTTTGTTACGCTCTTCTGAATTTTGTTGGAAAAATTTTAAGGTGTCTGTTTACTTGGATAAACTCAAACTGCAGAACTCAGTGGTTGGCAACAGTTGAAATTTCATGAATGCGAGTAGTTATTGGTTCAGCCAGACATTTATCCAGAATTTATTTAGAGGGCTTCTTTTCTCTAGTGCTTTTGTTTCAAGAATTGTTTCTGTTACGTTCAAACTGCTGGGATTGTCCCTAATAGAAGCCTGTTAATTCATGATGTAGATTAGGGCTTTCCCTAAATAAAAACTTGTAAGAAACAGGGAATTTTATATAATACCATTACTGTTTTATACCTATAAACTCCATTTCTGTTCTTTCACATGTCTGCCTTTGTTTGCTCTTCTGCACCTTCAGAAAGCTGTTTTTAAATAATTTGTCCAGAGTTTATAGTTCTGATCTGTGCTGTGCTAAGAACCAGGTCATTAAGAGCAGATTCTGCTTCTATCCTAAATTAAAATAAAAGACAAAACTTAATGTCCCTACTAGTTCACCCAATGATTATAGAGTCTCTTATGTGTGCTTGACAACATAGACCCCTCCTCTCAGGGTTTTCACATGTACATAGGAGAAATAAATATAAACAAGTGTGAGAAATACAGTAATAGAAATACCTGCTTGGAAAGACAATAGTGGAGAAAGTGATTGATTCTCACTGGGCTAGGCAATATGGACACACTGGCAGAGAGTTTAAGGGATGAATTCTGAAGGAATATTATATCTTGCTTAGAGTTTGAAACGTTAATAGGTGTTTTTAGGCAAACAGGGAGGGAGGATGGATGTACTATGCTTTTAAGTTTCAATATATGGATGTTATAAAGAGGCGATGTAAAACATAGAGTGAAGTTCAGCTGGAAATTTTAACTTCTCTTGCCTTTCTTCCTTCCGTTATGTCTGACTTTAAGATTTCCTCCACTTAAATCATTGGGTGACTGCTCTGCTGATTTACTAAATTCAAATGTGACCTGACCAGTTTTCTCTGTGTTCTACAAATATTTAACATTAGCCCTTTAGCTGGGAAGAGTTGAGAGCTAGAACATAAAAAAAACCACTAGGTTTTTAGCCTGGTCCTGAAAGCATTTCAAATAGCTGAGGCAACAAATGGGCCTTGATCACAGTGGTAAGCTCCTGGTAGGAATTAATTATTGTTTAAGAATTGATCAGTGGGGACACCTGGGTGGATCAGTGGGTTAAAGCCTCTGCCTTTGGCTCAGGTCATGGTCCCAGGGTCCTGGGATTGAGCCCCACATCTGGCCCTCTGCTCAGCGGGAAGCCTGCTCTTCTCTGCCTGTTTCTCTGTGATCTCCGTCTGTCAAATAAATAAATAAAATCTTAAAAAAAAAAAAAAAGAATTGATCAATGAACAGTGTTAAGTCCCCCTATCAGCTAGTCTATTTTAAAGTATTTATTTGGGGGCGCCTGGGTGGCTCAGTGGGTTAAGCCGCTGCCTTCGGCTCAGGTCATGATCTCAGGGTCCTGGGATCGAGCCCCGCATCAGGCTCTCTGCTCTGTGGGGAGCCTGCTTCCTCCTCTCTGCCTACCTCTCTGCCTACTTGTGATCTCTGTCTGTCAAATAAATAAATAAAATCTTTAAAAAAAATAAAGTTAAAAAAAAAGTATTTATTTGTGTCAGGGATCTTTGCTCTATTTGTATAAGAATTTTAATAGATGCACATTAGAAGCCTATTAATTCATTTTACTTTTACTAATAGTTCCAGGCTCATCTTAATGTCTAGATTAACTGTCCAAGTTTGTAGTTGCTGAGTCCCTTAGAACATTGGCACTAAGAACCAAGAAAATCTTAACCATCCGTCTAGGGAAGGGGTTAGCTTCAAATAATTTTGAAACCTGGAGTCCCTTAATTGGGAGAAAAGGAGCTAAGATGAAATGAACAAATCAGCAAGTGTTAAATTTTTGATGTGGTTAACAGATATTGGAGAAAGGAATAGCATCCTTCAGTGGTTACCAGTTACTCTTAAGGTAAAGCTGAAAATTCTTCATATGACCTGTAAGCCCCTACATGATCTAATACCAGCAGAGCTCACTTGTCTCATCTCTTGCTACTCTTCCATTCATTTTTCCTTCCTCTTCCCCCTTGTTCTCTGCACTCCAGCCACACTGGTATTCTTTTATTATCTTTAATTAGAGGTTCTTATTATCCTAGGGCTTTGGTAAACATTATTATCTCTGCCTCAGATTCTTTTCTTCATTTCTCTCTTATCTCCTCCTAGTTACTTTCTCCTCTCCCAAATTAATTTTTCAGATATTTCATGGCCTCTCCAAATAAGTTAAAATGCATTAATAATCTCACTGTGTTAGAATATAAGCATTATGGCACCAGGAGTTTTCATCTTAACTACTGTATTTTGAATACCTAACCTAGACCTTTGCATATGGTGTGTGCTTAGTAAATATTTGAATGAATAAATGAATGAATAAATCCAGAGATGAATGGATTATTCAGAATCCAATTTAGTTAATTTTCAGTGAGAAATAAATCTGCCAAAAATTAGTATGAAGAATTTATTCCTACCACTTCCTATTAAAGTGAGGAAGTAAATCTTTAGAAATAAATAACCAGTTGCTTTTAGAGATTTATGGTCTCATTGTTTGAGTATGATCCCTAGTTATAATGAGTAATGCCTCGCAAGCTGTAGTACTTGTTATATAGATGAAGCCCAGTGCATACACTAAATTGAACTATAATAAATAATGCTATGTCTGGCTTTTCACTCAGACTGTTACAAAGATAGTTATGTGTAAGAAGCATTGTAATTCTTTCAACACTCTACATTAGTTAGATTTTTAAAAAATTATGTTTTTCCTTAGGGGTTTGAGCAGCATTTTGATTATCGTCCTTCCAAAGACATATGCAGAAACCAGTAAAGGTTCATACAGTTAAAGCTATTAAAAATATGTTAGATGAAGTTTGATAGTTTATATGAAATACTTTGAAGGGGTACCTATATTAAATTAAAATGATTTTTACTGACTTTAATGAAAAGATGAGAAAAGTTAGCCTTTAATAGGAAAGATTTATTTCAGATGAAAGAAAAAACGTTTTGAGGACTAAGAGTGAGACAGATGTAGAAATATTCTAGGAAGTGAGGATGTTGACAGTTTATCCTTGAAGACCTTTTAAAAAGAAAATTAGAAAATATTAGTTGCAAAAATATTTCATTGAATAAAGACAACTAGTTTGGACAAGATCTCCTACTTATTTCCAGTTGTGATTATGTGATTGTCTAGTTTCATTTATTTTACTTATTTTCAATGGGCCACATAGAATTATTGCAATGCTCAATCACTTTTTTTCTTTTTATGTGTGCCTGAGAGTGTGATTCATACCTGCATGAATGAATGTTGTGCTTTGTCTCTCTCTCTTTCCTTACAATGCCTGGCATAAAGGGCTTACATTTTAAGAATGAGATTTAATTTTTATTTTTAGGTTTTTTTTTTTAAGATTTACTTTTTAAGTAAGACTTGCTTTTATTTGGAATTTGAGATAAAATACCGCATTTTATCTGAAGTCTTTAAAACTTTCACATGATTTTGGGGTGCATGGGTGGCTCAGTCTGACTCTTGGTTTTGGGTCAGGTCATGATCTCATGGGTTGTGGGATTGAGCCCTGTGTCTGGCTCCCTGCTCAGCAGGGAGTTTGCTTGAAAGATTCTCTCCTTCTGCCTGTATGTCCCCTATGCTTCCTCAAGTATGTACATCTTTGAAAAAAGGAGAAGAACTTCCACGTGATTTTTATTCTCCTTAGAGAGTCATAGCAGCAGAGGGACACTTATGACTTTGAGACTCATTTCTCAAAGAAGAGCCTCTGCTAGAAGATATTAATAGTTAGGAATAGATTGGGGTTAGAAACCAGTGAAATCACAATTTAATTAAAAATATTTTCTGATTTAAAAAATATGTTCCCTTAATGAAAAATTCAGTTTATCAGAAGTAATAGTCATCCATTAATAGTGTCATCAAAAGTCTATATTTATAACTTGATATAAGTTCCTTCTGAGTTTTTGTTTGTTCATTTGTTTGTTTTGGCTTTGGTAGGCACTAGGCAAAGTAAATACCTTATCCATGTTGGTTTGTATTTGTGATGTTGAAACCATGTTGTTATGGGTGGAATTTACTGCCATCTCCCCAACAACGGTAACAAAAAGGTATGTTGGAGTCTTAACCTCCAGTAATATAGAATATGACCTTGAAGTTGGGTCTTTACAGTTAAAATGTAGTCATTAGGGAGGGTCCTAATCCTGTATGACTGTTATCCCTATAAAAGAGGAAATCTGGACACAGACATACATAGAGAGAAGCTGATGTGAAGGGACACAGGGAAGATGATACGAAGATGGTCATCTATATGCCAAGGAGGGTGGCATGGAACGGATCCCCTCTCATACACCCCTCCCAAGGAAACAACCCTGTTGACACCTTGGTTCAGACTTTCAGACTGTGAGAAAATAAATTTGTTGGTTAAGCCACCTAGTTTGTAGTATGTTGTTAGTACAACCTTAGCAAACTAATACATACATATAAAATTGCTGTAAGGCGATTTTATAATTACCTTATATCTTGATTTTTGAAGTTTTCTTATATTTGTTTCTTTGCTTATGTTGGGTATAATCCAACTAAATTATACATTACTTGAGATCTGGTTAATATTTCTCTATCTTTCCTTTCCCTATAGCATTTTGTATAAGAAGTAAAAGATGTTTGTGTGATACAAACAGGCATGCTTTTGATTAAAAGAAATTATGTAGAAGCAGCACTTTGTCCAATATGGAATTGGGGAGAAAGTATTTAATTTTAGGCTTTTTTTTTTTTTTTTTTTTTTTTTTTTTTTTTAGCTGAGTGAACTTGGTTATTTTATGATCTTGGAATTTGATATATATATATGTATAATTTTTATATAATATATAATTTTTATATATAAAAGATTTGTGTGTTTGGATTATGTAATTAAAATTTTTTATATTAAAATTAACATAACCATATTATAAGATAATTAGTATAAGAAGAAAACAAGATTACTTATTGTTCCACCACTGAAACACTATAACTACTATTATTTTTATTATTTTTCTTTTAGATTTTCACCTATACAGAGAACTGGTCTATTTGTTTAATCATAGTCATGTGTATTTTTGTATATAAATTTAAGATTTTTAGCTAATATGTTACAAAAATTTACTTCTTACATAGCTTTGTCAACTAATTTAGAATGGATGTATTATATCCTATTTGTGTATAAAATGCATTTTTGTAACTTTCCTATTTTTGGATATTTAGGTTGTTTCCAGTTGTTGACCATGACAGTTATGCTATAGAGAACACTTTTGTGCATAAATATGTTTCCACCATTAGGATTATTTAGAGTAATGAAATGTCTTTCAAGGCTCTTCATACTGTGTTTTACAAAAGAGTTGTACAGTTTTCAAAGGAATTATTTCTTACATATTCTTTTTTTTTTTTTTTGAAGATTTTATTTATTTATTTGCCAGAGAGAGAGAGATAGAGCGCACAGGCAGGCAGAGTGGCAGCAGAGGCAGAGGGAGAAGCAGGCTCCTCGCTGAGCAAGGAGCCTGATGTGGGACTCGATCCCAGGATGCTGGGATCATGACCTGAGCCGAAGGCAGCTGCTTAACCAACTGAGCCGCCCAGGCGTCCCTTTCTTACATATTCTAATTTGGAACCCAATTTGCAGTACTTATTGTTACTTGTTTTGATGTGCATAATTTTAATGGTGGTGGTTCAGCTGCAGCTTACCCATCTTTTTGTTAGTAATTTTTTTAATCCCATGATTTTAGAAAAACCCTCCTTTTACCATTAAAAAAGTGTGAAAAAGACATATTATATATAACATACATATTAACATGTATGTAAAATTTGCATTACTTAAAGTTTTGACCATCAGATATATTTCATTGATTAGTTGTTATAGGAAGGGACCTTGTGCAACAGGGAAATCAACTGAAACTGTAAGGTAGGAATTTAGACTCTTGGCAGATAGCTGAAAGTTCAAATCACTGTATTTATTTCTGGTGCATTTGAGATGGTTTTGGGTAGTATGGACAAATGATAATGTTTATATTTGATAGTTGATAATGTAATGCTTACAAAAATAATTATTATACACTGAAACAGAAGTTCAGTCAGTGGCTAGAGATGAATGCATACATCCAGAGATGAGGACTTTCGTGAGTTGTTAGGTGTTGGGGACCTCAGCTGTAGGTTTTCTCTGCCCCTGACCTTCTGGCAGTGAAACTAGAGTTAGCTCAGGAAACCAACAGAGAATCCCGTTTTTGAAACCAGATAAACTCAGTGAGCATTAGGGTTTAAAAGTTTATTCCCCAGAATATCTGAATTAGAGCACAAAGCAGAAAGACTATTTCTCAGTCCTACCTGCTACTGGAAGTTAGCAGGCCCTGAGTCCTTAATACTCTGCTAGGCTTGAGGCTGAGACTTTATTACTTGAGGCTCTTGGGGTTTGGAAAAGCAGGGATTCAATCTTAGATAAGTCACTTGCCCAAGATCGTATTTTCCATTTGAGTTGGTGTTAGAATGGTGATCTACATCTTAATGCTCTCTTCTTTTCTAATCTAGTGCTTTTGGCTGTATTACATCATCTTGAATGTTAAGATTAAGTGTAACCTCATAGTTACTTCACAAAGTATGATTATTGCTATAAAATCTAAAAGATAACCACAACTTGGAGAAACATTTTTGAATAAATGAATCTCGATATTATACAAATATGCAGTTGCGTTAAATAAAAAATTTGGTATGGTTTTTATTATTATTTTACTTTAATTTTCATCCCATGGGAATTAGCTTGCCCCATTTTATTGAATTTCTAGCAATGTTAGGGTTAAGTGTTGAATGGATGCTGATAACCTGAAATGGTAGTCAGAAGAGTTGGGCCTCTTAAAGTTGTATATCTGTATAATCTTGACCATGATGGAATTTATATTCTAGTGAAGATCAGCTTGGTTTTCGAAGTGATCTGTGGCAGACTTAACTTTTACAGTTGCTCTTTTGAGTTGTTACAGTAATAGTTACTGAAATAGGAGTGAGAACTTAACAGTTGTCCTTAATTTTATAAATGAGGAAACATACCCAGAGGTTATCAGAATAGAATGATAGGGGCACACTGGAAAATCATGCTTTTAGATTTGTATATTTAACAGATTTGGTTTTAAAAAAGTTTACTCTTAAGTGTTTATAAGAATGTGTGTGTGTGTTTTCTGATTATAATAGCATATATGCTCATTGAAGATCGTTTTGAAAGTTTATGTGAAGGAAGAAATTAAAAATTAACAGTAATCTCTTCACTCTATATTAATCACTGTAAATACTTCAGTATATTTGTTAATACCATCATATAGTTACTATTCAAAATGCTGTGGAATCGAGACTGCAAATAAGGAAACATGTATATTCTGCTGGTCCATTACCTTAGTTGTTGGCCTTGGTTGTAGGGTTTATTACCATTTTTTAAAATTAAAGATTTTGTTTATTTGACAGAGATCACAAGTAGGCAGAGAGGCTGGCAGAGGCAGAGAGAGGGGGGAAGCAGGCTCTCTGCTGAGCAGAGAACCCGATGTGGGGCTCCATCCCAGGACCCTAGGATCATGACCTGAGCCGAAGGCAGAGGCTTTAACCCACTGAGCCACCCAGGCGCCCCCCATTTTTTTTTAAATCATGAAAGATCCCTTTTCTTACCCTTTCTTCTTTCCAAATTTCTACTAAATTATTTTTAATAAATAAATATTACTTTGATTTATAAGGGGATAGTTTAACAATAATTCATTTATCTACACTCAGTGAAGAACAAAGGAAGATGATGTTTAGGTTAGCTAATATACTTTTAATTCTGGGGTACCTAGTATATTATAATTTTTGTAGTATTAAAAATGGATTGAGCATTGCCCATTTGACTCTATAAAGTCCTAGGGTCTCCATGAAGGGAACAGTTGGAGCAGATGCACTGTAGTAAAACCCTTTAAGGTTTAAAATGCTGATACCCTGATTCCATTGCACGTTGGTATGAACTCTTTCTTCCTTATTATTATTCCCCAAATGGTAATTATTTTGCTTTCTAGACCAGTAAACTATATCAAAAACTTGCACGTGAACATAGTTATTTTACTGTGAATAATTTGAGTTGCAGACATGATATCACTCAAAGTTACCATATTCTTTTGCCTAATATCCGTTTTATGAGAAACTGAAAGTAAATATATTCTTTGTATTTTTACCAATCTTATCCTAATCAAATATTACTGAAGCTGTTGTCAAAAAATGTGTTTGCATTTTAAGGTTCTCACTTTGAGGCAGAGTATTATGAAGCTGTTTTTCAAAGTTGCATTCATTGTTGTAATTTTTGGCAACATATCTATCAGTTTCTACTGTCTGAAGCTTGTATGTGGTACTACCAGTGGTAAATACCAACAAAAGGATTTTCTGGTATCTTACAGGTTTTATATTTACTTGTTTGGTGCAGCTCCAGCTGACCTTATTATTATAATGAAACCAATGAGATACATAATAGCTTTTTCAGAGTGTTGTTTGGCTTACTTTCACTTCTTTTATGTAGACACACCTCCAGTTTCATCCTTATCAGATATTTTTCAGTATAGACTTGATAAAATCATGTAACTAAAAACAGCATGTCTCTTACCTTACTGTAGTATTAGAGAAATATTGTAAATGCTTATTCTGATAAAAACCAAATAAAACTGAGGTAAAATTTAGTCCTGCATTTATTCTTTAATAGTTTCTTTGTAAGAATAATACTAAAAGTTTTTTTTGATTAATATATTTATTTAATCTATTGTTTGTGTCCTCACTGACTCAGGGATGACAAAGCTATATAAAAAGGGGGCATAGAAATTAAGTTAATGATTTTAGCAATTTTAATTGATACTTGAATAATAAAATAACATCTTAATTAATACTTTTGATACCTTTATTATTATCATTTTTTATTATTAGTTTTGGTTAAGCACAACTTTTTAGAATGTGATTTCAGATTTGAGAATTAAAATACATTTAGTAATTAAAATGAGTTGTATTCACTTTGACAGAAATGCTATTCTACTGTTAACACTAGATACCTTGAGGTTATTTCTAAGCCAGGTTCTTCTTGTAGTTCTGCATGGCATTCTTCCTTGGGCATTGCTCAGCATACAAACCTCTGTGAACAAGTTTTCTCGCCTGTCAACTCGGTATGGTGCAGTGATTCTGTATGATACATGGTCACCAGATTGCATACTTCTTTGCCAGGCACTGTGATGGGAAATAGCAAGTAAATACTTGGCGCTTGGGTACCTGGGTGGCTCTGTTGGTTAAGTGGGTTCTGGGATCATGCCCCCCTTCGGGCTGCTTCTCCTTCTCCCTCTGCTGCTCCCCCTGGTGTTTTTTTTTCTCTCTCTCTCTCAAAAAAAGAAATAAAAAAAATCTTAAAACAAACAAACAAAAAACCCCCAAACAAAACCCACTTAGGTCACATTAATCTAGTTATAGACAGAAATTGAAAAATAACAATTATACATAGATAAATGCTTTCATAAAGATAAGCACAAGGTATACTGCTTAGGAAATGGCACTGAATTGGGGGATGGGTTAGAAAATGTTTTCTTTAAGAAATAACTCCTGAGTGGAATCTTGTTACCCGGATCTAGGGGATTAAAAAGGGCATTTCAGGCATGTGCAGAAGCTTAGGGATGTGAGAAAACATAACCTTTTCTTTTTTTGTCCTGTTTCTCCGTCATGGGATCTTTTCCCATAAAAACCTTTCTTTGTATTCTCACCCTTTCCCTCCAGTTCTTTTACGTCCTTACCTGAAATCTATTAAGTGCTTTTTCTTATTCCAAGTTCTGGTGTGCCTCAAGATCAGCAGAGAATCTGGCGTTCTCCAGATATTTTGCTTCTAGATCACTTTTTAAAAGTTACCCTTTTCTAGCAATCCCTTTGTACTTTGCAATCTGTGCTTTACCTGCCATATCATCCTTGTTCCATTATCTATTAACCTGTAGAATATTCCTGAAGGACTTTTGTCACCATTTTCCTTTGTGGCCTGTCTTCTAGGAGTCATGGATAATTTCACCTCATAGGTAAAGGTTTCCTGCAGAGTATGCCTCTCAGTTCATTCCTGTTCTGACAACTTACATTTTCATACCACTCTAGCAACTGGCCAGCCAGACATCAAACTTCAGAATCACCAGAGCTGTTGTTTTAAAAATCTTAAATGCTATAATTATTTATTCTGATATCAATATATCTTTTATGTTTTCATTTCCAATAACCTGACTTTTGCCCTGATATCTGGTTTCTTAAAACTCTTTCCTTCATTCTTCTTTCTGCCAAATTCAGATGCAATTGAATATTGTTACAGATATGCACATACGCGAGAGTCTTTAGCTTATTTGACCTTGCCACTCTTATTTTTTGATAATCCCATAAAAATACATACATGTGTGTTCTGTATGTTAGTTGTAAGTTAGCTTGGCAATGCGGGGGAGAAAAATCCCATAATTATCTTGATTGGTTTATTAGAAACTCATGTTTTTAAATACTCTGGCTGCTTGGTGTCTCCCAATAATTTTTTAATGGTTCTAGTTTTAGTATATATGCTGTCAGTCTTTTTCCAGTGCATATGAAGACTGGTGATCAGGTGTGCTGCAATAAGGTGAATTTACATATTGTGCATTTGGTAATTATCTGCTGTTTCTCATCCAGTCCCCATTCTCAATAATAAAATAATACTTGTGAGTCACTCTCCAACTTGTGATCTAGAATAATACCAATATTGTTGAAGCCCCATGTATCTTACTTCCCAATCCTATCTTCCTCAGAATAACTCATTTTGATTATTACATTTATACTTACCATTCTCTTCCCTTTCATATGGTTTTAAAAACATGTATATGTATATATGAGTACATCAGCTGTTTGTTGCTTAGCTATGATTTTTAAAAAATAAGCTTTATAAAATGGAAGCCTATATGTGATTTTCTGAAAAAAGTTTTTTTTGTTCTTTTGTTTTTTGTTTTTTTTAGATTCAACATCATGGGTTTGAATTCATTCATTTGACTATCTTAAACCTCTGCACAATGCTGTGAGATAGATACTATTTTTATCCAGACCTTACGGATGCGGAAGCTGAGCACAGATGTATATTTAAGTGACTGGCGTGAGGTTATGCCTGCAGTTAGTTTCACTGTCTAGATTTTAACCCAGGAAGTGTATCTCAATGTTCAGACTCTTACCCATTACATGGTCTTTACATTCACTGCTAATCAGAGATATATTTATCTTCTTTTTGTCTCTCTCTCTGTATTTACTGTATTTAAAATACCAACAGATACCTACAGGAAATTAAGAGTCAGATGGACAGTACATTTCTTTCTTTTATTAATTAATTAGTTAATTAATTAATTTATTTAACAGACAGAGATCACAAGTAGGTGGAGAGGCAGGTAGAGAGAGAGGGGGAAGCAGGCTCCCTGCTCAGCAGAGAGCCCCATGCGGGGCTTGATCCCAGGACCCTGGGACCATGACCTGAGCGGAAGGCAGAGGCTTAACCCACTGAGCCACCCAGGCGCCCCTGGACAGTACATTTCTTTATCAGCAATATCAGATTCCCTAAGATAGTACACTGATAAAATGACTAAGGGGAAGTAACTTTGAATGTACCAATGTCTTATCCATACATATTAACATTTTAGAATAAGATAGAGATAAAGACAATTTCAGGCATACAGGGATCAGAAACTGTCTTGTCTGTTGATTATTGATGAAAGAATTACTAATGATGTACTCTAGCAAGAACAGCAGTAACCTGATACAAAATAGTGGGATACAGGATGTAATGATGCACAAAGAAAACTGTAAAACATATTATTAAATCTAAATAGAATTGAAAAAGTTACATAGGAGTTGGAAGAGAAAGAAGTATAGAAAAAAACAAAATAGTAAGCTATATTTCTTGTCCTTTTTGGGGGGAAGGATAGATAGACTTGCTAATGTCAGATTCGGCTAGGAAAAAATAACTAATGATAATCTACATTTCACTAAGCATTTAGCATATAGTAGATATTTTGTAAAAATTTTACATGGATTATAAGATATACATATATCTTGAATATGAGTACATACTTGTGAAGGTGTGTAAGTCAGTCCTTCCTGCCTTTGTTTTCCTCTCTTTTAGACAACCAGTGTTTTAATTGTGCATTCCAGTATCAAACTGTTACTCTGAGGAGGATATCTCTCTGCCCATTGTTAGACGTTAGGAGCTGTAATGTGTGTTTTCCTTGGTCTGAAGAAATGACCATCAGCTCTTCAAGCTGGTGCAATATCATCTGTTCTGGTTCTTTTATAGTACTCAGAGCATTTGCATTTATCCCTGGGTAAGCAAAGCCCAGTCCAGAGGCAGTGTCTATTCCTGTTAAGACCTCCCTTTGTAGCCTCCAGTACTACTAGCATCAGTCTGATCTGCCACCAGTTAGGGCCTTCCCACTAGGGAATCTGCCACATAGTCATCTGTAGTCTCTGTCTCATTGACTGGCAGAACAGTTTTTATTGTCATTTATTGTCATTGTACCCTTCAGAGAGTACAAGAGTAACATGTTTAGATTTAGACCAACTCTGCATTGCTATAGTGCCCCCATGTCTACTCATTTCATGGGTCCAGATGGCCAACTTAAGTGAGTACACAGTGATATCTGCTTATTGATTCCATTCATCTTCTAAATCTGAAAGAGTTCTTCTGATGGCCTTCAACGTGTCCTACGCTAATGCATTTCTGATATTCTGATAATGACTTCCATAGGGCCATGCCCAATGTGAACATCCCTTGTATAGGCCAAGTTTCCATTGCCCTCATGCCTAAGCATAGGGGCAGGCCACTGGCCATTGCCTATGAGTCAGTAAATACCCAAACATAGTGGCTTTTCTCAATGTTCAATTCTTCCATCACTACTAGGAAAAATGCAGTTCGGCATACCAAGCTGATCTGTTTTTACCTTTTCTTCACTCAGAGTGATAATCTTCCAAACAGGATGTTGTCCATTCACTTTGGAACTGCTAATACAAATCAAGGAGGTCTTTGTTGGTTAGTCAAGAACTGCTTATATAGCATTGTCCAAGTAGCAATAAAATCCAGTTCCTTCTCACACATTTGCAGAGTCAGCCCTAGGGGAAAAGAAACTCCCTGCTCCTGAGAACCCCCTCTTTGCATTTCCCAGGCAGCATGATCCTGTATAAACCATATTCATTTCATTTTGTTACTGTTCTGTATACTGCCATCCCCATTCGTGTGTTTCTCTGACATCATCCTCGCTGTTACGGCTATTTCAGGTTCCAAGATCATTTTATGTCCTTCAATCATAGGGGTGACTTCAGTAAGTAATGTCCAATAGCAAGGTACTGCATGCCCCTCAAATGGAAATTCTTTAGTCCAGCGTTCTAGTAGTCATTGCTGGGAGGCACTCATAGGCTCTTGCCCTAAGCCCTTGTCTGTGCTCCACATGGGGCTATTACACAGAGAATTTGCTGCTACCAGCACTCCAGCTTCTATTCCACGATGTGTGGACTCAGGCAATCTTATTGGTTCCTATTTAGCATGTCCAATTAATATTGCTTGGAGGGCAAGATTTACATGCCTTGTGGTTTTTCAAGGGAAGTGTTTCCTAGTCAGATATAATGTCTATCTCCATAATACAGTTCGAAAAAAAAGATGCAACCACTTCACATAAAGCCTGTTCAGACATACCAGCTCTGCTACAGACCCTTATCTTAATTCCATCAACTCTTATATTCCTAATGTAGCTTCTGTTAGGACTTTATCCATAGGTTTTAGTTTTTGTAATGTTAGATAAGGAAAGGTGTTCCCCAGCCAGATATAATATCCATTCCTATTAAACGTTCAGGTAAAGTTGATACAACTTTTTTACCTCATAACTGCTTAAACATTTTAACTTTCATATCATGTTATATCATGTCATCCATTACATTTTTATGTTCTCTTAATCTAATTTTAGCCCAGGTCAGGGCATTATCTGTTGGTTTTAGTATCACCATTTATAGGATTTCTGTATAAAGGAGTTCTGGAAACTTCTTTTTTTTACCCTCTTATCATTTTATCCACTCTAGTGTGAAAGTCTTTGGGTTCCCAGCAAGGGATTGATCCAAGGGACCCTGCCGTTTTGTCAATCTTTATTTTGATTCATCTGCCTAACAACTGTCCCAGGGTATTGCAGATAAAGTTTCTCATTGTAATCTCTGCCTTCTGACTTTTAAAATTTTTTCAAAATGTGGTAAATTGGGGTGGATTTGTTTGGGTCTCTATAATGTTGGCAGACTGACAGAGGATGTGTTTGGCCCACCCAGCTTTTGGTAGTGCTGTATTAAAACCTGTTTTTTTGTTTTTTTTTTAAGATTTTATTACTCATTAGGGAAATAGAGAGAGACCACAAGTAGGCAGAGCAGCAGGCAGAGGAAGAGGGAGACGCAGGCTCTCCGCTGAACAGGGAGCCCGATGTGGGGTTCAATCCCAGGACTCTGGGATCACGACCTGAGCCGGAGGCAGCTGCCCAACCAACCGAGCCACCCAGGTGCCCCTTAAAACCTGTATTTTAACCTCATCACTGTCCATTTTATTTATCCCACATTTTAATAACCATCTAAAGATTTCCACCCTCTTAGTTTGAATCCTCTGACTCTTCCCTTTAGGATGATTCTTTGTTTTATCTCTATCAGTACTTGCTTTATTCATCTTATTTCTTAATACCTGCTTAAAATTTCCAGCTTGTTGGGAGAAGTCCCTTGACTCTCCCTTTAGCCTCTTCCCATTCTCTAATTAACCTAATGTTTTTATTAGCATCTGTAAAACCCATAAGGGAAAGCTGAGTCACCAAATTTAATAAAGCTTCTAGAACTATTTTTCATTTTTGCAGTAATCATGTTGTATGAGGTGGCTATGTGAAAGAGTCCCCCTTACCTGCATTTCCACAACCTGGGTAATGGGTGTATTCAGTGATGAGTGTCCTGGTCATCATAAAGCTAGTCTAGTATAGTTTGTATGTCAAGCATATTGGCTGCTTCATCTGGGGTGTTCCACTTAGCATTTATGGGGAGTGGCAGGCTGTCTTTCTGAGGGTAAACAGACTTTATAGTGGCTTTTATCTAGTCTTCATGCTAGCTGTTCCCTCAAGAATAACTTCCTGTGGGTATGTCTGGATTACCGATAGCCATTGGTGATTCTTCCGTGGTGAGCTATGGATCCAATATCAGCCTACATACGCTCTTCCAACTCTGCATCATTCAAGACCAGATACTCCTAAATTAGTCATTTTCATAATTTTATTAAATGTTCTTCAGGACGCTAATGATACCAGCTTACAAAATGAAACAAGTTCACACTATTTCCATTACTTTCCTGGTTTTGTCCTCCCTCCATGTGGACTACCTTCTTCATGACCAAAGTTCTTAGAAGTACTCTCTATTGTTTCTGCGTAATTTTTCCTTTGAGGAGTGAATTTGAGGCTAGTGACTTAAGCCCAGACTGACTGAAATTTGAGTTTGGTCTCTCATCAAGGTCTGACTCAACACTTTTTACTAATGTTATTTTAGCTATTACAGATAACAGTAACCAAGAGATTGTATATTTTGTCTTTTTCTTATTAGTTTGCATTTCTTTATGCATCCAGGGAACCAGTTCTCAGGGAGTTGGATTCACCTGTATATTCCTTTGTTAACTTTTCCCTTTAGCAACTGAGCACAGCATAACTGCTGCTCGATACAATGGGTGACATATGGCCACCTAGTAATCAAAGGTTCTTTTTCCCTCCACCTCCCCTTTCATCCTTTCCTGAACCACAGGTTTCTGTGAGCCAAGCCCATTCTAGTACGTTTCATTTCTCTGCCACCAATTATAATTCTGACACCGATTCAGATTCTGATTCAATTTTGGATGTATGTTTTTCCATATACCACAAAGCAGTTGACTCAGTTTGGACATTGTCTACTTGGAGATAGTGTCAGATCCCACAGATTAAGGGCTCAGTCTCACAAGACTGCTTTCTCCCCAACCCCAGAAGCCAATTTTAAGTCCAGGTTGACACCTTTGCTTCTCAACAACTGGCTATAGATTGGAGGTTCCAACAACCCCTTTCTTGGGTTCAATTAATTTGCTAGAGTGGCTCACAGAACTCAAAACAGTTTACCTGCTAGATTACCAGTTTATTACAAAAGGACATAACTTAGGAATGACCAAATGGAAGAGATATACAGGGCAAAATATGGGGAAAAAGGCATGGAGCTTGTGTGGTCTCTAAGTATGCCATTTTCCCTGAATCTCTGAGTGTTCACCAACCTGGAAATTCCATGAACCCCAGCCTTTTGGGGTTTTATGGAGGCTTTATTACATAGGCATGATTGATGAAGTCTTTGGCCGTTAGTAGTGATTGAACTCCGTCTCTAACCCTTCTTATTTCCTCAGACCTGTACTTGGGAATGGATGGGAGATGTAGACTGAAAGTTCTAACCCTTTAGTCCCAAGGTTGGTTCCCTGGCAACCAGTCCTCAATATTAGGTTACCTAGAGGCTTCCTCAGTCATTTCATTAAAATGACAAAAGATACCTTTATTTCTCTCTTCTGTTAGGAAATTTTAAGGGCTTGAGAAGCCTATGCCAAAAATGGGAACAAAGTACAAATAAATATATATATATATTGTTTATACATATATATCTATTATTATAAATCACATTATCACTTCAGGTCAGCTCTCAGAATAGAAACTGTAGTTTCTACAAGGTCAGAGACAGACACATTCAAGGTCAGAGACAGACACATAAATTCAAGAGTTAGACACATAAATTCAACACAGACACATAAATTCAAGAGACAGACACATAAATAATTGGAGATTTTAACACTTCCCTCTCCATCCAAGGAAGATTACATTCATGAAATTTAGCAAGGGTATTGAGTACCTTAAAATATAATCAAGAATGGATCCTATTTATATCAGACTCTAAACCCTCACGTTAGTAGACTGTAGCTTCTTTTTTTTTTTTTTACTTTTTTTTTTTTTTAAGATTTTATTTATTTATTTGACAGACAGAGATCCCAAGTAGGCAGAGAGGCAGGCAGAGACAGAGGAGGAAGCAGGCTCCCTGCTGAGCAGAGAGCCTGGGATCTAAGTAGACCCAGGACCCTGGGATCATGACTGAGCCGAAGAGGCTTTAACCCACTGAGCCACCCAGGCGCCCCCCGTATCTTCTTTTTAAGTGCACATTAAACAATAATGAACATTGAACATGTTAAAAGCCAACAAAAACAAATCTCAATGAATTCCAAAGAAGGGAAATAATAAAAACAGCATTCTCTGATCACAATGCAAAATGTTGAGAATGAACATACTCATTCCAAAAACAGCAAGTAGTAAAATGATTCACAGAAAACCCTGGATAAGTACCATCAGATGACAGAACTAAAATAATTTAGTGTAATGAGTTTGATGTCCTTTATTCAAAGGAAACAATCCATGAATTGGGTGAGTAAAGAACCTCACAAGCAGGGGAACACACTTCCTGAGGAGTTTTGTTTAAGAAGGATTTTTATAAAGGATTAATACTTGCATTTTGGAAATGGCATTATTGCTTGAGTTGCATGTCTGAGCTTATTTTGAAAAATTAAGGAGCAAGGAAATGAGCATAGAGCATAGAATTGGCTTGGCATTTGGGGATGGGATGACTGGATATATTGTATTTCCAGTCAAGAGTAGCATTTACAGGAATAACAAAAGTTCAGTTTGCTGAAGTAGTGTTCTGGGCAGAGATGCCTAGAAATTTCTTTTTTATTTTTTAAATATTTATTTGAGAGAGAGGGAGATAATTCATAAGGGGGGCAGAGGGAGAGGGAAGAGCAGACTCCCTGCTTCTCAATCCCAGGACCCTGAGATCATGACCTGAGCTGAAGGCAGATGTTCAACCAACTAAGCCATCGAGGTATCCCTAGAAATTTATTTCATCTTGGGCCTAGGAATTTATTTCAACAACAGAAAACACAGATGATAGAGAAAACTTGATATATTAGTAATCAAAGTAAGTGACAGTACTGTGTGTGTGTGTGTGTGTGTGTGTGTGTGTATAACTACATGATTGAAATTATATATGGGGAAGAAAATAAAATTCTGTGTATGCTTTTTTACAAGAGATTATAAGTGGTAAAAGGACAGCAAATGAACCAGGTAATTAGCAATCCTCATTCTCCCTCTTCCTACCTCCCCCAAATACCAATTTATTAAAAATACACAAATATGACTTTAAGATAAAAAGGATTAAGACAGTCATCAACTGATTACATTTTCGTTTATTCATGTGGAAAGAATGTAAGTAATTTTAATTCCTCCAAGTATGTGATTGTATGTTCCCTTATAGTTATACTATGAAATTTTCATCCATGTACATTTTATTCCTTAACTTGAATTTTGGTCTAACTTAGAGTTAGTTAGGTTGCTTTATCTTCTAATCAAGAGCTAAAGGCTGTGTTCCTATCTTCTGTGAATTGCAGGATGTTTGGAATGTTTGCTGTGATGAGAAAGGAAATTAAAGGAAAAAAACAACAATGGGCAGTTAGACCGGTGGTGTATGTCACTACCACTGACAAGCTTTGTCATTTCCTCTTGAGAAGTTACTCGTTTCATTAATGCTCTTTAAGGCCCTCTTGTGCCTTTGGGAAGCAATTCTTGTAGGTTAGGGATATCTCCATATTTTGCCTCTATAGAAAATATCAGTGCACTATTTGATCTACACACTAGCTTATTTATTTCGGTAAGTCTACCATTGAATAAAATAGTCATGGTATTTCCAGTGGGTGCATATCATGATAAAGATCCTAGCTGATTAAAGATCCAAATAAAGAGAATTTAGAATATACAGTGTTTGCCTAGACCTTAGAAATTACTCATTTAAAAAGAGAGTAATAGAATAAAGTATGTGAATTTACAATGTTGAAGCAATGCAATTATGTACACGATAGAATCAAAATAGAGCTATTTAAAGAATCTTAAGAGAATTAAAAGTGATTCAGTGTTTTATCATGATGCTTATTGTCTATAATACTATAGTCTATATAGTATTATATGTCTATAATACTATAGTCTAATACTTATTGCCTATAATACTACAGTAGAATGCATAGTATTCTGCTAATGTTGATTACCATTTATGTGCCAGGCATTGTGCTAAGTGTTACAGGTGAAATGGTGAAATGTATTTTGGGGCAATTCTCCTTTTTAAAAAAAAAATTTATCAGGATTTGTTCTTGAGTGGCAATAATTCATTAAAAAAATTTTTTTTTAAAATTAGGATTTGTTCTTAAGTATCTTTTCAAGGATTTTTATATAGGAAATAGTCTTGAAAGAGATATTTAGGGGATAGGGCAGACTTATTTTTTTTGACCATAATAATAAAGGTATCTCTGTCTAAGGCAAAAACGTGTCAGGCTTGCCACAGCCCCTTTAAAAGATTGGAGTTTCTATATGTGCACCATCACTTGGGCTTGTCTGTGCATCAGCCCTGTGGACTTTGGAGGACAGAGGGAACCAATGGAGGTGGGAAGCTTATATAAGCGGTTGTGCTTGAATAATAAAATCTTTTGTCTGTGACCTGGGAATCACCTATTTTGCCAGCATTTATAAAACCAGCTAATTGGTTACCTTGCAAGTAGGAGAAGGTCTCAGAACTTTCACGGTTCTGGACCCAGTAGAGACTGGGTTTTGATCTTACAAGATTTGTTTTCTAGTGGAGGGAATAGTCAAACAGTTACTTACTATATACTGTAATAATTGTCATGATGAAAAAGCACAGTTTGTATGGAATTACCTAGCAGGAGCACTTAACCCTGTTAACCTGGTTAGGGAGAGTAAGGAAAGCTTTCTGGAGGAAGTAACATGATAAGAACTGGAGGATAAGCATAAGCTACCCAGGGAAAAGACAGGGTTGGGAAAACGTTTATACTTCTTAAGATATATGTATAATTGCTTTAGGCTTTTCTTTGTTTTGTGTTTATGAGTTACCTTGCTATCATATGTTAAACTCCTGAAAGATGGGCCCCATTTCATATCCCCCACAGGTTTCATTCTGTACTGGATCCTCATGTAAAGGTATATTTCTTTATTTCTTGTAAGCTGCATTTAGTTGAGGGATTTTTGTTTTTGTTTTTTGTCTTAAAAAATATATGCAGTTTGACAATCCTTGTTTTTAAATTGGAGTATTTAATTTCTTTACATGTGATATAATGATTGATATGTTTGGATTTATACTTACCGTGTTTGTCGTGGCCTTTCAGTATGTTTTTCCTTACCTTTCTTGACTTCTTTTGGATTTAAATATTTTTCATAATTATTCAACACCCCTATTAACTTTTAGGAATATATTCTTTTGCTATTCTTTTAGTGGTTACCCTGGATATTATAACATACATCTTTGATTAATTGAAGGGTAAAATAGATCCATTCTTTTTATTCCTCTCCCCCATTTAGTGCTGTTGTTTTCATTTATCTTAATATCTTATATCTTGGCATTGTCATTATTGATATACACAGTAAGCAATTGTTTGGATTTACCTGTATAATTTTACTGACTTTTATTTCTTTCTGCATCTCTAAGCATCCATCTGGGATTATTTATTTTTTGCCTAAAAATACATTTTAGTATTTTCTTTATTGAAGGTCTCCTCGTTATAATCTGAAAGCTTAATTTTTTTTTAAATAGCTTTGAAATTTCTTTACTGTTATACATTCAAATAGTGTTCCTGCTTCATTTCTTCCCCCTGTCCTTCTGGAGGTCTACTTATACATATGATAGACCTATTCATTGTATTCTACATCCTTTCTTCCCCTCTGCTTTCACCCTTACTTTACTATTTGCGTATGTCTTTTAATACATGTTCTAGCTCACTAATTCTTTTTCCAGCTGTATGTAATCTGCTGTCAAACTTATTGAATTTCTGAATTCAGTTATTTTTCAGTACTCTTATGGTTTCCTGTTAGTTGCTGAAATCCTCAATCTTGTTTTTTTTTTTTTTTAATTCCTGGAACGTATTAGTTATAATTTTATGCCTGATAACTCCATTATCTTTTCATCTGTGTGTTGAAGTGTACATATCTAGTCACCTAATACATCTTTTCTTTTACTTGGCTTTCATTCTCATCTTATATTTTAGTAGTGTGTCTGGCTGTTTTTTATTGAGGCTTGAATAAAGTACATCAAAAAGTTGTAGAGCTAATTTGAGACTTTGGGTGCTGTTATCTTCCTCCAGAGATGATGACTTTTTGTTCACACTGGCATCTAGGCCTGAGACCCTAGCAGTCTTAGATTGCTGAGATGATTTGAATTGATAATTGGTCTCTGTAAGGGCTTGTCTGTTTCTTTTTTAACAGATATAAAATTCACATTATTTATAATTCATTTTAGCCATTTTAAAGGTTATGGATTCAGTACGATTCAAACATCAGTACAATATGGTGTTTAGTATATTTATAATGTTGTGTAGCCATTAGGACTTTCTAGTTTCAGAATATTTCCATCACTCGAAAAAGAAACTCTTGTATCTCTGAATTCCTGATTTTCCCATCCTCTAGCAACTACTCATTTACATCAGAATCATACAATATGTAGTTTTTTTTTGTGACTGGCTTCTTTAATTTAGCATGTTTGGGTTATTTTCTTTTCCACCCTTACTCTAGGGAAATAGCTCTTCAAGGTTGCAAGCAAAAAGCTTGTGGTGTTTGAAAGGGTTCTTCTGTTGTAAGTCTTTAAACCAGTTTTTCCATGGATATGTCAGTATTTATATTCAGGTTCTCAGCCTTTCCACTGTTGCTTTTGTACTGGGCATTTGCCTTGAAGGGAAAAATACATTTAATTCTGGGCTGGGCTTATTTCTATGGACTTTCTTCCTCTATGGATCTGGCTTTGCAGTTCTTCTATCTTGGCAGCTATCTGATGTCTTCGAATATTGTTTTTATATTTTGTCTACCTTTTAAAATTCTGCTTGAGAGCACAATGAGATTGGGTTTTAGAAATTTTGGTGAAGGACTAAATTCCTTTATTCAATTAGTATTTATTGAATGGCAAATATATACTAGGTACTGGAGATAATAGCAAACATCAAAACAGGTAAGAGTCTCTGCTCCCATGGAGGTGGCAGTTTAGGGAGAGGCTGTAGGAAATAAACACACACCTAAAATATGTACATAGTATGCCAGATGGTGAGACTTTATGGAGAAAAATATTGTGGTTAAGGATAGATTTCTGGAATATTCGCTATCTTAAGTAAAGTAATTTAGGGAAGAATTCTTTAATGAGGTAACATCCAAAGAGAGACTTGAGGGGAGAGCCAGGTGGATACCAGGGAGAGACCACAACAGGCAGAGAGAACAGCAAGTAGGCACAAATGAATGGGGAGTGTCAAGATTGTGGCTGAAGTAGAGTGAAGTTGATGGATTAGATCTGAGAGGTGAAGGATGGGGCAGATTATGTAAAGTGCTGTATAAGTTTGGGTTTTATTGGATTGGGAAGCCATTGCAATGCTTTGAGCAGAAGAGAGATATTATTTGTTTAGGATCACATCTGTTTAGGATTGCACTGATCCTGTTAAAACTTGTATTGAGAATAAGGCCTGGGTGATGAGGGTAGATGAGAGAAACCCATGAGGATATTCTTTCAGTAACCCAGACAAACGATAGATATTGTTTCAGATTATGGTGGTACCAATACAGTAGTAAAAATTGATTAGATTCTAGATGTCTTTTTTTTTTTTTAAAGATTTTATTTATTTATTTGATAGACAGAGATTACAAGTAGTCAGAGAGGCAGGCAGGGAGAGAGGAGGAAGCAGGCTCTTCGCTGAGCAGAGAGCCCGATGTGGGGCTCGATCCCAGGACCCTGAGACCATGACCTGAGTTGAAGGCAGAGGCTTTAACCCACTGAGCAACCCAGGCGCTCTCTAGATGTCTTTTGAAGGAAGAGCTAACTGGATTTGCTGGCTTTTTGGAATTGGGCGTGTATGAAAAAGAGGAGTCAAGGATGACTGAAACTTTTGTACTAATTGGAAGGATGAAGAGTTTATCGTTGACTGAGACTGGGAAGTTTGTTAGAAGATATAATATGGGGGTGGGATGGCGAGAAGATCAGGAATTTGTTCTTGAACCTGTTAAATAGATGTCCATTTCCCATATAAGAGAAGATGACAAGAAATTTTTTGATAGATGAGGCTGCAAATAGTTGAGATAAAGATACACATTAGTGGGACACCTGGGTGGCTCAGTTGGTTAAGCCGCTGCCTTCAGCACAGGTTATGATCCCAGCATCCTGGGATCGAGTCCCACATCGGGCTCCTTGCTCGGCAGGGAGCCTGCTTCTCCCTCTGCCTCTGCCTGTCACTCTGTCTGTCTGTGCTCACTCTCGCTCCTCTCTCTCTCTCTGACAAATAAGTAAAATCTTAAAAAAAAAAAAAAGATACACATTAGTGAGGCAATAATAGCTACTTGGTACTAAAAGCTATGAGAATGAATGACATTATGAGTATGGACAGAGAAGTGATGCAAGTACTGACACCAAGGACAGTTCAGCTTTTGTAAGTTCCAGGGATGAAGAGGATTCAATAACAAAAAGTAGAAAAATAGGTTGGTAGGTTGAAGGATGAGGTGGAGTCAATGATTAAGATGGGTTAGATTTTAGTAGATTTGCATGCTGATGAGACTGATCCGGTAGAGGGAATGATCCAGCCCCTGATGAGGCAGGGGTACAGATGTCAAGAACAGTTCTTAGAGCTATTTACTTGAGAAAGAGAATGGGCATGGAGTATAGAAGGCACAGATGGAAGCATTAGCTGTTAAGAAGTTGGAGAAGGAACAGTAAAATATCTCTCAAATGAAGATGGCACTTTGAGATCAGAAAAATGAAGTGGGCAACTCCATATAGTTTACACAGAGTTTTATTCAGGGTAAATAACTGACAGGGGAATCAGGTGGATGGCAATCCATGGTAGTTGCGTAGTTATTCTCTGTGTAGTTGTTCTCCACAAAGTCTGGACCTTAGTTGACAGATTTTATAGAGTGAGGGCACAATAGAGGGCATTATAGTGAATCAAAGGATTAGTTGACAGCTAACCTTTAATTAGATCTTGTGACACCACCTGGAATGACTGTGTTATCTTCCAGTCCTGACCTTGGAGGGTTCTAAAGTATGTATATTACTCTCCCAGGGGCCAGAAAATGTAGTAGAAGATTCCTGAGAGAAGTCATGGAGCCAGCGTGAAGAGATAAAAGTATAGAGATGGAGTCAGTGGTATTAGCACTCCTACAGTTAGGTTTATATAGGAGTCTGGATAGTTCATCCCTAAGAAGAAATGAGAAGGGAGATAATATGGGTATACTTGCACAGTTAATGTGATAAAGATGACAGTTATTTCCTGATTGCTTTTATGTTGTTAGTGCAAAAGGAAGCTAGCTATCACTAGAGTAAGGATGGGGAAGGAGGTCTTAGAAGTTTAAACAGAGAAGAGAAGCTATAATATGGTTATATAGGAAAGTAAATAGTCTTGGGAAGTGTAGGGTGAAAGAAGAGCACTGAGATAATATTACTTTCTCATATATAAATTGAAAGAGTTTAGATACAACTCTAAAGTTTTTATGATATTGTTGGGGAGGGAAAATTGTCTTTCTACTCACTAAGGTTCTAGCCCCAAGTTGCTTGTGAAATTAACTGACAAACAAGATTAACAGGAGAAAACAAATACACAATTTATTGGTATTTTTACATGCATGATTCACAGAAATGAAGTGAAACTCAAAGAGAGATTATTACCCTTCGTGAGGAAGGAAAGAGGGTATGGAATTCAAGGGACATTACACTGTGGGGAAGTGACTAGGAAATACATGGGCGAGCTAATGGAAGATAAAGGTTATTTTGGTAAAGTTTGTTTATGCAGACTCATTTTGGTGTGGGCTTTCCTTCTCCAGGGATAAGAGTTGCTCTTCTCATCCTAGCATAGGAGAGGTGGGATATTTATACCACTTTCACAAAGATATATTTATGCCCTGCTTTTAGACAGATTGTGGGAGAGCAGAATACTCTTCCTATATTTTTTGCTTATTAATTGCCATCAATTTAAAATAATTCTTATGCCAGAGTGGCATATTTTGGGTGACACTTCCTGACCCCCTTCAGTATGAATAAGTGTTGACTACCACACCCCGAATCTATATAGATTATTGCTTTTATTTGCTGTAGCTTACTTTCCAAACAGTAAAATCAACTCTTTGATATTGATATAATATTAAACTAAATTGTGGGTAAATTTAATATTAATTGATATAAATGTGACATAAAACGCAAACTTTGTTTCTGGCAAACCTTATTTTGATATTGATTTCTGTATACAGTTTAAGTTCTATATTAAGGAAGTTGATTGCCTAGTGGGACTTCCTATGTGAAGTACAGACTGACCTTAATACTTGTAGGAATTTCTAAGAAATATTTACAGAAGCTTAGCTTAAGTCTGTATCTTCATTTCAGGAATTACTCATTTTAGTTTAGTTGATGTTTAACTTGTGCTTAATTCTTCATGGTTATAATATTGTAGTTATAAGGAAAATTACTAATTTTTATGCCTGTGTGTATAATGTGTGTTTATGTTTTCTAAGATCAAACATGGGCACCTAGATGGCCCAGTCAGTTGAGCATCCAACTCTTGATTTTTGGCTCAGGTCATTATTTCAGGGTCATGAGATCGAACCACTTGTGGGGCTCTGCACCAGGCATAGAGCCTCCTTAAGATTCTCTCTCTCCCTCTTTTCTTCTCTTTCCCTAAAAAAATAAATAAATAAACAGATAAATAAATAAATAAAAACAAACACAAAGCAAAGACTTTGTGATTTTTTAAACCATCTCAAGGTTTTTGTTTTTTAAATTAACATTCTTCTGATATTTAGTAATATTAAACTCTTGTCATTCCGATGTATTGATCAGCACGTAGTGCTAATGAAGTTAAAGTCATGGATATTACTCCTTTCTGTGCTGCTAAGTATTCGTCTTTATTTTATTTTTTTTTTGGCTCTCCATCCTATACTGGAAAAAGAAGGTAAACTTAACATGTATTGAGTACCTAGACTAAGCTATTTACTGTTGCATACTTTACATAAAATAGCTTCTTTAATGATCCATCATCCCTGTGAGATAGGTGGTATTATCTCTTAACTGAGAAGTTACCTGTCAAGTCATGAATTCAATAAGTAGCAGAATTGGGATTTGAATCCCAAGTTAGCCTATCTCCAGAGATTGTGCATTAATTAATTGTGGGTCAGTAAAAAGCATTTTTTTACATAATATTGAATAATAAGTGATGGTTTATTCACTAGCCTTATGCTAGTGAATTGTTTCTCCTCATCTTTTCAAGTGTCTTTTTAATCAGTATCTTCCTGGGTTCTGTCACCTTTCTTTAATTTTTCATTTTATTTTCTGATTGGGAACTTGATAAACTTTCATGTTTTAGAAAGAAATTTCTAATGAAGGGAGTACTTAGGATCTTATGGAATGGAATTAGAGATGGAAAGTTTAATGACACTAGGTTCACTCTGGATTCTGCACCCAAGAGATAGGTTGTTTTTGTAGAAGAATTGGCAGAAGTTCTTTTATCAAATAGGCTGTAGGGCTAGAAGTTTGAAAACTCTAAAAATACACATTATTTAAATCCACTTTTAAAATACTGGTATCCCCATAACTATGTTAAATACTTGTTTAATAGATATAAGATGTTTTCAGATATTTCAGTGCATACTATATAGGTGTTGCTCATGGATTGGTCAATAGGACATATGTGGGTCCTATCATTTGGCAGTTTATAGTCTAGTGTTTATATATAACCCCTGAATCTGAGAATTATTATACCCTCCTAAATATAAGTTCAAGAGGGTAGAATATAATTGATAACAAAAGTTAAAAAGTTCTTTTAAAAAAATTCATTGGAAAATATGTAAAGATAAAAAAATTTATAACCCCTAACTCAGAGCTACACTTTGAGAAACAATTTTGATTTAGTTCCTTTTCTCTATAAATTTAGTAGTACAGATTGAACATATGTCTCATGAGATGAAAGGTCTACTTGCTATATTTCGCTTTTATTTTCAGTCTTTTCTCTCGTTGTCTGAGGGTTGTATATATTATTCATTTTCTGGCTATAAATCACATTGTGGATTTTTTTTTTAATTTTTTGTTTATTTATTTATTTTTTTAATTTTATTTATTTATCAGAGAGAGAGAGGGGGAGAGAGCAAGTACAGGCAGACAGAATGGCAGGCAGAGGCAGAGGGAGAAGCAGGCTCCCTGCTGAGCAAGGAGCCCGATGTGGGACTCGATCCCAGGACGCTGGGATCATGACCTGAGCCGAAGGCAGCTGCTTAACCAACTGAGCCACCCAGGCGTCCCCACATTGTGGATTTTTTAACCAAATGTACAATTTTAAAATTTTCTAACCCATGAAATTCTGCTTTAACAATTAAAATATCTTTCTGCGTAAATATTTCAGGCTTGCTTTTTAAAACTCTTTTCCCAATTTCTTGAGTTAAATGCTTGATTCATTCATTTTTCTTTGTTGCTTCCTAATTAAAGCCTTTTATGGTAGGAATGCCTTCTCATTGGGATATAAACAGTTATTTGAAAATTCAGATTCTTGTCCTGGTTGTTAGTACTGATAGAAGTCATCTCAAGTAGCTTTGTGAACTCTAGGAATCAGAGAGTAATGTTTTATTGTTCTAGTCACATATTTTTTATTTCTTTCAAACAAACTGGTTGAACTGGTGAATCTTCCTCTCTGTATTTACCTCATCAGGTAATCCTGGCAGTTTATCCAGTGCCTTATTTATAGTCTTTTAAATGTTACTTTATCCTCCTCGGGTCTTTGGATTATACATTCTGCTCTTGCTTTATAACACCACAGTTTTTGCATACGTCACAGCTGTCTTCTCAGTAGGGATTGTACAACTTTGTATTCCAGAGCCAGAAGATCTTAGAGATCATATAATTTTGCTCTATTCTTTTATATATAGTGATATGGAAACTGGGGCTCAGAGGAGAAATAAACCAATGTACCTGGCATATTAAACTAATCTATTTCTACTCAGAGGTTTTAGCAGAGCTTTGATTTAAAACCAGGGGTCTCTCCTTTCATTTTATCCCTTTGGGCTTGATCAGTACTTCTGTGAGAAGCTATTGTAGGATTTCATATGGTGGATTCAGATAATTTAGATATTCAGATAATAAATAAGTAAAAATTCACCTAGTAAAAAGGTTATTGAGAAACAGTGTTATGAGCTAAATGTTTTTTAGGAAGATGAATTTGGCAGTGATATTCGCTGGTGACTTGAAGTAGTGAGATACTGTAAGGATGCAAAGTAAGAATTTTGAAACTCTTCGGTGTGGTAGCTAGGGAGAATGAAGGGTTGAATGTGAGATATTTGAACAAGGAAGAAAATGAAGGATTGAATCTGAGATATTGGAGCAAGGAAGAAAGAAAGTAGGGCTTGACAATTGGAATAGAGAAAAACGCAGACAAGTCAAAGGTAATATAAAAGTATCAAGTTTGTATGAAGAGGGAAGATTAGGTTTGCTCTTCAAGAAAGCAGTTTTATTTTGGGGAGATAGGTTTTTTTTCCCCCTTTTTATTCACTATGTATTGCAGAATGGATGATAGTCATTTTCCAAAAAGTTGAAATTTTGAGGAGTGTGTTCTGTTTATGTATGTGTAAATATATGTCCATACATACACACACGCACGCATGTGTATATAAATGCATTCTGTATAGCTAAAAATCAGCTCTTAAGTTCAGTTAAAACTTTTTTGTTCTTGTTTTAATTTTTCATTCAGAATATAGATTTTATGTTATTTCTATGGGAAAAAATTGTAAAGAAAGGAATGGGATTGGTGAGGCCTGTGAAACCTTGAGCAGTTCAAGATTATTTTATTAAGGGTATTTTACATAGTAGTTGACTACCAATAACCCATGATTTGAATTAATCCATCTTAATAACTTTATTTTTTATAAAATGAACCCAGTAGCACATGTAACTAGTGATTTTTTAAAAAATTTCTGAGTTCTAGAGTTCTAAGATAATTTAATCATGTAAGACATTAATAAAGTGATAATGAAACATTAAATGAAACATTAAATAAGAGTAGAAATATTTTTTAAAATTTTCCTTTCACCAACTAAAGCTTTATTACACTCATACATATGCAGAATTTACTTTAAGTGTCTGACTCTTGGTTTCAGCTTTGATCATGATTTCAGGGTTCCAGCCCTACATCTGGTTCCATGCTCAGCAGGGAGTTTGCTTATCCCTCTCCTTCTGCCCTTCTGCTCCTATCCCTGCTCTCTAGCTCAAACAGTCTCTTTCTCTTTCTTTAAAATAAATAAATAAAATCTTTAAAATAAAAATATAAAAAATATATAAAAATGTATTTATTGTTATAAATGATTTCAGCTGTTCTTGTAATATGTTGCTTCTGTATTTGATCCCAAGAATGTTTAGAAAACAAATACCAAAAGCCAACAGAGTATAGAACTACTTTTTACTCTTTTTCAGTATTAGTATTTTAGTTTTCTTTTATGTGAACTATTGCATTATGTCACAACTAATGTCGTTAAGGGATGTGTAATAAATGCTAATTAATTCAAGTCATGTGGCCTGCAAAATCCAAAAATCATGAGAAAATAAGCCTTAAGAAAGATAAAAGAAGATTGGCTCAGGTTTAAGAAAGATCTTCTTATGAAGATAAAGAATAGTTCTAATTGTAAAAATACTTTATTTTTTCTAATTTTATACATATTTTAAAACTTAAATTCTACATTTTAAGACTTCATGTGTATAAGAGTAAGACTCAAAATTTTATGTGCTCTGTGAGAGAACTTACATAATACTTACTTGACTATGTATAACAGATTTATGTATGCAACTTTTATTTGTCTTCTCACAGAGTTCAGGTATATTGATGACTGGATTGTGATGGAATGTAGATGTTTTTCTTTTTATATAATCTTTGAGATTGGAATGGAATGTAAATGTTTTTCTTTTTATATAATCTTTGTAGATGTTTTTCTTTTTATATAATCTTTGGTTGACCTTTATTCATCAGTGTAAAATTCATCAATCATTTTACAGTTACATTTAAATTGAAGCAAATAACTAGAATAAAGTTATATTTTTATATCAAATAACTCTTAAAACTCAAAACAACTCAGATTTCAAGTATTGTTTACAATTAGAACTTAAAATTTAGAAATGAAATGCATTATGCTCTCATATAACTTTTGTGCATTAGACTTTGATGTGATTTTCTATACAATTTTCTTGTACTACTACTGCGTATGTTTGTGTGTACATGTACATAAACACAATAAAATATATAATGAAGATTATTTTGAAGGGGTTTTTATGTTTTGTGGTAAAAAATGGAATTTATTACTTTGCATTAGAATCTATTAATATATTTAGTTTGGAAATATACATTTTAGGTGATTGATTCATTAGCTACTTGAATTTCTTGGGCCTCTTGCATGAAAGTTAGAACATTATGTACCAGGCACTGAGGAAGACACTAAGAGATACAGTAGAGAGCAATGCCAGGACTCTGTCTTATAGAAAGTTTATATTTTTTATGGGAGACAGATAACATACACATAAAATACAGGCTGTAATTAGTGTTGTGAGTGAAGCAATGTTTCTTGATACAGAATAACGAAGACATATTTTAGGCATAGTAGCCAGTGAAAGAGCACTGCAATCAGAAGGAACGGTGAGCAAAAGACCCAGGAATTGGGTTGGAAACAAGGCCTATCTAGGAACTGATCAAATCTGAGTGATTGAAGCCTGTAATGAGCAAAGGAGAGAGCACTGTGAGATGAAATTTGTGAGGCAGACGTGAAAATTTATTCAGGTTTTACAGATTATTGGAAATAGCTTGGATTCCATTAAAAGAGCAGTGGGAAGCCATTGAAAGGCTTTCAGTTCCAGGAGTGATGCATGTGTTGTGAAAGGGTCATCTGACTGCAGTGGAAAGATATAGGAGTAAAGGAAGTGATACCTGATGTAGTATTCTGTTCACTATAGCTACACAGTGATTTTTTTTTTTTTTAATTCCTAAAGTGATGAAACTAGAATTAAGCAGGAGGTTTGTTTCTTGCTGTTTCCAATAACTTTGTTTCCATTTGTAGAGTATTAGTAAAAATGGGTGAACCTAGGTTTTCATTTACCTTGGGTAAATATCTAAGAGTAGAATTACCTGGATATATAGGTATATGTATATTTAACATAATGAAAGACTTAGCAAATTGTTTTTCAAAGTGGTTATGTCATTTTGTATTAACACAAGAGACATGTGGGAGTTCCAATTATTTCATATCCTCTTCAGCATTTGGTATTATCAGTCTGTTTTTATTTGATTTTAGTGGGTGTATACGAGTAACTTACAATGGTTTATTTTGTATTTTCTTAATGTCAAATGATGTACCAAGGATCTTTTTTCATGGGCTTATAGAACATTTAAAAAAAGATTTTATTTATTTATTTTAAAGAGAGAGAAAGATAACATGGGCAGGGGAGAGGGGCAGAGGGGAAGAGAGAGGCAGAGAAGCACAAGCAGACTCCGTATTCAGCTTGCTCTCATGACCCCCAGATCATGACCTGAGCTGAAAACCAAGAGTGATACGCTTAACCAACTGAGCTACCCAGGTACCCATTTAAAAAGAAGTGGGTTGTCTTTTTATTATCAAAATGTAAGAGTGCCTTATATATTATATATTCTGGATAGTCTTTAATCAGATATGTGATTTACAAATATTTCTTCTGGGGCTGTGGTTTTTCTTTTCATTTTCTTAATAGTATATTAATTTGTAGAAGTCCAAATTATCAATTTCTTAATGTAGCTTGTCCTTTTGTGTGCTGTTTAAAAAATATTTGCCTAATCTGAAGTCAAGAAGTTTCTTTCGTAGATGTTTTATAAGTTTAACCCTTACATTTATGAATAGTATAAAGAGACAAGTTTTACTTATTGGCATATGGATGTCCAGCAGTTCCTCACTATTTATAAATACTGTTCTTTCTCCCATTATTTATTTTGACACCTTTGTCTATATTCAGTGGATCATGTATTGATTTTGTTTTCTGATTTGTTTGGTTCTATGTTTGAACTTTCTGTTATGTTCTGTTAATGCATATATTTATTCTAATGGCAATACCGTATTGTCTTGATTTATGTGGCTTTGTAGTAAGTTATGAAGTCTCTCAAGTTTATTCTTTTTCAGATTGTTTTGGTTATCATATGCTTCTTTACTTTCCAGATACATTTTAGAATCTATGAATTCCTAACAAAATGACAGCCACAACTGTGGCCTTGATTGTATAAAAATAGGGATGGAATTGACATCTTCCAATCCTTGAATATGGTACATTTCTATATCTGCTTAGGTTTTTTTCCACTCTCTCTTTTAAAAAACAACAACAACAACAATGAAAACCAACATAGCCGTGATTTGTATTTTTTAAAATTTATTTTACAGAGAGAGAAATTCAGTGTGTGCAAGCTCATGAGGGGGAAAGGCAGAGGGAGAAAGAGAGAGAGAAAGAGAGAGAGACACAGAGAAAATGAATCTCAGGTAGACTTCCTGCTGAGTTTAGAGCCTGACCTGAGGCTCCATCCATGACTCTTGAGATCATGATCTGAGCTGAAGTCAAGAATTGGACACTTAACCAACTGAGCCACCCAGGTGCCCCATGTAGTTTTGACTGTACAGACTTTACACATATTTAGGTAAAATTTTATCTTGAGTATTTCATATTTTATACTGTTTTATTGGTTTTGGTTTTAATTTATTCTGATTATTCTTTGTTAATACAGAGAAATTTAATAGATTTATGTGTACAGAATCTTAAATCCTGAGACTAGTAAAATTCTTTATTAATTTGAGAAGTTTTAAGTAGATTTCTTAGTAGTTTCTAGGTAAATGATTTTCAGGTTTGTGAATAAATATAATTTTACTTTTTCCTTCCCAATATGTATGTCTTATATATTTACTTTTCCTGGCATTTTGCATTGCTTTGAACATCCAGGATAATGCTGAATAGAAGTGGTTGGAGAGGGGAATATCCTTGCCTTATTTCTGGAAAACATGCAGTCATTCAGCCTTAAGTATGATGTTAGCTGTAAGTTTTCATAGATGACTTTTATAGGTTTGTGGATGTTCCTTTTATATTCCTAGTTTGCTGCAAGTTTTCATAATGACCACTTTTGAATTTTGTCAAATGATTTTTGTTTACCTTTTGAGATTATCAGATGGCTTTTGTTTTTTAGTCTTTTGATATGGTGAATTACATTGTTTGATATTATGATTGGTAAGTTCACCTGTATTCCTGGAATAAAATGTCCTTGGTCATTTTTGTTGTTGTTAACATGTTGCTGTATTTGAATTCCTGTATATTTTGTTAAGGTGTTTTGTGTCTATTTTCATGAAGATTATTTGCCTTTAGTTTTCTTTCTCTGATAGTTTCTTTGGTTTTATTGTCATGGTACTGTTGGCTTATAAAATAAATTTGATAGTGTTCCTTCTTTTAAGATTTTCTGGGAGAGATCACGTATAATTCATGGTAATTCTTTGTTAAATAAATTTTCTGGATCTGAGGTGTTGGGGTTTTTTTGTTTGTTTGTTTTGGGGAGTTATTTATTTATTTATTTGACAGAGAGAGAGAGAGAGAGTGCGCGCGCGAGCGCGACCAAGTGTGTGCGTGCCCAAGTGTGTGCGTGCCCTTGCGCATAAGCAGGGGGAGTGGCAGAAAGAGAGGGAAAAGCAGGCTTTCCACTGAGCAGGGAGCCCCATATGGGGCTCGATTCCCAGGACCCTGAGATCATGACCTGAGCTGAAGGCAGCTTCTTAACTGAATGAGCCAACCAGGTACCCCTCTAAGAAACTTGGTAAATACAGATTTCTCTAATAGACATAGGACTGTTTAGATGATCTCTTTCTTCTTAAAGTAACCTTTGGCAGTTTGCATCCAAATAATTTGTGTTTTACATTTAAGTTGTCAAATTGGTAGACATAAAATTATTTAGAAGAATTGCTTATTATCCTTTTAGTGTATGTGGGATCTATAGTGGTGACTTTTCTTTGTGTCAGTGCTAATTTGTATTCCACTCTAGCCTTTCCCAAGCTCTCTGCAACCCTGACTTTTGGTTCATCTCCTAAATAAGTTGAAGAACCATTTGTTTTCATTATTCTCTCTTGTTTTGGCTGTTTTTTGTATCTTTAATTTTTCTTTTGTTGTGGTTATATTTTTTTATTTGACTTACTTTATGTGTAATTTACTCCTTGTAGCTTCTAAATGTAGAAACTGAGGTGACTGATTTGAAATCTTTCTTCTTCAGTAAATGGATATTTAATATTGTAAATTTTCCTGAAGCACCTTTTTAGCTGCATCCCATAAATTTTGGGATATGTTTTCATTTTATTCAGTTAAATTTTTTTCTGCTTTCTCCAGTGACGTCTTCTTTGGTCAACAGGTTATTAAGAATAAGTTGCAAAATACTTTAGTCTTTTTTCCCTGATGTATATTTAGTGATTTTAATTTTATTTTGATCAGAATTTTAAACTTTATTGAGATTCCTTTTGTAGTCCAAGTTAGTCTCATCTTGGTGAATATTTGATATGCACTTTAAAACAATGTTTTTTCTGCTCTTTCTGGATGGCATGTTTTATATGCCTCCCTAACAACTAGATCAAGCTGATTAATGTTATTTAAAACTTCTATATCTTTACTGATTTTGGGGGGTCTGTTTGTTCTCCCAACTACTGAGAGAGGAGTATTGAAATTTACAACAAAAATCGTAGATTTGTTTTTTCTCTTTTGTTCTCTTATTAGAATCATTCATAGTTGGGATTGCTATGTCATTTTGATGAATTAGCCCCTTCCTCCTTATGGAAAGTTTCTATTTTTCTTTTATAAAGTCTGCTTTGTTTGATACCAATATCACTACAACATTTTCTTTTTTATTGTATTTACATAGTGTATCTTTATTTTTCAAGATTTTATTTATTTATTTGATAGATCGCAATAGGCAGAGAGGCAGGCAGAGAGAGAGGGGGAAGCAGGCTCCCTGCTGAGCAGAGAGCCCAATGTGGAGCTTGATCCCAGAACCCTGAGACCATGACCTGAGCCAAAGGCAGAGGCCTTAACACACTGAGCCACCCAGGCGCCCCTACATAGTGTATCTTTTTAAATCCTTTTCTTTTTAAACTATTTCTGTTTTAATTCTGGGGTCAGCAAACTATTGCCTATGTGCTAGTCACCTGATTTTATAAATTTTTTTGTTGGAACACAACCATACTATATTATTTAGGTCGCTGTCTTCAAATTACAAATTCAGAGTTAAGCAGTAATGATAGAGACCATACGGTCCTGGAAGTCTACAATCTTTATTGTCTAGCTCTTCAAGAAGACATTTGCTGACCTCCATATATATATATATACATATATATGTGTGGGCACACACATATATGTATGTATATGTGTATATATATGTGTGTACATGTGTGTGTGCCCATGCATATATATATATCTATATATATATATATGGAGGTATATATACACATACATATATATATATATAGTATATGGAATATAATTGGGTCTTGCTACATTTTATACATTCTTATAATCTCTGTATTTTAAGTGGTGGTTTTATATTATTTACATTTAATGTAATCATTATGGCAACATTTCAATCTGCTGTTTTTGCTGTTTAATATTCACATCTTTTTTTTGTTTTTATTTTTCCTATTTCATGTCTAGTTTTGGATTAACTGAATATTATGATTCCATTCTATATTACTATTGATTTATTAACTATACCTATCTTTTCTTTAAAATAGTTCTTTTAAATTAAGACTTTAGCATTTTAGAGAAGTTTTAGATTCACAGCAAAATCGAGGGAAAGGTACAGAGGTTTTCCACATATCCCCTGATCCCACACATGCATATTCTCTCCACTTACCAACATCTTCCACCAGAGTGGACATGTATTAACAATAGATGAACCTACCTGGATACATCATAATCATTTAATGTCCAGTGGTTTACACTGTGGCTCACTCTTGGTTTTAAACATTTAAAAGTCTAGTGGTTTACACTGTGGCTCACTCTTGGTTTTAAACACTCTTGGATGTGACAGTGTATAAAGACAAATATCCATCATATATACAATGTAAAATATTTTTACTGCTCTAAAAATCCTCTGTGCTCCACCCATTCATCTGTCCTTTCGCCAACCCCTGGCAATCACTGATCTTTTTATTGTCTCCATAGTTTTGCCTTTTCCAGAATGTCATATAGTTGGAATCATACAATATACAGTGTTTTCAGATTGGCTTCTTTCACTTAGTGAAATGCAATTAAGATTCTTCTGTATCTTATCGTAACTTGATAGCTCATTTCTTTTTAGTGCTCAATAATAGTCCATTGTCTGGATGTACCAAATTTTATCCATTCACTTACTGAAGGACATCTTGGTTTCTTCTAAGTTTTGGTAGTTATTAAAAGCAAATTATTAAATTATTAATTTAATCTAATAAAATTTTAAGTTAATTATTAAATTAATTATTACAAATACTATAGACATTTGTGTGCAGATATTTGCATGAACCTGAGTTGTCAGCTCCTTTGAGTGCATACCAGTGAGTGCAATATGGTAAGAATATGTTTAGTTTTGTTAGAAACCACCAAACTGTCTTCCAAAGTGGCTGTACTGTTTTGTATTCCCATCAGCAATGAGTAAGAGTTCCTGTTGCTGCACATCCTTGCAGCATTTGGTATTGTTAGTGTGTACTGGATTTTGGCCATTCTAATAGTTGTGTAGTGACCTTTTTTTCTTTTCTTTTCTTTTTTTTTAGGTAATTCTATAACCTTTTGCTTTTTTTTTTTTTTTTTTTTTTAAAAGACTTTATTTATTTATTTGACAGACAGCACAAGTAGGCAGAGAGGCAGGCAAAGAGAGAGGAGGAAGCAGGCTCCCTGCTGGGCAGAGAGCCTGATGTGGGGCTCAATCCCAGGACCCTGGGATCATGACCTTAGCCGAAGGCAGAGGCTTTAACCCACTGAGCCACCCAGGTACCCTGATATTGTTTCTTTTTCACATTCAGTGTTTCCTAGAGTTTACAATATACGTTATTAACTTATTCTCCATCTTCAAATAATATATCACTTCAAGTATATGGTTGGAACCTTTTAAATGTATACTTATATTTCTTCCTCTGCTGTCCTTTGTGCTATTGCAGTCATTGCTTTTACTTCTGTATGTTTATAAGTCCCTTAATACATCATTGTTAGTTTTCCCAATTATTTTTTAAAGAGTTTCAAAATGAGAAAACAAGTCTTTTGTATTTAACAACAAACTTAACAATTTCAGAATTCTTTCATTTTTTGTTATTTCATATTTCCATCTGGTTTATTTTCCTTCTGCTGAAAGAATTTACTTTAGCAATTCTTGTAGTAAAAGTCTGCTGGCAATGAATTCTCTCAGCTTTTATTTGTCTGTAGAAGTTTTTATTTTGCTTTTATTTATGAGATGGATTCGGGTTTTTAGTATTAGCCTTAGAGTTACAATTTGAAAGTATATAGTGATTTGGCAGTTAAGACTTCTAATTTTTACTTTTTTTTTTACTCATTGGATGACGGCTAGCATCTAAGTGTACTTATCATCTGTTATAATCTTATTAAGTAAATATAAAAGTGGTTATACCACTTTTGATAAAACTTCATGTTGTTTTAAATATATTTTACTTTATTATTATTATTTTTTAAAGATTTTATTTATTTATTTGACAGAAAGAAAGATCACAAGCAGGCTGAGAGGGAGGCAGACAGAGAGAGGGAGAAGCAGGCCCCCCACTGAGCAGAGAGCCTGATGCAGGGCTCAATCCCAGGACGCTGACATCAGGACCTGAGCTGAAGGCAGAGGCTTAACCCATTGGGCCACCCAGGTGCCCCTATTTTAAATATATTTTGAGGAGGCTAGTTATTATATGAAAGTCACTCACTGTGCTGTGAAGTGTGTAAACCTGGCGATTCACAGACCTGTATCCCTGGGGCTAATAATACATTATATGTTAATAAAAAAGAAAAAAAAAATCATAAAAATAAATAAATAAATAGAATAGAACATATCACCTTTTGGTCAAAAATAAAGCATTAAAATATTTAATGTTGAAGTTAGAGCAATAAAGGCATTCTTTCCCTCAAAACATTATCCTGCTAAACAGTAATTGAGGGATGCCTGGGTGGCTCAGATAGTTGGCTCAGGTCATGATCCCATGGTCCTGGGATTGAGCTCCGCATCAGGCTCCTTGCTCTGCGGGAAGCCTGCTTTTTCCTATCTCGTTCCCCCTGCCTGTGATCCCTCTCTTGCTATGTCTATCTCTGTCAAATAAATAAATAAAATCTTTTAAGATTAAAAAAAATAAAAAGAAAGTCACTCACTTTGTTTTCTCCTCCAATCCTTAGAATTTTTATGGACTATATTTATAGTATTTGCTATATTCCTGGGTATAGTTATTTCTATACCATAGAAGGATTACCAATATGAATTACTTTTAAAATAATTTTTTTAAGGACTATCGTGAAAGAAATAGGAAACAAGTAATTTTCTATTTTTCTCACTTGAGTTTGTCAGCTGGGTTTAAGATTATAACATTAGCTTTTATTATGTTCATGTCCAAATTATAAAATATTTTCCTGTTACATACTAAAAATTTATCTGAAAGTCATTTATGATACGTGTATCAGATCTTGAAGATTCAATGACTGGTGGAGGTATGTATTTATGTGTGGGGGATGGTCTCTTTAGTTTTGGTATACTTCTTAATTCTATATTAAATTGACAAGACTAGACAAATTCTGATGCTGACACTAGCTTTGGGACCTTGGCCTGGTTACTTAACTTATGCTAACCTCAGTTTCCTTGATTGAGATGCTATTTTACAAAATTGTGGTGAATTAAATGAGATGATACACATAAATTATTCAGCATATCAATGGTCACGGAGTGGTCATTTTAAATATCATGTTTCCACTTTCTTTGTAAAATTATAGATAGGTTTATCTCAAAGATTCCTTTTTTAGAGGTTAATAACTCAATACTTTTAAATTTAGATTGTATCTGTTTCTAAAGTAATTTGATTGGCTTATAGGAAAAGACATCTGTGTGTAGTAAGAGGAAGAAAATAAAATGTAAGCAGGAGGACAGAATAGAGGAAGGAAATGATAACAAATGTAGTTATCAAAGTTTGAACATTATATTAATATTTTCTCTTTAGATGGACCATACTTTTGTTTCTTTGTATGTCTCATAATTTTTTTGTTGAAGAATGGACATTTTGAATATTGTCATATGGAAAGGCTGGAAATCATATTCTTTCCTTTTCCTTGTATTTGTTGTTGCTGTTTTGGGTTGTTGGCTTAGTGATTTTCTAAAATATGTTTCTAAGTCTGTACTCTCTGTTGTGTATAGCCATTGAAGTTCTGTTTGTTTGGTGGTGCTGATACATTAGTTTTTTTGATTTTTTTTTTTTTTTTTTTGAGAGAGAGAGAGAGAGAATGAGAGAAAGAGAAAGCATGAGCAGGGGAAGGGGCAGGGGGAGAGGGAGAATCAGACTCCCTATGGAGCAGGCAGCCCAATGCAGGGCTTGATCCTAGGATCCTGGGATCATGACCTGAGCCAAAGGCAGACACTTAACCTGCTTAGCTACCGAGGTGCCCCTCAGCTGATGTTTTGACACAGTTATCTTCAATGCCTTGAGCCAAGGAAAGAAAAAATGAAAAATAAAAAAATACTCTTCCTGCCTTTGTAGATTTGCTCTTGGGGCACTCCTGCAATGCTTAGTCAGGCTATTTGCAGCTCTCTTTTAGCATTTACTTCCTACTTGTGTAGACTCTAAAGGCCAGTTCCAAGTGAAGGCTTAGGGTCTTTTTAGGCTTTTAGGCTTTTTCTGTATGTGCAGGCTGCCCAGGAGATATCTAGGTCTTTATGCCCACACATACCTTCTTTCTGCACATATTCTTTCCCAGACTTCCAGGTATGTTTTTTGTGTATTCTAAGTGTTGTCTCTAGCTCAGGCTGCTGCAGCTAATATCTGTGCCTTTACATGCTTTCAGCAGCATGCTTTCAGCAGGTCAGATGTCCCCTACCTGGAGGTGTTCTAAGTTTGGTGAAATAAAGACAGTTCTTTGCACCTGTCCTTGAGGGAGCTGCCAGATTGGTTGAGACCCATAAGCTTGAATATAAGGTTCTTGCTACTTCTCTGGAACTAGAAAGCAGTTCCTCTGGAACTTGTACAGGATGCTGCCCTCATGACTATTGCCCTCCAGGGTTTGGGGGATTATAGGTGGGACAAAGAACAATAGCTTCTTCTTCACTACATCTTCCCCTGGCTGGTGTACATTTTTGTCTTGACTCCAGAATTTTTCAGAAGTTGATTTTGAGTTTTTGCCAGCTTATTAGTTTTTTAGGGAGAACATAGCCTTAAAGTTTCCAATTCTGCCATTTTTTGGTGGTGGTGTTATTTTTCAAAGGAAGATGTTTTAAACTGATTTCACTTGAAAATAGAAACTGGAAGTGGAAATACTATTAAGCCTGATTTTAACAACTAAAAATTGTATGTAGTATACTTAGTGCTTTACTAAGTCAAGTGTACAAGTCTTCTAAATTTTACTTATTAATCCTTATATATTTTCCAAGTAATAGAAGGAAAATTAAGGCAGCTGAAGACATAATCAGGAAAGAGAAAGTATCTCTGGCTTTGTAATCCCCAGTGGAACATTAAAAAAGTTATGTGGCAGTAAGGGCAATTCATTACTGAAGGGGAAAAACTTGAATAATCTCGATTAAAACTTGATGATTGGCCATGAATCAGACCCTCTTGCTCCACCCTCCTGAACTTCCATCTTGCCATCTTCCCATTCCTTGTTAAACACTGAATAATTTTCATTGGCTTGTCACTGTGCTTATGTGAAGATGCAGGGGTAGTTAGAAATGGTCCTTACCCTAACAAAGTTTACTAATGTGGGGGATAGAAAGATACCTGTGAACATCTATAGTATTAAGTCATGGTTGCTATGGTGTGCATGGGTGTTACTGGGAATTTAGAAAAAGGCAAACTGTGGGTTCTGGGAAGGCTTTCTGGATTAAGTGCTATCTAAACTGGTATTTGGAGGCTTACTGGATGTTAACAATGTTAACAAATGTACAGGTTTGAAGAGAACTCTGTGTCACGTATAGGGAATAACATATATGAAAAGTTTTAGATGAAGTTAGATGCAGTGCAGAAATATTCCTATGACTGTAGCTAGTAAATGGGAAGTAGAGGAAGCTGGAACTGAGGTGTTAAATTGTGACTTTATAGGCAGTGTTATCTAGTTTAGAATTTATCCAGAAAGATAAGTTGCAAAGAAATCCAAATGGTTACTAATTGATCTAATTAATGAAGAAGAATTATCTCATATGATTCTAATAATCTAAGATTTCAAAATAAAGGCATTTAAAAACTCTATATTTAAAAAGATAAAAGATACTTAAATTGCTAGTAATTACAAACTTAGTGCTTTCAGAAGGTATTTTCCAAGTCAGTTAGATTTTATATTCTAACTTTTTATATAGTAAATTTTTCTTCTTTATGTAAATAAGAGTAACTTCATTTAAAAAGCTCAGCTATGGTATTTATTTTATATAAATTCCTCTATGACCAATTCTTGGGTAGGAAGCACCATTGTGGACCACTTTTCTTATAGTGGCAATACCTTTTAGAATTTTTTTTTTTTAAATTTTAGGATAGTGCTTTATGACTTTATGAAACCAAAAGCAAAATAGAAAAACTACAGTGTGAGTAAAAAAAAAAAAAATCTTAATTTTAATCAACTTTGCTTATTCCATCATCTTCCACCCATTTTTTTTACTCTTGGTTCATCTTTTCCTTCTTCCCATAGATAGATTTTGATTTGGAGGTTACAGTTACAAAGTTTTGATTTTCAGACTGTAACAACATCAAACATTGTGGATGTATTCATACTAAATTATATGCTTACACATGGTTAAAATGATATATATTATGTTATGTGTATTTCACCACAGTTTTTTTTTTTATTAACATATAATATTTGTTTTAGGGGTATAGGTCTGTGATTCATCAGTCTTTCTTACACAATTCACAGCACTCACCATCCTTTTAGAATTTTAAGAAAAAGGCCTAGAAAAAAAGAACTCTCTTTTTTTTTTTTTTTACCGAAATTTCTCCTCTTTATTTTTTTTAATTTATTATTTTTTAATTTTTTATTTTTTATAAACATATATTTTTATCCCCAGGGGTACAGGTCTGTGAATCACCAGGTTTACACACTTCACAGCACTCACCAAAGCACATACCCTCCCCAATGTCCAATGTGTAGTGTTTATTGCTAATTTTCCTATAATTGAGCCTTCAAAGTCTTCCACTTTCTTGCTGAAATAACCTTAAATAAATTAGTTTTTTTAAAATTTATTTTCAGAAAAACAGTATTCATTATTTTTTCACCACACCCAATGCTCCATGCAATCCGTGCCCTCTATAATACCTACCACCTGGTACCCTGACCTCTCCCCCCCCTCCCCGCCACTTCAAACCCCTCAGATTGTTTTTGAGTCCATAGTCTCTCATGAATTAGTTGTTTTTTAAAAATTTTATTTACTACCTCTGGGTGTTTTATTTCTTACCCATAGAAATTATTTTCTCTTCTTTTATTCCACATAGAGTTCATACAACACTGATTTCTTTATAGATCTACTATGATACGCCTTGTTTTATTTATTTATTTATTTTTAAGTCTATACTTCTAACTTCATAGGAAGGTATTTAGGTTCATTTCTCATCTAGATTAGACTCCTGGATCTGTCATTTTACTTATATGTGACCTTGTTCGTGCTGTTTAACCTCATTTATTTTCACTTTTATGAAGACAATTATGCATTTTCCTCAAAGGATTGTTAGAGAATAGTTTAAATAATGAAAGCCAGTTATTTCTACTTTTTCTTACATGCTTTAGTTGGTAAATGTGGAACCACTCATTTATAAGTAGGGAATAAATATTTCTCTAATCTCGGAATGATAGTTTTGTAAGTATTTAACCTTATTAACACTAAAGTATTAAAAATTACAGTGAGGTTAGAAAGAACATCTGAAAATACAGGTCACTTTACAACATCTACAATAAATATTTTTACAGCTTCTTGCAGAGAAGTCAGAGATCCAAACTGTACTCTTTTGTAATTAAATGATGCATAGAAAGGAGCATTGTTTTTTAACTGTGAAAGATGAAACTGTAAGCTTCCTAAAACAGAGGACTCATTGTTAGAGTTATACATATTAATTGTTGATTCCTTTAAAAGCAGACTTTTTTTTTTCCTTCTAACTGAACCCATCTCTGTTATTTACACATTACATAATGGTTGTTGGTTATGCCAGACTCTATGGAAGCACTTACAATTCATTTAGGAGATTAGTCTAAAAAATTCTTCAATATTCTCCCATTTTAGTATATACTAATTCTTATGCACATTTATTCAGAGATATGTAGGCTTAAACCTTAGTTATCTCCTTCTATTAGTTCAGTTAGTAGTAAGTGTCCACATCATTGATTTTCAAACCTGTTTTTTTTTTTTCCTCCCACTCTATATGGTTCCCTTTTAGAGCATCTCTTCTGAGTTACTAACCATTGGTCTACAAGGGTCTTAAGTAGTGACCCAAGTCAATTGGACATATAATAGTAGAAAAGTCACCAGTTCTTTGATAAGACCATGGTATGGTGAAAAGATGTTTGAGTTGGTTCTTATAAATCTGCAATTAATATCTAAGAGAGTACATGATCCACAATAGTTTAACTTGCTGGAAACATAAGGCTCAAGCTATTAATTTTGTGGTACTTCAGACATACGTGATTATATGACCACTTTTTTTGTTGTTGTTGTTAAAGTTAGGGTCATAAGAGAACTGCTAATAGCTAATCTCAACTGAATGTTAGCTACATGGCTAATTTTGTTCCTAAGCACTAAACACCATTACTTTATTTAATCCTCATAACTACAACACTGTTAGATAGGAACTTTTATTCCCGTATTTAGATAAAGTAACTGAGACTTAGAGAAGTAGAGTCATTAAGGTCACACAGTAAGTGGTACAGCTAAAATCTGAATCCAGGAAGTCTGAATTCAGAAACAATCTCTTAACCATTCTAGTAGCTCTTTTTGTTAATAAGACTGAAATAGTAAGAGGAGTTGAAGTTGTTTCATACACAGAGGTAAAACCAGCCTTTAACCCAAGAGAATATCTAGGTCAGTTAAAAAAAAAAAAAAAGAAAAAAAAAAGTCAGAGTTAGGATGAGGGCTGGTTTCTCATATAGTTGAGTTTTACAGCTTTTACAGAGAAAAATACTGAGTATAATTTTAAAATTTGAGAATATTTTGTTTTTAAATTCTTAAATTTAAAGACTTTAAAAATATTCTTAAATGAGATTATTGCTTGTATGGACTTGTTTGAAGATGGACTTAATTGGGTTTTGATCCTGGATCCTCTGTCTACTAGTTTTGTGATCTTTTCCAAGTTAAATTTTCTGTGCCTATTCTTCCTTATCTGTAAAATGAAGATAATAATAGGTCCTGTCTCATAAGTTGTTAATAATTATTTAATATATGAAAAGCCCTTAGAATAGTGCTAAGTGGTATGTAAGCTTACTTTATGGTATTATTATTATTATTATATTTATCCCATATATCTACCCTTATAATGAACATTTTTCTTTGATAAAAAATTCTATTTCGTGAACCTAATTTCTGGTACCTATCTGCCCCTAATTTTATTTCCCTCTTATTTCCATTTTCCTGACTACTTTATATCTTCTTTTATGCTTTCTGTAACTTATGAACCAATTTCAACTTTTGGGGCAATAAGGTAGAGTGTGTATATATATATACGTATATATATATACACACACACACATATAATCATACATACATATATACATACATACACACGTGTGTGTATGTGTGTGTGTGTGTGTGTGTACACGCACACACATCTTTATTTCTGGAACTTAACACTATTAGCACATGGGGTTTTTCTTGTCCATAGATATATCCCTAGTTCCTTGAACAGTAATTTCTAACTTTTAATAAATAAAATATTAACTGAATGAATGAATAATGCATGTATGATTTCAAATTTATTAGGTATTTTGTATGTGGCTATTATTTTCTTTCTAAATTTTCTTCTATAGACCAGAAAGATACCTAGTTTTTCAATGTTCTTCATTAAGAATAGTACTTATAACAATATAATTAATATGTCACGTGTGATTTGAACAATAGAGAATAAGAATGTCATTACATCTTTTATTCTATGTATTCTATGAGTATTTATCTATCACTGTACTTAAAGTAGGAAAGAGTAATACTTTTTTAAAAGCTTTTATTTAAGTTTACTATTGAAGTAGAGTTGACATACAGTGTTTATTGGTTGCAGGTATTCAACATGGTGATTCGACAATTCTGTGCATTTCTCAATGCTAACCACACATGTAGTCACCACCTGTAACCACGCAATATCTTGACAATATTATTGGCTATTGACTACTGAATTGTTCGTTTCCATGACTTACTTATTTTATGACTGGAAGTTTGTACCTCTAAATACCCTTTATCTATTTTGCCTATCTCCTTGCTCACCATCTGTCTGGCAACTAAAGTCAGATGTGAAATAAACAAAAAACAAAGGAACAAACAAACCGAACTCTTAGATACAGAGGACAGTAATACTTTTGACTCACTTGTTGTAATGCCACAAGTCAAATACATTGCTGTTAAATCATCTTTGTATATCAATTCACAATTTTTAAAGTAAAATATTATGATAGTAGGTATATTTTAAACATTTTAAACATTGATTCTATCATTTGAATTTTTACTCTAAGTTTGCTAGTATCAGTCATATTTCTTTATCTTCTGTACATGGTGATTAGGCCCTTTGTTTCTTTTCTGTTACATCTCATTTGTTAGTCTAGTAATATCACAAAAGAAAATGAACTTCATGTCTTAAAATTTATCCTTTGTGAGTTCTGCATTTTCTAATGATTATCACTTTTTGGAGCCAAATTCTTTTTTATAGGAATTTGTCCTGAATCCTATCCAGTAGTCCTCTGCACCATTTTGCTCCATTTGATTTGAAATTACCCTTTTCCATTTTTAAAAAACTAGACATTGCTAGTTTTCATTCTTATAGCACCCTTAATCTGTAGCTTTCAAATTTTTATTAAAAGTAGTGTTAGACTAGAAAACTTGAAATGTTTTAGAGTAGCTATGCTATCATGCAGGTTGAATTATTATTTTTATTTTATTGTTATAAATAATCTCTCATGTTATCATTAGTTATTGTTTCTTTTTGTTTATTTTCAGCTGGTTGGTGGAGAATTTGACTTGGAGATGAACTTTATTATCCAGGATGCTGAGAGTATAACATGCATGACAGAGCTTTTGGAGCACTGTGATGTAACATGTCAAGCAGAAATATGGAGCATGTTTACAGCCATTTTACGAAAAAGTGTTCGGAATTTACAGACTAGCACAGAAGTTGGGCTAATTGAACAAGTATTGCTGAAAATGAGTGCTGTAGATGACATGATAGCAGGTATGAGGTTATCTGACAGGATAATATACTTAAAGTGTTTATCAAGAGTCACATACTTCTCTTTAAATTCTATTGGTTTAAACTTGATTTAAAATAGATAGTAGAAATGTATGGAAAATTTGCCGTGTATATTAAGGGAAAACTTGAAGAATGGAAAATACCTTTTTCTTTATTAGACAAGCATAATTCTGATTTTGCTTTTCCAGGTTTTAGAAAATCTCATTACATGGAATAAATAACCACGAAATCTAACAGAAAAATAAACAGTACCTTTTAACATAGTACTTAGTTAAATTTTACATAATTAAAATTTTACAATATGTATTACAATTCTGTATATGTGCACTTTACCAACTTCAAGCTCCATGCTTTTCAGTTTTGCATATATGGAACTATGACAGGAGGAACTAATGTCCTTAGGATAAGCATGTTGAATTTTTGGAAAGTATCTCTATTTTACTTTGATATTCTTTAGAGAAACTTTTGTATTAAACAGATATAGAATACAGCATGAAATTTGCCTGGATAAGATAAAAATACTAATTTTTGTCCTTGTTATGTGTTACTTCAAATATGAAGTCTATGATTATTCATTGCCAATCCTTTATCTCCCTGCAAGTTCATTCTCCTTTATTGTTAGATGCACTTCAATAGAAATGTTTTGAAAGATATGGTCTCAGAGTAACATTATTCCCAGAAAATAAGCTTAGTGTTTAAAATGTTCATTCTTTTAAGCCATGAATCTTCAGCATATGTCTCTTCTGATATAAAAGAGTTTTCATAATTTTAAAAGTGCTAATATGATTCCTCACAATCTCATATCTGATTCTTAACAAGTAGTTCAGATACTGGAGAATCCTCCATCATATTTTGATTTATGCATAATTAATTTTAATATTAGTAGAACAAAACATTAAGAAGTAATGGAGTGAAGAATTAGTTAAAGATGAATGTCTCTTAAACAATATTTAAACATTTTTGTTTTTCTTATAGACTATATTAAAATAATTTCTGTTACTTTCAAGGTGGTATCTATCTCTAGAGTGATTTAGCATTCTCTATATTGGTTATTAATGGTTAACTTGATGAAAAATGAAGTTCAAACTTAAAACCTTTTAATGATGATATGTACCATCTGTAAACCATTCTGTAAATTCTAGCATTGTTTAACAGGAATTTATTTGCATAAGCTTTTATGTTTGGTGCTTACATGTTGTATAGAATATCATGTGATCTCTGAGTCCTCATATCAGGGTTTAATCCCTGAAGTTTTTTTGTTTGCCTGTTTGTTTTTTGAAATAAAGTGGCTACCACTTTATAAAGTGCACTTTAGAAAATGAGCCACAATTACATACATGGTAATTTACTGGTTCATAATTCATGAGCTTTGAGATATAAGATGATAGTAAGCTTGATTAGTACTGCAAAAGTTCGTATGTTCATGTTTTCTATTATATAAAGCTTCTTAATTCTCTTATCTTTGCTTTTCAATAATAATACTGGTAACACAAACTTTCACTTTTTGTTATTTTATCATTGAATAAATGCCAAATAAATACCTCTACCTTACTTTTCAGTAGAGAAAATAAAATTTATATAACCATAGTAATGCAGTACCAAAAACCATGACTAAGTTTTCACTCTTGATATTTATGCCATGTCACGTTCAAAGAGGTACTTATAGGCTTTACTAGAAGGTAGTAAATATCTGTATATACTAAATTGATAAGAGAATTTCATAGCTGAGTATTTTTTCTTCTTTAAAAATTTTGTTCAGAAAAAAAACACCTGTTATAAAAAAAATTAAACTGAGCTACTTGTTACGTTATATATACAATAAATAAGAAATTTAATAACTGTGTAGTTAAATATGAATTTAATAGACTACTTTTTGTGACCCACATATAAGTTGGGATAATGTTTTAGAAAAAGAAGTATAATTTTTTAGGAAAGTATTTGTAGGTAAATGTTAAGATATCTATGAATTTGCCATTGCAGCTAATTGCCTGAAACTGCTTCTTACTAACTTAGGGCTTTAAGGTGCTTGATCTCTATGTAGATTTTTTTCTTAAAAAATCTTCTGACTGATATGTAGTAACTATAAACTTTTTTACTGAATGGTGAAACACTTTATTTCATTAAAAGATCTCTCAAAAATGGCATATCAAAAGTGACAGTTTAATCATAGGGATTGCTTACTTATTGTGGCATTAACCAAGATTATTCAATTATTTATTGATGAAAATAACCATTTGAAATTTCTATTTTGAAATGGGTACATAATAAATACTTTAAACTTTCAAATTCCAGGTATTAATTTGTGATACTAATCAGTAACTAATTATTTAAGCTTATCCTAACTCACTTTTTAAATTAATTAATGATATGTTATTTAGAATATATATATTTAGAATATATATATGTGTATTGATTATAATACTTTATATAGTATTTCTAATCCTTAGGAAGAGCTTTAGAGTAAGAAAATGAAGTATAAATATTCAGATATTTAGTTTATTACAAAGAATGATTGATAGAAGTACTACTCACAATGTCTAGATGAGAAAGAAATCAAGGACAATAGATTAAATGTATAATTTTCTTATTATCTGGTGAGCTGGTGTGTCTCTTATATGCACATAAACACATGAGCAGAATGGATACCACTATTAATGTGTTTAAGTGGTACTTAGATTTAGAGACTAGTCTCTGGAGCCATACAGCCTAGGCTTTAATCCTGACCCAGCCACTTAGTAGAGTGTGTTCTTGGAAAAGGTGATTAGGTTATTTATGTCTCACTTTCCCCATTTTAGGAAGTGGCTAATAATAGTACTTATTCATAGGCCTGTTACAAAGATTTTTGTACTTAATAACTGTAAACTACTTGGAATAATGCCAGGCAAGGAATTGTTAATGGGGCAAGGAATATTTCAAGAATATATTTTATTAAGAATAGATAAATCTAAAATAAAATATGGTCGACTCTCACTTTTTTTATTGAAAACAACTAATTTACAACGTTAAATCATTGTACCTTTGTGTATTTTTGCTTTCCTTTCCCTGCATATAGCAGGTGTGTGTGTGTGTATGTGTGTGTGTATTGTGGGAATTTATAAAATCTATTTTATATATTTTCTAATGAAACAATTGTAATGGTAAATCTGATGGGGAGAAAATCCTAAAATTCGAATACAGTGTGTTTGGCTATCTGAGGACCTAAAAATTGTTAATTAGAATGATTATTCATGAGGACGTTTAGATAAATATGTTTGTAGAAATGAGAATTGATAACTTTTGTCTTTCAAAAAGTGTATTACCTTGACAGATGGCAGCTCATGACTAGAGTTCAGAATAACTTTATTTTCCTTTGAAGATCTTCTAGTTGATATGTTGGGGGTTCTTGCCAGCTACAGCATCACTGTCAAGGAGTTGAAGCTTTTGTTCAGCATGCTTCGAGGAGAAAGTGGAATCTGGGTAAGCTGTGGTCAGAGGGAAAAGTACTCTGTATTAGTGCATTAATACTTAATGCTCAACAATTTGTCTCTAGAGAGCTATAAACTTGAATTTGTAATGGAAATTGTTCTCCTTAAAGAGTTTAGTAAATGATGTAAAATTAATTTCTCTCTAGTTAGAAAACAGTCTAGTGTCTAACATGATATATTAGGTATTTTTGCCTAATTTGTACAGTGACATTTCTTTTTCTTGTTTCTTTAGCCAAGACATGCAGTAAAATTATTATCAGTTCTTAATCAGATGCCACAAAGACATGGTCCTGATACTTTTTTCAATTTCCCTGGTTGTAGTGCTGCGGTGAGTTTTAAATACATGTGTTTATTTTTAATTTAGTTCTGTTAAGATATAATTCACATAAAATTCACTCATCTAAAAGTACAATTTGATGAGTTTTAAAGTTTATAATTATAATCACAGTCATGATTTTGAACAATTACATCACTTTCTGAGGTTCCCTTGTGTGTCTTTGACCAGTCCCTTCTCCAGCTTCTGTTCTTTGCAACTTCCAATTTATTTTGTGCTTTTATGATTTTGCCTTTTCTAGAATTTCAAATAAATCTTACAGTATGTAATTTTTTCTGTCAGCCTTCTTTCACTTACTGTAATGCTCTTGAGGTTGCCCATGTTATAGCTTCCAAGTAGTTTATTCTGTTCCTTTTTATTCTGAGTTGGTTACATTTTATGGATGTGCCACAGTTTATCCATTCACTAGTTTATCCAACTCACTACTTGAGTTTTCAGTTTTTGGCTATTTTAAATAAAACTGCTATGCTCATTTGAACATAGATCTTCTGTGGGCATATTTTCTCATCTCTTAAGTTAAAAACATAAGTGAAATTGCCTCAAGAAATTAAAGATAGAGCTATCCTATGACCCAGCAATTGCACCTCTGGGTATTTACTCCAAAGACACAGATGTCGTGAAAAGAAGGGCCATATGCACCCCAATGTTCATAGCAGGAATTGTCCACCATAGCCAAAATGTGGAAAAAACAAGGTGCCCTTCAACAGATGAATGAATAAAGAAGACGTGGTCCATATACACAATGGAATATTACTCAGCCATCAGAAAGGATGAATACCCAACTTTTGCATCAAGATGGATGGGACTGGAGGAGATTATGCTAAGTGAAATAAGTCAGACAGGGAAAGTCAATTATCATATGGTTTCACTTATTTGTGAAACATAAGGACTAGCATGGAGGACATTAGGAGATGGGAAAAATGAAGGGGAAGAATCTGGAGTGCGAGATAAACCATGAGAGACTATGGACTCCAGGAACAGAGTTTTAGAATGGGTGAGTCTGGTGATGGGTATTAAGGAGGAGACAGATTGCATGGAGCACTGGGTGTTATATGCAAACAATGAATCATGGAACATGACATCAAAAACTAATAATATATTGTGTGGTGACTAACATAACACAATAAAAATAAAACAAAATGAAACAAAGCAAAATTGCTGGATTTTATGCTAAGTGTTTGCTTCATTTCATGAAAAAGGGCAGATTGCTTTCCATAGTGGAAAATTTTGCATTCTCATCAATAGTGTATGAGAATCCCAGTTGATCTGCATCCTGGACAATGTCCATCTTTTTAATGTGAGGCATTTAAATGGTTATGTAATGGTGTATCATTGTAGTTATAATTTTTATATTGCCCTAATGACTGATGCTATTGAGCATTTTTTCATGTTTATTAGTTGTTTTTACATCTTTTGTGATATTTGTGTTCAAATCTTTGTTCAGATAAAAAAGTTGGTTGTTTTATTATTTTAAGTGTTCATTATGTATTTGGTATATAACTTAATTTGTCAGATGGATAATTATCAAATATCTTTGCCCAGTCTGGCTTTTCTCTTACTTTCTTAACAGTATTTCCTTTTTTAAAAAGATTTTATTTATTTATTTGATAGAGATTACAGGTAGTCAGAGAGGCAGGCAGGGAGAGAGGAGGAAGCAGGCTCCCTGCTGAGCAGAGAGCCCGACTTGGGGCTTGATCCCAGGACCCTGAGACCATGACCTGAGCCGAAGGCAGAGGCTTTAACCCACTCAGCCACCGAGGCACCCCTCTTAACAGTATTTCTTAAAGCAAATAGATTTTATTTTATTTTATTATATTTTTTAAAATTTATTTTTATTTATTTGTCAGAGAGAGAGAGAGAGTGAGCACAGGCAGAGTGGCAGGCAGAGGCAGAGGGAGAAGCAGGCTCTCTGCTGAGCACAGAGCCCCATGTGGGACTCGATCCTGGGACGCTGGGATCATGACCTGAGCTGAAGGCAGCCAGCCACTTAACCAACTGAGCCACCCAGGTGTCCCGAAGCAAATAGATTTTAATTTTGGTGAAGTTCAGTTAAACTTTTTTAAATGGCATATGCTTTTGTAATCCAAGAAATTAGTATAAACCAAGGTCATGACCTTTTTTTCTTGCGCTTTCTACCAAGAGTTCTTTTGTTTTAGCTCTTACATTTAGGTCTGTGATTCTCTTCATGTGAACTTTTAAAATATGATATGACAGAAGGTTGAAGGTTAAAGTTTTGTTTGTTTTGCATAAGAATATTGAATTGTTTTCTTGACCATTTGTTAAAGAGAGAGTCCTTTGACATTGGATTACCTTGGCACCTTTCTTGAAAATTATCTGGCTAGGGGGTATGTGGATTTGTTCCTGAACTCTGGTTCCTTTGTCTTCTGTTTCTGCTTTTATGCCAATATCAGATTGTCTTTATTTTTGTAGCTGTATAGTAAGTGGTTCTTGAAATCAGGTTGTGTGAATACTCCAAATCTGGTCTTTATTTTAAAATAACTTTGGCTATTCTAGATAGCATTTTAATACATGTGAATAGACTTGTCAACTTTTGTAAAATGCTTACCGTGATTTAGATTTTATGATGTTAAATCTATAGAACAATTTGGAGAGATTATTGAGTCTTCTAGTTCATGAACATAGTATATCTCTACCTTTATTTGTTTTCTATGATTTTTCAGTGTTTTGCAGTTTTTAGCATTAAGTTTTAAATATCTTCTGTTTCTCTTCCTATGTACGGGGAGGTTTTTTTTTTTTTTAAATTTTTTATTTTTTATAAACATATATTTTTATCCCCAGGGGTACAGGTCTGTGAATCACCAGGTTTACACACTTCACAGCACTCACCAAAGCACATACCCTCCCCAATGTCCATAATCCCACCCCCTTCTCCCAAACCCCCTCCCCCCAGCAACCCTCAGTTTGTTTTGTGAGATTAAGAGTCACTTATGGTTTGTCTCCCTCCCAATCCCATCTTGTTTCATTTATTCTTCTCCTACCCACTTAAGCCCAGCGGGGTGGTTTTTTAATCATCAATGTGTTGATACTAGTGTTGAATTCTGTCCAATGCTTTTTCTGATTTTATTGAAGTGAACATATGGATTTTCTTCTTAATCTTTAATAATATAGTATGTTACAATGATTGATATTTCAGTGTTAAACCAACCTTTGTGTTCCTGGGATCAAAACTAGTTGGTTGCTATGTTTTAATATTTTTGTCCAACACTGGATTTGATTTGCTAATGTAATGCTAAGAAATTTCGCAATTATTTTTATGAGTGATTTGGGGGTGTAGTTTTCTATTATAATATCTTTTTCTGGTTTGGTGTTAGAGTAATTCCTCATATGATGAGTTTGGAATTATTTCTTTCCTTCTATTAAAGAATTTATGTAGATTTGATATTACTTATTCTTAAATGTATGCTAGAATTCACTATTGTAGCTGTTTGGGCCTGGAGTTTTCTTTGTGGGAAGGTTTTAAACTATGAACTTAATTTCTTTAATAGACATAGGGAGGTTTTCTATTTTCTTTTGAGTGAGCTTTGGTAGTTTGTGTCTTCCAAGTAATTTTTCCAGTTAATCTGAGTTGTTGACTTTATTGGTATAAGTTTATCATCATATCCTTCTTATCCTTTTAATGTCTGTAGGATATTTAGTGATGCCTCCTCCTTCATTCTTTTTTTTTTTTTAAAGATTTTATTTATTTATTTGATAGACAGAAATCACAAGTAGACAGAGAGGTAGGCAGGGAGAGAGAAGAAAAAGCAGGCTCCCTACTGAGCAAAGAGCCCAGTGTGGGGCTCAATCCCAGGACCCTGGGATCATGACCTGAGCTGAAGGCAGAGGCTTTAAACCACTGAGCCACCCAGCTGCCCAACTCCTCCTTCATTCTTGAAACTGGATTTTTTTTTATTGATTAATTTAGCTGGAAGTTTATCCATTTTGTTGTTCTTTTCAAAGAATTCACATTCTCAGTCTACTTGATTTCATCGTTTTCATCTAACATTGTAGCATTGTAGAGAGTATGTCTAACTTTTGACTAGAAAACTGGTTTTGATTTCAGAATCCTCTACTTCATTACTGTGGAGGACTAGTGCCTTAATGTTTCTTGGCTTACCTTCATGTAAAATGTTAGTACTTTCTCATGGAAGAGTGTTAATGTGAGCCTGTAATGAAATAATACACTTTTTCCATATTTAAGTACTATATAAGTTGTACAGATCATGTAAATATTTCTTGCTCTTCGGTTATTAGTGCATAAGTATCCTTGTAGTCTCTCAGTTCATCAACCATTCCCTTAGCTTTTTTTTCCTTAATATTTTGTTACTAACCCTTTTTTTTAGATTATATTTTTCCATTGTAACAAAATTGTGAAACAAAAATGGGAAAATTAAAAATTTTGAAACAAAAATAATAAAGTTAAAAATCTCTTTCCAGATGAAAGTTAATAATTTTACATATCAGATTGTTAGAGTGGAGCACATATCAAATGTACATTGTGGTGCGTAGCAGGGAAAACAGTGTCACTGTCCCTAAGAAGGTATCAGTTTTCTCAGATTTATGTAATAGTTCTATTTGTATACATACATATATTTTGATATATGTTATAAAAGTGTTCTTGATCTGACATCTAGTAGATAGCAGTTTAAGGAGTGAGAAGAGCCAAGTGTTTTAATAGAAATATTAATCAGGTTACTGTCTTACTGATAGAATCAACAAAACTAGCTAAAACAATGTTTAAACTGTTTTAATAAATGATTTGAATTTCTTCAATAGGGTTGCACGTCATCCTGTTTTTATATATTTGATCCATTTACCAGAAGTCTGTGAATATTTTCTATCAGTATGTAATGCATTTTACACATACATGCATGCACACACACACAGAGAATTTTACTTATATGTTTCTAGGGGTGTATGGTTGAGTTATTTTCATTCAGGGAATTTTGATGGACTTAGACTATCTACTCCATCTTTCTTGGTTTTCCCTGTATCACTCATTTTCATGAAGGGTATTATCAATTAGAAATATAGTCTATGTAGTAAAGGAAGCAAAGAAGGAACTAGAACTTTTACAACTCTTATTTCATTTGGGTCATAAAAGCTATGTATAAGATAAATGATATTATTGCTATTAAATTTGTTGTGGAAAGAGCCTCAGCAGTGTTACATGGTTCAGGGTCATAAAGCAGAGTCACAGCCTGAATTAAAATTTGCTTGACCTTAAATCCAGTGTTTTGTTTTGTTTTTTAGCAATGGATTGGCTTATTTCCAGGTGTGTTATCTTTGGTACTGAACTACTGAAAAATTCAGATAGGAACTGACTTTAAAATCCTTACCATTACAGTGTTTTTGCTAATTTTCTTCTGGATGAGCATGATACTGGAAGTCCACAATGAAACTGAGACAAATGCTATTCTAGAGCCTCTCAAGTGTGTGTTTTGTACCAGTTGTAGCAAGATCAACAAAAATTAGTATTATTTCATTATCACTTAAGATTATATTTTTCTTTTGTAAGACTTTTTTTTTTTTTTCTGTTGTAATTTGGTTCACTAGTGTTTGCAACTTTATGTGATTTGGGGCTCTTTCAGTCCTACTATGGAGGTAATAACAAATGATCTGTTGGACTGCCTGTCTTTTTCTTAGTGGAAGAGTGGTAGGTCTAAAAAACTTGAAGGGCAGCTTGACTCAAATTCTTTCCTCTATCTCTTAGGTTAGTGCAATCTTTAAGTTCTGATTTAGGGTTTAGTGGACTGGATGTTGAAACTGGTGATACAAAAAGTGTATTGGTTGGGGATAAGTCCATGATTTTCTGATATTTATACCTTCCTTGTTTTTTGATCTGTAAAGGCTATGTTTGGCCTTGGTTACTATCACATTTTCTTAAGCTGATACTTTTTTTTCATTGCCTTGTAGGCAATTGCATTGCCTCCTATTGCAAAGTGGCCTTATCAGAATGGCTTCACCCTAAATACTTGGTTTCGTATGGATCCATTAAATAACATTAATGTTGATAAGGATAAACCTTATCTTTATTGGTAAGTAATGTATTTAATTTTCATACTTTCATCTTAAGTATTTCAGTTTTGTAAATATGTAACAGTTTCAAGGCAACATATCAAATAGAATGTATATGTGTTTGTGTGTGTGTGTGTATATATATATTAAAAAATATATAAAAATATATATATTTGTATATGTTAAAACTATAAAGACATGTCAGTTTATTCATTTTTTGCTATTGGTTTTAGGCAACCTGTGTCACTATTTTTTTCCTTTATTTTTAATTAATTAATTAATTATTTTTTAATTTTTAATTTTTTATAAACATATTTTTATCCCCAGGGGTACATGTCTGTGAATCGCCAGGTTTACACACTTCACAGCACTCACCAAAGCACATACCCTCCCCAATGGCCATAACCCTACCCCCCTTCTCCTGACCCCCCTCCCCCCCAGCAACTATCAGTTTGTTTTGTGAGATTAAGAGTCACTTATGGTTTGTCTCCCTCCCAATCTCATCTTGTTTCATTGATTTTTCTCCTACCCACTTAAGCCCCCATGTTGCATCACCACATATGATAGTTGTCTTTCTCTGCTTGACTTATTTCGCTAAGCATGATACGCTCTAGTTTCATCCACGTTGTCGCAAATGGCAAAATTTCATTTCTTTTGATGGCTGCATAGTATTCCATTGTGTATATATACCACATCTTCTTTATCCATTCATCTGTTGATGGACATCTTGGTTCTTTCCATAGTTTGGCTATTGTGGACATTGTTGCTATAAACATTTGGGTGCACGTGCCCCTTCGGATAACTACGTTTGTATCTTTAGGGTAAATACCCAGTAGTGCAATTGCTGGGTCATAGGATAGCTCTATTTTCAACTTCTTGAGGAACCTCCATGCTGTTTTCTAGAGTAGTTGCACCAGCTTGCATTCCCACCAACAGTGTAGGAGCGTTCCCCTTTCCCCGCATCCTCGCCAGCATCTGTCATTTCCTGACTTGTTGATTATTTTATTTATTTTTATTTATTTATTTTTCATTATTTTTTTCTAATGGTAACATTAGAAAGTCAATATTTACAAGCCTCTTTTTCCAGTCCACATCAGTATAGATTAGTAAGGGGATTGTTAGTGGACAAGCAAGTCCCCAACCCAGGGGAGGAAAAAATAAACCGAACTCCTTCTAGATTTCATTACTTTGCCTTTTTACTTTCTTTGTTCTATGAACATAATTAAGATATGCTTTAAAAATATTAGTGATAACTACAGTGCAAGAAAATAACAAATAATAAAAGTAATTGTTTGATAGATAACTAACAGAATAGGTTGATAAACCCAGATAGGTTGACCTGTAAGGACCAAGAGCTTGATTGTTTTAGTTTACCAATAATGCACAGTAATGAGAAGATCAAACTTTCATTGACTGCCTTAGCATACACTAGGCCTTGTAAATGTTTACATGTATTACCTCATTTAATGTTTGCAATGCTTTGAAATAAGACTGCCTGGGATTAAGTCTTCACTACATATTGATCCTGTGCTTTGGTGCCTTCAACTGTAAAGTGAAGATAACAGTAGTACCTGTCACATCAGATTTAATGAGAGAATTATTAAGCGCTTTTGAACATTGACTGCTTCAGAAATGTGAGTGCAGAAAAATTTGAGCTATTAACAGATCGTAAGCTCTGTTATAAAAGATTATGTAAGGATAGTAGAGAGAGGGAGTTCTAAACAAACGTCTGAACTTCCAAACATAAATGGGTTGAATTTCAGAATGGTCATTTTGGCAGATCATACATATATTTTAATAATACCATTATTTTGCAGAGCATTTACAATTTTTATAATACTGTGCTTAAATTCACAGCTAGGAGGAGTGCTCCCTTAGAAGAAAATAACTGTATTTCATAGACATGTTCTCTTTCTTAAATGTACTCCTTTATTTGATTACCTACATCATTTATCAAACTTGGCTCTAACTTTTTTTTTTTTTTGTAATTTTTAAGCTATTTTAAAAGATAAAATAGAATTGGAATTAAGTTGTTTTAAAAAGAGTAGCTGTGTAAATGGTGTCTGTATTTGCTAATTTCAGGGGTCCTGGAAGGAAATGAAGTCTACTTGGTAGGCTTTCATTGGCCATTAATCTGTTTTTATGTATTTGTGATATTTTACCTTGAAATTTCACAAGGTTTTTGATCTGTAGTCTTATTTTCTCAATTTAAAGTTCTTCTTTAGTTGTTCTAAACCTTTTATGGTTTAATCTTTCTTTGGTACATGTAATACTCTTTTACTCTATGGGGAAATGAGTTTCATTTTTATAATAGTGTTTTATATTTTATTTATTTAATAATTTTTAGAAATATAGTTCTTTGTATCAGAGGATATTATACTATTCTCAGTTTTCTTTACAGCTTTCGTACTAGCAAAGGAGTTGGTTACTCTGCTCACTTCGTTGGCAACTGTCTAATAGTCACATCACTGAAGTCTAAAGGAAAAGGTTTTCAGCACTGTGTGAAATATGATTTTCAACCACGTAAGGTAGGTATAAGTAAATGTTTCTATTGAGAATGACACAATTCACCATTTCCCCATCTTAAAATTCACCTTTTATGACTTCTGTAATATTCTCTTTCATTGGTTTTTCTTATGACTCATAGTGCTTTTCTCTTCTCCTTGTCTGCATTTTCTTTTTATTTTTATGTCTAACTATTCACATAAAAAGTCTCTTGACCTCTCACAGTATCTGTCTCACTTACTTGCTCGCTGGGATCTATTCTATGGCATTCTTATAGTAAATACTTACTGTGTACTTACTGAGTTCCAGACATTGTTGTAGGCACTAGAAAGAAGACAGTGAACAAAACAGATAACATTCCTGCTTTTGTGGAGGATATAATTTTTTGAAAATTTTTCTTCAGTTTCATGATAAGCTTTCCACTATTACTCTTACCTCCAAGCTCTGTTCTTATATCTTACAGCTCTGTTATATCTTATAGCTCTGTTCTTATATCTACCAAAGATACTGCCATGTAAATGTCTTTCTGGCCCCTCATTTATTTACAGAAAATGTAACACTGAATTTACATTTCCAGTCCCATATTCAGTATATTCTTAAGTCCCCTGTTTTGATTAAGCTGCTTAATCAAAGCCAAAGACTACCATCTTCATGATAGTGGGGACTTGAATCGTCTTTGTTCTTCACCCCCTTTTTGATCATGGTTCTTTACTGTGTATCTCTGTAATATATGTCTTTAAGAAAATTCCTTAGTTGTTGCTTAAATTCTTCATATTGTTCTCTCCTTATCTTGGATCCTTTGTCTCTTCCTCTCCCAAACTATTTGTATACTAATATCTGATTTATGGTCATGATCATATTATTCCACTGCTCAAACCAGTCATTAGCTTCTCACTAACTATAGAATAACTTCACATTCTTAGTCTAGTCCTTCATGATTTGGATTTTTAGCTTTTTACTTATCCTCTTTACTCTGTCAAAACTGAACTACTCTACGTGTTTCAGTTTTTATCTTTTCCTTTTCAAATGTTCGGTCTCTGGTGTGAAAACATTTACGTGTCTCCTCATTTATGGCTATTGGTCTTCAAATCCCACCTTATTGATAGGTTCCATTCCATATAACACCATTTCTGTGGAATCTTTCCTTGATTTCCTTGCTTTCCAATATAATCTCTCTCATTGCATATTATTTCAGTATTTCTTATAGCAATTATTTCTCTTAAATCTTTATTATTCATATGTGCATTATTTAGTAACTGTTGAAACTAAGCTATGTGTTAGATTCATCTTTGTATTCCTTCATAAACTTGCCACAGAATTCTGATCTTGGTGGATTGCTAATAATATATGTTGGATAAGTGCATAAAATATGCTTTAACAACCAAAGAGAACCCTTTGTTTCCTGAAGGAGTAGGTTCTGTTTATCTGGACAGCTAATTTCTGTTGAGCAGTTTATTTTCTAGTGGTGTAAAATAAATGAGGTGTTACTGTTGATAAAGTGAGAAAGGAGGCCTGGGTGTTGTTGTGGTCATTGCTCTTTCTGGGGCAGTATGCCAAGGACCTTTTCCATGTGGCAGGAGTAAGAAAGGTAGTCATGGCAATAAAGGCCAAGTAATGTGGTTGTTACTATGTGATACATTTTTAAAATCGAAAGTTCACCAGCCTTTCTTGTTGTTCTAGCACAGTAATATACACTGCAAAAACTAAGTTAATTATTGGATTTATAGAGAATTAGAGTATTATCCATGAGCATTAAGAGAGATTTTATGCTTTTTGACAAGGTGTTTTATACAGGTTTAATGGAAAATATAGTCACTTAGAATCCTAGCTACTGACACATTCTTATATCTTTATTTAGATCCTAAAATTTTGGTACATAATTTTGTATATGTCATATATAATAATTTATGGAATATATAAATTTGCTGTATGTTATATGGAAATAATACAGTGTCTTTTCAATTTTCAGCATGTTTATGAAAACAGTATTAAAGAGTTTTAACAATTACATTATTAATTCAAAGTTTATTCAAAGGCAAACTTATATATGAACTTTGTTATTTAATGATAGTTTTGAGGAATTATGTATGAAGAGCATTTGCAGAAATTTTGCTTTAATTACCGTTCTATCTTATTCTTCTTCTTCCTTTGCTTTTCTCCTCCTCAATATTCTCTTGTCCCTCTTTTGCCTCTAATTCCTCTTGTTCATCCTTTTCATCTTCCCCTGTTTCCCCTTCTTTTTCCCTTTTCCCTCCTCCTCCTTTTTCTTGTTCTTCTTCCCTCTTCTTCCTCTGACTTCACTTGATTTAGATATTAGAACCAGTTTTTAGACTGGAGATTCAGACTTCACAGTAGTTTTTAAATGTGTACATATCATGCACTATGGATTTATAGATATTTAGCTCTTTCAAAAGGTCAGGTGTTAAACCTCTAGATTTGGTAATACAGAGAGATTTTTCTTGAGGGAGTTTTAGTTAATTCTGGTAGTCCTGAATCGTGTTTCCTGAGATTGAAGGTTGCAGTGATTTCTGCTTCTTCAGTAATGCTGACTTCAAGGAGGGAATGTTGCTCTACAGCTAATGTTTTGGCCCATTAAATATACCTTTGCCTAATATCTAGTAGAATATGGATCTTCAGAGACCAGGTTGAAATGCACTTTTAAAAGCCTACTCTGAACATAAAAAATAACAAGAGAAAATGCAGAGAAATGTGTAACTGTGTAACTAGATTTATGAGATATAATTTGCTATTACCTGGGGTTTTTCTAGAGAAATGTTCCATTTTATATATGTGTGTGTGTGTGTATAAAATATTTTAATGGACTCCATCTGTGTGTAAGAGTAACTAACCATTTGAAAGTTCTCAATCTTAAAAAAAAAGGACAGAAATAATAGGAGTTCCTATTTCCACATGTTTAAGGCCAGTTACCCCTTCCAGGTTAAAGGGTCTTTTGGATATATGACAGTGAGATTGTCTACCTTCTTTAGGGCACACTCTACATTTTGCCCACGGGAATATTTATCCACAGGAACAACCATAACAGAGATGATGAGCCCACATATAGCAGAGGGATGCCATTTCTTTTTCTTTCTTTTCGTTTGTTTTCTTGTTTGCTTATGATCCCATGTGTGTTTTGCCATGTATTGATGAAATTATGATTTAGGATGGGGTTTTCAAATACACATTTAAAAATTTTACCTGAGTCTAATAAAAATATTTGCTTTATGTTTAAGCAATAGTAATAGCTATTTTTATTAAAGAATATCAGTGTAACAATCATTCATTAATATATACTTGGAAAATAGCTTAAAAAGCAATGATTCAAAATAAATTTTTATATTAGATCGGAGGTTCTTTTTTCCTTGATACAAATCACAGTTAGTTCCTATAACTTCAGTTGTCCCTCCATCAGAAATTCTGACTTATTAGATTTGAGATGACACCCAGGAGGGTTTGCCAAATGTGCCAAACTATTTTGAATTTCCTCAGGAATTTGTAATAAATACAGCTTCTTAGAATTAGAATTTTCGTATTAGGAATATGTTTTTAACAAATGCTCTAGGTGATTTTTTTTTTCATTAGATAAGTTTAGATAACAGTGGTTTGAAGAGTATAAATAAGGAAAGTTAGGGTAAAGTTAAGAACCAAATAAAATTGTCATTAACCAATAAAAGCAATTTAACCCATTTGTTCTCTCTGTTTTTGTTTCTATGCTATTTCCTTATGAGAGATACATTCCCATTTGTAGCAGCTCTGTATACATTGATTCTAAGGAGTCTTGGCCGGTGCAAGGCCATAGAGTGATAGAGGTTTTGAAAAACCTGTTAAGATTCTCAGAAACCTTGAAAACCGTAGTATTTTATTTTATTGTTTCATTATTCAAGATAAATACATTCTTTTTTTTCCTTATTTTTCCAGAAGATGCCCTAGCTAAATTGTTATCGTTTAATAAGGTATTTAACTGACCTTTCAAAAAGAAATGTTTATATTAAAACTTTCGCTTCCTTACCTGTACCACTTACAGATGTTTGACCTTGTGTTAATACCTATGTGTTAGCTACTGTTGGTATTTGTATAATTATCATGTTATATTTTCCTGTGAATTCTTTTTTTTTTTTTTAAGATTTTATTTATTTATTTGACAGATCGAGATCATGAGTAGGCAGAGAGGCAGGCAGAGAGAGGAAGGGAAGCAGGATCCCTGCCGAGCAGAGCCCGATGTGGGGCTGGATCCTAGGACCCTGGGATCATGACCTGAGCCGAAGGCAGAGGCTTTAACCCACTGAGCCACTCAGGCACCCCTTTCCTGTGAATTCTTATTACAGGTTTTTTTCTTGTTTTCTTTTATAGATCTATTGTTGAGTCTTAATTAAATGCAGACCTTAGTAGATATACATACTATCATATTATACACAGTTTCCAGCTTTCCTCCCATTTCTTTAAAAACTAGTCAAAACTATCAAGTCAAAGGTTGAGCTCTTTGGAATTGAAAAAGCATTTGTCTATTATATATAAAGGATATATTGATATACCAAGAAAAGAGAACAGAAAAGTTAATTTTCCTGAAACTACATTGATCTTCACTGAGATCAGTTCATTCACTCAACTCTGCATTCATTTATTCATTCATCAGTTTTATCAAATATCAGTGTTATGACCAAAAGCAAACTCTGTTATTCCATATCTTGTTATCTGGCTAATTAAGTGGCTAACTGTATTAATTATCTCAAGTTAATGGTACCGCAACCAAATTAAGTAAAAAATTGGAAACTATCTTACATTTGCCTTTTTTGTATCAGCACTTTCAGTCAGTTCTGTTAATTAGTCCCTATCCCCCTTCTTTTAATTACAAATACCTTTATCTTAATTTAGGCTTTTATAGTTTTCTTACCTGAACCTTTGCAATAGTTTTCAGCTTTATCTTTAACCACATTTTCCTAACTAACCCACTCACTCACTATAGCTGGTTATTTCCTAAATTGTGAAGATGATTATTTCACTTTCCTGCTTAAAATTCCTAGTGGTACCACATTATGCAGAAACAAAGTCCAATTACTAAAGGTGTCTACACTTCTCTTTACAAGCTGACCTTTGTTATTGCAGCTAAATCTAAACACGGAGAAAAATTTTGTCAGGACTCTGTGTTATAATGTGAAGTATTAGGCTTCTTCTGCTTGGAATGTTTCTTTCCCTCCTTTTTCCGCAACAGTTTGTATTCATCCTTTAAGCTATATCTTAAGTTTCAGTTTACTCTTTTAGTGACTTCTTTGTTAGCCTTCCTTCTCCATTTGTCTTGTCTTTGCCCTATGCCTTCAGTTAGTCATTACTTCTTTTGCTCCAAATCTGTGTTTTAGATATTTGTGATGGTTTTATAGTTGTTTTTATGTTTGTTTTTCTGGTGAAACCTCCTTAAGGGTTTATATGTTATCTTCGTATGCCCACAATCTGGGTGATACTTGGCATGAAACAGATGCTCAGTAAATTTTTTAAATGAGGGAATGACCCTGAGGAGTAAATAGTGTTAATTCCAGCAGAAAAAAATCTCATTTGGGGACATAGTGCATTAAAAAATGAATATATATTTAGTTAATGCTATCTTATTTATATGGGTACTAAATATGTATTAAGAACTGTCCCTTATAATTTTCATATGTTGTCTATTATTTGTAATATTCACAGTCATTCCATAAAGCAGGCATTATTATTCCTCCTTTTTTAGACATGGAAGTTTTTTCAGAGAGGCTAAATAATTTGCCAGAAGCCATAGAGCTGGTAACCTGGGAACTCATTTTATATCTGTATGAATTTGCAGTTTGTATTTTCCAGCCCAGTACACTAAATTATCTGGTACACAGGAAAAAGAGCTCAATAAATATTTATTCAATAAGTACTTTTCTATATTAGGTATCTCAGTAACTATAATAATACACCTAATATTATTTATCTTAAACTTGTCTTTGGATAGCAGGAAGTCCTCTTCTATTTAAAGACATTTTTTTATGTGTATTCTTCTTAGAAATTTGAAATTTCTAAAAATTTTACTCCAAAATATAAAGATTATATTTCCTGTGTTACCTAGATGGCATTCTGATGGAAAATTTTCAAACTCAGTGAGGGTAACATAGGTACATTTGATTTCTGACACATGTAAACTGTAAGATTTTTCTTAAATTTATTTAAAGCTTCATTTTCATGGCTTTTGCCTGATAATTTCATAGTATTTAGAAATACAAGTTGTTAAATGACTGACTTTAAAGATTTTCTTCTGCTTTTAGTCAGGACAAACATATATATTGGTTTCTGATCCAGTGAAGGTTTAGTTTGCGATAATTGGAGTTAAGGATTACCTAAAATGAAAACAACTTTTAAAAAGGCCCATGTTTTAGGGGTTCAGCAGTTTGACCTGACATTTTGTTTCTATAATTGAGGAACAGTGTTGTTTGTGTTATTGTCTTCCATGACGTTTGAGTGCACAATTTTTATTTTCTAAATCAAAATGAAAGAAATTGAATTTTGTTCAAAGTTTTTCAGACACCTTGAAATAACTAATATTTTAGTGGTTGGGAATTATTACTATAGGTTTATGTTTTTGAAAATATGCTATATGAAATAATTGAATAGTATTTCTAAGAAATTTGGGAAATAAAGTATGTATTATATATTTTTAATTTGGGGGAGGAAACTAAATCTAATTTTCCCTCCTTAACCACTGAAGGCATACTTGTTCAAGTATCTGTAAATTTTTGAATTTTTTTAATATTTTAGAAAAATATTGCTGTATTCTCAGCCTTAGAGTAAGGGTTGGAGCCACAAATTGTTACAGAACTTAAACCATTCTGTATCAAAGTATACACTTAAAATGCTTTTGGTTGAACTTAGGAGCTATAATGTTAGAACTTAATATAAACTCATTCCTAGATTCTTAATGCATAGTCGCACATTATCAGGTTAAAAATATATAATTATACTTGGACCTAATAAATCTAAATTGTGGAATTGAAATTACCTAAATTTCATTATAAATGTTAAAATGTTGTTCCTCTGACAGGTCTTTCCTGACCATACAATCCAAAGTAGAATCCTAGGTTATTCTTTCTCAGTTTACAGTGGTTTTGTTTTTCCCCCTTTGTAGAGTTCATTGTTCATCATTTTATATATCTTTATATATCTAATCTGTGTCTCTTTCATTATACCATGAATTTCAGGAGAGTTGGACCTATGCTCTGTCTGGCCAAACTTGGGCATTTGTGGTGCCTGGCAGAATATACATGTTATTAAATGAATGAACACAAATATATTGTATTTCCATAATATTTGGATCTTAGTATAATGGAAGGAGTATCATTCCAGAGTTCAAGGTGTTCTAGGTCTGTCTTCATCACAGATTTATTCTTTATGAGTCACTTCTTCCATCTACAAAATGAGAAATAAGGGGAAACTTGAAATAGTAAGGTGTAATTGTTATTATATCAAGCATTTTTGTATTGTGTATGAATGTTATGATTGCTTTTTTAGACAATAACTAAACATGACATATTAAGGTCTTTAAAATTTTTTTTATTTAAGTGGTACATGATCAGCATTGTCCACATTTATAATCGATGGAGGAACAGTGAAATTCGGTGTTATGTTAATGGGCAGCTGGTATCCTATGGTGATATGGCTTGGCATGTTAACACAAATGATGTAAGTTTTTTGTTTTTTGTTTTTAATCTGTGCTTTAATGTTTTTCAGTGTGTGATCTGTCATTGTTCATAACATGAATTGTATAAAAAATAGTTTGGAAGGAACTTAATAGTTATACTTTCAAAGTTATTTTCTTTTAAGTGAATTTTTAGGTCTTTAATATAATTAAGTTGCTAAAATAGACAATTAGTGGTAAAAAAAAAAGAAAATTGCTCAATAAATTAAGTATTAGGTCAAAAACATCTATGCAGTATTCTATTCTTTTCAAAATTTCAGTCAGTTAAAAACTGGGTCTTGTACCTTATTTGGATGTGATAAGAAGATTCTAATTACAAAATGAATAAATATAACATTTAGCCAGTATGATAAATGCTGTGGAAAAAATTTTAGTGGGACTAGGTATAGAAATTATAGGTGTAGGGAAGTGGGAAGCCAGATGGTATGAGATGATTTTAGAAGAGTTGAGGGAGCAAGTCATGTGAATATTGAGGAGAAATATCCCATTTGCTGGAAGCAGTGAGTGCAGTCTTTGAGACAGAGCTGAGAAGTTAATTGAAGAAAAAAGCAATCACTTTGTCTAGAACAGAGGGAGGAATGGACAGAATAATGTTTAAGAGATAAGGCTAGGTAGACAGCAGGGAGTGAAATCATGCAGGGCCTTATGTGCAGACACAATACCTGGATTTTCCCATCTTACCCAACATTAAAAATCTTTGGAAGGTTTTGAGCAGACGAGTGATGTAATGCTGGTGCATATGTTAAAAATATCAGTCAGGCTGCAGTATTGAGAATATTCTGAAGGAAAAAAAAATGACAGAAGTAGGGAGATCAATTAAGTGATTTATTTTGTAAATAACAAACAATACTAGTTTTGACTTGCCTGTTAACAGTGAGGGAGGTAACACAGTTGGATTCCGGATAGAGAATATCTAGAGTTAAAACCTCAAGAGCTCTGTTCTCGGCTTTCCCCTGTCATTATCCTGGCCTGTTAGAACCAAAGGAAAATATGTTTTCTAGTGCCAAAAGTATTCCAAACCCAATAATATACGAGCATTCCAGCATGCCTGGTTTTACAAAAACTTATATCTTTTTAACAAAATTCACTTCTTAGTATTGTCTGTATCTCTCCAGACTTTAATTTACTCAAGAGCAGGGTCTCTTGTTCTCTCTGGTTTTCTTCCACATAATACTGTATGCACAGTCCATTGCTTTTGCCCTAAGTCAAGAGTACCCCCGAAGACCATATCTGAACCTTGACCTGTTTTTGCATGACCTAAGAATCTTTGTGGGTTTTTTTTTTTTTTCATTTTTAGAGGTTTTTCTTTTTTTTTTTTTTTTTTTTTTTTAAATATTGAGACAAACAAAAATCAAAAAAGATTATATGGTAGAAACCACATGTGGCTTGAAAAGTTTAAAATATTTACTGTCTATTCATTTATAGAACAAGTTTGCTCTTTCTGCCCCAGAAACTCATAGTGGGGCCAAAAACAGTCAATTTTTGAGAATGATTTTGCAGAGTTAGAATACATAGATGCAATTCTACTTCATATCTGCCTTCCAAAGGGGAGACTTTTTAATTATAGAGTGGAAGAAACCCAAGAGATTTTGACGACTTTCACTAACTCTACAGTTATATTTAAAAAGGAAGGAAGGAAGGAAAGAATGAAGGAGGGAGAAAGGAAGGGAAGGAAAGAAAGAAAAGAAAAAAAAGACTTAGATTTTTAAATTATTTGCAGTGGTGTACCAAGAAATGGAGAGGTCTGGGCAATAACACATATGTGCACATAACATTATGCAACAAATTCTTCAGTTCCTATAGTTTTAATTACAGTTTGGGTATCTGTTGATGAGTTTCTGTCCTCATAGTTCATTCACAGATATTTTGTCATTTTATTGAAGCGCCAAAGGAAATCCATATATATTTAATGTCTTGCTTACTAGTGCTAAGGAGTGTAATATCCTGTGAGGATGGGGGAAGGAAACCAGGGCCTAATATTTGGTGAGATTTTAAGAAGCAGAGATGGGAAGGGTCTTCATAAATGTGGCTTCTTAAGGTCTTGAACTCTTCCAATGGAGAGCACCATACCACGTGCTTTAGGTGGCAAATTTTGGTGATCGATATTGATTTGATTCTGCATAATGCCTACTCATGGAAGAGAGGGAAGTGATTTTTGTTGTGTCCTTGACTTAGTGTGGAGAGATAGAGGAATATATATCCCTGGGGGAGACATTAGTTTCAAAAATTAGGGCTTATGTGTTTATGGTTAACATATGGAATAGTCATTCTCTGATTTAGATGAATCTCTCTCTATATGGACAATTGTTAAATGATTAGAGTTTTAAAATTAGTTTTACTTTTGTAAATAAAATTATAAGCCCCCTTGCCTTTAAGATAACATTTCTATAGTGGTTAAGTGATTATTGAATAGATGATTTGTTTTGTTTTGCTTTTGTATAGATATAAAATATTTAACTGATACACTTTTTCTGAAAGTCTTTAGCTGGTCTTTATTACTTCAATACTCCATAAAGTCTTAAGTGATGCTTTCTTCTGTTGTTATTGTTATATTTTAAGGTATTCATGACAGTGAAGGCAGTTGTCTTTAAATATTTTATCATTACAAAATAATACATTGATTTTTTTTTTGTGTGACTTTTTAAAAAATAGAGCTATGACAAGTGCTTTCTCGGATCTTCAGAAACTGCTGATGCAAATAGGGTGTTCTGTGGTCAACTCGGTGCCGTGTATGTATTCAGTGAAGCGCTCAACCCTGCACAGATATTTGCAATTCATCAGTTAGGACCTGGATATAAGGTAGTAATAAGTATCTTGTTATAAATTCTGTGGAAAGTTTTATGTGAACTCTATGTGAAATGTGATACTATATAATATATAGCAATAATCTTCCTTCAAGGTGGTTTCAGAGTTATCTCTGCTGTTTGGAACTCAGCTGTTATTACAGGCTTCATTTTGTTTCCAAGGTGCTTTTTCTCTTTTTCACTATTTTCATGAAGTTTTAAAATTCTTTTTATGTTTTTTATTTTTTTTTAATTTTTTTAAAAAGATTTTATTTATTTATTTGACAGAGAGAGATCACAAGTAGGCAGAGAGGCAGGCAGAGAGAGAGGGGAGGAAGCAGGCTCCCTGCCAAGCAGAGAGCCCGATGTGGGACTCGATCCCAGGACCCTGAGATCATGACCTGAGCTGAAGGCAGCGGCTTAGCCCACTGAGCCACCCAGGCACCCCGAAGTTTTAAAATTCTTCAGAATATTTTCTAATATTAAAGCCATGGCTTTTGTTAACATAATTCTGAAATATGCTTTTATATTTTATAAAAGCATATTGCTTAATGTGGAATTTAAAATCTCAAATTTTGAAATATAGATGAACACATGAAATGACCATTATTGTTCAAATTAGAGATAATTTGGAAAGAATAAAGATTTAAGAAGAAAATGGTCTAAAATTACATGTGACTGAAATTAATTCAGTTTTAGTTTTTACTTTTGCTCGTCCTTTACAATAGGTGGAGAAGGTCAGTATAGTAGTGAGTATCTGAGTTTTGCAAAATCAATTATTTAATATGATTTATCATATTCTTCCTGTTTTTTAACTTTCAAAACGAAGACTGAATTAGGCAAGATACTGCATTCCCATATATAAATTAGTTTTTAATGTACAGTATACCTGTAATAATAAGAAATAAGAGTTTTATTTAAATTACATTAGAAGCTGTGACATCCCAAACATTTAGGAGCTGAGAGAAAATTATGGGGTGTAAGTCAAAGTATTTATAAGTTTATGTCTTGCATGGAAGAGCTGTTTTCTTAAAAACAGTGTTCAAATAATCAGTATGAAGACTATATTATGAAAACAAGGGTACAAAAATAAGTCTGTTCCCAGTATATATAAAATAATCAGAATAATATTAAATGACAATAATGCTGTTATTTTTGTGTCAACGTGAAAATATTTGCTACGATCTATTTTCCATATCATTAATTTTACTATCCCTAGAAACGACTTTGTGCTTATACAGCACTTTTTATTCTGTCATTCCTTTAGTTTCGTTTGGGTCATGGTTCTGCCATGTGTTGGCTTTGCATGGGAATGTTTCTGTAATTCAGATTTTTATGAGACTGACACGCTATCTACTGCACTAACGAGGCACCTTGTAATTCAGATTTTTAAATTAATGTACTTTCTTTTGTTTTTTTTTTTTTAAAGATTATTTATTTATTTATTTGACAGAGAGAGAGATCACAAGTAGATGGAGAGGCAGGCAGAGAGAGAGAGAGAGAGAGTAAATAAAAGGAGGGTATTACTAATCAGACAAAGCATTAGATTTGGTAATAATTTGTAAAGCAAAAATTTCTCACTGTAATTTTTTCTAGTATGGAAAAATTTACTGTGAGTTAAGTTCTGTTTGATGTGGTTATTCAGTGGCTACAAGTATCTTATACAGTGGCTTTTTGACATGAGTTTGCAAAACAGATTTTAAAATTCTGATATTTTATAATTGTTATTGTACATTTCCTAATTATTAAGCACTTTGTCTGCATTGCTAAATTTTTCAGTACTAAAATTTTGCTTTGTGTTTTGTCCTCCCTTCAATAAAATGATAGCATAGTGATTCTTTATCAGTTTATTATATTATGATAAAGATCTAACTGATATAGAAAAAATATACAGAGTTAGTTAGTTAAAAATCACTTTGGAGGAGAGTCTGAGTGGCTCAGTTGGTTAAGTGTCTGCCTTCGGCTCAGGTCACGATCCCAGGGTCCTGGGATCGAGCCCCACATCATTGGGCTCCCTGCTCAGCAGGGAGTCTGCTTTTCCTCTTCCTTCTGCTTTTCCCCCTGCTTATGTGTGCATTCTCTCTCTTTCTTTTTCTCTCTGTCTCTCACTCTCTCAGATAAATAAATAAAAATCATTAAAAAAATCATTTTGGAGGGTTTCTGATATTTGCTTGAATAGGCAAACTCCTAAGAAAGTAATATTCCCACAATAACCACTTTCTGCATGTTATATAAAGAACTATGTGAGGCTCTAAAAACTGAGTAAATGCAGCCAGGTTTTAGAGAGGTGTTAAAACATGAAACAGGTGATCAGAATGGGCTGAATTCCCTACTTTTTACTTTGATAGAGAAACTTTGTGGCCAGAAAAATTAAGGTTAAAAAGTACTTGGCCAATCAACATCACATGGATTAATGGGCAACCCCAGAAAATAGACAGTCAGAGAAGAATCTGAATTCTGTATTTAAAAAACTTAGCTTGAATCTCTAGCCAACCCCTGAAACTGATGATCATGACATACTGATAATAGATTATAAATAAGGCTTCAAGAACTGAACTGAGACCTGAGATACCACACATAGGAGGTATGACAGTCTGTAATTGTATCTAAGCAGGAAAATGATCTGACAAAACAAAAACAGAAATACTTTTCAGAACAATATGGTCTCTACGGAATAATTTTCACCATGTCCAGCGTATATATAAACCAAAATTTCTCATCCTATGAAAGGCCAGGAAAATGTGATGTATTCTCAAGGAAAGGGAAAATCAGCACACACCAACTACCAGGTAACCCAGAATCATGGAATTATTACATGAGCACTTTTAGGGAGCTATTATAACTAGTGAGGTTAAAAAAATTTTGCTTGTAAGGAACTAGGAATTATCAGCCACAAAATTTTTAAGAAGTGGAAATTTTAGAACTGAAAATACATCTGAAGTTAAGAAAAATTCACTGTATAGGTTTATTATTAGCAAAATTAATATGATAGAGAAATAAACTTGGATATAGGTTGACAGAACCATTAGAAGAAAATGAAAAGATTAGGGGGGAAAGAAGAAAACCATAGAGATGAATGGGATGGTTTAGAAATGTCATATGCAATGTATAAGAAAAAATATAGGAGGAAATAATGGTCAAAAACTTACCAAATTTCATTAAAAACAAAGACAAAAACAAAAACAAACATATTTATAGATTGAAGGAACTTTGTAAACTCCAAGGAAAATAAAGTCAGGGAAACCACAAAGTGGGAGCAGAACCTGTCAACCCAGTCACTGGGCATCTGCCTTGGGCTCAGGTCATGATCCCCGGTCCTGGGATCAAGGCCCACATTGGACTCCTTGCTGGGCAAGGGAGTCTGTTTCTTCCTCTCCCACTCTGCGTGCTTGTGTTCCCTCTCTCTCTGTGTCTCTCTCTGTCAAATAAATAAATAAAATCTTTAAAAAAATAGGATCTTACTTGATAGATTGTAACAAACACTGATTGTGTTTTACCGTGACTAGGATAGAGGGGTTTAGACAAGGCAGATAGCAACAGAAAGTAATGGAACTTGTTTGGAGTTTTGATAAGCCATACTTAAAATAATACTGTAAGAGGTCAGCTTTTGCATAAAATGAGGTAAATCCAGGAGGATTTTCTGTTCCTGTGAATATGGACTAAAGGTGCAAGAAGAGATTCAGAGGTTACCCAATTATTTTTGCCTGAACAACTGAATTGATGGGCTTTTTATTTACTGAGATAGGAAAGATTTGGAAAGACTAAATTTGGGGGAGAAAAGTCAAGGTTTGTTTATAGATATATGATGTTTGAGATGCCAGTTAGACATCTAAATGGAGAAGTGATGTAAGCCTGGAGTTTGGGGAGGAGTCTAGGTTGGAGATGGAACTTTAGCATTGGTAGGGTATAGACAGGATTTAAAGCTCTGAGACTGGATTTTGATACCAATGAAATGAGTTCAGAGATAAAAGATGACTGAGTAATGGGTCTTTGGAAAAGCCAAAGTTTGCAGGTTGTGGAGATGAGAAGGACCTAGTAAGGGGAAATTAGAAGGAGAGCAAGGGAGTAAGAGGAAAATGCAGGAGAGTGGTGTCCTGGATGTTTTTAAAAGAAGAAGAGGTGATTAATTATCAAATGCTGCTGCCAGGTTGAGTAAATTCAGGACTAAGAAATGGCTATTGCATCGAGCAGCATGGAAGTCATGGGTGATCTTGATTATCACACTTATGTTAGCTGAAGTGGGTGAAAGTACTTTCATTTAATGAAGACAGTAGTATTTTTTCAGAATTGAAAGAGAAACATTAGTTTATGATTGAAAGTGTAGTTATTTAGTTTTGCTTGTATCATTCTAATACATTATGTGAGAAGGCTTTACCTCTCTGCCTCTGTAATATTCTGTAACTCCCATTTCTATCATTTTGTCCTTTTGAAGAATTGTTTATATGTAGCTGTTTTTTCTGGTCTCCTGGTTATTTGCTTTTACTGTACTATACATTTATTTATGTTCAATATATTTGTAAATAAAAATTTGATAGGAAAACACCTGAGTAATATGTACTCATGTGCATATGAATATGGTTACATACCTTTTCTGCAAAATAGTGAAGCTTTATTTTCATTTTAGTCACTATCTTTAGGGTGATACGAGCATATTCAATGTATGCTACCATTTCTCAAGTTAGTTGCAGTTCTTTTGGAATTGCTTTTGAAAGGTCAGTTTTTAAGTTACACAAGAAAACAGTTCTCATTACTTTAGAGCTACGCTATATTTTTGATAATAGATGATTTTGTGATACCTATTAATTCATCAGACATGGCTTCAAGTTGCTCTTCCTTTTCCAAAAATTAAATCTATCCCTTGAGGATGACAGTTTGCTTTCAAAAATAAAATTTAAAATGCTGTAATGTTCGATTGATAGTGGAGTAGAGATTGGGAGTGGAGAGCAGATCTCAGAGAGCCCTGAGTAGCTCTCCTTCCACTTTCTCCCCTTCAGGAACCACCACTGCTGCTTCTGGCCCAGCTCACCATCATTGCAACCTTAGCAGTGAGGCCAAGATCTAGCCTCTAAGTGAGCGGCATCAAGGGCAGCCTCATATTGGCAGTGCCTGAAGGGTCAAGTTTATCACAAGGAAGTTTTTGGGAACAATAAAATGGTTCAGTGAAAGAAACAGATAAGATTAAATCAACAGGAATGATACCAGAGAATATGTATTTGTACACCAGGAAGTACCTTTGCAGTGTAGAAGATAAAAAGTCTGTCGAGTTTGATATCGTTGAAAGGATAAAAAGGGTGCAGAGGCAGCAAATGTTACAGGTCCTGGTAGATTTCCAGTGAAAGGCAATAAATGTGTGGCAGACTGTAACCTGCTAAATTATATACACTATCCACATTGCAGGGGCCTCCACGCAATTACCAGTAGAATTTCTAGAATAGTGAGAATGGGGAAAAGAATGCAGGATCAGAAAGTACTCCTGAAGACCAGGACCTAATTCAGGCCACGGTGCCTACTTTACTACATGGGGAGACCTTATGTATGTTGACCACAGTATTCCAACCTTCCTGTACGGGGAGAAGTGATGGAGGGTGCTGACAACCAGGATGCAGGAGAGCAGGGTTGACCAGTGAGACAGAATATGCATTGGGGTTATAAAGGACCATTCCACAGGGGCTCTCCTTGCCGAAGATGGACTAAAGAGGATGGCAGTGAAAGAGATAAGGAGAATCAAGGAGATGAGACCCAAGGTCAGCAGCCATCTCAACATTCTATACTACTACAACTTCAACTACCAGAACACAGAAGCCCAGAAAGCCCTAATTGACAAGAATGCAAAGAGACAAAGCTGCTGGTCCACCAGTGGAGCATTAGTCCCCTTACCAAGGCTGTACAGGGTAGGGCTGAGTAACTGCAAGCTTATTATCTCTGCCATCATCCCACCATTGGTTTGATCATCCAAAAAGAGGATGTGAATATGACGTTTCTACAATGAAAAATAACAGAAGGTTGGAGCTAAAATGCTTGATTTTTGTTCATTGACCAGATAGTTAAACTTTCTCCATTATCTCTGCAGACTGGAATTTTTATTATCTTTACCTCAAGATGTCTATTTTTTGGTAATGGCAATTTTTTTCTTAAAGCCTGGTTTTCTTCACTATAGTTACAAAGGTTTTTAAATTGTCTCATGTCTGAAAAAGTTGAGATTTTTAAGAACCCCATTTTTAATTTATAATAAATGTTTACAACTTTTTTTTTTCCAAAAAACTGAACAAATTGCAAACACCTTTTAATAAAGTTCTTTAAAAATGTTGTAGATTTTGAAAATGTTTTTAAAAATTCTAGATAAAACGCGGGGTGCCTGGGTGGCTCAGTGGGTTAAAGCCTCTGCCTTCACCTCAGGGCATGATTTCAGGGTCCTGGGATTGAGCCCCTCTTCGGTCTCTCTCTTCTTTGGGGAGCCTGCTTCACCCCCTCTCTCTCTGCCTGCCTCTTTGCCTACTTGTGATCTCTGTCTGTCAAATAAATAAATAAAACCTTAAAAAAATCCTAGATAAAAGGAATGTTTTGAACAATAGACATTCTATTATGTGTATTTCTAAGGTAATTCTTTTGGAAAATATGCGACTTGTGATCATATTGTTTAGTAATATTTGCTTTACAGTATCAGGGGTTGGGTGTTTGGGTGGCTCAGTTGGTTAAGCATATGCCTTCAGCTTAGGTCATGAACCCAGGGCCCTGGGGTTGAGCCCGGCCTCGCGCTCCCTGCTCAGTGGGATTCTGCTTATCCCTCTCATATGCACTCTCTCTTTCTCTCTCAAGTCCTCTCTTTCTCTCAAATAAATAAATAAATAAATAAAATCTTAAAATATATCAGGTATATTACCTTAAAGCCATACTATACTTAAAATACTAGAATATCAATGAATGGTGAGAAAAGTGTTTTCCGGTGACCTAGTCCTATCTCACCTCACCAATGTAATGCCTTTAGACTTATTTTATTATCCAGTTCAAATAATTTTTACTTACTGGTCCTAAATTTAAATCTGCAATTCCTACAATGTTCGTATTCAATTATTGGATCATTTTGTGTATACTAACATGTTTTTACTCTACCAACTCAATCGAATAATGCTTCCTAGTGGTCAGGAGGGGAAATGTATAACCCAATGCCATTTTTTCATTTTCAAAGATCTTGAATTAACTGTTTTTAAAATTTTATTATATACTTATAGATTTAAATATATTTGAAATATTTTAATCTATATTAGTCATTGTCCTTTTTAAAATTAAAATTGTCCCACCTTTAAGTGATGATTGTCTGTTCTAGTTGGTTCCTTAGTACTTTGACCAGACCCTGTAGTCTTCAATAGATTCCTTGCTATTTCCCATGACAAGATTTCAGACTCATCTTGAACATTTTGTTGTTTTCAATCCTGGAATCAGCCATTATTCCATGAATCCTTAGTTTCTATTAGTGTGAAATTGAGGACTTTGCTGTGTTTTAATTTGACCTTCTCTAAGTTAAATCTATATCTCTTTTCTATATTGAGAATACAAGTTGTCAAATGTACAGAGGGTAATAGGATTAGGAAAGCCCATAGTTACACATATAACAGTCTATGAATAGCACTACCAGTATTACTCTACTGACATTATTACTGAAAATGTTTTTTTTTTGGGGGGGGCATATGTTCTCTTCATTCTCCTTGCCATTTCTTAATAGTTTAAATCTATTATAGGCTGAGTTGTATTTCCCTCAAATTGTTATTCTGAAGTCCTAGATCCTAGTAGCTTAGAATGTGATATTTGGAGATAGGGTCTTTAAAGAGGTAATTAAACTTAAGTGAGGCTATTAAAGTGGGTCTTAATTTAATATGAATGGTATCCGTATAAGAGGAAATTAAGATACAAACATGCACAGAGGGAAAAGTATATGAAGATACAGGGAAGAGAAGAGGTTCCAGAAGGAACCAAGTCTGTTGACATCTTGATTTTAGATTTCTAGCCCCCAGAATTGTAAGGAAATAAATTTTTGTTGCTTAAATTACCTGACTTTGGTACTTTGTTGTGGCAACTCTACCTAGCAGACTAATACAGGTATGATCTACACTGTGAGTATATGTAGTTATTACATAACTATTCTCAATTTTAAACATTCTTTAATTGTAGTCCTATGAGTATTTACATATTTAAGCTTTATCATACTGCTTATATTGATGCATTTTGGCTATCTGAAGCTTATTCTGTAGTGTGTTTCTCTAGAAGGGCTTATGGGAATAGTATTTCTTTTTTTTTTCCTGATTTTATTTATTTATTTGACAGAGAGAGATCACAAGTAGGCAGAGAGGCAGGCAGAGAGAGAGGGGGGAAGCAGGCTCCCTGCTGAGCAGAGAGCCGGATGCTGGGCTCAGTCCCAGGACCCTGAGATCATGACCTGAGCTGAAGGGAGAGGCTTAACCCACTGAGCCACCCAGGCACCCCAGGGAATAGTATTTCTTAAGAACTGCATTTCATTATTAGTTTGTTAGGGGTACTTACACTTGAAAGGCATTTGCCTCTTATAAAATTCTTGACTAACCTTTCTTTGAATGTCTTAAATATGTTACTGATTTTCTTCTGGATTAAAATGTTTTGTTGAAAGTCTGATGACAGTTTTAATATCCTTTCTTTTTGCCTATGTGTTCAAAGGATTTTTTTTTCTTTATATCTAGTCATTTTTCTAGATATGTCTTAGTCATTTGGAGTTGATTTCTCAGATGGGTGGTGTGTACTTTCAGTATGTAGTTTTGCATCTTTTTATATTTCAAATTTTTTTTCTTACATTGTTTAGTATTTGTGTTTCCTTACTTTGGTTTTCCTTTTCAGAGACCTGATTATACATGTTTGATTTACTTATCTTTAATATTTGTCATTCTGTGTGTGTGTGTGTGTGTGTGTGTAGTCAAATTATTTTTCGGGTTTCTTTTCATTTGAAAGACTCTGTTATTTTTTGTAGGGTGAGTCAGCAACAAATTATCTCAGTTTTTATTTTTTTGTGAATATATTTCATTTTGCTTTCACATAGCTTTTCTGGATATAAATTCTTGGTTGAAAGGTTTTTCTTTGAGCACTTTGAATGTTTTATTTCACTGTGTTCCAGCCTCCATTTTTTTTTTAGGTGAGAAGGCAACCCCCCCCCTGCCAAAGATTTTATTTATTTATTTAACAGACAGAGATCACAAGTAGGCAGAGAGGCAGGCAGAGAGACAGGCAGAGAGAGAGAGGAGGAAGCAGGCTCTCTGCTAAGCAGAGAGCCTGACTCAGGGCTCCATCCCAGGACCCTGGGACCATGACCTGAGCCAAAGGCAGAGACTTTAATCCACTGAGTCACCCAGGTGCCCTGAGAAGTCAACTTTTGATCTTATAGGTGAAGAGTCATTTTTCTCATGCTGCTGTTAAGATTGTCTCCCTGTCTTTGGCTTCCAGCACTTTTACTATGATTTTTCTGTTTGTAGATTTCTTTGCTTTTATTTTTCTTTGAGTCCATGGGCTTCCTGAATATGCAAATTAGAGTTTTCCAAAAATTGGGGAAGTTCTCAGTTCATCAAGTTTTTGAATATTTTTCTCTTTTCTCTTTCTTCTCTACTTCTGCTATTCCCATTCTGTGTATGTTGGTATATTTAGTTGTTTCCCACATTTCTCTGAGGTTCCAGTAATTTTTCTTTACTCTTTTTTTCTTTTTGGTTTTTGGATTACATAATCTTTATTAATTTATTTTCATGTGTGCTAATTCTGTCATCTGCTTGTTCAGATCTTTTGTTGAGCATCTATAGAACAGTTTTCAATTCAATTACACTTTTCAGCTCTAGAATTTCCATTTGGATTCTTTTTATAGTATTACTCTCTTAATTGATACTCTCTATTTAATAACTTTTTCAAAGATTTATTTACTTATTTCAGTGAATGAGTGAGAGAGAGAGAGGGAGTGAGAGTAGGGGCAGAGGCAAAGGAAGAGAAACTCAAGCAGAGTCCATGCTGAGCCCCGTGTGGGGCTTGATCTCTAGACCCTGAGATCAGACCTGAGCCAAAACCAGGAGTCAGACGCATAACTGACTGGGCCACCCAGGCTCCCTAATAGTCTCTTTTTAATATGACATTGTCACCATACCTACGTTTACTTCTCTAATTACAGTTTCCTTTTAGTTTTTAGAATGTATTTTTATTGGCTTCTTTGGAGTCTTTTTCTGTTAAATCTGACATCTGTTTGCTCTCACTGGCAGTTTTTGTTGCCTGCTTTTTCCCATATGTATGGGTTATATTTTCCTGTCCCATTCCATGTCTCTCAGTGTCTGGTTGGAAAATGTCCCTACTCTCTTTTTTCTTTTAAAAAATTATAATAACTTTATTGAAATGCAATTTACATATCATATAATTCACTCCTTTAAGTATACAAGTAAATTATTTTAAGTAACTTACGGAGTTATACAGACATCACCACAATCCAGTTTTAGAACATTTCTGTCACCCAGCATGCCTATTGGCAGTCATTCCTCATTCTCATCCCCATCCTACTCATACCATTTTATATAACAATTGTGCTTCTGAAAATCCTTCAAGGAATAATTTAGTGAGTAATGATATTTATGCATAAGCATTCTTATTATGCCTTAATATATAATTTTGAAATGCTGGAGGTAATCTAAATACCAAAAATGGAGTAAATATAAGAAAATTATCATATTTTAATAATAGATTATCTTTATAGTCATTTAAATTGCATCATAATTTAAAAAAAAGTAAAAATGTTATATTTAATTAATTATGATGTAAGGTTGTTTTGCTTCTACAAACCAAAGTAGGGAATATGTTATTTGCATTGTAAACTGAGAAACTTAAGGCCAGTCATTATTTAAATAAGAATATGTTTTATTAGACTTACTACATTATATTTCCCAAAAAGATTTTATGATTTCCCAGAGAATATATTAAACATCATTTATTCCATTGTAAGTAATAGGAACAAAATGAAAATAAAGGTTTTGTTCCAGACAGTAGAATGTACATACATTTCAGAATTGTTAAAATGCCAATGTGGAAAAGCTAATTACAATATTTAACAATACATTTGTCAGTATTTCAATCATTATTTTTAGAAAGCAGGTATTCTGAGTTCTTAAGCAAGAGAGACATATAAAAAAAATAGGAAGAATTAATTACCTGTTTCAGACATTGCTTTAAAAATAACAGTAACCATGAGCCAAACAGAGGGATATCTTCAATGTTTTCTAGTACTTTTCACTTAAATTCATTGAAGATTTTAAGAACGCATTATATTAGTAATTACTGGTATAAGACTTTCAGCTGAAAAGAGATTTTACTGCTTAAGTTCAGTGTGTGGTGAATAACACTGGTGATTTCTTAGTCATATTTAATGGTTGCTGCGTTTCTCAAAGCAACCAACTCTTTTATACATGTTGTTAAGTAAAGGAAAGGGCACAAAAAAGCAGAAAGAAGCAAAAAAGAGCCAAAGAAAGATATTTAAAGAAATAAGAACTGAGAAGTGGTGGGTTTTAAGCAATGGTAGAAAACAAAAGTTTTGTGATTGAATTGAATCCAGAAAGAAGACCAAAATCAAGGAAGAAATATGGGTAATATATTTTTAGTCTTAAAAGTATGAGTGCAATTAAATATAAAGTGGATGTATTTTGTCAAAAAGAGATTAGAAAATAAAAATGCCAAAGTGTTAAAGAAAAAAAGAGGAATGGATAATTTTATTTTAAATTCTGAATTTTCCCTGAATAAGGAAAAGTCATTTAAAGTAGCTTTAGAATGACTAAAGGAAAAACTGAAAGGATTCTATTTGGATGAATTTCCTTATAAAACTTTAAAATTCAGAGAACATTTGTTAAGGCATTCCTATGCATGGAGCACTGTTATAGGCATTATGGAACATGCAAAGCTGTAAATTACCTTTAAGGAACTTTTAACCATATAGGGAAGAAAAACATACAAAAAGTTAAAAAGTAAAGTTAGTTGAATTTATAATCATGATATAATCTGAGAACAGTAAGTCCAATGGGATCATGGAAAAGGATTCTGATTGTAGGAACTGAGAAATGCTTCATAGAGAAAGATAGCTTTAAAGCCAGTTCAGTCAGGCTTTAAGCTTCTAATCTTTGATTTTTTTTTCCTGTGGGGATGACAATTAGAATTTGCAAAACAATCTTTTAAAACCAATCTAATTACAAAATTCCTTAATTAAAATTTTGAGTAGAGTTGACACAATGTTACATACATTTTAGGTGTATAGCATAGTGATTTGACAAGTTTATACATTATGCTATGTTCAATACAACTGTAGCTTTTTGTCACCATATATCACTAGTATAATATCATTGACTATATTCATTTTTTAAAAAAAGATTTTATTTTTTTATTTGTCAGGCAGAGAGGCAGGCAGAGAGAGAGGGAAAAGCAGGCTCCCTCCTGAGCAGAGAGCCCGATGTGGGGTTTGATTCCAGGACCCTGGGACCATGACCTGAGCCAAAGGCAGAGGCTTTAAACCACTGAGCCACCCAGGTGCTCCTCATTGACTATATTCTTAATGCAGTGCCTTTTGTTCCTGTGACTTATTCATTCCATAACTGGAAGCTTGTATCTGCAGTCCCCTTTACCCATTTTGCCCATTCCTCTATCCTGCTCCCCTCTAGCAACCATTATCTTCCATATCTTGGCTGTTATAAATAATGCTTAGTAAACATAGGGGGTGCATATATCATTCCAAATTAGTGTTTTCATTTTCTTTAGATAGATGTCCAGTAGTGAGATTATTAGATTATGGGATATTTCTATTTTTAATGTTTTGAGGACCCTCCATATTTGTTTTCTACAGTGGCTGAAAATAAACTTAAAAACTCAAATTGGAGTAAGGACCTAAATGTGAGACCTGAAAACCATAAAAATCCTTGGAAAGTACACAAGCAGTATTTTCTCTGACATTGGCGTTTATAACATTTTTATAGATATGTCTCCTAAGGCAAAGGAAACAAAAGCAAAAAAAAAAAAAACTATTAGGACTGCATCAAAATAGAAAGTTTTTGCAAAATATAGGAAGGAAACCACTCACGAAATGAAAAGGTAACCTATTGAACAAGAGGAGATACTCACAAATGATATCACCGATAAGAGATTAATATCCAAAATATATAAGGAACTCATGCAACTGTACTCTAAAAAAAAAAAAGAAAAAAAAGTCCAATTAAAAAATGGCAGAGGACCTGAATAGACATTTTTTTCAAAGAAGACATCCAGATGGCCAACAGACACGTGAGAAAATTTTCAACATCACTAATCATTAGGGAAATGCAAATCAAAACCACAATTAGATATCACTTTACACCTATGGCTAAAATAAAAAAACAAGAAAACTGTGTTAGCTTAATTAATTTCAGAAAATAGTCAATCTGATTTCTGATTTTGTCAGTGTAGGAATACTGGTACTGAATGTGTTGGACTACTGTAAATAATTATAAAAATGGGCAAAATATACAAAACATCTGTTTTTGACACTTGTCAATACCAGCACAGGCTTGAGATCATTGAGAGTAGGAATATATTTAATGAGCTTGGTATTCACCCTTGAGATCTGACTGGAACCAATAAAAATACTTCCACATATTTTAGCTCTGGAGGTAGCTGAGCTGAGGATGTTGAGATCAGAAATTCAGGGCAGCTTGAAACAGCTAGAATATGTGGAACGGGGTAAAAGGAGCAAGCTGTTGGGGTAGGGACAAAAGTCTTTCTGAAGATTTCCTGTGCATTCTTTGCCAGGTGTAGAGCTGTACATTAACAGCGGGGGGGGGGGGGGGGGTGGTGGTGGTTCCATGCACCTTAGCAGAAAGCAGGTGTTCCTTAGTAGCAGAAGAGAGGTAGGAGAGGTCACACAATTGTTTGAGACTGTGGAGGATCACCCCGATGAGGGAAGGTTTATTTCTAAATCCTTTGGTGGGCAGTAATTATTATAAGAATAAGTGACAGTAGTGACACAGAAGTTTTGGAGTTTTACTCTGCTGGATTATGATTACTTAAACATGTGTCCAACCAGATCATTTCTACAAAGTGTATCTTTTATGATTATGTAATATTGATTGCTTTTGCAATTTTTAAAATTTCTAGCCTTTCAAATATCCAATTCTTCTGTGCAACTGCATGCATGTGAAAAACTTTTATTCATATTCGAAGAATGAGTTACATGAAATTGCTTAATATTGGCAAATGATTACTTAATTTGATATAAGTAGTTTCTCAGTACCATTGTTAAAATTTTTTGGATATTGGTTGGTATCAGTGAAATGTTTCCTTCTAATATTTGAAATATTGTACTTATAGAGCTCATTCTTGGTATTTCTGCCATTATCATAATTTTTAAAGATTTGATTTGGTGGGGGCACCTGGGTGGCTGAGTCGGTTAAGTGTCTGACCACGTCATGATCTCAGGGTCCTGGGATTAAGCCTCATGTCGCAGACTCTGCACTCTGTGCGGAGTCAGCTCTCTCTCCCTCTGCTCCTCCCCCTGGTTGTATGCTCTTGGTCTCTCTCTCTCTCTCTCTCAAATAAATAAATCTTTAAAAAGAAGACTTGGTTGGGTGAACAGTTATCCATTGTGTTGAAGTACTAATTTCATGCACTGAAGTTTTCTGTGCTGATCTAGTTGCCATTTGTTGACATATGTTTGTGACTATAATCTTTTCTTTACATTCTTGTTAAGAGGTGGTTGTAATTAATGATTGTAGGAAATGCAATTAAACAAAATTCATTAGTATATCAAATATTTATTATAGTCAAGGAACTGTCCTAAGCTTTTAGGATTAAAAATGATCATGGTTATACTTTTCATGAGAATATCCCTAAATGTTTATGATTGAGAGTTGTTATGTGTACCCGAAAGGAAATATAATGCAAATCCTATTAAAGTTCTGTGGAAGGATGATTAATTTCAGCTACAAAGGCTTTAGGAACTCTGTGGAAAAGTTTTCTAGGGGATGCCTGAGTGGTTCAGTCAGTTAAGCATCTGCCTTTGGCTCAGGTCATGATCCCAGGCTCCTGGGATCAAGCCCCACACTATGCTCCCTGCTCAGGGAGCCTGCTTCCTCTGCCTGCTTCTTCCTCTGCCTGCTGCTTCCTCTGCTTGTGTGTGCTTTCTTTCTCTCTCTCTCTCTCACACACAAATAAGTGAATAAAATCTTTAAAAAAAAGTTTTTTATGGTTCTTGAAAAATGCATGAATTTCAGAGGGTGAGCAGGATGTGATGATAGAATGAGACAGCAGGCATGCTTATAGGGATAGAAGCAAGGAAGTGTTTATGGATTAACCGATTAACCCATTAAGCCATTAATCCACAATCAGGCATGGCTTCCTGGCAGAATATAGAGTAGGTATGCTGAGTGGTTTATGGTGGAATGTGAGGATGATTATGATAGGTTGAAACCAAGTTATTGAGCATTTTGAATATCAAAATCCTCAATGACTTAGTTTCTAGTCATTTGGAGTTATAAAAAAAATTGTAGCAAAAGAAAGGATTAATCATACTTATGTACTTTCCTAGAGAAGTTTGGAAATTTAGATACTAGAGTCCGAAATATTTTTAATGAGTTCAGTTGGATTATTCATTTTGAAGGGAAAATTCTACCATGCACAGGTAGCAACATTCTCTTAGTTATACATCAGGAAATATAATTCATAGAATGTTGCAGTGTCTTTCCCTATTAAAATCAGCAACACTTGTGACATAGAGATCCTGGAATAGCAATAGGTATTGCCATATATATATTATTCTTACATAATTTCAATGGAAAATGGCTATATTCTTGGCATTGATGAAGTTTTCAGATGTTAGTATTAGAAAATAACAAGTCTCTGCTCTTGTAGTAATCAGATAAACTTAGTTTGGTTGAGTTTCACAGTATTTTGGAATATGTTCTGATATTCTTGTTAAGTAATTCCAGTTTAGGTGATTTGGGTTCTACCCAATGAGACTTTGCCTCATTAGCAACTATGTTACAGATATCTGAATGTTCACTAAGATAAGTGTAATATGCCATTATATAAAATTTATAGTAAATGTTTTATGAGTGACATTTATGAAAAAAATATTGAACCTAGAAAAATTTGTATAATACCAAGTAGAAAAGGACACAGTAATAGCAGCTACTATTTTGAGTTGCTTTTTTAAAGGTCCTTTTATTGTTCAAAGTACTCTACTTACTATTTTACCTGTTAAGTGTGTAACAGATGAGAGGTAGATAACTTGTAGATGGATGCACATCCGGTCAGTGATAGAGTTAGGATTCAGACTTAAGTCTAACTGATTTTGAACCTAATGGTTTTGTACTGTATAAAACCGACAATACAGTCATTTTTACTTTTTTAAATTTCAAAGATTTTATTCAAGTTATACTGAGATATAATTGACACTTAACATTGTATTAGTTTAAAGCATACAATGTAATGATTTGATGTATGTATATATTGTGAAATGATGACAATTGCCACATATAGCAACTCACATAATTATAATTTTTAGTGTGTACTGAGAACTTTTAAATCTACTCTTTTAGCAATTTACATATATACAATAAAGTATCTAATCAACATTTTGTATATTTTATCTTCAGAACTTACTCATCTTCAAAGTAGAGGTTTATACTCTTGTTTACCCTCACCAATTTATCTACCCCCAACCTCCATCTCTAATTATTCTTTGTATCTATGAGTTCTTTGTTTGAGGTTCCACATACATGTAAGGTCCTATAGTATTGGTTTTTCTCTGACTTATTTCACCTAACATAATACCCTTAAAGTCTATATGTTGTTGCAAATGGCATGATTTAATTTTTTTTAATGGCTGAATAACATCCCTTTGTGTGTGTGTGTGTTTATACACACACACCATATTTTCTTTATCCATTATTATAAATAATGCTGCAATGAACATGGGGATACATATATCTTTTTGAATTAATGTTTTTGGGGTTTTTTGGCTAAATATCAAGAAGTGGAATTACTAGGTTATATGGTAGGTAGTTCTATCTTTAAGTTTTTTATAAACTTTTTAAAGTTTTTAAAATTTTATTTGAGAGAGAGAGAGAGTGAACAATCATACGCACGTGCATGCCTGTATGTGTTTGTGTGAGGGGGAGAGGGGAGGAGCGGAGGGAAAGGGAGAGAATCCCAAGCAGACTCCACTTGAGTGCGGAATACAAGGTGGGGCTCAATCCCAGACCGCAAATCCATAACCTGAGCCAAAACCAAGAATCAGACTCTGAACAGACTGAGCCACCCAGGTGCCCCTCTTTTTTTTAAGTTTTAGAGAATATGTCATACTGTTTTCCATAGTTGTTGCACTTACATACCCACCAACAGTGCAAAAGGATTCTCTTTCTTCCATATCCTTGACAATACTTGTTATATATTTTGTCTTTTTGGTAGTAGTCAATAATAGCTATTCCAACAGGTGTGAGGTTAGGGTTAGGGTTGTGGTTTTGATTTGCATTTCCCTAATTAGTGATCCTGAGCATTTTTCATGTGCCAGTCGGCCATCAATGTGTCTTTTTTTTGGAAAAATGACTATTCGATCCTCTGCCCATTTTTAAATCAGATTTTTTTTGATGTGAGTTATATGAGTTTTTTATGTATTTTGGATAGTAACCCCTTATCAGTATATGATTTGCAGATATTTTCTCTTATTTGATAGCTTGCTTTTTCATTTTGTTGGTGGTTTCCTTCACTGTGCAGAAGCTTTTTAGTTTGATGTAGTCCATTGGTCCACTGGTTTATTTTTGCTTTTGTTACCTTTGTTTTTGTCAAATCCAAAATATTCCTTCATATAAGGTCACTTTACTGGCTAGAGTCTGTGTTCCTCTTCCTGCAGTTGCTATTCCCATCATTTACACATTGCTTTTCTCAGTATGATGTCATCAGCATAAGGAAGCACCACTACTTTACATGATTAAACTAGAATCTCCCCTTGGGTCATCCAACTCCTTGACTCTCCTCTTCCTTATTTGGTCTTCTTCTCTAGTGCTTTATTTCTATTTATTTATTTTTAAAAAGATTTATTTATTTATTTATTTGACAGAGATCACAAAGAGGCTGAGAGGCAGGCAGAGAGAGGGGAGGGGGGAAGCAGGCTCCCTGCTGAGCAGAGAGCCCGATGTGGGGCTCAATCCCAGGACCCCGGGATCATGACCCGAGTTGAAGGCAGAGGCTTTAACCCACTGAGCCACCCACGTGCCCCCTTTTCTCTAGTGTTTTAATGTCATATCAACTCTTCTCCCAAATTCCCGCAATTAAATACTTTTATTTCTACAAACTAACTGCTATGTTTTACTCCTTCAAGATAATTAAATCTTTCTTTTGATCTGTGCTTTGCAACGTAAGTAAATAATCAAATTTTATTTGTGAAATTTTACTTCAAAATTACTGGATTAGAAACATAAATATGAAACATTTTGAGTATGTATAATTCTACCTAAATGCCTATTAAAATATTTATTTTTTTAATACCAAAGCAACCAGTGAAGAAGGCAAATTAAATTGGTTTTATGTTGCCAATATTACTATCTAATATAGTTTACTCATAATTTCATTCAGATATTACTTTTTAAAAAAATATTTTTTTATGGTTGCCTATTTCTTTAGTACAGGAGAGACTGAAATACAATCTTTATTTTAAACCAGAACATGTGTTAAGCCCAACTGTTACCTCTAGATTAGGAAGTCAGAATCTGTGAGTTACATAAACAGATTAAATTTTGAAACTCTGAGGTGGCAGATAAAGTTCTATATTCCATTTAATTGGGAAGAGAAGGCAAGGTTCAATCCAAAGTACTGTAATTTTGTTAGCTTATTTCTTATATCAAAATATGTAAATGTGCTTACATTTAAAGGACAAAAAATATCAGCCATAACCAAATATATATAAATTTTCATTTATTATGTTGCTCTTATATTGGTAGATGCTTAGTAAGTGGTTTGTGTCCAAGTTCAAGGAGGGGAGGCTCTCTGATACTAGTTTAAAAGTAGAAAATGGGCTAAATTTGGCCTGACATGTTTGGTCTTCACAGTGTTTTTGAACATTTGCATTAAATTACAAATTAGGTGATATTTTATAAAGATGTCCAGAGTTCATGTTTCTTTTGAAAAATACTGAAGAACTGACAACATGGTACAAAAATGGATTTGAGCTGAGCATTGAGGAGCACTTTTAGACAGGATATACATTGTCTAGACTGAAGAAATCTCCATGTAATCTGCTTCATTTATACACGTATTTGTTTGCCTCCTGTAAGAGTCCGAGTTTGGAACATTCAGTTTACACTTACTGTAACATTAGAGTAATGAAATGGGGGCACATTGGTTATATGATTTCTTTGACACTTATTAAATAAAGGTGCAGAGATAATCAGTGATAGAGTCTGGATTATAATCCAGATCACTTCAGCATTAATCCATTAATACTATGAGAGAGAAGACTTGACATTGTGTCGTGGCACTATCCCTTCCAGATCTTAATCTAACATTCAGTTTTCATAGTTGTAAGTTGAAAATAATCATAATAACATCATGTGATTTTTGAAAAGGTTAAGTATTATTTGTGTTTGTCAGGTTTATATCTGCAGAGAAATTCTGACCATTTCTAACAATAGTATGTTTCTTTTTTTAAAGATTTTCTTTATTTGATAGAGAGCACAAGAGTAGGGTGAGGGGCAGAGGGAGAAACAGACTCCCCAATGAGCGGGGAGCCCAGTGTGGTACTCTATCCCAGGACTTGGGGATCAGGACCTGAGCTGAAGCCAGAAGCTTAACTGACTGAGCCACCCAGGCGCCCTAACAGTACCTTTCTGATTACAACTAGTACATCTTTGTTATTTCTTTATAAAGCAGTGACGTATTTTAATGAAGTTTTCTTCTGGGTTCACATGACTATCTGATACTTTTGTGGATAGTGTTGTTACTCAGTATGTTGATATAATTTTTATAGTAGAGGTATAAATATTTTTGCTTATAAACTTTTTCCATAGTCTTAAATTGTTTTTCTATATAAGTGATTTCTATACCAGGTGCTATTTATTCATGTAAATACTTTTGAATGTGTTAAGCAGGAAAATTAAATTTATGTTTAAATAAATATTATTTAAATATTTAGTAATAATATTTATTATTTAAATATTAAATAGTATTAAATCAAAATCCTTTTACTACAGATTTAATAGCATCTGGCTTTATATTTTTTTCTAATAAAATTATTTTAAAAATATAAACCAAAATATGCAGATGAGTTGTGTTTAATAACATGATGAGTAAAATTTAACTCCTTGAATTGAAGTAAGAATAGCAAAATAATACCACTGACTAATGCCTGACACTTGGAAGGGTCAAACAAATTGTCTATTATCTTAAATGTTTCTCTGCTTTAAAACTTTAGAGTTTTATTGTGTTACATTTAAAAAGAGTATTTAGTTTAGTTTTATTTTTTCAGAGCACCTTCAAATTTAAATCTGAGAGTGACATTCACTTGGCAGAACATCATAAACAGGTTCTGTATGATGGGAAACTTGCGAGTAGTATTGCATTTACATATAATGCTAAGGCCACTGACGCTCAGCTATGCCTGGAATCATCACCAAAGGAAAATGCATCAATTTTTGTTCATTCCCCACATGCTCTAATGCTCCAGGTAGGTGAATAGTGGCTTAGTGTAATATTCTCATTAAGCATTAACAGTATGTATTTTACATATTAAATCTTGCTAATCTGCAGATCTATAGTTGCTTTTCTTTTTCTTTTTTTGTTTTCTAGTTCTTTGAATGACATTTTTTCTTTCTCCCTTATTTTATTATTTTATTTTATTTTATTTTATTTTTTGGCAATATACTTTACCCTGGACTAGTCAGTCTTCTTTAGTAGGGAATCTGTCATCTCGGTTACCTTGTCTGTTCCATAACCTTTGAAATAAAATTGGTTGATTAGCTGAACAGAAAATTGCTAGACACAAATATATACTTTGCTTTAAAAATGTACTAGTATAACACCCGAAATAAAAATTACTTGAAAATCTTTAAATCTACTAATAATATTTCTTATTCTAAATTGATTTTTGATTTATAGCTTCACATTTTCCATATAAAAATCTCAACTTCAAATTCAAATTGAAAGTGGTTGACAAAGATTTCAAGTTTTTATTTTATATGTGTATCAAAAATTTTGTAATTGAGGGATTTAAAATGTCTATGTTTTTAAATTTTTTCACAGAGTTACTTAGAACAAGGAAATAGTGATAACTTTATGCTTCAGAAGTTAATACACATTTTTGTTTTTGAACATAGGATGTGAAAGCTATAGTAACACATTCAATTCATAGTGCAATTCATTCAATTGGAGGGATTCAAGTACTTTTTCCACTTTTTGCCCAACTGGACAATCGGCAGCTCAATGACAGTCAAGTGGAAACAACTGTCTGGTAAGTTTTCTTTAAATGTGTAATTTCTTGTAATTTTTACACGCTTAGATTATGCGTGGCGTAGTCAATGCTGTGTAAATGTGTTACAATATTTGGTTTTTATCCCTGAAGTGCTAATAAAAGTATCTTTAGGACTAAGGCAGATATATATTTACATAATATTAAAACTTGACACTTAAAATCATAAAGGAATGACTTCCTTGATAATAAATCAAAACTTCTTACCAGATGTAGCATGATTTTAATACAAATTGAGGAGAAATACTAGTCCCAGCTTTAACCTTTAGAAATGCTTTATGGTTTGGACCATCCATGAAATCCTCTTAACTTATATAAAATTACTAGGGTAAAGTTCATTCCGAAAAAATGTATTTGATAACAGTCACATAATTTATAAATTATATATTAGTATTATTTTGTACTTATGTTATCATAATATTAGGATAATATTAATTGACATTAGCTTTCTTTTATATATGATTCATATATGAGAATCTAAATCTACCCATTGGTATATCTGTGTTTATATAAAAATTCAGTTATTTTCTAATTAGGCTTATTTCATGTGCAATTCTGTAGCTTCTTTGCTTTTTATAAAAACATACCTAATGCATCAAATGCTGATTTAATTTTATAACAATCATTTCTATAAGAAGTTAAATGTGAATTTTTAACTATTTTTACTCCATACATTGGTATGTTTGAAGAATTTCAAGAAAAAAATATATAGGTAAACATTCATTTTTACTCCAGAAACAATATAGGAATGCTTCCCTATATTGTGCACATATATACTGAAGTTCTTCATGGGTTATCCAATTTTGAATTGTTGGAAAACCTAGGGAATGAAGCAAAGATGGGAAAATAAATTAAAAGTCCTTTGGAATGTAACATGATTTTTTCTTACTTATTATCTAAATAAGCTATTAACAAAATTCTATTTTAATTTCTAATAATACTGTCCCTGTATTGAGACCACCTTTATGTGCAGTATAAACATGAATATAAATGGGACCTGTACATTTACAACATTCAGCTCCTGTTGATGGGTCATTCTTTCTTTTATATCAGTGTAAAGGTTGGAGTCTTGAAGTAAAAAGCTTTGAGGTAAAAAAGGAACCCTGAGATCATGCCCTGCTGTGATACTATTTTGCTGTAAGATCTTAAATAATTTCACTGGGATGGGGGTGGATTTCAACCTGGTGGAAAAATAAAACTTTAAATTTCAGTCCTGGGTCTAAATTCAAATGTTTTGCTCTTTATCATCTAGGTGAATCATCAATATACATTGTGATCAGTAATTAAAAACTTAGTAAGTTCTATGAAAAGAAGTTGGGGATGAAGTAGTCTGTAGCAAACTCCCATGTGTAATTTAAATATTCCTTATGAATTAATATTGTCTATAATCATTTTAACCTGACATGGAATTTGTTGTTTGTGAAGAAACATTAGAAAGATTATATAGTTTGAAAATGTTATAACTAAAACTATCACAATAATTTATATCTACATGAATATCTATTATAAAATCTTAGGGCTAAAATCATATTTTAACAGTTTATCTGGTCCATTCATCCAGGGCACATGAATATTTTTCATTGCCTGTCTTCAAAACTCATTTAAATGTTTATATTTTGATATTTAAACTGTATTTATTTCATCATGGAGGTAGAAGACAATATAAGGGGACAGTATTATGATTTTCATTTTCATTTGTTTTTAGTTTTTTATATCATTCATCTTAATTTTTCTCTGTAATAAAGAACTTCCAACTTTTGCAGTGATATACATGTTCTTAGTTTAAATCCAACAGAAAACATATAATAAGAAAAGTATCATTGTGCTCTTTGTAATAACACATACCCAATTCCAAGCTACCCTGCATTCAGTTATGTGCTATTTTGAATTCTTATCTAATACTTTTGCATTAATTATGTCAAAGTCCTTGATGTCTGAGGTTGGCTCTTTTGCGGAAAATTGTGTCTATCAGTAATAAGGTCTTTTGTTATTTCAAGTTTTGAAGGGGGCCGTTACAGATAAGTGTGTACATGAGTGGTACAGTCTTTTGGTTTTTAAAATGTTAAAACAAGTTATTAAATGGGACTTCTGTCTCTACTTGAAGAACCCAGGTTCTTAGTTGCAAGGCCAGAGTTGATAGAGTTTCTTGTTTTCTGGCTATATCATAAATTCATATAGATGAATGAAATCTTGAAATAGGATATATCATCTTATTTTTATTTATTATTGTTCTAGATGAATGAGAACCTATTTGAAGTTTTTAAATTTCCAGAGAAAATTAGATATATTATTTTTTTGAAAATCTGTTTGCATAAAAACTTATGCCAGCAATAATAATATTATCTAATATTTCATTACTTTTTGGAGAAATTGAACTAAGCTATATAATCAGTTACTTCTCTGTCTTCTGTGTTTTAAGGTGAAGCATTTAGTTACCATGTTTCCCCCCCACTCAGTAGGCCTTTTTTATGAAACTTTATTGTTTCTCTGGTGGCACTATTCTACTTTTCTTAGAAATCTTGATGAGTTTTACTCTACCTAGGGAGCTTAGTATTAAAATAATTTATTGAAGGAATAATTTTTTTCTGGGGTCTTTATAAATAGGCTCTGTGTACAATTTTGTGGCTTTTTTTTTTTTTATCATGAAGGGTATGTATTATGGTTGTTATATGTGTGGACTTTCAAGTCAGATAGTCTTGGGTTCAAATTCCGAGTTTACTGTATTATTAGTGCACCTTTGAATATGTTAACAATTTTGTGTTTCTGTTTCCACTGTTACAAAATTGCAATAAAAATAGCACATTAGATTATTTAGATTAAATGTTATAAAATATGCAGATCATTATAGTAAGCACTCAGTACATGTTGGGTTTTGTTAGCATGACAATGGGCTAGGTGATCTATAAGAGCCTCTCTAATACCATGGCTTTATTTTTAAAAAATTATATATCATTAATCTTGGAAATTGGTTGTTATAATATGGGCTGTATTACTTTATATTTGAACTTCTTTTTATCAATGTTCGTATTTACAATAGAGACTTAAGTAATTAATTAGGACATATTTTGAATTTTAGTTGTAGTGATGAAAACTGGTTTTTGAACTATCCATTTTCTAGATATGGTGGCTTAATATAGAGGATGTGTAAATGTGTATATTGGTTCTGAAGTCAATACCAAGATAATAAAAGCCTAGAAGGGTTTAAAGATTTTTCTTTAGCTTGGTTTGGGTTTTATATAGCATCCCCTTTAGTACTTAAATTTCCAGGAATAACACATTTTGTCACCTTTTCTTTTAACATTTAGTTTTAGCTTTTATCATGGCACAAAAATATTCACCAACAAAATGAGTAGATAAATATTACTGAACTGAGCTAAATAGCCTGTGGCATCACAAACAATATTTTTGATGTTACCTATTTTTGACAAGTAAATTAGGCCAATATGTAGTTACCATTGTGATTTCTTCTATTCATAATGATTCTTAAGCTCTAAGATCACCTTAAGTAATTCTGCCAAGTGATCAAAGCTGTTTGGATATTTTGTCTTTCCTCAGGAACTATTTTATATTGGACTCATCAGTCTCTGTCTAGTGACTATTGAGAGCAATAACTAAACAAATTGCCTTTCATTAGACACTTAATAAATAGTTAATGACTAAAAGAATAAACAAATAATTAATAAATTATTTCAAGAAGTACAACTCTAATCGTGAAATAATCTTTTTGGTATTTTGTATCTCAGAATGACTCAGTAAATTAGAAATTTCATTTTCCTTTGATTTGGATGATCAGATATATTGTAATGACAGATCTTTTTCATTTGGTCCACCCTCCTTTTTTTCAGAACATATGTTATTAAATTCTTTATGTGATATGAAATAAATCTTCCTTATTGTGTAATATGGGAAGAATCTGCTTTGAAAAAAAAATACGTTTTCTGGTGCAAGGTATAAATGGACTTTCGTACATCAAATAGCTAAAAATGCACTAATCAAAAAATTCTCTTTAGAGACAGTGTGATGCAATGAGCAAGACTTCCTTTATGTCAGACAGATTAAGACTCAAATCACTGTACTGTACTATCTGATCTTGGGTGATGGGGATTGTTCAAGGGTGTGTAGTAGTAGTAGGTAGTAGTAGTACATGGCATTTACTGAGTACTTACTATGTGCCAGTCTCTGTAACTACACTATCTCATCTAATACTATCTACTGATGAGGGAGAGAAAAACTGAGTTACTTCCTCAAGGCACAAGACTTAAGTGGAAGATTAGAACCAGAATCCTAATCCTGAAAGCCTGACTCCAGAGCCCTCACTCTAAACCATTGTGGACAACTCTGAGAATCACTTTTGCCAGCTGTGGAATGATTTTTTAGAAATGCCAATTTTATCTGACTGCAAAATGAATTAATCTAAGATAGTATATGTGAAATATCCATCATAGTGTCTGGTACATAATAGACATTGAATGTATTTTCTCTCTTTCCTCAGTAAATACTAGTCTATAGGTGTGATATAATTTTGTATTACTAAAATTTATTTCTGATGCTGTTTTAACTCTGAAAAATTTTACAAACTAAAATTCAATTTTGAGTGATAGTTTAATGTTCTTTTTTAAATTTTTTATAAACATATTTTTTGAGTGATAGTTTAAATGAATTCTTTTAAATATATAAATATTTTTCTCAGAAAACTGTTCTTTTTGTTTTTAGTTATGACACAAGTTGTTTGGTAGACTGTTTGTTGAAACGTGAGATACAAAAAATTAGAGAATCCATAAGGAATTTATGTCAGTGATCTGTCATTAAGGATCTTCTTGTAATGTGATGTTAATGATGTTAATTTGTTTAGTGAACTTAAATGAAGATGTTTTTCCTTTTTTTTTCCTGAGTGAGGGAAAGGAATGGGGTGGGAAGGGGCAGAAGGTGAGGGAGAGAGAGAGAATCCCAAGCGGGCTCCAGCCCAGAGTGGAGCCTGACACTGGTTTGGATCTTACAACCCTGAAATCATGACCTGAGCCAAAATGAAGAGTTAGATGCTTAACTGATTGAGCCACTCAGGCTCCCCAAACATTTCTTTTTCTTAAAATGTATTTTGCTCATCAGTTATTTCAATGATTATCTTGAATTTTGTAACCCTCTGAATAATTAAGCCATTCCTTTAATTAAAAATTTCATTGTGAGTCACTGTAAAGTCCTGGTTAGCACTGCTGCCATGTGTAAACCAACAGAATTGCCTGGAAATTTCAGTATTTCAGTGAGTACCTAAACCAGATTTGCCCTTACACTTTGAAGTTATCTAAAAATCCTTTGTTCAACCATGTTTTCTGGTTGTTAGTTCAGGGAAAATTACCTATTACACATACAGTGTCATAATTTTATTTTATAGTTTTAATGCAACTGACAAAAAAATGAAATGTGATTGATTTCAGTAGGCAAAAGAAGCGAAATCAGTACCTGTTGATAATGACTGTCTCTCTTATAAAGTTGTTAATATATGTAGAATATAATATTTTTGTTTCCAAAAGCATTTAAGTATTTTCAAATATACACCTATCAAATTATATTCCCTTTATATTTTTTCAGAAAGAATGTATGTCACTTCTTATATTTGCTAGTTTGCCTTTTTTTAGCTTACTGAATTATTGATGAAAAATTCTTTAAGGAAAACAGATACAAGAAGTATAATTGATGTACATTATTACTACTAATAGAGGAGGAAAAAAGCAAAGAAATAATTTATTTGGTAAGATTAAATACAGTAAAGTGGAATTTATATTGAATTTACTGTGAAAATTAATTTTTAAGAAGTAAAAAATTAAATACAGAATTCTGCCTGAAACATAAGGAAACTAATTAAATGTTCAGATAACTTATTCTTGTCAGGCAAGTTCTTTATACTCTATGGAGTCTCTATAAAACTCTTAGTATATCTAGAAATTTAATAAATTTGTCAGCTGTCAACAAGAATGGATGTTTTGTTTTATTCTAGATTTATGACTTATGATTTATTGACTTTTCAAATAAGCTGGTGCTTTCTTGTCCATTTTAAAGTGTGTGTGTGTGTTTGTTTTTTAATAAGGAGTGATTGCCTTCACAATGATTCTTTCTTAAAAAGTTCCCTTTAAATTTAGTGAAATGCGTTTTTAATGCTGTGTTAGTGAGTGTTATTTCATTTTAGTACCTTTTTTTGCTCTGTAGAGGTCAAGGCTCCCAAAAAGATAATTGCTTTGTCAAAAGGGTAACTGCAAATTATTTGTTGCATAAATTTTGGCAACTATAAGCACATCTTTACTGAATTAGTTGCCTTAATTTTCCTCTAGTTTGTATATCCATGTAATTTCTCCTTTGATATTTTAATCAGTCTTACACAATCTTGTTATTTTTCGCATTAAATAGCATTCATTTCTTCTAACTTTTCTCTCTTTGTATTCCTTTTAGAAATAAGAAAAATTCTTCATTCATTTTGGTTTTGTGATAATCAGAGTCTGAAGCTAAAATAAATATTATTTGCTTTTACAAGAACTATTGTCACATGCTGATCTCTTCACTTTCAGAAGCCCAGATTTTCTGATGAAAAGTGGGTATAATACCAAGAGTGTCCCCATTGTTGAGGTTCTTTTTCCTTACTCTTCCCTAGATGTGATGACCAATACGTGCACTGAGTTGAATCTTTAAGAAAGGAATTAATAAGTCATCATCAGGAGATTCTAGTCAGTTTAGTATTGTAATTATATTTGTTTTCACTTTATTTTGTTTCTAGGTCCACAGTCTTATACCTATGCTGACAACTTCCAAACTTCTTTTCTAGTTATCTTCTATTTAGGTCCCTATACCCAAACCATGTAGAAAGTATCTCAAAATCAACATGCCTTAAATAAAAACCCAAAACTTTCTTCTCTGCATAATTTCTTTTGCTTTTGATATTCTTTTTATTTTTAAATTTTAGAATTTGTTTAAAAATTTTTTAAGATTTTAAAATTTATTTGACAGAGAGACAGACAGAGAGGGAACACAGGGGGAGTGGGAGAGGGAGAAGTATGCTTCCCCTGGAACAGGAAACCTAACCCGGGGCTCATCCCGGGACCCTAGGATCATGACCTGAGCTGAAGGCAGACACTTAACGACGGAGCTATCCAGGCGCCCCAAAATTTGTGTTAACTTTTTTAGAGACTTCATTGTTTTAGAGCAGTTTTAGGCTTACAATAAAATCAAGACAGTACTGCGATTTCCCTACACTCCCTTTCCCCACAAATAGATACCCTCTCCCTTAGTCAATGTCACTCACCAGAATGACTTTTTTTTTTTTTAAATCAAGGATGAAACTAAATTATTACAGTATAATCATTCAAAGTCTGTAGCATCTCAGAATTCACTCTTGGTGTTTTACGTTCTGTGGGTTTGGACAAAAGTATAATGACATGTATCTATCATATAATAACATAAAAAGTATTTTTACTTCCCTAAAAATTCTTTGTGCTCCACTTATTCATCCTTTTGCTGCTCATACTCTCTACCTGGAAACCATTGGTCTTTTTATTGTCTCTTGTTTTGTATTTTCCACAATGCCATAGTTGAAATAATATAATAAGTAACCTTTTCAGATTGTCTTCTTTCACATAGTAATATGCAGTTAGGATCCCTCCATGGCTTTTCAGGATTCAGTGTTCATGTCTTCTTAGCACTGAATATATACATTCCTTTGTAGGTAGCAGTTTATTTATTCATTCACCTATTGAAGGACATGTTGGTTGTTTCCAAGTTTGGGCAATTATGACTAAAGCTGCAAACACTTTACAGGTTTTTCGGTGGATTTAAATTTTCAAATCCTTTGGGTAGATATCGCGGAGCGTGATTGCTGGTTCATGTGATAAATGTATGTTTAGTTTTGTAAGAAACCTCTCAGCTGTCTTCCAGAGTAGCCATACCATTTTCTGCATTCCACCAGCAGTGAATGTGAGTTCCTGTGGTTCTTTAACCTCATTAGCATTTGGTGTTGTCAGTGGTCTGGAATCTGGCCATTGTAGAAGCTGTGTTTGGTATCTCAATGTTTTAATTTGCATTTCCCTGATGACGTGATGTGATGCATCTTTTTTATATGCATCATCTTTTTGATGATGACGTGACGTATCTTTTTATATCTCTATTTGTCATCTGTATATCTACTTCAGTGAGGTGTCTGTTCAGGCCTGAGGTTCATTTTTTAGTCATCTTATTTGTTTCTTACGGTTCAGTTTTAAGAGTTCTTTTCATATTTTGAATAATAATCCTTCATCAGATATGTCTTTGGCAAATATTTTCTCCCAATCTGTGGTTTGTCTTTTAATTCTCTTTATAGTGTCTTTCCTGGAGAAGATTTTAATTTTTTTTTTCATTTTTAAAATGTATTATTTATTTATTTATTTATTTTTTATATTTTTTATTTTTTATAAACATATATTTTTATCCCCAGGGGTACAGGTCTGTGAATCACCAGGTTTACACACTTCAATGAAGTCCAACTTACCAATTATTTCTTCATGGATTGTGTCTTTGGTGTTGTATCTAAAAAGTCATCCCCATACTCAAGGTCTTGTATGTTTTTTTTCTTATGTTATCTTCTAGGAGTTATTTAGTTTTGCATTTCATATTTAGGGTTGTGGTCCATTTCAAGTAAATTTTTGTGAAGCATGTAAGGTCTGTTTTCTGGATTTACTTTTTTACTTTACTTTTTCATGTGGTTGATCAGTTTTTCCAGCAGCATTATTGAAGACACTTTGTTCCATTTGTCAGAGATCAGGCGACTATTTATTGGTGTCTATTTCTGGGCTCTCTCTTCTGTTCTATCCATTGATCTATTTTTTGTTCTTTCACCAATACCACACTATTTTGATGACCATAGCTTTATAGTAAGTCTTGAGGATGGTAGTGTCAGTCCTCCAACTTTGTTCTTTTGTACTTTGTTGGCTGTTTTTTGACTCTTCATATAAACTTTGGAATACATTATGACTATCCATAAAATAACTTACTGGATTTTGGCTAGTATTGCACTGAACCTATAGATCAATTTGGAAGGACTGACATCTTAACAGTATTTATTCCTCCTATTCATCTACTGGACTGTCCATTTATTTAGTTCATTTTTTATATCATTCTGGAGTTTTATAATTTTTATCACTTAGATCTTGTATATATTTTGTTAGATTTACACATAAGTATTTTTGGGGGGTTTGCTAAAGTAAATAATACTAAAGGTTTAATTTCAAATTTCACTTGTTTATAGGAAAATAATTGACTTTTTAAATTAATTTATATCCTGCAAGCTTGCTGTAATTTCTTATTAGTTCCAAGAGGACTTTTGTATATTATTTGGATTTTTCTATACAGATAATCATACCACCTAAAAAACAAAGACAGTTTCATGTCTTCCTTGCCAATTTGTATATGTTTTCTTTTTTTATCACAATAGCAAGGACTCCTGGTATGATGTGGAGAAGGAGTGATGAGAGGAGACATCATTGCCTTGTGTCTGATCTTAGTGGGAAATCTTTGTGGCTTTCATCATTAAGTATGATGTTAGCTGTAGGTTTTTGTTTTTAGGATTTTATTTATTAGAGAGAGAGTAGGAGAGAGAGAGCGAGCTTGAGCATGGGAGCATGTGGGGTGGGGAGGAGAACGTGGAGGGAGAGGGAGAAGCAGGATCCCTGCTGAGTGGCGAGCCCATCACAGGGCTCATCACAGGGCTCAATCCCAGGATCCTGGGATTATGAATTGAGCCGAAGGCAGGTGCTTAACTGACTAAGGCACCCAGGTGCCCCTAGCTATAGGGTTTTAATAGATAGTTTTTATCAAGTTGGGAAAGTTCCTTTTTTACTAAGCTTTTTTTTTTTTTTATCATAAATGGTTGTTGAATTGTGTCAAATGCTTTTTCTGCATTTATTGATATGAGCACATCATTTTTGTTTTTTAGCTGTTGATGTGATAGATTATATTAATTGATTTTTGAATCTTTAACTAGCCTTGCATACTGTGGATAAATCCCACGTGGTTTGTTGTATAATTCTTTTTATGCTTTTTTGGATACAATTTATTATATTATGTTGAGGTATTTTGTATTTAAGTTTGTGGGAGGTATTGGTCCATAGTTTTCTTAAAATCTTTTTGTCTGGTTTTGGTATTAGAGTGATGTTGGGCTCAAAGAATGAGTTAGGAAGTAATTACTCTGCTTCGACCCTCTGAAAGATATTGTAGAGAATTGGTATAATTTTTTTCCATTTAAATTGTTTGATAGAATTCACTAGTGAACCCATCTGGGCCTGGTGCTTTCTGTTTTGGAACATTGTTAATTATTGAGTCAGTTTCTTTAATAGATCTAGATCTGTTCAGAATGTCTTTCTTTTTGTGTGAGCTTTGACAGATTGTGTCTTTCAGGTTACTGGTCCTTTTCATTAGGTTATCAAATCTGTGGGCATAGAATTTTTCCTAGTATTCCTTTTTGTCCTTTTAATTTCCACAGGATCTGTAGTTACATCTCTTCTTTCATTTCTGATATTAGTATTTCGTGTCCTCTCTCTTTTTTTTCGTAGGCTGGCTTGACGCTTAATCAATTTTATTGATCTTTTCAGTGAATCAGCTTTTTGTTTCATTGATTTTCTCTATTGATTTGCTCTTTCCAGTTGCTTTCATTTATACCTTAATTCTTACTATTTCTTCTCTTATGCTTACTTTGGATTTAGTTTACTCTTCTTTTTCTAGTTTCCAAAGGTGGAAATGTAGATAGTTATTTTAGATCTTTCTTCTTTTCTAGGGGTGCATAATAGAGGTTTGAACTCCGGATTCTTGTGTGTGTGGAGAGGTGATTCCCTATACCACTGCCATCACCAAACAATTCTCTATAACATTAGCTGGTTGTCCTACAATTTAATTCAATTCTTTTTTTTTTTTTTTTTTAAGATTTGATTTATTATTTGACAGAGAGAGATACACAGAGAGAGGGAATACAAGCAGGGAGAATGGGAGAGGGAGAAGCAGGCTTCCTGCCAAGCAGGGATCCCAATGTGGGGCTTGTTCCTAGAACCCTGGGATCATGACCTGAGCAGAAGGCATACTTAATGACTGAGCCACGCAGGTGCCCCTAATTCAGTTCTAATACTGTCTACTTGGAGATAGTGTCAGATCCCACATGTTAAGGGCCCAGTCATAGAAGATTGCTGCTATGACTTTAGGACACCACTCACAAGCCCAGATTATCACCTGTGCTTTTGACCAACTGACTATAGACTGGAAATTTGATCGACCCCCCTCCTTGGTCTTCTGATGCCAGGTGTTACCTGGACATGTAACAGACTAACTATCAATCAGAGGTTCCTACCACCATCGCTTTCAGTTGAATTAATTTGCTAGAGTGTCTCACAGAGCTCAGGGAAATATTTTAATTACTGGCTTTCCGGTTTGTGATAAAAAGATATGATGAAAGATACAGAAGAATGGTTCAATGAACATCCAGATGGAGGAAATGCATAGGGCAATGTATGGGGAAAGGGCACAGAGCTTCCATGTCCTCTCCAGGCATGCCACTCTGCCACCATCTCCATGTGCTTACAGACCAGCTCTCTGAACCCTGTCCTTTTGGGATTTTATGGAGATTTTGTTATATAGGTATGATTGATTCAGTCATTGGCTCTTGGTGATTGAACTTGATCTCCAGGTTCTCTCCTTTCCTGAAAGACTGGGTGGGGCAAGTGGAACTGAAAGTTCCAATCTTCTAATCACATGGTTGGCTTCACTGGCAACTAGGTCTTGTCCTTAGCTGAATTTCAAAAGTCATCTCATTAACATGACAAAAGACATCTTTCTCACACTCATCACTTAGGAAATTTCAAGGGTTTTAGGAGCTTTGTGCCAGAAAGAGGGATGAAGACCAAATATGTATACTGATATTATAAATCCAGTATCACAACATTCGGTGCTGTAAATTTCCTTGTAAGCATTGCTTTCACTCCGTTCCAAAAATTATACTAAGTTGTGTTTTCATTTCTTTCAAAATATTTTTACTATATCTGAAGATTTCTTTGACTCATGTTATTTAGAAATGTGCCTTTAATCTTCACATGTTATGGGATTTTCCAGTTATCTTTCTGGTTTTGATTTCTAATTATTAATTTTATTGTGATCTGAGAGTAGACATATATGATTTTTTATTCTCTTTAATAAATAAAGAGAAAATTTAATTTGTAAGATGCCATTTACAGCCCTGAATATGATCTTACTTAGCGAATGTTCCATGTGAGCTTCAGAGAAATGTGTATTCAGCTGTTGTCAGATGAAGTCATGTATAGATATCAGTTATCTCCAGTTATTTGTTGGTGTTGTTGAGTTGAGTGATGTCCTAACTGATTTTCTGCCTGCTGTATGTGTCAATTTCTGAGAGAGGGGTGTTGAAGTCTCCAAGGGTGACAGTAGATTCATCTGTTTCTTCTTGTAGTTTTAGTGATATTTGCCTCACTAGTTTGATGCTCTGTTGTTAGGCACTTACACTTTAAGAAATGTAATGCCTTTTGAAGAATTGACACCTTTATCATTATATAATGCCCTTCTTAATCTCTGATTACTTTCCTTACTTTGAAGACTCCCCTATACAAAGTTAATGTAGGTACCGCTACTTTTTTTGATTGTTGTTAACATGGTATATTTTTTCCTATATATACTTTAAATCTGTATGTGTCTTTATATTTAAACTAGGTCTCTTTTAGACAACATATAGATGGATTGTGTTTTTCACTTTATCCTGACAGTTTCTGACCTTTAATTGATGCATTTAGACATTGACATTCAAGTTGATTATTTTTGTATTTGGATTAATAGCTGCCATGTTTATTACTGTTTTATATTTGTTCTCTTGTTCTTTGTTCCTGCTTTCATCTTCTACTGTTTTTCTGTCTTTTTGATTTTAAGTAAGCATTTTATATAATTCAGTTTTGACTCCTTTCTTAGAAGCACATCAGTTAAAATTACTTTATTAACCTTTTTAAATTGTTGCCACAGAGTCTGCAACTAAATTCTACTATCAACAATATACAACTGCATGGGTATTGTGTGTACTTCATATCAACAAAATAATCATTCCTTCTTATTCCTAGTATCATTCATGTATCATTAATTTCATATAGAAGCATACATAGGCATATATACATATGTATAAGTATACATGATGAAATACAGTGTTGCTGTTACTATTTTGAAGAAACTGTTGTATATTAGATCAGTTAGAATTTAAAAAAAGTTTAAAAAAAAATAGAAGTTTTCATTTTACCTTTACTATTCCTTCTTTAGTGCTCTTGGTTTTCTTTATATAGATCCAAGTTTCTGAACTTTATTATTTTCCTTCTTGCTAAAGAAATTTTGCTAACATTTTTTTGCACGCTAGGTCTACTAGCAACAGATACCCTCAGTTTTTGTCTGAGAAAGTCTTTATTTTTCCTTCACTTTTGAAAGATAATTTTTCAGAGTAGAGAACTTGAGGTTGCTGGGTTCCTCCCCTCCCCTACTCCATCACTTTAAATTTTTTACTCCATTCTCTTGCATGGTTTCTGATCAGATCAGAAAATCAGATGTAATTCTTATCTTACTTCCATTCTTGGTATTGTGTTTTTTCCCTTTGGTTTCTTATCAGAATTTTTTGTTATATTTGATTTTCTTTAATTTGAAAATGATATACCTAGGTATAGTTTATTTTGACTTTTATCTTGATTGGTGTTCTCTGAGTTTTCTGAATATGTGGTTTGGTTTCTGATAAAAATTTTGGGGGAAATTCTTAATCATTGTTTTTAAAAAATATTTCTTCTGTTCCTTTCTAGTATTCTTCTCCTTCTGGTATTCCCATTTTGTGTACGTTATACATTTTGTAGTTGTCCCACAGCTCTTGGTATTCTTTTTCTTTTTTTAGTTTTTGTTCTCTTTGGTTTTGGGTTTTTGAGGACTCTGTTGATATATACTTGAGATTACAGATTTTTCCTCACCTATGTTCAGTCTACTAATATTCCCATCAAACACACTTCTCATTTCTTTCACAGTATTTTTTACTGATAGCATTTCTTTTTTGTTCTTAGGAATTCCATCTCTCTGCTTTTACATTGTCCATTTGTTCTTTTATGATGTCTCTTTTATCCATTAGAGCCCTTACCATAAGGGCTTAGCATAATTTTTTCTTGAGAGTCAGACACCATGGACTTGGTAAAAGGAACTGCTGTAAATAGGCCTGTAGGAATGTGGTGGTGAGGTGTTGGGGAGAGAAAGCATCCTTAGCCTTGTGATTAAATACTGTTTTTTTGTTTGTTAGTTTGTTTGTTTTTAGTCAGTTTATGCCACTGAACTATAAACTTCACAAGTGTTTCTCAGGGTTTTTTTTAGCCCCATTGGGTGGGAAAAGATGACTGTAGTTGGCTATAGTTAGATATTTCCCTTCTCTCAGTCAGTTGGGCTCTTAAAATACCTCAGCAGGTTAGGATTGGTTAACTAGTTTCTCCTGAAGGCAGGCCTTGTTAACAGATTGCTCTGGTATATTTCAAATTCATTTTCCTTTCCCCTGGAAAGCCTGGGAGGAGAAGAATAAATGAAACAAGATGGGATTGGGAGGGAGACAAACCATAAGTGACTTTTTCTGTTGCTTATTAAGAAAATCTGGTTGATCTCCTGGAAATAAATCATACTACAAATGTAGAGTCCTCTCTATGGAGCGGCTGAAACCACTGAGATTCTGGCAATTTGTCAATTACAGTTCAGTTTTCCCTACCTGGACACTGTTTGCCATAGTGATTTCCACTTGTGTGTCTCTACTCCAATAATCCATGACTCCCTATAGTTTGCTCTTTGTCTCCCAAATTTTTAGGGCATCGGTTTGCCTTGTTCTTCTCCTCTCTTATTGGATCCTAGAAGAGCTGTTGATATATATCAGTTTGTTTAGCTTTTTACTTGATAGAATGCATGGACTTTTTTGGATTCCAGGATTTTTACTTTCAGAACCAGAAACCTCTATGTTGATTTGTTTCATCTCTCTTTTACTACTGGTTTGCCCTGAATTTGAACAGCATTATAGAAGTATGCAGCACAGTGAGGAAATTGAAGGACTAGCGTTTTGACAGCAGAAATGAGAAGAAGGGCCCCACAACCAGAAATTATTGGGGAAATCATGGAAAGGGAAGAACCTGGGAAGTTGCTCAATAACATTATGTATGAATTCAGCTCTGAGCCGTATCTTTGTGATTTTGATCCAAATTAGACATCTAACCGTTACAGTAAAGCAAGATAAAGAATCAAAAGTCATTCAGGCTGGAAAGGAAAAGAATCGAACTGTCCCTTTTACAGATGACATGATTGTCTATGTAAAAAATTCTTAAGGATTAATACACTCAAAATTCTAGTAAGCAAATTCAGAAAATTTGCAAGAGACAAGTTTTTCATACAAAAATAAATTATTTCTGTGCATTAACAATGTATAGTAGGATACCAAGTGAAAAATACCTTTAACAATAGCTTCAGAAATTGAAGTAAGTAAGTTAAGTATTGAAAATATCAATGTCCAAAACATGTAAGGATCTGTGTGCTGAAATCTATAAATCGCTGATGAAAGAAATGAAAGTATTAATTAAATGATGAGATGTATTGTGCTCATGTATAGGAAGACACAAAATAGTAAAGATGTCATTGAAGAGACCTATAGATTCAACACAATACCAATTAAGATCCTGGCTAGCTTTGTTGGTTGATATACGCAAGGCGATTCTAAAATTTATATGAAAAGATAAAGTAACAAGAATAGCTGAAATGACTTTGAAGAAGAATAAAGTTGAGAGAATAATACTTACTGGCTTTAAGATGTACTATAAAGCTCTAAGAAAGAATATAGTATATGATATCAGCAAGGTGATAGACACATGTATCTATACAACAGAATAAAGTCTAGAAATAGTCTTGCACATGTATGGACAATTGATTTGTAGCAAAGGTGCAAAATCAGTCTAAGGGAGGAAGGATAGTTATATGCCAAAAAATGGTTCCTGACCTAACCTCACACCTTAAAAAAATTAACTCAAAATTAACTCTAAATCTAAAATATAAAACTATTAAACATGTAGAAGAAAACTTATAGGGCAGAATCTTTGTGATCTAAACTAGGCAACATCATTTTAGACATGATAATAGAAGGATGTACATAAAAGACAAAAATTGATAAATTTGACTTGGACTTCATTAAAGTTAAAATCTTTTAGTTTTCCAAAGATGCAACAAAAAGACATGTTACAGACTGGAGGAAGATGGTAGAAAAATTTTTACTTGACAAAAGACTATATCAAAAATATGTAAAGAAGTCCCTTAAGCTTTAATAGTGGGAAAACATAAAATTCAATTTAAAAAATGGGCTTAAACTTGAACAGACACTTGACCCAAGAGGATATAAGGATGTCAAAATAGTACATGAAAAGATGTTCAGCATCATTAGTCAATAGGGTAATATATATTAAAACTAGTTTAAGATATAGCTACACACTTAGTAGAATAGCTAAAATAGAAAATACTTATGGTGCCAAATGCTAGCAAGGATGAGAAGCAACTGGAATAGATTACTGGTGCTATTGCCAAGTGGTACAGCCACTCTGGCAGTTTGGCAGTTTATTACAAAGTTAAACATACACAGTTACCTTTTTATTCAGCCTCTCTCCTCATAGGTTTGCATTTATGAGAAATGAGTGAAAACTTGTGTTCCCACAGCAGCCTTTATATGAATATTTATAATAGTGCTATTCATAATTGTTAACTAGTACAACTCAGATGTACACAAACTGTGGTAATCCATTTGTAAAATGAAATACTAGTCGGCAATTAGAGGAATAAACTCTTGGACATACACAACTACTTGGGATGCATCTCAAAGGCAATATATTGAGGTCAGAAAGACAGACTCAGAAGGTTGCATACTATATGATTCAAGTTATAGGACATTGTTCAAATGTCAGAACTGTAGTGATAGATAAGAGATGAGTAGTTATTCAAGATGATGGGAGTTGGAAGGATGTGATTATAAAGCTGAGAAGGGATAGGATAAATGAAGGTTTTTCTTGGTGTGATGGAACTGATCTATCTTGATTGTGGTGCAGTTATACAAATCTACAATTCTGACATTTTTAGAATTGTATACACAAACACAAAAGAAAAGAAAGAATAAAAAAAAGTCAGGCTTTTTTTGCCCAATTATTTAAAAGATAATTAAAAACAACAGAAAATTCCTATAAAGCCTGAATACGAAATAATTATTTCAGCTTTTTGTGCAGTCAGCTGTTACTGTTTTCCTTATTGGATAATTTTAGCACCTCCAGGGTGTACTTTTTAACCCTGCTTCTGTTAAATAGGCTGGGCTTGGCTGAAAATGGAGCCAGCACCAGGATAAAGGACTGGCCATTTGGCCTCCCTGCTGTGGCATATTTTGATCTTGAATGGCATTGGAGGATGCATGCATAGTTAAGGTCACACATGTGTTATTATGACCTCTCTGTCTCACTTTTGAAATTTTGAGCTACTTGGGTGTTAGGAGGTTACATCATGAAATTTCTGAAGTATTCATGTATCCAATGGATTACACATTACTGTAGTATGTTTACTCAATTTTCATAAAGGGACAAGCACATTTAGAGTATTATAAGTGGTCATTTTTCAGTGGGAATTAAATTGAAAACAGTAGGCTTTGAGAGTTATTTCTGCTACAATAGAGCCTTTTTAGTAAGTATCTTTTGGCTTTTTAGAGTTATGAATGGAGCTGATCAAAAGGCTATTTTGTTCTCAAACTATGTTAATACCAGTAGATACTATATAATAACATACAACTATGTCATAAGAGGTTTCAGATAAGTTCCTTTAGAAGTAAAAATTTTAAAATTTTGTTTCCTACATAAGAAAGGTTTTGAGATATTTCAGTTATAAGTTTATAAACTTAGACTTTTTGGCTATATTTGGTCAGAAATAACATAGCAGATGAAACATAAAGTCATAATCTGTTACCAGAAGAAAGTAAAAATGTGTAATAGCCTGATTAAAATAGGGCCTTTAAAGAATACTCTTAAATAGCCATGACAGTATCAGTAATTCCAATTTATAAGGCTGCCTGTTTCCTTATCAGGCTGTAAGAAAAGGTAGAAATTACTGAGATATTTAATGGCTAAAGGCAGGCTTAGTGATTTCATGTGCAACCGGTGTGTTCCATCTGTCCTTACATTTTACTGTGCTGCATTTCACTGTTTTCCTTATTTGACTCTGCAGATAAATGTATTTTACTTATTTCAGCATGTATCTCCACTTGATGTCCGAACTGATGAATGTGACAGTTTGCCTATCAGGTTCATTGCATTCATAGGCAGGTAGGCAGTGTTCTTTTAAGAGCGCATCTTCAGGAATACATTGTCTAAAAGTGACCATTAGATGTACCTGTAATTAGAAATTTTGGTTTAGAGCTTTCTGATTTTGAACTGTGAAGGAATTTAACTCTTCTAACTTTTGTGAGGCTTATTTTTCCCTGTGTGTCACTAGAAATTAATTGCGTTGAGTGAGAGATTATCTTGAGTATGGACTTGAGTTGATTTCTTTTACAGTTTTGTTCCTGCTGTGATCACTCTCATCTCAGAAAAGTTTTCTAGTCAAAAACATAGCATAGAAACAAAGGTATTAGATATTTTGTATAATTTTAATCATCCTTTGCAAGATTTCAATATATCTTAATAACAAATTAGGCTACATGAAAGATGAAACCTTAGAAAAAGTCAAGAGTTACCCTTACTGGGACCTTAATCTCAATGGAACTTAATCTGCTTCTGAGTTTGTTATGGCAATTACTTAGTCCATAGTGTTTCTTAAGATATTAAAAACACCCTTTTAAAAGGGAAAGAGGTGTTGGATCTTGGGCAGTCTTTAATTTTTTACATTATATACATTATTTACATTATATCAGTATATTTAAGCAGTTCATCTAACTGAGGTACTTGGCTTGTTTCAGTACAAAGCAGATTGAAAAGTCAGTTTTCTATATTCTAAGAACTTGTCTTTGAACTGAACTTAGGTTACATATTCAATCTTAATAATTTCTGTTATATATTAGGTCTCTCCTTAGGATATATTACATCTTTAAATAATGAAATATATCAAAGATAATAAAACTTTTAGGACCACATGACATGAGTTGTCCACACTAGTTACTTTCAAAAAATAAATAATGGACAAACTGAAACAGATAAAGTTACATTAAAATCAAATCCAAATCTATATATAAATTTTAATGGAACCTAAATATAGTACATATTTTTCATTAGAAACAGAAATTAGTCATGTTCATGCATAGTTATTAAATATTCTCAGGTATTTGTGGGCGAAAACTATGTGGGATTCTTTAATAATATGGACCAGAAAGCTCTAGAGAGATAATAAATATGCTGTCATTAGAGGTATTATTATACTATTTTCTTCATTTTTCCTAAGGCCTAGCACTTTATGTTACTTGAAATGAATACTATTGTCTAATTTAATGGGAGCTTTCTAAGAACTGGAAGATGGTAATTATATTTTAAAAATAACAGTATAGATTGTTAGTGTCGTTTTCCTTAAAGGGAGACAGGATTATTAAACACCCTTAACTATTCCTGAAGTAGAATTGCTACGTATAGAACGTGATATGTTATAGTACTGTCTATTGAAAAGTTTAGCAATTTTATTTTATGAGCTAAAAGTTACTATGCTTTTTTTTGTCAAGTAAAAGATTCCATGAAAATCTGTTTCTAGGTATTGCTATACTTTTCAAGAGAATCTTCTATGTTGTGTATACTAGTCTTGGCTGACACAGATACTTGGTTTTGGGTTATCCTATATACTTAGATCCTCTGCAGATGAACTGATGTGTCTAGACAGGAAGTGGTATGTAGGAGATATAGGAATGGGCTGAAGTATCCTTTATATTTGCCTTTGTATCTAGGGGAGTTGGAAATAGGCAAGAATGGAGAGAAATTTTGTATGGCAGTACACAGAATTTTGCAAGTTTATTGTGAGCCCCGCAGCAATCCGATGCATTTTAGTTACTGGTAAGTTTGTTAAATTATGTTTGAAAATGTAACTCTTCGAAGATGGCCATCTATTTACTATTACATCCACCATGTCAAATATACCTAATTTAAAGATTTTTTTTTTTAAGATGTGGTATTGCTATTGCATTCAGTTTTAGGTATAAATGTAAAATACTTTTGCTAGTGAATGCATTTGACTTTTCAATTGTAGCTAAAACGGAAGTGAAATTAACTTTATATGGGTTAGCATAGTCATGTGTTAAGATTTGGGAATAAAATTAATATTTCCAATTTTGTAATGGAACTCCACTGTGAAGAGAAGTCTGAGCTTATTCCTTAGATGTTTGAGAAAGAGTAGTGCTTCTGATAGAAAAGAATAAGAAAATCCATGGTAATTTTATATAGAGGGTGATTTATTATAAAAAATATATTTTTGCATTTTTTTTAATGGACCATAGGAGCCATAGGCATTTCTTTTTGGCAGTGCTGGTTTTTAGGAATTTTAGTCATCTTTCCCCCTACATCATTAAGTTAAGTGTAGTTAAGAATTCCATGAAAAGATTAGGACATTGTGTAATCTCTGTGCAGTAGTTTATTTATTCTTCTCAAACATTTAGGTAGAAGTATTTTGTGCAGTAGTACCTGTGCAGTTATTTGTGAAGTGGATTTTATCATTGATACAATTCATTAAAAATGAATAGATTGCCTAATAGCTGTTCTTCCTTACAGAAACATTAAAAAAATCCCCAGAGATTCTTTGGTAGTTGTGGTTTATTTGTAAATGTCTAACTTTAGGACAAGGTAAAAGGACATCTTTGACTTGTGATACCAGTTAACTTTTTTTGTGTGGTTTAAAGAAATAGAGCCAATCAATGTAATTCAATTTTAATTTCCTGTAATGAAGTACTTTATTTCCAGATATACTCCAGTTTTTTCTGACTGATGTCATGTAACCCATTAAACTATTAGTTTTTATAATAACAATAATTTTGCTATTGATTCTTTCAATGACAATATTTCTGATTTGAACAAGAATAGTCACATTATCGGAGAAATGTGTTGTCAATTCTATTGAAACCAGAAGAGAGTAACTTGAGAGAATAAAATCACTTTTGGACTTTAGTTTTTTCTAGTTTCCTCTTTAACAGATTTTCTTAATTCCTTGCAGTAATGAGTACTGGTGAATTTAAAGTATATTTAGAAATTTGTGGTTTTACTCTTTCTTGTGAATATAAATAGGTAATTTAGGGTACATTACAAAACACAGCAAATAGATATTTTAATTGCTGATGAAGTTTGGCTTGTCACTTATTATAAACTACAATAACCATATACAATGAAGGAATATATATTTTCTTAATTAGGAATGCCATTGTGTATTAATGCTGCTAGTTGAAAAATTCTCAGTATAACTTTGTGAAGTAATATATTATCAAAGCTTAATTCAATGCAGTCATTATTTTTCTTTTGTTTTCTTCTTTCATTCAACAGACACATTAAGGGCTTTATCTTTGGGCACTTATCTTTGTGTGCTTTTGTGTGTTTGTGTATACATTGTGTAATTAACTGCCACTTTCATTTCAATATTATACAGATCATTTGTTTTTCTGTTCCTGTGAGCTTTCCTGAGGGCATATATGGACATATTAAATAACATGTTGCATATTTCTCTGGATATTTTCTAAAAAAAAAAATAAGATTTTTTGAAAAATAGGTCTAAATGAAAAGTTTATTTCAAAAACAAGTGTGTTTTTCCAAAGCAATATCACATACGTATTTAAAATTCTCTAAGATAGTATGTTCTTTAAAAGAATATTATGATGAAAGTCTTTATTGTGGAGAATTGATGTATTTGTGCGCATGTTTCTTATGTTAGATTTACTTGAAGCAGGTAATGTACATATGTGCGGATGACCTTCAGTGTTTGACTATGGAATATAAAAAAAATGCATTTATGTTTTGATTTATGATTCTTAATTTTAAAGAGATGAGACTAGTTTTCTCATGCTTGTGAGAAAATATATTCCTGTACAATATAAAATATAATAATCTTTGTCAGCAAAATTAGATTTGAATTTGGTTGTTATCTTTTGGCATAATAAAATTCTGAAATGGAACACTTTGTTTATAATCAGCATTTGATGATTACATAATGAAAATTATTTGTACTTTACATGCAGTGCTACTCTTTTGGCATTCCTGGTTGAACTACTTAAAAGTTCAGTAGCCATGCAAGAACAGATGCTCGGTGGAAAAGGCTTTTTAGTCATTGGCTACTTACTTGAAAAGGTAAGCGATATGTGTTGATGGTTTTATTGTGTTATGTTCATAGCTGAACTGACAACCCCTAACTATATTTTCTCTATGCTTTCTCTTTTCATGTACTACTCATTATTGTTGGCTCATTCACAAATATTTACTTTTATATTTTGCAGTGAGACTTAAGTGTAGACATTGAATTAAATTGGGAGCAGGGAATCTATATAAATAAGGAATTTTGAGTAAAGATAGAAACTAAAGAAATCTTTTTTCCTCTGTCTTTATTTCAAAGTTACAAGTATTTCCCCTTAATTCTTTTATCTAATTGTTTCTTTGCTATTTTTACATTCAAACTAGGTTTCTTAGAAAAGTTTTGTCCATTTTATTTTACATGGATTTTCTAAATTTTTATTTTACATGGATTTCCTTAATTGTTCAGTTATAAAGTGAACAATCTTTCTTTTGTAATAAGCAAGACAATAGTTTGTGATTTGTCTCTGCTTTTCATATATCTGATTATTTAAGGTAGCTTTTCTCTAATCACTACATAATATAAGCAATACAAATTAGATGGACTTAATTTTCCTCATTTTGTGCCATTTTTGTCTTTCTTTTTTCTTTTTTTTTTTTTTAATGACCTTTGCTTTAGTCACAACTGTACTAATTCTGGTAATGAATCCTGGGTTTCTGATTATGGTCTCATAAGAATCTGGTTGTATCATGTGATTTCTTTTCAAAATTAAAGGGGAAGGTCATGAATACAAGTATTGGCCTTTTTCTTTCCTAAGGATAATCTGTCATCCACATTAGTTCTCTCAAACCTGTTCCATCAGTTAACTCTAACACCGAGCTGCTCTGAAAATGAACTGTTTGAGAAATAATAGAGGTGAGGTCTCAAGTTAGAGGAATAAAATTATTTTTCCCTTCAGAAATAATATTGAGAAGACTTTTGGAGATAGTTTTTCAACTCAGATTGCTCTGCCTTTGAAATCCTATAACCTATCTTTGCTTCGAAGTAAGTATTCTTTCTTGAAGGACTGGTGATTGAGGAGTGGTATGTTATTAAATAGATCAGTCATTGGCAGCATTTCTTTACTGAAATAATTTTTTAGGGAAAATTAAGCTTCTCATTAGGATGTTTGGTTTTATGGACAACTATTATTTTCTATCTAGAGTATTAAGAATTGTTTAGAAGATTTTATGTTGAAATATGTTTTACATGAATTAGGTATTATGAAATGCCTTTGTGATATTACTGTGTATGACAAGATCAGTAACAGGAGCTACCCCTTGAATATACTTTTCATCTATTTGCTGTGAGTTTACCAGTATAATTCTAAAGTGAGCATTCCTTTATAGTTAAAACTTAGCTTAAAATAAGAAATTCATTGAGGGGTACCTGGTTAGCTCCATCAGTAGAGCATGTGACTCTTGATGTCAGGGTTCCAGGTTTGAGCCTCAAGTTAGACATAGATATTACTTAAAAATAAAATCTTAAAAAAATTTTAAAAATTAGAAATTCAGTAAATGGACTTTAAATTAAAAAAAGACATTATAATCAGTTCTTCTTCTTTCTCAAAATTAATATCCTTAAAATTATATTGTCAAGTTTGGTATAAAATATTATTTCATTGTGGTTTTAATTTTTATTTTTGGAAAATTTAGGTAAGCTGGGACATATTATCATATTACTTATAGTACATCCACTTTTTCTTTTTTGTGGAGTAATTATTTATGTCTTTTGCCAGTTTGCCCAATTTCCTTTGAAGACCTCCCCACTCCTAGGCTACCTGAAATCTACTTTGGACTCTGATTTGGTGTTCTCTAGATATTTCATATAAGTGAGATCATATATTTGTCTTTTTGTATCTCATTTCATGTGTCATAATGTGTATAACTTTGATCCATGTTGTAGCATGTATCAGTACTTTCATCCTTTTAATTTATATTAATTGTTGTATATGACACATTTTGTTTATAAATCCAAATGTCAATAGACATTGTGTTTTTCCCACCTTGGATGTTATGAATAAAGCTGCTGTGAATGTTCATGTACAAGTTTTTGTGTGGACATATATTTTTATTTCTCTTTGGTAGATACCTATCTGTGAATTGATTTGCTGGGTCCTATCATTACTTAATGTTTAAACACTTGAGAAACTGCCAGATTGTTTTCCAAAGTGGCTCCATCATTTTACATTTTCATCAGCAGTGTGTTAGGTTTCTAGTTTTTTTCACATCCTTGCCAACATTTGTTAATTGTCTTTTTTTTATTCTAGCTTGTCCTAGTGGGTGTGAAATGACATATCATTTTTTATCTGCAGTTATGTGATGTCTAATCATGTTTAGTATCTTTTCATGTGCTTATTGGCTATTTGTATATTTTCTTTAGAGAAATGTCTTTTAAAAATTTTTGCCCATTAAAAACATTGTATTTTCTTTTCATTATTGAATTGTAGCAATTTTTTATTCTGTACACCAATTTTGTTTGATATATGATTTGCAAAGATAGTCTTATAGTCTATAGATCAAATTATGTTTTAATTTGCCTTCCTGATGATAAATTAAGTTGAACATTTTCATACATTGTCTTTTGGTAGTTATCCTTTTTTGGTAAACACCTGTTCAGAGTGTTTGCCCTTTTTCATTTGAATTGTCTATCATTTTTTTATTGATTTGTGGAAATTCTGTTTTTATGACAGATATGAGACCTTTGTTGGGTATGTATCATGAATATCACTTTCTTGTGGCTTGCTTTTCCATTCTGTTAATGACGTTTTGGTGAATGGAAGTCCTTAATTATAATAGATGTCATGTTTCATTTTCTTTTATGATTATCCCATTTTGGACACTAATGTATCCCAAAGCCACAAGACTATTCTATGTTTTTTTCCTAAAGTTTTGTTTTACTTTTCACATTTCTATTTACAGTCCATCTAGAATTAAATTTTGTGTAGGGCATGAGGCATAAGGTCAGATTTCTCTTTTAACCTCAAATATGTAGTAGCGAGCTGGCCTGGTACTGTTTATTGAAGTTGACTTCCCACTGTATCACAATTTAATTTTTGCTATGAATCTGATGACCATTATATAAATGGGATCATTTCCAGAATTGATCTGTTGTCGGTTTTCCCATTTGAGGCAGTACAGCATTATCATAATTTGTATGCCTTTTTAGTGTATTTTGATATCTCATAGTATTTGATATCTCATAGTGTGTCAACTAGTTTTATTGGTCTTCGAGATTGCTTTGGCTATTCTTGGGTTTTTGCTTTTATGCACACACAAATATAAATGTAAATTTATATACATATATAAATATATATAAATACACATACACACATATATATATTCCTTTCAATTTCCGTCAAAAATGCTAGAATTTTCATTGTATTATACTGATATCTTGATATTAAACCATCCAGTTCATACATTTAGTGTTTTCTTCTATTTATTTAGATCTCTTTGGTAGTTTTCTGTGTTGAAAACTTTCTTTTTCTAGATTTATTTCTAGATAACTTGAGGTTTTTCAAATGTTGGTTTTTATATTTGTCCCAGAAATATAGAAATATAATTGGTATTTATATCAACCTTTATATACTCTTCTTTTATATTGCTCTTTTTCTATTAATTCTAGTAGTTCATTGATTTCTCAGAAGCATTTGATATATAGAAAATCTCGTCATCGGAGAATGGCAGTTTTATTTTTTTCTTTCCAGTATTTATTCTTTTATGTTTTTCCTTGATATTGTACTAAGACTTCCAGTAGAGTGCTGAACAGAAGTTGTAATAGTGAGCATCCCTATCATATTTCAGATCTCATATGCAAAGCTTTCAATAATCATCCACTAAGTATGGCTTATGCTGTAGGTTACTTTTGTAGATTTTTAAATCAAATTAAGAAGCTCTCTACTACAAGTTTGCTAAGAGTTTTTTTTTTAATCATAAATAGGTGCTAAATTTTATCAAACACCTTTTTTGCATTATTTGAGATAATTATGATGTTCCTTCAATTTTTTCTTAGTTTAGTGAACTACATTAATTGCTTTTCATATGTTAATCCATCCCTATATTCCTGGAGCCCTATTTAGCTTTAGATCCACCCCTATTCCATTCAGTATTTTTTCCTTAAAATGGCTCATGTCAGTGTCACCAGTAGTCTTACATTCTTACATCTAAAGATTCTCAGTTTTCATCTTACTTGACCTATTAACATTTTCGTTCTAAAAGTCTTTCCTTTTTTAAATGCTCTTTTCACTTGTATTTTGTGACAGCATTCTTTCTTTGTTTTCTTCCTACTTCCTTGGTCTCCTGTTTCATTCTTTCCTACTAGTGCCTCTTCTTTCTAAATTTTAAAGACTGATTTTCCTCTCAAATGTTTCATTCCTCAGTTTTCTCTTACTTAATAGCATTGCCATTCACTAAGTAGTTCAGACCAAAAATTTTAATCTTTTTGACTCTTTTCACACACTAAGTTCATACCCTCCTAATTATGTTGTCTTGGTATCAAAACATACCCAGAATGAGTGACTACTTCCTACTTAAAACCCTACTCCTTTCTGTATCACATTGATATCATCGTATTTCAAACAGTCATCTTTTCTTTCACTTTGGTTATCCACAATCTGTTTTTCACTTGCAGTCAGACTAGTCTTCCTAAAATGTCTCAGACCTTACTGCTCCATCCTTCTGAGGGTAAATTAACAATTCTCTTACCTCTGACATCATCTCTTATCATGTCCCTTCTTACTTTGTTGCAGACACACTGGCCATGCAAAGGCCTCTCTCTTTCCCTTAAAAACTAAAGTGTAAGCATGAGTCCATCTCAGGACTTTTGCATTTTCCCATTGCTTTCATTATTCTTTTTGTAGATATCCAAAATGGATTGGTTCTACACTTCATTTAGGATTTTGCTAATGACACCTTATCAGAGAAGTCTTCCCTGATCACTCTAAATAGAATACCACCCCTTCTTACATAACCATCAGTAACTGTCTCCCTCCTCTGCTAATTTTTTTACATCACGATTCTGACTTCTTTTTTTACTTGCTTATTTTCTGCTTCTTTTCACTGGAATGTAAGCTTCAGCTTAATGAAAGCAGGGACAGTATCACTTTTGTTCTCACCTTATTGCCACATCTTCGGCACCTAAAGAAAGAGTGCCTGCCTTAATAAATATTTGTTGGATTTAATTGAATAAGTGAAAAGCATTTGCATCCTTGTCTGAATACTTCAAAGCATATGTTTTTTACCTTCCCAGATGAACAGTCACACTTTTTTATTTTTAAAGATCAGTTGCGGGGCACCTAAGTACCTTAGTGGGTTAAGCCTTTGCCTTCCGTTCAGGTCAAGATCCCAGAGTTCTGGGATCCAGCCCTGCATGGGGCTTTCTGCTCAGCAGGGAGCGTGCTTCCTCCTCTCTCTCTGCCTGCTTCTCTGCCTACTTGTGATCTCCATCTATCAAGTAATAAATAAAATCTTTTAAAAAAAATATAAAGATCAGTTGCTGGGTTAATAGTATAGATAATAAAGATTCCATTTTTATTTTATCATCAACTAATAATTAGCTAATGGTTAACCGTCCCTTAGCTTTATCTCCTTGTCTCAGAAGGTATAATTTAGTTATCAAGGAAGGTAGTCTAATGATGAGAGGCTTTCTTATTCATTGCATTTAGACTATTTCATAAACAAATTTTGAGGTACTTTGTTTTCTTTTGCCAAAATATGAGTTTGAAGGAAACTTAGAGGTTATCTGATGTATTCAATATTTTTGTTGTTGTTAATTAAAAAAAAATGATTCAAAGTAGCTTAAACATTTAGCAATTACGCTTGCTAATGAAACTGGAAGTCTAGTGACAGGTAACTTATCACTTATAGTCCCAGCAGGAAACAGCACACTCAGACTTGGTTATGGAAAAGAGTTTAAGGCAAGGCTCTTTAAATGTTGTGAGCCTTGTTAAGGGAGATCAGCAAGGTTCGCAGAAGTGAGAGGAGTGAGTGTTTATCATAACTCAAAAAGAAAGTTACTATAGTTGTGGGAGAAATTGTACCTGACCAGAGTGTGGTCTTCAGTAAAAGAATATAGTATATTGGCCTGAAGGAGTAAAGCCAGGGTCCCTCCAACTTCATTTTCTTCTTGTCCTTTAATTTCCTGCTGGTGTCTCTAACAGTCCAACCCAACGGAAGCCAATAGCCAAGGGAGTTCCCAAGCACAGAAATAGGATGGGGAAAGTTGGGGAGTAGATCAGTATAGCCAGTAAAACATGTCCATTAAGTTGGACTTTAGAATTTTGTGCCTGAGTCTCAATTACGTCATCAAGAACCCACGGTTTTTCCTGTATGTCTGCTCGGCTACCCATACTCGTGATTTTATTTGCTGCTATAGCTACTATTCTTTGTGGTCCTAAGAAGGTTGCCAGGTCAGTTTAGTGCTATAGGCTCTCATATCCAGGTTGAGGATAGACAGAAGAGCTCCTTTCTCTCAATTACTTAACAACATCCTTTCCTCCAATTTGATTGCTCAGGTTAAGTCTTGACCTACTTTCAATTATTTGCTGCCATGAAATTTCGATGAATCATTGTCTGCCTTTCTCCCCTCAAAAACAGCAACAGCAACAACAACACATAGGTTATTCATGTTGGGTTAGGTTTTTGGAGCCCAATTTTGGGATCCTGAAATGAATGAAATAGATGTTGAGGATCACCTACTTTATGATGTGCCTCTACTATTTAAAACAATTTCCCAAAATTTACTTCATAATATAATGTATGTCGTGTGTGTGTGTGTACGTGTGTGTATACACACACTGATTTCTGCAATAAAAACGAACATTTCTGGTGATCCCTTCCATTGTGGGCTGTTCTAAATGTGTGAAAGACCTCTTTTTACTGAATAGCAACTTGTCCCTAAAACATCCATTGCTCCTGTTTGATTTAGTTACTTCTGAAGTGGATGCTATTTTTTCCAGGCTTCTGAAATTCTATTTCCAGATATGTTCCATCACAATTCATATAGCTCTTATCATACAGATTATATCTTCAATTATCACACAAAAGTAATGTCATATAGTTTTAATTTCAGAGCATGCATTTTACAGATTTGTAACTATCAATTAGACAAATATAACTTTTTTTTTTTAAAGATTTTATTTATTTATTTGTCAGAGAGAGAGAGAGCGAGAGCGAGCACAGGCAGACAGAGTGGAAGGCAGAGTCAGAAGGAGAAGCAGGCTCCCTGCGGAGCAAGGAGCCCGATGTGGGACTCGATCCCAGGATGCCGGGATCATGACCTGAGCCGAAGGCAGCCGTTTAACCAACTGAGCCACCCAGGCATCCCCAAATATAACTTTTTAAAATAGATTTATTTGAGAAATGAAAGCAAATATCAAAATAAAAGAAATTTAAAGCAATCTTGTGAACTAAACACTTTAAAACAGAGTTGGACATCTTTTATCTTCTCCTAATCAATGTTTTGTCTTATCTGTCCTATTCTTACTCTGTTCTTAAATTTAACATGAATTCAGTTAAATATCTGCTGAGGATTATGGCAGGTACCAGACGGAAAAAAAGATGAATAAGATATATCATCTTTTATTACAAGAAAGAAAGATATATGAATAATTAACAGTAATGGAAGGCAGAAGGAAGAAGTACTACTTATGGTAAAGATAACATGCTATTGGAGAGAACTTTAATTTTCTGCCTGATTGGATTTTTGAGTAGGCCAATAAGAAACAACAAGTTTGGAAAGGTTATTTCCTAAAGATCAATTTTAGAATAAGAACTACCACCTAAGAGTTTAATTGCTATGAAAAAAAACTGATACTTTTTTATTAAAGTGGAAGGAAGACCTCATGTGATGCTTCCAGGATATCCTTTTATAAACACAGCAAGTTAAAAACTTATTTTCAAATTATGAATTACTTCCTCAAATGAATATATTTATAATGGCCAATCTGATTTTATATTGCTTTAGTATTCTTTATAAACACAACAATATTATTTTTTTATTTTTATTTTTTAAGCATTTATTTATTTGACAGCAAGAGGAGAGAGAGAGAGCGAGCTCGGGAGCACAAGCAGTGGGAGTGGCAGCCAGAGGGAGAGGGAGAGGCTGGTTCCCTGCTGAGTAAGGAGCCCAATGCAGGGCTTCCACAATTCTGGGATCATGACCTGAGTTTAAGACGCCTAGTGGACTGAGCTACCCAGGCACCCCAACACATGATCATTTTATAGGATAAAATCTAATCTCCAAAAATGTTTATCTAGGAACATGATCTGACTGTTTTATTTCAGAGTTTTAAGCATAAAAGTAGAATTTATCAGATAATGTTCTTAAAGTCATTATTACTGAATAAAAAGACATTTATAATCATTGTAATTATAAACTTTGTCAAATTATACCTAGTAAAGGAGGGGCTAAAGCTTTATATAACCGTTGATCTCTTGTTTTAATTTTCTTCACCTACAAATAAAATGTTTTAGAATTTTAAAGTATTGTATTTTTATTAAAGTTTCTTTAAAGTGAGTGTTCAAGCTTTGATTTTTCTCTTTACTTAAATATTTATTTGCTTTTGTCTTCCATCCCCTGCTTTAATGATTTAGCTCATTGTTAGGATCATTTTTCTATCTTCTTATTAAATTTTCATGTAAAGTTATGCTTCTAGGCTTGGTTTGAATTTTGTGGGAATATTGCTAATCTACTTACCACTGGCATTTTGTCAAACATACAAGTATAGTAATAAAAAATCATTACTAGCCTTATCATACTTAAAACTAATTGGTTCCTACTCAGTAAATCCTTTTCCTAGTAACTCTTCCACAAATTTGCTATCCTCTGTGTTTTTTCGTGCACTTACTGACGTCTAACTTGTTACATATTTTACTTTTTTATGTAATACTATGTCCCTGTCCTCTCCTCCCTTAGAATTTGAGTTCTGTGAGGGCAGGAGTTTTTCAGTTTTGTTAACTATTCTTTCCACAGTGCCAAGGAGAGTCCCTGGCAAATAGTAAGTACTCAACTTGCATATTTTCCATATGACTAAATGAAAAGTCCTGACTCTGCCTTTAAGTAAAGGAAATGGATGCAAGGGTTTTACAAGTTGAGGGAACATAGTAGAGAAAGCAGATGAAGCAAACTGCTGTTGTGCAAGCAAAATTTACCCAAAGAAATACTTTGTTTGGCTCACTGAAAAGTTTTCTAGTTATGAATTTTTAAAGAATTTTTTATTTTATTTTTTTTCTAGTTATGAATTTTATTTCCTTTAGGTACTTTGGGCAGTTCTCACTACTGTTTATTGTCTCCTACCGTAAAGGCATACACTGTTAACTATTTGAATATTGTGATCATATGAGTTTGTGATACCTTGTGTAGAAGTGTGAAATGCATAGCATGCTTATGAGAAAGTTATTGAGCTGCCCTTGTTAAGTAAACCTATGGGAAGTAAAATTGGTAAGACAATTTAAACTCTTTTAGACCTTAATTATCCTATAGTGATACTTGGACTTTAGTCGCTGGATAGTGGAGAGAAAGTGTGATGTGACCTGAGCTCTGGGGTTGAGTGGTAGATGGTTCTTTATCCTAGGGAGTATCAAAAAGGATCACTAGATGAGGAAGAAAACATTTTAGTAAAATATATTTTTGACAGTCAAATCAGGATTATTGGCTGTTAAAGAACAGCATTTCCTCTATAATATTTTCATCTGAAATTATACTTGAAGGTGGTATTTTCCATTCAAAATCTAATGCAAGCCTCATGTGTTATTTAAAAAGTTCTAGTAAAACATAACCAGTGAAATTAATTTTAATAATGTATATAATTTAACCTTATATATCCTAAATATTATAACTTCAACATATACTCAATTAAAAAATTATAAAGGATACTTTGCTTTATTTTTTATTCTGAATCTTCAAGTCTGCACGTGTTTATAACACTTACCACCTAGGACTGGCCACATTACAAGACTCAGTAGCTATACATGGCTAGTGGCTTCTCTATTGGACAATGCAACTTTTAGGTTTGGTTTTAATTTTGGGAGGTCTGTCATTTATCTAAATAGCATTGGTAGTAGGTTGCTTACTGGCAGTTGAAAATCATGTTGGGGGTGTTTAGCAAAGAGATATGCTATATGAAGCTGTGGAAACATAAAATATCATTGAGAGAGAATGATTTTATGGGAAGAGAAACCAAATAAATAAGTTTCAGCAGTTCCCATCTTTGAACCAAAGGGCACTGGGGAGGAATTTGAGGTTCATGAAAGCCAAAGGGGCAGTATTTCCAGGAAAGTAAGATGTACTTTTCATACCATGGCTAGGTTGAAAGGTTTATGCTAAGTAAGATGCATTGCATTTATCCGTGTGCAACTCATTTGTGACTTTATGAAGAAATGATTCAGTGGAATGGTGGAGTCAATTTATTTACCCATTGTTTTGGATCTTGTGAAAGCACTTCTCTTTCCTAGTATCTTGTGGTGTGTGTGTGTGTGTGTGTGTGTGTGTATGTATTATCATTATAATAAGTTTTATACCATTTCAGTTTCCTTTGAGATCTCTCCTTTAGTCAATTTATATAAAAATGGTCTGAAACCATTTTTATTCATAACATTTTATTTCTTTAGTTTGTGTTGAGAGTGGAATTATTTAACCTGAGTTACTTATCTGCAGTTATTCTGGAAAGGGCTTCAGGTAACAAATTGTCATTCAGAAAATTATCTTAAAAGCTAATGTTTCTGAATTTAATTAAGTTTTGAATAGCAAAAGAAATATATGGTTATATAGTATGTTTAAATTATTAGGTATGGCATTATGAAAAATTCATATGTATTTATTATGTCAGCAGTCTTAAAATTTTATATTCTGAGTATTTTTACTTGAAAATCTTTTCTTTTTCTTTAGTCATCAAGAGTTCATATAACTAGAGCTGTCCTGGAGCAATTTTTATCCTTTGCAAAATACCTTGATGGTTTATCTCATGGAGCACCTTTGCTAAAGCAGCTTTGTGATCATATTTTATTCAACCCAGCCATCTGGATACATACACCTGCAAAGGTATAAATTTCATTCTCATTCATTTTATTTTAGTGTAATATTAATAATATGATCTAAACTATGCAGTAGAAAGCATTTGGATTTTTTCAGCGTATCGTATAGTCAACCTGAAATAGTTGTGTTACTAGAATCAGCAACTAAATATTAAATATATAAATATTAAAATAACTGAAAATTATTATATTGATACAATAACTGCATTCTGAAGTTAGTAGTTGTATTTCATATCTTTCCAAGAAAGAATTTGGTACACTGATTATTAAGACTAAGAAAAGAGAATGTATTAGGCAACTAATTATATAATGATAATTACAATCACTGTGACTGAAAATTGCTTATATTGTGAATACAGAGTTTATATCATGATTGTAAATTTCTTTGTTTTAAAATAAACATATACATTGTTTTTTATATATCAACATAATTTTTTTTGAATTTTGCATACCTAAATTTAACCCTGTTATACTCTAGTGGAAATCAGTAATGGAGTGATATTCTTCATGAGAGTGGGCTGCCTTTTATGGTTTTCAGATTCCACATAACTTTGCTTAATTTATAAAGGGTCTAAATATTTAATATTTAGTTCAGCATGTTAGTTGTGGTGTTAAGCTCAAACTTTAAGTTTGTTCACTTTTTAAACAAGTTGTTAGACTTATCTCTCTACTTACATGATTAGATTCTGATACTTTGACAATGGGTTAAGAAAATTTGGAATTATATTAACTCTTAGGATATAAGATTGTGTATATTTTTTCCAAATGTAATATAGCTGACTAATGTTAGTTCTGTACCTTTGAGCTGCTGAAATATATTTTCATTAAGGGCTTTAGATTAGGTAACTTTTAAAATAATTTAATCTTCCTATCAGTTACTTTTGATCTATTAACTCATTTAAAATTATTTCGTTGTTAATAGCTGCAGATTATCTTTATTAAAATAAGTTTTCTTAGAATGTGTTGGCTGCATACTATTTTTGTTTAAAAACACAAGTACTATTTAATAAATAGTTATTTTTAACCTCATAATAAATGGTTCTTTCTTGGCCTTTACTAATTTGCATTTAAATTAGAATGTATGTATATAATATAAACTTTTGAGGCATTTTAAATTTATTTTAATGCTTTGTTAATATTCTGTATTAGGTTCAGCTTTCCCTATACACTTACTTGTCGGCTGAATTTATTGGAACTGCTACCATTTACACCACCATACGCAGAGTAGGAACAGTATTACAGCTAATGCACACATTGAAATATTATTACTGGGTCATTAATCCTGCTGACAGTAGTGGCATTACACCTAAAGGATTAGGTAAGTATAATACTACCACTCATTCATTGTACTAATACTGTTCTATATCCTGAGTACTATTATAGGCACCAGAAGTGCACAGTTATGAAAATATCACTGAACTACTACTGTCTTTCTTAATGTAACCTTGTATATTGAGAATTTTTTTGTGGTAGAGAAGTTTATAGTTCTGAAATATTACATTATTTTTATAATAAAGGTGGGTAAAAAATAATATTCTACCTTTTAGCTGATTGCTTTTTGTGCTCAGGAAAATATATTTGTAATATTAAAAAAAAATAGCTGAAGTTGATTATGACCAGATGTTCTAATACTGTTGTTTCAACCCTTTGAGATAGTTACCTTTCTTTATGTTTTTCCCCCAAACTTTACCCTTTAATGTAAGTGTAGTAGAAACTAATTTAATACTTCATTGTATTGTTTAAAAAATATTGCCAGGGTACCTGTGTAGCTCAGTTGGGCATCGGACTCTTGGTTTTAGCTCAAGCTATGGTCTTGAGGTCTTGAGATTGGGCTCTGCCTTTAGCTCCGTGCTCAGTGCAGAGTCTGCTTGGGGTCTCTGCTTCTCCCTGTGCCATGCTCATGTACATGTGCATGGGTGTGCTCACTTTCTCTTTCCCTAAAATAAAATAAGTAAAATCTTAAAAAATAAAAATAAAAAAAAAATCACCAGTTTCCTAATTATATAAAAATATATACTCATCATAGAAAATAAAATGATGGAGAAAAAAAATATACATAACCCAACCCCGGACATAAGAACTGTTACAAGCTTGGTGTATGTTCTTACACTGTTTTTCATTGTATTAAATATGTGAAATATTTAAACTCTTACAGAACTGAGATTTTCTTGATCTTTTTCTGTTTTCTTCTTGACTCTACATAGTAATCTAAAAGAATGTACCATTTACATGTTTCTAAAATTTTGATCCTATAAATAACAGTGATCTATTCCTTTGTATATAATCATTTATTTCCATCTTTGATTTGTTTAAGCTTACTGAGAGAATAACTATGTAGTATGGGAGAGTGCTTTTCTAAGCTTAATAACAATAGTGTTGAAAAGCATTGTTTCATAAAAATCTTTTTAATAAGGGAAAATAACATTTCACTACTTTAATTTTCATTTATTAGCTTATGTTATGCCTTTTATTGATAGGACTTTAAAAATTGTGTGATTTGCAATCTGGTATATTATTCTGTCATTTATGACTTTTTTGTTGCTTTTAGTCTTGATAATGCCTAAAATTTACTGAATGTTCACCATGAGTTTGAATCTACACTAAATATCCTGTTTATTTTGTAGTCATTTATATATAATGTAATTATATATGCATAGACATGTTTACCTCATACACATTGGACTATGTACTAAATTGTCAGTATCACTGTTATGTCTTCAGTTTGGAAACTGAAAGCTGGTACAATGTAACAGAACTAAAATTTGAATCATATCTATGTGATTCAACACCTTTTTAAAACACTGTACTCTAATAGTTTCTTTACCCCAAACAGATCATATATTCATACATATTCATTTCTGCTTTAGTTGCCTTGTCACTTTAATATTCTTCAATATAGAATAGTTTTTTGTTAGTATTCTTTGTCTTCCATGACTTTGATATTTTCAAAGAACACAGACAAATTACTTTTTAGAATGTCCCTTAATTTGGATTTGTTTGATATTTGCTCATGGTGATCCAGGTTTTTCATTTTTGGTTGGAGTCGCTTAGAAGTCATACCAGTTCTGCCGCATCATATCATGTCAAGAGGCACATGACACCGAGTTGTCTTATTACTGGGGATATTGATTTTGCTCATTTGGTTAGTGTGGTGTTTGCCAGGTTTCTTCATTATAAAATTAACTACTTTCTCTTTTGGAATAATAAGTATTTGGTAGAGAAATACATTGAGACTGTGTAAATATCCTGTTCTTCAACAAACCTTTGCCTCCTGGTTTTTGTTCATCAGTGACTCTTGCCATAATTGATCTTTATTATGATTGCTGCTAAATGGCAATATTTTCTAAGACATTTATTTGTTTGAATTCTATAAGAAGGAACGTATTTTTTCCTCTTCCATTTATTTGTTCATTTTATATCAACACAAATTTTATGGATTTGTTTTATTCTGTGTATTATATTGATAGTTGGCACGTTTTCTCAGCAAAGGGCCACACAGAAATATTTTAGGCTTGGGAAGTCATAGGGGCTTTGTTACAGGTAGTCAACTCTGCCAGTGTATAGCAAAAATAGACATAGACAGTATGTAAATGAATAGATATGGTTTGTTTTAGTGAAACTTGAGAAATGTTAAGGCTTAATGGATTTAGCCCAGCAACTATCCCGTGGATTTTATCATTATTTATTGGATTTAAGGTTGTCCCACATTTGGCTTGTAGGAGACCTTCACATGAGATTTTGGTTCTTTATGACAGATGTTTATAATTATATAGGACTAGCTCTCTGCCGCAAGATGTTTTTGCTTCATTTTATATTTACCCAGTCCTGAGCCCTGGTTTGTTGTGGTAGATGTGGGTTTTGGAAACCAAGATTTAGGTGTTTGGTGGGCTTGTTGTACTCACTGCTCTTTGAGTGGCATTGCTTCTAGTGATTCTGCGTGGATCTAGGAAATACAGTTTAAAAACACATGGTTCAAAGAAGCCTTAAGCTTATTATATTTATAGTTTTCTTTTTTCAATAGTGAAAAAAATCTGCCTTAGGTGATCTTTAATAATGTATTTATATATTTGCTTATTCTAATTTATGAAGCAGTTTTTTGACATGTGCGCCATCACCTTCTCAGATTAGACATTGCCAGTCAGTTCTGACCATCCCCTCACCTCTAACTCTGGCTGATCCTTGTCACCTCTTTAGACCCGATTGTTTCTTCGCTGCTGACCACACTGGTAGCCCATTTTGTCTCCTCACTCTGACCCTGAAGTTCCTGCCAGACTTAGTTGCCTCTTCAGCCCTGCCAGCATCTGGTGTTTCCTTGTCCTCTGCTTTTTTCTCCCATCCCTAGACCCTCAAGCCTGGCTGGCTCTGGCTTCTTCAAGGAGAGGGGAGGGAAGAAACCAAATACATATATTTTAAAGAAAAGTTACAAGAACCTGGAAGAGAATTTCTTTTTCTTTATGGGTTATTCTTTTTTTTTTTTTAGGATTTTATTTATTTATTTGACAGACAGAGATCTCATGTAGGCAGAGAGGCAGGCAGAGAGACAGAGAAGCAGGCTCCCCCAAGAGCAGAGAGCCCAATGAGGGGCTCGATCACAGAACCCTGGGATCATGACCTGAGCCAAAGTAGAGGCTTTAACCCACTGAGCCACCCAGGCGCCCCTGGGTTATTCTTTTTTTTTTTTTTTTTAAAGATTTTATTTATTTATTTGACAGACAGAGATCACAAGTAGGCAGAGAGGCAGGCAGAGAGAGAGGAGGAAGCAGGCTCCCTGCTGAGCAGAGAGCCTGATGCGGTACTCGATCCCAGGACCCTGAGATCATGACCCGAGCCGAAGGCAGTGGCTTAACCTACTGATCCACCCAGGCGCCCTGGGTTATTCTTTTTTAATGCATCTTTTTATTTATTATTATTTTTTTTAAAGATATTTATTTATTTATTTATTTGACAGAGAGAAATTACAAGTACACTGAGAGGCAGGCAGAGAGAGAGAGAGAAGGAAGCAGGCTCCCCGCTGAGCAGAGAGCCCGATGCGGGACTCCATCCCAGGACCCTGAGATCATGACCTGAGCCGAAGGCAGCGGCTTAACCCACTGAGCCACCCAGGCGCCCCTTATTTATTATTTTTAATGTATCTTTTTAATTTAACTTTTTAGTCTATCTGAAATTAACTTCGATATTTAGTGAAATGTGAGGATTTTACTTGAAACACGCTTTCTACATAACAACTTTTTTCAATACCATTTTGAACTGAAATGCTTTCTTTTTCTTTTAAGGACACTGTAAAGATAATTTGTACACACTAGCTTTTCATAGTAATAATTCATTTGCAGGCACTGACTTGAGAAGTAGGGTCTTTTGGCTTTAGCTCTTATTTAACACTTTAAAAATTATTATTCTGTCAGGTGCATTATAAAAAACTTTTTATATTAATACGGTACCATAGTAATACATGATCTTAGTTAACAAGTAGAATAATAAAAAGGTTTATGAATAAAAACTTACTTATCTCCCAAGGAGCCAGTATGACCAGTCTTACATTCATCTACCTCTTTTTCTCTGTTCATACAAACACCAACTTACACATGCCTACATGTAGATGCTTCAAATTATAGGTGTTTCAAAGTTCTATTTTGAATATATCATAAATGCAAATATGTAAATATGTAATAAACCTCATATGGGTCTCACCAAACTTGAAAGGATATTACCATAAACCTGTATTTACTTATCTTTGGTCATTATCTTCCTCCCATTCCCAGCCATAGAGATAACACTATGCTCAATTTTGTTTCATGTTTTCTTTTATGTTTATTATGCCTTTCCTTACTTGAATGCTTATTACTTTTTAGTGTGCTTTACTACTTTGCTATTTATATGTGTATTCCTAAGCAATTGACTGTTTAGCCTTCTGTACTTTACATAAATAGTATCATTTGTGATTTATGTCGCTTTTATATTTGTAAAATATCTGTTTATTCTATTTTATAAAATAAGGATTCATATTATGTATATAAATAAGACTCATACATATGTGTGTATTCTTCTGCAATATCCTCTTTACATTGTACCATGTCTGAAAATAGTAATTATAGCTCACATTTACTGAATACTTATAATTAAAATGGACCAGGCACCATTCTAATTCCTTTAACATGTATTGCTTTGTTTAGTTCTTATAAAATACCCTGTGACATAAGCACTATTATTACTCTCATCCTTACAATTAAAAAAAATGCTCACTAAGATAATATAAAACTTGATCAATTTCATTAAATGAAAGTAAGAAAATTATTACTAAGATAATGGCTGTCTCTAATGGGATGGAATGGAGCTGAAGCATGTGATCAAGGTATGGCTCAGAGCTGAGGACTGGTGTAGGGTGAGGACTTTAGTATGCTGGAACAAGCTGGTACATAGCCAATTATTAAATATTTAAGGATTTTACAACCTGGTTTTTAAAATCATTGGTAGCCTGAGCTTGAATTCAGTCATAGTGGGAATATTTATATAACAAAAATCACAAGTCTGCAGTTATTTAATCTGATTCAAGTCAGGACCTCACCCCTTCACTCGTGTAGTTCCTTTATCTGCACACCAATCGTTAATGGATTTCTTTGCCAGGTTACTGTGAGTGTTCAGTATCTTGACCTAATACACGTGTTCATTTTATACCAATTCATTAAGTTGTACATTTACATCTTCTGTATTCATTTCACAATGAAAAACAGGTTTGTTTGTGTTTTTGAGATGAAGATCATGAGCAGATAGGGAGGGGCAGAGAGAGAGAAAGGGAGAGACAATCTTAAGTAGGCTCTCTGCTCAGTGCAGAGCTGGATGTGGGACTTGATCTCATAACCCTGAGATAATAACCTGAACCAAAATCAAAAGTCAGACACTTAACCAACTGAGCTATCCAGGCTCCCCCACAAAAAAAATTATTTTTAAAAAATTAATACCGAGTGTTGGTAAGGAAGGAAACAGTATTTTGTACACTGTTGGCAGCAGTGGAGCAAAAAATGTTGAGGGCGGTCTGGGAAATGAGAAAGAGATTTCTTTCTCAAGAATAAATGGAATGGATGGTTTGAGTAATAACTTGTATGTAAATATTTGTTGAGTGAATAAAAGATGTTATAAATTATACATATGGGGATTTTTATTTTAAAACTTATGAAGAAGCTATATAAATCCTTATTGCTTCAAGAAAGGCTTGATATTTAAGGGCTTTCATGGTTCTAGCTAAATAGTTAAAGATATAATTTAATTATTATATACTTTGTAAGTTACATATATCATTGAATAATCTCATTTATTGGTAAGTAAATATTTTCAATTAATTACTTTGAAATTTAGATGTTATGATGGAATTGATAGATACACTAACTGTTGACATTCATTTTCATTTATTGACTCAGGAGCATTTTTTGAGTGTCCATTATGATATGTATTTGGTATATACAGGTAACATGGGGGGAAAAAGCTGCAAAGCAAATAATTACAATAAAGTGTCACTTTTTCTGTGCTTTGTTATATACTGTGTGGTGTGAAATTGGAGACAGTCTTTAAATGAAGAAAGGTTTAATTGAAGATGAAAGAAATGTTGAGAAAACTTGGATCTGGGGGAAAAGGGAACCTATTAAATTAATAAAAGTAGAAAATTTATATAAACACTTGATGATTATACATTATGAATGGATGGTAATATATTATAATTTTTTAAGAAATAATTCTTTCCCCCAAATCTGAAATTTGGTGAATAATTTGAAATTGCCAAAATCTGAAAATTAACATTTGGACCCTTTGATATAACTGAAGTGATATAGTATTAATACTAACAAATATTATAATCCTAATAAATGCAATTTGAAAAGAATTCCATAGTATTCTAACAAAATTGCATTAAACTTATTTAATATCATGACGTTACCCCTTCCTTTTTTCTTTTCTTTATGTTTTCTGTTTTATTCTAGATGGTCCCCGGCCATCACAAAAAGAAATTATATCACTACGGGCATTTATGCTACTTTTCCTGAAACAGCTCATACTAAAGGTAAAATAATTTTACATAATTTAGAATTGTAGTATATTAAATAAAGAGGAATTTTTGGCATTGTTTAAAATCAATATTGTTAAATTCACAGTGATTACTTTAAATTTATGAGTAGCTTTCAAAATCCCAAAGTAAATCTTAGTGTTAACTTTTGTTAAACTTCACTTTTTGCTGATCTTCTTTGAGATCATCCATTCTAAGGGATATAAGAAATGGACAAAGAACATATGCATAAGAAATGAGCATATAGTTTTTATTCTAGAAAATGAACTGTGTGTCAGTTTGAGAAGACTTACATTATGTATTTTATCACAGTAGGATTTTTAAAAGATTAAGATAAAGAAAAATGGAAAATAAAAGTAAAATATACATCAGTTGGTCCTATAAAGTTTTGCATTATTTTAAGAAAAGAATAAGTGGTTAGAAAATAATAATAATAATACAGTTGGGTGAGCAAAATATACGAACTTTTGATAGTGATGGTCAGGCAAATCTTAGCAACTTTAAAAGACTAGGTACAGTTTTCCAAATATTTACTTAATTATGTGGGAAAAGATAGTTTATGAATTATGGCATATTTAAAGATTTAATGAAAACATCACTACTTGCAAGTTGTTCTTATTTTCTTTCAAAAATTTTCTTTTAATTTTTCTGATCATTTGATGTCTCTTTATGGTATTAATTTTAGATTTAAATAATATACATATTTTTTAAAATTAGGATCGAGGGGTCAAGGAAGATGAACTTCAGAGTATATTAAATTACCTTCTTACCATGCATGAGGTAGGACATGGTCTGAGTCTTCTATTTTAATTATTTTATGTAAAGTACTAGAATAAAATATTAACTAAAGAATATTGGTGATCCTTATTATGCAGGATGAAAATATTCATGATGTGTTACAGTTACTAGTGGCTTTAATGTCAGAACACCCAGCCTCAATGATACCAGCATTTGATCAAAGAAATGGAATAAGGTATGATTATAATAATGGTATTACTAGCAAACTTTAATTGAGTACAGTTGTGCTTTCTAGAATATCTCCTTCTCTAGGAACTTTTGAATAAATATGGCAAAATCTCACTAAGAAAGGAATAAATGGAGAAAACTAGTATTAATCTTCTAATACTCAAACTGATGAAGTATTTAAAGAATGGGTCTTGGTCTCAAGAAGAGTAATTAATTTATTGATGCTATAGTAAAGATTTCAAGTAGTGTGAAGAACAATTTTCTTTTTTTTTTCAGAAAGTCAAGAGATCATGGTATATTTCAGCAAAAGAGAGCACAAGAAAATTATATGAATTTAGGCTGAAGAACTAGATAGTGGCCAAATTTGGAAGATACATAATAGAAAGAAGTTAAGATTTTATTTTGCTGGTGATGAAATAAAGTATTTTGAATGGGGTACCAATTTGCTCAGATTTCCATTTTGTTAGATTTATAGTCAGCAATGTGGAAAATGAACTAGAGAGGGATAAAATTGATATAGCAAAATCAGTAGATTATTTTATTCATCACTATTAGGGATGATGAGTTGGGAAGTGGCAATGTAATTGGAACTAGAGTACAAAACCAAGAGAGTTTGAAGTTTAGTTATAATGATTTTAATTAATTATTACTTGATTAGTATTCTTACAAACATTGGCCTATAACGTAGCCCTTTAGGGATTCTTCTTTTTAATTTTTCTGAAGTCTAAATTATTAGAACAAAGAGGAAATCTAAGTTAGACATGTGAAACTCAGTGAACTTCTCCAGGTTGTAGAAGAATTTGAAAAAAATACACCTGCCAAGGCATTTTAGTAGTGCTTCTTTTACTTGGCCATTTATATCAACAAATGACAGTTTTCTAGATTTTAAGGACTCCTTTCCAAGTCAGAGAAGCAATCACATCATTTCTATTGGATGTCCGTTTGAGTTATCACTGTGACCTTTGAGTTTACAAGCCATGCAGTTACTACTTTATTTGAAGAAGAGGATTACACATCTAATTATTAAGAACTATAAACATTTTCTTACTATGAGTTGAACTATATGAATTTGCTGATACTTAACTGTTTACTAAATAATAACAGTTTCATATGGTTCAACCTGATCATATAATAAAGTTATTCTTCTTAAATTATATTTAGACTGAACAATTAGTATCTTTGACCTTAGATGCTAGTATATCTTTTGTTTATTATATTGACTGATAAGTGAATCAATTAAAAATGTCCTTATCCTTGTGAATGATACCAACCTTAGATTGGTTAGTATGAAATACAGACAAAATTCTGTGTTATTTTGACACAGTGAAAATATGATCTTACAAAGGAAAATTATATTTGGTTAGATTTTTAGGGGACTGAAATAGTAATTAATATGTGTAGTATGAGTAGAATGATTAGACACAATGAATACCAAAGCCTGGTTGCTCATGACTGACACCTGTTAAACATGTCCTCTTGTTACCATTGTGTTCAAAACAGTGACAAAGATGCACATTTCAAAAAAAATGTGAAGAATGTAGGCTTTGACTAGAGATATTGAAAAAATAGGCTTTTTAAATGGAACACTTACAGGTCTGCATCTTAGGTACTCAAGGATAACAGTTATATGTATGTATAGCTATTGTATGTATAACTTTATATATAAAATTTATATATTTTATAAAAATACTTAATATTTAATATTTATATTATATTTTAAAATATAAAATATTTTATATTTTATATATAAAATTACCCAGAATTTTCTGGGGAAAAATTCTGATTAATTATTTACTAATACTTATATACTATATACTAATAATTACTATATATATAGTAATTATTATATATTATATTATATTATATTATATTATATTATATAGTATATAGTATATTATAGACTATATACTAATAATTACTGAGCACAAAGAATGAACTTAATTCATGGTCTTAAGAAAGACCATGTAATAGTACAACCTTAAACTCAGCAGCTAAAAATATGATATATTTATATCTGAAAATCTTTGAAGAAAAGAATATGTATGTACTTGTCTCAAGTAATTTAGATCATTTGCTGGCTTAATATAGTAAGCTCAAACTGATGAATTAGGATTCACCTAACTATCTTATTATATTTCAGGTGAACATTCATTAACTGATTTGTCAGTAAATTTCCCATTCACACTATATTGTAATCCTGTGTTCATATCTTGTTTTGTTAATGAACAACTGTCTAGTTGTAAAGAAAATCCTATGTAATGTGCTTGAGTAAGGACCCCGGATGTTTTCATGTTTCAGTTGTTAATCATAATTTCTGTTACTCCTGGGTAGATTTTATACCTTTCTTATCCCTACAGTTTAAAGTTATTTCTAGAAAACAGGAATTCTGTTGGAGTTTCTGATTCCATATCTGAGTATAGTCATGTTTTTAGACTGTGAGCTTTTACTTTGGTTTTCCAGATTATTTTTACTGTTGAATGTTCTTTCTCATGATTTCCTGAATAGTCCTTTATCTTATATGCATAACTTTTCTAGTCTTATGCTTGTTTTTTTTTTTTTTTCATTACTGATCTTGGTTCATAAAAGTTCTGAAAATAGATTTCAGTGTAAATACATATTTAGGAACTTAAGGCTTTTAGAAAAAATTCATCTTCTAAAAGAAATAGTAACTCTAATGTTTACCTCAATCTGTTCTTCAGTAGAGTAACACACAAATAAGAAACAGTATCAACAATATATTATCTTCTTTTATAATAGTATAAGCCACTGTTAAAACAGATGTGACTAGCTTTAAGTAATGTGTTCTCTTTTCTTAATGTTACTGAAACGATATAAAAATTATACTGTATCTTCTAATACCAACTTTCTGTTTAGCCTAGATGACTCCATCTTAAAAACATAAAACGAACTTTATTTTTTAAATAGAATTTAATACAATAAAGCACATCCTAATTTTATCATTACCACCACCAAGTTCAAAGAACTTTCTTAAATTCTAGAATTAGTTGCAAAACAATTAGTTATTATTGTCCCCTACCACCTTATGGAAAAAATGTTTACTTTTATGTTTTGGAAAAACTTTAAAATTTTTAAATATTTATGAAAATTATAGTGCATATAGCCTTGTTCTTATGTCATGTTCAAAATGACTATATTTGTTAAATTAGGCTATATGTTAGTAGAGACTTGTTTGCTCAAAGTACCAGAAGACTTCTCAAGCCAATTTAAGTAAAAACAGAATGATGTGTTTGTTATAGAAATCTCATTAGGGTAAGAATAAGGAATTGGAAAGGTATAAGGAAACAACTTTACTTTCTCTGCTACTTCCTATATGGTTACTTTATTCTTCCTTTTGTGTACAGACTCATGTCTGCAAACAAAACAAGGCTGCTTATAGTTTCTGTTTTAAATAATTTTCTAATTCAGGAGGCCAAAAAGTACTAGATATTGTTTCTCAGATCTTGCTCCAAGTGCTCAGAAAAGAGAAATAATTGGGCAAGTATCTATCCATGGTCCAATTAGCAATAAGCAAGAAAAAAAGGTCATCAAGTAGAAATGTCAGGGACAGTTCTAATAGAAGGGGAGATATAGCCTAACTAAGCATGTATCTTACTTAAGATAGATTTTTTTTTTCATTGTGCTAGAAGGCAATACTTAGGAGCAATGAATCACTTTGAACTTTTGAGTATTTATTTGCAGGCAAAATTAAAAATAAAGTAGTAAAATTTGTTAGTTTTTAAATTTTTCTGAAGAATTTAAAATCCTGAGAGGAACTTTTGATTTTTTATATTTATAGTTCATTGTAAAGTACATAGTGCTTATATTTTTAATATTTGTAATTGCTTAAAAAGTCATTTATTTTTGTATTTTTTAGAGTAATCTACAAATTATTGGCTTCTAAAAGTGAAAGTATTTGGGTTCAAGCTCTGAAGGTTCTGGGATACTTTCTGAAGCATTTAGGTCACAAGTAAGTCGATGTTTTTCAAAATAATGAATTGTGGAAATACCCATTGAAATTGTATTTTTATAGTTTCATATATAATGGAACATGAAAATTGACTTTAATAATCTTACAGCAGAAAATAATAGCTTCCTATTCATTGGGGGGGAGACAAACCATAAGTGACTCTTAAAGTTGTAAAACTGTTTTATGAAAGAATGTTTATTAACAATAGGTTATAGAAAAATTTATAATTTAAGTAATATAGTTTCTTTTTATTTGTTTGCTGGAAAATACTGTTCATTTAAAGGATGTAGAAAATATTTCATCAACTAAATCCAAAACACTTTTGGTCATGATTTTGATCAAAACTTTCCTAACAGGGAATACCATGTATATGAGAGTTGCTCTTTTGCTTACATGCTAAGTCAGTATTTTATTATTTGTACTTTTTTGTAGCATTGAGGCTTATTATGTTTTTGATTTAAAGATCTAGAATATTTCTTTTTTCCCCAAATGTCACTTTCTGATATAAGGAATGTTTTTCATATTATGTTATCCAGTACAAAATTATTCTTTTTAAAATTCATTTTCTATACAAATGAACCCAAGAAAGTATCATTTAATTATCACTAGATGGGGTTCCTCTCAAAACCTCACTGTTGCCATTTCTTTTTGGTGCTTAGATTTACGAAGAGTTTATTGATAACACTGATGAAAACTACACAAGATCTAGATAGACATCTGTAACATGCTAAATAGTTTGAAAGAGTAGATATGCTTTTTATTTTGGTTCCAAATAAATAGTCAAGTAAGGGAGAATAGACATACTACAAATATAGGAAATTCCTCCCTTGTAGGAAAAAAATTATGCATATATGAGGATCTGTAAATGTACTGGTTGTTTGATTACTGAGTAAGAAGCACATGTACTTTCAAAATTAAGAGAAAGGGATTACTCATGTAACTTTGGTTAAGTAAAAGAAATTGACTTGGAGAAATTAAATAAAGGATTCTAGTCCCAGATGCAAAAACTATTAAGAAAGTACATTTAAAAATATAGCAGTGTGGAAAAGATAAGCCTAACTAACCTGCAGATAAAAACATTCACTGGAAAAATACTGTTACAGAGTACATAATAATTGCAATTAGAAATTTTACTGTAAGTTTAAAATGTAAGGAATGAATTGCTTCTGAGGAAGGATTACTACTAAGCAGATGGTATAACACAGAAGCATTGGATCATGGACTAACAAAACTTTGGAGGGAAGTTTCTATTTTTGTTGAAGAAAAAAAAAATTTATACAAATAAAAATGAAATCAGAGGAAGCCTAAAGGAAGATAAATTGTGTGGTTGGCAGAGTGAGATACACAGAAGATAGAAATGAAAACAAAACGATTAAATATGTATGGTTGGAAATATAAGAGTTCAGAAGGATCAAAGAGAAAATGATTGATATTGAAGGCACAGAAATTCCAATAATGGTATAAATTGAGTTTCCAAATAAAAGCAGAACAATGGGACTAAACAAATACTTAAAGCTATAATTCTGCAACGTCCTAATAAAAGATTTTGCCATCCATATTAAAAACGTCATGTTGTGTACCAGAGAGAATTTTCCTAGAACGGTCAGTTCAAAATTAAACTATTGTGTTTAAATGTAAGTCAAGAATCTTTTATTCAGCAGTGTGGAAATAAGAGGAAAATTTGAGTTGGGCATTGGACTTTTCTATAACATTTTTCTTCTTTTTTTTTTTTTTTTTAAATTTTATTTATTTATTTGTCATAGAGAGAGAAGCGAGAGCAAACACAGGCAGACAGAGTGGCAGGCAGAGGCAGAGGGAGAAGCAGGCTCCCCGCCAAGCAAGGAGCCCGATGTGGGACTCGATCCCAGGACGCTGGGACCTTGACCTGAGCCGAAGGCAGCCGCTTAACCAACTGAGCCACCCAGGCGTCCCACATTTTTCAATAAAGGAAACATAGAGCAACACCCATAGGATATTGAAGTGAAGAAAATGGGAGCCAAAGTATCATTTTAGTAAAAGGAATGCTGCCAAACAGGGGCACCTGGGTGGCTCAGTGAGTTAAAGCCTCTGCCTTCGGCTCAGGTCATGATCCCAGGGTCCTGGGATCAAGCCCTGCACCAGGCTCTCTGCTCAGCAGGGAGCCTGCTTTCACCTCTCTCTCTATTTGCCTGCCTCTCTACCTACTGATACCTGCCTGTCAAATAAATAAATAAAATCTTTAAAAAAAAAAATAATGCTGCCAAATAATCTTTAACCATACAAGGAATTATTTTTCTGAATAATTATTGAGAAAATTTCTGGGGACAAAGTTCAGCCAATCAGGATGACTGGGAAGACTATAGCTAAGTACTACTGGTGAACACTGAATGAATTTAACAGTAAAACTAAGCCTGAAACAAATATTTGAATTAGAGTGACAGACCAGAATTTACTTTTATATATCTTAGTAATGTAGAAATGCTACAGTTACAATGAAGTGGGAAAGGACTAAGGAAAGACAGAAAGTAGAGTAAATCCAAAGAGTCAGAGATTATCCATAAGAAGTTGACAAATGATGTATTAGAAACACAGGCTTACTGACTAAGATTTGATGGCACAGGAGAGATGAAAAATTAAGAGTAAATATATTGAACTTATCGTTCCTCATAATGGGAAAATACACTTGCTAAACACATAGAAGACTTCTTATTCCTTTATAGCTACAGAGTAAGAAATTTGGCAAAATTATAATGCTTTCAAGATATTAATAAGTATAAATAAATCAAAGAAATAAATCTATGAAAGTTGGAAGCATAATGTAAAATATGACTCTAATGCCAAACATCTGCCATGAAGATAAATGTAAAATTTTTACTAAGTCACCTATTTTAAGAAAAAAGAAAAACAGTTCATCACAGTAATAAAATGCAGATCTATATGCAAGAAACATACCGAAATAAAGTGATTTAGAAAGGCTGAAAATTAAAGGATACTTAAATGTTATACCACATATATACAAATGAAAAAAGTAGGAATCATAATCTTAGCATTGGACAAATTAAAAATCAAATCAGAAAGCAATAAATACCATAAAGAAGGACACATAGTGTTAAAGGGTGAAACTTTCATGAAAAGGAGTTTTAGGAGAATTAGTACAATTACCATTAATTTAAAACATTAAAGCAAATTTTAGTTCACCTTCATTCATAAAAATCAAAGGGGAAAGTAATATAAATAATAAGATAAATCTGATTAATATATTTGAAGTCTGTATCATGTTAATAAAATAGCTCAGTGCCATGGAATATTTATGGAAATTTGACATGGCATTGTAGACATCAAAGAACAATTCTAAAATGTAAAAATAAAACAGAGAAGGTTCTCTTATTAACATACGGTAAAGTTAGAAAATAGGAACAAAATTAGAAACCAAAGTTTCTTCTACCTAGAAAGTTAAAATTAATTGAATAACTTTTGTGTCAAAGAGAAGATGCACACAATTTTACAGAATTTTTTTCAGGATTTTATTTTATTTTTCATCCTGGTAAGTGTACACTTATTCCCATCCCCTATTTTCCCCATGCCCCCTCATCCACCATCCCTCTGGTAAACTATCAGTTTATCTTCTGTAGTGTAGAGTCTTGTTTTGTCTCTTTCTCTCTCTCTCTCTTTTTTTTCCCCCTTTGCTTGTTTGTTTCTTAAGTTCCACATATAAGTGAGATCATATGGTATTTGTCTTTCTCTTACTTATTTGCTTTGCATTATACTCTCTAGCTCTATCCATGTTATTGCAAGTAGCAAGATTTCATTTTTTAATGGCCAAATAATATTCCTTTGTGTGTGTCTATAAAGATAAATATTTTTGTCCATTAATCTATCAGTGGACTCTGCACTGCTTCCATAGTTTGTCTATTGTAAATAATGAACATAAAGGTGCATGCATCCCTTTGAATTCATGTTTTGTATTTTGGGGGTAAATACCCAGCAGTGCAATTCCTGGATTGTAGTATAGTTCTGTTCTTAATTTTTTGAGGAACTTCCATGCTGTTTTCTACAGTGACTGCACCAGTTTACATTCCCATCCACATTGCAAGAGCGTTCCTTTTTCCTCCATATTCTCACCAACACTTGTTTCTTATATTTTGATTTTAACCTTCTGATAGATGTGAGGAGATACCTCATTATAGTTTTGATTTGCATTTCCCTGATAATGAGTGATATTAACATTTTTTCAAGTGTGTGTTGGCCATCTGCATGTCTTCTTCAGAGAATTGTCCGTTCATATCTTCTGCCCATTTTTTAAAAAAGATTTTATTTTTTTTTATTTGACAGGCAGGCATCACAAGTAGGCAGAGTGGCAAGCAGAGAGAGGGGAGGGGGGAAGCAGATGCCCTGCTGAGCAGAGAGCCCAGTGCAGGATTCAATCCCAGGACTCTGAGATCATAACCTGAGCCCAACGCAGAAGCTTGGTTAAGCCACCCAGATGCCCACTTCTGCCCATTTTTAATTGGATTAGTTTTTTTTTAGGTTGAGTTGTATCAGTTCTTTATATATTTTTGATACTAACCCTTTATCGGGTATGTCATTTGCAAATATCTTCTCCCATTCTTTGGGTTGCCTTTTAATTTTGTTGATTGTTTTCTTTGCTGTGCAGAAACTTTGGATTTTGATGTGGTCCCCATGGTTTATTTTTGCTTTTATTTCCCTTGCCTCAGGAGACATATCTAGAAAAATGTTATTATGGCTGATGTCAGAGAGATTATTATCTGTGCTCTCTTCTATCAATTTCATGGTTTCATGTCTCACACTTAGGTCTTTAATCAATTTAAACTTTGTTTTTGTGTATGATGAAAAAGTGGTCCAGTTTCATTCTTTTGCCTATGGCTGTCCAGTTTTTCTAACACCATTTGTTGAAAAAGCTGTCAATTTCCCATTGTATATTCAGTCCTCCTTTGTTGATTACAGAATCAATGTAAAGAAATTTGTTGCATTCCTATGCATTAAGAATGAAGTAGCAAAAAGTGAAATTAACAAAGCAATTCCATTTACAAATTTTTTTCTGGATGCAGAACTGTGAGATTTTATTTAATATTATCCTGAATCTGTATTTGGAATATTTTTTCCATTCTCTGTTGGTGGTTCAAGTTACTTTATTTTTTAAAATTTTTTTATTGTGTTATATTAGTCATGATACAGTACATCATTAGTTTTTTTTTTTTTAAGATTTTATTTATTTATTTGACAGAGAGAGATCACAAGTAGGCAGAGAGGCAGGCAGAGAGAGAGAGAGGGAAGCAGGCTCCCTGCTGAGCAGAGAGCCCAATGCGGAACTCGATCCCAGGACCCTGAGATCATGACCTGAGTCGAAGGCAGCGGCTCAACCCACTGAGCCACCCAGGCGCCCCAACATCATTAGTTTTTGATGTAGTGCACCATGATTCATTGTTAGCATATAATTTACAGTTGCACCAGAAACAATAAAGTATCTAGGAATAAAACTTAACTGGAGAGATGAAAGACCTGCTACCCTGAAAACTATAAAACACTGATGAAAGAAATTCAAGAATATGCAAAGAAATGGGAACACATTCCATACTCACGAGTTGGGAAAACAATATTGTTAAAATGTCTGTACTACCCCAGGATACCTGGGTGGCTCAGTCCGTTAAGCCGCTGCCTTCAGCTCAGGTCATCATCCCAGCGTCCTGGGATCGAGTCCTGCATCCTGCATCGGGCTCCTTGCTCAGCAGGGAGCCTGCTTCTCTCTCCACCTCTGTCTGCTACTCTGCCTGGCTTGCGCATACTCTCTCTCTCTCTCTGACAAATAAATAAATAAATAAAATATTTAAAAAATATATTAACAAAATGTCTGTATTACCCAAAGCAATGTACAGACTTAATGCAATCTCTATCAAAATAACAAAAGCATTTTTCGCAGAAGTAGAACAAATAATCCTAAAATTTATATGGAATCACAAAAGATTAGATCCCAGATGGACAAAGCCGTCTTGAAAAATTATTAAATTCCAGATTTCAAGTTCGATTACAGGGTAGTAGTAATTAAACCTGTGTAATACTGGCATGAAAATAGATACACAGATCAGAATAACACAATGTAAAGCTCAAAAAAAGCTCAAAAATGATGTGGACACACTTCAGAATTAAAACAAAAACATAAACAAAAAAACCTTCAAAAACCTATGAGCTACAGCTAAAGAAGTGCCTAAGGGAAATATCCATAGTTATAGAGCAATAAAAAGAAAATACAGAAAAAAATAATCAAAATGTGTAAGTTAGGAAATGAATAGCCAAATAAATGGAAGGTAGGAATTAATATTCAGGACACAAAGAATCATTTAAAAAACTGTTTTTTTTTTTTTTTAAACTCCCGATATAGATGGATAAGTCATCATTAATCAACTCAAGAAAGGGCAAAAGTGTGAATGTACAAAATTATAATTTCCATAATTAATATACAAACAGAAAATTAAAAGAACTTTACATAATAATTTTGCCCAGCTTTTCCTAGAAATTGATAAGCTAACCTAGTAGAAACAAGGAAAAGAATATGAATGAATGATCAGCTCATAGAGGAGAATGCATGGCACATAAACATTTGAAAGGAATGGAGTCCTACTAGTAATAAGAGAAATAAAGGGACACTAGTTCCTCAGTTGGTTAAGCACCTGCCTCAGGCAAGGTCAGGATTCCAGAGTCCTGGGATCCAGTCCCCCATCTAGCTCTTTGCTCAGCGAGGAGCCTGCTTCTCCCTCTGCCTGCTGCTTCTCCTGCTTGTGCTCTTTCTCTCTCTGACAAATAAATAAAATCTTAAGAAAAAAGGGAAATCTAATCTGAAAATAAAGTAAGACATCAATATATTAGATTGGATGTGGGGGGAGCAAGCATTCTTATACATTGCTAACTGGAGCACAAGTTACTATAGTACTATTTGGAATGCCGTGTTAATTTTGATCAGTGTCTGTCAAAAATACAAATACATATACTTTTTAACCCAGCAATTTATTGCTTATACCCATTTGAAAACATGACCCTTCAGAGTTATTCATTGTTCTGCTGTTTAAAATTGGAAAGGTTAGGAGAAATCTTAAATTTCTATTAATAGAGAATTTGTTAAATCATGTATCGTTCATTCATTAAATAGAATGTCAGCAGTTGTAAAACAAAACTATTGAGATTAAGTCTTAGTTATGTTGATATCACAATTACATTGTTGCATGATTAAAAACAAATAGTATATATAGATGAATATGTACTGGGTGTAGTTTTGTATAAAAGAGAGGATATAAAAATATAGTACTTCCTATATTACATTAAAATCTAGAAGCATATGTAAGAAACAAACTTAAGAACAGTGGCTCCTAGGGGCACCTAGGTAGCTCAGTTGGTTAAGCCTTTGCCTTTGATTCAGGTCATGATGCCAGGGTCCTGAGATGGATCCCCACTTTGGGTTCGTTCCCCAGCAGGGAGTCTGCTTCTCCCTCTCCCTTTATTGTTCACTCTGCTTGTGCTCTCTCACTCTCTGATAAATAAATAAAGTCTTAACAAAACAAAACAAAACAAAAAAACCAGTGGTTCCTAATGGGGAGTTGGTAGAAATGATGGTGAATGTGGATCAATTTAATCTTTTAGGCATGCAAATATTAATAACATTGTTTAGGAAAAAAACATGCAAATATTTAAAATAACAAGCAACTTAAAATCTTGGGAGAATTTTCATTCATTATTTTATTGATGGAGTTGAACTGAATAAAAATCAATGACTGATTAGTTTAAATGAGTTGTTCTTGATTGGTGCAATCATGGAGTAAAAGGACTAAGGTAACACTGAAATTAAGTGTTTTCTTAACTACTTAGCTACACAGGGAATTAAGTCCAATTGATTTCTATCAATATGATTATAAAATTAAATCTTATTGTAAAATATGATATTTAAAACAAAGCATGTATTATTTGATGGTTAATAGAGATAATGGTTAGTAAAATAGATGTAATTCATTACCTTTCTATTTAGACTGCATAGGTTTGGATCCTGGCTTAGTCACACATTTTCTGAATAGTTTTTAAAACATCCTTGAGCTTCAGTTTTTATCCCATAAATGAGTAAAACCATATTGCTTCCCGCACTGAGTTTTAAAGATAAAGGATAAAGTAGACATAAAATGGTTAATCACAGTATATTGCAATGTGATAATTTAAATTGTTAGCAAAAACATAATAGGTACAATTTAACATGTAATTCTGATAAAAGCAGAACATACCCTCAATAAGATATTTATCTTTAATATAAAATTTAAGTATGACATACTAGCAGCTTTCAGTTCAGTGAGATAAGTTTTTCTACTAAAATTATTACTATTATTGTTCAAGATTTGAAAAAAAAAATTAGGGAAGAGGAAATAGGTAGTATTTATGAAGGGTTTGATTAAATACCTAAAAGCTTAAGAAAATCATCTCTAAAATTTAAGAAATGAGATATCACCCAAACTTAGTGTCTCATTTGTGTATAGAGCAATTATCTGGCAGGAAATCTTAGATGAGTCCACAGATGAAGCTACACTGAAGTCTGGTGGATTGGTCCCTCCTAACACCTAGTTTATAATTTCTATCAAGTGTCTGGAATATAGGTTGTTAAATCCGTACACTTTAATTGTCAGCTGAACTAGAGATAGGTTTGAAATCTGTCACTAAAATTGAGAAGTCTGTTCCAAATAGTATATACAGCTGCTCTTCCCTCCTGGGGATGGAACTTAAATCTCCTCTACGGAAATGTGAGATGGACTTACTCACTTGCTTCCAAGGATAGTGAAACCTGGCAGTGATTTTCAATATTGATTAGGGCTAACATCAACAGTCATACAGCATCCTGAGGTGATGTATTTCCTGATACGATGTGATGAAAAAGACACTTCATCTCTGTGATATTATTTTATAAGAAAAATAACTCAAGCCTAGTCCAGAGAAAGCATCATACATCCCAGATTGAGGGATATTGTACAAAACACTTGACCAGTACCCTTCAAAACTGTTGAAGAGCATGAAAAACAGTGGGAAACTGCTACACACCAGAGGAGTTTAAGGAGAGATGATGACTAAATTTGAGGTAGTATTCTGGATTGGATCCTGAACAGAAAAAGGACATTAGGGGAAACTAGTAAAATATGAACAAAAAGGGTAAGCCTGGTGGGTGGTATTATGGAGGGCACATATAGCATGGAGCACTGGGTGTGTGGCATAAACTGTGAATTCTGGAACACTGAAAAGAAATAAAATTAAATTTAAGAAAAAGTCTATAGTATAGTCAATAATACTGTACCTGTGTTGATTCTTAATTTTGACATATGTCTTATGACATATGAGATAATATATTAACACATAGGGAAGAGATATATTATAGACCTGTATCCCTGATATAGGATATACCCTATATATAAGAGATATATTATCTCTTCCCTATGAGAAGAGATATATTATGATGAGATAATATATTAACACATAGGGAAGCTGGGTGAGTAATATAGGAGAACTATCTGTACTATATTTTTAACTTTTCTGTAAATCTTAAAAGCTTCCAAAATAAAAAGGTACATAAAAATGAGAAACATAGGTTACCCGGGTGGCTCAGTTGGTTAAGCATTCCAACTCTTGATTTCAGCTCAGGTCATGATCTCAGGGTCATGAAAACAAGCCCCACATCAGGCTCTATGCTCAGCAGGGAGTCTGCTTAAGATTCTCTCTCTCCCTCTGCCCCCATCCCAAAAGATGGAGAACCATAACTTGGGAGGTATGCTTGAGGAGAAAGCCAAACTATTCTTTCATGGAAGTAGTATTACAGTTATCCTCAGAACAGAATTTAACAAATGATTCAGATAGATGATCAAAATGCCTAAATGGCTGTACTGTAATATAGTTATGATCATTTTAGCTTCTATAAATTTTTTATTAACATATAATGTAGTATTTGTTTCAGGGATACAGGTCTATGATTTATCAGTTTTACACAATTCATAATGCTCCCCATAGCACATACACTCCCCAGTGTCTGTCACCCCCACTCCATTCCACTCCACTTCACTCTAGCAACCCTCAGTTTGTTTCCTGAGATTAAGAGTTACTTATAGTTTTCTTCCCATCTGGTTTTGTCTTGTTTCATTTTTCCCTCTCTTCCCCTATGATCCTCTGCCTTGTTTTTCAAATTATACATATCAATGAGATCATATAATAATTGTCTTTCTCTGATTGACTTATTTTGCTTAGCATAATATCCTTTAGTTCCAAGCACGTCATTGCAAATGGCAAGATTTTGGTGTTTTTTTTGATGGCTGCGTAATATTCCATTGTATGTATATGTATGTATGCATCTATATACCTATGTACATATATACATACATGTTTATATATACACAGATATATGCACACATACATATACACACACCAACACACATTCCAACACACACACGCACACCACATCTTCTTTATCCATTCATCTGTTGATGGACATCTAGGCTCTTTCCATAGTTTGGCTATTGTGGACATTGCTGCTATAAACATTGGGGTGCAGGTGCCACTTCGGATCACTACATTTGAACCTTTGGGGTAAATATCTAGTAATACACTTGCTGGGTTATAGTATAGCTCTATTTTCAACTTTTTGAGAAACCTCCATACTGTTTTCTACAGTGACTGCACCAGCTTGCATTCCCACCAACAGTGTAGGAGGGTTCCCCTTTCTCTGCATCCTCACCAATATCTGTCATTTCCTGGCTTGTTAATTTTAGCCATTCTGACTTGTGTGATGTGGTACTCACTGTGGTTTTTTTTTTTTTTTTTTTTTTTGTATTTTCCTGATGCTGAGTGATGTGGAGCATTTTTTCATGTGTATAATGGCCATTATACACATGTTTGGTTTTGATCTCTCCTCTTTCATTCATGATTTTATTAATTTAGGTCCTTTCTCTTTTCTTTTTGATAAGTCTAGCCAAGGATTTATCAATCTTATTAATTCTTTCAGAGAACCAGCTTCTAGTTTAATTATTCTTTGCAGAAATCTCTGTGTCTTCTACCCATTTCTTGATTGGATTGATTGCTCCTTGGGTATTGAGTTTAACAAGTTCTTTATAGATTTTAGATACTAGCCCTTTATCTGATATGTCATTTGCAAATATTATCTCCCATTCTGTCAGTTGTCTTTTGGTTTTGTTGACTGTTTCCTTTGCTGTGCAAAAGCTTTTGATCTTGAAGTCCTAAGAGTTCATTTTTGGCCCTTGCTTCCTTGCCCATGGTGATGTTTCTAGAAAGAAGTTGTTGTGGTTGAGGTCAAAGAGGTTGCTGCCTGTGTTTTCCTCTAGGATTTTGATGGTTTCCTGTCTCACATTTAGGTCTTTCATCTATTTCGAGTCTATTTTTGTATGTGGTATAAGGAAATGGTCCAGTTTCATTCTTTTGCATGTGGCCGTCCGAATTTTTCCAACACCATTTGTTGAAGAGTCTATCTTTTGTCCATTGGGTGTTCTTTTCCTGCTTTGTCAAATATTAATTTACCATGGACTTCCATTTCTGGTCATTCTATTCTGTTCTATTGATCTGTGTGTCTGTTTTTATGCCAGAAACATACTGTCTTCATGATTACAGCTTTGTAATAGAGCATGAAATCTGGAATTGTGATACCACCAGCTTTGATTTTCTTTTTAAACATTCCTCTGGCTATTTTGGGTATTTTCTGGTTGCACACAAATTTTAGGATTATTTGTTCTATTTCTTGAAAAAAATTTTGATAGGGAGTGCATTAAATGTGTAGATTGCTTTAGGTAGCACAGACATTTTCACAATATTTGTTCTTCCAATCCATGAACACTGAACATTTTTCCATTTCTTTGTGTCTTCCTCAATTTCTTTCATGAATACTTTATAGTTCTCTGAGTACAGATTCTTTGCCTCTTTGGTTAGGTTTATTCCTAGGTATCTTATGCTTTGGTGTGCAGTTGTAAATAGGATTGACTACTTAATTTCTCTTTCTTCTGTCTCGCTGTTGGTGTATAGAAATGCAACTGATTTCTGTACATTGATTTTATATCCTGACACTTTACTGAATTCCTGTATGAGTTCTAGCAGATTTGGAGTAGAGTCTTGGCTTTTCCACATAAAGTATCATATCATCTGCAAATACTGAGAGTTTGACTTCTTTGCTGATTCGAATGCCTTCTGTTTCTTTTTGTTGTCCGATTGCTGAGGCTAGGACTTCTAGTACTATGTTGAATAGCAGTGGTGATAGTGGACATCCCTGTCTTGTTCCTGACCTTAGGGGAAAAGCTCCCAGTTTTTCCCCATTGGGAATGATATTCGCTGTGGGTTTTTCATAGATGGCTTTGATGATATTGAGGTATGTACCCTCTATCCCTACACTTTGAAGAGTTTTGATCAGGAAAGGATGCTGAACTTTGTCACATGCTTTTTCAGCATCTGTTGAGAATATCATGTGGTTCTTGTTCTTTCTTTTATTAATGTATTGTATCATATGGATTGATTTGCAGATGTTGAACCAAGTTTGCAGCCCAGGAATAAATCCCACTTGGTTATGGTGAATAATCCTTTTAATGTACTGTTGGATCCTATTGGCTAGTATTTTGGTGAGAATTTTCGCATCTGTGTTCATCAAGGATATTGGTCTGTAATTCTCTTGATGGGATCTTTGTCTCATTTTGGGGTCAAGGTAATGCTGGCCTCATAAAATGAGTTTGGAAGTTTTCCCTCCATTTCTATTTATTTTGGAACAGTTTCAGGAGAATAGATATTAATTCTTCTTTAAAAATGTTTGGTAGAATTCCCCTGGGAAGCTGTCTTGCCCTGGTCTCTTGTTTGATGGGAGATTTTTGATGATTGTTCAATCTCCTTACTGGTTATGGGTCTGTTCAGGTTTTCTATTTCTTCCTGGTTCAGTTTTGGTAGCTTATATGTCTCTAGGAATGCATCCTTTTCTTCCAGATTGTCAAATTTGCTGGCTTATATTTGTGCATAATATGTTTCTATAATTGGTTGTATTTCTTTAGTATTGGTTTTGATCTCTCCTCTTTCATTCATGATTTTATTAATTTAGGTCCTTTCTCTTTTCTTTTTGATAAGTTTAGCTAAGGATTTATCAATCTTATTAATTCTTTCAGAGAACCAGCTTCTAGTTTAATTGATCTGTTCTACTGTTCTTTTGATTTCTATTTCATTGCTTTCTGCTCTGATCTTTGTTACTTCTCTTCTCCTGCTGGGTTTAGGCTTTCTTTGCTGTTCTCTCTCCAGCTCCTTTAGGTGTAGGGTTAAGTTATGTATTTGAGACCTTTCTTTTTTCTTGAGAAAGGCTTGTATTGCTATATACTTTCCTCTCAGGTGCCTTTGCTGCACCTCCAAAATTTTGAACAATTTATGTTTTCATTTTCATTTGTTTTCATGATTTTTCTAATTCTTTAACTTTCTGGTTGACCTGTTCATTCTTTAGTAGGATGCCCTTTAGTCTCCATGTATTTGTGTTCTTTCCAATTTTCCTCTTGTGGTTGAGTTCTAGTTTCAAAGTATTGAGGTCTGAAAAAATGCAGAGAATTATTCCATCTTTTGGTACTGGTTGAGACCTGATTTGTGACCCAGGATATGAATCTGTTCTGGAGAATATTCCATGTACACTGGAAAAGAATGTGTATTCTCTTGCTTTGGGATAGAATGTTCTGAATGTATCTGTGATGTCCATCTGTTCCAGTGTGTCATGTAAAGCCTTTTAAGGTCTTTATTTCCTTTTTGATCTTTTGCTTAGATGATCTATCCATTTCAAGTGAAGGGGGTTTTAAAGTCCCCTACTATTATTGTTGATGTGTTTCTTTGATTTTGTTATTGTTTTATATATTTGGCTACTCCCATGTTAGGGGCATAGATATTAAAACTTGTCATATATTCTTGTTGTACAGACCCTTTTAATATAGATATAGTGTCCTTCCTCACATCTTATTATAGTCTTTGGCTTAAAAACAAATTTCCTGATATAAGGATTTCCACCACAGCTTTCTTTTGATTACCATTAGCTAGTAAATTGTTTTCCCCCACCTCACTTTAAATATAGAGGTGTCTTTGTGTCTAAAATGTCTTCTGCAGCATATTGATGGGTCTTGTTTTTTTTTAATCCATTTTAATCCATTTTTTATCCATTTTTATCCATTCTGATACCCTGTCTTTTTTTAAATTTATTTATTTTTAATTTTTTATTTTTTATAAACATATATTTTTATCCCCAGGGGTACAGGTCTCTGAATCACCAGGTTTACACACTTCCCTGTGTCTTTTGATTGGAGCATTTAGCCCATTTACATTTAGTGAAGCTATCAAAAGTTATGAACTTAGTGCCATTGTATTTGCTGTGATGTGATTGCTACTGCATATTGTCTCTGTTCCTTTCTGGACTACATTACTTTTAGGCTCTCTCTTTGCTTAGAGGACCCCTTTCAGTATTTCCTGTAGGGCTCATTTGGTGTCTGCAAATTCTTAGTTTTTGCTTGTCCTGGAAGATTTTAAAAATTTCTCCTTCTATTTTCAGTTGACAGCCTAGCTGGATATAGTATTCTTGGCTGCATATATTCCTTGTTTAGTGCTCTGAATATATCATGCCAGTCCTTTCTGATCTGCCACGTCCCTGTGGATAGGTCTGTTGCTAGTCTAATACATCTGGTTACAGATTTTCTTGTCCCGAGCTGGTTTCAGGATTTTCTCTTTGTCTCTGAGGCATTGGTAAGTTTTACGATTAGATGACAGGTATTTACCCATTTTTATTGATTTTAAGGGAGATTCTCTGTGCTTCCTGGATTTTGATGCTTGTTTCCTTCCCCAAATTAGGGAAGTTCTCTGTTATAATTTGCCCCAATATACCTTCTGCCCCCCCTTCTTCTTCTGCAATCCTAATTATTCTAATATTGTTTCATCTTATGGTATCACTTATCTCTTGAATTCTCCCCACTTGATCCAGTAGTTATTTATCTCTCTTTTTCTCAGCTCCTTTATTCTCCGTCATTTGGTCTTCTTTATCACTAATTCTGTATTCTGCCTCATTTATCCTAGCAGTTAGAGCCTCCATTTTTTAGTGCACCACATTAGTAGCCTTTTTGATTTTGACTTGGTTAGATTTTAATTATTTTATTTCTCCAGAAAGGGATTCTCTAGTATCTTCTATGCTTTTTTCAAGCCCACCTAGTATCTTTATAATCTTCATTCTGAACTCTTTTTCCGTCATCTTACTAATGTCTGTACTGATTACATCCCAGGCAGTTGGTACTGCCTCTTGTTCTTTTTTTGAGGTGAGTTTTTCTGTTTTGTCATTTTGTCCAGAGAAGAATAAATGAATGAGAGAACAAAATGCTAACAGGGTAACAATGACCTCTGAGAAATATACAGTAAACAAATCAGAAGAGACCTGAAACTGGGAAAAAAAAGAAAGCGGGGGCGGGGGGTCTTAATATGGTCAGGCTGGTGAACAGAAGAGAGCCATACACTAGATTTTGGGTGTATTTTGGTCTGTTAGAAGAAACTGCCTCCCCAAATTTTAAAGAAAGAAAACTTATATATACAAAAAATAAGGGTCAGTATGATGAAGGGATGGAATATGACTGTAAAGATGAAAATTTAAAAAGATTTTAAAAAATCAGTAAGTTGCTTGATAAAATTAGGGTATATTTTGGTCTGTTAGAAGAAACTTTACTCCAAGATTTTAAACAAAGGAAAAAAATATATATATAAAATTTTAAATACAAATGAAGGGATAGACTATGACTGTAATAATGAAAGTTAAAAATATATTTTTAAAAAGGAATTGGTAAGATGTTGTTTGAAAAAAGCAAGAAGAAAGATACAGAAAAAGAAAAAAAATTTTTTTTTATTTCTTTTCAGAAATTCATTGTTTTTGCACCACACCCAGTGCTCCATTCAATACATGCTCTCCATAATACCCACCACCTGGCGCTCCTACCTTCCCACCCCCTGCCCCTTCAAAACCCTCAGATTGTTTTCCACAGTCCATAGTCTCTCATGATTCACCTCCCCCTCCAATACCCCTCAACTCCCATCTCCTCTCCATCTCCCTATGTCCTCCATGTTATTTGTTATGCTCCACAAATAAGTGAAACCATATGATAATTGACTCTCTCTGCTTGACTTATTTCACTCAGCATAATCTCCTCCAGTCCTGTCCATGTTGATACAAATGTTGGATATTCATCTTTTCTGATGGAGGCATAATACTCCATAGTGTATATGGACCACATCTTCCTTATCCATTCATCCGTTGAAGGGCATCTTTGTTCTTTCCACAGTTTGGCGACTGTGGCCATTGCTGCTATGAACATTGGGGTACAGATGGCCCTTCTTTTCACTACATCTGTATCTTCGGGGTAAATACCCAGTAGTGCAATTGCAGGGTCATAGGGAAGCTCTGTTTTTAATTTCTTGAGGAATCTCCACACTGTTCTCCAAAGTGGCTGTACCAACTTGCATTCCCACCAACAGTGTAAGAGGGTTCCCCTTTCTCCACATCTTCTCCAACATACGTTGTTTCCTGTCTTGCTAATTTTGGCCATTCTAACTGGTGTAAGGTGGTATCAATGTGGTTTTAATTTGAATCTCCCTGATGGCTAGTGATGATAAACATTTTTTCATGTGTCTGTTAGCCATTTGTATGTCTTTATTGGAGAAGTGTCTGCTCATATCTTCTGCCCATTTTTTGATATGATTATCTGTTTTGTATGTGTTGAGTTTGAGAAGTTCTTTATAGATCCTGGATATCAACCTTTTGTCTTTGAAAGATAAAAGAACTGTAGGAAAAAAGCCATAAATTCTATGTGATTTATGCCCCTAGCACTAGAGTTTTGTGGTTCTCATTGATCAGTAAACTTGGTCTTGGCTGGATGTTATTTCTGATCTTCTGGGGAAGGGCCTGTTGCTGTGATTCTCAAATGTCTTTGCCTGAGGTGGAATTGCACAGCCCTTGCCAGGGGCCAAGATAATCTGCTGGGTTTGCTTCTCAGTAGCTTTTGTTCCCTGAAAGATTTCCTGACAGGTTTGGAGGACAAGAATGAAAATGGCAGCTTCCCAATCTCTGGCCCTGGAAGAGCGGAGAACTTGGGGCCCGATTTCTCAGTGAGCCCTTAGAGAAAAGCAGTCACTCCTTTTTCCCTCGTCTCTGGCCACACTCTTTGGTCACCTGGCCTGTGACTTAGTGTTTCTGTCTCTGGTACATGACCCCATTGGGAGTGTCCAAACCCAGCAGATTCCTGCGGTGTGCTCCTGTGGCACTCCTTGGGTGGGAGGGAAAGAAAGGGAGTCTTCCATATCTGCCTCTTGTTGGGTCCTTGCTTGAAGAGTAGCGGCCCAACTGGGCTGTGGATCATGGTTTATGGTATTCGTGAGCTGTGAACCCACTCCTTGGCTCCATCTTTGCAGCTGGCTTTCCTGCTCGGATACTTGGGGGCTCTGCCACATTCAGGTACCCCTGGTTTTTCTGTAATGCTGAGGGTCCTGAGACCACACTGTCCCACTGAGTCTTCCAAGCCACTGGAGTAACATCCCTCAGCAGAGCAGACTTCTCAAAGTTCTGATTTTGTGTTCTGTTGCTCCATCATTTCCTGGTAGCCAGCTGATGGAGCCTCCTTCCCATAGTGGTCTATCTTCCCATATATCACCTCAGATTCACTTCTCCACATGTCCTACTTTCCAGACAGTGGTCACTTCTCTGTTCATAGAATTGCTGCTATTTTTTTCTTTTAGGTGTTCAGAATGGTTTGATAAGTATCTAGATGAATTCTTGGGATCAGACAAAATTTGGGTCTCCTACTCCTCTGCCATCTTGCGGAGGAAATTTTAAAACAGTTGTTATTGAATGTTCACTGGTTCTCAACCAAGTATATTTTTTTGATATCTTAACTTCAAACCCTGTAACTTCTGAGTGAATTCTTCATTGTTCACACTGTAAATAGATCAACTTACTCTCTATGATGTTGGCTTGTTATACATTGACCATTGTTTAACCTAATGGTTTGGTTCTTTTTGGACTGGTTGAACTAGTCCAGTTTTTCCTGGCAAAACCAGTTATCTGTTATCAAAAAGTAGTGATATAGGTTCTGGGAGTATGAGAGTTGGAAAAACGTTTCCTTTCCATCTATTCTCAACTCTAAGCTATTTGGCTTTCTTCAGGCGAATGTTAGCTCTTGTGTGTATCTGGAGTAGGAATAGAGATAATAAGATAACTGGTGCCAGGTTTTTTCTCCCATGGAAATGCCAAGCAGGTGAAGAACTATGTTAGAAGCCTAAGGAAAAGACTAAGAAGCAGCAAATCTTGAGGGATCGCTTTGCTCTAAAAGTTCTCTGCCTCTTATTCTCTCTCCTCTGCACCTCCCTCCCTCTGAGTAATGTTAACATTGACTTCTATGTGGGTTACCACCAGAAGGCGAAAAGTTACCTGAAATGATGGAATGATTCTTCTTCTCTGCTCTTCCAGGGCCAGAGATTGGGAAGCTGCCATTTTCATTCTTTTCCTCCAAACCTGTCAGGATAGAATGTCCTTGAACTTGTGGAAGTATGGGAATACAGGAGTGCCATGATGGTGGCCTAGGAGTTACAGCAAGCTAAGTTTCGTACTAAAGATTAGTATATTTAAAAGGTCTTCTGCGTTACACCACCTGCAAGGATTCCATCATGTAAATTCACAGCAGTGACATCTGACCTCAACTGTGTAAAAGTGAAATATAACAACTCATTAAAGGCTAATAGCCAGAGACAGAAGATAAGAGAAACATCAAATTGTGTATTCATTGAAAGAGAACTAGTGGTGCCGGCTGTGGTGGAACCATTGAATTTTATTTTTAGAAAAAGCAATTGAGATTCAAGTAGAGCACCAAAATTGATAATCTGCCTTGTTAGCTCGTGATTTATTTTCCAGTTTAACCAAATTAGTGGACTGGAAGTTCCCAAAGCATGGTCCAACAATATAAGGTGAAAGAAAAGATAACGACATAGGCAATAAGAAACAAAATGTAAATAAGAATTCTTGGAGGAGAAAAATAATGGGTTTAACAGGATATCCTTAAACAATTTATAAATTTTACCTAAAAATTTCTAAATTTTAGGTAAAATAATACAAAAATCCTTTCAGACATATAGCTGAGCACACAAAAGTAGGTAAATTCTTATGTGCTAAAAATGAAAAGCACAATAGAAGAAATTGTTCTTAAGAAGCAAGATAATAGGGGCGCCTGGGTGGCTCAGTGGGTTAAGCTGCTTGTCTTTGGCTCAGTTCATGATCTCAGGGTCCTGGGATCGAGGCCCACATCAGGCTCTCTGCTCAGCAGGGAGCCTGCTTCCTCCTCTCTCTCTGCCTGCCTCTCTGCCTGCTTGTCATCTCTCTCTGTCAAATAAATAAATTAAATTAAAAAAAAAGAAGCAAGATAATATTAAACCATGCAGCTTTAAAAAGTAATCAAAAATAACTTATGGAAATGAAAAGGCAGTAAGTAAAATTAACAATTCCATAGTCATATTAAACAGATTAGATAAAACATAAGAATTGGTGGGATACGGAGTGGCTCCTTTGGTTGGGTGCCTGACTCTTGATCTCAGGGTCTTGAGTTCGGGCTACATGTTGGGCTCCATGCCAAATGTTTAGCCTACTTAAAAAAAATAAAATAAAATAAAAAAAGACAAGAATGGTGAGCTGGAAACTCAAAATGAAGAAATTACACAGAATGTAGCATCAAGAATAAAGATGACAGAGTAAAGATAGGAGGTTAAGAGGTTAAGAGATGAAAAAAAAATGAATGAAAGTTTTCATAGAATAAAATGCCCAGGAATAAATTTAACCAGGGAGATAAAAGATCTATAAACTGAAAGCTGTAAAACATCGATGAAAGAATTAAGAAATAAGATATTATTCTATGAACACATATTGGAAGAACTGATATTGTTAAATGTCCATATTATCCAAAGCAATCTATAGATTCAGTGCAGCCCTTATCATCATCCCAATGGCAACCTCAAAAGACCTCAAGATACCCAAAGCATACCCTCTTATGAAGAAGAGGTCATGTAATGTCCAGGTCCTGGTGCTTTAGGGAATATCTCTGGTGTGTGCTACTTGCTCTCCATTGTTGTGTCTTGGCTGCTCTGTTCTTCAGGCTAGTAATCTGCAGAGGCTTTCCTCCTTGTTTGCTGTGGGCAGTGTTTGGTCTCTGGCCAGAATGTGGTGAATTTTTACTAGTTGTGCTCTGATTTGATTGTAAAATGAGACCTGACACCAACTCCACCAGAGCTGAGGCTCACAGAACTCACACGTTGGGAGATATATTGTGGGCAGACACTTGTGCTGGTCTTCTGAGGGAGAGGCCTGCCTCACTGGGACTGGAGTAAGATTGACTGAGAAGGGCTCAAGTTTCCATCAACGGAAAAATGGACAAAGAAGATGTGGTATGTATATGTATACACACACACACACACACGTACGTATATACAACGGAATATTATTCAGCCATGAAAAGAGTAAAATCTTGCCGTTTGCAGTGACCTGGATATACTAGACAGTGTTATGCTAAGCAATGTAAGTCAGTTGGAGAAAGACATATATGATTTCACTCATGTGGAATTTAAGAGACCAAACAAATGAGCAAAGGTGGAAAAAGAAACTATTGCAAAGCTATAATAATCAAACAGTATGATTCTGGCTTAAAAACAGATGTAGGTTAAGGGAACAGAGTAGAGAATCCAGAAATAAACCTGTATATATGTGCTCAATTTATGACAAAGGAGCTGAGAATCTACGATGGGAAAAGGACAGTCTCTTCAATAAATGTCGGCGAAACTGGATAGCCAAAAGCAAAAGAATGAAATTGGACTCCTGTTTTACATTATATGCAAAAGTCAGTTCGAAAGGGATTTAAGACTTGAAACTACAACACTCTTAGAAGAAAGCATATCAGTAAGCTCCTAGACATTGGTCTTAGCGATGAGTTTTTGGATTTGACACCCAAAGCAAAGCAACAAAAGCAAAAATAAATAATCAAGACTACAGCAAATTAAAAGGCTTCTGTACAGCAAAGAAAATGATCAATAAATGAAAAATCAGCCTACAGAAGGAAAAAACGTATTTGCAGTTATGTATCTGATGAAGGGTTAATACACAGAAGATTTTAAAAATTCATGCAAATCATTTGAAAATAAACAATTTGATTTAAAAGTCATGGGGAGAAGATCTGAAGTTCCAAAGAAGACATACAAATGACCAATTGGTGAACGAAAAGGTGCTTAGCATCACTAATCATCAAGAAAATGCAAATCTAAACCACAGTAGATAGATACCACCTCACACCTTTCAGATGGCTATCATCAAAAATGCAAGAGATAACAAATGTTGCTAAGGTTATGGAAAGAATAGAACTTTTGTGTACTGTTGGTATGAATATAAATTAGTTACAGACACTATGGAAAACAATATGGGGTGTCCTCACAAAATTAAAAATAGAACTGTCCTGTGATCCAGGCATTCTTTTGGGTAGATATCCAAAGTAAGCAAAAGCATTATCTCAAAGAGATATGTACCCCTGTGTTCATTTCAACATTATTTACAAAGAGCCAAGACATGGAAACAACCTATATATCCACATTTTCTTTTCTCATTCATCTGTTGATGGACACATAGGTTGTTATGCATATATATTAACATATATATGTAATGGAATGTTGTTCAACCATAAAAGGGAGTAAATTCTGCCCTTTTCAACAACATGGGTGGATCCTGAGGGCATTCCGTTGAGAGAAATACATCAGAGAAAAACAAATACTGTATGATCTCATGTATAGAAACTAGAGAAACCAATCTCATAGAAACAGAGCATTGAGGTGGAAGCAGGGAATATGGGGAATGGTTGAATGTACTCAAAAGGCACAAACTTGGAGTTATAAGACAGATAAGTTTTAGGGATATAATGTATAGCATGGTGACTGTAGTTAACTGTTATATATTTGAGTGTTGCTGAGAGATTAGATCTTTGAAGTTCTCATCACAGGAAAAAAAAATTTTTTTTTTAAGATTTTGTTTATTTATTTGAGAGAGAGAGAGAGATAAAGAGATCACAAGTAGGCAGAGAGTTAGGCAGAGAGAGGGGGAAGCAGGCTCCCGCCGAGCAGAGCCCCATGCGGGGCTCAATCCCAGGACCCTGAGATCATGACCTGAGCTGAAGGCAGAGGCTTAACCTACTGAGCCACCCAGGTACCCTGCAGGAAAAATATTTTGTGCCTGTGTAGGTGAGGGATGTTAACTCACCTTATAATGGTAATCATTTTGCAATTTATACCTATATCAAATCATTATGTTGTACACCTTGAACTACTTAAAACTTAAGCATGTATGTTAATCGTAGCTCAATAAAACTGGGGGTTGAATCAAGGTGATAGTTATAAGAAATGTACCACTCTGTGGGTGAATGTTGGTAGTTAGAGGAAACCACGAGTACATGACATATATGGAGTAGGGAATATATGGGAACTCTTTCTACTTTCTGCTCAATTTTGCTGTATACCTAAAACTGCCCTTATAAAATCCATTTAAGAGTATGAGTGGTGGATAAACAGAGGGAAATAAGAAACGGAAAAATGTTTACATGTATGTTGGGAGTGGAGACTGTGAATGATGGTATGAGTTGGATGTGAAACTTTTCTATATCTTTATATGTTATTATTTTTAACAATATAAAAGTGTTATTTGTTTTTAAAGCTAAATGATAAAAATTGCTAGATCAGTATTTAAGTAAAATTACATAAGCTTTAACACAAAAAAGTTGATGAGGCTAAAGAGCAGTACCATGTAAGGAAAAAGGTACAATTCACCAGGAAGAGAAAACAATTTCAAATGCATTTGTACATAACAGCATAGAGGAGGTATAGAAAGCAAAATTGACTAAATTTGAAATAGAAATCAAAATGGTTTAGAAATTTTAACATATTCTTTTTTTTAAAAGAGCAATTCCAAAATAACTTCACAGTATAAATTTGAACAAAAAATCCACTGGCTCGATTCACATACACATTCTTTTCAAACACACATAACACTGTAAAAATTGTCACTTGAAGTCATAAAAACTTAAATTGTCATAAAGATGACTTCTCACCCATAGTGCAATTATGCAAGAAATCAACGATAAAAATCAAGGTAAGACAATGGAAATGTACATATTTTAAATAATTCATAACAAGAAATTATTGTACACATTATGAAATGCTTAGAATTAAAAATTTTGAAAATTTTGTACATTTACACTTCTGAGAGTTGGCCTAAGTGATAGTGGAGGTAACTTATAGCCATAAATATTATTGTATTGTATTTATTTATTAATTTTATTGTTTTGTTTTGTTTTAAAAGAGAAAGAGCACACACACCAGCAAGGGGAGGAGCAGGGGAGAGGGAGGGAGACCCTCAAGTAGACCCTGCTGAGTTCGGAGTCTGATGTAGGGCTCCATCTCAAAACCTTGAGATCATGACCTGAGCTGAAATCAAGAGTTGGACACTTGACTGGGCCACTGTGGCATCCCTAGCCATAAATATTTATATTAAAAAAAAGAAAGATTGTTTGCCTCCAGGTTTATTTTTATGATGAAGGTAAGGATAGCTTACTATCAGAATATCCTTTAATATGATCTCTTTAGAAAACACATTAAAGAATAGCTATATAATTATACTAATAGATACAGAAAATTTGGGTAAAATTCAGTACCTAATAAGAATTCTTGGGAAATCAGGAACAGATGATTTCTTTAACCTGAAAAGGTATATCTACTGGAAAATTACCATAGTCCTATTTAGTAGTAAAATATTAGAAGCATTCCCTTTCAATAACTAATAATTAATGAAAGCCTGTTCTTCCCTCTCTGTTCAAGATCATAATTAAACAATTTATTGACATTCATAGAATAGTCCACATGAAGCTGGCAAATTGTTTTCTAGCATAAATGGATTATGTACTGGACTATAAAACATAAGATAAGTTTCAATAAATTTAAAAGAATTGAGATCAAACAAAATATTTTCTTGGACCACAACAAAATTAAATTAGGAATCAATTGCAGAAAGAGAGTTAATAAATTGCTTGATATTTGGAAAATAAACAACACATTTCTAAGAACCCCCTAGGTCAAAAAAGAATCACAAAGAAAAACAGATAATGGCTTGATTTGAATAAAACCACAGTATATAACATAAAACCAGAACATGTAACAACTTCCTGAATTCCCATGCATTGTTGATAGAAATGTAAAATACTCCAGCCATGTTCCAGAAGAATTTTCAAATTTCTTAAAAAATGTAACACTTACTGCATACCCTAGCATTTCCATGCTTGGGTATCTACTCAAGAGAAATGACACCATATGTTCACACTTGTAACTGTGCAAGGATGTTCTTAATACCATTATCCATGATAGTTCAAAACTGGAAATAATCTAAAATTCCATGGTTTGGTGAATGGATGAGGTATCATATGTCCATAAAATGAAACACTAGTGCACAATTAAAAGGAAACAAACTGCTGATGCATACTATTACATTAATGAGTCCTAAAAATCATTATTATGGTAAATGAAAGAGGCCTGATGTAGAAGACTACATATTAAATGATTACATTTATATGAAATATCCAGGATACAGATTAATGAGTACATTGGGGTAGTGATGGGAGTGGGGTGACCACAAATAGGCACAAGGGAACTTTTTAGGGTAATGAAAATATTCAAAACTGGAAATTGATGATGACTGCATTACTCTGTAAAGTTTTCCAAAAACCACTAAATTATATACTTACAAAATATGAATTTTATGTTTACGTTGGTGAGTGGAGCTGCTGGTAAATTGTGTTTACGTTTTGATGGTGGAAGTATGAATGTACATATTTTTGGAGGTCATAAATTGCAAAGTCTCATAAAATTAAATATAAAAGCTTTTAACACCCATCATTCCAGTTACAAGAATTTGTTCTAAGGAAATAGTCATGGATATGCTCAAAGATTTACCTACAAGGGCAAAATTCTGTTGATGGTAGAAAGAAATTGGAAATACCATATGTGCCAACAGTAATGAGTGCATATATTATGCTGTGTACTTATTATATTTAAGAACTGAATATTCAAGATAGCATATATTCTGGATTTAAAGGAAAAAAGAGCTATATATTACCTTATATAGAATTATTTTCATTGCATTGATACCATCTGTATTTGTCATCTATATTTATATACATAATAATTCATGTAGCAGTACCTAAACTGATACTTCATAATAATTTTCTCTGTGTTATGGAGTTATGGGTCTCTTTTATTTTTTCTTCCTCCAACATATGGTCTGAGTTTGTTACAAGAAATATTTTTTGACCATCCAGAAGAAAAGCTAGTTTGTTTTGGGAAGAGGAAAATTGGAGTCTATATTCATTGGAATGTTCAGTAAACTAATAAATGTGTAATTTGTATGAGATTAAAAGTTTACCCTTTGTTTAAAAAAAAAAAAAGAAAGAAAGAAAGAAAAAAAGAAGAAGACTTCAGGGTGCCTGGGTGGCTCAGTGCATTAAGCCTCTGCCTTTGGCTCAGGTCATGGGATCTCAGGGTCCTGGAATCGAGTTCCGCATCGGGCTCTCTGCTCAGCAGGGATTCTGCGTCTCTCTTTCTCTCTCTCTCTCTCTCTGCCTACTTGTGATCTCTCTCTGTCAAAGAAGTAAATAAAATCTTTTTTTAAAAAAAAGATTTCATTCTTAATCTAAGTGGACAGAAATTGCATAAAATTCAGAGGTGGATAAATAGGCCTGAAGTCTGTTTAGGTCTTAAAGTTAAGTAGGGTCAGGATGTTAGTTTCTCTCATATATGCCCTATTGAACTTTTCAGAGCTGAATGCATAGGGATTCTGTGGGAAACAAAATCATGTGATAGCACACCTACACTCTGTCCAAGATAATGGATGGCATTTTTTGCTATCTTTTGACTGCCGTGCAGCAAAATTTACTGGTAAACATCGTTTTAAAGCAAACTGCAGGAGGAAGCTGACCCATCTCTTCTCTGGTATATGCAGAGCATTCTTCAGGTCTCCCCACCCCCACCCCCACCCTGCAAGGCCTAGAATATAGCTGTTCTGTAAACATTTACGCTGTGGGAGATAATCCGGAGGGCATGGATTTCTTTAGTAACTGACACTGTCCTGGTGCAGGTAAGACATTACTGTAAATTCTTAATTAGGCTATCCCACATAGCCTAATTTGGGTAACTTTTACCAGCTTCATGTATCAGAGAGATATATTAAAGAACACTCTTTGGCTTTTTTTTTTTTTTTCCTTTCTGGATTAGGAGCAAATGAAAGTTTCAGTTCTCCTTGCCTTGGGTGTAGCTTGAATTAGAAGAGAAATAAAACCTTCCCCTCTATAATCCTATAGTATTCATTAGTCCTGGTTTATTTTTTTTATGACCAGTTGACTTTTTAAATCTTACTTATTAAGTGTTTTGCAAACACAGCCACAAGACAAATGCCTAAGCTTTGGGTTTAGGTTATTTTGCTGTTTCCCTTCCTGAACTGAGGAGGATTAGGTGAGGGGAGACAGCTGCCTTGTGTCTTTTGTTGTGCAGCGTGGAGCTTGGAGACTGATCTTAGAAGAGGGGATTTCCAGGTGAGTCATATCCAGATATATGGTTGATTATCTTCTTTCTGTATTAATTAAGGTAACAATGGCTGCTCTAACAGACGAACAATGAAATGTTAGTTACTTATCACACTAGTAGTTTCTTTCTTGTTCACTGAAAATCTAAATGAGTATTACTTAGCAGGCAATTTTCTTGCAAGCTGTAATTTAGAGACCCAGGCTACTGCTTCCATCTTGTGCCTCGCTGTCTTCATCATGTGACTCCTGTGTTTCTGCCTTGGGGAAAGAGCATGGAAGGCATGCATGAGTGCTATTCTATTGACCAGGCCTGAAAATGGTTCATGACTTTTCTGTTCATATTCCATTGGCTAAAGCTCAGTTAAATGGTCACACCTGGCTGTAAGAGAGGCTGAAATTAATAGTACAATTTTGGACTCAGGAAGAAAGGAATAAGAATTGGTGAATACTAGGCAGCTTATGTCGTAGTTGCCAGATCTGAACAGGGAACAATAGAAAAATCAAGGTAATAAATGAAATATCTCGGGTTGAGAGCCAAGAAGATCAGATCTTGGATTCTGTGACAGTAATACAAATGAGAGGCAATTCCCTGAACTAGAGCCAAGTGTTGCAGAAAGCCTCTAGTAGAGCCTTCTATCCTATTTATGGATTTAGTGGGGGTCGGAGATAGGGGGGAGACAGTTAAATGAACCAACAGTAAGTAACTAAGAAAGTTTTTTCGTGTTTTTTCTCTTTGTTTGGTTTTAAATCCAATGGCAGGCCACAAATACAAGCAATGATGAGTCCCCTTTACTTCTGTTGAATTACTTTGCTGTGTAATCCCAACATCAAACTGCAGTACTCATTTTTAGCTTTAATTTTAAATTCTTGGTATTAAAACTTATCACAGATTATTTTATAGACTTTATATTTAGACGGAAAGGATTTAAAAATTCTTTGGTCTCTGTTAGGGGAAACCAGTAGTTTTAACCTAATAAAAATAACTCATAAATGGTTAATAAGAAATCTGAAAATAATAGCTGTCAACATTTGTATAATTTATAATTTGAATATTTTACATTTTATTTAAGAAGTGTCTAAATAGTATTTTTATAACTTTACAAGATAGCTGTGGTATAAAATGGTTTGTTTTTGGTAGATGGAAGTTACTAAAAATAATTACCTGTATGATTCTATATCTACTTAATGGATAGTACTTTTATCCCAAAGTCATGTGATTAGAAAATCCAATGTATTTCATAGTTTTTTTGTGTTTTTTTCCCCCTTTTTCTCCAGGAGAAAAGTGGAAATTATGCATACTCATAGTCTTTTCACTCTTCTTGGAGAAAGGCTGATGTTGCATACAAACACTGTGACTGTCACCACATACAACACACTTTATGAGGTAAAATTTTAAAAAAATGTGTGATGATAATTTAAAATGTTTTTATTGGAGGGGCACCTGGGTGGCTCAGTGTGTTAAGCCTCTGCCTTCGGCTAAGGTCATGATCTCAGGATCCTGGGATCAAGCCCGCATTGGGCTGTCTGCTCGGTAGGGAGCCTGCTCCCCCCCACCCCACCGCCTGATGCTCTGCCTACTTGTGATCTCTCTTTCAAATAAATAAATAAAATATTTGAAAAGAAAATATAAAATGTATTTAGTGGAAACCTTCTATGTAATTGGGATCACATTGTTGGTCGGTTAATCAAAAAGCCAGTAACTTTTTTTTTTAAATGAACACATACTTAACATTTAAAATTTTTATTTTAAAACATATTCATGCACATTTATTTGCCAATATTTTTGTGTTGGTCCAAGGACTTTTCTTTGAGTGTGAGTTGGCTGATGATTGACTTTGTGCAGATCTTTTCTCACATGAATCACACCCATTATGTATTACATGTTAGTTCTCTCCCTTGCCCGCTGCTGATTCTTTTCATCTCTCTCTCCTTTGCAATTACCAATATTAACCTTGAGTTGATAGTGGGTTACACTGTAGGTAAAAATGATTTGTAAAAAGCACTATCTGGAAGGAAGCTATAGATCTCATCATTTCAATTCAGAAATCCTTTTCTCACCTTTTCTAAGATATGGCCATATAACTTGAGCTCAGTATTTTCTATGAAATACAGAAAGCCAAATGTTTATCATAGGTAGGGACAGTGACCTTTTCTGGTAAAGGGCCAGATAATAGATATTTTAGGCTTTGTGGTAGTCTTAGTTTGTCTTGGTTATAACAGAATACTATACACTGGGTGGCTTATAGACAACAGAAGTTTCTGTCTCACAGTTCTGAGGCTAACAGGTCCAGTTAGCAAGGCGGTGGCAGATTTGGTGTCTGGTGAGGACTCACTTCATGGTTCACAAACCATCTTTTCACTAAGTCCTCACATAGCAGAAGTGTCAGGGGAGTTCTTAGGTTTCCTAATAAGGGCTCTGTGGCCCTACACACCTCCTAAAAGGCCCCACATCTTTTAATACCATCACACCAGAGATTAGATTTCAACAGAGGAATTTGGGGGGGATACAAACTTGCAGTCTGTAACAGCAGGCTATGTGGTGTCTGTGGAACTACTCATCTCTGCAGTTGGTGCTCAGAAGCAGCCATAGACAATATGAACCAAATGAGCGTGCTGTCCAATAAAACTGCACTGTATCTGTTTACAAAAACAGATGATATCCAGAGTAATATTTTGACCCCAGATCTGCCACATTGCTTTACTTTTATTTCACCTTTTTTCTGTTTTCTATTATTATCAGTGAATTTAAGAGTGGCTGCCTTTTAGATAAATTAAAAAACTCTTTTGGCTACTGATTTCTAAGCTTAATATTGTAACTCTAGGTCTGTTATTCCTCTGATTACATGATTTATAAACTCTCATCCTCTAGAACCCAGCTTTTGTGAGTAATAATAGTTTTTTAGTATTGCTCCAATATTTGGCCTACAGAACTGAATAGAAATGCCTACCCTATGCAAAGCATCTTGATTCTGATATATTTCCCTAATGACAGTAACTGTTTTGAGGGGTATATTTCCTGTGACAGTCACTCTGGTATAAATACTTTATATACATCATCTCAGATCCCTACACAACCCTCTGAAACTGGGTTGTTTTTCTTGCCTTTTTAACAGACAAATTGAGAACCACAGGGTAAATAATTTTCTCTGTCTCACCACTAGTAAATTGTCATAAAATAGACACAGTTCATACTATGAGGCCAAAAACGACAGTGTCTACCTTCAGTGGGCAACATTAAAGTCCTCTGAATCAAAACCTTGCTACAGTATCAGATTAGAGCTGTATCTGTGTTTCTATCTTGGTTTTCTTAGACAAATCCCTTGGTTAATGATTCGTGTACATGTTTTTTAAATCATTTTTTGTCTACATTTTTGATCCTCTGCTTGTTTTGACCAATTAGTATCAATAGAGCAGAAAGTCTTTATAGTCAGTGAAAACTTATATTAATAGGAATGTAGCATAACAATATGATATGTCGAATTGAAAACATTATGTACTCTTAACCTTAAGTAAAATGTCCTGTGTGTGTGTGTGTGTGTGTGTACACACGTATTTCTATTAGTCTTGCTGAAAGTGGCTCAACAGCAAGTGCAGCAGCATTTTTACCTACCATCTATACTCATGTGCACTCTCTTAGTGTCCAGATTTTAGTCTCTAATGATATTATACAAAGCCAAACTGCTGCTAATTCCATGTCTTAGTTGTTGGAGAAATTCTGATAAGTTTGGATCTCCTGATACTGGTTGTTAGGTGATGCAGGTGAAGGAACTGACTTACAAGGTCTCTGACCAATTTGGCAATATATACTTTTAAAGTAGAAAAATAATCATGGTTAATTTGAAAGATGGACTAAATTATGATACTCCAGAAAGAAAAATTAACATAAGTATACAAAAAATAACAAAGAAAGATGATTTTGATATGATTGGGTAGCAATGTTGATCCCATTAAAAAGTGGAAAGGGTCTTCAACATAAACTTTACTACTACTAACAAACCAAAATGTGTTATCAGACAGGATAGTGGATGACTAATTCTAGATCACAAAGTTAGACTGCACCGTTTTGGACGGTGGCCTCTGGTTGCAGAAAATTAACACTTGTGATAGGTTTGAACTTCATTCATTAACATAGTAAGTGAAATTTAACTATAAAAAGAATACTCAGCCTCAAAACCTACAGCCTGAAATGAGTTTGATTCCCCTTGTGAGCATCAGCCAGGACTTGCACCCCGGCAAGAAGCATTTGGTTGATAATCTTCAGTTTGAAAGCTCTTTTTACTTTCATTTTCTGTCTTGGTTTGGGGAAATGACCTTAACCCCAAACAATGTGTCAAAATACGGATCACTCCAACAATAGAAAAACATAAAATCAAGTACAGAAATAATAGAGAACTATGTCAAACCCATGGTTTTGATAATGATATTTTAGAATGTGAGGATTTTGCAAAGTTTTTAGAAGGTCATTAAGACAAGTTCAGTGTCACTGTGGACTTTAAAATTCTACATTTGATAATACCTATAGTAGAATAAGTGACAATATTAAAGGACAAAGTGAGTTATACCTTTTGGCAGTATATAACAGACAACACTGTATAAAAGATGTAAAGATGGTTGTGTAACACTTAAATTGTGGCTAATGTGAATTGAGATGTGCTTTGAGGGATTTCATGTCCATATGTGGCTCTGTCTATTTTGTACTATTTTGTTTTTTTAGGGGCTGGGGTTACTTCCTATGTATATCTCTAATCAATACCGGTCAAACCTCCGTGGCCCATCTTTTAGTCATATCCTTTCATTAAAATGTTTATTTATATCTTCTTATCTATATCTCATTATTTCCCTCTCCCTTTTAAAAACTCACATAGGTTCTTAATGACAGTCTATCATGTTTTATTATTTAACAGGAGCATACATTTTTGCCTTTCTCTGGAGTATTAATTAATTGATTCTTGAAATACAGTCCTACGTAGCAACTACGATTCTCATTCCAAACATATAGCAGAGTGTGGACACATAAAGGGCTCTTTTAAATACATGCTAGATTGAGTTTCTAAATATGTTTTGGTAATTTAAAAAAGCTCTTATGTGAATATGTGGTAGTATTCAAAATACTTTTCACATGTAGAGCCTTACTTATTTGATCTTCCTAGCAGTTTTATATTAGATAGGCAAGACAATTACCCTCATCTTTAGAAGATCAAATAGGAACTTAAAAAGGAAAATGTTAGGGGTGCCTGGGTGGCTCAGTGGGTTAAGCCGCTGCCTTCGGCTCAGGTCATGATCCCACGGTCCTGGGATCGAGCCCCGTATCGGGCTCTCTGCTCAGCAGGGAGCCTGCTTCCTCCTCTCTCTCTCTGCCTGCCTCTCTGCCTGGTTGTCATCTCTCTCTGTCAAATAAATAAATAAATAATCTTTAAAAATTTTTTTTTTTTAAAAAAAGAAAGGAAAATGTAAAACTGTAGATTCCTTGAGATAAGTTTTGTTTTCTGTATAATGAGGTTTCATCTTTTTGGGGTGAGGAAGTTTTGACTATTCTCTATCATGGAAGAGTATGGCCTAGTCTTTTCCAAGCTTGTCTACAGTTATTTTTTATCTATTTATAACCAGAATTTTAGGGATTTTTTTTGCTCAGCTGTAGGTCCCCACCAGTGCTTTTTTTGGGCAGATCAATGGGAAAACCTTGTAAGCATATACCAACCACTGAATGTTCTTTGGCATTTTCAGATTCTTTGGGTTTTCAAAGAAATTTCTGTCCCATGTGTCAGTTCAATCTAATTAGTAGTGCATGTCTGTAGTGCTCTGTTGAGAAAATTCTTAGGCCCACTTTGGTATTAACAACAAAGTGTTTCATGAGAGTGCCTTGTGGTCTATATTGCCTTGTGGTCTATATTTATCATTTTAGTAATAGGTTAGTTTTTATTTCAAGTCAATACTTTTTTGATAGACATCCCTGATATGTAATAAGTCAGTTTCTTATCTTCTTCCTTTTTCTTTTTTTCTCAAGTCTGAGCGGAAAGGTCAGAAAAATGCCACTGTTGTTATGGTCTTTTTCTAATCAGATGGGATCATATCTGGCTCATTTACTTTTCTGCAGCCCCAACTTTTACAAAATAGTTAGGTACAACTAGGCTCTCAACTAATTTTTATGGTTTATGCACAGATTATTTTACCTTGCCTTGGGGTGAACCAAAAGTTTCATTCAGACTTAATATGTTAAGTTAAACAGGAAATTAAATCACTAATATAAAATTACATCTTTATTAAGTATAGTCCCATTAGATTTTTTTATATATGCAGGAATAGAGGTATGTACAAGATAAAGCCTAAAATACAGCGAAGAGTCACATATTCATTATATATATATATATACATATATATATATGTGTATATATATATATATTTCAGTTATCCATGCTTAAATTTCATAAATGTTTGAGTACTGGCACTGTGTCAGGCACTTTGCTGATTGCTAGGAACATAATAGTAAAAAAGATGTATAAGAATGCAGCACTTATAGAGAATGCATTTTAGTGGAAAAATTTAAAAAATGTTTTAGAATTTTATTTTTGATTTGGTCAACTTTTTGTCATTTTGTTTTTTCAAAAAGTTTAAAGAAAAATTCATGGGTAAGTGGCAATGAGCCACTTTTAGTAAAGCCATTTTTAGTAAAGATTTTTCCCCTCCCACACTTCATTTTGATGTTAGGATCCAGGCTCATACATTATTTTTTTAATTTACTTTTTAATTTACTTATTTTCTAAGTTTTTTTAAATTAATGATAACATAAAGAGTCAAATGTTTACAACTCATAGTTTAAGTATATTAAGGAAGTACACTGTGAAGGTATTTCAAACAGAATAAATTTTGGATTTCATAATTAATCCTTCCTATTATAGATATTGGTTCTTTTTTGTCTTTATCCATAATAAACAGAATTTGGAAACTAAAGAGTTAAAGAGTTTAGAAGATGTGGAATGACTAGAAGACACTTTAGAAGAAGATTTCATTTGATTTTGACAGAATTAACATTTCTTGCAGAGTCTTTGTATACTTTGAAATAATGATTTTAAATTATTTTCTCAATGAAATTCAAATTCTTCATCTTTCAGATTTTGACAGAGCAAGTATGTACTCAAGTTGTACACAAACCACATCCAGAGCCAGATTCTACAGTGAAAATTCAGAATCCAAGTGAGCAAACAGCATTTTTTTTTCTTATATTTCCTATGTTGTACTTTTCATCCCTGTGACTTATTTTGTAACTGGAAGTCTGCAGCTTAATTCCCTTCACCTCTCATTTGCCCATCTCCCTATCCTCCTCTCAACTGACAACCACCAGTTTGTTTTGTATATTTATGAATCCATTTCTGTTTGTTGTTTTTTTAGATTCCACACGTTATTGAAATCATATGGTACTTGGCATTTTTCACTTAGCATAGTACCCTGTAAGTCCATCCATGTTGTTGAAAGGCAAGATCTCATTCTTTTTAATGACTAATATTCTATTGTGTGTATATACATCTTTTTTGTCTGCTGATGGGCATTTAGATTGGTTCCATATCTTGGCTATTATAAATAATATTGTAGTGAATAGAGGTACATGCATCTTTTAGAATTAGTGTTTTCATCTTCTTTGGGTCAGTACCCAGTAGTGGAATCATTGGATCATAAGATAATTCCATTTTTAATTTTTTGAGGACCCTTCATACTGTGTTTCACAGTGGCTGCACCAAGTTACATTCTCATCAACAGTGCATGAGAGTTCCCTTTTCTCCACATCCCTCACCAAAACTTATTTCTTATTTTTTGATAAGAAATATTTTGTTCTTTATTGTAATTATTATTTTTTGAAGCTAGCCAAACATTCTTTATTGTAATGCAATAGTAACATGGTAACACGGAAAACTAAATCAAAACTTTGCATAACTGGTGATTGCCATAGTTAATGATACTTATAACTCACTTATCATAAGGCTAAGTTGAAAATGAGTAAAACTTTTTAAGGGGAAGTTATGGTGCAGTTATAAATCTTGACTTCTTTTTTTGTTGTTATTGTTCATTCACAGTGATTCTTAAGGTGGTGGCAACTCTGTTAAAAAATTCCACACCAAGTCCAGAACTGATGGAAGTTCGTCGTTTATTTTTATCTGACATGATAAAACTTTTCAGTAACAGCCGTGAAAATAGAAGGTAAGCAGTTTCAATACCATAACAAAACTTTGTTCTGTAATGATATTCTCCCCTTTATTTTTAGTCTCTTTAAAAAAATGTTTTCAAATTTTTCCCATATTGCTAAATAATTGTAATTATCAGAAAAGGCATTTTATGTTTCTTTGATATAATCAAAATTCATTATATTTGTATTCATTATTATATTTTTATGTGATTATGTGGGTATTATATTTTAATTGTGTCTGTAAATATATATTTTCACAAACCCTTTTTTCAAATTTACCATTCCTTTTGGTGATACCTATCTATTGTAATCAAGTTGGATTTGCTCATATTCATCTATGCTTCTCTCAATTTTTGTCTGATAACTGATTGTTGTCATGCATTTTTGAGCTGGTTAGCTAAGACTTAGGGTACAAACTAAGGCTATGGTGGCTTCGTAAGTCTTTAATTTCACGAATACTTATTGAATAGTATGTAGAAAGCACTGTGCTGCACAGGTTACCTTAGTATATAGTCTTGGTACAAGTTAGTGGGGAAGATAATAAAACAGTGATTAATATATAATGTATTAAGTGCATTGTGAGTGGTACATGTGATGGGGAGTAGAGAAACAGTAGCTAAATATGACTGGGAGTGTTAGGAAACCAATTTGAAATGATAATTTGGATTTTTCCAGGTAGAAAAATGGGAGGAAATCTTTCCAGGTATAGAAAATAGAATGTGCAGAATGACTGTGCACCTTACTTTATCTAGGTCAGATCATATTTTCACTATCTAAATTTCAAAATAGTAAATTCTAATATAAATTAGATGTTTTTAATGAGTTTTTTCCCCACTAGATGCTTATTGCAGTGTTCAGTATGGCAAGATTGGATGTTTTCTCTTGGCTATATCAATCCTAAAAATTCTGAGGAACAGAAGATTACCGAGATGGTCTACAATATCTTCCGAATTCTGTTGTACCATGCAATAAAATATGAATGGGGAGGTTGGAGAGTCTGGGTGGATACGCTCTCAATAGCCCATTCCAAGGTAACAAGAGATTCAGTATTTTATATCATCTGTGTTTCAGCGCAGTTTGAATGTCTGTAAACACTCTCCTGGTGCCATCTTGTGGACAATTTACCGCATGGCCCATTCCTTTATCTCACCTTTCTTTCTTGTTTTTGGTTTTATTTTCTCTCCGTTTATAAACTGTTAGAGCATGAAATGTTTTGTAGATAATTTAACTGAAACCCCAGGTTTATGAATTAGGAATTTTAGACCCCACAAATTACCCCACCTTTTTTTTATAGCTTGAGTCTTAGTCAGTAGCTCTTTTACCTAAAACATACCTATTGGTTCTTAAAAGAATATTTCATGAAATATACTCTGAAATATATGTCTTAAGACTTTTAAAAAGTAGTCAAAATTGCCTTTATTTCCAAGTGAATCATAATTCAGTATTTAAGCTTAATGGTATTTTTAATGGCATTATCTTTTCTTTTTAATTCTAAGAATTTGTATATCTATATTTTAAACGTTATCTGATCTTGGTAAGAAAGAGTAGTGGCTTACAATAAACAATTATGTGCACTTTATATTCTATAACATTTCTCATTGTGTGGAGCCATAGAAAAAGCATGGGTGTTAGAAGTTTAGCTTTTACTCTAAGTCTATGCCACAGTTCAGTTTTGTGACTTTAGAAAATGCATTTAGTCCTTTTGTGCAAGGATTAGAAAATTTTTTTTTAATGTTTTTAAGATGTACAGATAGTAAATATCTTAGGTTTGGGGAGCTGTACAGCCTCTGAAGCAACTATTTAACTCTGACGTGTGGTGTGAAAATAGCCATAAGCAGTATGTAGAAAACTGAGTATGGCTGTGTTCTCATAAAACTTTACTTACTGACCAGGTAATAAGCAGATCTGGTTCATGGGTCATAGTTTGTCAGCCCCCACTTTGGGACTTGATTTCCTCTTTTGTAAAGTAAAGGGGGTTTGGTTTCAAGATAATCTCCAAAGGAAGATCCCTCTCAAACTAAAATCCTATTCTCATTTAAATATAAGTCAGTATAATGTGTACCTATAAGGAAAGATTTTGAACTTTTTTTCTTTATTTTTAAGTTTTTAAAAACTTACTTATTTGAGAGTGAGCGAGAGAGAGAAAGAATGAGCATGCGTGCACAAGCATGAACAGGGGTAGGGACAGAGGAGAGGGGAAAGCAGACTCCCTGCTGAGCAGGGAGCCTGCATAGGGGCTAGAGCTCTTGGGTCCAGGATCATGACCTGAGGCTGGAGGCAGACTGAGCTGCCCAGGCACCCCTATTGTTTTCAATTTTAGAAGAGCTTTTTTATTTCTGTTAAAACTTACGTATTACAATATATTGGCACCTTTTATCATTACATTAACAAAGTTTAAAGTAGTATTTTTTAAGAAAAAACATTGCATTTTTGTGAAAAAATATATATCGTAATTATTTTTAAACAAGTCTATGTAAAGTAACCAATTAAAGTAGCTTATATAAAGATAAAATTGTGATGTTTTAACATTTTAAAATGTATATATTTATATATATGTGATTTAAAAAAAATCTTAGTTGTTGGAGATAGACACATGTGAGTAATAGATGCTGAAAATTGATATAGCAATAGTACGTTGGATATTATATATTATTAGCTGATTTTCTGTTTCAGCTGAACTCAATTATGTAGGAGTTCAACTGACATACTAGGTTAGAGTAACATTGGTTAGGTAACATTTAAAGACTTAATCTAGAAGAAAAGATTGTTGTACTTAAAAGTTTAATGTTGCTAGTTTACAGGTCATATAATAAGTCATATCTATTTTTGATGATATTTCCAATTACTTAATGGAACTTATCTTAAAACTAATATGTACTACATTTGAAATATTAAAATTTTGATACTTTTTCTATTATAACTTTATTTCTACTTTTTTTTTCTTCTCAGTATGTATATAAAATGCCTTAATTTTTTCACTTATTCCTAAGGTCACTTATGAAGCACATAAGGAATACCTAGCTAAAATGTATGAAGAATATCAGAGACAAGAGGAGGAAAACATTAAAAAGGGAAAAAAAGGGAATGTGAGCACCATCTCTGGTCTTTCATCACAGACTACAGGAGCAAAAGGTGGAATGGAAATTCGAGAGATAGAAGATCTTTCGCAAAGCCAGAGTCCAGAAAGTGAGACAGATTACCCTGTCAGCACAGATACTAGAGACTTGCTCATGTCAACAAAAGTGCCAGATGATATTCTTGGAAATTCAGATAGACCAGGAAGTGGTGTACACGTGGAAGTGCATGATCTTTTAGTTGATATAAAAGCAGAGAAAGTAGAAGCAACAGAAGTAAAACTTGATGATATGGATTTATCACCGGAGACTTTAGTCGGTGGAGAAAATGGTGCCCTTGTGGAGGTTGAATCCTTGCTGGATAATGTGTATAGTGCTGCTGTTGAAAAACTCCAGAACAATGTACATGGAAGTGTTGGTATCATTAAAAAAAATGAAGAAAAGGATAATGGTCCATTGATAACATTAGCAGATGAGAAAGATGAACTTCCTAATAGTAGTACGTCATTTCTCTTTGATAAAATACCCAAACAGGAGGAGAAACTTCTTCCTGAACTTTCTAGCAATCACATTATTCCAAATATCCAGGATACACAAGTACATCTGGGTGTTAGTGATGATCTTGGATTGCTTGCTCATATGACTGGTAGTGTAGATTTAAGCTGTACATCAAGTATAATAGAAGAAAAAGAGTTCAAAATCCATACAACTTCAGATGGAATGAGCAGTATTTCTGAAAGAGACTTAGCATCTTCCTCTAAAGGGTTAGAGTATGCTGAAATGACTGCTACAACTCTGGAAACTGAGTCATCTGGTAGCAAAATTGTACCAAATATTGATGCTGGAAGTATAATTTCAGACACTGAGAGATCTGACGATGGCAAGGAATCAGGAAAGGAAATTCGAAAAATCCAGACCACTGCTACAACGCAAGTGAGTTATTCTACATGAGTTCTAAAAATGCATCGAACAGGTAACAAGTTAACATTACAGCAGTAAGAGTCATTTCTTACCAGTTACACCATGTTTATACTTAATTATGGTATTGTAGTAATATATGGAGTCAAATAGTACGGTAGAGACATTTAAGATACCTGAATTGTATTTCGAGCTCTGCCATGTTTTGTCTGTGTAACTTGGTTGAAACTCTCTGGGCCTGCATTTCCTTATACAGTACAAGAGGTTGTACTCTATTAAAATATGACCTTTTAGGGCTTTACCTATTCTGATAACTTATGACTCTGTGACTAAATTTACACATTTTGTATTCAAGATCTTCATTCTGAATACTTGATTAATTTTAACCTTTTAAGCTTCAGGCCCAACCTTGTTCTGAAAAGAGGACTTGGAGCCCAGATTGAACTGATAAATGAAGGGGAAGGGAAAAGGGAACTGTTATTTAGCAAATGCCTACTATGTTCCAGGCACTGTGCTTGCTGTATGTTTTCAGATTTAATCCTCACAACCACCCTGTGAGGTAGGTAATTGGCTGAGAAAATTTGCATTATTAGCAGTGAGAATTTTCTTTACAACGACATGGCTAGGAATCTGTTATAAGAAAACTAAAGACTCTTAGATCTGGCAGTGAGGAAATGTTAGTGCTGCAGTTCTGGCCTCACCAGAATAAAGCTAAAAATAGATGATGTTTTCTGATACGAATTTTAATTGTGGAGCTCTGAGTTTTAAGACTACTTCCTTATTTTCTAGACTAAATTACCTTACCGTTAAGAGTTGAAACATACTTTAACCCTTAATGATTTGTTTTTTGGTGGTTTTCCACTCACCTTTAATGTCCTCAAAGACAAAATTAACATGTTTCCATTAGAATTATAAAGAGTAAACCACACCTTTCTTTGTACTCTAATGATAGTATTATATTCTGTGTTTGGAAAATAAAAACAGAAACAAAAAATATCTTCTGTGTATGGGTAGGGTATTTAAAATTTTTTTTTGAATGCTGTTTTCCATTTTTTGTGGCAGTTGTACCACAGTGATAACTGAAAGGGAGTGAAAATACTGCATTAAGAGACTTTAAAGAAAGGAAAGCATGGTGCATTGTTTTTCAACATGATAATCACTAGGCTTGCCTGGTTTTTATGTAGAGTTTGTAGGCATTTTCTGGTTTGCTGACTTATCAAATAGATGTACTGTTTTTCTAAATTGAAGTATTGTGAATGAAATAGACTTTGAATTAACTTGAAATTGGTTCAAGTAATATTTTTTTTAATCTTGTGTTTCCAGTTAGAGTTAGTTGATGACATATATCCAGTACATTTCAATTTGAGTTATATGCTTTCTTTCCTAAGGAAGAAATGTGGTCTAATATGAAGACTCCATAAATAGGAGTAAAGAGGACTTGGTTTTCAATGTGAACCTTGGTGTTGGAACTGAGGTCTTTGAATGCCTTGCCTAATTTCTGAAACAGCAAAATAAAAATAATCAAAGTGGCCTCTTCGGCTTAAAAAGGTTTCTGTCCATGGACTCACCAGATGACTAATATATGTAAAATATATTAACTTACAAAAGTAATATGCAAATCTTTATTCACTCACTCACTTGACTATACTTGCTGTTTTCTTTTTGAGACGAGACATTTCTTTCGCAGTCTACAAAAGTTTACCTTGTCTTTCTCTAGGCTGTTCAGGGCCGGTCTATTACACAGCAGGACAGAGATCTCCGTGTCGATTTAGGATTTCGAGGAATGCCTATGACTGAGGAACAGCGGCGCCAGTTCAGCCCAGGCCCACGCACTACAATGTTCCGTATTCCTGAGTTTAAATGGTCTCCAATGCATCAGCGACTTCTCACCGACTTACTATTTGCATTAGAAACAGATGTACATGTTTGGAGGAGGTAGAAATATTTCTTTTATTAAATAAGGCAGCTTTCACTTAAGAAAATGAATATTTTAAATTAGTGACATCAGTTGATCCATAAGGGAATTATATCACTGGATAATCTCAAAAATTGAATTTATTAAAAATCCAACATTGAAATTTTATATAGAAACATGAATATTTTCACAAAGGTTATAAGGCCTTGGGCTCGTATCAAAAGGAATCCAAGAATTTAGTCTTTAGACAATTAAAAAGCAAAAGTTTGAAATCTGGTATTGCCTATTCTCTGTATAAAAGAGACTTAACAGGGCACCTGGGTGGCTCAGTGGGTTAAAGCCTCTGCCTTCAGCTCATGTCATGATCCCCCACATCAGGCTCTCTGCTCAGCAGGGAGCCTATTTTCCCCAGCTCTCTCTCTGCCTGCCTTTCTGCCTACTTGTGATCTCTGTCAAATAAATAAATAAAATCTTTAAAAAAAAACAAACACAATCATTAAAAAAAGATTTAACAATAACAATAGAAAGGTTCAGTTTTTGTTACAAGCTGTTTCCACATTTTTATTCTTTTTCTGTTAAAATTAGTACCATATACTAAATATATTCTTGGCAATAAGATTATAACATATAGTGTTAAAATAAAATCTAGATTACCTTATGGCATCTATTTTTAGAGCCTTTACCCTTAAAGTAGTTAGTATCACTTCATATATAATCACTTAAAGAAACAGTCTACATCATTTAAGGAAAACAAAGTCTGCGTAAGTTAAATCATTATCTTGCCTCACTTTCTGTTAATTTTCTAATAGCAAATATGCAACAAATTACGCAGTTACGAGAGTACATCATTTGTATGTGCATGCACATAAATTAGGAAGTTGACAGCTGTTATAATACTCCACTGTCATTGACTTAAACAGTCAGTACCGTGGTCTTCTCTGGACTGAAGGATACTTCTCTCCTTCTCTTAATTTTCCTCTGAGTTTCAAGGTGGCTAATTCATCTTCCAGCACCAGTTCAACATAGGAAACTTGCCCAAACTAGAAGGCAGGGGCTCTTCTTCTTCCTCCTTCATCCCTTTCTTCATTCTTCCTCTTCCTTTTTTCCCTCTCCCTCTTCCACCTCTGTCTCCTCTTTTTTCTTCTCCCCATTTTCTTTTCCTTCTTCTCTATTCTTTCCTCCTCTACTTTTTCCTCTACTTTTTCCCTTTCCCACTCCTTACTTCCCCTCTTCTTCTTTTCTAAAAGAAGCTCCTCAAGAAATCTCCCCGTTAGCTCTCATGTGCCAACAAAGGGGAATCACCAGCAAAGGGGAAATGAGGTTATAGTGACTTGTTTATATTGAGCAATACTGGTTAGTAACCTACTAACTAGAGAAAGACCAACCTTTCCTATACCTGATCTAGCTCAACAATAGAAGAAAATCTAGATTGTGTTAGTAGGGAAGAAGGAATAACTATTATCAAAAACAATCAGTGTCTGCCATAGAATGTTTTTACTTGTAAATTTTATTAGTTTGTCCTTAGTCTACTTATGTGATAAAAACAATGGTCTTTCCATTGCTAGTGCTGTTATATGCTAAATTACTTGGGGATACTAAGTAAAGAAACTGGAATACAATGAAATACATTACTATTAATATGATTATCAGTGGAGATGTATACTATAACTTACTAATTAACAATATTAGTAGTCCCCAAATGAGAGCTAGTCCACTTTCCTTCCTTTAACATAAGATGAAAACATAACATGCACACAGATACCATGTGTGTCTGTTCTCTTTCATGAGCTCTCATAAAATTCCCCAAACAGAACTTTACTTAAGTTTTTAAAAGCATTTATTTTTATTTATTTGAGAGAGAAAGAGAGCATGTGCACAGTCAGGTACAGGGAGGGGCAGAGGGGGAAGGAGAAAAGCGGACTCCCCACTGAGCGGGGAGCCTGATGCAGGGCTCCATCCCAGGACCCTGAGATCATAACCTGAGCTGAAGGCAAATGCTTAACGAACTAAACCACCCAGGTGCCCCTAATTATTATTATTTTTTTAAAGATAGCACTTGTTTTTAGGATTGGGCAAACATCTTGACACCTAAGATGTCATAGATGATAGTTTACAATTGGAAGGAGTGAGAATCAATTGACTTAATTGATCATGCTGAAGATTGAGTATCAGCTACACTAAAGATGAACTGATATCTGCCATTCCATTCAGTTGCTGATGCTTTGTCTTCAGAGAATTTATCCTTAACCAAACCCAAACCAAGCATCCTTAGACAAGCATGTTCTCTCATCTTGCCACTATCCTGTATATGAAAAGAAGAATGACTGATTATTTTTGCTGTCAGTACAATGCATCATGAGCAATGGAAGGCCTTTTTCTTATTGCAAATACCGTGAATATTACTTGACTTCACACACACGGAGAAGAAAGTGGCCATACCCCTCCTAGTGAACTAATGCTGAGTCGTTGGAGTGAATGAGGCCTCAGTTGGTTTCACTGTCTTCTTGACTGGATCTGTCACAGTGTTTTAAGTCCTATAGCACTTTGCCCTGTTTCCAACATTGGAGTAGCCACTGCATACCAGATACCACTGATTTCCTATAAAAATAGGGTGATGAGCTTTCTTTTCAGTCTTTCCTAAAACTGAACCTTTTGGTTGACGGGACTGGCTGTTGGCATCAGTACAGAAACCTACTGGCAGCTTTCCTTGACGAACCCTTTGACACATGGACACCATTTCACGTCTACAGCTGTTTGTGGGATGTTGGGGAAAAAGTGAAACTTCAAAATTTGAAAATAGACCAAATTTGAGAAAATTGAACAAGAAAGAGCAATTGATCATGGAGTAATCTCTTTTTTTCCATTAGAAAATAGTTTAAATTCTTGACAGACATCAAACTAAAGCAGTGTATTTTTCTGGGTATCTAAGTTGCATGTTTTGTATGGAAAAGCTGCACTGCTGACCTTTAAGATCTTTTTCATTTTTTTATTCAGTAAGTTCTTGAATTTTTACTGATTTATTTTTATTTCCCAAATATGTCACTTCTCTGACTAGCAGTACTTATTTTCAGTATGGCTGGTCTCAGGTGGGGCTGCAATCTGGTGATAAACAGAAACTCCCTGAAAGGTAAACTTGGGGTTAACTATCCAGTTGTTCTAGATTACTTGAGGATGGTAAATAAGGAAAACTGATTTCAACATAAAATAACCAGCTTTTGTGAAAATAAACTTTAGCTAATTTAAATCCATTGACCTAAGTCTGGTCAACACACTTATTTTTAAAGCAGAAACTCCCATTAATGAGTTAATATATTTGGACACAAAGAAACTCTGCAAGGATGAATGTTAAGTTTTGGGTAATATGCTATCTCAATTGTAAATTATTTTCTTTTCTAATAATTCCATTTTAAATTTGCCTAGCTCTTCAATATTTTTCACTTTATAAATGTTATAGTTAACTTCTTAAGCTAAGAAAATGTTCATTTATGTTTTGTTTTTCTACTCTTTTAGCCATTCCACAAAGTCTGTAATGGATTTTGTCAATAGCAATGAAAATATTATTTTTGTACATAACACAATTCACCTCATTTCCCAAATGGTAGACAACATCATTATTGCTTGTGGAGGAATTTTACCTTTGCTCTCTGCGGCTACATCACCAACTGTAAGTACTTTGCTTCCATCTAGTGGTGTATTTTGTAATTACCTGGCTAGAGCCTGTCCGTGTTTTCTGCCGTAAATGGATAGATTTTAAGGAGACATATTCACCTAAGGCAACTTCTCCCCGTTTCTTTTTGTCAGTGTTGGGTTTCAGCTATGTGTGTTTATGGAAACAGTTCTCTGGTGATTTGATGAATACTTTTGAAGAAGAGCCATAACTATAAGTGACCTACTTTATTTTCTATATATTGCCTATTTCTTCAAATACGTATTATGGTGAACTTAAAATTTTTATTCTGTTACTCTTGAAATTCGAAATACAAGCACATGGTTATTGTGTAAGTAGAGTCATAAATCTAAATTTAGAAAAAGTCATGAGATATGCAAAACCTCATGTGAATTGAAATATTATTTCTAAACTTAGTAGTATTTTAAACTATATGTGGAACTTTACATTCTAATTCTCTGAGATTTAATCTTGAAGCTAGCAAATGGCTTCCAAAAGGGAGCCAAATTAATGAATTCTTATTTAAAACTTAGGCATCTCAGAAAAAAATGTAAATAACATACCATTTTTATGCTATCTGAACAATTTCATAATCTCAAAAAACTCAACTTTTTATGGACATATGGACTGTAATAATATTTACATCTGACTTTATCTAGTTCATCGTTTATTTAAAAAGTATAGCTGTCTTTCTAGATAAAACATGGAAATATATTAATAAGTTTGAAAGGCATTTAACATTAATTATATATGTTTAAAATATAGTAGGTAAATATTAACTTTATATTTTAGTTGTAGTTCAAAAAAATTTCTGATTTATATATATATTAAAAAAAGACTCCATACTCCTTGCTCAGATAGGAAAGAATGCAGAACTCTGTTTCGCGTATTGATTGTGTTCCTGCCACTATACTGGAAACTAATCCATGAGCCCAAAAAGTACTCTCTCCAAAGAAACTGGCCCTTTTGTTAAGATATCTTTTACTTGGCGCAGCAATGTTTCCAAATTAATCTCTAGTTTTATTACATTATTAACCAGCTTATCTTACATGATTCCTTTTCTCTCTATAGTTTTTTCAATGCCATCATCCCCGAAGTATCACTGAAATTTAAAGATTAGCAACAAAAGATTGCATGCCCAACATCTTTCCCTCCTCACAGGCACATACACTTTCATTTCACCCATGAATTTATTCAAAAAGTTGACAAAGTCTAGATCAAGAGGGAGAGCAGCAAAAGGATCATCATTATTAGGGCCTTAATGAAATTAGCAGCTAAGCAAGGAAATGAGCCTGGAAGAAAAATAGTTGATGGTATGTGAAGAATGTAGATATCCTGTGAGATTAATGTACCTACCTTGCCTTCTCTTCAGTCTCTGATTTCTCCTGGTGATTTATCCCCAATTCAGGTAAATCGAGAGTTGTTGTCAAAATGCATTCTAACATTAAAACAGGGGAGGGTCTTTTTCCCTTCTACACATTAAAAACTGAAAAAAATCAATTTTTTTCTCCTGACATTTTTCTTCATCATATAAAAATTTTTAATTTTTTCTATATAATTATTTGTTATCAAGAAATTTTAAAAGGTTGAATTGAAATAATTTTACAATATTGTTTTAAAATTTAGTGCAGAACTGAAAATGACTCCTATATAAAATTAGTAGTATTAAAATTTGTATAGGCTTAAAATATTCATATTACAAATAATCTTCCAATTTTTTAAGCTAAAAGATCTCCATCAAGATAGAGATAATAGGAAATTACCAAAATAAATTGTTCATAAATGTTATGATTTACATACTATTTCACTGCACAAATTTACTTATTTTTTATTTTGTAATGAATATATAATAAAGATACTGACATTTTGAGGTTTGACTTTGAAAATTATTACCTTTACAGTTTAGACCACTGTATTTTACAGTTTGAAACTACTTGTTGCTTAGAATATTCCTTTTTTAAAAAGATTTTATTTATTTACTCAAGAGCAAGGGAGAGCATGAGGTGGGGTGGGGGGAGAGGGAGAAACAGGCTCTCCACTGAGCAGGGAGCCCTCCATGGGACTCAATCCCGCCAACCTGGGATCATGACCTGAGCTTATGGCGGACATTTAACTGACTGAGCCACCTAGGAACCCTTGCCTAGAATATTCTTAACAGATTTAGGAATTCAGGTGTAGAAATTTTTTTTCATTTCTATCTCTGTATTTCTGTCATTTTGGTTCATTAACTGGTTGTACCTGTGCCTGGTTATACAAGAGCTGGTTGTGTTCTTTGAATAAGTTGCTTCCTTAAAAGAAACACCCAGACGTTTTGTCCTATTTCATACTAGTAGAACCATGACTAGTGCTGATTGCTGAGCATTGTTTTTCTTTACTTAATTGTGTAATATTTGTGCTAAAAATTGTAATGTAGTAGAGGGAGAAAGTTGGGAAAGATGAGATCAAATAAAGAAGAAAATTATAACTGAATATATAAAGAACGTTTGGTTTAGATTTAACCTGTAAAAATCCAAACGTGAAAAAGGAAGCATACAGGTTAGCAAAAGGAAACACTGTAATGTAGATGCTATTAGAATTTCGATCCTAGAAACATTTGATACTGATGTTTGAGTGATCTCATGATTTTGTTTAGGTTTGTGTAGTTTTAAAAATATTTATGCATTATGAATAATGCAGAGGTGTATTTAATGAATAAATATGAATAATGATGGATGGCTGTGACTGGCAAACTTTTTCTGTATGTGTCAGATGATAACTATTTTCAGTTATGTGGGCTGTAATAGTATCTGTCTCAACTACTCAACTCTGCTTTTTTGCAAAAACAACCATAGACAGTTATATAACAGAATGTGTGGATTTGTCTCAATAAAGCTTTATTTATAAAAACAGGCAGTGGGGTAGGGTGACTTCTGGGTCATAGTTTACTGACCTCTGACGTAGAGCATAATCCTCAGATAAAATGCAAATATCATAGTATAATGTTTTAGTGGGAAAGCTATTATTTACTGACCATTGAAAATTCAGTAGTTAGGGCTTAAGATAAACTCATTATTTCCTATTAAACAAGAACTTGAATTTTTAGAATTTTAGAAATTTAGAAATTTAGAATTTTAATTTTAGAACAATTTCATTGAACATTGTGGTCATTATGTTCTATTAGAAGATAATGTAACTTTTCACATTCAGCCATGCTAATTTTTTGTAGCATTTGACATGTCTAGTGTTGAAATTGTATTAATTTTGAGAGGGTAAGTAGAATGCTAGGTAGTCATCTTTCTCCATTTTACCAAGGTGAACAACAGCATTAGTTGTATTTATTTCTACTAGCAATGAATATGTGTACAGAGGAATTTAAAATATGGTACCATATGTAATCGCTCAATTTAGTTGTAAATATAACAATAAATATTTGATATTTGTATTCCAAAAACTGTAAAAAATGGGTAAAAGCAATCAAAAATGGTCTAAATAAATGGAGACTATACCATGTTTATGGGTTGGAGACTCAACGTAATAAAGGTAACACTTGCTCCCAAGTTGATACTTAGATGTATCACAGTTTCTCTCAAAATCCTACCAAAACTTTTTGTAGTTATAAAAACTATTTTTAAAAAAATTCACAAGGGATACTTAAAACACTTTTGAAAGAATCATTATATATTACACACAGTAACCATGACTCTGTGGTATCTTAGAGAGGCTTAGTTGATGGAACAGAACAAAAACACAGAAATGGATCCCCCCCAAAATACACAATTTTTTCCCCCACATACGTCATAAGCAGTTCACATAAACAGGGTAATGCTAGGTTTTCTTTATAGTTCTCTGTTGAAAAAAATTATGATACAAAGCTCGACTTAGGAATATGTCCTTCCCATTTCTCAGTATAAGTAATAGATCACAGATAAGTATGGAAATCTCATTTTCATCAAAACAAACATGTTTCCCATCACCAGTCAGATTCAGACATAATCTTTTTGGAGTTAGGATTCAATATTAAAGTATATGGATTTGGGCACAATATAAATCTGTATTTTAATCTGGGTTCTACCACTTACTAGATAGGACCTCACAATTTCTTCATTATGAAAAGGTATTAATTATGCTTATTTAACAGGGAGTTTGTGAAAATTAGGATAAGTAATCTGTTTAAAGCTCATTAGATGGAGAAGAGGCTCTTGATGTTTCCTTCATTTAGTTCTTTTTGAAACTGTTTATTCAGAACTGTGTCATGATAGAGTAATTTTCCCATTTATAAAATAATCTGCCATATTCAGAATTCTAAAATAGGATATTTGAGGCAAATTTATTTATAATGGGTGATTTATTTTGATGGCAAAGATTTACATGGTACAGTCTTTTTGTCTGCAATCCCAGTGGGATTGGCATAGTGGTGGTCTGTTTTCTGCTCTGAGATCTCATATGAATATACTAATTCCCATTAGGAGTAACATTTGTGTATTGCTGTTGTAGTATTGTCATGCAAGAAAAGTTTAGATTCGTAGACAACTATCATATGTTCTCCCTGATACGAGGAAGTGGAGATGCAACGTGGGCGGTTTGTGGTAGGAAAAGAATAAATGAAAGAAGGTGGGATCAGGAAGGAGACAAATCATAAGAGACTCTTAATCTCACAAAACAAACTGAGGGTTGCTGAGGGGAGGAGGGGTTAGGAGAGGGTGGTGGGATTATGGATATTGGGGAGGGTATGTGCTATGGTGAGTGCTGTAAAGTGTGTAAACCTGGCAATTCACAGACCTGTAACCTTGGGGCTAATAATACATTATATGTTTATTAAAATATTTTAAAAATTATTTAAAAAATAAATAAATAAACTAAAAAAAAGGAAAAGTTTAGATTATTGTAAGTAACATTTCAGTGGACACTTTAAGGAAAAATGTATACACATGCAATATTAGTGAATACCCTTAACTTAATATTCATTGAAGAGGCAGGACTTTTTGGAATTTTAGCTTTGCCTGGACTATTTAAAGTCTTATGTGGCATAGAAAATAAATTACAAAATAATTTCTATAAATTAGAACAATGTTTTTAACTTTAGTACCCAGGGAAAAAATTTAAACTTAGTATTCAGTTAGATCAATCTTTGGTTTTGGAAAGAGGAATTATTTTTGTTGTTGTTGATTTTTTAGAGTTAGTGTTTCTATGACTAGTCAGTTGAACCCTTTCTTTTATTCTCTATATATTATATAAGTTGGTCTTTAGTGAAAGCAGGAGTTGTAGAAAAAAAAAATGAAGAGAGGCAAAGAACATGGATCCAGCTACAAATTGCATAATCACTTTGTGATTTTAAGTTGATCATTTTGGTCAACCATCCAAAACAGTTTGTTTAGAATTTAATTCAGGGTCAGGTATGGTTTCATTTGTCTGTTAAGAAAAATAGCAGTGACTGATATGTCTGGCTTTCCTCATAGTTTCATAATCATGAAAGAAGAGCAATATTTTCTGTCAAAAATGATGATAAAGTCTTAATTTTAGTTTATATTTCCTTACCATTATCAGAATGTGGAGTTAATGGACTTGGAAAAATTAATTTTTCCTTTGTCTCATACTACTGAACATACTGTAGTATTCTGAGGAGGCTTTTATGTATTTTCCTATACAGTGTACCAAGAAAATGGTGTGGTTTTTTTTTTTTTTTGGAAATTTACACTCACTTATATTTGTTGTCAAAAATCAGAATAGGAAAATTGATGACTTTTATTGTGAAATTTAATTCTAGCCAAACTTCTGAATATATTAAACATAATTCTTAGTTGAGACTCTGAAATTTAGTGTAAATCTATGTAATTAGCTTAGTTCACATGCAAGCCTGATTAGTGTATCAGTAAGTTCTATTCTAGCAAAGAAAAATGTTTTTTAAGTTATAATCACTACAGTATTTTATTTTATTCTTTGATTCCAGATATTTTAGAAAACAAATCATAACGTGATTCCTAAATGAAAATTCTGGAAGTTTGGTATAAAGAGTTTATTTCCTTAAGTCATTTCTGCTCAAACCAGTACTGAGCTAGGGCTTTTACAGAGAAATCTTACCAGTTTTTTATTAAAATGTTTCCTTAGGCATCTGCTAGGAATATATATTTATTTTATAAAGTAGAATATGCATAATTTCTAGTGTATGAAATATATACACACATACATATATATGTATGTATGTATGTATGTATATATATATTATTTGGGCAGAGTTACCCTATATTTTTATATATATATATATATATATATATATATATATATTATTTGGGCAGAGTTACCCTAATGAAAAAAATAAACATTAGTCTAAATATTTGATATTTAATCTTAATCATATGTAATTTATAAAAGGAATACCTCTTCTAAGAACTTGGCTTCTAATAAAATAATTAAATAAAAATTTTAAATATATTATTTTGTGTTTCAATTTTACATTGTATTTTCATTTAATTTTAATAATTTCCTTTTCTTGTACTTTTTTGATCTGTTGTCTGTTTTGTCTAATGCATGTCCAGGGTTCTAAGGTTAGTATTATTACTTAAGTAATTTTCAGGTTTTCAGTTTTAAGTTTTATTTTTGCTTATTTATAAAATTTTTGACTTGGTTATATTTTGAGTTTCCATACCATCTATAGACATATCTTTGGTATATTTTAAATATTCATTAAAAAGATTTTTCTCTCAATGCATTGATGAATTATCATCTTATTCACAATAACCTTTAGGCTAAACTATTGTAATATAATGAAAACAAATTTCAGTCATACATACAGCCAGATGTTAATTGATTCCAATGAAAGGAAATTGGATGGGATGTATATTATTTTAAGATTTAATAATAATCTTATGTGAGTGATCTTTATTGTTAAATATATGTTATAATGTTTATATAATACTTCATAAAAATATAAATTACTTTTATATGAAATTAATTAAGAACTCCCTTTTTGGGTTTTGTGTTAAGAATGCTTTTTATTTTAAAATTTTATTTTGTTTAGTCAAAAATAACAGTTTGGCTAATAACATGGCTGATTAATAATTTTGTTAGTAATTTCTGCTATAATTCAGTCATTTTAAAAATGAAAGCATATTTTGAAGGTTAGACCTAGTAGACCACAAAAGACATGAAAATAAGTCTGTTAACTAATAAAGTGATAACTAATAAATCTTATAATTTGAGTAATTCAAAACAATTAATTTCTTTGAGAATACATCTACAGATATTCTAGAATTCTAGTATTTTTGAAAAATTGTTGAGAATATTTGATACACCTAAGCAATGGCCAGATCTTCCAGTCCATTATGAGACACTTTTTTATTAACTGAGATTTAAAAGAGTTCTTGTGTGTTTTTTTTTTTTTTTTGCTTTTTAATATAAACTATTGTGTTGTCATCACAGATTTTTAATTTGTGCTATGAAATAATGCTGTATATCAATGAGGTTCTAGGAAATAAGGAATCTGTAGTTAAGAAATCCAAGTAACGAATTACTTCGTTAGACCATAGATACTGAATCGGCATATTATAAATCAACAGTTGAAAACAGGTTTTTGTCTGTTTTCAAGCTCATTTTAGAGAGAATGGTTTTAACACTATTTGCTGTTAAATAGAAGGAAGAAAGGTTGTTTCATTTTATACTCCATTTAAAATTGAGTTTAGTTATTATATAGTGCTTGCAGTAGTCACCTATCATTTTTATTACCCATCTTGTGCTCAAGAAGTGTTTTAAGAAGTGTTTTGTTGTTGTTGTTTTTCAGTCAGTGTTTTCTGCTGACATTTCCATTTTAATGGGAGCCAGTAATATGTTTAGATAGAATGATGGGCATAAACAATATCAAAATGGAACATTAAATAGGAATCGATACCTATAATATATGCTTACCTTATAGTTGAATTTATCAGTGGGTGAAGAAATAAGATTAATCAATATGGCTAGTGTGCCGATTTTCAGAAAATTTAAGCAGTAGTATTTTTTATTTATAAAGCACTTCTTAATTTTCTCTGCTCCTTGTGGCATTGAGAAAATGAGGCCTAGTTATAATGAATGAAAATAATCAAAATGTTGTATAATACAGAATGAAAATTAAAATAAGAAATGTTGCTGTTGCTTATAAAATACAAAGTTACACATCCCCAGAAATAGTTTCTAATATTTCCTTTGAAAGCAAGAAATTATCTTTTATCATGAACAATACTTTAGTGAAAGTATAGTTGTACCTAACTAAATTGTTACTGATTCTTCTTGTTGCTAGTATCTTAATTGTCACAAATTAATATCTTTAGAGGAATTTAATGATCTTGGTTATTTTTACCCTAGTATTATATGTGTGAGATACCTAGTGGCTTAGTTTATTCTGAAATGGGTAAGAAATTATGTATTCTCATTTGACAGTCATCTCATTTTGATGCTGATTGGAAGTGCCATATATCTCTACTATTACTCATCATGCATTTATACTAAAGAGAAATTAAAGCATGTCTTTTAATAAATGAGAGTGAAGATTTTAGCAAAGTATCAATTTTATCTCTTTATTAATAAAATAAGACAAAAGTAGTACAAATAAAGCTATATAATTATTCCTAGATGTTTTTGTGAAATGACCTTAAGTTTGGAATATAGCTTTTACAAATGATAACATTTAAATTTTAACCTTCATCTTAAAAATGGACTTTTCCTTTTTTCAAGGATAATTCATAGGTAAACTGGTTAAATTTGACAACCAGCTCTTTTGATATGTAGAATTAGCTTATAATTTATTTTGTTTAGAAAATATACTAGATATGCTGAATTACTGTTTACCAATAGCTTGTATGTGTATGTATTATATTTCCAAATTTTAAGCAAGACTTAATTCTTCTACTTTTTTAAAGACGGAATTGGAAAATATTGAAGTGACACAAGGCATGTCAGCTGAGACAGCAGTAACTTTCCTCAGCCGATTGATGGCAATGGTTGATGTACTTGTATTTGCCAGCTCTCTAAATTTTAGTGAGATTGAAGCTGAAAAAAACATGTCTTCTGGAGGTTTAATGAGACAGTGCCTGAGGCTAGGTAAGTTTGTTAAGAATAATGGGGCATATTAAATAATTACCTACAATTAGTTTTTGATGTTCTTTGGTGTGTAAATTATTGATGAAACAAGTTAATGATTAAGAGATTACCTTGTAATTCTTGACAGTTACTAACTTAAAAATATTGTGGCATCATCACATTGGAGATTTCATGAAATAGATCATCTTTAATGGATTATAATTTGAAATGAAGTCAAATATATATTGAATTGTTTCAAAATCAAAAGTGCTATAACATTTTTTCATTGACATGATTTTAATGTAAATCCACTTAGGACTCCTGTTTTGGTACTAATGTAGTGTACCATAGTTGATAGTTGTCCTGACCCACAAATATGTCAGAAGACCAGTGACATAGTTTTTATACACAGAATGCCAAAGGATAAAGCTGACTATGCCAGTGTCACTGTTTCTCAGAGTAAGCAGTTAACACTAACAAACATTACTATACCTATACTGTTCATTTACGATCCCGTGTCACAAAGAAAAATTAGCACTGAAAACTCTTAGTAAATTTAATCCATCTCTTTACATCCATTCTTCTATAGCTTACCTTTCTTTTTTTTTTTTTTTAAAGATTTTATTTATTTATTTGACAGAGATCACAGGTAGGCAGAGAGGCAAGCAGAGAGAGAGAGGAGGAAGCAGGCTCCCTGCTGAGCAGAGAGCCCGATGCAGGGCTCGATCCCAGGACCCTGGGATCATGACCTGAGCCGAAGGCAGAGGCTTTAACCCACTGAGCCACCCAGGTGCCCTATATAGCCTACCTTTCTTAAAGGAGAAATTTTTGTATACTACTTAGACTTTATAAGGGACCAGAAAGCAATTGTTTTTATCCTAGCCTTGGAGCAGGAGTACAACACAAGAAAGTAAGGCATTAAATAGGAAGGACATTTCTGATGTGTACTCTTTTTAAACATAACTTTTAAAATTATATACGAATCTACACATGTATAGTTTCAGATAAATTGTTCTGATCCAAGGTAGGAATAATAACTTGCTTTAAGAATGATGGAATGAAACCTACTTGTTTTCTTTTGCATTTTTTAAAGTCGGGCAGGTTAAGTGGAATCACTTCATACTCACTATAATGGAGAGACTGATCACATTGAGATCTCTCTGACAACCAGTAGGTGTGGGGTAATTTACTGTGGCCAGTATGGACATATCCTTTGATAATTAACAATAGCGGACAGTGAACTCTGAAACAGAGAAATGTTTAAAATACCTCAGTATCTTAAAACTAGCATTTATTTGGTTATTCTGAGCTTTTATTTCTGAATATATTTCAAAGTAATTTCATTTTTATCCCAATATTTCCTAGCTGATTTGCTTTTTTGTCATCTACAGGAAAGTTTTATAAGTGAATAATAATGAAGCAATAATATATCAATATGTGCTGTCTACTGTTCTAAGCACTTTATAAAAATATCAATTCCATAAATCCCCACAGCAATCCCGTAAGGAGGTTACTATGTTTATATTCATTTTACTTATGAGGAAACTGAGGCACACGTAGCTTAAGCTGCTGGCCCAAGATCACACAGCTCATAAGGGTCAGAGCCAAGAGTAAAATTCAGGTGGTCAGATTCCAGAACTTGTAATGTTTATTACTATATGAATAGGACTTCTTAAAATAAGTAAATAAGTGAAAAGCTTATATGTATGGAATGCTTATTGACAAGGCTGTCGACTTTCCCATCATGCAGAAAGGTGGGTTGGAACTTGTGAGATGGACTGCATGGTGGTGTTCTGTCACTTCCTGAAATAGGGAGCTGTGCTCCGTAGAGTCACCAAGTAGTCATGCTACTAAAGAAGTCTTACCAATCAAAACAGTTTATCAAATGTGAATATGAAGTTTCAAAAAATTTTTGTTTATCTGTGAAATTCAGAATTTTAAATGATGGAGGGAGATAGAATAAGGAAGGCATATAGTGGGAACTTCAGTAATATTCTGTTCCTGCGATTGATTGGTAGTGTATGGGTATGTTGTTTTTGTTTTTGTTTTTTAACTATACATGTTTTAAATGTACTTTTCATTACTGTATTTCATAATTTAAAAAATATTTTATCTAGGAATAATGAATGGAGAAAATGGAAAGAAAGAAAAAAAGTTAGCAACTCTTTTCAACATGTCAGAGTCAAGCATTTATATTAATAATATGCTTTTGGTTTTTAAATAGTTTGTTGTGTTGCTGTGAGAAACTGTTTAGAATGTCGGCAGAGACAGAGAGATAGGGGGAGCAAATCTTCCCATGGCAGTAGTAAACCTCAGGAAGTTCCCCAAAGTGTGACCGCCACAGCAGCTTCAAAGGTAATAAAGCATTTTCTATGTTCAATATCATGTACTCTAAAATTTGTTTAAGTGTGAGAGAAAAGTAACATGGTATTTGTAATGAAAGAGCAAACATTTGGTAATTGGACAACTGTAGGCTTCTTTGATGCTGGCTTTTCTTCTTCATAATTGTGTTACCAAGATTATTTAACCTCTCTGAGACTTGCATTCTTTATTAAATGAAGGTACTAATAATTTCTACTTCATAGGGTTTTTTATAAGGATATCAGTGTACATAGTTCTGAAAGTTCTTAGTTATTACTATTTTTCATAGTTAAATGTACTTTCACAGAGCTCAATATGTGGATTATGCTTTTTAAGTGGATATGTTTTTGGTGATGGATACTCCCATAATATTAAACACATATATTGAATGCCCAGGAAATGAGTGAATAGTCTATTTTGGAATATACCAGTAATTCTCATTTTAAATTAGCTCTTTATCACAAGTTTAATTAACCCTTTGCATCACATCCAGAGTTTTATCATGACTTTTTTAACATGACTTTTATGGTCCTCCATGACTGACGCTGGCTTACTTCTCCAACTGCAACTTGTATTCCCTTTCCCATTGTTTTTGCCATTTTAGTCACATGATAGACTTTATTTAGTTCATCAGAGGTTTTTTTTTGTTTTGGGTTTTGGTTTTTTTTTGCCTTCAGACTTTTTCATAGTTTCCCTTTACTTGAAGGGTCCATCCTTACTTTTCATCCAGTTAAATTTCATTCAGCTCTTGGCGTCAGCTTAAGTGCTACTTTTTGGGAAAATGTTTTCAGATAGCCTTATAACCACCCCAATCTAAGGTTTCCTCTATTTGATATTTTCATAAAACTGTGTGTGTATCATATCACACACTACACTTGTAATTAGATGTTTGATACTGAGAAACGTTTTTTCTGCTCAGTAAGCGAAGACATGAAATATAAGTTTAATTCATTTAAATATTTCTATGGCTTCAAACTTCTGTAACTTTCAAACAGAACAACCACATATTTAATATATCTATATTGTAGCCTCTTTTTCACGTCTATCAGAAAACATTTCTACAATAATCAGACCATATTTTATTGTTAACAAGTCTCCAAAGGGTTCTCCATTGCTTAGAAAATGAAATATGAACATTTCAGCAAGAATGCCTCATGTTATGTGTAGGCGTAGTAGATTGTAAGTTACTTGAGGGCATGTGCATATCTTCCACATCTTTGGAATTCCAGAGCATGTATGTACAGCACTGGCAGTACTTTGTTAAGAGAGCACTAACTCTAGAATCAAAGAAGTCTGAATTTTTATGCTGGCTCTACCCCATAACTAGTTTTGTGACCCGAAACAAATTCCTTAGTCTCCTGTGCCTCAGTTTTCCAGTCTTTAAAATGGATGCAAATATTAATTTACAAGGCGTTTATATGAACTAAATGAAAAACAGTAATTAAAGTTCTTAGTTAATTCCTGACACACAGTGAACTTTCAATTAATACTAATTTTCCTCTATTGGGTCTATATACTCATGAAATGAATAAATAAATTAGTATTTTTGAGAACTTTGATCTTAAAGGAATCTGTAGCTAATTCACTAGATAATAGGGAATTTTTCAACACTGTCAAACCAACTATTTTTCTGATTACAGAACATGGAGAGAAAGTCCAACATGAAGGAATTTTGTGGTAATTTAGTTGAGCTAGTCACTATCTCTTTAGAAAGAACCTTGGCAACAAGAAATGGTTAATAAGTGATAGATACAGAAATATTAGAGGAAAAGTGGACTTTGTAAGAAAACACATTTCAAGAAAGGGAGTCAGTGGACCTAGCAAATGAGGGTTTTCTTTTATCTCCCTGTGTTTATGCATTTTTATGTGACTTTAGTAAGTAAACCATGGATAATTTTGATGTAATACTAATCCGTGTAGACTTGTAAGAGTCATACATCTTCATTGGGCCCCACTTTCTATACTTTGTAAAAAGGAGTAATAATATAAGCTTTACCCTAAATTCAATTATGGTTGTAAAAACACTTTTTAAAATGTAAAATGATACATATAAGTTAAAGTATTCATATATTTCTTCATCTAAGCTGTAAAATGTGTTCTTTTCATCTCTGCTGTAAACAATGTGTTATTTTCTTTAATCATCTTGTGATAAATATTATTATTAACTTATCATTTAAATCATATAGCTGATGTCCAGAGAGGTTAATATCTCACCTAAAGTCATATGGCTGGTAAGTTGTGGAATTATAATGGAAACCAAATAACTTAGCCATGTTCTTTTCACTATCCTGTGCTGCAGAGGAATCAAACATCTTATTAAGAGTGAAATATCATAATTGAAGTGTGTAGAAGATTTAAAAGGAAGCTTATTTATTTTTATTAGGGTAACAAGTTACTCTGTTTGCAGGAATTGTATTTGGTACTCTATATGACCTAATTTAATCCAAACAATTCTTAAAATATTGTATAAGTAATGAAGTACTAGACTGAATTTCAGGGAGCCTGGCTCTTTGACCAGTTTGCTGTGTGGTACATTACTTAAAATTTGTCAGTTTTTGTATCTTCAGCTTTAAAAAGGATTTTTGGTGGTTATGACCTTTTATGTTTTTCAGCTTTAATATTAAAGCTTGATTTTTGTTTGCCTTTTTTAGCTTTTCATAGATATAACATATTTATATGTATAAAATCTCATGTAGTATAATATAGTAATCTCATATGTTGTAAAGGCATGATGGATAAATGAATCAAGTGACTCAAAGAGATCTATTAAGTAGATATTGGAAAAGTGAGGCTCAGAAAATTTTAGTAACAAGTCCAAGGCTACACAGCAGAGTTTAAGCTCAAACTCTCAGAAGTCCAAGATCCGTCTCTTTTCCACCTCAGTCTACTTTTCTGAGTCTGTTGTGGTAGCTGTGGTGTTGAAAAACAAGAACCCTACAAGTAAGTGAAACTGTGACAAGAGTAGAGAGGAGAACAGAAAAAGTGTCTTGTAATAGAATGATATTGTCAATAAATGTTACTCAGTGATAGGGAGGTAAAGACCATGGCTCATGAAATACCTGAAGATACTAGAAATTACTCTCCTTTCTGCATTATGCTATTTTCTTTTTAACAATTCTCTTTCTTTTTTAAGACCCCATTAGAAAGTGTTCCAGGTAACCTTTCTCCTATTAAAGATCCTGATAGACTTCTTCAGGATGTTGATATTAATCGTCTTCGTGCCGTCGTCTTTCGGGATGTGGTAAGTTATACCTGCTTGATTTCCCAGGGAAAAAAATCTTCCACTGTCATTTGTGTAAAATAATTTAAATTTTATAAGAAAGCTGAAATTACAGGGGAGCCTGGGTGGCTCAGTGGGTTAAAACCTCTGCCTTCAGCTCAGGTCATGAACGCAGGGTCCTAGGATCGGGCCTCGCAACAGGCTCTCTGCTCAGCAGGGAGCCTGCTTCCTCCTCTCTCTCTTCCTGCCTCTCTGCCTACTTGTGATTTCTATCTCTCAAATAAATAAATAAAATCTTTAAAAAAAAAAAAAGAAAGCTGAAATTACAACTAAATGTCCTAATGTCAGGAATTAGAGGTTTAGAACATACTTCTGATTGTAGAATGATTGAGTTTTTGCTTTCTCTGAAAGCTCATTGATAGATCTCATTTTTTTTAGATGATGTGAAATTTTGATTTAGTTCTGTGTATACTAAGACTAGGGATAACCTTGAAAAATTATGATTCACTTTGTGTTGAATCACCTACATTTTTTCTTTTGTATTCCTTGCTCCATTTCTAGGTACTATTTTGTTATTATCAATGTGCCTTGTAGTATGGATGAAAGGGAATAATTTACTAAGGTGAAAGGCAATTACTTTTTTGAGGGGCAGCAATTTACTTTTGAAAGAAGATCTACATTTTAAAAATAATAGGTATTTATGAGAATTTGAGTTACAAAAGTAGATTTGTAAAGCTTAAGGAAAAGATAACTTATGGAAATAGTTTCTTGGAACACCCAGCTATATGATCACTTATTCAAGTGAAGATAAGATTGGACTTTTCACAAATCATGTAGAGATGTATATAGTATTTCGCAGCAGATTCAATATTGACATTACTCCTTAACATAGTTATTATTTTCCAGCTACTTTGCATTCTGTTTTTCTTATTTTAATTGATGATTTATGAAACAGAAGAAAGTTTATTTAATTATTTTAAGTATGTTCCATGTCCAATATGGGGCTTGAATTCATGAACCTGAGATCAAGAGTAAGAAAGTCTGTATTTTAAATTTATATTTAACAATAAATTGGATGAGTACTTTGTACTTTAGGAAGTAGCTAAAGCATATGTAAGTCACACAGCATAATACTGCATGGTAAGTAGATGCAACAAAAAATTTTCACTCTCTTTAATATGTATCTTTTCTTATAAATTACTAGAAAAATTATAAACATACCAACAGAAAATTAGATAGTGGGCATAAACTATAAAAGATAAGGTAACAAATAAATGATGAAGTCAGGATTACTAATAGTCAAAGGAATGCAAATTAAAATAAGTGAGATATTTTTAGTATTAGATAAATAAAAAATTTTAAATAATAATACCCAGCATTGCAAGGGTGCATTGAAACATGTTCTGTTATATAGCACTGGTAGATGTTTAAATTGGATAAACTTTCTAAATAGTTAGTTAGCATTATGTGTTAAAACTCTTACAAATATTGACACCCTGTGAGATGTCCTATGACCTTTTGGTTCTACCCAGAAGTAATTTGACTTCATGTGCTCATCAAAGATGCCTACAGAAAGGTTGGCAATGTTGCAAATATCTCACAAAGTTTCAGCTTAGTAGATCATAGTCTATTCATTGTGTGGGACACTATGCAGCCATAAAACAGTATTTGCGAGGGAAATTTTGTGGCATAGAGAAATGGTCATGATATATTTTAAGGGAAAGCATCAGTACACAAAAGTTACTTATATTACACAAATACTACATTTTTATGTTGAGTGTATGTACATGTACATGTGTGCCTTTAAAAATAGAAGACTAGAGGGGCGCCTGAGTGGCTCAGTTGTTAAGCATCTGCCTTCAGCTCAGGTCAGGATCCCAGTGTCCTGGGATTGAGTCCCATATCAGGCTCCCTGTTCTGCAGAGATCCTGCTTCTCCCTCTGCAGCATCTCTGTGCTTGTGTTCCCTCTCTCCCTCTCTTCTCTGTCATGAATGAATGAAATCTTAAAAAAAAAAAAAAGACTAGAAAAAGTATACCAAGTGCTACTAATGATTATCTCCAGGTAAACAATTTTTATTTGGTATCTTAGTCTTTTTACTTTTTTGTGTTTTCAAAAGTTCTGTTGTAAACCCATATTTCTTTTGTAATTAATAAATAATAAAGTAACTTTTTAAAAATGGAAATAAAATGCATGACAGTATAAAAATCATGATGTGAGAGTCTTACAACAATCTGGACTCTAATCCAGACTTGGAAAAAAAAATCACTAACAGGTCTATCATTTAGAAATTATAACTATTCACCCTGAAACAATATGCTGTAGAAAGAATGTTTTTCAAATGAAGAATGATTAAAACATGGAGCATATCCTCATCTCCAAGAGGCACACTCAGATCTAACATAGAAGGGTTTATGTTAAGTGTAACATTATGTTTAAATTGTTAGTGAATTCTGCCTTGGTTATTATGGTAGATTATGATAATATTTTCTAAGACTTCTGGATGTTAAATATGTTGGATAACTCAGCAATGGTGCCTAGCTTTCTTCCTGAAGGATGGGAATTAAGTGTTCCCAGAGGTACCTTCCAAATACCATTAAGGTAATATAACTTGTGTTCCTTGAGTTTATAATGTGTTTTAGACAATTAACATGTATTATCATAAGCTTCCATTTAAGAGTTAAGAGAAACTTAAGACTCAGAAATGTTAAGATCACCCAGGTAGTATGAGGTGGTGAGAACTTTAAGGTAGACCTTTCCAAAGTATTCTTTTTTTTACCACCATATTTCATAGATTCTGAAATACCTTTTTCACTTTTGTTTATTTATTATTTATTTATTTATTAAGTTTTTGTTTAGATTCTTAGTTTAATATTAGTTTCAGGTGTACAATATAGTGATCCAACACTTCTCTACAGCACCTAGTAGAGTGCACAATGAGTGCGCTCCTCCCATCACCTGTTGGCTTTTGACAGTTGATATATTTTAGAGTCAATTGCAGATATCATGCTAAGAATTCTACTTGGCTTTGAAAATTTTGTGAATCATCAGTCATTTTTAATTGCCTTGATTTTACAAACAAATGAGATCAAAAATTATGTTTTTAAGGAAAAATATGTGTACATTTTATATACATGCCTATAATATGTAATAAATGACTATATATCTTGCTTTTGTTTATTTTCTGTTTTGAAGACATTTGCTGACTTAAACTCACATGAACTGTTTAAATCTAGGCCAAAGCTTTACATGGCAAAATTTGTTATGTGTAAGAAATAAAATTAGACTTATCATCATTGTTAAATAAAATAAAATAAAAATCAACATTGTTTTCAGTGTTTCCCCAGTAAACTAAAATTTGAAAGCAAATACATTATTCTTCTATACTTGTCCCTTAAATACAAAATTATATAAACTGAAATAATTTTAACCCTTAAAATTTGAAAAAAAAGTTTTTAACATCCTAGTTGAAGTTTAAAAAATTTTTTTTGTAAAGATTTTATTTATTGGAGCTCCTGGGTGGCTCAGTGGGTTAAAGCCTCTGGCTTTGGCTCAGGTCATGGTCCCAGGGTCCTGGGATCGAGCCCCACATCAGGCTCTCTGCTCAGCGGGAAGCCTGCTTCTCCCTCTCTCTCTCTGCCTGCCTCTCTGCCTGCTTGTGATTTCTGTCAAATAAATAAATAAAATCTTAAAAAAGAAAAAAAGAGGCTTTAATCCACTGAGCCACCCAGGAGCCCGAAGCTTTAAAATTTTTAAAGGATTTAAGAGTTAATTATATTATTGATTCAAGATTGAATAGTGGAGGGACCCATTTCTTTAGCAGATGGGAGAAACATAAGAGTTTATGTCTTCATAATAATAAAATATATAGGCAAGCAATTAATTTGTATAAAAATTTAGTTCTCCAGATGTTGTACTTCATTTTTAAAGAAAGAGCTGGGAATAAGCAGCACAATTGGTTTGCAGATCTGGATTTGAAAAGAAAAGTCAGCTGTTTTCATGTCATACATATGGGAGATTTTAGCTTGGCTAGGACACTTCACAATATCTGTTGTTTGCAACTCGGCAGCTTTGTAGTTAACATGCATTCATTCCACACATGCTTTTTAATTGCCTCGCATTGAGTTTCCAGTGGTAGAAATGTAAATGTTGTAGAATATCACAGTCTATCACAGTTTGAGCTGTGTTTGAATTTATTCCTGGTCAGTATCTTTGTCGATAGGATTGCACCTCATTTTCCTTTATAATAAATAATTTAAGTATTTTATTTTGTCCCTTCTCTGTATATTTATCCCATCAGCATTATAGTGAACAGAGTATGCATTTCAAACACTTTATAAGAAACTATAGGAAAGCTGTCACCCTCAGAATATGAAATACTAAATTTATAATATTTTAGAACAAATTTAATCTGTTTTGGTATTTTTCTGTACTAATACCATTTCACAGTATTAAATTATTACTATATATTTCTTGTTTGCTTTCTTTTCTGACAAAAGACAAAAGGCACATACATTCTGAATCTTGTTTGCATTTTACTAAATGAAGTAAAAATATAAAGTGCCTTTAATGGAGTTGCTACACTTTAATGCATATTCGCTTTCCATATTCATATCATTCTATTTTTTATCTGTTATCTGGGGGACACAGTAATGACTTGCAGTTCTGGTTTGAAGGATCTACCTTTACCTAGCTTAGAAAAAGGGTATTATAACCATTTACATTTGATGCCTTCGATCCAGGCTAGTTTCAAAGTAGTATTAGAGGTTATGTTTGCTTCTTTATCAATTTTTCCCTTATGATATAGTTATCTAGGCTTTCAAGGTTGCATACAACTCTTTATAGTTTACAAAGTTTACTTAGAGAGTTATTTTTTCTACTAGACTGCAGTCTGCTTTTCTTTCTTTCTTTTTTTTTTTTAAGATTTATTAGAAAAAGAAAGAGAAGGGGTGTGGGTGGGGGCAAAGGAAGAGGGCCAAAGAGAATCTCAGGTAGACTCCCCTGTGAGGGTGGAGTCCAAGACCCTGAGACCATGACTGAGCTGAAATTAAGAGTCAGACGTTCAACCAGCTGAGCCACCCAGGTGCCCCTGCATTCTGCTTTTTTGAAACTATTCTCTCTGTATCCTAACTTCACCAGTTGTTTTCATACATTTTACCAATTTGTTGCACTGGAAAAACTCCCATTTTGTCATGAGCTTTTGAAGTTCAAAGTCTCAAATATTGGCAGTGTTTTAGAGATCATTTTCCCAGTGTGGGCCTGTCACTTATTTTTATCTATTTAAGTAGTCAGAAGTTGGATTAGCATTTCTTAAGCTGCCATATCACACTTCCAGCTCCTGTTGAGCTTGTATAAAGTTTATGTTTTCTGTTCCCCCATTGTTTGTTTCCCCTATTTTGTACTTGTACAGTATTTTAAGGTAGTAATATGATAGAATTGTATATGTATCTCAATTATAATTTTATTCTATTCATTTTTAAAATTATAACATTTGGAACTATTGATTTTTATCCAGATATTATTCTTTCAGCCTTCTGCTTTCTGTATATTTTATAAAAATACCTACTTTATTGTTATGGACGTAACAGACAGTGATGGTGACAAGAACAAAGAATAAAATTTTGTGGCCTATTCAGCAAAATTTTAAGGTTCTCATTTTTTGAAATTAAATTTCAATCTGTGACTCATGATATATTTCTGGAATTTTATATTTATACCTATAAGATACTAATTAAATAACAATGTATACTTAAAAGTTTTAGTAAAAGTTAAATGTCATGTTTTGCCTCCATAAAGAAAATGAAATAGTAGTTTCTTGTACACTGATAACTTTAAAAATTTGAATGTCAGAACTGCCTTTTTATTTTACACAGGATGATAGCAAGCAGGCACAGTTCTTAGCTCTAGCTGTTGTTTACTTCATTTCGGTTCTGATGGTTTCCAAGTACCGTGACATATTAGAACCCCAGCGAGAGACTGCAAGAACTGGAAGCCAACAAGGTAGAAACATCAGACAAGAAATAAATTCGCCAACAAGTACAGGTACTATTTTTTTCTTAGTTATTTGAATTTTTATCATCATTCATCTCCTTTTCGTTTTATTTTTACACCCAGTTTTAAACTAGTCCTACTGATGATCACCTTAAGTATTTATAAGTAGGTGGTATGTAAATACCAATTTAATACTCTTTAATTCCACAAAAATGTGTGAATTTCTACGATATTTGCTATATTCTCATTTTATCAGTGCTGTTTGGGTTTTAGTGTTTTCCATATATTAATACAAGTCATTTACTATTTAAGATGCAAATAACTGATACATTTTAAATATACTACTTTTTAACTATTATGAACATGAAAGTAGGAGATTCTTATACAGTAGTTCAAGACCAAGAATAAGCCAAAATATAAATTATTACCGCCAAGTTTAAAGATAGCTACTTTCTTGCTGGCTTATTCTCTCTCTCTCTCTCTCTTTCTCTGTATTTCTTTTGCTCTTTATAGTTATTTAAATATCTAAATATTCTGTCAGAGATTCATAATAAGCCAACATACATTCTAAACTTTATACCAAAGTTCCTTTAAATAAAACTAAAGACTTAAAGACAACAATGAACCATCTTGGATCATATTATCTCTCTTATTTAGAGAAGGTGTTCATGTTGTGGGAGTTCTTGCATTATCAGCTTTGCCTACTCTGCTTGAAAATAATAAATATATTTTCTGGTAGCTAGTATTTTAATATCACAGGGTGCCTTCTATCAGTTGCATTTCCTGCCATGTGTTTATATCAAGATTGTTTCTTGGTTTTTTGCAATGTATCCTTGGTAACCTAGTGGTTATTTCATATGCCACTGGACAAATTTGTAGCTGAAATTGTCTTTCCTAAATAAATGTATATGACATATAAGTAAAATGGATATTTTAAAAAGTGAGTAGAAATTAGTGGTCAAATCTCTGCATCTTGTTTTCCCTGAGCATATCATATCTCCTTTACCTTGCTTTTGTGGAAATATGGATTATGTTTTAACTATAATACTTTATTGTTGCATGCAGTATTTACTTTGAACACATAAACATGATGTTACTTCATCATAGTATACTTTTAACTTTATTCTTCAAATTAAACATTATCCTACCATTCCAGTTTATGTCTTAAAACACCACTTAAAACACTAAGACTCTATTATGTTAATCAACTTTTGCTTCATTTTTAATGCATTCGTATCAGCTTTATATGTATAAAACAAGCAATACTGTAGTCAGCCTTCCAGTTCTGATTTTGTATGTGTATGTCTTCCTGTATGTTGCCAAAATTACTCTACTTAACAAGTGTCTGATTTCTCCTTTCTCTTAATACATAGCCTTTTTCCTTTCCCCAGAGATGCAGTCTTTATTGCTAGTACTGTTTGCATGTTGCAATAATACAGAGTTGTCATGGATCTCCAGTGGACCATGTTGCAGGTTGTTACATGCTGGCTCAAATTTGATTCCATGATTTTCTCTACAGTTGTGGTCATACCATCTATCCCTCATCCAAGTTTGAACCATGGATTCCTTGCCAAGTTAATTCCTGAGCAGAGCTTTGCCCACTCATTTTACAAAGGTAATATTGACCTCATCTCCTGACCTGTTTGGGTATTTGTATTTCATTAATTGTTCTACAATAAATATCCATAATGTAATTGTTTATAAACAAGTATTCACTTCAGGTTTCATGGAGATATGATATGTTGTATTTACATTTGGCTCTTGAAAGCAAAATACAGTTTTTATATTTGTATTTCTTTATATCATCTGCAAATTAAGGATATTTAATTATATTTTTAAGAATATTCACAGTGGTAGCATTCACTAGAGATTGCAGAAGAGTCACACCTTAGTAGTGGGACTAAAATAGCCCTGAAAGGAAGGCTGCTGTAGACTCACAAGAAAAAAAAAACTTAAAAACAAGCCTTGAAAATATTAAATTGATCTCTAAGTTACTTTACTTTCTGTCAGAGCAAAGTTCTACCTCTCTTTAAAGGACTACATAAAGTTCTTCAACAAACAACATAAAATTCAATGTTAAGCATTCAATAAAAAAAAATTATTAAACATGAGAAGAATCAGGAAAATGTGATATATAAGCAAGGGGAAAAACTACTTCAATAGAAACAGATTCAGAAATGACAGATGGCAGACTTGCCAGATAAGAACATTAAAACAGCTATTATAAGTATGTTTAAAATGTTTTTCAGTTTAAAAGAAATAGTGAATGTAATGAGGGGAAAAAAAAGGAATTTTTTTTTTTTTAAAGAATCAGTTGGAGTTTATAGAGATAAATAATAAAATAGCTGATATGATGTCTCTGGGTAAGGTTGACATAGGATTATTCTCTGCAAAACAGAGGATTGTAGTAAGCCGAATTCTGCTCTCCCTGTGCCACCCCACCCAAGATGTTCCCGTGTACACACCCTGCATGATTCCTGGGAATATCTTACTCCTGCGACTATGTTGTATTACATGGCACAGTTGCTTTAGAAAGTTTTAAGTTTTAAGTTTAGAAAGTTTAAAGTTTTAAGAGAAAGTGATTGTCCATATCCATGACCTAATAACCTAAGACCATAAAGGCAGAGCGTTTTCTCTTACTGGTTATGAAAAGGAAGTCAGAGAGACTGAGAGTGTGAAAGTGATTTGACTTGAAGTAAGTTCTTTGTTGCTGAGATGAAGGTGACTGCAGTTCAGAGACCTAAAATCACCTTGTATGAGCTTGAGAGCACTACGTGGCTGGCAGTCAGCAAGTAAGTGGGGGGACTTAGCCCACAGCAACAAAGAACGGAATTCCTCCAGTAACTTGAATGAGTTTAAAGAGGACCCTGCACTCCAGATGATACCCTAGTTCAGTGTTTTCTCTATATTGGCTAATGATATGGAAGACCAATTTATAGAACACATAAAGCAGTGAACTATTTTCTGTTACATCTTGGTTGAAGGCAGAGATTTTTTTTCAATAAATGTGCAACATTTGAACATCATGATGAAATAAAGGAAAAATTCTTTTCAGCTTTATTGCTTACAAATATCTAGCTATGAACTAAGAAGAATTAGATTAAATTAGATTAGATTAAAAATCTGGAGGGTTTTGTGTGCGTGTGTGTAGTGGTGTTCCACAGACTTAGCTATAGTGCCTGGAAAATATTCTAGAATAGTTACCCAGATTAAGGAGCCTGTATCAGAATATCAATGTACTTCTTTCTTTATCAAAGAAATCTTGTGAAAACAACATTAGCTCAACTGCACAGTGTTCTTACTGGCATAATAAAATTTTGAATTACTTTAAGACTGTTGTGGTGAATTTGCTATTTTCTTTCCTGTGTAGTAATGTGGAAGATGATTATAAATAACTGGTACGGTGTTCTATGGTGTGATGGGTATTGAAAGTCAAAAAATCTTGTTGATGATATTGGAACAAGAGTCAACTCTTGGTGTTTACTCTTACTGAGTAAGAATCCAGTTTGATTTCGTTCTTTAAAGACTAGTAGAACTGGTTCTTGGTCAGACCTGTAAAATATTTTTAATGAATTCAGTAGTTATAAATGGGGAATGATTGCAACATGTTTTTTTAGTAGCAGAAAAGCTCAAAGGACAAAAAGTTAGAATCTTAGAAGTGATTTATGACTTTTTATTACTTAAAAATTATTATTTAATATAATTATCAAGAAATTATCTTGATCTGTAAGGATGATTTTGATTTTGATCATCCTTGAAAATTTATCTCCTGACATTTTATGTATTTGATAGAATGTTTTGTGTTTAATTTTCCACCAGAAGAAAATTCATATGTAAGAGATTCACCAAATTGGAATTCATTGCTTTCATTGAAATATAATTTGTATTTGATTATAACAATACAAGATAAGTTACTGGAATTGGGCATTGATGAGCATTGAGGAAAATTTTTAAGACACAGCATTTCTCTTTTCATTTTGGATAAAAGCTTAAAATGAATATTCCGAGCTTTCTGAGTTTTCATTCCATGAACATACCTCTGTGAAACTATTTCCTCTACTCTGCACGATATTAAAATAAAACAAAAACAGCTTAGCTATATGTTATTCCCATGAGTGGCATTATTGCCAGTTCAACTTGGATTAGATAAGTTAACAAGCAAAAAGCTCTCACTGTCACATTATCGCCTTAAATATTTATATTCCCAGTGTTTGTACAAAACATTTATATAGGAATGTATTTTAGAGAATCACTCTTCTGCTTAAAACTTTGTTTGTTTATGATTTGTGATGGGAAAAAGTCACAAGTATAATAACATTTGTATATATTGGTCACCTATACACATACTTTCAGTGAACAGCATGATGAACAGTTTTATAATTATTTTCTTTTCCCAATGTTATCTTTGTTCTGATCAAATTGAAATTTATTTTTTCTAGAGAGTCAAAAACATTTGGGTTTTTGTTTTGTGTACTTAATTTTTAAAATTATTTTAAATTCATTTTCAGAATGTCAGTCAGTGATGGATTTTTAAAAAGGTGAATTTTCACAGATAGTTTGAGAAGCACTGATTTGGAATACTCTTCAACTCCTTCACATTTTACTTTCTCCTTTCAGCTCATTATTGAGCTTTTTGGAAAGTTCTTAACTAGCTCTCGGGCCTCTCTCTCTCTCTTTTTTTTTTTTTAAATCTTTGATAGTCCCTCAGTTCAAAGTCTCATCTCTTTAGCATTGCCATAGTTTCTTCTTTGGCTTTCTTTTCTTTAGTCATTTAGTCTGTAACTGATGACAGTAAAAAGTAACACTAATGTATATAATAAAATAATGAAACATACTTTATATTTAATATTATACATTCTTATAATAAATATTTTATAATATACAATATAACAAATATAATTAAGCAGTGTTTCTTTCTAAAAGTTTCTAAAGGCTTCTTATAATTTAGAGAACAAAATTAAAATGTCTTACAGTGGCATACTACTTTAGTTCTAATTTACCTGGATTATACAATTGCTTCCAAAGTAGTTACCTCTTTTTTTACTGATCTTTATTTGATTTATTGCAATTTTGCTAAAATTTGTTTTAAAATGTAAGTGATATTGGTTCTTTTTTTTTTTTTAATTTTTTGGTAGCATTTAGAGTAAAAATATCACATAGACTTCTCCATTCCTTAATAATTACAAGTACTGTCCTGCCTCTTGATCTTTGTATTTTGTTTCTGGTTTTTAGTTTGCTTTCTTCCCTATTTTTTGCACGACTGGTGCATTTTCATCCTTCAGGTGTCTCCCTGAAGGTGCCCACCTCACAGAGGTCTTCCCTGATTTCTGTAGCTGAGTAGCTTCCTCCACATGACCAGCCTGTTCTCTACCACTACATCTTCATTTCCTTTTTTGCACTGACACAATTTATGTATTTGTTTAGTTGCTTATTGAATATGTACTTCAAGAGCATAGTCCCTGAGACCTAGCATGGTGCTCAGAACTTAATATATCAAATATTTGTTAGTAAATGAGTAAGCCAGTGAGAAAGCTAACCAGTTTTTTAAAAATAAAATGTATTTTATGATAGCCATAAAATGTATTTTATTAGGGGCGCCTGGGTGGCGCAGTGGGTTAAAGCCTCTGCCTTCGGCTCGGGTCATGGTCCCGGTGTCCTGGGATCGAGCCCCGCATCGGGCTCTCTGCTCGGCGGGGAGCCTGCTTCCTCCTCTCTCTCTGCCTGCCTCTCTGCTTACTTGTGGTCTCTGTCTGTCAAATAAATAAATAAAATCTTTAAAAAAAAATGTATTTTATTTTCAAACTTTTTAAAAATAGGGACAAGAAACTTTTATTGATAACTTAATCTAGAAGCTGTAGAAGCTTTCTGTTAATCATTTCAATTTAGGTTTAATAAGAATAAAGTTAATACTTAGGTGAACTTAAAAATAAGTATGTTGGTTTTCATCTAACAATTTGTTATTAGGGAAAAGAATTAACACTGTAAATAAAATAGTTAAAATAATATAGTACTGCTAAAAGAATCTGTACCCCTGGGGATAAAAATATATGTTTATAAAAAATAAAAATTAAAAAAAAAAAAAAGAAGAGGCGTATGGCATGATTGGTCTCTAAATAAGCTGGAATTTGTATGAATGTTTCCTCTAGTATATTACATATAGTATCCTATATATTAGTATATAGTACTGTATATGTTATATAGCATATTATAAATGCAACTTTTCTAGTCAAATGGAAGTATCATTTGGCAAATGGCAACCATTTGAAAAAGTTCATTTATATCCTTATCTATTATGCCAGATCTACTTCACGTGCATTAAATTTAAAGGTAAAAATGAAACTGACCATAATTTATGACAATTAAAGTTAATATTTGTATAAAAAGGTATTTTAAATTGTAACATCAAAAACTAAAGTTTAAAGTAGAAGATATGACTAAATCAAAGTTTTATATATTTCCATGTCTGAAAATATCAACCAAATTTCAAACAAATGCTAACAAGAGAACTTTTATATGTATGTGATGAAAGTTAATAGCCTTAATGAAGAGAAAGCTCTTAAAGATCAATTAAAAGAATGTATCACGCTAAGGGAAACATGTAGAAAGCATCAAAAGAGTTAACAGAAGAAAATCATTGTATAGTACAGATAAGGAAAATATATTTAAATCTAATAACCAAATTTATATTGAAGGAAGAATATACTTTGATCCTGTGTGGCTCAGTCAGTTAAACATCCAACTCTTGGTTTCTGGCTCAGGTCATCATATCAAGGTCGTGAAGTAGAGCTCCACATTAGACTACCCTGCTGGAGATTCTGTCTGCCCATCTTCCTCCCCTCCGTGTGTGTGTGTGTGTGTGTGTGTGTAATAAAAAACTTCAAATATATATATATATATATATATATATATATGTATCTCATAATTTGTAATTTGGACAAAATTCTGAAGGGTTAGAATGCAAAGATGTGCTCTTTACATTGCATAAAAATATTTATAACCCTTACGCTAGTAATTTTACATTTAGAATTGTATCTTAAGGAAACAATTAAGGTTATGCCAATAATTTGTATAGAAATATATTTACCATTAAGTTTTTATTGTATGTTTAGAAATAAAGTTAATATTTTTTAAGTAAATTATTACATTCATATCAACTGCAGACTTTTTCAGTATTACAAATTTATTTTCTCTTGCTTTTGAAATCATTTTTAATGTATCCATTGTAATCCATTATGTGGATGCATTATAATTTCTAAGTACTCTAAAACACCATCATCATAATACTTATAGAGCTTTTATTGGTACTGATGTTGCATAATATATATTGTATTTATTTATAGGTAAAAATCATGCACAGGTATTCCTAGCAAATATTTCTTAGTTTTACATCAACTTTTTGAAATAAGTGTCTGTTTTTGGTATTAATATATGTACCAACAAAAGCCTCTCCCTCCTCTTTCTTCCTTTTCTTCCATGTCTAATTTACTCTTTCTTTCTTTATGATTCCTTTATTATATATTTGTTGAATAAATGAATGGTTTCCTATTACATCCTAGTTGCTGGGAATATATAATAATGAACAAAGAGTCCATGTCTTTATGAAACTAATATTCTTGCAAGGTAGATACATTTATAGAAACCACACACTTAAACATATAATTGCAAGTTGCTGCATTCTATGAATAAAATTACAGACTGTTATAAGAAACTACAAAATAAGAAACCTAATTTGATTTGTGGGTTGGGGATGACTTTTCACAGAAGAGACATTTAAAACAGCAACAAAAAGATGAGTTCAGGGACATCTGGATGGCTCGGTCAGTCAAGTATCTGCCTTAAGGCTCAGATCATGGTCCCAGGGTCCTGGAATCGAGTCCCCTATTAGGTTTCTTGCTCAGTGGGGAGCCTGCTTCTCCCTCTTCCTGCTGCTCTCCCTGCTTGTGCTCTGTTTCTCTGACAAATAAATAAAATCTTCATTTTAAGTCTAATACGGATTTGGCCAGGCTAAAATCAAGGCTTCCCCAATACTGCATGCCTCTCTGGAGGCTGTTGAGAAGAATCCATTTTCTTCGCCTTTTAGCTTCTAGAGACCACCCATAATCCTTGACCCCTGGCTTTCTTGCTTCTCCCTCCATCCTTAAAACCTGGAACAATGAATCTTTTAGATTGTTTTTCTGTAGTGACATCCTCCTCTGAGCACAGCGAGGAAGGCATTTCTTCTTCTGAGCACAGCGAGGAAGGGTTTTCTTCCTCTGTGGACTCATCAGATTAGATTGAGCCCACCTGGATTATCCAGGATGGTCTTCCCTTTGCAAAGCCCTTCCATTTAATGTCTTTCTTGCTGTATAAGGTGACAGTCATAGGTTATGAGAGTTAGGGCATGGACATCTTTAAGGGGAGTGTTCACTATTTTGTCTACTGTAAGTATCATAATCTGCTTATAATTTTACAAGAGCATTTTGGGTATAATGAGGGAATATATTAAAGAGGGCAATGAGGGAATCTGTATAAACCAATTGGAGGCTGTTGCTCTTTAGGTAAGTGATGCTATTGCTTAGCACAAAGTTGTGGTGGCAGTGGAGGTTGAAGAGGAAGATAAATTAGACATACCTTGGAAGTAAAAGTGAAAGTATCTGGTAATAGATTGGTTGTGGGGCAGAGGGTATACCAAGTTTTCAAAGATAGTGCCTGGCTATCTGTCTGAAGTTCTGAGACCAAATGGCCATTTATCAAAGCAAACAATACTGTTAAGAAAGGTCGAATAGAATGACACTTCTGTTCTCTGCATGTTTTTACATCTAAAGCTAGTCTCTTGTAAGCAGCATATAGATTCTGCAACTGAAGGCAACTTTTAGGCATATATGTTGGCATTTTATTATTAATGTTAATGATTGCCTCCATAATACTACAGAAATACATGGTGTATTTTAATAGGAAAGTAGTGTTTTTATTTGTTTTGTTTTTGTTTTTTAAGAAGAGAAGTGATAAAGAATACTATAGCAAGCTAGGTCAAAGGAAAGGCAAAATTTGTATGTATGAATATTTGATAATTGATACTCTACTCAAAATGTACAAGTTGGAATTGTAAACATCCCTCAGAGGTAGGACTTCTGAAAGAATGCAGTAAGGATCGCCAAAGAACTGCTCCTCCAAAAAACAATGAGAACACTAGCAAAAATTGTCAAAATCACTTTTCCCATTCACTGGAAAGTAACCAAAGGCTTGCAACAATCCAGAGAGCACTAATATAAGAAAAACTATATAAATCTTTATGAGAATAGCAGGCTTTTTGTGATTTAGCTTGCTGTGTTAGTATCCAGTTCTCCTCAGCTCTGTGGTGTCCTTGAAAATCCATATCCAGAAAACTGTGGTAGCTGTGAAAACCAGCAGCATAGCAGCACTGGAAGGAGGTCAGAAAGTCCACTGAGCACTGTATCAGACCTGTCTGGAAGCTCCCTGGTAAAGCTTCGTTCACAGAGTTTGTCATTATTTAACCTGGTCAGAGCTTGCCTAATGAGAAAAGTCCTGGATATTTTTTTGAAATAATCAGCAGCATCTTTTTAAAAAAATATTGGAACTGCCCAAGGTGGCAGTACCAGTTGGGCTAAGTAGGAGCCTTACCAAAAGCCTAAAGGAAAACCTGAGAATGAGATGTCCATACTCTGGGCTGTATTCAGGTCCAGGAAAGACCTGAGAAAGCCCCAGTCACTCATCTCTGGATAACCTTGAAGGCTCTGTTCAAGCAAGAAATGAAGGCTGAGGGAGAGTATTGAAAGCATGCCCTACTGCACATCCAAAGCCTCTGGCAAAGAGTGGAAGATTTTGTTTGTGCAAGATAAGTAAAGCAGTCTCTATCTAGTCATTAGCTGATGACTAAGCTAACTGAACAGAAACTTCTGTGGCTGCAGGTGTTATGGGAATATCAAGAAATATCAAACAAAATTCTATAAAATTTTATGGTAGAATTTTATAAAATTTGTTTGGAAAAGTCAATAAGTAAGCAGAACAACAATGAGCCCTGTGGGAAGGGTCTGATTTCCAAGATATCCACATTATATTTAAAAATTTTCAACAAAAATTTTCTGACGCTTGTAAAGAAAGAGGAAAGGATGGCCAATTCACAGGGGGGAAAAAACAGTCCTTAGAAACTGCCCCTGAGGAAGCCCTGATGTTGGACTGACTAGATAAATATTTTAAACCAGCTGTTGTAAAAATGCTCAAGTAATTAAAGGAACACTTTTCTAAAGAATTAAAATTTGGTAATGTCTCACCAAAGAGTATCAGTAAAGAAATATAGAAAAGAATTCAATAGCAATCTGGAGTTGAAAATTACAATAAATAAGAATTCATTAGAGGGGTTCAACAGAATATTTGAGTTGGCACAAGAAGGAATCAATATACTTGAAGACAGGTCAATTGCTGTTATCTTACTCTGAGGAACAGAATAAAGAGAAGAATGAAGAAAAGTGGAATGAGAAAAGGGGAGAGCCTCAGGGACGTGTGAGACACCATCAAGTGAACCAACATACAAATAATGGGAGGCTAAGAGAAGACAAGAGGCAGAAATGGGAAGAAAGAATTTTTGAAGAAAAAGTGGCCTGATAACTTTCCTAATTTGATGAAAATCATCAGTATGCACATCCAAAAAGCATGTATTCCAACTAAGATAAACTCAAACAGATCTATACATTATAATAAGAACTAATTAGAAATACCTTTTGGCTCCTAATTGTTTCTCCTGAATTATAATTTTGTCTGTTATGGGTATATTCATTGAAAATACCGAATTCCTGAAGTTGTATTCTTATACTTTTAATGTAACAAACAAAATTAAATCATATATAAATAATTGCAAAAAACTACTCAGTGCTTTTGCAGTCTTTGTTGTGTAAAATGAATAATAACAATTTTAAATCTTACATATGGCAGCTTTTTCTTTCTTGGAATTCAGGTTAATTTTTGTGTAACTTGGCATTTGGGGATTTAATATAAAAAATACAAGTTACATATAGTTTTTTATATTTTAAATTACTCTAAGGTGATTTAATTTGCTTAGTATTACAACTTGAGCAAATAATAAGATTTTTAGTGGTATACAAAAAGGAGCTGTATGTTCCTTTTTTTTTTTTTTTTAAAGATTTTATTTTTTATTTGACAGACAGAGATCACAAGCAGGTAGAGAGGCAGGCAGAGAGAGAGAGAGGAGGAAGCAGGCTCCCTGCTGAGCAGAGAGCCCGATGCGGGACTCGATCCCAGGACCCTGAGATCATGACCTGAGCCGAAGGCAGAGGCTTAACCCTCTGAGCCACCCAGGCGCCCTGTATGTTCCTTTAATGTTATTTCTTAAGTAGTTTGGAAAATAGCAATTTGAATAATTTAATAGGTAAGACATTGAAACACTTTATATATACATCACTGTAAAACAAGATTTTTCAAAAAATATTGTGATAAATGAGGTCCCATACAGAAATCATTTCATCTGCTGCAGTTAACCCTATATGTTTTCTAAAATATATTAGATGTACTCATTAGGTTCAATGAAAATCAGTAAGAAAAAGAGGCATCTGGCATCCAGCTCCATGTTTCTTATAAGGTTAAGATCACTCAGACCAGTCATGTTTCTGCTTTGTGTACTAATGTGCCTCTTGCTGTAGAAACTGATGAAGAATGATTGAAAAATTACAAATCCATTGTCATTGATATAACTGGCACAGCTGTAATCATTTGTACTTTCTTGTTCATGCTTAACATCCTATTGAAGTCACTTGGGTTAAATCCTCAGAGTACTTAACTGTCCGAGAGAAGCAGTCTGGAAATGCAATATAAATTATTCAAACTGAAGTTGATGCTATAAACTATGAGCATGCTCTGTAAAAAATATTAATGCGTGATGGGAAGTTAAGGTAGGCTTTGAATTACTGATCTCTTTTTTATTTGCAATTACTATTATAAAATTTTCCAATGGTGTTTATTTTTATTTCTGCATAATATGATAATAAATTATGCTTTGCAGAGTTTATTGATTTGAATAGAATTCTTATTGAAATATCAAAAACTGCTTCATTTTGAAATCATTGATTTACCAGCCTCAGTAAACATAAATTAGAATTATATTACTGTGTAAATATTTTAATGAGTCATTTGAAAATATTCCAATATTCAATTTTAACAAACTTAATTGCATTTTATAATTAAGAGGTCAACATTTATATTGGAGTTTCAAGTATCTAGTAGTGAGTTATAGATTGTCATTGTTCCCTGAGAGTTCATTGAATGGAAAAGCAAAAAAGTATGTAGTTGATGGAAAAATCTTATTATATTGTACCTTGTGGACACTAAATCAAGGATTTTATTTTAGATATCCTGTTTTTAGCAAAATTCTTATATTTCAGGTTCCTATACTACTTATATTTTTGTGTAGTTCTTAATGTAAAACATGCCATAAATAAAGACACTGAAACATCACATTAGGATAAAGTGAAACCCTTGGCCAAATCTGTAAATCAGCCAAGTTCAGACTAGGTGCTAGATTTGACTATATGCCTTTTGAGAATTAAATTCTGAAAGAAAATTTAGCTCATGCTGGTAACCATGCCACTGTGATTTCTTGTTAGAGTTCTTATTTTGTTTCTGCATTTACATTTTCTGTCCTATTGTTGTAGAAGGTATTTAATTTCTATTTAATTGCTATTTAATTTTGTACTGATTTTCTACCACAACTGATTTTTCTCCCCAAATATATAATATATAAATGCAAATGTGCATTAAATAAATTCAGTAATACCTCCAATAGGGGCAGTAACTGCCTTAGCAATTGTTCTCATTCTTTATTCCCAACTTACTTCATCAACTTTTCAAAAGTATCAATTATCATCTCAATTTGAATAATCCCAAAATACATGGCTGTATTTCTTTTGACTCAACAGCTATAAATATTTCAGAAATTCTGCACTCAATTAATTTCAAAATTTAACTCATTGTATTTCTGAACAGGAGCACCTGGATGACTCAGTTGGTTGAGTATCAGTCTCTTGGTTTCAGCTCAAGTCTTGATCTCAGGGTTGTGAGATCAAGCCCCATGTAGGGCTCCATGCTCAGTGGGGAATCTGCTTGAGATTCTCTCCCTCTGCCCCACCCCCATTCTCACATACACATGTGTGCTATCTCTCTCACAAATATATAAATAAATCTTTTTTAAATTTTCTTTTCTTTTTTTAGATTTATTTATTTTAGAGTGAGTAAGCAGGAGGACAGAACGAGAGAGAGGGAGGGAATGAGAAGGAGAAAATCTCAAGCAGACTCCCCACTGAGCATGGAGCCCTGCTCGGGGCTTGATCTCAAAACCCTGAATCATGACCCAAACCAAAACCAAGAATTTGATGCTCAACTGACTGAACCAACCAGGCACTCCCCCTGCCACTATTTCTGAACAAAGTTTCTTATCTTTTGCTTTCTTCCTCACTTAGTGCCATGTCTCCATTGTTTTTCTTAAGCTAGATATTCCAGGAACATCTTCATTCTTTTCCTTCCTTTTTTATCCCAAATGCTATTATTCAAAGTCTTAATTTTCTGTCACAAGGTTTTATAGAAAATCTGAAACTATTACCTTACCTCTTACCTTTTCCTTCTCCAGTGCTTTGCCAGGAGTATTATTAAAATTATCTGTTTTCTCAAAACTTTCATGTAGTTATCTTAATTTTTAGTCTTGGAACAATTAGGTTTCTAATATGTCTACCTGTTTTTCATGTTGGTCATCTGGTGTTTGAATATTATTGTCTTGTTCTACTGATTAATCTTTCCTGTCAATTCTAACATCCTTGAGCAAACAAATAACACTATTTAAGGAAAATGACAATAAAACACTTAGTTGTGAGAGATGTATATTTTTAGCCAATTCAAATGGATATTGTATATTAAGTTGAATAATATGAAAATGTTATTTTTTTAAAGTGATGTATGTATCTAATACAGTTTGAATCAAAAGGAAAGGAGAATTGAAAGAAAACTTTCTTTTGGAACTTGACAGAATTATTCTGAAATCTGGAAAAATTAATAAATTCACATACTAAGTAAATTTGGATGTCATGACATTACTCTACATTTAAGAAATTAACAAAACTGTCATAGAGTCTAAGAGTCAAGCCCTGTTGCTAAAGAAATTTCCTCCACATTATGTTTAATCCTTTAGCATGTGTGTATAAAACTTTGAAAAAATTATGATCCTACCCCAAAAATAGTATTGCCAAAACAACATTTCTCTGTGTTTTTATTAGAGACTTGACCAAAGGTTTTATGAGATGTTTTGCTGAAATCAAAATAGCCTATTTCCTGTTGGACAGTCTTCTGATTTCCTGTCCTAAAAACATTTCAAAAGAAAGAAACAACCAACCAAAGTAACAAAAATCTAAGGGCAGTTTTATAGAACTTACAGATGTTCATTTTGAAGAGATCTTAGAAATAACTTACTCTGCGCTTCTTGTTTTACAAAGGATAAACTTAAATATAAATCAGAGTAAATCAAGTACCTAACATTGATTAAGTATCTACTTCATATTGGACCTGCAAGTAATTTACCTATAGTATCTTATTTTCTTCTTCCACATCACTTTATTAAGAGCTGTTATCCCTATTATACCTAGATTACATCAATTTTCAAGGTCATGATTTAGAATTTGATAACATTTTATTATATAGGGAACTTCATTGTATTAACGTTTGTATAATGAGAATGATAGGCATATAACATTTTAAAGATGTCTTTCTGTTTTAATTGATAATGTATGTGTATTTCATATCTGTATATATTTTATCTGCTTCAGTTTTCACAAATTGAAATTTATATTTATTCACAAAGAATGAGTATTCCAAAATAATTGTTCTTAAAGGCACATATAGGGGTGCCTGGGTGGCTCCGTGGATTAAGCCACTGCCTTCGGCTCAGGTCATGATCTCAGGGTCCTGAGATTGAGCCCCGCATTGGGCTCTCTGCTCAACAGGGAGCTGGCTTCCTCCTCTCTCTCTGCCTGACCCTCTGCCTACTTATGATCTCTCTCTTTCTGTCAAATAAATAAATAAAATCTTTAAAAATAAAAGGCACATATAAGCTAAATTCTTGAGGATCATTATTTTCTTATTAAAGTATTTATTCTTTTGAAATAATCATTTGGCATGCTTTTTGCTATTAACACTGCAGAATTTTAGGTGTAATATTATGTGATTTTAAAATAATATTTTTAACTAGTTTAAGTATTTTAACTATATATTATATTAATGGTTATTGAAATACCAAAAAGGTATAAAACGACTTTATATTTTTAAGGTAATATTAGAGAAGTATAATAATTTCTCTTACATGTTTGGTAAATGACAAAGGATAAAGGGGAACTTCATATAATAATTATTTGTAAGCTGTTATAAGAAATTGTTGTGAGTACTATTTCTCCACACTTTTAAAGACATCAGTTTTGAAGTGCCACATGGCTTTTAAAAGAAATAGGGTTCTGTTGAGGCTTCCCGAACAAAGTGGCAGATGTACATGGATGATATGTTTCAATCCAGTTGTGTTGTTATGCACATCCACTTAGCAGATTTTTCTTTGTTTCCCACAGGTCTTATTTTCTTTATTCCAATATGTGAGAATATTTTATTAATAATACTGAATTTTCACTTGTGAAGCTTTTTGTTTAAACCAGTTTCTTTTATTACAGAAACTCCTGCTACATTTCCAGACACTATAAAGGAAAAAGAAACACCAACGCCTGGTGAAGATATTCAGCTAGAAAGTTCCATTCCACATACAGATTCAGGAATTGGAGAGGAGCAAGTGGCTAGCATCCTGAATGGGGCAGAATTGGAGACGGGCACAGGCCCTGATGCCATGAGTGAACTGTTATCCACTTTGTCATCTGAAGTGAAAAAATCACAGGAAAGCTTAACTGAGAACCCCAGTGAACTGTTGAAACCTGCACCATCCATATCTAGCATTAGTCAAACCAAAGGCATCAATGTCAAGGAGATCTTGAAAAGTCTTGTGGCTGCCCCAGTTGAAATTGCAGAATGTGGACCTGAACCTATTCCATACCCAGACCCAACATTGAAGAGAGAAGCGCAAGCTATTCTTCCTATGCAGTTTCATTCCTTTGACAGGTGGGTACCAAACTTACTATTCATAGTGCTCTAAACACAGAAGGAAAACTAGAGTTTATTTTTAAAAATATTAGAAGGAGCTCAAAAACCTTATATTTAGTAATATAAGTATTACTAAAATACAAAATTACTAAAATGCTAAAATACAAAGAATATCAAATATCAATTTATATCAATATATATCAATTTATATCAATATAAAAACCAGATCTCATAGTAAAGCACTTAAATAATACATCTCAAAAAAGATGTTTCAATATGGTATGCAAGACAGCATGTTAAATTCAGAATAGGGAAATGCAGATTCTGATTATAATCCATCATCAGTGACTACACTACCTTGAGGAAGTACTTCTGTCTTTTTGGATTTAATTGTTTCATGGATAAAATGGGGGAGGGATAGGTCCTATCTCTCTGGTCTAATCTGGCTCTAAAGTTCCTATATCATAATACTAAAAACTGTAATAATTGCTGGAGACCAAAGAAGCTTCCTTTAAGTAATAAAATTCAAATTCGAGTTTTAAATCCAAGGATGGAAAAAATTTGAAAATGTGCATTATCATCTGAATATATGTGTGGAATTTTCAAAATCAATGTAAAAGCCATATTTTGAGGCATGTGTTTGAAAGTAAATATTGTTGAAAGGCATTTTAAGTTTCTAAACTATAAGGTGGCTCATATATCTGCACTCAAATGTTAAATCATACAAGGGTTTTAAGTTGAGGACCACCAGACTTTATTCTGTTCCATTATATATGCCATAAAAATGATAGTCCACAGAAGCAGGATAAAACATTTTAGAACCTAAGAATTTGTTCATGTAATTTATCCTACTATTTAAAAACTTATACAGCATAAGAAACAATATTTGAGGTTAGTCATAATTACTAATAGTACTTAACATTGATACTGGGACTAATATTTACATATTAGCATGTAAACTAAAGAATGTGTTTACCATCTGAATTAAATTGTGGTTGAAGTTAAAAACACTTTCCCCACCCAAAATTTATATGTGTGTGTAAGAATTGTAAACAATTGTTTTTTAGAGAGAAAAATTCAAGTTAGAAAATCAAATGGTTCTTAAAACGGAGTGTCAAAAATAAACACATAATCAAAATGTACTAGCTATTCTGTTTTGTTTTTCCAAGATAGCCATACTGCTTTGTACATTTTTTAGTATTAAGGGTTAGAGGTATGGCAGTAAAGGCATTTTCAGTTAGGCAGATTATCTTTTTTATATATAGATATTAATTAAACTTTTACCTTTAAAGATTTTAATACCTGTCCTACAGATACTTCTTGAACATTTTATTGTGAAAATATAAATAGCATCAGTCATCATGTTGATATAAAGATGGATAAAAACAGTGTTTTCTACATTGAACTTAGAGAGTGGTAAATGGAGATGAAATGTTTGCAAAAATTGTCACACAAGTTAAAATGTGTTAAGTCTCAGAATTTTAAAAAACTGAAAAAAGGAGGGTTAGAATGTAGGAAAATATTTTTTCTAACAGTTTGTGTTAATATTATATTTGGATATTCATTCATATAGTTTCTTGGATGTTGCTTATGTCATCTCAGATTGATGTCCTCTATTTCACGTATTCAGTTTATGTCTCCTGGATATATGTGCATCTTTCTTTATAAGTGTATGTAAACATGTGTATGTAAGTATCTGTAATTGTATATATTTATAAAAATGTTACAGTAATTTAACTTAGGATCATAAAAATTTTGTGTTCCACTTACTTTTCAATTATATATTTAAATTTTGTTAGAATACAAAACAAATAAATACAGAGAATTATTCTGATTTGCATAAGAGAATCCAGTGAAATAAAAATTCAACATTTTTTGTTTTAATTTGAATTATTCTTAGAACAATGTTTTCATTAAAACAACAAAAGTGCCAATATTCACAGCTACTCAAAATTTATTACACTTTAGTGAATATTGCTTTAAAAAAAATAGAACTTTCCATTTGTTCCTTGTAGCATTTGTGCAAAGTGCAGTGGGAGTGGGATCATTATTCTAAATTGCATAAGTAGAAATGAAATCGAGGCACACAAAGCATACTTCAGTTCTTTTTAGGAAAAGGGTCTCTAGTGTAGTTAATATATGCAGTAGCTCAAGTACTATCAAATGTAAATGATGAGGTGATATTGATGAAAGGAGGGGATTGAGGTCTCAGGGGGCGCTGATGACGGATTGAACAGAAGCGGCCTTGCACTGCACGTAACTCAAGTCTGTCGTCTTCACTGCTCAAAGCCATAATGGGAGGTGGCAGTCTGAAATGAGTTGCCACGGCAAAGAGTATTATTTTTGAAATGCTTTCACACAAATCACTAGGCCCTGCATACAACTTAGTTTCATGCTTTAATGTCATCAGGAGGCACAAATTGGTGTGTCTAATTGTTTGCCACCTGCCAGCAAAATGAGCTGCCAGCCAGCCAGACGGGTTTGATTGTCTGTCAGCCATTCAATAGATTGAGAGTGACAACATCAAAAATTTAACTTCAAACTCTAGAGCTTTGAGCAGCTTTTCAGAGGCATCATCCCCACAAGTGCTTCTGGACAACTGCATTTTTCAATTATACTTCCAATATATTGCTACCATTTGCCTTATCTGTCTTAAGGTAGCTATAATTACATTATGAAGTATATAAACATATTTCTGAAGCACTAAAATCTGAAATCCAAGTTATGACATGTCTTTTAACATCAGATTGAATTCCTTGAAAATAGGATCCAAGATGACAGGACTCAGAAACAAAGTCCTGATGACTACCAGTTTCAAACACAGAATTATCATGGGTCTTACTCTACCAATAATATATTTTTCATTTTTACCTTTAGTTGAAAAATAGCTACAGTCTTAGTTGCTCCTTTCTCTGTAACTAAATCATGCTTCCTGATAATAGTGCTCAATGCCAATGGAGATCACCTAGGATTTTACTTTTGTTAACCAACAGTTTATTGGTTTTATTCTAAGCATGCTAACAATGTATTCTTTATACTCATTCTATACAGCAAATTTGAAAATAGCTTCCTAAAACAACTGATGTAATTTGAGTTATGTTAACTTGTGTTCCACATAGGGTGTTTCTCCCCACTTGGGATGGAGCATTTATGAATTTCAGTTGTGAGATTTATAATATTTTCTTTAGTTAAATTACAACCTCAATTTTAGAAACATTTAGACTTACCTAAAATAAAACTTTTCTGTCAGTATTATTTTCTCACAATGTATTATGAAATACTGTATAAATAGTCTTATTAACATATCTGGAAAGTACTGATGCTTTTTCCTCCATTTCTTCCAGTCATCACTTGTGCAGATTTTCATAAATGTCTGATTACACTGAGTGGCCCTAACAAATTCGTTTTTATGATTGCAAAGCACTGAAAATGCTAGCAATTCACTGGTACTATTCTATAGTGAGGAAACACTGTATGTAGAGAAAATACAGTTAGGAAATGATAACATTATCATGGTTTTATTTTGGAGAGAAGTGCTTAATAATCTCATCATAGAACACATAAGCCAAATTGCGAAGTTCCCCAGCAATGCAATCTCTTTTGATAGATTTAAATATAGATTTATAATTTATAAAATACTCTAGCTGAGCTATATTTTTTATACATTAGTACCTGTGTAACTTTTAGGTTGGTGTAATGCTTTTCTCTAAAACCACCAATTAAGTTTTATCCTATCTTTTATGTTAAGATTGTAATCTTATATGTCCACATGATTTTATTTTTGGACATTTTGGTATATATTTGTGATTTAGGTCAGTCTTAATTCCCCAGGGATTTCTAAGCTATTTCTCCGCACCTCCCCCCCACGCCTTAGTTTGGACAAAAGATGGGGGGGGCAATATGCTTCTTCCTTTTAACTGTTACTGTGTTTTGGAAAATTATTTTATGTCTGGGATATAACAAAAAACTCACAATTGTGTTGCTTCTCTGGATAACAAACATCGATCTTTCATGATTTATATTTCATCTCTTTTGATTTTACAATCCCACTTATATTTGAATCACTGGGTTTGATAAGTTCAGGCAGAATGTTCTGTATATTTTTCCATTCAAACCTAATTTCCTCACTTTCAAGTGTTTTATTCTCTGAATAAGAAAATCTCTAAAATAAAATTTGTAAATATTATAGGACTAAAAAAGCAATATAGATAGCCTTTATATTATTAAACTTAAAGAATAAGATTCGGGTAGCTATTTTCTCTCTAGCTTTCTAATATTAACATTTTTAACATTAATGCTAAGGATGACAATTTAGGGAAAATAATAAAGAAATGTTTGATATACGTGATGGAATCTACCTACATTGATTAAAGATTATTAAAAATTACAGTTACTGCTGAGGACTTCCATTTCTCTTCCTTTATTAATTTTTGTGAAGTGTTTTGCTTGTATCACTTAAAGGATGAACAAGTAATTGTAAGCCAAACTGATTAAAAGTCTGCCAACCTTTACATTTCAAGGTATCTATGAAGTCTAGGCACTGAAATTCCAGCTTTCATTATGCTCCCAAGTGTCCTGGGTATAGTATTTTAAGGCCAGTTGCCGGAAGATGCAGTTTTGACTAAGCATGATGGTATCCTAATGTCCCTAATGTTACCTTTGTCTCTCCTGGCATTTTCACAGACAAGTCAGTGAACTGAAAAAGTATCTCTCTTTAAGGAGTAGATTAATGAAATACTCAATTATTTCTTATACATATTTTTTCATTGGTATTCTAAATATTTTACAAAATAAAGACATATAAAACATGAAAATGTCATAGCAGTAGCCTTGTGATATCTGATGAGCTGCAATAAATTGTAGTGTCAGCCTAAAGTCAGTAGCATTGTTTCTTTCCTAAGCTTCAATTTTTTCTTTCCAGATAAATGTTTAGCATTTATATAAGCCTTGCTAGGGAAGAGTGTTAATCTGGAAATTAGGAGAATTGGTCATTAATAATGGATCTCAATAATAATAATAATGGATTACAAAATTAGTTGTGTGATATTACTTTTATTCTCTTTGGCTTTGTCAGCATATAAAATAATGCATTATTCCTTAAAAGTCCCATAAAGTTCCAAACCCTATCATAAATGAAATGATCTTGTAATGAGTCTTAAAAAAGTAGCAGATAGCTATTTTTGAACTTGGTTAAAAGACCTGAGTTCCAGAAAAGATAGGACATGTCCATTCCCAAAGCTATCAGCTCACTTTAGGACAAAGAATCTCAAGTGGATTCTTTGTCTTATCTCCTAATTGGCCTCACTATTTCCAGGTCTCCACCACCCCAGCCAGTGTATCTTCCACATTTCTGCCAGAGTCATTTTTCTTAAATGCAAAACTGATAAAAATTCTGAAATAATTTTTGCTTATTACAAAATATATTACAAAACAAAAGATGATGAACTTCTTAGTTTGAAACGTCCTTACCTTTTATCAGTGATAAGGATGTATTTTCAGTTCCTTCAATCTACTATGTTTTTTCCTATGTCTTTGCCTCACTAAGGCTTTATTACTGAACTTTTTCTCCTCTTGGCTAATTCCTATTGTGCTACTTTTAGATTCAGCTCACTGTTCCCAGATAATGCACATCCATTGTGTTCCTGAAAGATCCTGTGCATAACTTTGATCAAAGCAGTTATTGAAATATATTGCACAGTTGATTTGTTGGTTTCTTGTATTTCCTTCAGGTATCTCTAAGGCATTGGTTATATCTTACTTTCTTTTTATCCCTCAAACTTGTCAGGGAAGTTGTATTCCTTTAACCTGTCAGTGCTCAATAAGTGTTACAGAAAAGAGAGAGGGAGCAGAAAGAAGAAAGGGATTCTTTTAGGGTGTCACAAACAATTGCAAAACTCATTTGCCTTGATGAGTCACTATTGAAAAACCCTTATCTTCACTATCTTACTTTATACATAGGCCAAATCTTGAATATACAGATAAACTAAGAATCTTTTTATAAGAGCCACAGAAATAATTAATGGACTCTCCAGGACTCTGTCCTTGAACCACTTCTCCTATCCACTTGAACTCACTTCTTCGGTGATTTCATCCAATTTCCTGCCATTAAATAGCATTTACGTTGATGATTCCCAAATTTATGTCTCAGCCCAGTCCTCTCTCCTCGATTAGAGATTCCTCTATCCAATAGTTTTTTCAATATATTTGGATGATTAATAACTGCTCCAACCATGTTCGCCCCTATCTTAGTTAATGGCAGCTCTGCCCTTCATTCTGCTTAAGGCAAAAATCTTTACATCTTCTTTGACTTTACTCTCACACTCACATCCAGTCTTCCACAAGTGCTGTTTTCTCTGCCTTCTTAATATAGTCAAAATATTGACTATATTTTGCCATTCCGATCCAAACTACATCATTTCTTGCTTGGTTTATTACACTAAACTCCTACTACTTTCCCTTCCCCCATTAAGTGTTTCCTTAATACAACTGCCAGAATGGTCCTCCTTAACCTGAGATCAAATTCCTCCCTTGTTCATAAGGTTTTAGTAGCTTCTGATCCACTGTGAGAAAAAGCCAACGTCTTTACAATGGACTATAAGGACCTATGATCAGAACCCCACTTACCTTGGTCTCACCTCTTACAAGCCTCCACATCTTCTAGACTCAACACTAGCCTTCTTCCTGGTCCCACTACCTGTGACACTCTTTTTTTTTTTTTATTTTTTGCTTTTGCTTTTGCTTTTTTTTTTGCTTTTGCATTTTTTTTATTTTATTATGTTACTCACCATACATTACATCATTAATTTTTGATGTTCCATGTGTTCCATGTGTTCCATGATTCATTGTTTGCATGTAACACCCAGTGCTCCATGCAATGCATGCCCTCCTTAATACCCAAGTCTGGGCTAGCCCATCTCCCCCGCCTGAAACCTTCAGTTTGTTTCCCATAGTCCATAGTCTTTCATGGTTTGTTAAGACCTTACCAGTTTATCCAGTTAGAATGGCCAAAATTGACAAGGCAAGAAACAACATATGTTGGAAAGGATATCGGGAAAGGGGAACTCTATTACACTGTTAGTGAGAATGCAAGCTGGTGCAGCCACATTGGAAAACAGTGTGGAGATTCTTAAAAAAAAAATTAAAAATACAACTATCTGAAGACCCAGCAATTGCACTGCTGGGTATTTACCCCAAAGACACAGATGGGGTAAAAAGAAGGGCCATTGGTATCCCAATAGCAGCAACGTCCACAAGAGCTAAACTGTGGAAAGAGCCAAGATACCCCCTTCAACAGGCAAATGGATAAAGAAGATGTGGTCCCTATACACAATGGAATATTACTCAGCCTTCAGAAAAGATGAAAGCCCAACTTTTGCATACCATGGATGGAACTAGAGGAGATTATGCTGAATTAAATAAGTTAAGCAGAGAAAAACAATTTTCATGTGGTTTCATTTATAATTTGTGGAACAGAAGGAATAGCATGGATGACATTAGGAGAAGGAAACAAACCATGCCTGTGACAGTCTTACACTCTTTCCTGGATATCTTATAGCTTGCTCCTCTTACACCTTCCAGTGTTTCCTCAAATACTACTATTTTTAGTAAGTGTTCTCTAAGCAGTTCTCCTTATTCTTGTCTGTGCTTTATTTTTCTCATAGCACTTTCCATCTCATATACTGTATTAACCCATTCATGTTATTGTATCTTGTGTCTCTCCATATTGGAATATAAGTTCCATGAAGGCAGAGGTTTTGTTTGTTCCATATATTTCTATATGTCAGAATTTAGAACCACACCTCACCTTACTGTCAGAGGCTCAGTAAGTATTTGTTGAATAAATGAACAAATGAATCTCAGATTACAGCCCAAATTTCTGGTTTTGAGATAGGATAAATTCAGTGATGGAAAATTTACATTTATATGTATTATATATCGCTCACTCTATCACAAAACATAGTTAATCACTGAATGGAACATTTTGTTGATGTGAGTTAGATTGAATAATTTCTTGACTTGTGCTGTTTTGATGATAACCTTCACAACCTTAGAGTATGCATGAGTTTTATGTAGTACAGAGGAATAATCTACTTATTTATAGTTTGCTGTCTTAAGGTTATGGAGCAGAATTGTGAAATTGTTTAGGAAAACATGGAAACAATGTTCTTGAGATAGAAAAATGCAGTTGGTAATGTGTGTGTAGTATAGAGGATTCTATGTACGTAACTGTATGAATAGCAGATCTAGAAGGAGAGTGGAATATGTTAATAGTCTATATTGGTGGGTCTTAACTTTTTTGTGGCTGTATTTTTTTTTTAAAGATTTTATTTATTTATTTGACAGAGAGAAATCACAAGTAGTTGGAGAGGCAGGCAGAGAGAGAGAGGAGGAAGCAGGCTCCCTGCCAAGCAGAGAGCTCCATGCGGGACCCGATCCCAGGACCCTGAGATCATGACCCGAGCCGAAGGCAGCGGCTTAACCCACTGAGCCACCCAGGCGCCCCTTGTGGCTGTATTTTTGAAACCCAGATAATTATTTGCTCACCCTAGAAAAAGTGTATGCACTTCAGAATTTTATGTATAGTTTAGCATATTTATGGAATCGAAATGGGTACCCACAATAGTTATGAAGACTCCTAGGTAAGGTTAAGCCTTTTAGTACGGATAGAATAAGTTACCAAGTAGAACATGTTGAGTCACTGAAAGAAGATCTTGTAAGAGCTAAAAGTTCAGTTTTCACATAATATGTTAATCAATGCATATTAATAAATGCAAACTTATGGATTATTTATAAAGTAGATTGTTAGGAAACAGAATGTTTTGATGTGTTAGGGAATGGGCAGTGTTGAAGGAATGATATTAAGGAACAGAATGTACTGTACTCTGATTCTGTAAACCATCTGGCCATTATACTCAAAGAAGAAAGAGTAGGCTGCATGAAGTTGTAGACTGAGACAGGATCTGAGAAGTCAGTCAAAGCCAGCTTCCCACCTCTCTCAACCCAGCTCTGGTGACATGATTTTCCTAGTCATTTGAACACATCAGTAGTTGGAAACTGGAGCTCATAAAAGTTACTAGAGAACCTTCTTCCTGTTGGTTTTAATTTGATAGGGAGATATATAGTTTCTTCTTCTTTCCTTTTCATATACCTTCAGATTTAAAAAAAAAAGTTGTTTTTTTGTTTGTTTTGTTTGTTTGTTTGTTTAACTATAATTTTCTGGTCTCTCAGCCTTCCCTCCCATGACTTTTTCTTTTATGGGCATGATGCTGTTTGTCATTATTCTTGAAATCTGATGCCTAAAACTGCACACAAGATTTTGTTTATGAAGTCTGACAATCAAAAAGGATGTCAGGATTATCACTTCTTTCAAAACTGTGTAGTGTTGCTGGTGCAGACCTAGGTTGCATCAGCACTTTTGGAAGCTATAGCAGTCCTAACAATTGCTATAGATCACATGGTATTCCAGGCAAAGTGCTAAACATTTTATATGTATTTTATACTCATCTTTCTAAAAATCTTATAAGCTACAAACTGTTATGAGTCTCATTTTAAAGGTGAGGAGAATGGAACTTAGATTTACTTGCCTAATACCACACAGCTAGAAATTGTGGAAGGTAGAATAGAATTCTAACTCTGATCCATCTGTCATTGAAAACTGGTTTTTTTAGCCACTGTTTTACTATATTTAAACGCCATTTTGCACTACCAGATTTGCTGTGTTCGCTGTCAATGAAGTTTCTGAAGACTTTCACATTAATTGCTATTGAACCAGATGCTTTCCGTTCTTAAGGAGACTGGCATTTAATATTGTGTGTATTTATTTACAAGCTATTGTTACAGGTTGTTGAGATAAAATTTTTTTCTCTCATTAATATAACTGTTTTTCAGAATATATTTTGCATAGCCTCAGCACTTGACAAGATGCTGTAGTAGTCCGTTAATAAAAATTTCTGCCCAAATTTGGTGATGACCTGTTAATTAGGAATTTTGGGTGATAGTTCTCCTACAATATATAAATCTGTCTCACAGCACTATAAACCAGCCCGTGTTTCTTATTTTATCCACAGGGATTTTAATGAGTTGTTTAAAAAAGTGTTATAGATTACTAATAACTTTTTTTCAAATTGAGAGTTGATAATTTTGTCTTCTTGCTGGACATCCAGGAAACTAGTGCATCTCAACAGTTTAGAAGTTTAGAGAAGAGTTTTGACGATAAACCCAAAATACTAGTTTTTTTTTCTTTTGATAGATCAGTATAACCACCTACCTTATATGATGTAGGCAGAGAATTATTTCACTTTACACAGTGGTAATAATAACATTTATAAGACAGCTTATGCTAAAAAAAAAACCCTTTTAAATACAATTTAATTTAATTTCTCCAGTTATATGTGAAGTATATGGCATACATCTTGCCATATTTGCAATGAAGAACTGAAATTTAAAATCACACAACTTGAGAGTGATTTAGGTCTCAAGATTTAGTCTTCTAGCTCCATGTCCTGTATTCTTTCCATAATGTCACATGGTTTCTCAAAATGTAATAAATGAAGGCATTGGATGAGGAATGGCCAGTGAAAGTGTTGAAAGCATAAAGTGTACTTTTGGAAATTAGATAAGATAGTTAAGAGTTCAAGATTGAGTCTAATGAATTAGATTCCACCTATAAAGAGTAAAGAAGAAAATATCCAGAAAGAGATAATGTAGAAATTTTTTGGCATGAGTAAAATTATTTAAGACTGCAATACATTTGGTCACAAAAAAAGTTTTAAGTATTCCTTAAATTGAGAGTAATTATTCTTATAAATTTAGCTTTTTGATATTGAAGAAATCATTGAAGACAGCAACATAAGTGTTTCTAGGAAAAACAATGTTATTAAGGAAGCTTAAGCTATAGACTTACTTGAGGATAAGCCACTAATATGATTTTAAGTAAAGCTTTTTAATGGGACAATTAAAATTTTTAAAATGTGTATAGGCATATTTACGAGAACTAGTTTAGTTTGGAGAGTTTTGTACTGTCAGTCATTAGTTTTCAAGCATTACATTTGAGCTTATAGCATCTCATACATCTACTCTCTAGATGAAAAAGCTCAATGATGGTTGAGTAACACTGGTAAATACTTTTTCTATGAAGTTTCAGTCTGTATACTTTGAGAAGAATGAAGCTTCCCTACTTTATTTAGAAATATAGATACTTATTATTTTAGATAAATAGTTTATCTTTTAAAATTATACTAATTTAAAAAAATTTTAAATTTACTTCAGGTTAACACAATGACAAATTCAGAACTTTTTAGTGTGAAATTCATCTATGTTAAAGTAACATGGGAAACACCTGTGTTCAAAATGTCAAGTCTTGAAAGCTAAATAGATCTTTAACTGAGTATTGAGTGTATCATTGAGTTCTTTTTCATTATAACAACTATGAAAAATAACTAAATTTTTTTTTCAGAAAAATAAACTGTAATCTTATTATGCCATTAGATGTTATTCAGTAGTCCTTGGTTAATTTTTAGCTTTACTATGAAGAAGCTTCAGAATCTGGCTTTTGGAATGGTTTTTATGTTATGATTATTTTACAAATGGAGAATATAATATGGGTAAGAAGGACATTTTATGCATATTTTGCCAAAAGACTATGCAGATGCAAAATATTCTAACTTGAGCACACATTTTCGCAGTTTTTCCAGAATCATGATTATAGCTATACTACAAGCCATCTTAAGAAAACTCCACATTCTACTTAAACATTTACCAAATGAATAAAAGTGAACACATTTCACAATATATCCTAATGTCCATATCTCCTTCACCAATGAAATTGGACTCAGAAATAAAAAGAAAGAAAGAGAGAGAAAGAAAAAAAAAGGACAATTAAATGTTGACTGAATATGTCGTAGCAGGGTTGGATTTCATCTTAAACCTTGTGTTAGTTATTTTCCATCACTTCTTACTTTCCAGGAGTGTTGTGGTACCTGTTAAGAAGCCACCTCCAGGTAGTTTGGCTGTAACCACTGTGGGAGCCACTGCTGCTGGAAGTGGGCTGCCAACTGGCAGTACTTCTAATATATTTGCTGCTACTGGAGCTACACCAAAAAGTATGATTAATACAACAGGTATTGTCCTTATATATTTTTGTGATACCTCATCTTTTTCTTTCTGTTTTCTTTATCTTCATTTTTCTGCTTATTTTATCTTAAAAATTAAATTGCTCTAATCATTTGGGATTGTCATAATCTTTAAGAAGGTTCTACTTTATGTTACCACCTTTTAGAATTTATCTGTACTTCTAAGACATTTTTAGTGGTCATTTTAGAGGACACTATTGTTTTTGTTTTGAGTCCTCTCAAAGCACAGTGCTGTTTACTTTCAGAGTTAAATCAGATTGCTGAAAGTTATTTGGGGAGGAAGACCAAAAGATAATTTAAACATTGGAGTTTGATATATAAAAATTAGTAAACAGTATCAAGAATATCACAAAATATGTTAGTGATAGAAAATAGATTTAGTGACATTTACTGGTTGAATCCTAATGTATATTTTTTGCAAAATCCTCTAATGAAAGGCAGAGCTCCCCTAAGAACCTGAATGGTTTGCAAGAGCCTCAAGGTGATGGGGGAAAAAATGCATGTGAATAAGAACCATTATTTGACATTGAATTAATTTATGTACTTAGATTACAGTTGTATCTAATTCATTGTCCAACATTTTCCTAATGATACTAGGAACAGAAAATTCCAAATCACTACAAATTTTAAAAGCCTGCCTAAAATAACCTTTATTTATGTAAATTTCCAGAAATGTTCCTGTTGATTATTAGCTAAATAAATCCTTACCCAAATCTTTGTGATTCCGTTTTAGGTATTTATACAACGCAAGATGATCCCTGACTTTTCTTCCCTGACTATAGTAGCCTTCTCTTCTCCAAACTGTATAGCCTTGAACTTTTCCATCTATTATCATTACTTAGATTCTTCCCATTTTTATGAATTTCATAGCTCTTCTATGTGCTTTCTGTATCTATCTTGTTTATCATACCACCTGAGTCTGACATATCATGACCAACACATTTATGGGGTTTTAGTAAGTAGAATATACTCTATCAAGCATATTTATATTAGCAAATAAACATTAGTAATGGCATTGTGTTAAAGAACATAACACCCTTAGTTTATCTATATTATAAATAAATATATCCACCTTGTCTGAAGACTTCAAAGTTTTTCTATATAGTTTATAATCTCATTCTATATATTCATTCTGCTTTCTAGAAATAGGAAGAAAAATACTGTTTTACCAAAATATATATCAAAAAACATGTTAAGATTTTGAAAATATGCCAGTATAGTTGAAAGAAGTCTACATTTAGTGTCTAATGAATAATTCCTAATTTTTGAGAGAGAGGTTAAAGGAAAATTATATTACCTCTTTTTTATCTTTATATGAAACAAGTTATATTTCCTTATAATTTCTATTTTATGAATTAATAATAGATACAGAAAGTGATGGTAGCAAGAAATATAATGATAATATAATATTATGTATAAAGTACATAATATTACAGTGGAAAATAAAATGTAAGTAATTAAATGTCCTCCTCAGAAATATGTACAGACACACCTACACACACACACACACACACACACACATTTTTTATACCTACACTTAAACTGGGCCCATTGTCCAGTTTAGTTTTTGGCAGTTGTGTTTAGTGTTTTGGCAGTTTGGGCAGGTTAGTGTTACAGCAGAATCCCAGTAGCAGTTCAGTTTTATGAGAAATAGTGTGAGATAAGATAATATTCAGGAACACTAGATGTCCCTCAACTCCACAGCTCTTTAATATACTTACATGGTGTATTATAGAAAAGTCTGTTCCAAAGTGTCATCTTGATATCATTGAGGAGAACTCATTATTTTAAAAGCAGGTACAATTATATTCATTATAGCCCTTCTTAAAACAATCATTTTATCAAAATAAGCATTTGATGCTTCAGGGCCATAGATTTATGCTCAGTTTGTTGTAAATTATATCTTAGATGGTGAAAATTAAAATATTACAATATAACAATAAAAATAAATTTTTCATTTCTAAATTTGAATTGTTTATCGGCCTCATTTTATCTAAAATTATTTTCATTTGTTGATGTCTTTTATTTATACCCCATTTGTAATAATGTACTTCTGTTAGAATATTATAAGTAAATCAACTGGATTTTAGTGCAACAGCTATTATTTGTAATTATGAAGAGTTATTAGGGCATAATGGCCAAATGATTTTTTAATTGTTGAATTCTGTTTTGAAATTCAGATGACTAAATCTTCAAAATCAGATAGTAATGATATAATGAAAATTATTTTGTTAAATATGCTTAAGGCTAAAAATTATTATTTTGGGAACAGGTGCCGTGGATTCAGGGTCCTCCTCCTCTTCCTCCTCTTCTAGTTTTGTGAACGGTGCTACCAGCAAAAACCTTCCAGCTGTACAAACTGTTGCTCCAATGCCAGAAGACTCAGCTGAAAACATGAGGTATATACATAACTATCTTTTATACTCATTTTCCAACTCCATCTTCAAACATAGTGAAACAGTACACAGTAAATACAAAGGTATAATTTAGAATTTTTGAGAAGAGCTAATTATGAATTTTGTGCTATATTGCATAATTGTATTGTTCTGGCATTTTTAAAAGTCACTATATTTCAGGGCCTAAACAGAGGTGGTGACTGATGTTCAGTGACCCTGTTGGATTTGTCATCCATTGTCATATAGCATGTTACTATTTCTATTACAGTAAAAACATGCACAAATGGTAACATGATAACATTGTGCATCTTTGCAGTGGTGATGAAAAGTTTAAAATACAGACTTTCAAAATAAATCTGCAAAATTATTTATAATACATGTAATTGAACAAATGAGCATTATCTTTTTCTTCAAGCTGAATAGATAAAAATTTATGGTAGCACATCACAGAGCATTCCTGGAAGATTAGTCCACAGTCTTAGAGTTAAATCACACACACATACATGTGTGTGTGTGTGTGTGTGTGTGTGTGTATTCATGTTTTACACTTGATCTTAGCCAAAGGCTGAGAAGTGATATGTATTCATGTTTTAAATTCAAGAATTACACAAATGCAGACTATAAAAGCTCAGTGAAACAGTGAAGACACTCATGTTACCATCACTCAACTCAGGAAATACAATGTTCCAAGTACCCCAAAAACCTCCACCTTGTGTTCCTTTTCCTATCAGTAATCTTGCTCCTCATTTATAATCCTGACTTTTAATATGAGGGCATCTTTGTATTTTTTTGAATTTTATGTAAATGAAATTGCACAGTACATGTTCTTTTGTTTTGGAGTGTCTTTTGTTCAGCTTTGTTTATGAGATTCATCTATGTTGCATGTAGTAATAGTTTTATTTTTATTCCATTTTTATTCCTTTGTGGTTGGATACTATAATTCACTAGTCTTTTTTACCGATGATGGGCATTTTAGAATTTTCTAGGTTTAGACTATTAAAAATAATGATGCTTTTTATGCAGTGATGCTGCTTGACATTACTCTTGAGTGTGCCACACATTTGCTTGCGTGCATGTATGTGGGTTAAATAACAAGGAGTAGAACTGCTGATTCACGTGACTGTGCGTGTTCAGTTTTACTAGATAATCCCAAACAATTTCCTGGAGTGCTTATGAAAGTTTACTAATTCTGCAGCGGCATATGAGAGTTCCTGTTTCTTCATAACTTCAATGGTACTTAGTATGGTCATTCTTAAATTTTAGCCCTTTTGTTCGAAGTATTTCATCGTATTTGTAGTTTGCATTTTCCTGTGGTTAATGGGTGAGCATCTTCTTACATATTTATTGGTCTTTTGGTTTTATTCTTTTGTGATTTGCCTATTGAAATCTCTTTCCCATTTTTAAAAATTGAGTTGTTTTTCTTCTTGTTAATAATTTGTAAGGTTCTTTATGTATTTGAAAATGGCTCGTTTGAAGATTATATGTTTTTTTTTTTTTTTTTTTTTTTTTAAAGTATTCTTTTTTTTTTTTTTTTTAAGATTTTATTTATTTATTTGACAGAGAGAGATCACAAGTAGGCAGAGAGATAGAGAGAGGAGGAAGCAGGCTCCCTGCTGAGCAGAGAGCCCCATACGGGACTCGATCCCAGGACCCTGAGATCATGACCTGAGCCGAAGGCAGCGGCTTAACCCACTGAGCCACCCAGGCACCCCTGAAGATTATATGTTTTATATATATCTTCTCCCATTCTGTATCTTCTCTATGCATTTATATGCTCTGTTTGGGTCCACAGAAGTTGTAATTTTACTGAAACTCAATTTGTCAAGTCTTAATGCTTTTTCTATTATAGATGAAATTTTTGCCTACATTTCCCCCACCTTATCTCCTGGCTGCTTTATTATCTTTTATATTTATACATACAGTCCATTTAGAATTGAGTTCTGTAAATTTAATGGAGGTAGAGTAATATGAATGTCAGGATGACCCATCATCATTTACTTTAAAAACTCTTCCTTCCTCCTATCTCTGCCACTCTGTCACAGATCAAGTGCCCCTAAATGCTGGATATGGCTTGCCACTCAGTTCTGCCCCATTTGCCTGTGTATCCTTGTGCCATACTGTCATAATTAGCTTTAGGTTTAATAAAGGTCAGTATCTGGTTGAGTAAGATCTTTCCACTTTGTCCACTTCTTTTTCAATTAAGTCCAAAATATTCTTGATACTTAGCATTTCTATTTAAATTTTAGAATCAATTTGTCAGTATCCATATTTTAAAAATCTTGATGGAGTTTAGCTATGCATGGAATTCATGGATCTAGTACAACTAAAATCTATATTGCATGTATAGATCTCCTTCAGTATTGAAATTTTCAAACTATGAGCATCATATATTCTTCACATTTCTTCATTTTGTTTCTGAGTTTTTCCTAGTAACAATATTTAGTTTTCTAGGCAGAAATTTACACGTTCGTATTTCATTTATTCTTAGGATTTTAATATTTTGTATTTATTGTTTTTCTCTAGCTAGTTTTCAAATCATTATTATTGAGACCATTTATTTATATTGTTTGAACTCAATAAAAATACTCCTTTCGAGTATACTTTTGAAACAACGGACTTTATCATTTTAATGAGTTTTTTTTTTAAGATTTTATTTATTTATTTGACAGACAGAGATCACAAGTAGGCAGAGAGGCAGGCAGAGAGAGAGAGAGAGAGGAGGAAGCAGGCTCCCTGCTGAGCAGAGAGCCCGATGTGGGGCTCGATCCCGGGTCCCCGAGATCATGACCTGAGCCGAAGGCAGCGGCTTAACCCACTGAGCCACCCAGGCACCCCTATTTTAATGAGTTTTGATCAGTTTATATACCTATAAAACCACCCATTACCCCAGAAAGCTCCCTTGTGCTCCATATGTAATTCATCCATCTTTGCCTCAGGCAAACACTTATGTACTTTTTTAAAATTTATTTTTATTTTTGTAATTTCTTTTCAGTGTACCAGAATTCGTTGTTTATGCACCACACTCAGTGCTCCATGCACTACATGCCCTCCTTAATACCCACCACCAGGCTCACCTAACTTCCCACCCCTGCCCCTTCAAAACCCTCACGTTGTTTTTCCGAGTCCATAGTCTCTCATGATTCATCTCCCCCTCCAATTTCCCCCAACTCCCTTCTCCTCTCCATCTCCCCATGTCCTCCATGTTATTTCTTATGTTCCACAAATAAGTGAAACCATATGATAATTGACTCTCTCTGCTTGATTTATTTCACTCAGCATAATCTCTTCCACTCCCGTCCATGTTGATAGAGAAGTTGGGTATTCATTCATCCTTTCTGATGGAGGCATAATACTCCATAGTGTATATGGACCACATCTTCCTTATCCATTAGTCTGTTGAAGGGCATCTTGGTTCTTTCCACAGTTTGGCGACCATGGCCATTGCTGCTATGAACATTGGGGTACAGATGGCCCTTCTTTTCACTACATCTGTATCTTTGGGGTAAATACCCAGTAGTGCAATTGCAGGGTCATAGGGACTTATGTACTTTTTAATAGTATAACTTAAATTTGACTTTTCTAGGGTTTCATGTAGATGGAATCATACAAAATGTATTTTTGTGTGTGTCTCTATCTTCTTCCACTCAGTTTTTGAGATTCTGAGATTTATCTGTATCTTTTTGTTTTCTGTGGACATTTAATATTCTGTGGGCATTTGAGTATAAGGCTTGTCTTGGACATACATTCTTGGGTAAATAACTTAGAGTAAAACTGCTGGTTGTATAGTAAGTATTATGCTTCTCCTTATAAGAAACTGCTATTTTGCAAAGTGGTTGTATCGTATTATATTCCTGTCAACAATGTGTAAAAGTGCCAATTTGTTCTCCATTCTTGTCAACACTGGTATTGTTAATCTTTTTATTTTAAGGCTTTATAATGGCTAGGTAAGCATATTTCATTTGGTTTTATTTTCAGTTTTCCTAATGATTAATGGTGAGAAGGTTTGTTTTTTTGTATGTGTTATGGGCCAGTGAAATCTTCTGCTGTTTAAAAAAAATTGGATTGTTTTTCTCATTGATTTGTAAGAGTTCGTTATATATTCTGAATATATGTCCTCTGTTAGATTGCGTAATTTTTCTGTTCACTTTTATATTTTTATTTTGTTAAAAGTGTTTAGAATAGGAACTTTCTAATTTTGATAAAGTCCATTGTTCCAAAAGTCTTTTCTGTAGTGATATGTGTCTTAGTGTCCTAAGAAATCTTTACCCAAAAGTCATGAATATATTCTTACACATTTTCTTTTAAAATTGTGGTTTTCAGCTTTTATAATTAGGTCTGTGATCCATTCACTTAATTTCTATCTATATGGTGAGAAAAATGTTGGGGTTTGTTTTTAATCATTTTCATATCAGTTTTTCAGCACCATTATATTATCTTGGCACACTGGTTTAAAATCAGTTGACCATCTATGTGTGGATCTATTTCTAGATTCCATACTGTTCTATGACCTATATGGCTATTCTTATGCCAATACTTTACTGTCTTCTTCACTGCAACTTTATAGTAAATCTTCAAAGCAGGTAGTACAAGTTTTCTAACTCTCTACCCTTCTACAGTTGCTTAACTGTCCTAGGTTATAGGCATTTTCATATAAATTTTAGAATTTGTTTGTACTTGACAGTTTCTAAAAGAAAACTGCTGCAGTTTTAATTAGGATTTTGATGAATCTTTAAATTTAAGGAGAATTGATGTCTTAATAATATTGAGTCTTCCAATCTTTGAACATTGTCTATATGCATTCACTGAGATCTTTACTTTCAGCAACTTAATATAGTTTTCATTGTAAAGTCTTGTGCTTACTTTTTTCATTTTTATTATTTTTACTTGTCTTTGATGATATTCTAATTAAAATTTTTACTTTAAATTTCCAATTTTGAATTAGAAGGCAAACAGAAAAGAGCCAATACTGTATGTCTCCATTTATACAAAATACAAATAAGTTTATCTTAACACAGAGTAAATTGATGACTGCCTGTGTCAATTATACCTCAGTAGAGCAGAGAAAAATGAAACATGTTAACTGGATGTTTATCGTGTATAGAAAGACAATTTGGAGTGCCTGGGTGGCTCAGTGGGTTAAAGCTTCTGCCTTCGGCTCAGGTCATAATTTCAGGGTCCTGGGATCGAGCCCTGCATCAGGCTCTTTGCTCAGCAGGGAGCCTGCTTCCCTTCCTCTCTCTGTGCCTGCCTCTCTGATTACTTGTGATCTCTGTCAAATAAATTTTAAAAATCTTTAAAAAAAAGATAATTTAATTTTGCATATTTGACTTTATATCCTGTAGCTTTGCTTAATCCACTTAATTTTAGTAGATGTGGTAGTTTAGAACTATTCTTAACTCAATAATTATATTATCTGTAGTTTCCTTATTATTTTCAAGGTGTAAGGTAGTGTTACTTGTAGTTTTAGTGATATTTATCCTTAAGCGTTTGAAAATTCACCAGTGGCGCCAAATCAAAATGAAATTTTCTTTATGGGAGAGTTTTAAATTACAAATTAAGTTTCTTTAATGGATCAGTGACTATTCATATTTTGCTTATTGGCAAAAATATGCTTATTTGCAAAACTGATTCACATCAGCTTTGGTCATTGATGACTTCTTTTTTTTTAAATTTTTGTTTTTTATAAAGATATAATATATTTTTATCCCCAGGGGTACAGGTCCGTGAATCGCCAGGTTTACACATTTTGGTCATTGATGACTTCTAAAAATTTAGCCATCTTACCTAAATTGTTGGATTAATTGCCATAAAGTTTTTATATTTTATTATTTAAAAATATTTGTAGGGTGCCTGGGTGGCTCAGTTGGTTAAGCATCTTCCTTCACCTCAGGTTGTGATTCCAGGTTCTTGGGCTCCCTGCTCAATGGGGAGTCTGCTTCTCCCTCTCCCTCTGTGCCTCCTTCAGCTCGTGTTCTCTCCCTCTCTCTCACTCACTCTCTCTCTCGCAAATAAATTCATTCTTTTAAAAAATACAATAAGGGTGCCTGGATGACTCAGTGGGTTAAGCCGCTGCCTTCGGCTCAGGTCGTGATCTCAGGGTCCTGGGATCGAGTCCCGCATCGGGCTTTCTGCTCAGCGGGGAGCCTGCTTCCTCCTCTCTCTCTGCTTGCTTGTAATCTCTCTCTGTCAAATAAATAAATAAAATCTTTAAAAAAAATAAAAATAAAAAAATAAAAAATACAATAAAATATTTATAGGATCTCTAGTGATGTTCTCTCCTTCATTCCAGATTTTGTTAATTAATATCTTTTTCTCATTTTATCAGTATTAGAATAGCTATTGATTTTTCAATATTAGATTTTTTCTAGAAATTAGCTATTAGCTTCTTTCAATTTTTTTTTTGTGTGTGTTTTCTATTAAACTGAATTCTGCTCTTACTGATTCCTTTTCATTATTTGAGGCTTACTTTTTTTTTCTCTTTCTAGAGTCTTTGGATGGGAACTTATAATAGGAGTTTAAGCTATGGCTTATGGGTTAAATCTGCCTCCCACCAGTTTATATCAAAAATAAACTTTTATTGGTATATAGTTATATAATTTGTTTATATACTGCTTGTTTATATACTAATTGCTTTCACATTACAATGGCAAAGTTAAGTTGTTGTAACCTCTCTATAGTATTATCTAAAAGCTTAAAATATTTACTGTACCCTTTAGAGAAAACATTTACTGACCCCTTGCTTAGACCATTGATTTTAGATCTTCTTTTCTAATATGAGCTTTTAAAGCCACAACTTTTCCTTAAAGGACTGTTTTACCTATGTTTAACAAATTTCATTGTAATATTTTAATTTTCATTATTTTTTCTAAATTTCCCTCTAATTTTTTTTTGACTCATAGGTGTTTTAGAGGTGCATTTTGAAAATGACCTTTTCTCATTTAAACGCAAAACTGTGAGATCCATCCAACTTGTTCAATAGGTCCTTCCATTTGTATTTCTTAGTGGTATTCTGTGTTATGGATATATGACAGTTCGTTCAACCATTCACTCATTAAAGGCCATTCAGTTTTTTTCTAGTTTTTGGCTTTTATGAAAAAAGCTGTAGTGAATAATTTTTTTTATAAACATAAGTTTTCATTTCTCTAGTATAAGTGCTCAAGAGTGAGATTACTGGGTTTTATGATAAGTACCTTATTAGTTTTATTTAAAAAAAAACTTCTACCAGCAATGTATACATAATCCAGTTTCTCTTCATTTTTACTGACATTTGGTGGTGTCTTTTTTTTTTTTTTAAGTCATTCTGGTAGGTATGTACTGATACTGTGCTCCTAATTTGTCATGTTCCTAGTAGATGATTCTGAACATCTTCTTGTGCGCTTTTTGTCATCAATATTAAAATTTCTCTTCATTGTAATATCTGTTCATATTTTTTGCCCATTTCATAATTGGATTGCTTTCTTATTTTTAAGTCTTCAGAGTTCATCGTATTTTCTAAATACTAGGCCTTTCTCAGAAATGTGGTTTTCAGTTGTTTTCTTCCAGACTGTGGCTTCTTGTTTCATCCTTTTAATAGGGTCTTTGGCAAAGGAACACTAAATTTTTGTTGTAGTCTGACTTACCATGCTGTCATGTCTAAGAATTCTTACCCCCACTGAGTCCTAAAAATTTTCTCATATGTTTTCCATAAAGTTCCATGGCTTCATAAACAGTTTCACTTTTAAGTCTGTGACCCATCTTGAGCTAATTTTTGTATAAGGTGTGAGGTTTATATTGAGGTTTGTATTTTTGTCTACGATTGTTCAGTTGCTCCAGCACTATTTATTCAAAATGCTATGCCTCCATATGAGTCATACTTTTAAGGTATTTTAAGGCAAGTCCAAAGTGGCCTTTATTCCTGGGCTAATTTTGTTACACTAAGAAAGTGTGCTGGGACTTCTCCTGAATGTTCAATATACTTAATGAGGTCTTTTCATTTGGTGGGAGGGAACACAGACATTTCTCAGCCCTTTGTGAGCTATAGGAAATGTTTGTGTTATAGCTCTTTCATAATTGTTCTTCCCTCAGAATTTGTCCTAATTCTAACCTTGGGAGCTTTCAGATGTCACATACATAGATTGTTATTCAAGTGAAGACTCCTGTTTTGGGGATTACTTCTCTTTATAACTTTTTCCTCTTGGGTGTTCTGTCCTTCAAATTCTATTCACCTTGGCCTGCCTGAACTGTGGTTTTAGTCTTTTCAACCCAGAATAGTTGCTGGGTTCTGTATTTGCCCTAATAAGGGAAATACCTCCATGCAAGAAACCTGAATGATGGTGGAAATCAATTAGGGTTTATGGTCTTATGCTACTTTTGTTGCCTGAAAACGGCTGTCCTCTGTATTTTGTACCTATTTCTAGTTAATAGTGTGGGAGGTAATTCTAAACTGTCTTATTCCTTCAAGGTGAAAAATGGAATTTATATTTTATATTGTAAATTATTTCTTTTATAAATTTCATTTTTAATTGTTTGCTGGCATATATAATCCATTTTGGTATATTGAACTAACTTTTAACTACTTATTATTCCTAATTATTTATCTATAATTCTTTCTAAATAAATATGTATATACACAGTCATTTCATCTGAGAATATTGGTAGTTTCATCCCCTATTGTAATCTTTGCACCTTTTTTTTTCTTGTCTTATAGTACCACCTAGTACCTCCAATGCAATTTTCTGTAAAAGTGGTTAGAAAAAGCATTTTCTTCATCTTAGATGGAAAGCTTTGAGCATGATTAATTATGATGCCTCCTCTCTATTTACTAAAGATACTCTATCAAATATAAGACATCTCTTGTGTTTATAATTAACAAAGATGGTATGATTTTGTGTACTGAATTTTATTGTACTCACAAATACCAAGGATTATGGTTTAGACACATTTGAGCAGCCATTATTTGGCCTACTGCATTTCTGCTTCTAGTATTGTAATGACAGACGGATACTCTTACATAGTTCTTCATTTCTTTTTTTTTTTTTTTTAAGATTTTATTTATTTATTTGACAGAGAGAAATTACAAGTACACTGAGAGGCAGGCAGAGAGAGAGAGAGAGAAGGAAGCAGGCTCCCTGCCGAGCAGAGAGCCCGATGCGGGACTCGATCCCAGGACCCTGAGATCATGACCCGAGCCGAAGGCAGCAGCTTAACCCACTGAGCCACCCAGGCGCCCCCATAGTTCTTCATTTCACTTGCAAACACACTCCCTTCTCTCTCTCTCTCTCTTTTTTTTTTTAATTTTTTATTTTTTATAAACATATATTTTTATCCCCAGGGGTACAGGTCTGTGAATCACCAGGTTTACACTCTTCACAGCACTCACCAAAGCACGTACCCTCCCCAATGTCCATAATCCCACCCCCCTTCTCACAAACCCCTCCCCCCAGCAACCCTCAGTTTGTTTTGTGAGATTAAGAGTCACTTATGGTTTGTCTCCCTCCCAATCCCATCTTGTTTCATTTATTCTTCTCCTACCTACTTAAGCCCCCATGTTGCATCACCACTTCTTCATATCAGGGAGATCATATGATAGTTGTCTTTCTCTGCTTGACTTATTTCACTAAGCATGATACGCTCTAGTTCCATCCATGTTGTCGCAAATGGCAAGATTTCATTTCTTTTGATGGCTGCATAGTATTCCATTGTGTATATATACCACATCTTCTTGATCCATTCATCTGTTGATGGACATCTAGGTTCTTTCCATAGTTTGGCTATTGTGGACATTGCTGCTATAAACATTCGGGTGCATGTGCCCCTTTGGATCACTACATTTGTATCTTTAGGGTAAATACCCAATAGTGCAATTGCTGGGTCATAGGGCAGTTCTATTTTCAACATTTTGAGGAACCTCCATGCTGTTTTCCAGAGTGGCTGCACCAGCTTGCATTCCCACCAACAGTGTAGGAGGGTTCCCCTTTCTCCGCATCCTCGCCAGCATCTGTCATTTCCTGACTTGTTGATTTTAGCCATTCTGACTGGTGTGAGGTGATATCGCATTGTGGTTTTGATTTGTATTTCCCTGATGCCTAGTGATATGGAGCACTTTTTCATGTGTCTGTTGGCCATCTGGATGTCTTCTTTGCAGAAATGTCTGTTCATGTCCTCTGCCCATTTCTTGATTGGATTATTTGTTCTTTGGGTGTTGAGTTTGCTAAGTTCTTTATAGATTCTGGACACTAGTCCTTTATCTGATATGTCGTTTGCAAATATCTTCTCCCATTCTGTCAGTTGTCTTTTGATTTTGTTAACTGTTTCCTATGCTGTGCAAAAGCTTTTGATCTTGATGAAATGCCAATAGTTCATTTTTGCCCTTGCTTCCCTTGCCTTTTTTTTTAAAAGATTTTATTTATTTATTTGACAGACAGTGATCACAAGTAGGCAGAGAGGTAGGCAGAGAGGCAGGCAGAGAGAGAGGAGGAAGCAGGCTCCCTGCTGAGCAGAGAGCCTGATGCAGGGTTCGATCCCAGGACCCTGGGACCATGACCTGAGCCGAAGGCAGAGGCTTAACCCTCTGAGCCACCCAGGCACCCCTTCTCTCTCTCTTTTTACATATTCTTTTATTCTCTTTTTGTTTGTTTAATTGGCCTATCTTTAAATCCACTAATTCTCTTTTAACCTTATTGAGTCTATTGATAAGCCTATTGAAGGCATTATTATCTCTTTTACTGTATTTTTTAATTTCTAACATTTTTATAGTTTCTTACTTTGTTTTAAAATTCCCCATCAGTTTATGCATTGTGGACTTATCTTTTCAACTATTAACTCTTAATATATTAATAATAGTTATTTTAAAATTCTTTGATAGTTCTAACACATGGTTTATCTGTGATTCTCGTTCTGTTAGTTTGTGAATCTGTCAGTTTTCCTTCTTTGTACGTCTTGTGCTTTTTGATTGAAAGCTGGACATTATATAGAGGGTGGTAATAACTGACATTCATAGTATTTATTCTGGAAATGGGCTTGCCTCTTATGGTGGGCCTTTAATGTTGTAGGTTAAGTCATTCTACCCAGCATCTGAGATACTGTGTTTTCTTGTTTTAGTTACTCTCAGTGCACCACATGCCTTAAATTCTTTTATGTGTACCTTGTCTTTATCTGGGGGCTGGTCTGTCAGAATGTTTTACCCTATTCTACCCTGATTTTTAGGCTTTCCTTTAAGCCTACATTTTAACGAAGTCCTCTACACTGTGGTGCCTTCTACAGTAGTAGACTTCTGTTATTTGTATTGAGCACTTGCAAGCCTGGTTTTCGGTGGACATGGAGTTGTTTCCTGTTTTTCTGGTTCAGACTTGGTTTTAGGCAGGTATTGCCCTGGATTTTGGAAGTGGGATTTTCCACTGATCCTGCCCATTTCCAAGTAGTTGGGGAATCTCTAATTATTAGAACTCGGGAATTTTTCTTGCCCTCCATTAGAATAGAGTTTTTTTCCTGTTCCTTTCTCCAGCTTCAAACTAGTCTCTCTGCTACCCTGGAAGGGGCAGGGTTTGCTGTTCTTTTCTAAGATGTATAAGACCTTTGTTCCATAGAGGTTATGGGGAAGAAGGTGCAGGCAGGGCTTTGTGTCTTTTCTGCAACAGTTATGTTTTATTGGACTAGTTGACTAGAAAGGAGGAATTTATCCATTTGTTTTGGTTTTTTTTCTGTCTAAAACACATGTAATTAACAATTTCCAACATGCACTTCATAAAAAGCTTTTATACTTATCTAAAGACATTCCAGCATTACATTTCCTAAAACTTGAAAAGTATGTATTTGGAATTTAGTTTACCGTATAGAGTAAACCTCTTACATGCAGAAGAATTCTATTTAGGTTTAGTTTTCTGTTTTTAGTTTAAGTTCATCTATTTTCTTCACCTGTACTCATGCACTTAAAAATGTATGTGATTCTTTCAAAAAAGAATAAGGAGAAAATGTCGGTTTTTAGTTTAAAAGATCATGAGGAAGTAAAGTAAGCAAGCATTTTTTCACCTTCATGTTTTGATTAGGGTAACCATAAAAAGTTATAGTGAGAAAAACTGTTTAGCAGTAGGTCATAGGGTTATAGAATCTGAGATTCAGGATGCATTTACTCATCAGCTATCTAATGTTAAATTATATTTTAGAGATGCCTGGGTGGCTGAATTCATTGAGCGTCGCTCTCTTTTTTTTTTTAAGATTTTTATTTATTTATTTGACAGATAGAGATCACAAGTAGGCAGAGAGGCAGGCAGAGAGAGGAAGGGAAGCCGACCTTCGGCTGAGCAGAGAGCCCAAGGCAGGGTTTGATCCCAAGACCCTGGGATCATGACCTGAGCCGAAGGCAGAGGCTTTAACCCACTGAGCCACCCAGGCTCCCCAAGCGTCTGACTCTAGATTTCAGCTCAGGTTGTGATCTCAGGGTCGTGAGATTGATCCCCTGGTCGGGCTCCCTGATAAGCATGGAGACTGCTTAAGATTCTTTCTCCCTGTCCCTGTGCCTCTCCCCTCTACTCGTGCTTGCTCTCTCTTAAATATATGTATATATATTTCACATTGGAAGCTTAACGAAAGCCAAACAAAGTATTTTAAGTCAGTGTTTGTCATTTCCTAGTCATGGTATATAGCCAAGTCAAGAATTCAACTTTACAATTTACAGTTTTGCTGTCATTAATAATCTCCTAATCTTTTCTTTTTATCTGATTTTACTTAAGCAAATCACTTCATTTACCTATGCTCATATTTCCTAACTTACCCAGGAACATTTGATTAATGAAATCTTATGGAATTCACTAGTGTAATAATTTCCTTTATATCTAAGCTCTCTTATTATGTACAGTACTTAAAGTTATATAATTATTTTCATTCTAGATTTTATTATTATATATAACCATTTTATATGATTTAAGGAATGAAGAAATTTAAGAACTTTAATGTACAAAATTAAATTAAGTATTTGTTATATTTATGATATGTTAAGGACCTAGGAGAGTACAAAAAGTTAAAACCAAAAGTAAGAATTATAAATGTATTAAGTGGCGTAAGTGTAAAGGAGCTTATTAATATAGTACTCACAACATAAGCAGTGTCCTAAATGAAAGTAAAGTTACTGTGTTTTTCTAGAATTCTAAAGCATATAACATTTGAAAATAATCAATACTTTGTAGTGAAACATGTTTGTAAGGAGATTGATTTAGAAAGTGAGACAAAAATCTTACCTTTTTCTGCTGATTTAGTTAGTCGCCTTAGCTTTTGTATGTCCTGAGGTCATTTACAGTTGGCAAGATTCGATGGATTTTCACACATTTTTTTCCTATCATGAAACAATTATATCTTTATTCATGAAATTTCTTAGAATCTGTAAATCTCTGTAAATGAGATTTTCTTAATGTAAGTAAAAACCAATACATTATTTTGTTTTTTAAAACCATAAAAATAAAACTCTTGTGTTTTAAGTCATGCTATCTTAATCCAGGCATTGATGCTTTAACATTTCATCTAAAGCATTATTATTTTCTTTGAATATTTTGTTTTTGTAGTTGTAAAATTTGTGAGAGTGGTTGATAAATTACCCAACTTGCAACAGTAGTTTTCTTCATATCCCTCTTTAAAGAATTTGCACTTAGCTATCAAGAAAAATAGCCAATGTCAAAATAACATCATAAGCATCATTAATGTGACTGAAGGGAATTAAAAAAAATTGAGTAGGAGGAGAAAAATGAGAAGCTTGAGAGAATGCATTTCAGCCTGGAGTTGGCCCAAGAACTTTCCTAAATACTATGAAGCTGCTAGAGTGTTAAGATTATAAATCTCACTCAAGACTGTACAGGGCAAATTACCCATGTCCTGAAACCTCAGATTTTTTTGTGCATAAGGTATCTTTTAATGAATTAATGTTTCTTGAATAAATGAAAGTAAGCTTTCAAATGAAACTGAAAAATTATTAATCTTTTCCCTAAATCAAGTAAAATATGCCAATTTTTCTTACAAAATAATTTGCCAAAAAACTTCATTTTCTGGTAGTTATTACATGTACTGTTTAAAAAAATTATATTCAAAATGAAGAGAATAACTCATTTATTTTGATAGGACATAAGGCCAAGGAATTCTCTAGTGTTAACTTTTTTTTTTTTTTTTACATGTTAACAGATAAATTTTTCAGCTATGTCTTGAGAAAAGGAAGTTCTACATTATGTACTTTTCTCAGATGAGAAATGAAATATCAGTTTTTTGTTTTTTGGTGTTTTTTTTTGGTGATTGGTGTTTTTTGCCTGGTGATAGAGGAGGATATTAAGCTGATCTATATTTATATCATGTTTTTTGAGAATTTAAATTGTGTAAAGATGAGGATCACACACTTTATATGATGTTTACTTTCCTTTAAAATACATTGTGTGGAATCTATAAATATTAATGACAACAACTAAAACTTGTCCATTTTTTTCACTGTAAAAAAGTGATGGTGCAACTTTTCCACTTAGAATAGGCTGTTGTTTGATAGCTAAATCTGGAAGATTTAACAATTTTAAATATCTATGCCCCCAATGTGGGAGCAGCCAACTATATAAACCAATTAATAACAAAATCAAAGAAACACATCAACAATAATACAATAAATCTGGCAGTTTAATTTGATGATGGTTTTCTGTACTCAAAACCTTTGATTTCTTGCTGGGTAAAATGTTACATTGTTCTCCATTAGAATATTAAAATGATGGTTACAGAATGATATGTAAGAGCATCATTTAATATTCTATTGAGTTTTATACTATTGTAGGGATTCTTTTTTATCCCTTACCCTTAAGTCATTAATACACATGTATGCACACACATGTGATTAGTTATTAAATTAATTGAGGTTTCTATTTGATATGTATCGCAGAACAGTACTTTTGAAACAGTAATTTTGAAGCCTGTAAGTCTTATAGAAACCCATAAATTATGGAAAAAAGTCATAACCTGGGGAAGAAATATACCTGAATTTAATTAGATAATAATATATTACAATAGATAACTATGATGTGAATCTTTATACATCTAAGAATTTTCTAAATTTAATTTCATTCTTATTAATTATTCTTAAATAAAAGTATTTACGCTTCACTGAGAATTTAGGTACAGAAACAAATAATAACATCTAGATTTATCCCCTGTTCATAGGTTTGCTCTTAACATTCTTACTCATCTTTCCTTAGAGGAGGGGATTATGTTACCTGGGAAGTTATGGGACATGATCTTGGAGATTAGAAGGAATGTATTAATTAGTAGATATAAAAAAGGAGTTCTGTCTGTATTCACTAAAATCAGAGATAAGTTGTTATGATTATTTTATGACTTCAGGTAGCCTTCCCTTTGCAGCTTTATTACAATTTACTAGTAGTAAGTACTCTCATTAAAACAGGTATTTTCAAAGTGAGTTTCCTGGATCAGCAGTAGCAAACCACCTGAGAATTTTTTAGAAGTGCAGATTCTCACAGTACACCCAGACCTGCTGAATCAGAAGTTATGGGGATGGGGTTCTAGGAATCTGTGTTTAAACAGCATTACCAGTGATTAATGATGTACTACATGTTGGCTAATTAAACATGATAAAAAAATAAAGAAGGTGCTGACTTAGTTCGGGAATAACAGAGTAAGGGAGAATACTGAGAATTCTCTATATCTTCAGCATGTCTTCAAAGCCCTACCCAGTTCCCTTTTTCTTGCTTAAATTTTTCCTCTGGAATATTCTCTTGAGGTATTTGTGGAAGTGCCACACCAGTTTCCTCTCTAAGTTCTTTCTCTAAAGCTTTGACCCAGGTAAGAGGAGACAAAGTCAGATAGAAGTGCTAATGGTGACTCTTTGAGTGCTTAAATGATTCAGATTCCATGATTCCAAGTTGGGAAAGAAGGAATCCTAGATTATTCCCTCACCCCTATTTAATCGCCAACAATGCAGTACTTTAGTTTCAAATATTAGTAGTATTTTGAAAATTATCCTATGATTAATTACCTTTTTGTCATTTAAGTTTTCCTCGCATATAGCAAAGTGTTACACAGCTTTGTGGTGGAACTTTTATTATTTTGAAGCATTGTTTAGTTTTTTGCTGTACATGTCTTCTGTGTAGAACAGTGTGTGTTCCTCTAACATTGTATTATTATATTGATTTTGTTTTTTAATCAGAGCTATATTTTCTGAGAGTAAATATAGATTTGTTTTATTCAAAGTAGCTATTATAAGAGCTGCCATTATTGACATCTCACTGTGTGTGCCCGGTAGTTTTCTCTGCACTCTATGTGCCTTAGTGCATTTAACTCTCACCAGTAGGCACCATGGTTATTTCCATTTTATAGGCAAAGGAAGTCTAATGCCCCAAGCTCACCTAGGTAGCATAAGAGAGAACTAGCATTTCAGTCTATGCAGTCTTATTTCAAAGCATTTATTTTCTAAGAGAGATAGTTAGATGTTAATGGATTATTTATTTGCTTGAGCAGAATTAGTCTTTACTAATTTTTTTTTACATATACTATTTTTTTACATATATTACTTGAAGTATTTTCAAGACTGTCAAATAGTGCTTATGTGAGGCCATATAACTCAAAATTTAACAGTGAACAAATATAAATGATAATGTAGGAATTAGTAAAAAATAGTAATAGAAATAAAAAATGCCTACCTGAGCAACAGCAATTTAATTTTATTACACTGAATTCTATTTATCTTCTTATTTATCCAGCTTTTCAGGGAATTTTTAGGCAACTCTAGAGAACAAAGTTGAATTCTTTGTAACTGACACAATGATCCATTTAGTAGGTGTTCAAAACAGTTTTCTTTCATAGATAGAAGGATAGTCATGGAAGAGAATAGAACCAAGAGCAGAGTCTGTGGCCTGTGCAGGTTAAAGAATCCCAGTTGCCTTTCACAGAATATTCTACTTTTTTTTTTTCTTTTAAGATTTGCTTATTTATTTTAGAGAGCATGGCAGGGAGGGGCAAATGGAGAAGGAGAGAGGGAATATCATGCAGACTCCCCACTGAGCACAGGGAGGGCTTGATTTCATGACTTTGAGATCATGACCAGAGCCCAGTTTGAGAGTCCTGGGCTTAACCCACTGAGCCACCCAGGCACCTCTGCTCATTCTACTTTGGCTGCAGTCTTTAGAGTAGCCTTATGATTGATGTGAAACTCTACAGGGTGTCCCCTCTACTGAAGCTGTTAATATTCCATGAGTTAGAATTGTACTTTTATGATTTTTCAAGATTTTAATTTGGAAGTTAACTTTATTTGACTTTTGTATTGAATTATATTTACTAGTGTTTATGTCTTAATTTCAACAGCATCACTGCAAAACTTGAAAGAGCTTTAGAAAAAGTTGCTCCTCTTCTTCGTGAAATTTTTGTAGACTTTGCCCCATTCCTATCTCGTACACTTCTTGGCAGTCATGGACAAGAGCTATTGATAGAAGGTATGATTTCTCTCTCTATTCTAATTATTTTAGTTTCCTATAATGTATCTATTACTCATGATATAATCTGTACTTCTGGCGGAATATTTATTGCCAAAAGAATATAAAGACATTGCTTCCACAAATTCTAATAAGATATTCATACATGCTTTCTTCTTAATTATTTTTAAAAATAACATGTTCTCATAACAGAATGGAGAATTTTGAAAAAGTATTGGACTAGGAGACTCTGGCTCTTATAATCCTAGTCTACCAGGGTTGCAGTGTATCCTTCATGAGAATGGTATGTTTACTAAGCAATATGCTCTAAAATTTCCTTCAAATCTAAGAGCCCTGCTTCTATAAGTCATTTCTTATTCTTATAATATTTGTAATATGAAAATTCTTAACTGAAAAAATGTAAAGAAATATTTACCTGGAATTAATGAAGTTACTGTCTTTTTTACTCAACAGCTGCTTCAATGGAATGAGAAAGGAAAACAGATAAATTAATTATTATGTATCAAAATTAGGAGAGCAGCTTTTAAAAATACGGTTCTCTGAAGTCTTCTTTCTTTAAAAAGTTCATTTTATAAATATTCAAGAACTTCAGAAAGGGGTAATCCATATCTAGATGATCCTGTGCGTAAATAATGGCTATAGGTACTATTCCTTGAATTTAGCAGCCTTATGTATGTTTTTTTGCTTTTCACTTTCTATTTACTGTCATTTTCTATGATTATTCTATCATTGTCTCAATTGCTTTTACACAATCTCTTTCAGTTAGGTGAGACAGTAATGTTAATAGTCAGACTGGGTTTAAATCCTTGTTCTACTACTTCCTGGGCTCTCTGAACTTTTTGAATAATTTAGCCATTTTGTAACTTAACATTCTTTCTATAAAATATAATCAGTGATAGCACCTCTTTCCCAGGGTTCTTGTGAAGATTAAATTATATAATGCATATAAAGTTCTTAGAACAGGGACACACAAGTGAGCTATTCTTTTTTTTTTTTTTTTTTAAACACTGAATTCTTGTTCTAGGCCAAGCATTGTCTTAGGTACTTTAGAATATATTAGTATATAAAAGACCAATCTAAAAAAGGAAACAAATGAAAAAACAGAAACAGACTCATAAATAGAACAAGCTGGTGGTGGACAGAGAAGAGGAGGATGGGGGCTGGATAAAATGGGTGAAGGGGAGTGGCAGATAAGCTTCTGGTTATGGAATGAGTAAGTCACAGGGATGAAAGATTACAGCATAGGGGAATACAGTGAGTAGTATTATAATAGCATTGTACAGTAACAGTTGGAAGCTACATTTGTGGGGAGCATAGTAGAACATATAAAATTATTGAATCACTGTGTTGTACACCTGAAGCTAATGTAACACTGTGTGTCAGCTCTACTTTATAAAACAAACAAACAAACAAACAAAAAACAACCTTATTTAAAAAAAAAAAAAATCCCTGCCTTGTGAAGCTTATATTTCAGCAAGGACAAGACATTTAGGTAAGTACTGAACATAATAAATAAATTATAGAACATGATGGAAGATGGTCAATGCTATGTTAAAGGATAAGTCCAACAGAGGGGTTTGGGATTCTAAAAATGACAGGGTCGGGTTGCAGTTTATTTAATAAATCACTCTCTTTTAAACTGCAGCCCATCTCTGCCATTTTTAAAAGCCTAAACCGCTATGTTGAACTTATCCTTTAACATAGCATTTACCATCTTCTAACATGCTCTATAATTTTAAGTAGACCAATGGTAAAAATTACATTTAAGCAAAGACTGAAAGGAGGTGAGTCATATAGCTTACTAGAAAAGTGTTCTAGACTGAGAGAATATTTAGTAAAATGACCTCATAATGTGTTACTTTACCATAAGAAAAAAAATTAATAAACATTATTGAAAAAATAAATCTTAAATTTTTTTTCATTCAGTGTAAATCTTTTATTTTTCCTATATATATTTTCCTAAAATGATTTGACAAATTTATATAAGGAAATATAAATAGTGGTCCAAGACATGCTAAAAAAACCAGAGAACAAATTTAGAAATGTTAATAATGGGTCCTTATAGTGCTATTAAAACTGGGACACAAATCAGCAGTAAGTTTTCTGGCAGCCAAAGCTAAGGAAGGAATTATTTTAAGTTATAAGAACCACATTCCTGGTTCCTCAGTGACAGTTTGTGACAATTTGAAGCTCTAAGGAATTACTATCAGATAACACTTAACTGCTCTTTGTTGGTTAGGCAAAACCCCACATAGGTAGCCCCTTTCCAGAATTTGCTATGACCAGGCATCTGTAGACTTTCTTATTTCTTCCCAAAACCGCAGTAAGAAGGTAGGAGAAAAAGCTGGGTAGGTAATTGAGAGCAGTTTTTCTTGGGCTTCCCTAAGTTTACGTAAAATATTTTGAGTTGAGTTGAAAGACTTAAGAACATATCTCTTGGATTTTTAAAAAAGTGACTATGCTAAAAATGAAACATTGGAACATGTTAAGAGTTGAAAGTTCATTTTGTGTTCATCTGGCAGAATACAATTTTATGTTGTAACTTTTCTGCATCCAAAGAGTTTAATATATCCCATTTTTAAAACTATGTGGATATAATGTTGGTATCCCTTTTTTGTGTTCAATTTATTGTGCTTAATAAAATGATGATAGTAAATGGCAGAATTTTAGATTTTGAGTTGTATTTTTTAAATTAATTAATTTATTTTCAGCCTAACAGTATTCATTATTTTTTCACCACACCCAGTGCTCCATGCAATCCATGCCCTCTAAAATACCCACCACCTGGTACCCCAACCTCCCACCCCCCGCCCCTTCAAACCCCTCAGATTGTTTTTCAGAGTCCACATTTTTTAAATAGAAGGTTGACACAGTATGTCCTCAAATTTCTGCTGATCAATACAATCTAAAAGTCTAGAAACATCTGCTGTATAACAGAACAGCGTTCTGTATCCCTCACAATTTAGTTATAACTTTCCTTTTCAGACTCAACTAGTCTCTGTCCTCTTGTATGGAAGACATTAATTAAACATGAAAAAAAGTTACTCAATATTACATTTCCTTGTTTTTGTACAACTCTTCTGGATTGGATCTTTTTTTCTTTTTTCTCTCCCCCAAATTATTCCCATCCTTTGAATTCTGTTTCAGATTCCTTAAGTCTAATTAATGTCTTCTCTTCTGTGATCCTGTGCCATTTTATTTATACAATTTTGATAAAATTATTCATCACTTATAAATAAGAAATATCTTATTGTTTATATTGTATAGTCTAGCTTAATTTGGTACATAATAGTCAGTATTTTTTCCTTTTATACTTGACTAGAAAATTATTTTTGTTACTGATATTGGTAGAGGTAAGTTTTAAAATGAGGTGGTCAGACAAGTAAAATGTTGGGTTCTTTGGTAAAAATTCCCAGTTTTGATCAGTCATCCACAACTGTGAACTGACTGCTTTGCTCATCCAACGTCTATTCTTGCTCTCTAACCCAGCCTCCGGAAATACATGTCCTTTCATGTTCTCATTCTTGAACATGTATTCTTGGTCATTCTTTCTTTTTCCTCCTCCTCCATTTTCCTCCTTTTTCTCATTTGAAACACTGTTGTTCTCTGAGAAGAAAAACTGTCAAACTATTATAAAAGACTCAGGGGATGTATATGATAAAAATATTTTTTGTTAGCCATTGAGTATTTAAAAATAATGCTTATGATGAATATATCCCACTGCTTTTGACTTCATCATGTATATCTAAATGTTAAGAACAAAGCTGGATTTGGATAACTGAAGATATTTTATGTCTTAAGAAAAGAGAAGGCAATTATTCTTAGTTTCAAGTAACCATAAAGTATATTTGAATTGCATCTTTATTTGTTTTATATTCATTTGTTCTTAATTTATACTTGTATTCATGTAGTTTTTTTTATAAAGTAATCATTGATATTTTGTATTGTCTACGTCCTTTAAAATACAAGCTAAAAAGGTATCCTTTCATTTTCTTAATTTGTCACTTTTATTAGTCAATCTGTGTTTATTATTATTGTATGATTCTAGAGTATTTAATTTAATATAGTTCTTAACATTTTAAGGTCATTCATTGACAGTACCTATTTTTATATGCCTTTTGATGTATACTTGTTTTCTCATGGCAATAATTAAGGATTTTTGGAGACAGTGGTTATTTGGAGATTGGTGAACTTTCTCTGAGAAAATCCTAGCTTTCAAAGGTGCAAACTAAAGCATAAAAATTAAAGTCACTATGTATGCAAGTATCAAAATCCACCAGCCCATGACAAAACAACCCTTGGTCCAACAGTTATATTTGCTTGGTTTGCTGCAGCAATGGAGGTTGTGCTGAAGGGGTCCAGTTGGAGATTGGAGGCTGTCAGGAAGCAGATTAGATCTTGCTAATTTTTATTCAAGAGTCCTAAGGAATACAGTGAACCCAGAGTTATCATTAATAATAAAGAATCAGTAGTCACTTAAGTTAATTAGAAGAGAAAATGTTTAGGGGTGTGTGTGTCTTAATCTCATGTCCTTTACTCTGTCTTATTCCACCACAGCAGATTGGCCCTGAGAAATCACTGTTTATATTCTGTGAGCATTATTTATGTTTGATTAAGAACTCAAAAGAGTATTAAAGGTAGCTTAATTATGATGAGGTAGCTTAAAGTCTTACAGCTACCAAAGACAGGAAATGAAAAAACAGGTAGATGTAAAGCAGCCTTAAAATGGGAGAGGAGAGTCAGTATCCTACTCCCTTTGACTCTCAAGGCAACTTTATAAAGCTTTCTATCTTGGCTTCTCTCTGTGTATTAACTCAATTTTTTACTTCTTTCTCAGACTAACCTCACATTTTTAGTCATCAGAACATGACCCAGTATAGTACCCCACCCTAACTCCAAATGTGCTTTTAATGTAAATGTCTTTCATCAGTTGACTATAGTCACTGTTTATGAAGAGAGGATCTGAGGGGCTCAGCCTTGGCTTTGGTATCTACCTCAGTTACAATCAGCTAATATTGGGGTAGATGGGAAGGGTGAAGTTGGATGTAATATATAGTCTGAATCTTTTAGAAGCTATACATTTAAGTTAAACATCTTAGAAAGGGATGGTGGCAGTGCAGGAAATATTATACTAAAGTGTCTATTATACTTTTGGTGATACTAATAAATGTTTTATTGAAGTTATATAGTACTCAAGAATATTTAAGTTTCCAAGACCAGCATTTCTTTATTTTTATTTTTTAAAGATTTATTTATTTATTTATTTGTCAGCAAGAACAAGAGAGCCCAAGCAGGGGGAATGGTGGAGGGAGAAGGGGAAGCAAGCTCCCCACTGAGCAAGGAGCCCGATTCAGGGCTCTTCAGAACCCTGGGATCATGACCTGAGCTGAAAGCCGATGTTTAACCAACTGAGCCACCCAGGTGTCCCTAGCATTTTTTATATAATAGCATGGAATTTCCACTCAACCAAAAGAACATCATTGAAATGTTATTATAAAAAGAATGACCCTAATCAAGAAGTCCAGTTCACCTTTGGATCATTCATAGTAACAGTATAGCTACATAATTAGAAAAACTTGAATATGTTTATTTTAATTAAAAAATTATAGATTGAAATGTATTTTCAGAAGTTATTAAAATAACAATAATACCAAAAAAAGTACGTGGAAGATTCAGTATAGACGGTAACGAGGGGCATACTTTTGAAATAACCCCGAATTCCTCCATGAAAATCAGAATGGTAGATGTTGAAACAAGAACTACAGCAACAACAAATGAAGGTTACAATTAAACTAGGTGACAAGGTATCCCATCAATCCTCCAAATATGACTGTGTTGAGATATAAGAGCTACAAGATAACTCATGGGTTAGTAGAAGGGAGGGGGAAAGCAAGATGGCTCTGAGGAAAATAGTCTATAAGTACTTACTGGTAAACCCAGAGGGCCAATTTGAAAACAGCAGCTAAAATAGAGAGGGTTTTTGCACACTATAATAGCAGATGATTCCAAGGGTTCCATGGTAAGGCTGGATGGGGCTAAGCCATCCAGGCCCCATAAGTAATTAACCAAGTAGAGTTCTCCCAAGACAAAGGTCCACATTGGGAAGAAACTAATATGAAAAGAATCCAAACTGAGCAACAGAAGTGCAAGAGAGTCAAAGAGAAAGTCCACATAAAACTGGGTTGTGAACACAGGCAGAGCTGATAGTTCTCAGAAAATAGGTTGTCGTATTTTTGAAAACTATATGAAAACAGAAGAGGGATCTCTAGAACCTGAAGAAAGAAGGAAAAGGGCTATCCTGTAAGTTTGGGTAAATTAATTTAACATAAAACAATAAGTAACAAAAAGGATCATAATCCCACATTTTACAGTAAGAAAAATAAGAATAAGTAGAATATACCCCCTCAAACCGTGAAGGCAGGCCAGAAAAAAAGGCAAAATTATGTAAATGAGCTGAAAAGACATTAGAAAAGATACAGGATATGAAAGAAAAATTTATATCAGAATTTAGAGAATATCACAAATGTGGTGATAGAACTTAGGAGATAATTGAAAGTAAGAAGAAAAATAATTTTAGAAATGAAAACTAAGTTAGAAGAAATAAAGAAGTATGTAAACTCAACAGATAAGGCTATAAAAGACATAGAAGGTAAAAAAGAAAAATGATAAATTTTTTTAAATGACTAAAGAGACTAGAAAATCTAGGACAGATTTAGAATATTGAACATATGTATGAGTTTCCAAAAAAGAAAACCAAAGAAAAGAACTCTAAAATAATAGGATCAGTCATTCAAGGAAACTCTTGGAATTTGGCAGGGCGCGGGGGTTGGGGGGGGTGGAATTGGAGTGGGAGAAGAACCATGGAGACTATGGACTCCAGGAAACAAATGGAGAGTTTTAGAAGGAAGAGGGTTGGGTGGTTTGAATGAGCCTGATGATGGGTATTAAGGAAGGCATGTATTGCATGGAGCACTGGGTGTTACAAGCAGACAATGAATCATGGAACACTACATCAAAAAGTAACGATGTACTGTATGATGATTAACACAACACAATAAAAAAATAAAAATAAAAGATTTTTAAAAATATATATATAAAAAGCACACTGAATGAAAAAATTACTCAGGCAACCAACATTGAGACATATCTAATACAATTAATAAACTTCAAAGGAAAAGAAAACCCATAGCATCTAGATTAAAATGCAAATTAACTTATAGGAGAAAGAGAATCAAATTGTCATCATACTTTTTTGACAGATGTATTTTCTGCCAGAAGAAAATGGAGTAGGATATTTAAGATAGTCAAGGAATGAAAATGATGGCAAAACTGGCTTTTGTGTATAGAGACTGCAGATAAACTATTAAAATGCAAGAATTCGGGGAATATTATTCCTATGAGGCCTCCTGAGGAATCTACTGTAGAATAAGTGTCAGACAACTGAAGCAACTACAGAGTGTAAACACAGGGACTCATGATAACCCTCAAATATACATGTATTTTGGAGAACTAACCCTTTAGTTATGTGAGAGAGAATGTGGTGTATAATGGCTATGTGCTCTGAAAACTGAAAAAGGTAGAACAGTAATTATATTTGTAGCGCCATTATTGATATTTTTATAAAACTGTTGCATGTTTTATAAAACAATTAGTAATTATTGATATTCTAATTATTTTATTTTGACAATCAGGATTCTCATTAAATAAAGGAAATCCAGATATAAAATACAGTTTAAGCAAAATCATTCTGTTTTGAATTTGAATGAGACATTATAAGAGCTAAATTATTATGTGCACACACACAACACACATACACACGCTCACACTCACATATGTACTGCAGTCCTATGTACTGTTTCGCCTAGGAGCAATGACCAAGTTAGTAGCAGTTAAGTATATCTAGAGTCCAGATTGCAGACTTGAATTATTATTTGCTGTTGAAAGAAGCCAGTTTCTTGGAGAAATGGGTGATTTCAAAGCTGTAAGTGCTCTTGATTTGCCTGCAAGATTTGGTGATACCAAAACCAAAGAAGATACCAAACACTATCAAAAAGACTGAGGAGCTGACTTGAAGACAATCTTCTTGGCCAAAGATGGGGCATTTTGAGCATCAGCAAATTAATAACTGCAATGTATCAAAATGCATGGGTATGTTTAAATATGTAAGTCATAAGAATGATTTTTAAAATGACTTAGTTGAATTTAGAATATAAGGAACCAGCTCATTATTTTAAAAACTGATCAGTGGGGTGCCTAGGTAGCTCAGTGGGTTAAGCCGCTGCCTTTGGCTCAGGTCATGATCTCAGGGTCCTGGGATCGAGTCCTGCATCGGGCTCTCTGCTCAGCAGGGAGCCTGCTTTCTCCTCTCTCTCTCTCTGACTACCTTTCTGCCTACATGTGATCTCTCTCTGTCAAATGAATAAATAAAAAATCTTTAAAAAACAAAAATTAACACTGGTGGAAATTTTGCACTACAAATGTCTTGGTTTCTTCAAAATAATTTATATAGCAAAAGAAGAGATGAGGGGATCTGTAGCTTAAAACAGCTCTAAAAGATATCTCAAAAAATCAGTAAAATTGAGTTGTTTATACATATAATTCTGTCATTTTGGTGATGAGCTTTTAAAAAAAACAAAGTGAAGGATGCCTGGGTGGCTCAGTCAGTTAAGTGTCTACCTTTGGCTCAGGTCATGATCCCAGGGTCCTGAGTCAGGTCAGCTCCTTAGTCCCAGGATCTCTCTCTGTCAGAATAAATAAATAAATTATTTAAAAAAAAAAACACCTTAAGTGATTATCATAAAAACTAGATAATAGTTTGTTGAAAGTAAGGAGAATAGTGCAAGACACAAGGAGAGGAGACTTTTTGGGAAATTTGGCAAAAGTCTGTTTCTTCAACTTATGTAATGGTTTTAAGGGTGTTTGTTCTTAAATAATTCATTAGCTGTTTTATGCATTTAACTTATCTGTGTTATATTTTACAGAAGTATTTTAATGTTCTCTAAGAAGAAAGTTATAAAAAGCTTTTAATGACATTAAAAACAAGTAATGGTGAACTATATCATGTTCATAATAGGAAGATGATCTCACAAAGAAGTAATTTCTGTCCATGATTATCCATCACTTGAATAAGAACTTGTTTTCAGAAATCTCAGATTATTTTCATGGAATTTGATGAGTTTTTCTCTTAATTTTCTATAGTTGAATGGCTGAAAATAACCAAAATAACTTTGAAGATGAGAAAGCTATTGTAATTTTAAAAGTGTATAATGGCCCAGGGCTAAACAGATCATTGTGTCTGAATAAATATCCAGAACCAGATCCCAACTCAGAGGGACAGGGCTTTGACAGAGCTGTCATTACAAAAGGAGATGGATGAACAATGCAGTAAATACAGCTAAATCAATTGGAAAACTTTTTGGTAATTAAAATAATTGAATCCCTTCTTCACTGTATACACAAAAAGTCATACTAAGATGGTTGAAAAAGCAAAACTTCAAATTCTGTAGAAGAAAATACAGGAAAATATCTGTATTTCTAAAGTCAAAATATTTTTTAATTAGACCTCCCCCCAAAAAAGTATAAAATTTAGTGGTTGATAAATTTGACCATCTAAGAATTACTTTGGTTTATCAAAAGGACACATTAAAAAGTGAAAAGATGGAGAGTGACATCAACAAGATGCCAAACCAGAAAGCTTCAGACCTTGGTTCCACCATAGAAACACTGAATAAACAATAATATACAGACCAAAAGAGCTTTATTAAAACTGTAAGAACCAGTTAAAAAACTGCTGCTACCAAGAAAATACTCCAAAAGTTAGAAATCCCATGGTGTTTTGTCTTTGTGCCACCTCCTCCCCAGTGCAACATGAGATGCCATGGTCAGGAGGAAATCACTGAATTCCCATTTTTTCCCTTAGCATGCAAGAAAAGAGTACAGATTCCTTGCAACATTCTAGATTGTCTGGTGGCTGTGCAAAAGACTAATTTCTGTCTTGCCTGTCTCAAAACAGTGATGGAAATGGTGGTGCGATTTCGCTAATAGTTTAAAGGCTACTAAAAGAAGTAATAGGTAACATGGCACGTTATTGATGCAGGAGCTATGCAGTTCTGTGGGCAGTTGAGGGGATGAGATTATGGGGAAAGTTTTGAGGGGATCTTTAAGCCAGCCAGTCAGTGAAGTTCTTCTCTTACACAAAGACAGTTCATAAAGATTGGAAGAGGTTACTTTTTTCCAAATGCCCAGATCTCCACAGAAGTTTGCAATTTATGCAAAGAACAGGGATACATGACCCTTTGAAATAAATTTCCAAAAACTGATCCTAAGGAAATGCATCCTTTGATTTTATATGACAAAGGTTTTTTTTTTAGCTTGCTTAAATATGTTTAATGAACTAAATGAAAACACAGACTGACAAGAAAATCATGAAAATATTTTATTAACAAAAGAAGAACATCAGCAAAGAGATATTTTAAAAGAACTAAATAAAATTGGACTTTTAAAAATGCAACAGCTTAATTGAAAAATTCACTGCCGGGGTTCAAGAGCAGACTTGATAAGACAGATGAGAGTCAGTGAACTTAAAGACAGGTCATTTGAAATGACTAAGTTAGAGGAGCAAAAGGAAAAAGGAATGAGAAAAGTGAGCAGAAACTATGGGACTTATGGTATATTATCAGACAGATTAATATGGGCATCTATGGCAGTACCAGAAAGAGAAGACAAAAAGGGACAGAGAATGAATTTGAAGAGATAATGGCTGAAAACTTAATACAATTTCATGAAGCCAAACAAACATATGCCAGGATACATTATAATTCAACCAAGAAAAGTTGAAGACAAAGAGAAAATCTCGAAAGCAATGAGAGAAAAACTACTTGTCACATACAAAGAAGTTCTCTAAGAATGTCAACAGCTTTTTCAGCAATAAACTCGTACACCAAAAGGCAGTGGGATAATATATTTTTTAAAATACCATTAACCAAAATACTATATCCAGCACCAATGTCTTCAAAACTAGAGAAGAGAAAATTCCCCAAATAAACAAAAACTGAGAGAGTTCATTATCACTAGACCTAATCTAGAAGAAATGGCAGAGATAGCCCTTCCACTTGAAACAAAATGACAATAACTTGAAGACACAAGAAAATATAAAGTTCTCCAATAAAGGTAAATACCTGGATAAATAGCAAAAACTGTATTATAATTTTGGTTGATAACTCCACTTTCACTTCTTTTATAGGATTTGAAAGGCGAACCATACAAATATCTAAATCTTTGCTAATGGGCACGCAATATATAAAGATATAATTTGTGACAGCAAGATAAATCATGGAGGGAGTCACAGTGATGTAAAGGAATTTTTGTAGGTATTGTAGCAATTTAAGTTCAGTGTAAAACATTGTTATACCTTTAAGATATTTTATGTAATCCCCATGATTACAAAGAAAATATCTATAGAATTCATGTAGAAGAAATTAAAAAGGGGATGAAAGTACGTCTTTAAAGAAATGAAATCTTGCCATTTGCGACAACATGGATGGAACTAGAGCGTATCATGCTTAGCGAAATAAGTCAAGCAGAGAAAGACAACTGTCATATGATCTCCCTGATATGAGGAAGTGGTGATGCAACATGGGGGCTTAAGTGGGTAGGAGAAGAATCAGTGAAACAAGATGGGATTGGGAGGGAGACAAACCATAAGTGACTCTTAATCTCACAAAACAAACTGAGGGTTGCTGGGGGGAGGGGGTTTGGGAGAAGGGGGTGGGATTATGGACATTGGGGAGGGTATGTGCTTTGGTGAGTGCTGTGAAGTCTGTAAACCTGGTGATTCACAGACCTGTACCCCTGGGGATAAAAATATATGTTTATAAAAAATAAAAAATTTAAAAAAAATTAAATGCAAAGAAAGTCAGTAACAGAACAAATAAAGGACAAGAATGCTTTCAAACATGCAGAGCGCAGTTCAAAAAATGGCAATAGTAAGTTCTTCCCTATTAGTAATTACTTAAAATGTTAAGTGTATTAAATGCTCTAATCAAAGGATGTAGATTGGCTGAATGAATTACAAAGGAAAACAGAATTCAGTTAAATTCTGTCTACAAGAGATTCACTTTAAATGTAAGTACATTCATAGATAGAAAATGAAAGAGTGGAAAAATGATATTCCATGGAAATAGTAACCAAAACAGAGCAGAGGTAGATGCACTCTATTATAAGACAAAATAGACTTTACCTGAAAAACTTTTAAAAGAGGCAAAGAAGGATAATACATAAGAATAAGAGGGTTGATTTACTAAGAACATATAATAATTAGTTTTTTATATATCAGACATCAGAATTCCTAAATATATCAAATGGAAATTGACAGAATTGAAGGGAGAAATAAGGAGAGTCTGTAATAGGAGGACATTTCAGTACCTCATTTTCAATAATGGGTAGAACAGCCAGATGGAAGTTCAGTAGGGAAACCAGATGACTTGAACAATACTTACAGACCAGTTACACCTAACAGACATGTGCAAAATCCTACCCACTGCAACAGAATACATATTTTTCTCAAGGGCACATGCAGCATGTTTTAGGATAGACTGTTGCTTAAGCCACAAAATAAGTCTTAATGTATTTAAAGTGAAGTCATACAAAGTATCTTTTCTCTTCACAGTGGAATAAAACTAGAAATCAGTAACAGCAAGAAAATTGGCAAATCCACAAAATGTTGGAAATTATACAGCACACCCTAAATAACCATGACAACAAAGAAGAAATTAGAAAAGATCTTGAGGCAAATGAAAAGTGAAACAAAATACCAAAACTAAGATTTGTGCAAAGCAGACCTCATAGGGAAATTTGTAGTTATAAAAGTTTACATTAGAAAGAGAAAGATGTCGGGGCGCCTGGGTGGCTCAGTGGGTTAAGCCGCTGCCTTCGGCTCAGGTCATGATCTCAGGGTCCTGGGATCGAGTCCCGCATCGGGCTCTCTGCTCAGCGGGGAGCCTGCTTCCCTCTCTCTCTCTCTGCCTGCTTCTCCATCTACTTGTGATTTCTCTCTGTCAAATAAATAAATAAAATCTTTAAAAAAAAAAAAAAAAAAAAAAGAAAGAGAAAGATGTCAAAGCAATACCTAACTTTCTACCTTAATGAACTAGGAAAAGATGAACAAACTAAACCTCAAGCTGACAGGAAAAAGAAAATAATAAAGATTAGAGCAGAGATAAAATTGAATATGGAAAAATAATAAAGAAGATGAGCAAGATTTGGTTCTTTGTAAAGATCAACAAAATTGACAAACCTTTAGTTAGACTAACAAAATCAAAAGAGAGAAGGTTTAACTAAAATTAGAGATGAAAAAGGGGATAGTGCATCCTGTGTTATTAACATAAGAAGGATTATATGGGAATACTATGAACAGCTGTATGCCAACAAATTGGATAACCTAGATGAAGTGGGTAACACATACAGAATCATGGAGAAATAGAAAATCAGAGCAGACCCAAAATGAATAAAGAGATTAAATCAGTAATCAAAAATCTCCCACCAAAAAAAAGCCTAGGACCAGATGGCTTCACTGGTACATTATTCCAGATGTTTAAGAATACAACCAGTTCTCTTCAGAGTTTTCTTAAAAAAAAAATTGATGTGACTACTTTCAAACCTCATATCACTTAAGATGGTTACTATCAAAAACCCAGAAAATAACATGTTGGCAATGATGTGAAGAAATTGGAAACCTTGCACACTGTTGGTGGGAATGTAAAATCTTGTAGGCAGTACAGAAAATAGCATGGTGGTTCCTCAAAAAATTGAAAATAGAATTATCAAATGAATCAGCAATTCTGCTTCTGGGTATATTATCTAAAAAAAAATTGAAAGCAGATCTCAAAGGTATATTTGTACACTCATGTTCATAGTGGCATTCAAAATACCCAAAGGGTGGTAGCACCCCAAGTGACCACATGTGGAAGAATGGATACACAAAATGTAATATATACACACAGTTGAATATTATTCAGTCTTCAAAAAAGAGGAAGAATCTGACTTGCTATCATATGGATATACCCTCAAGGACATTATGCTGGGTGAAGTAAGCACGTTCCAAAAAGACTGTGTGATTCCCTTTATATGAAATATCTAGAATAGTGAAATTTAGGAAAATAGAAAGTAGAATGGTAGCTGCCAACGGATAAGGGAGAAATGGGAGGTTGTTTAATGGTGATAGAGTTTCAGTATTACAAGATGAAAAAGTTCTAGAGATTGTTTGCACAACATTGTGAATATACCTACCACTTAAAAGTGGCTAAGATGGAAATTTTTATTTTACATGAATTTTGCCATAATTTTAAGGAAAGACTGGGAAGATGTACTTCTAACATCAATAATTATAACATTTTACAAAAAAGCTACAAATCGATAAGAAAATTATAATTCCGTAGACCAGTAGATAATTTGCAGTTGAGGAAAATGCAGATGGTCAATAAGAACTGTAAAAATAAAGTTTAACCTCATTTTTAATCAGGTAGATGTTACAAAGTGGGTATTTGTATCCAGTTGGTTAAAAATTTATATTTAGAACCCATCCCACTGGTACAAAATATATTTTTAAAATCCATGTATTAGGGGTATAGAATCTTCTACAAGTATAAATTAATGCAAACAATTTGAAATATAATTTCATGCTATCATTAATTTGAATTTGTAAGTCACATTGACTCTGGAATCTCACATGTGTATATATATCCTCAAGTAATTTTTGCATATGTACACAAGCAGATGTAGATATAAAATGTGTTGAGCAATGATGTTTTAGCCAAGGACAAACTGGAAACAAACTAACTGTTCACTAACACAAGAGGGGACAAATGAATGATATTGTTGTACAATGCAGTACTATGCAATAGTGAAATGCAATTTTATGAAAATAGTATTGACCAAAAGAGCTTAACACATACATAAAGATAGTACTACATCTTATTTAGAAATTCATTAGTATATGGTAGAATTTTTAGAATTTGATTCAAGATGGTTAATTTACAACATTTTTTTTTACCCTAGACAAATGGGATCAAGTAGGGTTACACAAGTGCTTCAAGTCTATAATTTTTATTTCTTAACCTGGGTGTTGATTATCATTACATTAGCAGGGGTCAACAAACTATGGCCTGACAGCCAAATATACCAGCCCTCTGTTTTTGTAAATAAAATCTTATTGGAACCCAGGTATGCCATTCTTTTATGCATATCTAAACTATTTTTGTGTTGCAGTGGCAGAGTTGATTGATTCAAAGACTAATAGCCCAAAAGCCTAAAACATTTTCTGACTTGTAGGAAAAAATCGCTTACCCTTAATCTATACCAATATGCCTTTCACTGTTCCTATCAACAACAAAAAGAATAAAGAAATGATGTATTATGATTGTTTGTTGATTTGTGTACACTTTTTATGAAGTTCTAAAGGCTGTCTGTGGTCCAAGGTGAGCAAAATGTAGTGAATAAAGTTGATTGGTTCCCAATTATTTAGTTTTAGACATGCAGTTGGAAATTAGTCAGGTCACATACATTATTTCTTAAGATTCAATTCATAATATCACCAATATGCCCTATAATTTACTATGTCTCTGTTATAACCAAGTCCTTATCTAAGTTTTTAGTTAGCTAAGATAATGAATTAAACATGACCTTATTTCTCCACCTTTTTGAGTAAATGGTCACAATACTACATAAGAACTTGACCCCTAGATAAAAGTATTTAGTTGTTACTTGTTCAATTCTAACTAGAATCTTCAGGGGTAATATTTTTATTGTAAAACTCTTAAGCAGTTGTATTCTAAAGTCTTCAAAAACATGTGTCTATAGTTTTTATTCTTTTAATAGCAGTATCAATAGAAATAATACTTCTTTGGTATTCTTGAAATCAGCTGACAATTTTTTTCTAAGTTAAAAAGTAATAGTTTAACTTTCTTAATATTATGTCTTTTGCTGATAATTGTTGAAATACTACTTTTAGTTCAAATTCTGTTATTTAAATTTAAAAATATTTAGGATCAATGCAGCAAATATATTTCATTCCTGAAAAACAACAATAACAACAACAACAACAACAACACTGCTATTGCAGTGTTATCTCCAAAAGTTCAAATAGATAAATATGTAAACTGGATTCTAAAAGTCAAATGTTTATTAAAGATTATAGATGTTAATACATTTTTGACACAGCCTGAATTTTCAGTTTTAGTCTTGGTGATTCGTGCCAGTATCTTATCATCTATTTATTTATTTATTTATTTATTATTCTTTTTAATGGGAAAAACAGCTCTGTTTACTTTTTTTCACCCATCAAGATGTCTTTTTTTTTAATATAATTTTTTTATTTTTTATAAACATATATTTTTATCCCCAGGGGTACAGGTCTGTGAATCACCAGGTTTACAGACTTCACAGCACTCACCAAAGCACATACCCTCCCCAATGTCCATAATCCCACCCCCTTCTCTCAAACCCCCTCCCCCCAGCAACCCTCAGTTTGTTTTGTGAGATTAAGAGTCACTTATGGTTTGTCTCCCTCCCAATCCCATCTTGTTTCACTGATTCTTCTCCTACCCACTTAAGCCCCCATGTTGCATCACCACTTCCTCATATCAGGGAGATCATATGATAGTTGTCTTTCTCCGCCTGACTTATTTCGCTAAGCATGATACGCTCTAGTTCCATCCATGTTGTCGCAAATGGCAAGATTTCATTTCTTTTGATGGCTGCATAGTATTCCATTGTGTATATATACCACATCTTCTTGATCCATTCATCTGTTGATGGACATCTAGGTTCTTTCCATAGTTTGGCTATTGAGGACATTGCTGCTATAAACATTCGAGTACACGTGCCCCTTTGGATCACTACGTTTGTATCTTTAGGGTAAATACCCAATAGTGCAATTGCTGGGTCATAGGGCAGTTCTATATTCAACATTTTGAGGAACCTCCATGCTGTTTTCCAGAGAGGTTGCACCAGCTTGCATTCCCACCAACAGTGTAGGAGGGTTCCCCTTTCTCCGCATCCTCGCCAGCATCTGTCATTTCCTGACTTGTTGATTTTAGCCATTCTGACTGGTGTGATTATCATCTATTTAAAATATTGTATATATGATTAATTTCCCTACTGTTTCTAGGAGATGACATGGTACCGTAGTCATCTAATTTTTCTCACAATTTCTATTAAAATTAATGTTTTAAAAGTAGCAATTGTTGTGATAACTGTGGCAATGTCTAGAGACTATTTGAGATATTTTTAAGAACATGTGGTTAGTTTGAATTTTTATGTAAATATGACTGAGTTCTTAAAGCACAAGGTGATGATGTAAGCTGGAGGAAATGGAAAGCAAACTTAGGTGGGTCCTACCTTAGACACAGATGACTCTAACAACAATAACAACAACAAGGAAACCACTTTGGGAGAAGTTATATATTAAAGGGTTAGCCATATTTGCAGCTCATTCTTAAGGGATTAAAAAAAATGTAGTATTGATCTTGTGAATGGTAAGATAGATAATTATGTTATCTCTATGCTTCACAGGGATCTGATTAATAAAAAAGAAATTCAGTAGTCTAACATGTGAAAGGAAAAATCTCCCAATTTTTTTATTTGGATGAATAATTATAATTTTCCAACATGAGATTGTGAGATAACAATCTAACAGCATTTCTCTTATGCAGGAAGTTACCTTATCCATGAGCTCAGTATTCATAAGTTTTATCTCTTACATAATGGAATTATAAACAACTTTTACAGATTTTCATTTCTAATATTTTATTTCTAATGAATTTTCTGTATAATGCAAATTTTCCTTTTAAAGAATTCAGCATTTCTCTTTGTTTTCTGGTTGTATTTTAAATCCAGAAGTACTCTAGAACAAGAATTTGCAAACTTGTTCTTTAAGGCTCTAGATTGTGGACATTATCTCTCACTCTAGCCAAATGGCATCATCAAAAGAAAAATTAAATTTTTTCCTTAATAAATGGCTATAGGAAACTGCTTTTTATTTTATTCATTACATGGTGTCCTGGATACAAATTGTTTTTTGAAATTTTTGTTTAAAAAGATAAGTTTCTTTTAGCTGAAAACCAAGATCGACTGGTATAATTTTTGACCAGCCACAACTCAGTGCTGTGTTGCGTAAGCTTGAACTACAGTTGGGTGCCTGGGTGGCTCAGTCAGTTCAGTGTCTTATTCTTGTATTCATCTCAGGTGATGATCTCTGTGTTGTGAGATCCAGCCTCACATGGGGCCCTTCACTCTGTATGGAGCCTGCTTAAGATTCTCTCTCTCCATCTACCTGTCCTTTCTATGTGCATGCACTCTCTCTCTGAAAAATATTTTTTAAAAAATTGAACTATACTGACTGTAGAATGCATTTCTCTTCCTATTTTTGATTATTACTTTTGATAAATTTGGTTAACTGACACCTAGGTATCACTATCCATTCTGTGCTAATTCTATGTAAGCGTGTATCGTTTAGTTCCTAGAGTTGTTATTGATGTTATTTTAAGAAATGGTCACTAGCATTTTAGGAAAATTTTACAAACATACACCAGTGATGTTTTGTATAACATCCCATATTTTTGCAAATGATCCATTTTTGTATTGGGGGAATATACTTCATATATTGTGCTAAATATTTAAAAAATAGGAATTTTTAATCAACGATTTTGATTCAAGCAAAAAATTTTATGTGTAATTCAGAAATTTTATCTTTCTGAATTATGCTTTGGAGGTATTGGTTAGTAAAGAGAAGATGATCACTTGTTTTTACAAATATAAAGTCACATTTTATCAAGGGATCTTATTACAATTTTCAGGTAGCTACTGAAGATTGTTAGATACCTGAGTAATTAGGGTGTAAGGATGTCAAGAGATCATAGTATAGCAGAAATTTAAAGAAATGATCCTTTAGAAACGATATCTTCAAAAAGTTTTTCATATGAATCAAAACAAGATGGAAAAGAGATGTGCATGATTGATCCACCAGATAACTTAACATTGACAATCAGTGGTTTAATAATTGTGACAGCCATATTGCTGTCATATAAAAATTATAATCTGTTGTGAAGATCAGACTATCTTTTAGTATTTGTTCCATAGTATATGGTATATGTTTAAGGATTTTACTTTAAATGCATAAGATCCTATCTTGCTTTCTCTGCTTTCAGAAAAGGGAGATAATATTAAAACCTGTGAAATAACAAGGTGTTTTTAGTCAGGATTAATACTCTTCTAGTACTGTTAGTCGAATATAAATCCTGCATATGATGTTGACAAAAAGAACAAGAAAGGGGCAATAACACAATGTTTTGAAGGAAAACTCTAAAATATTTAGCATGGTTTCCTCTCTTTTGTCATGATAGAATAACAGGGAGTGGACTTGCCCTCCACTGTAACCATTAGAAAATTGAACAAAGTATATAAACCAACAGTTTTTAGAACTTTGACAGTACGTCAATGTGAACTGAAATCCCTGAAAAAAAGGAAATAATTAAGTTGGGTTCAGGGATTTCCATTAACATTTTGCCTGGAGGCACATTATGAAATATTGTGAAAGAAGGGAAATCTGAAGTAAAATGCAGTAGTCTTGGTGAACTGAGAGATAGGAACCAGAGGTCAAGAAGTTGTGGAGCACACTTTCATAGAGTAGGTAGCTACACAGTAAAATAGCTCCAGAAATCTGTGAATGGGCCCCTTGGATCTTTACTGAATACCAAGTGGCACATGTACAGGGAGAATGCAGACTGGCAAATTATGTCCAAGGGGCTTTGAAGTATTTTCTTTACTTCACAGGAGAGAGAGCATTATTCTAGCTCTGCCCAGCCAGAGTGGTTGGTCCTCACATTATTGGAAGTAGTGTGTATAGTGCTCAGAAGATTAACACATTAGTAGTAGAGTTTAATTATTTTTAGAGTACAGGATACTCTAGTGTAGATCCACCCTTTAAAACACATAAACACACACACACACACTTAAAAATAAGCCTCAAAAGAATCAACTTGACCCACCAATAATTTAACTTCAGAGCAAAGCCTATCACACTTTAAAGGAACAAAGCAAGATGCTAACACTTAACAATGCAATAATCATAATTCCCAGTATCCATATAAAATTATTAGACCTGAGATGAAGCAGTGTAGTGTAGCACAAGACCAGAAGGAAATGAGTTGATAAAACTGACAGAGATGGTGAGTTTAAAAGACAAGGATTATCAGATGTCATAAGAATGTTTAGGTATTAAAGGAAAACAACACAATGTGGAGAAAAATGAACAATATAAGAAAGAAAAATGAGAAAATTAATTTGATGGATTTTACAGTTTATTATACACTGATTACTGTAGTAACAGTGAACTATAAGATACAGAATGGTATCTTTCCAAACTGAAACAGGAAAAAAAAAGCAAAAACAACCTAAATATATAAATGGGGAACAGAGCCACAAAAGCCTATGGATAAATCAAGCAGTTAAGTATGTATGTATGTAGATATGTATATATGTGTGTGTGTATATATACATATGACATTGTTGTGTGTAAGAAAAGCTTATCTCAAAGGGTTGTATATTTTGTGTTCCCATTGTCTTTTTGGACATTCTCAAAAAGACAAAACTAGGGATGGGAAACAGACCAGCAGTAGCCAGGGATTATGGGTAGGGGGAGAAGGCCACTGCAAAGGAATAGTACAAGGGATTTCTTGGGATGATGGAACAATTTTGTGTTCTGATTATAGTGGCCATACATGAGTTAATATATGTGTTAAATCTCATAGAAATTTACATACAAAGTGAAAAGGCCAATTTTAATGCATAATAATTTAAATTTTAAATTAAATTTTCTATTTAAAAAATTAAGGTTTTATTTATTGGCAACCTGTTGGGACCCCTCTCACTCCTGAGAGCTTTTCCTATATCTTCATTTAATAAAATTCTATTGCTTTGCTAAAAAAATACATTTTATTTATTTGAGAGAGAGAAGGTAAAGAGAGCACGAATGGTGGGGAGGGGCAGACAAGATAGAGAAGCAGACTCCTTGGCAGGACTCGATACCAGGACCCTAGGATCATGACCTGAGCTAAAGGCAGAAACTTAACCAACTGAACCACGCAGATGCCCCTTTTATTAAAATTTTAAAGAGCTGTCAGAGGAGAAATGCATTACTTACAAAAATAAAAATTATTACCAACATTTAGTCAGAAATTATGCAGATCAGAAGATAATGGAACTTCATTAAAGTGCTGATAGAAAAGATTTCCAACCTAGAATTCTTTAATGAATATCTTCAAAAATGAAGGGGAAAGACGTTCAGATTACAAAAGATAAAATTCATTGCCAGCACATCTGTGCTATAAGAATTGTCAAAAGAGATTTTTCAAGTAGAGTTAAGGATATCAGATGGAAACTTAGACACACAAAGGAGAGTACAAAAAATATGCAGATAAATTTTTTTTCTCATTTTTAACTGGTGCAGAAAAAGCATTCATTAAAATTCAGCATCCATTCATGATAAAATATCTGAGAAAAATAGGTTCCAAAGGGGGTAAACCTAACCTGAAATTGGTACCTATAAAAAAATCAACAACTGATGTTATATGTAATAGTGAAAAATCAAATGAGATTGAAAAGGGAAAGATTTTGCCTTTCTAATTCAATTTAACCACTGTAATTCAAAATGTTACTGAAGTATCAAAGTACTAGAGTAAAACAAGATGTGAGAATAAAAGATACACAGACTGGAGGAAGTAAAACTTTTTAAATGCAGGTGAAATTATCATGTATGTAGAAAATCCTAAGGATCTCATACCTTACTGATTGGCAATGTAAAATGGTACAAGTTTGAAAAACAATTTGGTAGTGTTTTATAGTGAAATATGCAATTAAAATTTGACCCAGCAATTCCACAGTAATTATTATTCAAGAGAGATGCAAACATATGTCCACATACTTATATAAAATTTCGTAGCAACATTCATAATAAATATAAACTGGAAACAACTACTATAATCATCAAAAAGTAAAAAAAAAAAGTAAATTTAACAAATGCTTGTATTATCCATATGATACAGATTACTACTCAAGAATAAAAAAAAAACCTGATACTCAGAAAAATCCATGAATTTCAGAAATACTGTGTAAGAGAGCAGCTTGGCTCAACAAGTTCATATTGTGTGTTTTCATTTTTATGAAATACTGGAAAAGAACACATCGTTTTTATAGTGTAGAATGCAGGAAAGTGCCTGGGGTTAAGGATGTAGAGAGGATGAGAATAGGCACAAGGGACTTTGTGGGGGTGGCAGGTGGGTACCTTGTACTGGTGACCACATGGACATATACATTTTCCTAATTCAAAGAAGTGTCCATTCAGAATGGTCACATTGTATTTTATGTAAACTACCCTTCAGTAAAGTTGAATTAAAATAATAAAACAACTTAGTTATTGAATATGGGGATGCATATATATTCTTAATACTTGGAAATGGTAAATATTCTATGGAAGTCAAGAGAAAGTCTAAAAACTTACTCCTTGGTTTCATAAGTCACATTTGGTTATCCTGGAGACATTGCAGAAGAGTTGTAGGCACAGATACAGTATTGTAGAATGTGGAAGTGTTTGTAAAAGCTGAACATAGACCAGTCATTGAAAAAATTTAATGATGAGAGAGAAGAGGAAAAATTGATAGAAGTTCATTTGGCTGCATGGAATTTTATTCATGGTGGGGAAATCTAGACCTGTTAGGAGACAGAAAGGAAAAAAAAATCCTGGAAATGTAAAAATGAAGGTACTTGGTAGGGATAAGAGAAATTAGTGCAGAAAGGATATCAAGATCTAGCCACGCCACATCTGAATTAGTGAGGTTCCCTTCTTAAAACCTTTCATAGCACCATGTGCTTTTTCTCTAGAACATGTATCAAAATTATAGTAAGCAACCTATATGTGTATAATTACTTAATAGTGTTTCTATCACTTACCAGATCAGACTCCACCAGGTCTTCAGGACCTGCCAGCATACCCTCAAAAACACCTGTGGTTGAATAACAGGTGGGAGAACAAATGAGATTGTTTTCTATACTCAAGTAGATTTCAGTAATTGGTCTTAATAATCAGAGAGAAGGGTAAAATTTAGCTTAACCAAAAAGCAAAAGTTCCTGGATTACCTTATTGCAACATTGTCTGGAGGACTTTAAGAGTGATTGTGACCAATTTTTGATATTGCACAGGAAATAATATATTTCATTATAATTCTTGAAGTTTTATCTGTATTCTTTATCTTGATACTGCTTTATTTCCAACTATACTCTTAAAACAGAAGTAAAATAAGGGTACTAAATGCACAAAAACATGTCATGGATGACATGTCGGTCAGGTTTAAACCTGATGAAGAAACCAGGGACAGAAAAGTACCTATTTGTTCATGACTACTTTTGAAAACTACGGAGAGGCAGGGGCATTGACTTTGCCAAATACACCTATTCTGCAGAAACAAAAAATTAGATCCTAGTCCTCCTTGGAAGAATTTTGAACAGGGAGGGACAAAATCAAGTATGACTAAGAAACAATCTATCAAATTTCTGAAGGCTAAAAGAACAAAAAGATCTTATTGGAAAAAGTGCTGTTTAGATAAAGGTCTAATGTGAACAAGGAAATATTTAACAAGCACAATTGAAAGAGTTTCAACTCAGATATGGCTTCACTTTCCTTACCCAATGATTATTTCATCATTGTGAATTTAAAATGTACGTATGAATACAATGCAACGTAATTGACCACTTCAGGTGCAAAGTAATCCTTGCTGAAACAATTACCAACCTTTACTGGCCCATCATAAAACTGAAGTACTTAAGGGCTGCAAGTTAAAGCCCTATGAACTCACAGGAGCAGATTCTGTAAATGATTTTAATCTTTATGCTATCACAGGAGCAGATTCTGTAAATGATTTTAATCTTTATGCTATCACCAAATACTGCTTGTCAGTTTTCCCCCTTTTCCTTCTTATTTTCAAGTTATGGAATGAAATAGAAAACTAATGCCTAAATAACTGACCAAGAGCCCACTTTCCCGCATCATTTTCTTTCCACTATCATGCACCTACTTCCCCTTGTTCCCAGGTTAGCCCAGAAAGACATGAAGGACTTAGAACCAAGCCTCAAATAACTGTTTGTATCCTTTATTGTGGGACTCAAAGCCTTTTTTCAATAAGGAGCCAAAAATAAATAATTTGTGGCCATACAGTCTGTCACAAGTTCTCAGTTTTGCCATTGTAGTGAGGAAGTTGCCACACATAATATGTAAAGGGATGAACTTGGCTATAAGTTAAAATTTTATTTATGAACAGTGAAATGTGAATATTATATAAATTTAAATGTCATGAAGTATTTTTATTCTCTTTTATTCTCCAAACATTTCAAAATGTAAAAACCATGGGCTTAGCTTGTGGCCCATATAAAAACAGGAGGTAGTTCACCTTTAGTATGTTCAGACTGCAGACTGTGACCCATTAATGGTATGGTGTAATCAATAAAGGATACCCCGATGGTATTTTTTAATGGCATATCATTACGTAGTACAACATAGATGAGAATATAATACACAGTGAGAGGAAGTGTTTCATGAAACATTTATTTCAGTTATATATACTGAATCATGAAGTAAAATGTATTCCTTTGGTTGTAATTTTTCAAAGCTTCAAAATGATTTACTGTTCACCAGCAAAGAGTTTTTGTGTCAAGGAAGGTAAGTGTCTTAGCTGAGGTTCACATAACAGTTTAGATTGTCGGCTAAAACTAGGTCTTCGCATTTTCAGTCCAGAGCTGCTTTGGCTTAATTAAAAACTAGATTCAGCTGAATGAATTCTGTAATGCTAATAAAATTGGGTAAACCCAAGTGTGAAAATATTTAGAAATGTAAGGACCTAACAGGTTTGTTACTTAACATTCAGATAATAATTTGTGTCCACCTGCATGGTGTTTGAAATACCACTACAATCAAAGAGAATACATACAGGCACACTTTTTCCTGGTCCATGATCTCTGCTGTCCACATTTGTTGTTCCTTCTCTCTATTTTCTGATAATGAGGTCAGGTGCAGGGCATGTCACCCTTGAACATCAGTCTCCAGTCTGTCCTTCTCAGATATCAAAACGCAATTTCCCACATTACAGATGCCCCTTAATTAGCTGAAGTAGCTGCAACTCAGGTGGACCCTGGATCCCAAGAAAAATAAAGTCTTTCTTTCTTTCCTTTTTTTAAAGATTTTATTTATTCATTTGACACAGAGAGAGAAAGACCACAAGTAGACAGAAAGGCAGGCAGAGAGAGGGGGGGAAGCTGGCTTCCTGCTGAGCAGGGAGCCCAATGCTGGCTTCAATTCCAGGACCCTGAGACCATGACCCGAGCCAAAGGCAGAGGCCCAACCCACTGAGCCACCTGGGCACCCCAAAAATAAGGTCTTTCTACAGTAAATTTCCCCAGGAGCTTCCTCATTGACCAAGTGACCATTTTTGTTTTCCTCTAACTATTTCCTAGACCTCACCTCTATCAATCTAGTATGCATTTAACTAAATGGGCCACATTTCACTATGTCTCTCAGAAATTGTAGCATTTCATAATTTACGGTTTCAAGCCCATTATTGCAAAAGACAGTAAGATATTGACTTCTTCCGTAATGTTTCTATATACAATAATGCAAACCAAGATTATGTAAGTTTTGCCATACATGGTTGGATTTTGATCAATTTTGTTTTTGTTTTGGTTTGTTTTGGTTTGGTTTCAGTTATTTCTAAGCCAGTAAGTGTGTAGAGCTGTTGCCTCTGTGAACGTTTTCTAGAAGACTAAACTTTTCCCCTTGTGTCTCCTTCAAAGGTATTTTCCTTTATAGCTTCTTTGATTTCACTGCTTTTTTTGTATATACACTGCCCCTCCATATAATATCAGCACTTTTAATCCACTTTTCCTTGGTATCCAGCTAACAGAATTTACTAGATTGGATATAAAATAGAGTCTAATGTGTGTAATGGAATCCATGAAAGCTACAGTTTAGACTCGTGACCAGTTTTAACTGCTAGAGGATGATTGTCTCCGTTTTCTCCTGCATACGGAAGATGCATAATTTACATGCTACTATCCATTCCTAAAATGTGGTTCTCCCATACTCAATAGGCTTATTCTCCTTACACTAAACCCAATCAAAGATAGTTTTCTGTCAGTATATTATTTTAACTTTGAAACTAATTACTTAAAAAGTCTATACAGGGGGCACCTGTGTGTCTCAGTGGGTTAAGGCTTCTGCCTTCAGCTTGGGTCATGATCCCAGGGTCCTGGGATGGAGCCCTACATCGGAGGGGGCGGGGGTGGTCTCTGCTCAGCAGGGAGCCTGCTTCCTCCTTTCTCTCTCTCTCTGCCTTCCTCTCTGCCTACTTGTGATCTCTATCTGTCAAATAAATAAATAAAATCTTTTTAAAAAAAGTCTATAGAGGTCATTTCAGCAGCTATACTTTGCAACATTTAAACTAGAGAATATTCTTGACTTAAACATGTTTTGTATTTACATGTTTATTTTGATAGAGGACACATTAAGTCTAGATACACTGACAGGACTAGAGGAATTTGTTCATGTGAATCAGATTCTGTTTTACAAATTGAATAATACTTTTTGTGACTGCTGATCTTGGAATGATCTCTGAGTCTTTTTTTAAAGAAATTGATAACTGCACGTTATTTCAAGCTAAATCCTGTTATTTCTCAATTCCACTATTTTTTGTAATTACTGTAGGAATTACTTTAATGACATTATTTCTCTTGCCTTCTAAGTCAACATCTTATAATGATTCTGAGATAACTCTTGGTCTCTTCATGTTAAATTGATTTGTTTATCTGCTTGCAACATAGGCTTCTCAAACAAATGGCTGTTTCGTATTTGTGTTTGGCATATAGTAAGCATACAGTATCAATGAAACATACGAATCAATGAATATCATTAATTCTTGGAAATTACTAGCTCTTCAGTTTTTGACAGATTTTTTGTGGTTATTTATTTGATTCCATTTTGTTGATTTCCCCAGCTGTACTGTTTCAAAAGATAATTGCTATTTATAATCTATTATTTCAGGAAGGCTTAGAGAAATAACAGCACCATTTACTTTTAGTTTATGAGTAGGTCTAATATTTTATACTTCAAGTGTTATTTTTTAAGTACAAAGCAATGCCCATGCTGATTTCTTTACTGCCATCATTATTGGATTATATTCTGTGACTATATCATTTGACTCCAAGATATCATTCTGAATTATGAATAGGTGTGAGTTTGATGTAGGATTTTCTGATATAGACAAAATAATCTTGTTAATTCAGTAATCTGTACTTCTTTGTATAACCAATGGCATATATTCCCAATAAATATTGCTTAAATGGGATCATATGCTTATGAATAATTTCTGTAACTTTTGAGAATAGCTTCAATGTTGTAAAATTTAAGGAACTTCCAAGTTCCTCCAAGTTCCAAGAACTTCCCATTTTTTACTAAGAATGAACAAAACTGGGCTGGTTACTCAGCTCTTCAATATTTTGCCCTAAATGCAGAATTTAGTAAAGAAAATCAGCTTTGGTCACATTGGAGAATTTATTGCTTTAGACACAGATAAGGAACTTTGTGAACCTTATTATCCCAGATTACTTCAACAGTTGAAACCAATATTTATTGGATAAAGTTTACGCACTTTTGAATATAAGTGAGGTTCATCCGACTGATCTCTCCTTGAGTCTATCTTAACTTTTTTTTCCCCACTGTATGCCATAATCACAATAATCATTAAATGATTTCCTTCTACCAATTACATGTCTTAGTTTTTATTTTAAGCTCATGAATGCATTATTAAAAGAAAAGTATACAATTTCCATTTTGCACCCTATTTAAGTATTTGAAAGAAAAAGAGCCAGTGTTTATCTGAACCCCAAAATAAAGAATTTAAAGGTGTATGTTACCACAAAAACTACTTTAAATTTAAATTTGTGAACTTTAAATTATTGAACATATTTACTTGAGAATGTAAATCAATGAAAGTCAAAATTTGGGTAGTTTGGAACTGAAACAATACAGATTATACATTTATACACACTATGTTTAAAAGGAGAATCTCATATTTTACAGAATATAAATTGCTTTATTTTTAAAATGAAGGCATCAGTTTAGCCATTTTATTTAACTCTAATCATTCATGTGATTTAATTGTAACCGTTCCTGTGATTTAATTGTATGACTAACTTGAAATATTTTCTACTCTTTTGAGTATCAGTATTTCTTGAGATGAAATACGGGGTTAAAACACATGTATCATTCTTAATGATTATTTGGGACTAGAGTCTTTTCATGGGTAATGGCAAAATTTAGACAAGACATAGTTTAGTAGTTTTAGAATTTAATTGAGGCTTTTTGGAATATGAAGGTGTGCAGGGAAGGGAGAAGAAAATTGGTGCAAAGAAGTGAGATAGGAATAACAATTGGTCCTATAATTAAATTTAACCCAAAGAGAATTGAGATGATCCAGATGATTTATGATAGTGAAAATGTCTCTTATTTCCCTTATTTCATCCTTTCTCATTGCTGTTGTGATTAAATCAGGAAGTCAAGGAAAGGGCAAGACACTCAGGTCAATCACTTATGTAGTGGAAACTTGAGTCTAATACTGTGAATCAAAATGCTTAATGAAAACTTCACAAGTAATTATTTTAAGTTATTTTGAGGCATAGTGCTTTATTGTAATTTTTTTCAGTATAATGCTCTCTAGAATCCTTCAAAATATATTATCTTTGTAACTAGGCTGTTAGCTCCTTGTGGTCAAAGACTGTGTCATCTCTGTGCATACAGCAATGGCTTACTTATAGTTCCATAAATAAATTATTTAAATGAAAATGTCTCAAGAGATAGCCAACTCAAAACTTAATTAATCCCAAATGATTTGGAAATTGTAATTTGTTTTTAAGGAGGTGTAAATAAAAAATGATACTTAAATGGAGCATGCAAACAGAAGTTTAAAGTCATATGGAAACAAAAAAAGGATGACATTGGACATTAGGAGTTTTCCAGAATATTTCCCCTGATACGACATTTTGATGGTCTAGCACATACTTTCTAAAGCATAAGTAACAAAAGAGTAAATTTGTGGCAGTGTTTTATATTTAATAGGTGTTAACAGTGCCATTAGAATAGTCTCATCTCAGCTCATGTTATAATCACTAATAAACATCCATGTATTAACCATCACTGTATCTTCATTTTTTTATTATAATCTATCATTGTGTAGAAGAATTATCTATGAGTTTTAGGAACTTCAGCCCTATCATTATGCAAACATTCTTAGCAGAAACAAAAGTGTAAAAAAAGGAAAAAAAAATCCACAGTCTGTTAAATTACTAGGCTGTATCAACACAAAAACAACAACAAAAATTAGAATTGATTTAAATAAATCTGTCAAAATGATTATTTGGATATCGTGTAACTATAGTTGCAATTAATTTTATATTTGATCAATCTACATACTCTAAATTTACAGTTTAAAAGCACTTAGACAACCATTCCCATGTGGAAATAGATTTTTAGTTCTGGATATATGGAATTTCCTTGGGGAAAGGCACAATATCAAATTGCTTTGAAATTATAATTAATATTAATATTAATTTGTAAATCTTTCAAAATATTTCATGTGAGAGTACTACTGATTTCTCACTTTTAAAAAGCTGTCACATTTTTAAAATTTTAATAAGTGCCTACGATGCCTTATTCAAAAGTTAGAGCCATATGTGTCTTGTAATATAGACACACTGGGACTCAAGAAATAGGTACCGATATGTGTTATTTCCTAGCATCTTCAGAGGATTATGTGGTAGTTTGTTAATCAAACACATTAATATGTCTTCAGTAATACATAGATACATTCACACTTAGTGGAATAAAGATTATAAACAGCTTCATATTAGGTGAAATGTTGCTTGATAATTGAGTTTGTGACAGTTTTTCAAGAAAGCTTTTATTTTTCCAGAGCTTTTTGGATTTGAAATTATAAAGCATCATAGATCTATATTTAAAATAATTTACCCTGCAGTTTTAAAATTCTGTAGGTGCATATGTGATTATGTGTGCATATTATGTGTTCTCTCTCTTCTTACACAGAGATGTACACACATGCACATGTACCCACACACGTTGTAATAACTAAATAGTTTTTGTGGAAGACAGTCAAGTTCATTGGTTTTATGTGTTGTGTGGCTGCTTTTGCACCTACAATGGCAGAGTTGAGTAGTTGTGACAGAAACTTATTGGCCACCAAAGCCAAAATATTTTATCTGTGCCTTTACAGAAAAAGTTTGCTGACTCCTGATATGTGTGATATGTCCAGGGACTTCAGTTTTGTTCCTATTCCAAAGACATTAAGAGTGCCATAAGTTGGTGATAACTGAGTTCTTAACAAACAAATAAATCAGTGAATGAATGAACTCTCACTGACTTTACAGTATTGTGAGGGTTTTTTTCCACTTAAACTTTATAATCTAAATATAAAAACAAGCTGTAATGATTTAATTACACTTAAGCTTTTTCTTAGAAAATGAACTTAATGTTATTTTAGTTTCTGTAAAGTAATATAATTGTTTCCATTTGTAATGCAGTTTTAAGTTAAATCTCTGTAGGCAAATCTTGAAATATTATATTACTAATACTACCATGCCCATATTAATATTAGTTGTAACAATAGTAATTAATATTCAGGCCATTACTATTTCAAAGGATGCTTAATAGTGATTTTGTTGTTGTTGTTTTAAATGAGAAAAATATATTTGGTTTGGTAATTCTTAACGTTTTGACCTTAATAAGTTCAGATGACTTAAACAATAAAACCAAAAGTACTCTTTTACATACAGGAGCATACAGTGTGATGACATAAGGAAACAGATTGCGTATTGCAGATAAAAAAGTAAAAGGCTGGTAAAAAACAAAGGAAATTGTTAATATACTGGTAGAGATATATAAGTATTGCAGAAATCATTAAAGATAGACTATTTTATGGTTATGCACTGTATTTTAGAATGCTTTGTAACACAATGCAAAAACTACATAGAACAGAGAATTTCAAAGAAATTACCAGCTAGCCACACACCAGTGACACTAAAGCAGTGAAACCTAGTGAGCTTGTGTAGTTCCTTTCAAGGTCAGTGGTTCTAATTCAACATTTATTACTAAGATGAAACTATTTCAGTGCCACTTAATCTCTACTAATTTTGGAATTTAAAAAAGTTAAAATCATTAGAAAGTTATTTAAAAAGTAAGTAGTCCTGGGAAGACTTTGTTTTTAAAATTCACATTACTGGAACAGTCATGTCTATTTAAAGGAAAACTAATTTGTATATCTTATTCTGAGGAAAAATGGAAAATCTAGATCTTAAAACTATTTGTAGGATTGTTACTGGTAGTCTACTAATGGGACTCTTATAAAAACTACACAATTGTGTTTTCTTCAACAGCATGCTACCTGTCTGATAGCATGGTTTATATTTATATCTGGTTTATCAGAGTTACATCATCTAAAAAACAGCACTTCTAAAGCTCAACATTAATTTTTGTGCCTGTATTCCTAATTTCATCCAGAATGAAAGTCAGCACTCTCTTCCCACATACCTTCTTCTTCATTTGTTTTATCTAGCTCAGGTAAAGGTGTCATCATTCACACTTGCATTGCTCCTTTACCCTAGAATTTAACCTCATATTCCATTGTCTGAAATACTGTATTGTCTCATTCCAAAATGGCTTTCAAGTCTTCCTCTATTTGCGTTGCCATTGCCTTCAGCTCAGGCTTTCATTATCTTAACTAGACTTTACAGTTAAGGATTTCTTCCTATATACTGACAGAAAGGCATCTTTCCAAATAGATGGGATTATGTCTGTCACTTGTTTAGAGTCCTTCATTGGCCCCCTGTTGCCAATGCCACACCATATATGGCCCTGCCTCCCTGTCTCCCCTTCTGTCTTCATTTCCACTCCTTGCCTTTTGTCCTCTCAACAACCCAACATAACATTCCAACCCCGTTTTACTAGCTATTTCATGTTTCTTTATACCTCTCGTGTTTCTCTCGCCTTGGATGACTTTCCATTCTATCTTTTTTTGCCCAGACATCCAACTGATATATCACATACCCTATAAGTTCTCCTCAGCAGAGTTGCTCACTACCTTTCTGTGCTTCTAACACTTTATGATCTGAGTATCTCCTAGGATTCTATGTCATGACTATTTGTTTACAAAATCTGTGCCACTTTCCTCACTTCTTTTTATACTTAGTATCCGACACGGTATTTAGCACATTAGACATTACACTCAATAAATGCCTTTTGAAGGAAATGGGTCTTACTTCCCTTGAAAATATGCTTGGTTTCTTTTTCTCAAAATCCAATTTTTTTTTTCTCTATCACCAACTACACAGTTACTCAGTGAATGATGGTCTCTAGATTTATTCATTTAATTGACATTTAATGAGAGTGTACTCAGAGCCCTGCCCTAGTCATAGATGTCTGGGGGTCTCCTCTTTTGAAAGAGGGCCCTTGCTGAAAGAAAATTCTGACACTGCTTAAAAGAGGAGTCCCACCTATGGGTGTGATTATTATTCTTTTTAAATATTATTTACTTATTTATATATTTATTTAGCTGAGAGAGAGAGAGAGAGAGAGAGAGTGTGTGTGTGTGTGTGTGTGTGTGTGTGAGGGGAAAGGGCAGAAGGAGAGAAAAAAAAAAATCCCCAAGCAGACTCCCTGCTGAGGGTGGAGTTGGAAGCTGTGCTAGATCCAAGGGCCCTGGGATCATGACCTGACCAAAACCAAGAGGTTTTCCCTTAACCAAGTGGCCACCTTAAGCAACTCGGGCACCGTTATCTATGTGATTTCTTGCTTGGAGTGTGATTTCTTGCTTATCACTGTAAGGCTTCATACCCTTTATTTCCCACTGTGAGGAACATCCTGCTAGAGATGGAATTTTCCTACAATATTTTAGAGCTGAAGGGCTCTTTTAACTTGATCTAATTCTATAGACACACAAAGTCAGATTGACAGATGAACTCAGAAGAATCTGAAAGCTTTGTAGTAAAACAGCGTCACTGTACCTTGCAGTCTTCCTTGTATTAAAAAAGATAGCTTTGTCCCAAAGTCAAACTTAAAACTTCATACTCATCCTAAATTTTAGTGGGGCTTGGTGGGGTTTTGTTTATTTTGTTGTTTTTTTTTTTCTTTTTAAAAGGTTTTTATTTATTTATTTGACAGACAGAGATCACAAGTAGGCAGAGAGGCAGGCAGAGGAGGAAGCAGGCTCCCCGCTGAGCAGAGAGCCCGATGCGGGGCTCCATCCCAGGACCCTGGGATCACGACCTGAGCTGAAGGCAGAGGCTTTAACCCACTGAGCCACACAGGCCCCCCTATTTTGTTGTTTATGGTGAAGACACATAGTTCTGAAAATAAAACTGACTTCTTATCCCTAGTAGGGGGGGGATCCCAAAAGAACTGCCAGTGTTTTGGATGATGGTTTAGTTTATTCCGTTCTATTCATTCTTTGCTTCTTGCATCTGGACCACCTCAAATTTGTCCATCTAATTAATCTACTCACGTGCTTGTATGTTAACCAGTCAGTTGACCTTATCTGTCAACAGTGTAGTTCATAATATATTCAAAAATTCTTACTAGATAGTTTCTTCACTGTCAAATACCTCCTTTACATACAAACCCCCTTTGCTCACTTTGCTCCAGGTCTTAATTTTATACGGTAACTTGTGTGGTATAAAGTATTGGATTAGTATTCCTAGTCAGAATATTTATTCTGGTGAATGTATATTTGCTGGTAAATATTAACTGGCCGATATGTCTAAGTAGGTTTTTGATGATGGGGCAAACATATACAGCTCCTTTGGGGACTTCTCAGTTAACAGCGTGGGATAAATGATCATGAAATAGGAATACTTAACCCTAGTATCATTTCCTTCATTATATAACTTGCACTAAGTTCTTCCCTTTTCAAAAACATAATTTTACTGCTTTTGATCTTTATTTATTTTTGAATTTTATGATAGCCCTCAGTCCTACTTTTATACACTGCCTATATTCTACTCATCCACCCTCCAAATAATAAAGGTCTTTCACATTTTTTTCCCTTCTCCCTCTTTGCTTTTGCTAAAGATAGTGCTTTTTGTCCTCATGTCTGACCAACATATGCTACCTTCTCCAAGAAAACTGTCAAAATCATCCCAGTTCGAAAGAACCATTATGACCTTTCTCATAGAGACATATTGCCATCCTATTCATGTTTAATTATTTATATAGCTCTGCAGCAGACGTCAAATGGACATTCAAGTTAGGTTCCTTGAATTTGGGTTCCAGTTCTACTAAACTGAATGACACCTCTTGGGCTAGTCACTGACTCTTCATTTTTTATCTATCATATGAGGTAATAATAACTAAATCAAAGAGTTATTAAGAGAATGAAATGAGATAGCATACGTAAAAATGTTTTGTAAATGATAAAACTCCAGGTAAATGTTAGATAATCTTAGATTTGATTTAAAACATGGAACACGGGGCGCCTGGGTGGCTCAGTGGATTAAAGCCTTTGCCTTCTGCTCGGGTTATGATCCTGGGGTCCTGGGATCGAGCCCCGCATTGGGCTCTCTGCACGAGGGGAGCCTGCTTCCTCCTCTCTCTCTGCCTGCCTGTGATCTCTGTCTGTCAAATAAATAAAAATAAAATCTTAAAAAATATAAAATAAAATTAAACATGGAACACATGGGAAGGAGTAGATAATGTCTTATCCATTACTGTAAACTACTCAGTGCTAACACTATACTTTGCTCATGTGAGTAGCTGCCAAATGAGTTGATTTGATTATGAATTTCTTGCCAGATACAAGAAGGATAAAATCAACCTGTTTGAAATATACACTTATAAAATATTTGCCTTATGCTTATATAGCTTAGGTATTCATAGCATCATGAGATAAATGTGGCTTTCTTGAGCTTATGATTTAAGTTAATATAATACCATGTTTATTCCTACATTTTAAACTTTCAAATGTGGGTATGTCTCTTTATTTAGAAAGTGTGCAAGGTTAGAGTATTACCAGACATTGCTTGTATTTTTAGTATCGCTAATAAAAATCATTGGAGTTTGGGTATTTGTTTTAGTAATACTTTTGTTAACACCCAGAAATACTTCCAACCAAAGTGATTGTGTAATAGTTGAAGGTTGATAAGTCTTCCAGAATTGCCTCTGCTTATGTTCGCATTGTCAATGGTAGATTATTTTTTTCCTTTTAAGGAGAATCCATTAGTTCATTGTGTTCAAAGCTAATTAGACAAAACACACCAGTAAAGGTGTGTGGATCTATGGAGTTGAAATCACAAAGGCCATACTGTTTGCAAATTGCAGTTTTGCGATCCTATCAATTTGTTGTCATGTCCTTTGAACAAAGCATTGATGGAACATTTTATATTTTCTGTATGAAATTGTAAAGATTATGAACATTCCTGTTACATAGGAGGTTTTTTAAATTTTCTTTGAAGATTTTATTTATTCATTTGACAGACAGAGATCACAAGTAGGCAGAAAGGCAGGCAGAGAGAAGGGGGGGAAGCAGACTCCCCGCTGAGCAGAAAGCCCAATATGGGGCTCGATCCCAGAACCCTGAGATCATGACCTGAGCCGAAGGCAGAGGCTTAACCCACTGAGCCACCCAGGCGCCCCAGGAGGTTTTTAGAAGTTCATTTTAAAAATCAGGCTGTGAGAAATTAACATAATAGCATGTTTTTCCTAATTTTTACTTTTAAGTTGTTATGTATTAAAAAAATTCTAATACACAAAATAAATATATGGTGAATAATTCTTTATATAGTCATCCCTTATATAGCCTATAGTCTAAAATCTAAATTTATATGGAGTACATATCAGGATTATGATTCTTTTGCTATGCATAGTCCTTTGGCCTTTTCCTTAGTTTTTCTTTGTCAGAATTTCAAATAGTTGAGTAGCCAACAGGTGATAAATGTCCCATTAATCTTTTTGACTCTCTAGCTCCTGAGCATAAGAATTGCTGATCAATTACAGCAATTGTCTCTTAAATGAGCTTTTCACATCTGCCTCTTATTTCATTAGTTAACTGTCTGCCCAAAGATCTGATAAGATGCCTTTTACAGCTTTTTCTGTCATGTGTACAATAAGGATAGGGTTGTTAGCAGAGTGGGCACAAAAGGGTATTTATCCACAACCTACGTAAATATACATGCTAGAGCCTAGAAGGCATTTGAGACTATTTACTGAAATCACCTTAAGAAGAAAAGAAGAGAAAAACTGGTTTCACTTAAGCTTTTCATTTAGCAACAACTAATGTAAGACCATGGCATTTCCTGCTATCCATGCTTTTACTGATCGCTTCTGTCCTCCTTAAAAAGAAAAAACATTATTTTTTTTAAATGAAAAATTTTAAATCTTTTTTATGTTAGTAAGCATCATGATTATATACTCTCAACCAGGAATTGTTCTCTATTTTTAGTTATGTCTTCCTCCATTGTTGGCACTTTAAAAAAAAACTACCCGTCATGATTGGCTTTCTTATTACATGTTATTCAGCAGTTATCCTTTCAACTGGGAAACGTCCCAATGAATAATTAATGTTTAAACTGTTTATAGGAAGAATATTTTCTTATCTGTAGAATGGGTATAATAATAGTATGTAACAGAATAGAAATAAGATTTAAATGACACTATGAATATAAGGCACTTAACACAGTGCCTCGCACACAGTAAGTGATCAATGAGTAGTAGCCATTATTTGTACAAATTACAACATTTCAAGATTCTATGAACATTGCTTAACGTATTGTGTGTGAAATTCATTTCTTAATATTTTAAAAACATTTAACAATTGATAACCTATGGGCAGTTATTTATTTGTAAATTATATTAATGTTGTCTTTTAGAAGAAAATTTAGGCAGATGTTCACTGATGATTGCTTCTTTTTCCAGGAGACAATCACATAGCGAATGTCATTGGATTCAAAGTAGCTCTAACAAGCGCACCAATTCCAATAACTACCTTCCATCTTGTTTAAATATAAAAAAATGCCTTGACCAATAAATAACCCAAGCATGAAGTCAGTTTTTAGTATTTTTTTCTACATCTTGAATATCTGAATGTTTTGAAATTAATGCCATAAAAAATCAGTGTTAGTGAATCTTTCTTTTATTTGTTTTATTTTAGGAGTTCTAATCTGTAGAACGTTTTGTAAATTAAAATTACATAGTAAAGCAACTTGGAGTGATGATTTCTACCACTGTAATTTCATTTTGTTCAACCTTTCTTTGTTGCAGGCCTCGTTTGTATGAAGTCCAGCACGTCTGTGGTTGAGCTGGTCATGCTGCTGTGTTCTCAGGTAGGACATCTCTTCCACTGGATTACATTAAACTATGGGAGGTGGTTTTTTTTTTTTTAATGTTATTTAGTTAGTAGAATGTGTGTGCCTATATATGTGTGTGTTCACATATTTTTAAAACTTACATTTCTTATCCTGCAGATGAACAAAATAAGATATATTTTTAGATGATAGTACCTTGTAAATATTGATTCAGTCTCCCTCTCCGTTCTTCCGCTCTCTTTAGCTATCTTATTCTTTCCGACCTTCCTATCCTTCTATTGTCCTCTATCTGCAAAAAAAAAAAAAAGTATATATATATATGGTCTGTTACAGATCTTTTGATACCCTTCTTTACATTCCACCGTTTAAAAATGGTACCATAGAATTTATTATTCTGACATTTATTATTAAGTGTTTTCTTCTATTTGAGTACAGATAATGAAAACAAAGTCTTTTTCATGCAATAGCCCGAGTATAAAATATAGCTCATTAGTGAGTGGTCTTTTATACAATACCTTGTTGCTTTCTTTTTTTGATGTAATGTGTACATTTCAGTGTACATTCTAAAAATATACTTATGCTATTTATCTTTAATAATCAGATTTTAAAATAGAATTTGTAGTTGTTGGCTTTTTTCTTAGCATTTATAAGAAACTATATATATATATATATATTTATATATATATATAAATGTTTATATATATATATATAAACATTTTTCTGATAACTGAAATTAGGGACCTAGTGGTCTTTTTCTTACTAGCTCTGCCAAGTCTCCTAATGATCCTAATTTTCATATAAGTATTAAATATTTTTTAATGTGAAAATAAGAAAGACAGGTTATGTTTGTTTACAATAAGTAGTTATTACATTTATTCCTAGCTTCCTCAGTAGCAAAATACATCTAAACTCTTTCTAGTTACTGACCTTGAGGTCTGCCCAAAGCCACAACTAACTCCCAAATAAACAATATGGCTTTAACTGATCCTTTAAAATATTAGCCAACACAAAGCAACCGAAACTTACCTATTGATTTCCAGTCTTCAGGTTTACTTTCTTCAAGAATATATTCATAGGGAAACCATTAGGTCCATTCCTTCCTTTTCAGCCAGGAAAAATAAGAAGAATATTAATAAGGAAGAAGTTAAAGAAAACAGCATTCCTGGCAGGAGTTCATCTGCAGGGCATTTGAAAATTGTTTCCTAATGCTGGAGTCCTGAGTTCAAGAGACATTCTGAGAGATCTGTTCAGACCTTTTAAGTTCTTGATGATGTACATTTATTAAAAAAAAAAAAAAAAAAGCTTTTGTGGGGGAAAAAAAAGGTAGCTTAAAATTCCTTCTTCTTTAGCTCAGGGTTTTACTGCAGTTCAGAGAAATAAAGAAGAATGTAGCATTAGGGTCTAGTGTCTTTGATGGCCTCATCATCTAATCATAGGTTTAACATTACTCATTTGCTGGCTCCAGGAATTCCTGCCATTAAGGGCCCTAGAGATGAAACTTTGCCTCAGATATTGATTGAAAGGAAGAGTGAGAAATTTAAGCACTCTATGCAGTGCACTTTCCTTCAGTGTTTCAGCAAAGCAATATTATAAACATGTTTCTTGGTTTGATTTTTAAGTTGAATTTTTTAAATAATTCAGAGTATATTTAAATATTTCAGGTGGTTAATGGATTAAATATACCTCATTTAAGTGACTACAAAATGTATGTTTGTAAAGGTTTCCAATTGTTTTGCTATTTTGTTAAACTGAAGTGTTGCTTTCCACAAAATATTTTTAAAGAAACAAATTAATAATTTCCTTTAATACAGTTCAAGTGGGAGGACTTTATTATTCTGCTATGAAATTAGCTTGTAACATGATCTTTGACAATTGTTAATTATTCCATGGATGTATAAAATCTTGGTTTTAAGGACCCACAAAAAAATATACATGCCTTTAAAATTTCTTAACATAATCTCTCATTTTTCTCTACTACTCAAATTCAAGATGATATATATTCTGTTTTCATCCATTAGCAGGACAACCATAGCAGTAGCAGACTTCTGATAAAGAAAACTAAATACAGTTAATGATGCTAAGGCGCTTGCCTGGCCTGGCCCTCTCCAAAGCCTGGTTCTCTTCTACAGGCCTTAATGTGTCTCTTGGACGATGGAGCCGATCCCTGGAGAGTTAGCAAAGTTTGTAGGGCTGTCTGTGCCAAGGCAGAAGGCAATCCTTAGCAATCTTTAAAGCTGCAGAGTTCTGAGTTGTCCTTTTGTTTTGCCTTATAGTCAGCTTTTTGTAAACATTTACAGCTCTGTGTTATGATTTGTTGTAATATTTTGATTATATTATGTTATTATAACTCCAGTGCAAATGGTATTTTCCAGTTTATTTATTTGCTTAAAATGTGCTTTTCTTTTTCCAATTTAAATAAGCTATTGAAGGATAGAATTTTGCATGGAAACACTAGGTAGCTAAGGGTTGAAAAGAAAAAAAATGCAACATTTTTCTTAATATTTGTTTTTCTTTCATTTGCTGCAACACATTAGATGCTTTTATTTTTAAGCTTTTCATTTTGGAATTTTCATGTTGAACAACTGTTATTAAGGATATCAGTTTTTCTTTCCTTCTTATCTGAGCTCCTGAATAAACTTACTATCGCCACTGGTTTGTGTGCAAAATATGGTCTAAATTTACATGAGATCATATTACAAGTGTCTGAAGGTACTTGTCAAGGATAATTCAGTTCATATGGACAGCCTTTTAAACTCCAAGGGACATGCCATCCAGTCTACCCCCCAGTGGAATTTTAGGTCTCTGTAGAGAACATATTTTTAGTTTAAGAAGCTATTAGCATTATCATTATATCGCATTTATTGCTCCAGAAATACCCAAAATACTTTTTACTATATTTTGGATACTTTTCTTTTCCATGCAGATCTTATTGACAAGAGCAAATTTTAAGAATTAACTATTAATTCTTCTTCCCTTTCAATTTGTATTAAAGTTGTGCTTAGTATCTTTTAAAAAAAAATGGTTTCTTGTCATTTGGAAGTAAAATGAACAGAAGTAAATTAAAATAAATAAAATAATCAATATATACTGGTTTAACAAAATCATTGCTTAATCTGTTAAGTGCAATTTTTCCAACATAGTGCTTCAGTATATCATGGGTCTGATACTGTGTTCTGTCAACCTTCTTTTTTTCTTTTTTATGTTTTGCAATCAGATTTGGTTGAGGTGCTTTATGTTATTCTATATGTGTACCTTATTTTTCCATTACATTATTCTGAGTGTATTATGGTCTTTGATGAATAGCAGATTTAGTTTTCAAGTAAACTTTTTTAGGTACTATAATAGTTTCTAATTATTTCCAGATTTTTTTTTTTTTAGGAAGTCTCCATCAGAGTTACTCCAGGAAAAATTGAGTGATGTTATCCCGTAGGATTTCTTTAAGTTTTCCTAAGTAAAGCTTAGCAGATGTCACTTGGATTTTTCTGTGCCTTATCTGTCAATAGAAAATGTTTTATAAATTGAGAAACTTCTATGTAAAAATAATGTCTCCCAGTATTCAGACTTTCTGACTTGAAGTACTGATTAAGCAAAATGTATGCTTAATAAATCATTTTTATTCTCATTAGAAACCCCCAAATGTATAAGTAATATAAAATAGAAGTTAGCCTTGCAAGTGTCTTCAGGATTTGTGTATGGAGTTACTAACATGAATTATTTTGTGGTTTTATTTGCCTTTATTTTTTTCTAACTATTTCGTATACTTAAGTAAAAAGGACTTTAGTGACTGCACTGATGTAATCAAGGCTCTGACCCAGGACTTCTAAACACAGCACTTACAAAAGAACCACAACTGAAGAATAGTCTTCCTTTTCCAAATGATTTGGCCTTTGAACTTTGAAATTTTTCATTTTTTCTCCAAATTGATACAGTTTATTCAGATGGTACAAAGGAAAAGGACATACTTTCCTTCTAACTATAATAAACTGGAGAGGGTGGTTAAAAAAATATATAGATGAGCTAAATATGGAGACCTAGTAAAGCATACTTGTCCATGAGTATTGAAAAAAAATTCGGGTGTGCATAATAAGATTTTAAGTGTAAGAGAACTAGAGGTAGACTAGATTTTTTTAAAAAGCATCTTTGGAAATATGAAATCCTAGTTGTCTGATGAAATTATGTCACAATTATTTTGTAAGTGACTGCCTTTAGTATTAGCATTGTGATGGTTACTGAAGATTTATTGGTAATGTTCTTCCATTTCTAAAAGGAGTCTGGTATTTTCTGTGAAACTGTTAACTGTTACGTAGCTGAATTTGAAATCAATGACAATAAAATATTATGACATGATATTTTGAGTTGAATATAATCAAATACTACATATGGTTCAGAAAACTGGTCCCGTGAAGCAATAGTAAGACTTTTGTGGGAAGCTTTATTGAGATAGAAGAAAGATGGATCTGTTGCAGCTAATGGACTTTCTACACAGCATAAGGAAGAAAGAAGATTCAGGCCAGGGAAACTGACAAAAGTCTGGTGAGAAACAGACTTATGACATGCTTAGAGCAGTGGCTAGACTCAAATAAAACGCAGGATAAATTAAGTAACCATATAATATATCTATTTGTGTTTAATTTGTGATGTAGGGAGTTAACTCATTTCCAGGCAGTATATGAAACAATGTTTCCTCAAGCGAACTTTTTTTTTTTTTTTTGCAATTTTATTTATTTGTTTGAGAGAGTGAGAGAGAGAGAGAGCGTGCACAAGCAGGAATGGGGGATAAAGGGAGAGAGAGAAGCAGGCTCCCAGCTGAGCAGGAAGCCCCACATAGGGCTTGATCCCAGGACTTTGGGATCATGACCTGAGCTGAAGGCTCAGCTGACGGAGCCCCCCCAGGCATCCCATCATCAAGGGTATTTTTTAATATAAAATATTGTAGTGTGTTAATAGCATAGAATTGAGGCAGAGAAATTGAGAAATTTCTAACTTGTGATTAGCATTGGGTAGTTCCTGGTTTGCTTTCACAAGTTCTGCCTCTCTTTTTAGAAGGGATAAAGCCACGGTTTCATTCCTGAATATCTATCTAATAAATCCCTGCCTTTTTCTCTGGACAGTGCCTGACCTGAACTTTTATCTCTGGTATAATGTCATCTCACATTAGGCACAAATGCCTCACATTAGGCATTTAAAGTTTTTGGAATTGTGATGAATATATCGGTTGTAATATGTCTTAAATATAAACAGAAGTATAACAGGAAATTGAAAATATAATGATGTATAAAGATTACTTTCGACTTGGGTTATAATAAAATTATTAGAACATTAACATTATTAGAAAATATATAGTAAAAATATAGACATTTTGAAGGAAAAAGAAAGACCACATAAGTATGAAATAATCAGAAACTTTCCGTGGTATATATCTTGGGGACAATGCCTACTGCACAATTGCAACAGGAGAGCCGACTCAACTACTGTTATTTACCCAACTATTTACAGCATCCCTCAATGAAAATTTAATCAAAGATTTAAAGAACATACAAATCAAATTACTTTTGATTATTTTCATATATTTCATTATTGGTTTCTTTTATTTCAACTCCTAGCGAAGTTAGGAGGTATAATAAATTTTGAGTTAATCACTTTTATATGATAAAATATTTATTTTCTAAGCTACCTGTAGTATATGTGATACTCAAACATGGTATCTCATCCTTGTATATTAATTAATTCATATCCAACCCAAATTGTAAGTGGAAGAAAAATGATGACTGAACAGAAGTTCTGAGTTCATCTGTATGCATGTAGTAAAATATGAGAAATAATAGTCCTTTTCTCATGTGTGAATTCTTACAATTTTAGTAAAATCAAGACAAAAAGAAATCAGTAAGCCTTGGCCACCTGTAGAATAATCCTTAAGAGCTATAATTTCTGTAGGAAAGGAGGGAGAAGGTAGCATATTCTGAGGTAAACCCATTTCCTTGGGTCACTGATAGATCACCTCCCTGATCCAAAACCCCTTCCCATACTTTGCCACAATATCCACGCCTTTACTTTCTTTCTGGTTATTTTGGTATGTTTGTTTTTCCCCATGTCTATTTTGCAGTGTTTACATTATATAAATTCTTCAGGCATATTAATATTACCACAACATTGAAAAATAACAAAAACAATGTGTGTGCATGTCACAGCCCTACCATTATACATTCTCTTGCTTTTTGGTGGTGTTTTTGGTTTTGTTTTATTTTGTTTTGTTACTTTCATCCTGTGTATATTTCAACATATTTTATTTTTAAAGGCTATTATGTGATAAGTAATTTTTGGTGTCCTCTTTTTCTTCCACTGTTTTAATAAGTATAGACTCATGGTAAGTTGCAAAAGTAGTACATAGAGGTTCATGTGCCCTTCCCACAGCATTATCTCACTATTTTGCTATTACATTCATTCATTTGCGTGTATATAGATCAAAGCAAGTTCATTCCTTATATTGATGTAACTACTACCATTATCAAAATATAAAATTGCTATTATTACCTTGTATCTTCCATTTATTTCTAAACTCTTTTCTTTCATAAAGCTTTTCTCATTTGTGTTATGTGGTTCTAATCACTCCATCATTTCCCTTAGCATTTGAAATAAGTATATTTAGATAGTAAATATAGGTATCTGTTTACATGTTTTAACTGGATGCTTTACATGTAATACAGGCATGATTGTTTTTATCCATTTAATTGGAAATCCCTTTAGGAGAAACATCGTGTCCAGTATTTCTTCTCTTTGGGAAACATTCCATTCAGCCAGTAGAGGAAATTAGTTACATATAGTGTCATCAGTATATTTAATATTTATGGAGAGTATTTTAAATAACAGAATATCTGTTTCAAACTATGCAAAAAGAAAGACTTCCTAAGGATGATACAGAGCCTTAAAGTCTTCCAAGGTTACTTTATGGATGTTATCCATGTCAATTACACTGCAAATTTATACCATAACAAAGTTCATTGTATTTTTCCATTCACCATTATGTGACCCACACCTAGCAGATGGTCCAACACATAGTATATGTATTATTACTTATTAAGCTAATGCATGACTAAAGAGAAAACACAGTCCCCAGGATGATTTTACATACATACTTATATTGTGCTAAAACATACATAACATAAAATGTGCTTTTTAACCATTTTTAAGCATGCAATTAAATGGCATTAACTATATTCACAGTGCTATATAGCCATTATCATAATTTATGTCCAAGAATTTTCAGTACCCCAAACAATAACTCTGTACCCACTATGCAGTAATTCCCCATATCTCATTCCTCCAGATTCTGGTACCTCTAATCTACTTTTTATCTCATTGATTTGCCTATTCTTGATATTTTATATAAGTGGAATTATATTTGTCCTTTTATGTCTAGTTTATTTCACTCAGTGTAATATTTTCAAGGTTCATCCATGTTGTAACATGCATCAGAACTTCATTTTTTGATGGCTGAATGATGTTCCATTATGTATAGTACCTACATTTTGATGGACACATGGGTTGTTTCCCCTTCTTACTGTTGTGAATAATGCTGCTGTATTAGCATTGGTGTCCGAGTATCTCTTTGAGTTCCTATTTTCAGTTCTTTTAAACATATACCTAGGAGTAGAATTGCTGAGGTATGTGATAATTCTCTTTCGCTTTTTGAGATACTCCCAGTTTTCCATGATGGCTGCATATTTTATACTTCCATAAGGAATGAACAAGTTTCCAATATCTCCATATCTGCTCCAGCTCTTATTATTTTCTCTTTTTGTTGTTGTTTTAATATGTTGTTTTTGTTTAATTATCGTCATCCTGGTGAGTGGAAAATGGTATTTCATGTAGTTTTGATTTTAATTTCCCTAATGACTAATGATGTTGAGCATCTTTGCATGCATCTATTGGCAAATTTTGTATCCTCTTTGGAGAAATGTCTATTCACATCCATTTCCATTTTCTAATTGAGTTTGTTTGGGTTATTTTTTTTCATTGTTGGGTTTTACGTGTATTTTATTCTGGATATAAAATCTTTATCAAGTCGGTGATTTGCAAATATTTTCTCCTCTTCTCTAGGTTATTTTCATTCTTTTGATAGTGATTTTTGACACACAATTTTTTTTTTATTTCAGTGATGTCCAGTTTGTTTACTTTTGTTGTTATTGTTGCTTATACTTTTGGTATCATATTTTTGAACCCATGGCCAAATCTGAGTTCATACAGACTTTTCATTATATTTTCTTCTAATAGTTTTATTTCCTAGATTTGGGTTTTTGATCCATTTTGAGTTATTTCTTATATATGATCCAAGTAAGGATCTAAATTCATACTTGTGGATGTGGATATCCAATTTTCCCATCACCATTTGTTGAAGAGACCATTCTTTTCTGTTGAATCGTCTTGGTACCCTTGCTGAAAATAATTTAAGTGTATATGCCCAAGATGATATTTAATTCAAGAGTATTTCCTGTACATTAAAGAAAAAACAGTTTTAGAATAGTAGAAGGTTATATAAAATTTGCCCTTACCTCATATTTTCATTACTCAGGAGTAATAACAATTAGTCACTGAATAAATATTTTTTCAAACTACATTTCTACACATAAATGCAAAGTTATTTCTTTTGTTATTAGTATAAGTGGAAATTGTTCTTGTAACAGCAATTGTTTTCCCAATTGGTACTCTACAGCAGTATCGTTTGAAAAAATGAAATGTGAGTCATGTACAATTTAGAATTTTCTAATCACCACATTTAGAAAGGTAAAAAAGACACAGATGAGATTAATTTTCATATATTTTATTTAACCTAAGTATCATTTCAACATGTCATGAATATAAAAATAGTTAAGATTTTATATCCTTGTTTTTTATAATAAGTCTTTCAAATCAGATAGATGTGTGTGTGTGAACACACACACATGCACACTTGTGGACACTTTTTTGTTGTTTTTATTTTTTATTTTATTTTTTTGAAGATTTTATTTATTTATTTATTAGAAATAGAATGAGAATAGAGAGAGAGGTAGAGGGAGAAGGAGGCTCCCCATTGAACAGGGAACCTAATGCAGGACTCCATCCCAGAACCCCAGGACCATAACCTGAGCAAAAGCAGATGCTTAACCATCTGAGCCACCCATGTGCTTTTTTTTATTGTTTTTAAATTGGTTTGATGACCTTGTTACTAGCTTGTGTTAATTATAATGACAAACACAATTTTACTCACAAGTAACAGTTCCTTGAGGGAGCCAACTTTACAAGTCATTGTTCAGAAGTCAAAACATCACACAAGTTTATCAATTATTTAAAATTAACCAGGTATATACTTTTTAATAGAACTCATATCAGTTCCTACTAGCTGCATTTCACATACTTGTAATAGCCACATGTGAGTAATAGATGCTGGTAGGTAGTAAAGGCCTAGGTGGTAGTCTCAAAACATGACTAAGTACAAAGGTCTTAGGATGCTCTCCCTTTCATATATGAATATCTGTGCTTTTTGTTGTTTAATATTAGTATAGTCCAAAAGTAGAATAAGCTTTTCCAGAATCCCAGAATATTATAGGTGTCCAAGCAAAAATCAGCTAATTGTATGTCAAAGATTCTTGCAGTGGGTTAAAAATAATGAGATCTAAGTTTCTACAACACTAACATTCTTATACTCGCTTATACACCTATTGCTACGTGATTATTCATGAATAAATATAAAATATTTAATGTAACTGTACATAATTCTGCTTTATGCCAGTGACGCATGACAGGATCTTAGCATTCAGGATTTAACACTGAAAGTTCCTTCTGTTCCTAAGTGGTACATAGATGACTGGAATAGTGTGATTTATTATTTTACCAAGGCATGAATTGAGACTGTGTGTGCTACAAATTTAGTATGTGGGAATGAATTAGCCAAGCAGCAACAAAGCATCAACAGCTCAAAGCAACATGGTTATTTTCTATTTATTCTTGAAAATAAGGCAGTTTTTATAATGATCTTTTATTGTGGGTTATAGTATAGGCCTAGGTGGTAGTCTCAAAACATGACTAAGTACAAAGGTCTTAGGATGTGCATTTTGAGAAATATCAAATGTCTTTTGTATCATTAGGTTATATATGAACAGTTTTTGAGAAGTTAAACTTGCATAGTAGCTTAATAATACCCAGCATTTTTATGCCATAGTTAAATACAGTCTGGAGCTCTTAAGCTAATGGTATAATTTCCTTTATATTTATATTTTACTATATACTTTTCTTAAGTTATTGTGTTTTGAGAATCAATCTACTGATACACTAATTCTCAGCCCTAGAAAAATATGACACTCAAAGATCATCAAAAGAGTAATATTAACAAAACAGTGCAACTTAAGATAAAATAGTTGTATATCAGTCATGACTCAAACATGTGATATGCTCTTCAGAAACGAATTTTGTTGAACAGAAGTAAATACCTTTTCCATGATAAATCTTGGAAATTAGAGAAATATAGTCCTGTTTTTCATTGATTACAGACCAGTACAGGATTTGTTTTATTTCCAAGTTTTAGAAGTTATTGTTCTAGCAAACTGAAGTCCTTTAAAACCACATTAGCATTAAATCTTAAACTGCATATTTGAATGAGATAAACCCTAATATTTTAAATGTTGCATATTTGTTTTTAGTTTTTAATTTAAATTTATAATTTTTTAATTAAAAAGGCACAAATTTTAAAGTTTTTTTTTTTTTTAATCCTGTTCTTGGGGCGCCTGGGTGGCTCAGTTGGTTAGGCGTTTGCCTTTGGCTCAGATCATGATCTCAGGGTCCTAAGAACAAGTCCCACATGGTGGAGGGTGGTCCCTGCTCAGCAGGGAGCCTGCTTCTCCCTCTCCCTCTGAAGCTCCCCTGCTTGTGCTCTCTCGCTCTCTCTCTGTCAAATAAATAAATAAAGTCTTTATTTAAAATTTAAAATTTTTTTTAAATCCTATCCTAGCTTTTACTGTTTTTCTATCTAAATAGAAAATATTAAAAATTGCCACTATTTTTATATTTAATAAAGTTATTTCTTAAATAGCTTTGATCTTTTTCTGATCATTTCTAGTAGCAGATGTTTTCTCACCAAGGAAGAAGTATCCTCAACAACTTAGCATATAATAGGCTTGTTTATTGTATGTATTCACAGTTATAGAAAAAAAGCTGTTTAAAAGTACCTTGTAAAATAACCTAGATTATTTTTCATTAGAAAAACAAGTACAAGTATATGTTTATGTGTATATGTATATGTACATATACACACACATATGAATATTTGTAATAAAAAGTGTTAAATATATTTATATAATTTAGTGATCTGTTAGGATCCAGGGAAACCTGTTTATATGATACACCAATTTTAGTAACCCACTAGATGTATTTCTATATTACCTAATGATTTTTCTGTGGTTGACCTTCATATTAATCTCTTTGCTATTGATTATTCATTTTTTTAAAATTTATTTTTTATTTATTTTTAGCATAACAGTATTCATTATTTTTTCACCACACCCAGTGCTCCGTGCAATCCGTGCCCTCTATATTACCCACCACCTGGTACCCCAACCTCCCACCCCCCCCCGCCACTTCAAACCCCTCAGATTGTTTTTTAGAGTCCATAGTCTCTCATGGTTCATCTCCCCTTCCAATTTCCCCCAACTTCCTTCTCCTCTCTAACTCCCCATATCCTCCACACTTATTTGTGGAGCATATACTGTTTCTTTCTTCTTTTTTTTTTAATTTTTTATTTTTTATAAACATATATTTTTATCCCCAGGGGTACAGGTCTGTGAATCACCACATACCCTCCCCAATGTCCATAATCCCACCCCCTTCTCCCAAACCCCCTCCCCCCAGTAACCCTCAGTTTGTTTTGTGAGATTAAGAGTCACTTATGGTTTGTCTCCCTCCCAATCTCATCTTGTTCATTTTTTATATCCAATTTTACCTATAATGCTTTTAGTAAGATGTTCACAAAAATAAACAATGAAGGGGTGTCTGGGTGGCTCAGTGGGTTAAAGCCTCTGCCTTCAGCTCAGGTCATGATCCCAGGGTTCTGGGATTGAGCCCTGTGTCAGGCTCTCTGCTCAGCAGGGAGCCTGTCTCCTCGTGTCTCTCTCTCTGCCTGCCTCTCTGCCTACTTGTCTGTCAAATAAATAAATAAAATCTTAAACAAAAAAACAAAAGCAATGAAAATGAGAACAGATGATATGTTGAATACTTGAATATTTATTTTCATATACATTGAACACATGACATAAATCTAGTTTTCTCTATATATAGTACATTTTTACTTTGATCCTTGTACTTATTAATTTCTCTTACTGCAGAGAATTAATAAGCATGCCAGTTATAATGAACATTCACTAGAAAAATTTTTGAGGCATTTACCAACCTCTTTTAATGGCCGTAAATGATAAATAGACATTAAGGGTATAGAAAGTAAAAAATCAGTTCTGGAGTTCCTGAAGACAAGATTCCAATTTAACCTCCCTTTTTAACCTTGAAATATTTTCTATATTTTCAAAGATTTTGAGATGAATTGAGTCTTGAAGGACATTAAGTTGGTTTACTTAATTGTATACAAAGCTAAAGGGAAAGAGAAATATGCATTGAGCTGACGTAGATGAGGAAAAACTGGTGGGGAAAAAAAATTATGTTCTGTGTCTGAGGTTTGTACTAGGTCATCTAACTACCATGAAGTGATTGTTGAAGAGAACATAGGGATTTCATTGTCATCCTTCTGGAACCTATTTGTCTTCAAAGTGTTTAGTTTCAAAGGATCCTTAACTTGATATCCATTTCTCTGAAAAAGTCCTTCATCTTGAAGAAATTTTATGCATCCATACAGAAGAGTTAAAAAATTATGACAAAGCTGTCTAAAGACTTGGCAGCTCTCTGCAGGCATTCAAACCCAGTTTAGTATGTTTCCCATGAAGACAAAAATTTGATGCCTATATTTAATTTACACCTTTTCTTATAGATGTTTTTTTTTTTTTTTTTTTTTTTCAGGAGTTGAATGAGTGTGTGTGTGTGTGTGTATGTGCTTTCTTAAATGTCAGAAGATTTTCTGGAATCCTATGTAGACACAATTTTAAAGTACACTTTTTTCCTGACATTGTCAAAAAATTGTCTTTGTTGAAATGACAATAAGTTATTATCCTTCTGTGTACATTCTCATGTATCCATTTCCCTTGTTTTAAGTAATTTCTCTAAGTCTACCTGTCAGAGGGAATGGTTAGAAAGCTAAGACAGTGATTAAAGTGTCTTCCCTGTCCAGCCATATCCCATTTATCAACTCTCAATGTAGTTCATACGTTAGCAACTACAACACTTAGTTCCTTTCTATATGCAAGTACTTTTCTTGTCATCCTTTCAATATTTTACCTAATTTTTCTTTTGAAACTCCTAGAATCCCAGTTTCATGGTAGTGTACATTTAAGAAACACTTTTTGGGGTGTCTGGGTGGCTGAATCACTTAAGTGTCCAACTCTTGGTTTTGGCTCAGGTCATGATCTCAGGGTCATGAGATTGAGCCCCATATCAGGCTTCTTGCTCAGCATGGAGTCTGCTTGGGATTCTCTCACTCTACCTCTGCCCCTTGCACTTGGACACACTCTGTCTCTTTCTCTCGCTCTCTCTCTGTCTCTCAATAAATAAATCTTTTTTAAAAACCCACTTTTTGAAATACAAAATCAAATGTGCACCAACATAAAAGAATATGATGATCGCCTAGCCTCATTCGTTACTCACATTTCTTTTTTTTTTCTTTTTTTTTTATTTTATAAACATATATTTTTATCCCCAGGGGTACAGGCCTGTGAATCACCAGGTTTACACATTTCACAGCACTCACCAAAGCACATACCCTCCTCAATGTCCATAATCCCACCCCCCTTCTTCCAAACCCCCTCCCCCCAGCAACCCTCAGTTTGTTTTGTGAGATTAAGAGTCACTTATGGTTTTACACAGTCAAAATAAGTTAACACTTTCAATCTTACAAAAATACCACTCATGGGAATGAAATGCCGTGTCAGAGCTGAAAAGGACCTTCATAATGATGTTAGTTTAGAGATGTGGATACTTCAATGATTATGGTGTAAATTATGTAATTATGATGCAGTAATACACTAATTTAGAAAGGAAACTTAAATAATCGATCAACTTGAAAGAAAATATATACATCACCTCATGACTAAATTATTCTCTGCCTGGGCCCTATCCTTAGAGATTATTCTGTTATGATTAGTACTTTTTAAGAATTCCCCTGTTGATTCTTTTCTTCAGGCAAATTGAGAACCATAGATTTAAGTGATACCCTTGATTTGGGAGGATTAAATTCAGTTCAATAACAAAAATACATTACGTCTATACAGTATGCCAGACACTTGCTGCTTAGTAGGTATGTATAGTTAAATAAAATAAGATCCTTCCTTTCAATAACCAATTTATGATCTAGTGGGGAGAAATATGTATGAGCAAATCACTACAAAATATAAAGAATTATATTTCAGATGGACTATTTTCTGACTAATGAAAGTATTAGGCATTGAGAAAATAATGATTTAGGATTGATCCCATTTCCAAAGTTTTAAAATAATCATTTCTTTTTAAACACTCGAAGATTTATTGCCTTGTCAGGGTGCCTAGGTGACGCATTTGATTAAGGTTCTGCCTCCAGCTCAGGTCATGATCCCAAGGTCCTGGGACAGAGCTCCACATCAGGCTCTCTGCTCAGCCGAGAGTTTGCTTCTCCCTCTCCCTCTGCTCCTCACCCTGCTACCTGCTTAGAAAAAAAGATTTATTGTCTTGCCAACATAAACGGTTGTTACAAGTTATAGTTTTCCTATAGGACACTTTTCCCTTCACAGTCCAGGTTTTTTCTTTGCACGCCTGTGTTTTTATTTACTATTCTGTACTCAGGACCATATTTTTCTGAGTTTGGAATTTTCAGATAAAGATGCCTAAATAATTTGTGCTTTTACAATTGTCACTCAGAAATCATTATGTAAGTTTTAAAAACACATTTGATCCTGACATTTTCTGAGAGGGAAAATACACTTCATCTTGTGAGGAATATTTGTTATCCCCTTTTCTCTGTCTCATTTAGTTTTTCTAAGTAGTTGGAAGAAAAAAATTCCATGTTTTCTTCATTGCCTTATGAAATGTTTGTTTAAAATTCACCAAAACCAGGAGAGACTGAATTCTCTAAATCCCAGACAACTGGTGATGCAAACATACTTCAAATCTCTAGGTCTGGTGCAATTTCTATGGCGTAGGTCGTTACTTTCCCAACTCTTCTATTGAAGCAGCCCCTTGGAATGCAGCATAGTTGGAAGGAGGGGAAGGGGACCTAACTGTACCCCATGCAGCCCACTGTAAGCATGAACATGATTTGTTCTTTGGTTTTAAAACTCGTATTTTAAATTTTACTGTATCATTCCTATATTACTCATAATTTTGAATTCAATTACTCGACTTTTTTTTCCCTCAGATGCCAGAGAGATTACTGTGAATATCCTGGGACTTCGTTTATCTCCTGCCTCGCACTTTTTTTTATCTCATACCACAGTTTGAAAATTGAAAACCTAAGTCCTCTTAAAGAAAGACAATTGGTAGCATTTTTGTGACCTTGGTTGTTAATGTGGTTAGCTGAAATTGACTTGATAAATTGAAATTATGCATATTGGTTGTTACAGTTATTTGGGAAATTTGAAAACCTTCAGAACTTGAATTATACTCATTTAACATTAGTGGAATCCACTTTGACCCTTACTTAAGACAAAGCCTGTAAAATCACTCTATTCTCATTCAGAACATGTTAATGTGCAACCCAGTAGACTTCTATCATAAGGAAGAAAATACTCAAATGTGAATAGCAAATAACTATCAACAAACCCTAGAAAACAGATTACTAGGGAATACAATATTTCTTACATTTTATTCATAGGATTCATAGGATTTTTTTTCTTTGTTTTCCATCCAATGTCACTAACCTAATAGAATTGACCTCTTGTTGCCTTAATGCTGTAGTATAGTCATTGTAGAAATTACATCATTTGTTTCTTCTGGCTGTTTAGTTACTAGAGATGAATAAACTGTGGCTTCTCCTTCAAAGATGCATTACCTAAGATCTAATCATATAGTGCATACATAAAACATAAAAAGAGTAAATTGAGGTTTAGAGACATACAGAACAACACTTTTAAGCTAGCGAATGTTGAACTCCATTTTGGAAAATCGGTATTTCAGTTTATGTTGTTTTAAAATTCTGTGTCACTTAACTATTTGATGCCTATTTCTGCCTGAGGAAAGAAAATGAGAGGTGGCAGAAAAACAAGATAGAGCCTCTTTTGTGAGCTCTGATTTAGGTAAGAATTTTGAGAAAAGAACAATTCTTACTTCAGCCTTTCTGAGGAAGAAGTTGAACTCAAATAACAAAGCCTGTCAACAGCATTATATTGTCATCAGCAAACTAAGGAATTATTTTGCCTGCTTACCCAAAAAACAACTCTGAAGTCAAAACTATGTATATGGCTATGATAAATTGTCATTCAAAATTTTTTACTCTCTGTAATCTGATAAAAATTATCTATTTCCACCTTGGCAGCCGACAGCATTCCAGACAGTGGCTGCGTTGTCTGTCTGGCTCCCAGAGTGAGGCTGATGAGGATGTAGAGGGGAACACCCGCAATGGACATGGAGCTTGAGCAAGAAATACATCTTTGTTGTTTAAGCCCCCAAGGTTCAGTAACTGTCACAACATAATCTTGTCTCTCCTGTGGGAGAGACACCCTCGTTTTGGCAGAGTACACCATCACTAGGTTCTGGAAAGAGAATGGATGAAAAGCAAATGTTTATGCATGTCTGAAACTAGTCTATCTTTGGATGTTATTGATAGTTGTGGTGGATATTGTGTTCTGAGTGTTACGTTCTCCATAACCATGCAAGCAGTGTTTCCTTTTCTTCTCTTTCCTAGCTTTACTGTTGAGAAGTTAAGTTTCATTCTTATTCTTGATTCTTTGTACAAACTTTTTTTATTGTTAGCCTTTTCCTTGACCCTCATGTTAAGGAGAATTTTATGATAATGTGGTTTGCTAGGGGTTTTAAGTCAGATATTTCATTTCTGGGAACAGTTTTAAATTTATTTGATAATTTCCTCTCTTCCATGTTCCCCATTCTCTCTTCACCATTCACTCTTTCTACAGTTCCTAATCAATGTATATGGTCTTTCTGTTGGAGATCCTCTAGTTTTCTTAATTTCTTTATTTTTATTGTTGTATTGTTGTTTCATCCCTCTATCTTTTTGTTGGCACCTTATCTTTTCTTCTATACTTTTGGGAGATGCTTGTGACTTTGTCTTTTAAGCTTGCTTGCTTCCTTGCTTGCTTTTTTTCTTTTTCTTTCTTTCTTTCTTTTTTTTTTTTTTTTGATGTTTGCAATATCTTCATGTATCTCAACTGTGTAATTACAGATTTTTTTCCCTGTTGTTTCACTGTCTCTCATTTTCCAGGTTTCCTTTTTTCTTGTGTTGCTGTTGCTGTTCCCAGTATCTCTTCTGTACCTTATCTTGGTCTGTGTCTTTCGTGTCAGGTTGCCAACTCTAGATAATGGCTTCAAAAGTGCTGTTAGTAGCGTAGGCAGCAGCTCTTATGCCAGCTCTGGCACCAGCTGCAGCACCTATAGTTTGGGCCAGCTCTTGAACAAGCTCTAGAGTTTCACACAGCTCTGGGACCTCCTCCATCTCCAGAGCTGAAAGCAGTGCCAGCTCTGGAGCTAGAATCAGCTCCAGACCAGCTACAGAGCAGAGCTAGAGCCAGCTCCAGGGATAGAGGAAGTTCCGTCATTAATTGGCAGTACTTGCTTCAGCAGCACCTGCAAAGCTAGAGCCAAGTCCAGAACTCATCCTACCAGCAACTCTTGAGTTAGAGCCACCTTCTGCACTAGCTCCAGAAATAGTGCTAGGGCTAGCTGCAGAGCTACAGCCAATACCAGCAGGAGCTCTCATACCAGCTCCAGACTTAGTGGCAGCTCCAGCTCCAGTTCTAGCCTCAGAGACACTATCAGATCCAGACTAGAGTCCTCTCCATCACCAGTTTTCCTATCAGGTCTGGCAACATACATGAAGTCAGCCCAGAACTAGAGTCAGTTCCACAACCACCTCTAGCATTGCAGTCTGAGATACAGCCAGATTCGGCATCATCTCTAGAGCTGATCTAGCTATACATTTAGTGCCAATTCCATTCCCAGATCCACCTCTAGCATCAGAGATGGGCAGCTCAGGCATCAGCTCCTCTGCCAGTTCTGAGCTACAGCTGGTGTGGCTTTAGCTTTCTATCCCCTTCCTTGGAATGGCATCTTTTTGTGTGTGTGTGTGCTTTTCAATGTATGTTTCATGCACTTTGTGCTTTACCATATTTTGTGTTTTATAGTTCACATGCAGTAAAACTTAAATCCTTAATCACTAAAAAAGAGAATGTTAATGATCAAAGGGGTTTTTTTTTGTATGTTTTTGTTTTGTTAAGCCTGTGTATTAAGTGAACTATTTTCTTTTAAATGGTACTATAATACTTTGCTGCTATTCTTAAATTTTGTTAGATCTTTTCTTATGCCTATTTTCAGCTTCTTTTCCTAATCTTAAAAGCTTGAATGATTCCCAAAATTCATCCAGACCTAGGTCTTTTCATCCTCCTTGTGTTTCTTCTTTTTTGAACAATTCTTATTTAAATTCAGTTTAGTTAACATATAGTATATTATTAGTTTCAGAGGTAGAATTTAGAGATTCATCAGTTGCCTATAACACCCAGTGCTCATTCCATCTTTAGAGACTTTTGCCTGATGGTTTGCCTTAAACAATATTTTTGTGCAAATAATTCCAAATTCCACATTCCATTTTGATATACCATCATCACTCTAAATCCAACAAATATAAACTTAAGACAACCCTAGGGGTGGGAGGGATGGAGTGGCTGGGTGATGGACAATGGGGAGGGTATGTGCTATGGTGAGTGCTGTGAATTGTGTAAGACTGATGAATCACAGGGCTGTACCCCTGAAACAAATAATACCTTATGTATTAATAAAATAAAAGACAACCCTATGATTTTCCTTAAATGGGTACCCTTATTTGCATAGTAATATTACCATTCTTTCTATCATTCATGCTAAAAACTTAAACTCTATACTGTTCCACTTTTTTACTTTAGCCCTTAAATCCAATTTCTTATCCAGTCCTGACATCTTTTCTTTGTATTGTCTCTTAATTTCCATTTCCCTATTCAAAACACCAGTGCATTATAAGCCCTTACTGTTTCTCTTCTAGAAAGGCATATAAAACGATCTTCTACTGTTTTCTCTGGCTCAAAAATGACAAATCACACTTCTAAAACATATATTCTTGAATGAAGTTTTGCAGTCATATACTTTCATTGGCTTTCCTCATCCTTTAAACTCTAATGTCCTTGACTTGACTCAGAGTTATTTCTGCTGTTCCTTTATCAAAGATTGCAAATTAGTGTCTCATGGGCTGAAGCACCTCACAGGTATCTTTTGTTTGATCTTTGATCTGAACAGAGTTTTTAAAACATTTTACTCTATGATCTTCTAGACATGGTATAATTTGGGATGCATATGTAGTACCTGAATATGTACTTTGAAATATCTTCTTGAAAAATCCTATGCATATTAAAGTTTCTGCTGTAAAAGAGCATTGGTGTACAAACAGTATTATAAAGGAAATCATGTTTAAGAAGTTGTCTGTAAGAATTTATTCTTCAGAGTGTCATGATTCTTTTTAAATAAGAGTCAGTTTTCTCTCGAAGCTAATATCACAATAAATATCAAGTTTTCCTGAGAAATTTGCACATTTTGTGGGATATTGGTTTGCAATAAATATATGGGAATATACAAAATATATAAAACGATGATAATAGAAACCATTTTATTAAAATATAGGAAAAAGTTTGCTGTAATTATTTTCAACAGAAATGATTTTAAAGTTTTAATAAGCACTGTAAAATGCTATAGTGATCTTGTCATTTAGATGAATTTTCATTAAAGATTATATATGATAGCTAAAAGTGGCTTTGCTAAAACCATTTAGCAAACCATAGAAGCATTTAGGCCTTCGTACGATCATTACTGTCCCCAGGCTTCCACATCTCTTTTCCCAAGTTGTTGATTCTCCCTTCTGGGGAAACAGATCATGATGCATTCTTCTGTAATTCTTCACAGATTTACTTCGAGCAGAAAATATTTACAAATCCAAGTACCTACTTTTTGGGACCACATTTATTCCCAGTATATATGCAAAGCTTTAAAAAGGCAATATGATCAAGAGTAGAGGAAAGGGTTGACATAGAGACTGTTTTTTATGAAAGTGAATTTGTGACAAGTCAGCTGACTACCATGGTGTGTAGCAACTTAGCAACTTTTCTCGTGGAGAAAAATTACCTATAGATGAGTGATGTGAGTGATCAATAGGGATCTTGTATAAAATGTATTAAGGAGGCATTTATTTATAGTACTATTGAAAGGGATGTGATTTTTAATCCCAAAAATGCAACTTACCAGGTATATAAAAAAACAAAAAATTGAAATCACTAAAAGAAACCAATACCCTTTAAAAAGGGCTTAAAAAATGGCTAAGGCATATTCTAAATATGCCATTGGAAGAATACAAAATAAGCAGTATACTTTCCTAATCCAAAACACTAAAACAATGACAAATTTATAATGATGACACTGTGGAACTGCCAAATGAACAAATATATTCTAAACTAGATTAGCAAAGAGAGGTTTCATTTGGATATAGTTTTTTTTTTTTGAATTTTTTTTTTATTTTTTATAAACATATATTTTTATCCCCAGGGGTACAGGTCTGTGAATCACCAGGTTTACACATTTCACAGCACTCACCAAAGCACATACCCTCCCCAATGTCCATAATCCCACCCCCTTCTCCCAAACCCCCTCCCCCCAGCAACCCTCAGTTTGTTTTGTGAGATTAAGAGTCACTTATGGTATATTATTCCCCCCCCTTTTTTTGCAAATTCAAAAGAATTCATTCGTAACCCTTTTTCCTACGTAGTTTTCAGTCACTTGGAATGCATGTGTAACTAGAACATTTCCAAATCAATTTAAATCTCTTGTATATAATTCTGATTTTTGTTTTGCAGCCTCAGTGAAAAATCTCTATATTCAGAGCTAATATTTTCTTTCCCTGATGATTCTAGTGCTTGTATAGTTGCATGACTAGTTATTTTATTTCTTTTGGAAGGAGGCTTTGTGCTGAGAGCCTTCTGTAACCTGTGTCTCACTTTCTCAATCCAGTAAATTTCAAGCCTGAAATTTACTGGGAATTCATATTCAAAAGCATCTTCTGAACTAAGTGATACAGAGCTACTTTTAAAATTTCGATTTCTTACAAAATATTTTAACATATGTTAGAAATAGATTTAAAAATGATTTAGAAATGATGTAACATGGAAGTTGTTAACAACATCAATATGATCCTTAAACCAGATGTTACTTTTGTTTACATGCTCATTTTTCTGATATTTGGTTTGGTTTCTCCTTTAGGAATGGCAGAATTCTATTCAGAAGAATGCAGGACTTGCATTTATTGAACTCATCAATGAAGGAAGGTAATTAATTTTACAATTTTTAGACAATTAATCCATGTACATTTTATTCCACTAGGCAACTGCTCTCCTACCATCTGTTCCAAAAATGAGTAAGAAAATATACTTGAGTTAAATAACTTATCACACAGGTAATTAAAAGGAACAAAGTTTAAGATATAAATCATATTTATTTTTAGGGTGGGGAAAAGCATCTATGAACTAAAGGAACGAACTTTATAAGGCTTCTGTAAGATTTGAGCCCCGTCTTACTGGGTAGTAGAGTTGTTTAACACAGATCAAGTGAACCCAGTCTGCAGTCCCATCTGCCACTCCATCTGTTTTCAAAGCCTTGCTCAGTGTTTGCTCCCTCAGCCCATCTCAGTTCATGTGAAGCCGTTTTACCTGAACATATCATGCTCTTGGATATCCCACTGAAAATGTGAAGAATGTTAAATATGGTCAGGTTAGGAATTCATATGCCCCATTGTTAAGATGATGCTGTAAGTAAATTTGTGTTTGGGCCCATTATTATACTTATCACTTTAGGATAAACAGTTGTTCACTGTGGTTTTTCCAGTACTTTATTGGCAGTGGATACATTGAGACAGATGTTAACTGTCACCATTTTGAGATGTATGGCTTCTGTCAGCCAATGTCCTGCATCCACTACAATGTTTTTTCTATGCTATAACGTATTCTCTGGAAAATAACAACTGAATATTTGGCATAATCTACTTACTTCTTATTTGAAACTATATTTAATTAAGTTGATGATAAGGGAATAATGCTTACTGTATATAAAACTTCTCTTTGTCCAGGGAGATGTCATGAAAGAATATTTTACAAGATATTCTCTGAAAATTAGTTTATATATGGTAATGAAACCTATTTTTAAAAAGTTAAATGCTCTTTAGGATTCCTTTTTAGTAATAGTTTTCTCCTATCACTTTATTATAATGCAGAGACATAACCTCTGTTTTTATAATTCATTTTATTGTATATTCCTCACTTAAACATATTCCATGACTGAATTATTTTTAGTCATAATAACACACCTCTAGAAGTTAGAATAAGTTTTACATTCACCACAAAGCAAAAGATGCAGGAAAATAACAGTTTTCTTTTATAATATAAATACGAATTTTACATAATAATAGCATACTATAGTTCTTATAAAACTATTTTGTGATAAAAATTGATCATGATTATTATCCATCTTAAGGGGATGAAAAATAGAAAAAAAAAATGTTGCCCAGACTATTCATTTTCATATCAGTTATAGAAATCTCTCAATTCACATACATGCTAATTTTGTCAATTTGTTTCTACTGGGAAGGAAGAAAACAGAAATTATCTTGTCGTCAGTAACTCTCTGAAGAGTTAATATAATTGAATATTCAGCACTTAAGATTATAGCTATTGTCTTAGAAAAGAGAAGGGGGGGAAATTTTGCTGATATCAGAGGTTTTAGTTTTGATCCTATTTTACTGTTCAGTGATAAAGGTTGGAGTTCATTTTATTTTGCTTTTTAGGAAAAAAGTTGGAATTATAGAAACCTTCAAAATGTTCACCATAATGTTATTCGTTCTATTATAGATTTTTGTTTTCACTTTACATACCACTTGTTAAGAAAGATGATTTTGGAACAAAAATAAAAACACGAGTAGTTATAATATGAAAGAATAGATCATGTGTACATCAATACAGCAAATGTCTATTCAGTGTCTACTACATACCAAATACTATTATAGGAGATGGGAATAGAGAAGTCAAGGAGACAAACATGGTTCTGAATTTTTGGGAAAAGGCAAATATTAGAATAACACATACCATATTATAAGGGTGCTGTGATAGAGATGGGATAGGTATTAATACAAGTATAAGAGAGGACACTTAATCTAGACTGAAAAGGGTATATTCTCCAGTGGTAGGAGTATCAGGGTTTTCAAAAAACTTATCTAAGAAAAACCAATACAATAGAACAAAGATAGCATTTTCAGTAAATGGTGCTAGACATCCACGTGCAAAAATATAAATCTAGATAAAGACCTTATAGTCTTCACAAAAATTAACTCAAAATGGATCTGAGATCTGAATGTAAGATACAAAACTAAAGTGTATTGAAGATAACATAGGAGAAAATCTGGATGACCTTGGGTTTGGTGATGACTGTTTAGATATAATACCAAAGACATGATCCATGAAAGAAAGAGTTGGTAGTCTAGAATTAAATAGTTCCATTTTACAAAAGTCAGTGTCAAGAGAATGAAAAGACAAGCCACAGACTGGGAGAAAATATTTGCAAAAGACACTTCTGATAAAGGACTGTTCTCTAAAATATACAAAGAACTCTTAAAATTTAATAATAAGAAAATAACCTGATTAAAAAATGAGGCAAAAACCTTAACAGACACCTCAGCAAAGAAGATCTACATACAGCAGATAAGCTTAGGAAAATATGCCTGTCATCATAAGTCATCAGGGAAATACAAATAAAAACAACGAGATACTACTACGCACCTAATAGAATCACCAAAATCTGGAACGCTGACAACACTGAGTGCTGACCAGGATATAGAGCAGCAGGAACTCTCATTCATTGGTGGTGAGAATACAGAATGGTACAGCCACTTTGCAAAATAGGTTGGTAGATTTTTACAAAACTTAACATACTCTTACTGCAGATCTAGCAGTTATTCTCCCTTATATCTTCTCAGAGGACTTGAAAACTTATGTTCATGTAAAAACCTGCACACAGATGTTTATACCACTTTATTCATAATTGCCAAAACATGGAAGCAACCAAGATGTCCTTCAGTAGATGAATGGATAAGTAGATACTCATTTATTTATTCATAATTGCCAAAACATGGAAGCAACCAAGATGTCCTTCAGTAGATGAATGGATAAGTAGATACTCACTTATTTATTCATAATTGCCAAAACATGGAAGCAACCAAGATGTCCTTCAGTAGATGAATGGATAAGTAGATACTCATTTATTGATGTGGTATAACCAGATGATGGAATATTTATTATCTAGTGATAGTAAGAAATGAGCTGTCAGAGTACCTGGGTGGCTAAGTCAACTAAGCATCTGCCTTCAGCTCAGGTCATGATCTTAGGGTCCTGGGATCGAGCCCCATATTGGGCTCTCTGCTCAGTGGTAAACTTGCTTCTCCCTCTTCCCCTGCCACTCCCCCTGCTTGTGCTCTCTGGCTCTCTCTCTCTCTTGCTCTCTCTCTGTCAAATAAATAAAATCTTTACCCCAAAAAATATGTATATATGAGCTATCAAAACATGAAAAGACATGGAGAAACCCTAGTTGCATATTACTAAGTAGAAAAAGCCAATCTGAAAACCTACTCTATGATTCCAGCCATATACATTCTTGAAAAGGCAAGACTTATAGAGACAGTAAAAAGATTAGTAGTTGCCAGGGGTTAGAGAGGAGGAAGGCATAAATAGGCAGAACACAGAGGATTTTCAGGCCAGTGAATCTACTCTGTTTGATACTATAATAGTGGATACATGTCATTATACATTTATTGAAACCCATAGAATGTAAAACACCGAAAGTGTTAATACTATATTAAGTGATAATATAGTGATATAGTGAAAGTGATAATACTATATTAAGTTAGGTTCATCATTTGTTACAAATGTACCACTCTGTTAGGGGATGGTGATAATGGGGGAAAGTCTGTGTGTGAGGAGGGGGTATCTGGGAAATCTCTATGTCTTCTCCTCAAGGTTGCTGTGAACCTAAAATTCTCTAAAAATAGTCTATAAAAGTAAAAAAAAAAAAAAAATCCAGGAGGTTCCAAAAAAAAGTGTATACAAATAGAATGCCATCTTCATTGAGAACTGAGAGATGGTTCTCTGTTCTCTGGGCCAAGGGAATGGTGTGATATCAAAGCCTGGAAGCAAGAGACAGCAAGACATGTTGCTGGACATCTCTTTTTAGTCAGCCAAGAGCTATTTAAGTGCCTGTTGTATACCAGCCATGTAAAGGCAATGTCATCCCTTCATGGCAAGGATCGCTGGCAAGAGTCATGCCATGAGGGGGTTTCTAAGCTATGCTAAGGGTGCTGTGATAGAATTGAAGAGAGCTAGGCATAATCCACACTGTGGCAAATGGACTTCAGGGGCTCTAGACTGAATTTAATCAGAGGTTCAGTAATCTCATTTAAGATGATGATGTCATAGACTGACTACTAGTGGTATGAGGAAAGAAGAAGTGGACAGAATTAAAGTATACTTTAGAAATTAAGTCTAGAGAATTGCTGATAGATTGAAGTATGAGAGGGAAAAGAAGGAATCAAGGAGAACTTGATTTCTGGCTTTAAAGCTGGATAGTTTATACTCTAAGTATAGCTTACTTAGAACAATACAGAAGGAAGGACATGGTCTGGGTGGGAGATGGTTTCACCTTTGGCTATGCTGATTTTGTAGCACCTGTGAAATCTCTGAGTGAAAATGTAGAATACACATCTTGAACGTGGGTCTCTAATTCTGCAAAGAGACAAGGAGAAGGGGGATTTGGATTTAGGCGTCCTCAGCTTCTATGTGTAAATGGTAGATAAGGATACAGATGTGATTCTCGGCAAACCTGTGTAGAGCGAACAGAGAACCTGAGGCCATTTTACTGCTGTTCCTGCTGGGAATCCTCTTTCCCCACAGCTGTACATTATTGGCTGTTTTCTATCATTAGGAATCAGCTTAAATGTCACCCTCTCAGAGAGGCTCCCTTGACCCATCTTATTGAGTTACCACACTTCCATCACATGGCTCTGTTTTAACATTTAGTAAGATCATCTCAGATTATTTTCGTTGTCTACATCTATCTTCCCCACCAAAATGTACTTTCCTTAAGAACTTGTATCCTCTTCACTGATCTATTCCTGGTTTCTGGTATAATACCCAACACGTAGTTCACAATCACAAATATTTTTTGGAGGAATGAAGGAAAGAATGGTGACTAGAATGTTTGAGATGAAATGAGCAGTCAGCAAAAGGGTTTTCAAGCTAGGATGAAAGAGACCACCGGATTCAGTGACGAGGCTGTCAGTGTTGATTTCATTCATATGTATGCTGGTGAATTCCTTTGTGCTCAAATGCTGGGTAGAGACCCCGGCCCTGCTGTAAGAGTTTACAGTCTCATGGGGACAACAGTCTTACAATTACTGATACAATAAATGTGCCAAAGTAAAGGGTACAACAGGGAGCAGATGATTCAGGGAATGATTTCTGAGAAGGTGGTGATTTAATGAGAGAACTGGGTTCAGGACCTAGGTTGTTCTGAGCTGAGGAATGTGTGGGAGATGAGTGTTGTTCACACATACAGCAACTCTAAGTAAGGAGTTTGGTCAAGAAGAGGATGGATAAAGTGATTGCTGGAGGTGGGTTTGAGGTAATGGGGTATTTTTTGGAAGAAAGGAAGAACTCGAGTATTTTTTAAATGGTCACTGAATACATCTCATTTAGATAGAGGTGCATGGCTTGGCCCCTTGTGGAAAAGCACTGAGAAAAGAGGCAGACAGTTATGTTGGCGTCAGGTCTCAAAGGGGTTTTTGAGGATACCTTCTGTCTTCTCTATGAAGTGACAGGTAGGACCCTTTACTGAAAATGAAGAAAATTTGGAGAAGTAGGTGTCACATTTGAGAAGAAAGGAGATTGTTGAAAATAACCAGTGTAAAAGAACAGAGAGAAAAGATAGGAACCTTGGGCCTCTGGCCCAGATGTTGTGGGGCCAGATGGAGACTGCCGTCTTTGATACTGGAATGTTTTCCTCAGCCGTCCACAGTACAGAGAAGATGGGCATTTGCTTTAAGACACTCATTTCTCATACTTCAATGAAAAAACGTCTTCACTGAGTGCCAACCCCTGACCCCATCCCTGTAGGGTTATACAGCTATACCCCACCCCTATTCCAGATGAGGTGCCCTCCTGTGTTCTCATAGCACCTTACAGTTGTCCTGGTGTGTACTTCCATACAGTGTTAGGGCCTGTTTTGTCATCGTGTGTTTTGTAGGGTTCTTTCCACAGTGCCTATTACAGCACGTCACGTATGTGTATCATTTGTATGGCATTCAAATACTAGTTCTTGTATTGATAAACTGTCAGACTCTAGGCATGTAACATAATCTCCCTCTGACATCGTTTCACATCTGTAGAAGGGCGTAACACCTTTCTTGCCCATTTTCTCTGAAGGTTGGAAATAATATATGACATTTATTATAACTGCTACAACACAGACTTTAAAAAAGGAAGTTTTATTGTTGTTGTCATTACTTACAACATATATTCAGAATTTTGCTGACTCTCAACTTTATAGTTTGCTTCCTCTCCTTTCAATTTAGACCTTTCTCTTTCATAAATTTGAACTTGGGAGTTTCAAGTAAAAAAATATCATACGAGATAGTTGAGATGTAGTTATACTAAATACACATTACTCCATTTATCTGGCTTCTATTTGTTGAGGCCTCCTATTTGCTAAACACAAATTAAATTCTTTATACACTCTTATCTCGTTTGCACAGACATACAGTCTTTTCCTTAACTCTTTCTAATAATTTAAAATGAAGCATATAAAAAAAAACCACTTTCTCTTGGTCATTAGAATATTAGTTTTTAATTTGTCCTCGTAGGAATGAAGTTAAAAATCTTTAAGTGGAAATTGTTATAAATGTTTATCCTACTTAACAGCTATACTCGTGAATATAATTCATCAATCATAGCTAGAGAAAGCAATTGTGCAGTTGTCTACAATTAACAGGACAAAAACAGTTGATGAATGTGCAGCTGAATTAAAGTACTCCCTAGGACAGGCTGAAATTATAAACTGGATCATTTAAAGGAATCTAACAAAGGATCTTTATAATTAAAACAAAGCAAGGTTAATGGGATGTAAAATTGCCTATAATATCTTGGCAATAATAATTGGAATTTAAATTATTAAAATATGAATTGAACTATAAAGCAAATAAGAAAGACATTTTTAAATAATCAATTTGAGTGATCCTTTGAAATGAATTTATCATTTGCCTAAAATAAACCTTCATCACTCTTTTGAAACCATATAAGATATAATATAAGAACCAGTGCGTATTTGTGTTTGGTACTGAATTTAATGTAAGATTAGATTCCAATTTTTATTTTGTTCTTTAAAATAGTGAAAAATATATAGCTTGCATTTCTTAGTTTTTGAAAAGGAAAAGGATATTGCATCTTAACATAATTCTTTAGTAATTATATGGCCTTGATTTGAATATCTTCTTTAATTTAACAAATGCTATATAATAATTAAAACAGTAAGTTTTGGTTTGGCTTATTTAATAATCAAAGCAATAAAGTTTGAATTTATCTATTTGTATCTTTGATTTGGCAACATCTGTATTAAAAAAATAAATAAATAACTTCCAAAACTGTAAGATAAGAAACTTTTTTTTCTTAGAGTTGAGAGTTGGTTTAATTTTGAATCAAGAACCCCTGAAAACTTCTGGAAAACAGAAGTTCCCAACTCACCTAATCTATACCTTTTCCTTACTATGTGTTACTCATTTTACTCATGTAATAGGTTTTTAAATCATGCTGAATTTTGCAAATGAACGAGAGGGGAAATCTTGTGCTTTTACAAAATTAATTGTATCATTTAAATAGTATTGCTAATTTATAGACTTAATTTTAGACATTGATTATAAATAAAATGTTTACCTACAACTAAGATAAGCAAACTATGTAATAATAGCTAATTTCAAGGAATAAGAAAATAAATTTTAGAATTTAGTCATCATAAACTTTATTTGAATTACATTTTAACCATGTTTAAAATATATCTGCATAAGTGTATATATTGAGATTCTTTATGAGGACAACTTTTTAAATATGCTTTCCTCCTAGGCAACATTATTTTAACTTTGGTAAGAGTTAAGTAACAATTCACAAAACACTCACAGTTCTTTATATTAAAAGACAAACGCCAAGAGTGCTCAATTTTTAGTATATTCATTTATATAATGCCTTATTTCCTGCTTATTCTTATTTCTTAAAGACATTAATTTTTTATTGTTGATCTTAGCTTACTTATTGCAGGAAAATTACTTATGGCAGGAAAATCAAGATTCAGATGACCCATTTCTTTATAGGAAACCTTGATTCAGTTTCTATCCCATTCTGACATAACTTGGCGACAGAGGAACCTAGAATTGACGTTTGTGGGTCATATGTTGATTAAATAACAGGTATGGGCAAACTAACAGGTTGCTGGAGGGACCATGCTAACATGAAGGTACAATGTGTATGGCCATTCCAAGGATATGCTAAAGGTAAAAGCTGAGCTGAAGGAATAGAATGAGCAAGCCTGGTAAGACAAGAGAATAGCCATGGCCTGAACTATAGATTTTAGTCTAGAAGCTCTTCCTAAGGTGCCAGGGGAATTTAAGTGTTGCATATAAGCTGATTATTTTTCTTTTTTCTTTTTTTTTTAATTGTGTTATTTTAGTTACTATAAAATACATCTTTAGTTTTTGTTGCAGTGTTCCAAGATTCATTTTTTATGCACCACACTAGTGCTCCATGCAATACGTGCCCTCCATAATACCCACCACCAGGCTCACCCATCTCCCCACCCCCTCCCCATTAAAACCCTCAGATTGTTTCTCAGAGTCCACAGACCCTCATGGTTCATCTCCCCCTCCGATTTGCCCCAATTCACTTTTCCTTTCCTTCTCTTAATGCCCCCCCCATTATTCCTTATGTTCCACAAGTAAGTGAAACCATATGATACTTGACTTTCTTTGCTTGACTTATTTTACTCAGCATAATCCCCTCCAGTCCCATCCATGTTGATGCAAAAGCTGGGTATTCATCCTTTCTTATGGTTGAGTAATATTCCATTGTATATATATGGACCACGTCTTTATCCATTCATCTGTTAAAGGGCATCTTAGCTCTTTCCACAGTTTGGCTATTGTGGACATTGCTGCTATGAAAATTGAGGTACATATGACCCTTCTTTTCACTACATCTGTATCTTTGGGGTAAATACCCTGTAGTGTAATTGCCGGGTCATAGGGTAGCTGTATTTTTAATTTTCTGAGGAATCTCCACACTGTTTTCCAAAGTGACTACACCAACTTACATTCCCACCAGCAGTGTAAGAGCATTGCAGTTTCTCCACATCCTCTCCAACATTTGTTGTTTCCTGCCTTTTTAATCTTTGCAATTCTAACTGGTGTAGGGTGGTATCTAAATGTGGTTTTGATTTAATTTCCCTGATGGCCAATGATGATGAACATTTTCTCATGTGTATTCTATAGGCTGATTATTTTTTTTATAAATAATTTTTTAAAAGATTTTATTTATTTATTTGACAGATATTACAAGTAGGCAGAGAGGCAAGCAGAGAGAGAGAGGAGGAAGCAGGCTCCCCACGGAGCAGAGAGCCCAATGCGGGGCTCGATTCCAGGACCCTGGGATCATGACCTGAGCCAAAGGCAGAGGCTTTAACCCACTGAGCCACCCAGGTGCCCCATAGGCTGATTATTTTTCATGTTGGTAAAGGGAAAGCCCTTTACCTATTCTTTAGTTATTGTTGTATAGACCAACATCTGACAAACCAGAATACTTCTTTTATGATATGACTGTTATAAAGGGTCACAGTCCAAGCTGGAAGAGGAATAAGAAAAAGTTCATTGTTTATGTTTGCATATATTAAATATTTAGATATATTTTTAAAAACACTACTTATACTTATGAGCAGACTTCAAAACAGTCCATTATTCATTCAAAGTCTAGTTTTTTTTCATTCTTAGCACAAAGGAAAACAATAGACTTACTCTTAGGAGTAGATTGATTTTTAAAATTATTTAATATTTCTACCCAATATTTAAGGAAAAACTAATACCAATTATACTCAGTCTTCCAAAAATAGAAGAGTAAGTAATACTTTACATCTCATTTAGTGTGATTTCATCACCTTGATAATAATAACAATTACAAGAAATAAAATTACAGATCAATATCCATTGTAAACATAAGTGCAATATTACTTGCCCTTATAAAAATTGTCAAATTAAATCTATATGAAAAGAGTTATATCATAAGCAAAAGGTGTTTATTCCAAGGATGCAGAGTTGGTTTCAGATTCAAAAATAGCTATCAATGTAATACACTATATCAACAGATTAAAAAAGAAAAAAGTAAGGGTATTTTAGTAGACATAAGAAAAACATTTGAAAAATTCAACATATATTCATAAAAAAAACTCTCAGTAAACTAGAAGTTAAACTCCCTCAATGTAATAAATGCTATCTACAAAAAAACATACAGCTAACATCCTACATAATGGTGAAAGACTTACATGATTTCCCATTGGATCAAAAACAAGGCAAAGATGTTCTCACTCACTATTTGTATTCAGTATTGGGCTGGAGGTCATGGCCAGTTAAGTTAGGCCAGTAGAAAGTTCTAAGGTGGCTGATAAAAGGTACTATAATAAGTGAATTTAACAAAGTTGCAAGATGATATGAGGTCAGTATTCAAAAATCAATAATAATAATGTGTATTTATAATATATGTGAAATATTAGAAGCTTAAATCAAAACCATAATGGTATCAAAAATAAGAACTACTTAGGGTTGTTGTACTTAATAACATTTGTGAAAGATCTATATGATAAAACTACAAAACAATTTTGTAAAAAAAAATTAAAAATAAAGAAATGCAGAAATATGTATCCATGGATCAGAGGACCTAACATGGTTAATATGTTAGTGCTCCCCAGACTGGTCTGTAGACTCAAATCTAATCAAAATTCCAGCAGGCAATTTTAGTTTTCTTGGTGGAAATTAGTAAGCTGAGTTTTAAATTTCTGTGACAATACAAAGGACCTGTGATAGCAAAAATAAAAAATGAACAGAGTTGAAGGATTGCTATAAAGATAGGTATATCAATGGAAGGGAAGAAAAAAGATCTTACAACTCAGTAATAAAAAGACAAAGTACCCAATATAAATCGGGCAAATGATTTAAACAGACACAGTAACAAACAAGATATACAGGTGGCCAATCAGCGCATGAAACCATGTTCCACATCATTATTCATTTGAAAAATTCAATTTTAAACTTAGTGAGATGGCATTATGCACATACTATAATCGATATAATTCAGTTGACTGACAATACTAAACATTGATGAGACTGTGGAGCCACTGGCTGTACCTTGCTGGTGGGAATCCACTTGAAAACCAGTTTGTCAGTATCTTAAAGGGTTAAACAAACACTTAACCATTTGGCCCAATAATTCTAAGCTTTACATATCTTCCCAAGAGAAATGAAAACATTAGTTCACATTAAGATCTGTATGTGAATGTTCACAGCAGCTTTATTTATAATAGTGAAAGACAGGAAATGGCCCAAATGTCCATCACTAGGTAAGTGAATAAAATAACTATGATCTAGCATTATGGAATACTACTCAGCAGTAAAAGGTATGAGCCACTGAAATGCACCACATACAAGGAACTTAATTTTGTGAAGCTAAAGAAGCCAGACAGCAAAAATATGCTATCTTTGCATTTATGAGATATTATGGAAAACTCAAAATTAGAGGGACAGAGAATAGTTCAGTTCTTGCGATGGCAAGAGAAGAACACAAGGGAACATTTTTGGGTGATGGAAATGTTCTTGTTTGTAGTGGTGGCTTAAAATATGCATTTGTCAAAACTCATGGAAATGTGCATTTAATGAGAATTAATTTTATTATTTGTAAATTAGATCTCAATAAACCTAACTTAAAAAAAAAAAAAAGAAGTACAGTAGTGCTTCACTGCTTGCGAAGTTCTGTAATATGACCTGCAAGGACTTTACTTAATTGGCCTCCCTTACCTTCCACACTGATCCTGGCTCCCTCCATTCACTCCTGTGTCACCCTCATATTTCATGGTCCTTTACTACAACAAAGAAGGTCCTCAATAAATTACTGTTGAATGAATGAATGCCTAACTCTATATCTCACTCTCTGGAATGCCCTGTGAGAAGCCAAATCAAAGTGATTACGTTTCCCAAACAAGTCAAACACAATTGACTGTGCAACTTTGGGCAACTTAGTCAATCTTTCTAAGCCTTAGTTTCTTCATCAGTATAATGGGCTAATAATGCTTATCTAATAAGATATCAAAGGAAGTAAGCATCATATGAAATGATACCTATAATGCTCCTAGCCTGATAAGTAATCAATTTGCAATGTTCCTGATGCATAATAGGCACCCAAGAAATGATCATTTGTTTTTATTATTATATATTTAATAAGTGGCATGTGAGCTGGGTTTTGAAGGTTGATGACTCTATAGTACCTTACACATCCTGTCGAGAGCACTAATGGGTTTTTCTGTGTTCTTATTATGATAGTCTCACTACTCCCTTATTGGCTAAATCACATTTTATGCAGAACACTAATATACACATCCAGGTGGTAGGTAGGGTAGTAATAATGACCTTTTCAGAGGCTTCCTAGTGTATTGTGCTACTTAGCAGTCAAAACAGTAAATAAAAGTCATATGTTACTTGTTCTCTCCCTTCTTTCTAAAAGAAATGTATTTTATATTGCATTATTCTCTAGTTCTTCGAGAAGATTATATTTTTAAAAAATAAGAATTTAAGATATTAAATTTTTAATCAAGGTAAAAGCTCTTATTGGGACTTGGGGTCATAATATTGGGATACTTCTGCAACACTTTTCTTTTGGAAAAGGAACGATATCATTGAGGGAGCACAGGACTTGGGAAATTAACCAAAGAGACTCTCCTGGAGTACACAATTCTTCCTGGCATCATTGTATTATAATGGTGCTGTTATGCCTCATTTGCCTCCAAATTTTTCCCCCAAATTTTCTTTTTTTTTTTAATTTATTTTTATTTATTTTCAGCATAACAGTAGTCATTATTTTTGCATCACACCCAGTGCTCCATGCAATCTGTGCCCTCTATAATACCCACCACCTGGTACCCCAACCTCCCACCCCCCCCCACCACTTCAAACCCCTCAGTTTGTTTTTCAGAGTCCATAGTCTCTCATGGTTCACCTCCCCTTCCAATTTCCCCCAACTTTCTTCTCCTCCCTAACTCCCCATGTCCTCCATGCTATTTGTGTACACACCATCAATCCATGTTTCTCTGCTTCTATTATTAGAAGTTAAGTAGACTAAAATGGCTTGAAGCAAGCCTTCTTTCCTTTAGTCACTGCCACATCCCTGATCTTGAGCTGGTATTTCTCAATTCACCGAGTCCTATTCCATTGCTTTTCAGACTTGTATTCTTGTTAGCATTGACTGTCCTTCTGGACATTGCAATTTGGAGCTGTTTACATGGAAGCCCAAAATTTAAGCTAGGAGATTGATTATTTGACCCAGGTTTAACCCTAATAGGAATGAGTCTTCTGGTCAGTATTTTTGAAACTATTTTCTTGACCATTAATAGTGCATGAAATCAATTTAATGGGTTACCGCTATCAGCATTTTCCAAAATAGAAAATTGTAAATAATAGAAAAAATAATTGAGTGTATTATCTGTTCAGGTAAATATTGTTTGCTAAAGTGTTTGTTGTGTGGGTATATAGGGTTGTGATAAGAAGTATATTTCTCGTATTTTACTTTGAGACACAGTTTAAAAGTCACTCTTCTAAGCTGAATTGACAGGTTTTGTGTCTTAAAACAACCTTAACATACCCTATTCTAATAGCAATGTTTCTAAATCCATATTAAACTATAATCTCAGTAAGTTATACAAATCCTTCATACTGGTATTAGCTTGTTGAGACTGGTTTTACATAGAAGAGTAAATAGCTAAGCAACCTATCACCGAAGAGATTGGAAAGGAGAAAAGTAGGAGGTTTTATATAAATTGACCATTTTGGCCTTTGAACAAATCAAAAGTAACTCCCTTTGCATGTGTACCGTACAAGTTGATTTACTTAATCTAGTGACCAAACTAGTATTAGAATACCTGGGGACTCATCTTAAGAAATGACCCTAACCTACAATGTTAAATACATGTATATATGCTCTTTGTAATCCTTCTAGTGGTGTTATTTCTGAGCTAGTTAACTTGAGGATTGATTTTGGGATTGTGCAAATAAATGAAGTTAACTAAGCAGTGCCATATTCCCCACGTGAAGAGAGAGACATGGAGATTTCTAAGAAATCATATACAGACTTTCCCATCATTTACACTGTGTGAATTCAGTGGTCCTCAAATGTCAATGTGCTTTAGTATCACAGGGATGTTTATGAAACATGTAGATGCTAGGGTCTCACTTCAGACCTGTGCAGTCAGTATCTCTGGATAGGAGTTATATCACCATTTTTAATATGTTCTGCAAGTGATCAGTACACCAAAATGTACACCAAAATTTGAGAACTATGAGAACTACTACACTTTATTCATTCATCTTAGGAGTCATCTAAAATTATCACCATCTTTACGCATAACTGGAAACATAAATATAATCATAAGCTAAGTGGTTTTTTTTCCCTATGCTTCACTAAGGAGTATAATAACTATTTAGGTTCATGGCAGATTATAATATAAATTTCTACCTTTTGGTATTTGAAATGATAGACTTACTTGAAGCCTCAAATAGGTGATAAGAAAATGAGTCTTCATCCAACATAATTACTTAATTTCCAGGGCTTTTTTCATAACAGTTAATTAGGTAGGGGGGTAGGTTTCAACCAGTGCTAATTCCCTCTCCTCACCGCCCTTTCTCTCTTTAATGCCTCCCTTCCATATCCAGTCCTTAGATATCAATCTCAAACTCCAAAATTGTCCTTTAGGTTTTATCTTCCTTCTTTCTACGTTTCCCAAATCAAAACTCCAGTTTTCTAGGGAATCTGAGACAAGGGTAAGTCTGATTATATTTGTATAGAATAGGTTTTCATATAGTAAGTTGATCTAAAAGCATGAATAATTCGTAGATCTTATTCTCTGGGAAAGACTTAGTGTTTTAAAAGAAAAACTTGATACTGTATGTAATTTTTTTTTTCTAACAGCCGTAGAGAGAGAGCGTTTTCAGGTCTCTAATGTCTGTTTTTCTACTTTTCTTTCCTTTGCACCAAAGAAACACTCAGGGTAGCCCACTACAGAGACCCCCTACTATGCCCCAGTTTTCTAATCTTCGTATTTTACCAGTCATATAATTGAGTAAATTGGGTCTTGCCTAAAAAATACAAAGTTTTATGAGTAGTACAGTTCATAACTAATATGCTGACTTACAAATCTAGGTTTGAATATGCAGAATCAGTTTGAGAGTCCCACCACAGCCTGATGTGGGGATTCATAAACAAATGTCAAGATCTGCCATTGTTTTTCCTTCTTAATGAATGTAAAAGAACCAATGTATCAATGTGTACCTTTTAGAAAAGTGAACTACTATGGGGGGGGCACATAGTACATATCAGACGCTTCACAAGTGTTCTCTCACTTGTGCTCATCACAACCCTATGAGCTGTTGTCCCTCCTTAAAGAAAATGTACTTTTGGGGAATGTAAGAAAGTTAAAGTCAGAGATACACTTCTCAGGAACAACATGGTATTTATTCTGCTATTTTCATAAGGTGAAGACTTGTTGGCACTAAAATATTTCAAGAACCAGTAGAGCCCAAAGTTTGTAAACATTTTCTAAAATTTTTTAAAATTTAAAATTAAATTATAGGGATTTTCTAGATTTTTAAACAGTTTATTTTTTTAAAGACTGCCTATTTATTTGACAGAGCACAAGCAGGGAGAACAGTAGAGGGAAAAGCAGGCTCCCCACTGAGCAGGTAACCTGACTTGGAGCTCCATACCGGGACACCTGGGGATCATGACCTGAGCCAAAGGCAGATCCTTAACCAACTGAGCCACCCAGGTATCCCTAAATAGTCTATTAAAGAGTATCATACAGGAAACAATTGAGCTTCTCTGACCCAACCAGACTCTACCTTGCAGTGTCACCAGAATCTCTATGCCAGATTTTGGGGCCAAAGGCAATTGTGCTTCTATGCTGTGTGACCACTTAACTTCCATTTGGAGTCTGTCTTCTTGGCTAAATAAATCAGGATCTAAAAATCTAATCTTAAAGTTTGGACATACATTTTTTCCCACAGTTTATAAGATATCTGAAATAGTACACCCTCATTTTCCAATCAGGAAACTGAAACTCAGACACAAGGAAAATTGCTCAATTCATAATACTGATAAAAGGCAGAACCTAAATATAAACTAGATTTGCTTTTGTCCCCTCATTCATCATAAATAACGGAATACTAATTTTTCTGACCTCTTGTATTGCTTTTTCTATTGATTTTTTTCTTTCATCAAATTACAGAGATTATATTTAAAATTCAGTATCTGTTAATCTCAAGTCAAAGACAAGCAATTAAATTATAACAATACTGCATAAAATTGGATTCTTTCTAGAATATCATATTTTGCCCTACTGATATCTGTTCCATTTAGAATAGATTACTTTGTTTTGTCTCTTGACTTCTTTCTTATATCCATGACAACTCTGTCTGTTTCAAAAGTAGGAATAAATAGGATTGAACAAATTGATGGGGTTTTTTTCTATTTCCTTTGGAAAATAGGCTCACATTAGAAGATAAGGGCTACTTGGAATGCCTGGATGGCCATTGGTTAAGCATCAGACTCTTGATTTTGGCTCAGGTCATGATCTCAAAGTTGTAAGATGGAGCCCTGTGTTGAACTCTGTGTTGGGCATGGAGCCTATTCAAGACTCTCTCCATCCCTCTCCCTCTGCCTCTACCCCACCTCTCTTTTTCTTTAAAAAACAAAAAAAGAAGAAGAAGAAGAAGATGATGAAGATAATTTCTTTCATTTTCTGTATTGTATAGATACTATGAGGAAGAAAATGTTCTGTAATAGATATTTCTGAGTTACCCAGCATTTTTTATTTACACCATGTGCTAAATGTACCATAGAATTTCATGGTGTTAAAAAATTACCTTAATATTAAAATTCTATTTCTTCTTTGCCCCTCCTTCTCATATAACATATTTGTGTATTCATTCAGTCATTCATCCAATTAGCCATATGTTATTGGTGAGTCCATATTTCATACCAGGTACCTTGCAAATCATGTTGGCCTTAGAGATGAATAGGCACTGTACCTAATTTTATGAATTTCACAGTCTAAGAGAGAGAAAGTTGTTAAAAAGAAAAGAAAAAGTACATAAAACAATGTGATAAATATTATAATGCCAGCACATTTGAGAAATTGGAAGGTCTTTTAGCTTTTTTGGGAGGAGGGTGTGAAAGAGTTACAGGAAGAAATGGCACTTTTTGAAGTCCTGAAAGAGTGTGAGTTTTTAAAAGAGTTCCAAAGATTATTTTCTAGGACATGGAATAAGTATGTTAAAGAGGCAGTAAGATTAGAAAAGTAGACTAATATCTGTATATAGTGACTCTAACTATTATCTTATCTATTGAGTAGACATTTAAGAAATTTAAGTGTAGATAACACTAATGGCAAAGTGAAAAAAAGCTGTATCGATGGAATATTATTTAGCCATCAAAAGGAACAAAGTACTTATACATACAACAACATGGATAAACCTGAAAAACATTATGGTACTAAAGCATCCAGACACAAAAGGGCATATATTATATGATTCCATTTATGTGAAATGTCCAGAATAGGTAATTCCATAGATACAGAAAGAAAATTAGTTACCAGGGGGTGGAAGGAGTAAGAAAGGGGAAATTGGAACTACCAATAGGTAAAGGGAGTTTTTGTTTTAGTGTTGTTTTTATTGCAAATTTAAGGTATATAACATATTAACACATTTATACATTGTAATGTGATTGCTATATCATATTATATAATTATCCTTTCTTTTTAGTGGTTGGAATCATTAAGTTCTAGTCTCCTAGCACAGTTGATTAAAATAAAATATTGTATGGTCAGTATAATGTGAAATTTTAGATCTCTAGGGCTTATTCATTGCAAGTCTATAATCTTAAACAATATCTGGCCTACACCTCCATCCCCCAACCCCTGGTAACTATCATCTTACTCTCTGCTTTTAGGAGTTTCGGTTTTTTTAGATTCCACATATAAGTTATATTGTACAATACTTGTCTTTCTTTGTCTGGCTTATCTCAATTGTATAAAATGCTCAAGGTCTTGAGCATTTGGCAGGACATCCTTCTTTCTTGTGGCTGAGTGATGTTCCCATTTTGTGGCTGAAAGATGCTCCTTATCTTCTTTATCCATTCATTCATTGATGGACACTTAGGTTGTTTCCATTTCCTGGCTATTCTGAATAATGATGCAGTAAACATGGGAATGCATGTATCTCTTTGATACCCTGTTTTCTTTTTCTTGGGTGTATTCCCAAAAGCGAAATTGCTATATCATCTTGATGTAGAGTTTTTAATTTTGGGGGGAACCTCCATATTGGTTCCATAGTGGTTGAACTAATGTACATTCCTACCAACAGTATACAGGTGTTCCCTTTTCTCCACATCCTTGCCAACCCTTGTTATCTCTTATCTCATTGTGGTTTTGATTTGCATTTCCCTCGTTATTAATGATGTTGAGCATCTTTTCATGTACCTGCTTGATATTTGGATATCTTCTTTGGAAAAAATATCTAATATGGGGTTTTTTGAGGAATGATGGAAATGTTCTAGAATTAGATAGTGCTGATCATTGTACAACATAGAGAACATACTAAAAACCACTAAAGTATACATTTTTAAATGTCATTAATGTGAAATATATCTGAATTTTTAGAATGCTACACAATTTAAGGTAAAATAAAATTTAGTGATAATCAGAATCTTAGAGTTTACCACTGAGAGAATGGCCACTACTTAATTTATAGTGTGTACATGTCAGATTCAAAGAAATAATCTCAGAAAGACAAAGAGACAAAAAATGTGCAAATAAATTGTATTTATGTAATAAATATGCATATACATTTAAAATAGGGATTGTTTTTTCTTTTTTCTTTTTTTTTTAGATTTTATTTATTTACTTGACAGAGAGAGATCACAAGTAGGCAGAAAGGCAGGCAGAGAGAGAGGAAGGGAAGCAGGCTCCCTGCTGAGCAGAGAGCCCAATGCGGGACTCGATCCCAGGACCCTGAGATCATGACATGAGCCGAAGGCAGCGTCTTAACCCACTGAGCCACCCAGGCGCCCTAGGGATTGTTTTTTCAAAGTGATAATGATATATAATGTGTGAGTTTGAACTGGACAATATTGGACAATAATGTGTAAGACAAAAATTGTTAGGTCATATTGTTGTAGAAGACAGTTACAGTATTAATTTTATACTTTGTTAACTATACCTGATAAAATTCCAAGAATAACAGTGAAAAGAATTGCATAAACACAATTCCAATTAGTGAAAGGAAAAAAATGAAAATAAAACAAAACATTAAAAAACTGAGACGCACAGAAATATTGTGTTAGAAATAAGTACATTGTATAACAATGTGCACAATTGGGGCAAATGGACAATAATTTCCATAAGGAACAGAATTTGTGAGTTTGAATTAAAAACTTTTTATGTTCTATTTACTAAAGACATTCCTGAAACCTAAGGAATGTTAAAAGTAAAATGATAGACAAGTATATGGTGGACAGTAACCAAAACAAAGCTTACACAGCTATGCTAATATACAAAATAGGTTTTAAGGTACAAATTATTAATATTAATGAATCAGGTCATATAGCTTTTAAAAAAATTGATTTTATCAGTAAGGTACTACAGTCTATACTTTTACGTTTCATAAAATAGCATCGAAATATTAAAGCAAAAATTGATGGAACATCAGGAAGAAAATGACAAATCTTCCACCTTAATGATTTTAATACTCTAATATCAATCATCAAAATATCCGTCACACAAAAAAATTAACAAAAACATACAGGATTGGGGGCACCTGGGTGGCTCATTTGTTAAGCATCCAACTCTTGGATTTCTGCTTTGGTCATTATTTCAGGGTTGTGGGATCAAGCCCTGCATCAGGCTCCATGCCTACCTTGGAGCTAGCTTGGAGCCTGCTTAAGATTCTTTCTTTCCCTTTCTCTCTCTCCCCTACCTGCCTCCTGCCAAAAAAAATAAAGGAGAAGAAAAAAGAAAGAAAGAAAAGAAATACACAAGATTTGAGTGACATAAGTTAGCGGGTTTGATATTATTGTTAATCAGTGGGAGAGTCTGCATTGTGTGAATTAAGGTCTCCATTCTTGGATTCCCCACAAAAAGATATACTTGAGGATGGGTGCTCCAATAAAGACAGCCAGAAGGAAAGCAGCAAGCACAAAGCAGTTTGAGGATTGGATATTTGTTGGGTCTTTCTGGGCTGGTAGGAGCTGTTTTGTCAAGTAGGGTGATCACTTTCGGACACTACTTCCAGTCATTTGGGGGTTGGGAGGGGTAGTTTTTGACCCTACACAGTTTGTACTGGAATCATCATGGCAACTTTTCTCCATGGGGGGCTGTGCTATAACTGCAAAGCAAATGCATTATAATGAGTTTAGGGGCTACCCTGGGGCAGAGGTAGAAGAGGAGAGGGGCATGCTCCATACCGGAGGCTCTTGGTCTATTAGTCCCAAAGTCTTAGAAGCCTCAAGGTCAAGATGTTGTACCCTTGGGCTTCTAATGTGAGCCCTCTTTATCACCATCCTTGCTTCTACCTCAGGTCTCTATCATTCCCCATCAAGGTCTTGGGAGTTTGCCTCCAGGCATTCCTTCCACTGTCATATCTAGCTTTTTCCTAACATTATAGGAACTTTGTGCCAACCGTAAAGAATACATACTCACAAATAAATGAGTCACATTAATGGAGTCTGATGACACAGCCAGATCATCTCATCAAAATTTTAAGAGTTAGTGTTACCATGATATCTGATAGCACATTTACATTTAAAGACAAGAAGAAAAATAACAGCCTCATAATTATAGAAAAAATTTAAATATCTAAGTAATTTATATTTTAAAGAAAAATCAGAAGAGAAAAATATTTGAAACTAAACAGTAATGAAGATGCTGAATACTAAAATGGATGTAATGCAAGAAAAATGGAATTTGAAGATAAATGTGTAGTTTTAAAAGCTTATATTAGAGAATAAGCCTAAAACTAAGGAGCTGAATCACCAGCTAAAAAAATAATGTCCCAGTTAGAAAAAACAGAATAACAGAATAAGCTGTCACAAAGTAGAAGGAAGTTGATAATAAAGACCAGAAATCACTGAACAGAAAAATAAGTTAAAATAGAGTGGATGAACAAATACAAAGTTTTTTTCTTTAAATAATAATAACACAGGCAAACTATGCCAAGATTGATCAAGAACAAAACAGAAAAATAAACATCAGAAATTTAAAAAAGAAACATAATTGTAGATAAAACAAACTTGGAGGGTCCTCTGGGTGGCTCAGTGGGTTAAAGCCTTGGCCTTCCTCTCAGGTCATGATCCCAGCGTCCTGGGATGAAGTCCCGCATTGGGCTCTCTGCTCAGCAGAGAGCCTGCTTCCCCCTCTCTCTGCCTGCTTCTCTGCCTACTTGTGATCTCTGTCTGTCAAATAAATAAATAAAATCTTAAAAAAAAAAAACTTGGAAAAGATAATGAGGGTGCTATCAAAATGTTTTACCATTAAAAATAAAAATTTTAATGAAATGGGAAGATTCCTAGAAAATATATAAGTTCTAAAGACTGAGTAACAAGTAGCAAAACCCTAAAATTCTAAGTATGAAGGAAATTTAATCAGTAAAAATTCTTCCTACAGTTATAGTTTAAGTATATGCTACCAAATGTTCAAATAAAACACTGTTCCAACCATATACCAACTGCTCGAGAACACAGAGGGAACGCTCTTAATTCATTCTTTGAGGACTGTTTAATCCTGACTACAAAAGCAAACAAGATGTGTGGGAGAAAGGAAAATCACAAGCCAGTCTCCATTATTAATGTAGATGTGTGAATCCTAATTAAAATATTTGCAGAACACAGTCCAGCCATGTATAAAGATATACTATGTCTGTGGGAGTGGAGAACTGGGGAAGGGAGAAGGGGGAAAGTTAACCCAGGAAGGCCAAAGTTGTTCATTATTGTAAAATTCCTAAAAATGTGTTTGATTTATCCTATTAAATCCTTATTATCCTCTCAGTCTGTTCAGACGCACCCAATAAAATTCAACATTCGTGATTTTTTAAAAAATAGTCTTAGCAAACGAGAAACAGAAAAGGATTTTCTTAATCTGAAGAGTGCAGAAAACATGCCACTTTATTTCTAAAACTTCAAAACAAGTTAATCTGGGCAACATATTTTGCAATATACATAGATTAGATTAAACGATGAAGAGGCAAAAGAATGATAAACATGAAGTGCAGCAGAGTGGTTAATAAATGTGTGTGTTTATGTGTTAAATACATATCCAAATCACTACAAACATACCTTCGAGTAAAGACAGTATTTTTTTAAATAAAGAAAAAATTTAAGTGAATAAAGTTAGAACACTAAAGACATTTCTGTGGACTCTCAAAACATGAGTAAAAGAAATTGGCTGTGAAAAAGAAATAGAAATTTCATCTTCAATGAAATTTGGTTTTGTGAGTTTCCTCAACAGTCCAGATATAGGACAGAGAAGCGAGACCAATGTCTTAATCTAGGGATGCCTGAGCAATTGTAGCAGGTAGATAAGAATTGAGTGACAGTGCCAGCAAGAAAGTAGTTACAACATGGAACTACGGGATGGCAAGTTCAATGGGAAAAGAAGTGAATCTGAGCGGTGGAAGAAGGATTAAGAGAAAATAGAGGGATTAAACAAGTGCAGTTAGAAGAATTCAGAGCTTGTTTTTGCCTGGATCCAGGGGAGGGACAAATAAAGGCAAGAGAGAACAGTAAGTGTAGGGAGGTTGTAGCCAGAAAGTAGATTGTTGGAGTTTAAAGATTTAGGAAGTGAAGACAATTAGGGCCAGTAGAGTGATTTCCTGAAGTGAAGTAGAATTGAAGTTTCTAAAGGAATCATAGATTTAGGTATTTTTAGATCCTGTTAAAAAGGGACAAGGAGGGGCGCCTGGGTGGCTCAGTTGGTTAAGCAGCTGCCTTCGGCTCAGGTCATGATCCCAGCGTCCTGGGATGAGTCCCATATCGGGCTCCTTGCTCTGCAGGGAGCCTGCTTCTCCGTCTGACTCTGCCTTCCACTCTGTCTGCCTGTGCTCGCTTTCGCTCGCTCTCTCTGACAAATAAATAAAATCTTTTAAAAAAATAAAAAAATAAAAAAAAAATAAAAAGGGACAAGGAGGGGCGCCTGGGTGGCTCAGTGGGTTAAAGCCTCTGCTTTCGGCTCAGGTCATGATCCCAGGATCCTGGGATCGAGCCCCACATCGGGCTCTCTGCTCAGCGGGGAGCCTGCTTCCCCCTCTCTCTCTGCCTGCCTCTCTGCCTACTTGTGATCTCTGTCAAATAAATAAATAAAATATTAAAAAAAAAAAAAGGGACAAGGAATTGCGATATAATCTGGGGAATGGTTTTCCCTGTGGATAATGAAGTTACCCAGAATGATTAAGTCAACTAAAGATTCCTTCTCTCCATGGAAGTAAAACAACCTAAGTTAGTTGATGTGTAACTCATAAGTATGTTCATTGATGCAGAACTCATTAGTGTCAGAGCAGAGCTAGGAGGACAGACTGACTTTCAGATAATTGATACAGTTTCTCTGGTGTTTCTGAGGTAAGAGTCTTCCCCACCCCTGCCCCTCTCTGCCACCATGCCTCTTTGCTTTACCAATCCACTGTTTTGCTCCTGGGGAGTCCTACCTATTAACTGCCAGACCCAGGGCCTCTCCTTCCCTGCTGTCTTCTGTTAATCTATTTAAGTTTTGTAATCCACACTAATTTGCACATATTAGATTTCCTCCTGGCTTTCTTCAGCTTTCATGCACTAGACAAAGCCATTGAACAGAATATTCCTGTATTTCACATCTCTTTTCTCTTTTGAAGCCAGCCTAACAAATATAGACCAATTATTTCATCAAAAGTTAATATTCAGAGTTTAAGTTACAGTCTTTTTTTAACTTCTTTTCTTTTTCTACCTCCATCAGTGAATTGAAGATTATCTGTATGATTGTTTGCCTTCCAACATTATAGAGAAGTCTGAGCCTTTTTTCCAAGTATTGTGGTTTCTAACAGATTCCCCTAACCTTTTCGTTCTTCATTTTTATTATCTTCATTTATATTATCATTAACTTTTGTTCTAAAAATTAAGAAAATATTCCCATTGGAATATGCCTGTGTTCCTCTTAAGTAACTGGAGAGATTATTGCTGCATGCTTCCAGGTGATATTTCCACTTACTCTGCTGCTATGCAAGATTTTAGTTGTGCCTGTGTCATAAGGTGGGAAGTGCCTGCTGGTCTGAGAGTGACAGCCATTATTTACCTTAAATCTCCCCATGGAGTGATGATGTCAGACTACATACAGACTTTGGGGGAATAGGTTTTTACTGAGAACTATCTTGAATTCAGTATCTACATTACTGCCTTACGAAACATAGAGATCATTCACCTGCTGATTTTTATAGAAGATGCTACACAGTTATCGCACATAATTTGGTGAAAAGATAGTAAAACTTACTGCTATGTAATTCAACCTTAATATACTTCAAAGGTGAAATAAATTCAGTACAGACTCACTTCCAAGACATGTTATAGAGCTTTTACAAATTATATTTAGGCAATAATTTAGAAATATCAGGGTACTCAGTAATGGTTTTTTGTTTGCTTATTCATATTTATCAGTGAAAAAGAGGAGTTTGCCTTGGGTAGACAATGTAGTGAACAATATAGGAATAGTTACTAGGAGTTGCTCTTTAGTAAATACAAAAGTTAAAATGAGGTTCAATCTTTCCCATTCTGATTAAAATTTTCAACAACTTGAGCAAGAAAAAAATGATAATTCATTTTATTAATGAGCAGTGGAAATAAAGAACAACAGTCTTAAAAAGAGCACTCTTGTTAAAAATCTAAGTAGAGAAAAAACTGGACCATGAATGGAGGTAAGTATTTGAATTGAATCTTGAAAAGACATAGGTAAAAGAATAGATATTATTTTGTAAGTTTGCCCTTAAAGAAAAACCCAGAAAGACTTAAGGGTAACTTCAAATGTCCTTCGATTATTATTATATTTTTTTTTGTTTTCCTTTATTGTTATGTAACTTCCTTACTCTCTTTCTTTTATGTAATGTAAGTCACCATACAATACTTCATTAGTTTTTGATGTAGTGTTCCATGATTCATTGTTTACATATAAGACCCAGTGATCATTGCAGTATATGCCCTTAATACCCATCACCAGGCTAACCCATGCCCCCACTCCCTCCCCTCTGAAACCCTCAGTATGTGTCCCAGAGTCCATAGTCTCTCGTAGTTCATCTCCCCCTCTGATTCCCCACCTTCATTTTTCCCTTCCTTGTCCTGATGTCCTCCATGCTATCATTCAAGAAAAAAAAAAGTTTTTTAATCCCTCCTACATGTTCTGTGTATATGCTAATGTATTTCACATCTTTTCTTTGTATTTTTTAAAAGATTTTATTTATTTATTTATTTATTTATTTTTCAGCATAACAGTATTCATTATTTTTGCACCACACCCAGTGCTCCATGCAATCCGTGCCCTCTCTAATACCCACCACCTGGTACCCCAACCTCCCACCCCCCGCCCCTTCAAAACCCTCAGATTGTTTTTCAGAGTCCATAGTCTCTCATGGTTCACCTCCCCTTCCAATTTCCCCCACCTCCCTTCTCCTCTCTAACTCCCTATGTCCTCCGTGCTATTTGTTATGCTCCACAAATAGGTGAAACCATATGATAATTGACCCTCTCTGCTTGACTTATTTCACTTAGCATAATCTCTTCCAGTCCCGTCCATGTTGCTACAAAAGTTGGGTATTCATCCTTTCTGATGGAGGCATAATACTCCATAGTGTATATGGACCACATCTTCCTTATCCATTCGTCCGTTGAAGGGCATCTTGGTTCTTTCCACAGTTTGGCGACCGTGGCCATTGCTGCTATAAACATTGGGGTACAGATGGCCCTTCTTTTCACTACATCTGTATCTTCGGGATAAATACTCAGTAGTGCAATGGCAGGGTCATAGGGAAGCTCTATTTTTAATTTCTTGAGGAATCTCCACACTGTTCTCCAAAGAGGCTGCACCAACTTGCATTCCCACCAACAGTGTAAGAGGGTTCCCCTTTCTCCACATCCCCTCCAACACATGTTGTTTCCTGTCTTGCTAATTTTGGCCATTCTAACTGGTGTAAGGTGGTATCTCAATGTGGTTTTAATTTGAATCTCCCTGATGGCTAGTGATGATGAACATTTTTTCCTGTGTCTGATAGCCATTTGTATGTCTTTAACACAGTAATCGCTTATTGCAGAAGAAAACATTTTAAAAGATGCAGAGGGCCAAATCACTGTTTATAATTGACAAAATGACAAGAATTAATGTTAGAATGCCCACAGCGGAGGAGAGCAGTAGTTAACATGAAAGGTTTTACTTCAAAAAATACTGTTGGCTAATGAAAATGCAATGCCAAATATATAGAATTTTGAGAATTTTTTAAAAATTATAATCTGAGGCAAAGAACTTAATTTTTCTGAGCCTTAGTTTCTTATGTATAAAAATGAAAATAATATATATGTCTGAGGATTCTTGTGAGGATTAAATATTTTGTGTAAACTACATATTTTATTATCTATCTCTCAATAAGTGATTTGGTGACAGTTATGATTGATTTCTTATCCTTCTCCTCCTCCTCCTTCATCATCATCATCATCATCATCATGTGGTTTAAACCTGTCTTTATTCACATAACTGGGCTCAGCTCAGCAATTCCTTTGTTCCCTGTGAAGTTGTCTGGCATTTCATTCACCTGGGAGGCTGGCTCTGGGCTAGGAGCTCATGTAGGCCTGGGATCCTGAGATCCTCTATTCTCCTCCTTGGATTGGCCACATAATTTGAGTTTCTCTCAGCAGGGCAGCAGATTCTAGAAGACAAAGTTCCAAGAAAGGAAGGCAAAATGTGCAAGACATCTTATGGCCTGGACTCAGAAGTCACAAAGCATCACCTCTGTTATATTCTGTTGGTCACAAGAAGTCACAGGCAGACCTAAGAGCTGCAGAAAATGACTCCTCTTTTTGATGGAGCAATAACACTCTCACACTTCAAAAGAGCATGTGGGATCGGAGATACTGTTGCAGCCATCTTTGAATAACCTCTGCCCTTTGCTATAAAAGAAATATGAAGAAGCTCCCTGTGTGTACATAAGAAAAGGTCTTCAAGGGGTGCCTGGGTGGCTCAGTGGGTTAAAGCCTCTGCCTTCAGCTCAGGTCATGATCCCAGGGTTCTGGGATCGCACCCCCCACATGGGGCCCGCTGCTCAGCAGGGAGCCTGCTCCCCCCCCCCCGCCTGCCTCTCTGCCTACTTGTGATCTCTGCCTGTCAAATAAATAAATAAAATCTTTAAAAAACAGAGAGAGAAAAGAAAAGGTCTTCAAAGGATATTGCTAAGTGAGAAAAGCTAGGTATAGAAAAGACTGTATAATACACTAACAATAGTGTAAGGAAGTTGGGGGGGGAGAATGTATTTGTATTATGTATTTTTAAAAGTCTCTGAAAACATGCAAGAAACTAATAACAAACGGTGCCTGATGTGTTTGGAAATCATGTGTCTAGGTGATAAAGGGAGGCTTTTCACTATATGGCTACATACTTTTTCAAAACAATTTGAATATTCAAATAAGTTCTATTGTTTAAAAATGAAATTTATAGATTTCCTAATATATGGCCATCTAGATTTTGTGTGAAAATTTACTTCTATGATAGTGAATTCTGTTGTTTTAACCATTTACTTCAAAGGTGGTGAATTCTGTTTTAACCATTTAAAACACTGTCAAAAAGCCTTGATTCTTTTGCATTAACTACATCAAATTAAGTGAATCATTCTTTCACAAGATACACAGTACTTACCACATAGAGGCATTGTTGTAACATTTTTACGGTATATTTCTGTATTTCAAATGTCTTTGAATTATAATTTCATCTATCTTAATTTCATAATGTAACTTTAAACTTTATGCATAATTAATATTTCAAATACTGAAACTTGATTATTAAAAAGTAGTATTAACTGAAGCTATTAAGAATAATAATTCCAAAGGTATCTTCCTTTTTAGATTACTATGCCATGCTATGAAGGACCATATAGTTCGTGTTGCAAATGAAGCTGAGTTTATTTTGAACAGACAGCGAGCTGAGGATGTACATAAACATGCAGAGTTTGAGGTAAGGTTTTTATAAAGAAGGTTTTTTATAAACCGTTTTAAAGCAGTTCTTTTTTTTTTTTTTAAAGCTTTCGTAAATGCCAAACACAGAGCACTAATTTTTACCTCATTTACAACATTCAGAAATTCTTCTTACAATATGCCTAACCCTTTGGTAGACTGAAGTTGTTCTGATATACTCTTAAAGGCAAATAAAATTTTATGATGCAATTACTTTAGTAATTTTTAAACTAGTTTTATACATCACTTAGAGATGGGCATAATAAGTTGTTATATGAAGAACCTCAGTTTTACCAAATATTCCATAATTTATTATTTATCAGTATATCCATCTTTAGAGTGACTGAAGATCACTTCAGTTGTCTCATTATTATAATCGATATTTCACTGACAACTTAAGCTTTGCTATTATATGGTATACATGTAGATCTATACATATATTGGGAATAGAATAATTTTAAAATCCTCATAAGTACCTTGGCTAAAGAAAAATTATCATTTCTATTTCACGTGCAAAAACTAAAGTGTATTGAGATATTGTATATTCTATACTAATAGGTTTTATAAAAATATTTTTATATTTCCAGCATGTTAATAATTATTTGCCATTATTTGAATTGCCTCAATTCAATATCTTGATTTCAGTGTTTTAAATTATAGTGATTACTTAATTCACTCAATTTTTGACAAAACTTGGTTTCAGAAATATTCAGGTGACCTGCCATTTGGCTTAGGTTGAACTGTCAGTGGCCCTGAAAATACTCTTCTTCTTTTTTTTTTTTTTTGTTTAATTTAATTTTATTTTTCCAAGATTCATTGTTTATGCAGCACACCCAGTGCTCCATGCAATACGTGCCCTCCTACATACCCACCACCAGGCTCACCCATCCCCCCACCCCAACCCTTCCAAAACCCTTTTTGTTTCTCAGAACCCACAGTCTCATACTTCATCTCCCTCTCCGTTTTCCCCCAATTCACTTTTCCTTTCCTTCTCCTAATGTCCTCAGTGTTATTCCTTATGCTCCACAAGTAACTGAAACCATATCATTGACTTTCTCTGCTTGACTTATTTCACTCAACGTGAGGCAGGAATCTATAAAAATCTTAGAGGAGAACATAGGCCTTGAAAATAATAAATAACCATCAATTTATTTTCCTGATGCAACATGCAAACAAGTGGGGCACGGCTGGAAATCAGAGTCCAAGATTTCAGTTTTGATGAGGTTTTTATCTCAGTAAGCCAGCTCTCTTAGTCATGCAAGTTGATGCCCTCGGTCTAGTAATCTCTGACCTTGCTAGCTGAAAAGCACAAGACAGAGAAATAACTGTTGTCACTCTCATACCCAACCTCTGCTTCATTTGTCAGAGGAGACAGCACACATTTGTCACATGAGATTGCAACAACCTTATTTTGAAAAAAAAAAAAAATAATAACAAATATTTTAAACTTTGATAAAAATACATTGACAATTGGGTGTTTATCAAAGTATCATATCCCTTAAAGAGTAAATACTATTGGATATTTATCAAGATATCCTGCTATAATCTGGGTGTCAAGAAAATTTTGACTTATCTGTTTTTTGAAGAATATGTTTAGATATGAGATATGTCAGGAGTTGAAACAAAATAAGGATATTCAATTAACTTCTGTTAGTAAATAAGATTTAGAATATTAGCTGAATCCCCTGCAGGATGAGTTTTGAATCATTCATATATCTACTAAGAAAATCAAGAAATTTTGTGGGGATATAAAACAGTTAATATTTATTATATGAAAGCATTTAAAATAGATTTTTAAGCAGCTAGATATTAGTGACAAGTTTTAACACATATTTAGCCAAAATGGAATTAAGCTGAGGACAGTGGTTCTCGGCCTTTTTTTCATTAGTGCCCCCTAAGGAATCTTTTCTAATCTCCCTCTCGCAGTAAAATTTTATTTCTATAATATGCTGCATATCTGTTTGTGTACTATATATGCATCTGTGCTTTATACGTAGAAAGGATATGGTTTTTTCTCATCCTCAATACCACTTTTTATGCCCTGGGCATGAGTTCATTCCTGTTGAGGATGCATGTCAAAGAGTGATAAGAGACTATGAAGTGGACATGAAGACTCAGGGCTTTTTAGATTATGTAAATAGAAAATAAAATTACATAAATCAAATTTTGAGAGTATCATCATTGCTATTTAATGGATGTATTTTTTTAACAGAAATGTTTAAATTTGTTCTTTTTAGGTTAGAGCTGTATTGCTAAATGCATTGACTTTGAGTGTGTGTGTGCATGTGCACGCTTAAGTGGTTTACCAAACACTTAACACTTTTAAATTGTAAAAGATTTTATAAAAGCCATGATATTTTATTAGGACTTGTTGGGAATTTCTCTGTCTCCCATATAAGCCTGTGATTAAGAGATAAAGTATATTTAATTTGAGATGGGTACTTCACAGTTTTTTTAGTTAACCATTGTAATTGTTAAGGAAGAAAAATGAAAATTTCATTTTGCTCTCAATGAGCTAATGAAATATTAACCTCATTATGGAGGCAGATCATTGTACTAATTGGTGATTCCCTGTACAAAAAGATAAATTGGAAAATGAATTAATCCTTCTTAGAGTACTGTAAGGTTATTTCTCTGAAAGAGATGACTTGTGGTAATAGTCTGCATCAATAGATAGACTGAAGGGATATGTTCAAATTCCTTCCATGAAACAAATTTTTACGTAGTAAAGATGAATGTGAACCAATTATATGTATTTTTAGATGTGAGGCTTTTTTTTCCTCTAGTTATATGACTCATATTATATGCTTGGTAAAGTTAGAATTTACGATCAGTCCACCCTATATAAAAATTACTATACAAAAAAACAAACCTAATTAAAGAGATGTTCATCTTCATGTTCATATTGAACCTGTCTGATACATAGTGAGATGGATACTGATTAGCTATGTCACTGATACTGGTGAGCATGAATGCGGACAGTGGACAGAACAACTGATTATTAGAAAAGATGAGAATAAGAGGGTTGTTATCATGGGAACCTTTGAACACATTAAATTCTAGAGTTGGGAGAGATTATAGAGAAAACTTTAGCTTCTCATTCTTTAAATATGAAACTGGGGAAAGAAAAGAATTTTCACAAAGTATGGAATAAATCCAAATCTAAATTCCTAAGTCATTCCTTTTCCTTGTATACCACATTGCCATTCATGAAATTGGAAAACTAGAAATAAAATGGCAAGTTTTGGATCTCTATATTAATTTTCAAGAATGTAATTCTCATTTTAAGTGTGGCATATACCATATTGGTTAAAATAATAATTAGATTTATATTTTTAATAAACCATTCTTCTAAAATTATTACTTTGGGAACATATTAAAATCAGACTCAGAATTTTAGGAGCCTTAAAGATCATTAATTGCTTAATATAATACCATCCAAATTATCTTCTATATACTTCATGAATAATCACATAGCACACATCTTTACATCTATAATCACTTTGAAAAGTGATTGTAGTGACCATATTCTTTCTGTTTTACTTTCCTTAAATTAAATTTTCACAAGATTGTGTTATTACCCTTCAATTTAAGGTCAGATATCCTTCCTTACTTGGACACCGCAGAAGTTATACATTGTTAAACATTATGCATTGTTCATATTTTTTGTAGTCGCAGTGTGCCCAGTATGCTGCTGATAGAAGAGAGGAGGAAAAGATGTGTGATCATCTCATAAGTGCTGCTAAACATCGAGACCACGTTACAGCAAACCAACTGAAACAGAAGATCCTTAATATTCTCACAAATAAGCATGGTGCTTGGGGAGCAGTTTCCCATAGGTGAGTTTCACAAATTTACAAGTAAATAATAACTCACAGGTTATTTATAATAGTTAGAAGTTAAAGATTAGAAACTTTAAAATTATGCAGAAAAAATTATTTAAAGCATACAAAATTGCTTGAATTTTTCCCTGATATCTTTAGTAATTCCTTGTTAGAATCCTTCAGTTAGAAAATCTAAACTTTTAGCAGAAGCTCCAGTGCAAGCCATTTCTAATTTAACAGTAATATGTAATATAAAAAAATTAGGCAAGTATTTTAGATTACTATCTCTTATATGATGTGTGTTAATTATAAGAAGTGGCTTTTTTTCAACTTTGAAGAGTCAACTTTACCTAGTAATTAAATTTATATCATTCTTAATTTTTCTTAAAAACAGGTAATAATAGAAACATTTACTGTGTAGAGGTAACACATTTTTTAAAACTTTTCTTCCATATTTTTCTATTCAGTCTTTCTTAGGAAAGATTTTCATTTATGATATCATAGTAAAAGTATTTATAATTAGGGCATTTATGATATCATAGTAAAAGTAAAACCAAAATTGGTTGTTTATGAATTACAGATGTTCTCGCAGAAGTTTTGTGGGCATAAATTTTTTTTTATTTCCTCTACACAATGAAGTTTTCTAGAAAAATAATAGTGAGGCAGGTCACAATATTTCGATTGCTAATGTTCTTCATTTTTAGATCTTCATTATATTTGATCCTATTAAATATGTGCTTTGGTGAGTGCTGTGAAGTGTGTATACCTGGCGATTTACAGACCTGTACCCCTGGGGATAAAAATATAAGTTTATAAAAAATAAAATAAAAAAAAAATATTTTCTGGAAAAAAAAAATGCTTTTAAGTCTCTGGCAGAGTTTAGGGCTTGGTTAACTGTGACCAGCACACAACTAAGAAGACTCCTGATAGAACTTACTCTCTTAGTTGGGGAAGAACATCTAGAATATGACCATGATACTGTTTGATCATCTGGCCTGGTATTTCAAATATAAGATACACTTGGTAAATCTTTATAATTTTTGTATTTAAGGCAAAATTATAACTTAATGACCTTAAAAATAATCAACACTCAGTATTTCTTTCTTATAATAATAGTGATACTGTGACACCTAGATTTATTGAATGCTTATTGTGTGCCAAGCATCATATTAAGAATTTTACATGAATTATTTCATTTAACCTTTAGAACATCTCTATTTAGTTTGGTACTCAAATGTTTTCCATATTATATTGAGGAAACTGGAGCTTTCAGAAGTTAAATAAAAACGTACATAGTATCACACAAAGAGAGACAGTGTTTTAGTCAGAGTTCTCCAGAAAAACATAAAAACAGAACCAATGGGATATATTTGAGACATAGAGATATAGGTATAAATATAAATATAGAAATACAAATAGATTTATTTTAAAGAATTGACTCACATGATTATGAGGGCTGGTACGTCTGAAATCTGTAGGATAGACTGGCAGGCTAGAAACTAAGGCATGAGTTTTGCTATAGTCCTAACAGAGGATTTCTTCTTCTCCAATGAACCTCAAGGTTTATTTTGTTTTGTTCTTATTTTTGTTTTTTTAAGGCCTTCAACTAATTGGATGAGGTCCACCCACATTTTATCTTTTATTTAAAGTCCAGTGATTATAAATGTTAATTAACTACATTTAGGAAATACCTTCGCAGCAACATCTAGACTGTTATTTGACCAAACAACTGAGCACCATAGCCTAGTCAACGTGACACATAAAGTATAACATCATACCTGGTAACAATAATATGGGCCTTTTGCCCAGCTCTAGACCTTGTCTCTCGTTTTTGTGTTTTCTGAATTGGATTTATCTTCTTAGTTATATACAATCAGGATTGTAATATAATATTGCTAATAATTCAGGTGATATGACTCAGGATATTGCCTTCAGTGTTTAAAGATGCATGAGAACTTGAGGTCTTAATTATTTCATCATCTAATTAGGATATAGTTAACAGAGAATCACCTCCATGGATGCAGTCATGAGTCAAGTGCATCCTCTGTTCAGCTAATCCTTTACTGGGTTTCATTAGACTGATAGAAAGACTGGCAGTAGGACCCCTTAGATATAAAGGTAGATTCTCTTCTTTCCTGCACATTAATTCCCAGTGATTAACAAAAAACACACACAATCTTTCTGTTAATCATCCTTTCTTAAGTAAGTCACTGAACGCTAAATATTTAAGAATAGGTTTTGTTCTCTATAATCTTACTTAGTATTTGACTAATTAATAAGACTCAGTCATTAGATTGCTTCTCTTTTTTGTTTTATTCACTCTTTATTGTAGCTTTTACAAATCTCATGGCTTAAAAACGCAACCACTACGTTGATAACTCCCTAGTTTATTATCCCTACTCCAGATCTCTCACTCACCTCCAGACTTGTTTATCCATCTACCTATTTGGCATCTTCTACTTAGATACCATACTTCAGGTGATGAAACAGCTCCTAAGACTTTCTCCCAAACCATCTCTACCTCAGCCGAGGGCAGCTCCATTCTTAAATTTGCCCAGGCCGTAAATGTGCTCCTAACACATCACATATTGAACCCTGAGGCACATCTTACTGACTCTGTCACAGAATATGTCTAGCACATTACCCTTGCGGTCCCCTTGATCTAAAATGATGCCATCATTTCTCACTTGCCTTGTCCCAGCAGCGTTTTCAATAGTCTTCCTGCTTCTGCCTTGATCCTCCTAAAGGCCATTCTCAAAACAACAGCCTGGGCGAATTTTATTAAAATGTGTATCCTTTTGCTCCTCTGCTCAGACGTGCTGCGCAAGATGGTAACCATTAGTCACATGTGGCTATTGAAATTTAATAAAAATTAAATTTAATTTAAAATGTAGGGCCACCTTTCAGGTACTCAGTAGCCACATGTGGGTGGCAGCTAGCATATTAGACAGCACAGAACGTTTCCATTATTGCACAAAGTTGCACTGAACGGTGTTGCTCCAGAAGTTTCCTGTGCCACTGAAAGTTAATATCCTTACAATGACCTACAAGGACAGAATGCGCTATTTTTGATAGAGTGTTCAGAGAAATCCATTCTAATAAAGAACCACTTGGGCAAAGAACTCTCTGAGCATTTTAAACAGAGGGAACAGCCTGCAAAAGAAGGAGGTGCTTGGCCTGTTCCAAGAGCAGGCAGAGACCAGTATGGCTGCCGTGGAGTGAGCCATGGATGAGAGGTTATGATCTTTGTTAACTCTTTGACCTCCTCTCCTGCTACTCTCCCCTGGCTCATTTTATTCCAGTCACTGTGGCTTTTTGCTGTTTTTCTGGCTTTTAGGACATGCCTATTCTATTTGGAATATTTTCTCCCAATCTATGCAGCTCCCTCTCCCACTTTCTTCCAGTTTTAATTGAAATAGTACTTTCTCAAAAAAGCCATTATCTGTAGCCACTTCTTCCCACCCACGTGTTTTGTATTGTATTTCTCTGCTTTATTTTTCCTTTTCCAACATTTATTACTATCTTATATATTATGTACTTATTTATTAGTTGTATTGTTTTGTCTCCCATGAGAATACAAGCTCCATAATGGAAGGGATTTTTCTCTCTTTTGTCCATAGAATACCTCACACCTAGAATAATGCCTGATACATGGTGCTAAATAAATATCCACTGAATAAATTAATAAATGAACACTTGATGTATACCTTTTTTACAGTGATACTGGTAATGGAATGGAAAATAAATTAGTCTGTTGTCTGGGACGATTTTATATTTTGAATGAAATCGTATTATTAAATGACAAAATGTACTTAGCCTTGCATAAAACCAAAGCTTGGGTTCATCTGGAAAGTGAGAGAAGCAATTCTCATTTCATTGGATTATTTAAATGGTAAACTGAAGTATTATAATGCAAAATGCTTAATACAGTAGCTGACACAGAGTAGACTTTTTATATTTGTTAGTCTCTTTTCTTTTTTGTTAGCTCTTTGAAAAAAAGCCTTTTTAAAAAGCCTTTTTTTAGAGCAGCTTTAGGTTCACAACAGATTTTCCTTATACCCTCTCCCAACACACATGTATACCCTCTCCCGTAATCATGGTCATTCTCCCAAATGGTACATTTTTTACCGGGACTGAACCCACATTGACACAGTATAGCATAGTCACCCGAACTCCATAGTCCACCTGACGGCTCACTCTTGGAGTTGGTTCTGTGGGTTGGGACAAATTATCCCATATATCCAGCATTATAATATCCTATGGAGTATTTTAATTGCTCTAAAATTTCTCTGTGTTCTGCTTATTCATTTCTCTCTCCCCCCCCCCTCCCCCACCCTGGGCAACCACTGGTTTTTTTGTTTTGTTTTGTTTTGTTTTTAAATCTATAGTTTTGCCTTTTCCAGAATGTTATATAGTTGAAGTCGTACAGTATGTAACCTTTTCAGATTTGGTTCTTTTACTCAGTGACATGCAATTAAGGTTCCTCCATATCTTTTCATGGCTTGATGGCTGATTTTCTTTTAGTGCTGAATAATATTTCATTGTCTGGATATACCACAGTTTATTTATCCATTTACCTACTGGAGAGTGTCTTGGTTGCTTCCAAGTTTTGGCAGTTATGAATAAATATTTTTGGGCAGGTTTTTGTATGGACATTGGTTTTCAGCTCCTTTGGGTAAACACTAAAAACCATGATTGCTGAATGGTATGATAAGAATATGTTTAGTTCTGTATGAAACCACCAGAGTGTCTTCAAAGAGGCTATAACATTTTGCATTCTCACTACCAATGTATGAGAATTTCTGTTGTTCTGCCTCCTCACCAGCTTTAACTATTGTCAGTGTACCAGATTTGGACCATCCAATAGGTGTATGTAGTAGTGGTATCTCATTGTTTTGATTTGAATATTCCTGATGACATATGATGTGGAGCATCTTGTCATGTGCTTATTTTCCATATGTATATCTTCTTTGGTGAGGTGTCTGTTAAGTCTTTGGTCCATTTTTTAACCAAGCTCTTTGCTTTCTTATTATTGAGTTTTAAGAATTCTTTCTATGTTTTGCATAACCATCCTTTATCAGATATGTCTTTTGCAAATATTTTCTCCCAGTCTGTGGCTTGTCTTTTCATTCTCTTGATGGTGTCCTTTGTAGTGCAGAAGTTACTAATTTTAATAAAGTCTGGCTTCTGTTGTTTCTTTCATGGGTAATATCTTTGGTGTTGTATCTAAAAAGGCACCACCCATCTATACCCAAAGTCATCTAGGTTTTCTCTTCTAGAAGTTTTATGGTTTTGCATTTTATATTTAGGTCTGTGATCTGTTTTTAGCTAATTTTTTTTGAAGGATGTGAAGTCTGTATTGTATTTCTGGGTTCTGTGTCCCATTGACCTATTCGTCTGTACTTCCAGCAATACCATATTGTCTTGGTTAATGCGGCTTTATGGTAGTTTTGAAACAAGTAGCATCAATCCTCCCACTTTATTCTTCTCCTTCCAAAGACCTTTTTAAAGTAATTTCCCATCAGCCATCAATTCATGAAAAGAGATTTCCCAGAACCCTCTAACCCTCTAATATATAGCTATAATTTATTGATCTTATTAATTTAATGAACAGATAACTTGCATTAGCATAGTGGTAAAGAAGACTTACTCCCTGTCCTCATTTAATTCACAATAGTCAAATAGAAGTGACTGATATTAAACAAAACAAATGATTATAGAAATAAAAAATGTAAATACAAACTCTGGCAATTACTAGGAAAGAAAAGTACAGGGTAATCTAAAGGAGAGGGTATAACGAATGATCTTCATGTTAGATCAGGGAAAGAGAAGATTTCTTTAAATAAGTTCTGTTTGAGCTAAAGAATGAACAGGGAATCATCACAACAGGTGAGGTATAGAACATTCAAGAGAGAGAAATATTAAACAGAGACTCAGCTTAGAAATAATAAAATGAACGGAAAGGAGGCTCATATTTCTAGAGCTTAGTGAGCAGTGGGGATAGTGGCTTGAGATAAGGCTGGAGAGTAACATATGAGCCGGATGATTTAAAGTCTTATAGATCATGTTAAGAATTTGTGACTTTATCCTAAGTGGCATAAACAGCAGTGAAAGGTTTTGAGCAGAAGAGTAACGTGATCTGATTAATGTTTTAAAAGATCAGTCTGACTGCTTTTTAAAGACATATTGGAAGTAATAGGGAAGTATGGTCTCTCTATTTATATCTGAGTTCAAATATCACCCCTCCTGTAGCATTCCCTGACTTTCCCTATTTTTCTTAACCCTACCTCCTCCTATTTTGTTATTATCTGTATTGCAATTATCTTTGCTACACCACTTAATGTTTTATAGCTGTGCGGATACACATATCTTCCAATAGACTTGTAGCTTCCTAAGAGGAAGGATTAAATGGTACAATTACATCCCTGTTATTAAATATATGTTAAATCTGAAGGAATTTCATTCCTATAATGTTATACTTGCTATCTTACCCAAGAAAATATTGAATTTTAACTTAAAATTCCTTTTATCTTTTGACTCAGTGGTTATGCTGGCTCTAACATACTTCAGCATTTGAATTAATATTATTGCTCTTTATTTTTTCCTGAGGAGGAACTAGAATCTGACAGCCCTTTAAAAATGCATATTCAAGAATTAATGTTTTAAAATAATCCTTAGTATGTATGAATAGTTTTTCTTTATCTTATATTTTTGGATCATATTTTCAGTTTCTTAAACTATATCGCTTACTTAAAAACTGGGCAAAGGACTTGATAGGCATTTTTCCAAAGACGATATAAGAATTGCCAACAGGTACATGAAAAGATGCTCAACATTACCAATGATTAGGGAAACACAAATCAAAACCACGGTGAGATATCACCTCACACCTGTTAGAATGGCTATCATCAAGAAGACAAGAGAGAACAAATGTGGTAAGAATGTAGAGAAAAAGGTGCCCTTGAGCAACTGTTGGCAAGAATGTAAGTTGGTGCAGAAACTATGGGCAGTAGTATGGAGGTTCCTCAAAAAATTAAAAATAGAAATACCATATGATTCAGCAATTCCTATTCTAGAATATATTCGAAGGAAATGAAAACATTATATTGAAAAGATATCTGGACCCGCATGATCATAGCAGCATTATTTACAATAGCTGAGACATGGAAACAATTTAAGTGTCCATCAATCTGTGAATGGATCCAGTTTTGTGTCATATCTATAGGAATGTGTGTGTGTGTGTGTGTGTGTGTGTGTGTGTGATGGAATGTTACTCAGCCATAAAGAAAAACAAAACAAAACAAAACAAGGGAGTCCTGCCATGTGCAACAACATGGATGAACCTCACATTATGCTAAGTGAAATAAATCAGACAGAGAAGGACAAATATTATATGATCTCACATGTGGAACCAAAAAGAAAGAAAGAAAGAAACAAAGTCATAGAAAAAGAGATCAGACTTGTGGTTACCAGCTATAGGTGGTTGGTGGAGGGTGAATTGGAGGAAGGTGGTCAAAATGTACCAACTTTCAGTAGTAAGATAAATAAGTACTGGGGATATAATGTACAACATGATGACTAGCTCACTGCTAGATGGCACATATGAAAGTTAAGACACTAGATACTAAGCATTCTTATCACAAAGGAAAAAACCATTTTTTCCCTTTTTTTCATGTCTCTGTGAGATGATGGATGTTGACTAATCTTACTATGGTAATCATTTCACAATACACATAAGTCAAATTATTTTGCTTTATACCTTAAACTTATATCATGCTGGATTTCAACTATATCTTAGTAAAACTGGGGAAAAAACTGCATAAGCCATAACAACCTAAATTAAACTCGAGATTTTAATAGGCTCTTGAGTAAAAATGCACATAAACACACACACACACACATAATCCCAATTTTTAGTGTACATTTTCATATAGGCATTACTATTGAGTTTTTTATAGTAGAAGATTTTATTGAGGGCAGCTTTGTAATGGGAGTCTCTCAGTTGATACTTCCATCTAATATCTTATTTTTATTCTAATAACTTTATAAGGTAGGTATTATTTTTTCCGATTTGCATGTAAGAAATGTGAGTCTTGGGGCACCTGGGTGGCTCAGTGAGTAAAAGCTGCTGCCTTCGGCTCAGGACATGATCCCAGGGTCCTGGGACTAAGCCCCATGTCTGGTTCTCTGCTCAGTGGGGAGCCTGCTCCCTGCCCCCTCTCCCCATCTCTCTGCCTACTTATGATCCCTGTCTCTCAAATAAATAAATAAAATCTTAAAAAAAAAAAGAAATGTGAGTCTCAGAGAAGTGGAGTAGCTGGCCCAGTGTTATACAACTAAGTAATAGGAATAGGATTTGAATCCAGATCCATGTAACCCTAAAGCCCATGGTGATTTCAATAATGAAATTAATTTTTGTATTTATTGTAAAAATTATTGATTGGAATAATGAGACAAAAACACTAAACTGAATAAGACTAAAAAGTCTGGGGCTTTAGAAGGTATTTTTAAAGTTTTTACAAGTCCAAGATAATGGTCTAAATGGACAATAGAACTACTGCCCACAGAAGGCAAGATAGAACTTGCAATCCGTGGTAGATTGACTGCTCAAACAAAAATAAACACATACATATTCTTAATAGGTGGCTAACAGGGTCCAGTGTCCAACAGCATAATATTTAAGATATCCAAGATATAATCCAAAATTACCTAATATACAAAGAACCTGTGAAATCTTATCATTTCTCAAGAAAAGATAATTAATAAATACCAATCCAAGATAACCCAGATATTAGAAGTATGAGAAAAGTACTTTAAAGCAGCTGTTAGAACTACCTTCCATGAAGTCAAGTTAACATTTTTTAAATGAATGGAATGACAGAAGATCTCAGAAGAGAAATAGAAAGTATATGAAAGAGTCAAATGAAAATAAATAATGTAGTATCTGAAATAAAAAATGATTTAATGAGCTTAATAGTAGAATGAAGATTCTGACAGAAGAGAGAGTCCGTGAGCTTGAAGATAGATCGCCAAAATTATACAAGTGAAGAACACAGAGAAACAGAGTGGGGAAAATAAGGGAAAGAGCTCCAGTTACCTGTGGGACAATATTAAAAGGTCTAAAATTCATATCATTGATGTCTCATAGAAGGAGGAGAAAGAGATTCATGCAGAACAATTACTAAAAGAAAAAAATGGCTGAACATTTAACAAATTTGGTGAAAGATGTCAAGTTAGATATTGAAGAAGCTCAGGATAAGCTCAGTAAAAACTATACCCAGACACATCATAATCCATCTCCTAAAAACTAAAGATTAAAAAGAAAATCTTAACAGAATCCAGAGCATATAAACATTATGTATAAAGGAAAAACAATTCAAATAATTATCGCATTTCATCAGAAATCATGGAGTCCAGCAATTGCCAAACCAAAATTCTTAATTTAACAAAAATACCCTCTAGAAATACAAACAAACTAAATACATTGTCAAATGGTGGAAATCTAAGAGAATTCCTCTCTGCCAGACATGTTCTCAAAGAAATGCTGAAGGATGTTCTTCAGGCACAAGGAGAAAGAAACATAAGGGAACTTGGAAATCAGGAATGAAGAGAGAGTTGTTTTGTTTTGTTATGGTTTTTCCCACAAAGATGCAAAGACAAGTTAGTGGAGACATTACAGTCTGTCTTTTCAACAAATAATGCTGGAACAATCAAATATTCAAATGCAAAAATTAGACCCTGAACTATGACTTGCGTCTTATGCAAAATTTAACTTTAAATTGATGTAGACGTATATATACAATGTAAATTCTAAAATTTCTGGAAGAAAATATAGGAGGAAATCTTTTCAGCCTTGTTCATGTTGGACAGAGTTATTAAATACAGCACTAAAAGCCTGATTGATAAATGAAAGAGAAAGTGCTACAGTGGACTTCATCTTAGTCTGCTTGGGCTACTATAACAAAAACACCATATGGTAGCTTATAAACAACAGAAATTTTTGTATCTAACAATTCTGGAGGCTGATAAGTCCAAGATAGAAGCACTGGCAAATTTAGTGTCAGGTGAGCCCACATCCCCGTTCATGTAGATGGGTGCCTTCATGCTGTATTTTCACAAGATGAAAGAGTTGAGGGATCTTCATAAGGTTCCTTTTATAAGGGCATTAATCCCATTGAGGAGGACTCCACCATCATTACCTAATCACTTTCCAAAGACCTCACTTCCAATACTACCACACTGGGGATTGGGTTTCAACATAAAATTGGGGTGGGGGCGGTATGGGCTGCTGGGAGGACACAAAAACATTCAATCCATGGCAGGCTTTATCAAATTAAAAACTTTTTTGTGTGAAAGAAACTGTTGAGAATGCCACATTCTCTCAGATTGGGAAAACTACAGACTACAAATCACATAATCTTGCAAAGGTCTTACAAATATAAATGGATGGAAATATTAGTATATATATTTACCCAAGTATAATAGTATACAAGGGACTTATAAGTGTGTGGGGGGGTGTGTGTGCATATACAAATATATACGTATATTTGTATATATGTGATATGTATGTATAAAGAACTTTTCAAACTTAACAGTAAGAAAAACATTACAATAAAAAAGCAAGCAAAATATTTGGACACTTCAGCACAGACTATATAGATGACTAATACCTACATGAAAAGATACTATCCTTGGCTATTAAGAAAGTTCAAAGTAAAACAACAGTCAGATGCTAATACTTATCTATTCGTATGACTAAAGTTAAAACAAAAACCTTACAATCAAGAGCTGGCAAACAGGTGAAGTAGCTGGAACTCACGTACATTGCCACTGGAAATACAAAATGGTGTATCCTATTTGGAAAGCTGTTTGGTGCTTTTCTTATACAATCAAACATCTACTTACCATGTGACACAACAATCCTACTCCTAGGTATTTACTCCAAGAGAAATGAAGACTTAACATCCACACAGAAAACTTTCACATGAATGCTCATAGCGGCTCTATTAATAAATGCCCCCCAATTGAAAATAGCCCAAATGTTCTTCAGCTGGTGAATGGATAAATAAATAGTACATCCATATAATGGAATAGTACTCAGCAATATAAAGGAATCAGCTCTTGATACATGCAACAACCTGAATGAATCTCAGGTGTATTCTACAAAAATGAAAGAACCCAGACTCAAAAGAACACAATTGTTTACTTCCATTTATGTGACATTTGGAAAAAGCAAAACTGTAGGCAAATAAAACATATTGGTTGTTTCTAGGAGTTAAGAGTAGAAAGAGAATTTGACGAGTAAGGGATAATGTGAGCGAGTTTTAGGGGAGGATTGAACTGTTCTATATCTTAACTACAGTAGGTTTCATGGCTATGCTTTTATCAGGATTCATAGAACTGTACACCAAAAAAAATGAATTTTACTGTATATAAATTAATAAATGTTCAGAAAGTTAAAAAATCAAAGGCCCAGAAAAGTTTTATAGATGACTCTTGAGCTGTGAATACTAATATTTATCAAAGTATATTCAATTTTTAATATTGAGAATTATAATAAAATATTATTAATCTACTGTTTTAAAGTTAAATAAATTACAACTTAGATTATCTCAATTATTTTCATGCCACCGCAGGTGTATTTGTCATATAATTTTAAGAATGTAAGTTAGATTTTTCGGTACCTAATACCTATAAATGAATTGATTTTCACTATATGTCCTTTTTTAATTATATAGTTTTTAAAATCCTAAAGTAAATGTAGTAAATGTATTATTCTCTAATAAAGATTATGAAATGTTCAAAGGGAGGAAAAAAGAACTTTCTCACAGCAATTTCTAAGTAGTTTAAAGTGTCAGGATTTAAATTAAGAATGTGCTCTATGCTCAGTGAATACAGTTGTTACAAACTGTGCTGCCAGGTGTATTGATTGTTAAGGGTTATACTAAATCTACTAATTATGATCTCCATAACAATGTGAGATATAAGATGGGGAAAAAAACCTGCTTAGAAATAAAATATATTTATATCACAGTCCACATTTGTTTAATGGCTATGAAGTTTCATAGAATGCTTATTCCTTAGCTTCCTAAGAGCTATGCAAATGAACGTTTTCAAGTGGGAAAATGACATACTTACTGGATTTCAACCTGATATTCTACACCTTCAAAACAAGAGTTCCCATACTCACTGTATCATGAATTTAAAATCATAAAGAATGAGCAAGTAGTGCTGTGGAGTGAAGACTGGAAATAAATTTTGGCTTTAGAATATTCTGAAATTTATTCTTCTACCCACTTAAGCCTCCATGTTGCATCACCACTTCCTCATATCAGGGATATCATATGATAGTTGTCTTTCTCTGCTTGACTTATTTCGCTAAGCATGATACGCTCTAGTTCCATCCATGTTGTCGCAAATGGCAAGATTTCATTTCTTTTGATGGCTGCATAGTATTCCATTGTGTATATATACCACATCTTCTTGATCCATTCATCTGACAAACCATAAGTGACTCTTAATCTCACAAAACAAACTGAGGGTTGCCGGGGGGAGGGGGTTTGGGAGAAGGGGGTGGGATTATGGACATTGGGGAGGGTATGTGATTTGGTGAGTGCTGTGAAGTGTGTAAACCTGGTGATTCACAGACCTGTACCCCTGGGGATAAAAATATATGTTTATAAAAATTAAAAATTAAAAAAAAAAAAAAAAAAAATAAAAAAAAAAAAAAAAAAAAAAAAGAATATTCTGAAATAATCCCATTAACTTTCACTTCCTGGTTTCACTTCTATTTCCCTTCTCTTTAAACATTCTCTGTTGCCATCTCTAATGGGTAAAAACTACAGCCACTGCTCAGGTATTTATTTAATTCAAAACTAATTTGCTGTGAGTCCCCTCCATGGGACTGTTTGAAAATTCAATCTCAGTTATTAATAAGTCCCTATATATACATCCCTGGATTATGCAGAGATTCTAGTAATCTTATTAATATAAAGTCCTAGGATCCTCATTTCACTCTGGGCTCTAGAGATATGCTTAATTTATGCTTGAAGGGAGGTCTGTTTCTGGACAGAATGAGAGATGAGGTTCTATATTAATGCAAGGAGCTGTGGCACCTAAGGTACAGCCTTGTATGTTCCTGCTATTTCACTGGGAGTAGATGTCCCCCAAACAATTTTCAGGACCCTCTTCATATATCATCTTCTTAGTCTTCGAATAAACTCAAACCTTGGATACTTCAGTCTCTTCGCCACTCAAGCCTCTATGGTCTATCATCTCTTTAGAGATAGTTGAACTACTTTTTAAAAGGAGTATCCCTTAGGGATCCTAAGAAGATAAAGGTAGCCTCAGGTCTCCTAGATTCAAATCTTTCTTGTTTTGGAGGGGTTGGCATACAGTGAAGTAGAGATTTTGCTTATTTTTCTGATCAATGTAGATTCCCTAGCCCAAACCTTTCTACAACTATCCTGGGACATCTGTTTGGAGCAAAGGTTCTGTAATCATGGAACATATTTTATTTTTCATTGGTAATTTGACCCTTTGACATCAACTCACTGTTTTAATTGAGATTACTAATTCTTTTTTTTTAAATTTTTTATTTTTTATAAACATATATTTTTATCCCCAGGGGAACAGGTCTGTGAATCACCAGGTTTACACACTTCACAGCACTCACCAAAGCACATACCCCCCCCAATGTCCATAATCCCTCCCCCCTTCTCCCAAACCCCTCCCCCCAGCAACCCTCAGTTTGTTTTGTGAGATTAAGAGTCACTTATGGTTTGTCTCCCTCCCAATCCCATCTTGTTTCATTTATTCTTCTCCTACCCACTTAAGCCCCCATGTTGCATCACCACTTCCTCATATCAGGGAGATCATATGATAGTTGTCTTTCTCTGCTTGACTTATTTTGCTAAGCATGATACGCTCTAGTTCCATCCATGTTGTCGCAAATGGCAAGATTTCATTTCTTTTGATGGCTACATAGTATTCCATTGTGTATATATACCACTTCTTCTTGATCCATTCATCTGTTGATGGACATCTAGGTTCTTTCCATAGTTTGGCTATTGTGGACATTGCTGCTATAAACATTCGGGTGCATGTGCCCCTTTGGATCACTACGTTTGTATCTTTAGGGTAAATACCCAATAGTGCGATTGCTGGGTCATAGGGCAGTTCTATTTTCAACATTTTGAGGAACCTCCATGCTGTTTTCCAGAGTGGCTGCACCAGCTTGCATTCCCACCAACAGTGGAAGAGGGTTCCCCTTTCTCCGCATCCTCGCCAACATCTGTCATTTCCCGACTTGTTGATTTTAGCCATTTTGACTTGGTGTGAGGTGATATCTCATTGTGGTTTTGATTTGTATTTCCCTGATGCCGACTGATATGGAGCACTTTTTCATGTGTCTGTTGGCCATCTGGATGTCTTCTTTGCAGAAATGTCTGTTCATGTCTTCTGCCCATTTCTTGATTGGATTATTTGTTCTTTGGGTGTTGAGTTTGCTAAGTTCTTTATAGATTCTGCACACTAGTCCTTTATCTGATATGTTGTTTGCAAATATCTTCTCCCATTCTGTCAGTTGTCTTTTGATTTTATTAACTGTTTCCTTTGCTGTGCAAAAGCTTTTGATCTTGATGAAATCCCAATAGTTCATTTTTGCCCTTGCTTCCCTTGCCTTTGGCGTTGTTCCTAGGAAGATATTGCTGCGGCTGAGGTCGAAGAGGTTGCTGCCTGTGTTCTCCTCAAGGATTTTGATGGATTCCTTTCGCACATTGAGGTCCTTCATCCATTTTGAGTCTATTTTTGTGTGTGGTGTAAGGAAATGGTCCAATTTCATTTTTCTGCATGTGGCTGTCCAATTTTCCCAACACCATTTATTGAAGAGGCTGTCTTTTTTCCATTGGACATTCTTTCCTGCTTTGTCGAAGATTAGTTGACTGTAGAGTTGAGGGTCTCTTTCTGGGCTCTCTATTCTGTTCCATTGATCTATGTGTCTGTTTTTGTGCCAGTACCATGCTCTCTTGATGATGACAGCTTTGTAATAGAGCTTGAAGTCCAGAATTGTGATGTCACCAACGTTGGCTTTCTTTTTTAATATCCCTTTGGCTATTCGAGGTCTTTTCTGGTTCCATATAAATTTTAGAATTATTTGTTCCATTTCTTTGAAAAAGATGGATTGTACTTTGATAGGAATTGCATTAAATGTGTAGATTGCTTTAGGTAGCATAGACATTTTCACAATATTTATTTTTCTAATCCAGGAGCATGGAACATTTTTCCATTTCTTTGTGTCTTCCTCAATTTCTTTCATGAGTACTTTATAGTTTTCTGAGTATAGATTCTGTGCCTCTTTGGTTATGTTTATTCCTAGGTATCTTATGGTTTTGGGTGCAATTGTAAATGGGATTGACTCCTTAATTTCTCTTTCTTCTGTCTTGCTGTTGGTGTAGAGAAATGCAACTGATTTCTGTGCATTGATTTTATATCCTGACACTTTACTGAATTCCTGTATAAGTTCTAGCAGTTTTGGAGTGGAGTCTTTTGGATTTTCCACATATAGTATCATATCATCTGCGAAGAGTGATAATTTGACTTCTTCTTTGCCAATTTGGATGCCTTTAATTTCCTTTTGTTGTCTGATTGCTGAGGCTAGGACCTCTAGTACTATGTTGAATAGCAGTGGTGATAATGGACATCCCTGCCGTGTTCCTGACCTTAGCGGAAAAGCTTTCAGTTTTTATCCATTGAGAATGATATTAGGTTTTCATAGATGGCTTTGATGATATTGAGGTATGTGCCCTCTATCCCTACACTTTGAAGAGTTTTGATCAGGAAGGGATGCTGTACTTTGTCAAATGCTTTTTCAGCATCTATTGAGAGTATGATATGGTTCTTGTTCTTTCTTTTATTGATGTGTTGTATCACATTGACTGATTTGCTGATGTTGAACCAACCTTGCAGCCCTGGAATAAATCCCACTTGGTCGTGGTGAATAATCCTTTTAATGTACTGTTGAATCCTATTGGCTAGTATTTTGTTGAGTATTTTCGCATCTGTGTTCATCAAGGATATTGGTCTATAGCTCTCTTTTTTGATGGGATCCTTGTCTGGCTTTGGGATCAAGGTGATGCTGGCCTCATAAAATGAGTTTGGAAGTTTTCCTTCCATTTCTATTTTTTGGAACAGTTTCAGGAGAATAGGAATTAGTTCTTCTTTAAATGTTTGGTAGAATTCCCCCGGGAAGCCGTCTGGCCCTGGGCTTTTGTTTGTTTGGAGATTTTTAATGACTGTTTCAATCTCCTTACTGGTTATGGGTCTGTTCAGGCTTTCTATTTCTTCCTGGTTCAGTTGTGGTAGTTTATATGTTTCTAGGAATGCATCCATTTCTTCCAGATTGTCAAATTTATTGGCGTAGAGTTGCTCATAGTATGTTCTTATAATAGTTTGTATTTCTTTGGTGTTAGTTGTGATCTCTCCTCTTTCGTTCCTGATTTTATTTATTTGGGTCCTTTCTCTTTTCTTTTTGATAAGTCGGGCCAGGGGTTTATCAATTTTATTAATTCTTTCAAAGAACCAGCTCCTAGTTCCGTTGATTTGTTCTATAGTTTTTTTGGCTTCTATTTCATTGATTTCTGCTCTGATCTTTATGATTTCTCTTCTCCTGCTGGGCTTAGGGTTTCTTTCTTGTTCTTTCTCCAGCTCCTTTAGGTGTAGGGTTAGGTTGTGTACCTGAGACCTTTCTTGTTTCTTGAGAAAGGCTTGTACCGCTATATATTTTCCTCTCAGGACTGCCTTTGTTGTGTCCCACAGATTATGAACCATTGTATTTTCATTATCATTTGTTTCCATGATTTTTTTCAATTCTTCTTTAATTTCCCGGTTGACGCATTCATTCTTTAGAAGGATGCTGTTTAGTCTCCATGTATTTGGGTTCTTTCTAAACTTCCTTTTGTGGTTGAGTTCTAGCTTTAGAGCATTGTGGTCTGAAAATATGCAGGGAATGATCCCAATCTTTTGATACCGGTTGAGTCCTGATTTAGGACCGAGGATGGAATGTTCCATGTGCACTAGAGAAGAATGTGTATTCTGTTGCTTTGGGATGAAATGTTCTGAATGTATCTGTGATGTCCATCTGGTCCAGTGTGTCGTTTAAGGCCTTTATTTCCTTGCTGATCTTTTGCTTGGATGATCTGTCCATTTCAGTGAGGGGAGTGTTAAAGTCCCCTACTATTATTGTATTATTGTTTATGTGTTTCTTTGATTTTGTTATTAATTGGTTTATATAGTTGGCTGCTCCCACGTTGGGAGCATAGATATTTAAAATTGTTAGATCTTCTTGTTGGACAGACCCTTTGAGTATGATATAGTGTCCTTCCTCATCTCTTACTATAGTCTTTGGCTTAAAATCTAATTGATCTGATATAAGGATTGCCACTCCTGCTTTCTTCTGATGTGCATTAGCATGGTAAATTCTTTTCCACCACCTCACTTTAAATCTGGAGGTGTCTTCGGGCTTAAAATGAGTTTCTTGGAGGCAGCATATAGATGGGTTTTGTTTTTTTATCCATTCTGATACCCTGTGTCTTTTGACAGGGGCATTTAGCCCATTAACATTCAGGGTAACTATTGAGAGATATGAATTTAGTGCCATTGTATTGCCTGTAAGGTGACTGTTACTGTATATAGTCTCTGTTCCTTTCTGATCTACCACTTGTACGCTCTCTCTTTGCTTAGAGGACCCCTTTCAATATTTCCTGTAGAGCTGGTTTGGTGTTTGCAAATTCTTTCAGTTTTTGTTTGTCCTGGAAGCTTTTAATCTCTCCTTCTATTTTCAATGATAGCCTAGCTGGATATAGTATTCTTGGCTGCATGTTTTTCTCGTTTAGTGCTCTGAAAATATCATGCCAGCTCTTTCTGGCCTGCCAGGTCTCTGTGGATAAGTCAGCTGCCAATCTAATATTTTTACCATTGTATGTTACAGACTTCTTTTCCCGGGCTGCTTTCAGGATTTTCTCTTTGTCACTGAGACTTGTAAATTTTACTATTAGCTGACGGGGTGTGGGCCTATTCTTATTGATTTTGAGGGGCGTTCTCTGAACCTCCTGAATTTTGATGCTCGTTCCCTTTGCCATATTGGGGAAATTCTCCCCAATAATTCTCTCCAGTATACTTTCTGCTCCCCTCTCTCTTTCTTCTTCTTCTGGAATCCCAATTATTTTAATGTTGTTTCGTCTTATGGTGTCACTTATCTCTCGAATTCTCCCCTCGTGGTCCAGTAGCTGTTTGTCCCTCTTTTGCTCAGCTTCTTTATTCTCTGTCATTTGGTCTTCTATATCACTAATTCTTTCTTCTGCCTCATTTATCCTAGCAGTGAGAGCCTCCATTTTTGATTGCACCTCATTAATAGCTTTTTTGATTTCAACTTGGTTAGATTTTAGTTCTTTTATTTCTCCAGAAAGGGCTTTTATATCTCTCGTGAGGGTTTCTGTGATATCTTCCATGCCTTTTTCGAGCCCGGCTAGAACCTTGAGAATTGTCATTCTGAACTCTAGATCTGACATATTACCAATGTCTGTATTGATTAGGTCCCTAGCCTTTGGTACTGCCTCTTGTTCTTTTTTTAGTGTTGAATTTTTCCTTCTTGTCATTTTGTCCAGATAAGAGTATATGAAGGAGCAAGTAAAATACTAAAAGGGTGGCAACAACCCCAGGCAATATGCTATAACCAAATTAGAAGAGATCACAAATCGTGAGGGGGGAGAAAGGGGATAAAAAGAGGTTCAAAAAGGAAGAAAGAAAAAAAAAGAAAAAAGAAAAAAAAAAGAAAAGAATTAAAAAAAAAACAAATAAGAAAAATATAAAAAGGAAAAAATATATATATTAGATAAACTGGTTAAAAAACATTAAAAAAGAAAAAGGTAAAAGTTAAAAAAAAGTTTTACCAGAAGGCAAGAAAAAATGAAAAAGAAAAAAATTAAATTAACTGCAAGACTAAAAAAAATCACAGGGAAAAAGCCATGAGTTCCGTGCTTTGCTTTCTCCTCCTCTGGAATTCTGCTGCTCTCCTTGGTATTGAAACCGCACTCCTTGGTAGGTGAACTTGGTCTCGGCTGGATTTCTTGTTGATCTTCTGGGGGAGGGGCCTGTTGTAGAGATTCTCAAGTGTCTTTGCCCCAGGCGGAATTGCACCGCCCTTACCAGGGGCCGGGGTGAGTAATCCGCTTGGTTTTGCTTTCAGGAGCTTTTGTTCCCTGAGCGCTTTCTGTAGAGTTCCGGAGGACGGGGAATACAAATGGTGGCCTCCTGGTCTCCGGGCCCGGAGGAGCTGAGAGCCCAGGGCCCCACTCCTCAGTGCGCCCTCAGAGAACAGCGCCCAGTTACTCCCGTCTGTCTGACCTCCGGCCGCGCTCCGAGCTCACCGAGCCTGCGACCGGTTCAAGGTTACCCTGAGCTGCGAGCTTACTGTCGGCTCTGTCTCTGTAGCCGGCTTTCCCGTTCCAATACCCACAAGCTCTGCGACACTCAGACACCCCCGATCCTTCTGTGACCCTGCGGGACCTGCGGCCACGCTGACCTCGCATGGGCTTCGCCCTGGTTTAGCCTCTGACGCGATGTCCCTCAGCGGAACAGACTTTTAAAAGTCCTGATTTTGTGCGCTGTTGCTCTGCCACTTGCCGGGAGCCGGCCCCTCCCCCCGGGGTCTATCTTCCCCTCGCTTTGGATTCACTTCTCCGCCGGTCCTACCTTTCAGAAAGTGGTTGTTTTTCTGTTTCCAGAATTGCTGTTCTTCTTCTCTTCCATCGGCAGATGGATTTTCAGGTGTTTGCAATCTTTAGATAAGCTATCTAGCTGATCTCAGGCTAGCTGATGTAGTCTCAGCCTGCTACTTCTCCGCCATCTTGACTCCTCCTCAGAGATTACTAATTATTACTGCTCTAATAGAAAACACACATCTAAGAGTTGTGATGACTTAGTAATTAACTAGATAGGAAAGAACCAAGGATGTTGTCCATGTTACTTTCATGATTCTGTGGGTAAATGGTGGGCCATTCTTAGAATTGAAAAGCACTCAAAGAACTGGTATAGATGGGAAAATGAATACTGAGTTTGCCTTGCCTGTGGCATATTCTAGTATAAATGTCCACCACAAGATTGAAACTAGAGCTCCATTTGACATTAGGTCACTAGTTATGCATGTGATAACTTTCTCAGGCATGGCCAAAACTTTTTCCAGTACAAATTTCATCTCTCTTTTTCACCCAGCGAAGGACATGTAGGAGACATCCTTGATTTACTTCTTTCTTTCAGTCCTCCCTTCCCCATACAGCACACATACACAGATTTTCCATCAACAGGTGCTGTCAGCAATATATATATATTCTTTCTTCTTCCAAGCACTGAAAATGGTAGATTCTTCCAGGGTTGTGTTTTGCTGGGTAGGTTCATCAAGGGAAAGGAGCAAAGATATTAAGATACAAGTAAGAAAATGGTTGTAATGATAGATTGTGTACTTAGTCTAAGGTAGTTCAGGAGGGAAAGAAGGAGATTGGTAGGCAGATAATAAGTCAAGAAAACAAGGTTGATAAGCTGAAAGAATGGGAAGTTTTAGGATGTTTTAATATAAGATTTCAGAGCAACAGCAGTACAAGATTAACAAATCCAGAATGGGGTCCTGAAAGTGGTTAAGTGAAATCAATTGAAGATAATGGTAATGAGGAGGTCAATAAACTGAAAAAAAGATGGGACCTTGTATTTGGCACTTCTATTGAATTACCCAAGATAATTTCACTACTTGGGATGGAAAGGATGATTGTCAGCATCTTTTAAAACTTCAGCAAATAAAAGGAATGACAGAGGATGTTGGTATAGGACTCCAGGTGGAGAGAGGAATAGATGGTATTGCCAGATTCAGCAAGAGCCTTAAAGGAGTCTCAAAGTTCACCTTTCCTAAAGTTCAAAGTTCACCTCTCCTAAAAATAAATAAATGAATAAATAAATAAATAATATATAGCTATAACTATAAATATAATTATATATAACTCCCTGTGATAGTTCAATTTTATACACACACACATATATATGTGTATATATATACACATATATATATATAATATATATAAATATTTGGCAACTCCAAATAAGAATAGAAAATATACTATAGGATGGATGGCAGAACTTTAAAAAGTCTATCAGATCATTTTCTCTGATAGAAATCTAATGCAGATCACATAGGCAAGAGCAATGATTTGAAATGATGAGGTGATATAAACCGATAGTGGTTGCACAGGGCAAGACCAAAAATGTCTATAATTTGACTATGAAGATGATTACACTAAAACCTTTATGACCCAGTTGATTGCCAGCCAATTATTTCTGTTGCTTTTTTCCCTAACATATATAGGCTTTTTAAAAATTAAAATGATTATTTTAATAAGTCTCAGAAATAAAACACTCTATAAAATGCTTAATACATGGAGTTAGAGTTGTATAAAATACACAAATGAAGAAAATAATAAATAGATTATAAAATTAAAAATCTCACAAAGTCTCACTTTCTTAGCATGGAAGTCATTAGGTCTAAAACAAAAAACAAAGTTTTGGATTTTCACATAAATGAAACTTCTCCTTGATTTGGAGATGGCATAAAGTTTGAAATTTTTGACCATTTGCAACAAGTGCCTGGAATTAAAGGGAGATGATCACAATCCCTCAGTCATTTATTGGGCTCCTAATTACCATATGCATTTGTGAAACTGTAGGAAATATTTCTCAAGCAGTAACATCTGCTGTCTTGGCAGATGGTGTTTTTGCTGGGATCATTGAAGATGATACCTTACTAGGCTGTTGAGAAAAATCTCTGGACTCATTTAATGTGATTTTTTTTAATAAGCCTGTATGTTAGACATTTTTAGTTAAATACCACTATATTCCCTAATATAGTATGTTCAACCCATTGACTTTTTGAAAATCATAAAGAGACATACAAAAATGTTTAATTTGAATTCAAACAGTATTTTTCTCTTCAAAGATCTTTTTATAATTGCATATCAGATACCACATATCATATATATTTTTGTTTATATAAATGAAATGAGTAAATTAATTTCCAGTGGCATTTCTGTATATTATATTCATGCTACAGTTTTATGCATTAGATTGTGAAGTGTTTTTTGCTGCTTGTGTTCACAAGTACTTTACTGTCTTTTGTCAATAATAAGACTTGCCTTTTTAGTTGGAAAGTGCCATTGCCCTAGAGTGCTATATTTTGAAGTCATCTGTCATGGATACATTGTAGAGAGAAGACTATTTATGTTTATGGCATTTTAAGTAACTGAGTTAAACCCTTTGGAATATAGAGAAATGGCTTGTTTACTGTCATCACTATTCACTTAATCTTGTGACCCTGACATGATAGCATTCCCATAAATCTCCCTGTGGGTAGTTCAATAAAACAGATGAACATCAAAATGTAATGATTGTTTCAGCTTTAGGAATTAACTATGTGATGGAATAAATATGGCCTGCATAGTACTATTACAGAAGGATTTTACCACTCCCTTTGTCTAACAAGCAATACTAGAAAATAATCATGTATTATAGTTTGTATTCCATTCTTAGATAATATTTGCTGTATCTAGTAGTCATATCATTAAAAGAAAAAAATAGATAAAAATCATGTATATTATGACATTATTAAGGCAGTTCAAATTTGTTGGTGTATTTAAGATTAAAAATTTAAAACTTGTTTTCTGCAAGGATATTTTAATATAGCTTTCTATTGTGTTTTCAATGTATTACATTGTTATTTTTTCTATATTCACTTTTTAAAAATATTTGCAATTATTTAATTTTTCAAATGTAAATTTTTTACTTCAGTAGTTTCTTACCCCACTCATTTTTGTAAGCAACTATTAAGGCATTGAGGGAAAAAAATTGAGGACATTGATACATTCAAGAAAAAAAACTAACATTTCATAGCACTTAGGTACATTAATGGAAGAAACTAAAAGAACTTAACACCCAGTTCTCACTCAACCATATTCCAGGGATCATGTCCACAAATTGGAAGAAAATAAATTTTGCTTCAACATCCTTTGAAAAAGCAAATGCTGTTAATACTCTTATTGCTTAGATAATAGATCTATAGGATGAAACAATCTTAAAGATGAAATGATCTTAAAGCAAGTTACATTTGTCTCCCAATTTCCATATGTAAAAAACTTTTTGTCAGTTTGGTATGGTAAAACCTCTAATCCTCTTTTCCAATAGGATTTTGTACTTTGGCTACTATTAATCCAACTTTTGCTACTTTTAACATCATGACTAGGATGCAGTTTGTCAGGAACTAACCTAAGGGGGGGGGTGTATAAGCATAAACCTGTCATTGTTGTTGTTTTTATTATCTTTTTCTTAATTCCTTTTTTTTTTTAACTCTTGTTTTTGGTCAAGAATAGAGAAAGAAAAATGACTCATTATTTCCATGATCTAAAGGTTTTACCACAGCAGCTGAGCAGCTCACTTTTATTCAACGCAACATTAACTTTTCCATTAAGGGCCCTGTTGTAAAGTACAGAGCCCTTAAGCATTATGAAGTTGCTGTCTGGTGTTCGTTCGTTGAGATGGCTGCTATATTTGAATGCTGGAATCATTTCAGAGTGAAAGTCTTCATTACTTTTTAAGAATGTTTCTTTCATCTTAAATTTGGTTAAATTTAATTTCACTGCTGTGGATGAAATGTCTGTAAATAATTTTATAAGACTAAATTTTTTTCCTTATTTACAATTTCTGTCACATAAACTACAATATAATTATGATGTTACTATTATTCATAAAGCCCAGATTAGTATGTGTCAGATCCTACTTGAGGAAAAAAACAGATACTTTGGTGTCACACATGGCCTAAGTTTAGTTCATTTTTCTTCTTTTCTTCCTTTTCATTCATTCTAGCAATTATCCCGGTTGTCTATAGAGTTGTGCAAGACCTGAGGACTAGGTCTCCAGGAGGCTGGAGTCTTCAGGTGACACTGAGGGTGGAAGAAATAGGTTGTCCTCCCCATGGATGGGTTAAGCTGTTGAAGAAGAGGGGGATTTAGAGTCGCAGAGCAATTAGGAAAAGGGGGTGTGAAGTTGTGGGCACATGCTTTAATAAAGGGAGACCACAGAAGAGTTGTTACAATCCTGGTTAGGGTGGACAGTGCAGTACCCCACTGAGAAGTTGGGAGGCTCATACACAGAGCAGTATGTACAATGTCTCTTCCTGGCAGATTTTCAGACCTTGTTCATCTTAGTAAGAGGATAAATTCTATGGTGAGGAAAAGGCCATGGGAATCCAGTACCCTTTGTTTTCAGGTTTAAAGAGCTAAGAAATAGCGAAAACACGGGTAAGAACCAAGTTTATGTTTCGAGAGATTTTGTTTGTTGACAGGTTGTTTTCTGTGTTTGGGGATTTTATTTTATTTCACGTTATCTTATTTTGTATTTTTACCACACAGAGATTAAGAGACAGACAGACATCCCTACCAACTGTGGGAGTGAGTTACCCTGGTAGCAGGCTTATTGATGTTGATCGAAAGCCCTATCAGGCTAATGGGTAGGAAGGACCAGCAGCAAAGATGGTGAAACACTAGGTAGAGGAAAAAGCTGATTTAAACACTGACCAGTGATTGTGGACAGAAACACAAGGCAGAATCCATTCCCCTGCCAAGTAGGACTAAACTGTTGAGTCTGGCAGTAAGAAAGAACTATACTTTGGGGATTAGGGTTTGATAGGATGTCCCCTTCCCGTATAGCAATAATCTCTATTCTCTATGGTTTGTTTGGGTGGTTAATTTCCCCCAAATGCAAATGTGTCCAAACTTGTACATTTGAAACACATCAAAAAGCGACAAGGTGCTGCCTCTCATTCCATAACCTTGTTAAAATTTACCTCTTTTAATAAATAAGCCTCAGGGCGCCTGGGTGCCTCAGTGGGTTAAGCCTCTGCCTTCGGCTCAGGTCATGATCCCAGGGTCCTGGGATCAAGCCCCACATCAGGCTCTCTGCTCAGTGGGAAGCCTGCCTCCCCCTCTCTCTCTGCCTCCCCCTCTCTCTCTGCCTGCCTCTCTGTCTACTCGTGATTTCTGTATGTCAAATAAATAAATAAAATCTTAAAAAAAAAAAAAAAGGAAAACTCTCTCTTTAAATAAATAAATAAATAAATAAATAAATAAGCCTCTAGCTCAGATCCCAATTGTCTTTACTAATCCATCCAGATATTTAGCCTTTGGACTTCAGTTCTTTTCTCGGCCAGGGCTTTACCATATCATATTGCCTTGGAAGCTACCTGACACATGCCTTTACAGTAACTTCATGATAAATTATGATACTTCCAGCCCTGACTTTATGACCTCTGTCATGCCTATATGTCATTTATGCTATCAAAATACATAAGTAACCACAAACATACATACAAGTACACAGACTCACTCCCTGCCAAAAACAAGAATACACATTTGGGTCTTTTCATTGAAATTCCTTATTCTTATTCTGATCTTCACAAGCTCTTTACTAATCACTCTAAGAGAGCGGCTTAGAGGACAGAGTGTCATCCTATCATTTATCTTTCTAAAAACCATCATAGTTACTCTGATTTCAGTGTAGCTTTAGGATTAGAACAAAATTAAAAGAACAAAATAATAATTCTGATAATGATCTATCAAAATTGAATTGATATGTCATTGAATCTTACTGTCTTGGGGAAAAATAAGTTTAGATCTACAAAATGATGAGTAAGCTTCTGTGTATATATATGTGTGTGTATGTGTGTGAATCTAGGAGTAGGCCTACATAAACTAAGTTAAATCTATTTTTCTTTCATTTTGTTTTGTGTTTCAGAGTCTCTCTTTCCAGAAGTTTCTCTGGCCCTGTTGGCTGGCATGGCCTCTGAAAAATAAAACCCTAAATAAAGTGTTTCTCCCCCATAAGCATAAATCTGTTTTTCTAGTGGAAGCTAAAAGAGACAGGTTTCTAACTCACAGGAATGAATGTTTGTGGTCAAACTCTAGAAAATACAACTGGTCATTGTAAACATATTTTAGAGGTTTCCTGGTATATTTAAATATATCATGACTTTGGCTGGCCATTTAACATCGTTTGCTTATTAAGTTGGTTTTGTAGTTTTTCTTCATGTGCTGGTAAAGAATGCAAGTAAAATCAGGGTTTGGGGCATCTTTAATAGATTTTATTTTATAAGTAACTCAGATTGATAGATATGGATTTCAAATAAGCAGCAAAATAGACTACAGATTATCACAGAGTGAAAAAAGGCAAACATAGACAGTTTGTGCATATATCACGAAACAGACCAGTGAATTTTCAAAAACTGAAAACATGTAGTTATCCTAGATAAAGAAACAGAACATTACCAAACCTTAGAAGTCTCATTTGTACTTCTACCCAGCCAACTACCAATAACCAGTATCCTATATTCTAAGACAATATATTTCTTTTACCTACTTCTGTATTTATGTGAATGAATCATAGAGTATGAACTCTTTTGTCTGGTACCTTCTACTCAGTATAACATTTGTGAGATTCATCCCTGTTGCGTAGATAGTATTTCATTTTGTGAATATACTTGAACTTATTATACAGATTTTGACTAGTATGAGTCATATTGTTGTGAACATTTTAGTATGTGTTTGTTTTCATTTTTGTTACTTCTTTGATGAAAAATCAACATATTTCTATTACGCATGTATCTAGGATTGGTTGTTAAGTCATAGTATAGCTTGTGTTTAGCTTTACAGTGTAAGTTTTCCAAAGTGTTCACTTAGTCATTCTATATCCTCTATATCCTCTCTAACACTTGGCATTTTTGGTCTTTTTCATTTTAACCGTTCAGGCCAAAGTTGAATATATTACATTATAGTCTTAATCTGAATTTTCCCAATAACTAATCAATTTGAGCACCTTTTATAATGACCACTTAAAGGTTTCCCCATCCACTTTTGTCAAACGTCAGTATAAGTCTTCTGTCTGTTGTTCTCTTGGCTATCTTTTTATTCTTATTGATTTTTAAGACTTCATTAAGTTTTCTGGATCTATGGCCTTTTTGTTGGATGTATATATTGCAGAAATCTCCCACTCTGTGGGTTGCCTTTTGCTTTCCTATATCTTGTCCAGATTGTCCATTTTTTCTCTTATGGTTAGTGATTTCTTTTTCTTGTTTAAGATATCTTTGCCTGCTCCAGCATCACAGAGATATTCTCCTAGGTTTTCTTCTAAAAGCTTTATTGCTTTGCCTTTTCACATTTAGAGTTGAAACCCATCTGGAATCATGTATGGCAAGTGGTGGAAGTCAAGATTAATGTTTTACCATATGGATATTCATTTGACACAGCCCTATTTATTGAAAAGATCATTCTTTCCCTCCACTGTACTAAAATGTCAATTTCTGGGCCTGTCTCTGGACTTTCTGGACTTTCTCTTCAATACTATTGATCACTTTGTCTATTCCTGCACCAGTCCCACACTGCCTTACTTACTGCTGCTCTGTAAATAGGTCTTGGCACCTGCTTGAGCAAGTCCTTCAGCTTTGTGGTTCTCACAACTTCACTTGACCATTCCTGGTCTTTTCATTTCCACTGTAGTTTTTTGTTGTGTGTGTGTGTGTTTTTTTTTTTTTTTAATTTGCTTTGCCACTTTCTGCAAGAAAAAAAAATGTGTTGGAATTTTGATTAGGAGTGCATTGACTCTTTGGAAGAAGCTGAAGAGAATTGACATCTTTAAAATACTGAAATATAAATGTTATCATTTAGATGACCTTACAACTCTATTCATGTAGGTCTTCTTTAATTTCTCTCAGTAGTAATTTGGGGTTTTAATGTGGAGGTATAAATCTTTCCTAGGATTTATTCTTGGGTATTTTTTTTGTGAAACTGCTGCAAATGTTTTAAAAATTTAACTGTGAGCTTGAGACTGACACATGAAATATAGTTGTTTCCTTGCATAGACTTTTACCCACTTCCAAATTCAGTTCTTAATTATAATAATTTGTATATTTATTAGACTTCTTGTGGACACATCATATCATCTGCAAATACTGAATTTTACTTCCTTTTTAATCTGCATACTTTTTTCTTGGTTGTTTTTCTTACTTTATTCTAATGGCTAGAACCCCCAGTATAATATTGAAGTATGGCACCACTTGTCTTGTTCCTAATGGCAATGAGAAAGTTTCACGTATTTTGTAGTGATTGTGGTATTTGCCAGAGGATTGTTTGTTGCTTGGTAAGTATTCTTTATTAGGTAAAAGAAAGTTCGCTTCCCCTTTCCGTTTTGGTTTGTTTAAAGTTTTTATCCTAAATAAATTTGTAACTTTGTTGTATGTTTTTTCTTCATCGCAGTATTCATATGATTTTTCTCCTCTTCTATGGAAGTAGTGAGTCGGTTGATTGGTGTTATAATATTAAGCTATCAATGGGTGATTATTAAAATAGAAAACAACTTTTTAGATTGAAAACTTCTCAAAAGTTCAAGTGCCTAACCTCTAGCGATGTGTTTAGCACATAGATTGCTGTGTTTGTTAGCTAACTGGTAATTCAAATAATATGTCATTTGGGACAATATGCCTTCTTCCATCCAAGTTAATATATATTAGACAACAATTCTGTGAAGTGACACATAGCAAGCCATTGTGCTGTGCACTGCATAAAATACAAAGATGTGTAAAAATTAGTCTCAGCCTCAAGTATGCTACCTCAAGTAGTTTAGTTTATAAGATCATCTCAAACAGTATTTAGTTATATTTAAGTGACCTATTAACTAGACTGTATGCTTTATAAAGACATAGATGAATACTCAGATTTTTCAGTTCCAAGGAATAGCACAGTGTTGAAACAGCCAGGCTTATCTCATTACATTAAATTATTCAGAATAAAGTATGAGAATGGTAGTAGTTACAGATAAGACTGCAAAACAGAGTTCAAATTCAATCAAGGAAGATCTTGAATGCCCAGCTAAAGATTAGACCCGGTTGTGTAGGCAACTCAATTTTATAGATAAGGAAATAAGTCTTGAGAGGTCATGACCTGCTTTTGGTGATACTAAATCAGAACTGGGAGTGCATTTAAAAAAAAGAGCACAATCTTCTTGATTCTTAATGAAATTTTCTACCCCCTCCAAACAAGTTCATTTAACTAATTTTTATAATGGTATTACTTTATATTCATAAAAATAGTTTGTTTCTTGTCATTTTAAAATTTTTTTGTATTCTTCTATGTCTAATTATATTTAATACCCAGTTATAAAAGTAAATGGAACCCTTGAAACAAATAATACATTATATGTTAATGTAAAGCCTGGCAGGGATAAAAAAAAATTAAAAAAATAAAAACAATTCTGTAATGATGAAAATACATTTTAATGTAATAAGTCACCAATAAATAAATAATAAAATAATAATTAACATTCACACAAACACAGACAAAAGTAAATGGATGAGGAGCAGGGGGGGAAAAAAAACAATTATTCTTTAGCCATGACAGATATAATAGGCATTCATGTCATATGATACTGAATGTTAAAATGAGGTCACAGGGCACTAGAGAAAAGGAAACAAGCAATATAGTACCTCAGGGTGATGAATGTGAGGGGAAACATCTTATATAGGGTACTAGCCAGGATATTTATCATGTAGGGCTGAAACTCTGATGACATGATAACAAGGTTTTTCTATGGTAGTCATGATACCAGAATCCCATAGAATCTCTTGATGATGGCTTCTTTATCCCATTAGCTCAGTGCTTTCTTAAATAAGAAGCAAATGGCTATGAGAGTCATTGGGAATGATGAAAGTGTCATTACTTATTACTTTTTGGTACTGTCCTTGTTGTCTTAATATTCAGAACAGATCGTTTAGTTCTATTCTATTTTATTTAGCATATATTTAAGTACCACAAAGTTACTTAGCTTTTACTTTTTAGTCAAAAGTACAGCAAACAACATGGGGGCTTAACTGGGTAGGAGAAGAATCAATGAAACAAGATGGGATTGGGAGGGAGACAAACCATAAGTGACTCTTAATCTCACAAAACAAACTGAGGGTTGCTGGGGGGAGGGGGTGGGAGAAGGGGGGTGGGGTTATGGACATTGGGGAGGGTATGTGCTTTGGTGAGTGCTGTGAAGTGTGTAAACCTGGTGATTCACAGACCTGTACCCCTGGGGATAAAAATATATTTTTATAAAAAATAAAAAATTTTTAAAAAATGTACAGCAAACATGAAAGGAGAAAGTACTAAATGGATTTGGAGTAAATAATTAGTTGTTATTTTTATGTAGTATAATGCCTTATGGGTATTAAGTTGTATATTTCAGAAAACATTAATGCATCTGAAAATGGTCAATTAGATAATTATAAAATGAATGAATTAATGAAGAAAATAACTGAATTGTTACTAGTATTCCTGCACAAACCTGGGAGGAAGGAAGGCATGATTCCTTTATTATTCACTCTTCTTTTATCTTAACTTTACAATAGGTTTACATTTCCAAAAAGTGTTATAGTTATTTATAATAATACCCACATTAATAATAACAAAAATATCTACATTTTGTAACAGCAACTAAAAACTTGTAAGCTAAGTTGAACTAAAAATGAAAATGGCTTAACTTTAACAACAAAGAAAACCTCAGTCAGGTTTACAAACACCCCTAGTTTAGACTACTGTGGGCATTCTCGTGGCTCAGAGGCCACAGTTGGTACACAGGATATATTTTACACAGCTCTTTTGCTTGAAAAGACATGGAAAGGAATAAGAAAGCTATCAAAGTTGAGAAAGCAAGGCCGTCTAGGTGGCTTGGTTGGTTAAGCCTCCAACTCTTCATCTCAGCTCAGGTCTTGATCGCAGGGTCTTAGGTTCAAACCCTGCATTGAGCTCCACACTAAGCATGGAGCCTACTTTAAAAAAAAAAAAAAAAAAAAAGTTGGGAAAGCAGAAAATTAAATTATTCTTAAAAATTGACCTTGATGACAAGAATAATGTTGGTAAAATTTCTGTTGGTATTTTAAAAGAGGAAAAGGGAAAAGAATATCAGGAAAAGAGTCAAAACAGTATGTGTATATGTTCAAACATTTTTCTATGTTGGAGGTGAATGGGTATTTTCCTCTATGTTTGGAAGAGTGCTGAAGCAGCCAAGCAGATAAGTATTGGGCTGTGATGTGATGGGCTGGACTTATGAGAGTCCCATCTGGAAAGATAAATCTAACACAAGGCCCAGGTGGTTTTTAGAACTAAGATAAAGATTGAAAAGAAAAGAGATTCTAGGGGCACCTGGGTGGCTCAGTGGGTTAAGCCGCTGCCTTCGGCTCAGGTCATGATCTCAGGGTCCTGGGAGCCTGCTTCCCTCTCTCTCTCACCCTGCCTGTCTCTCTGCCTACTTGTGATCTCTCTCTGTCAAATAAATAAATAAAAATCTTAAAAAAAAAAAAAAAAGAAAAGAGATTCTAATATCCAGACCCCCAAAATACACGGATTTGGGACATAACTAAGACACCAAAGATAAGGTCAGCGAATAAAAAGAAAAACTGTGAACATTATGAGTATCAATTTTTTTTTAATTGTATTTATTTAGGGGTGCCTGAGTGGCTCAGTGGGTTGAAGCCTCTGCCTTCGGCTCAGGTCATGATCTCAGGGTCCTGGGATGGAGCCCCGCAACAGGCTCTCTGCTTGGTAGGGAGCCTGCTTCCCTCTCTCTCTCTGCCTGCCTCTCTGCCTACTTGTGATCTCTGTCTGTCAAATAAATAAATAAAATCTTTAAAAAAAATTATTTATTTATTATATGAGCCACCAGGTGCCCCATGAGTATCAATTTTAAATATTAATGTTAGTACCTTGTTACTGAATCATTTTCATGTTCTAGAGAGCCTTTACTTATCCTAAACGTTTATAACTAAATAGATTCTTTCTATCTTTAGTAAAAATCGCTAAGTACAAATTACATCTCTTAGGCATTAACCCTTGACGTCTCCAAAAGTGCCTGATATATAATTAAAAGAGACATAATTTCATCACACAGTAGGTTATATTCTAGTTTTTATCAAGGCTCCCTACTTATGCTTCTTTACAAATCAGAGTATGTTAGCACCTACACTACAATTTTAAAATGGTTTTTTAAGAAATTACTGATACACTTTCAATCATGCCCTTATGCAAATGGACTACCTTTTTTAGAGAGATAAGACTATAATATTGTGCCATTCCCAAAGTTAATTATGAGCTCACTTGGGGATCACCAAACAATTCAGTCTGAAGATTTTATCTACTTTTTCATGTAACTTTTTCTTTCAAAAATACACTCCAGCCACTGTTGCCTCAGATACTTTATGTTTGAAACTCTGCATTGATGGCATACATTTTCTTCTAGCATTATTTTTGTTCTTCAGGTAAACCTTTTTGACTCTTTATTATGTTAAAAATTTTAGGGAGTTTTGGGGCACCTGGGTGGCTCAATGTGTTAAAGCCTCTGCCTTCGGCTCAGGTCACGATCCCAGGGTCCTGGGATGGAGCCCCACATGGGGCTTTCTGCTTGGTAAGGAGCCTGCTTCCCCCTCTCTCTCTGCATGCTTCTCTGCCTACTTGTGATTTCTGTCTGTCAAATAAATAAATCTTAAAAAAAAAATTTTAGGGAGTTCTAATTTTGGTAAATTTGATAAATTAAGGTTGGCATGAGTATATACATGTATTGTCTACAGAGTACTTCTTTTTGATTATTTACATTGTAAATTTTAAATATTTTTTGTTTTAACTTTACAGTTTTTCATAGTAACTGATTTTTTTTTTGTTTTGCTTTTCTATTGTTTTGATCATTTTACTTCTGCCAGTTAAAGAATACAAATCATATGTTCTAGGTTTGTAAATTTAAGAAATTAATATTTTCTTTTACTTAACATGTTAGTTGGAAATGTTTTATCTGTAATATGTGCCTAGTACAATAAAATCTCTTTTGATGTTATCTGCTTCATACTGAATGGACAGGGACTGAATCCATTTATCTGGCTTTGTATAACCTTTACCATAATGCCGTGCACACATGGAAAGGGAATCTTAATAAATAATGGCTAACGTGTATGATTTACTTCATTTCCTCATCCCTTCCATTTTCTCATAATGTTTTATATAATTTTCTTTAGAGATCCATAGCAAATGAGATAGTATTTCATGTATAATTATTTTAATGTGACAGATTTTTAACATAAGTATATATTTAACAAATATATAATAGAAAACATAATGTTTCTAAATGTAAAACAAATATACTTATTTAACATATATGATATAACTTGAATGCTTTCATTTTGGAAAAATTTTTAAAGGCAGGATTATTCCATAGTAGTATTTCCTTCTGTTCATTTCTTGTAGATTCTTAATACCACTTATAATAAAATGCTAATTGTGCCACAACAAATACTTAAACTTTGTTTGCAAAGCATATTGATTTTTACTTTTTCTACTTTGAATCTTCCAGAACATGACAGATAATTTTGAGCAAAATTCCTATATTTTTAAGTTAGCAGGATTTTCATCTCTGTAGTTGTGAATTCAGAAATATTTAAGTCCTCTGTGCCCCAAAAATATTTCTACTGTGCAGTCTAAAATTCTTTCAAAATGTCTGTCATTCTGTGTTGTCAGTTTTAGCTGTTGATTAGCAAATGAAGTATTTTGTGTATTAAGTAGTAATTCACTCTATAATTTTTATCACTGCTTATGTAAATATTTAGAGTAACTTAGAGTAACTCTAGGATAATCTGAAACTAGAATTAATAACTGGGAAACCCAGGAGATAATGTTGGACTAGTTAAAATTGAGAACAAAGTGAAAAGTAATAGTTATATTAAAAAGTTATATAAAAAAAGTTGAACTCAGTTCCTCAATTAACTATATTAAACCATTCTTGGTAAAATGATTAACCAACAAGGCAAGTAAACCTGAATTTCATCTGCTCATTTTATTTTCTGAACATTTGTTTAAAAATAGATTGAGCTTTTTTTATGATTGTTGATAAATGTGGCTGTACTCAGCTTATAGCAGAAGATCAATGTTTTAAAAATTGAAACAGTATAGGTTTGTATTGATTAATGTGGCTAAATCAAAACGAGAGGTTTTGTAACGGCTTTCTTAGACAGGCTACTCCCCAGTAATGGCAACCTATCAATTTTAGCTTTCTACTGATAAATCAGCTTGAAAATTGGATGTCAAAATTTTTTTCACCAAAGGAGTGATTTTTCCATGCCCTTTAACCTTTTCTGGTATATTAGATTGGTTTATAAGACTAAGCTCTATCTCACAAAAAGCAGTTGTCAAATTGACATTGGATAGATTTTCAAATGATTGTGACACCTATTTTTTATCCATGTTTACAAAATAAGCATATGTACAATTATCTACGATCACCTCCACAACTGCAGGTCTCTCATTTTTTCCTGAGAAAACTTCAATCGCACATGACAAAATTGTGCATTTTTCTGTTAAGGGATCTTAGCAGTTCAAAGGTCAGAGCCTCAACTGGAAGATTAGGAAGCAGGCTTCCAGAAGTACTTACTTTTCACTGAGTTAGAGACATTGATGGTTTTCATTTTGTGAAATGATTTTTTTCTTTTCATTTTTTTCTTTTTATTTCCTTCTAACATACTAATGGGCTAATTAAAGGCAGTTCTCCTATGTTGTTATATGGTCAATAGAAACTTGGTATGTTTTAGTGACAAAAAACAAACACAAAACCTGACAACATTTTATTTCTAAGGAACCAATATTGAGGACTTGAAATAATACTGGTAAAGATTTGATTAACAGCACAGGATAACAGGCTTAATTTGGATTTAATGGGGTAGACTTCAGTGACAGCTGACAGTACCATACCTTCATGCCTATATAGCTGACTTTAAGTTAGCCTGAGAAGGTATTGATTGTGAAGTTTCTGTTGTATAATTACTTTTTGCTAAGGGGGAAAAAAAACCCATGGTGTATTGATCTAGATGGGAGCATTTGAGTAGCAGTTTCCCTTGGCTAACAGTGAGTGTCATCTTTCAGCCATGATAAATTGTAACGTTCTGGCTCAGCATAATTGCTTTGTGGTGAAATGAACCTCCTCTACCCTTCTCCTTTTCCCATCAAGGAGATACAGTAATCATCTTTATCTCAAAGCCATGATTTACTGAACTAATCATCCTCTTAATAGAGGAAAATCTTTCCCCCAGAGCACATCCAGTTTTTGCTAACTAAAACAAATGCATTATGAAACAATGGAAATTTTTTTTGAAAAATTCAGATTCCACAATTATACATCTTTTTAAATCAATTATCAATGATTCCTCACCTATGCTTTTACCCATCTCTCCATTCCCAGACCAGTAGTTAGACTTTCATCTTCCATTGAATCTAAATTAAAAAGGAAAACAGAAATAGTCAAATTTTTATGTGCTTATCTTGGCAATAGAATCAATAAGTCCAGTTTTCTGAAATTTACTACATTTGACAAACATAAAAATTTAGTTTATTTAGTTTAAAACTGTTTTGGAAAGTCTTTCTCTTGGCATAACACTTTTGTTTTTTTATAGTTTTAAGCAGTAAACATTTCTTGGATTTCTTTTCTTGTGCCATTTATCTCCATTCAAAAGTAAATAAGATGCCTTGAATGTGAAAACCACCATGCATTTCCTACCAGTTCTGGAAAACTCAAATAATTTGTATTATTTGTTAGCTTTTCAACAAAGATGTTTAATGTGCTATCAATTTTTCATTAAGCCTATGTTATATTTTGCTGAAAATAGATCTGTAAATACTTGCCAGTACTTTAATATTGCCCCTGGGTAATGACTTTTAGTTAAGTAATGTTATTTAAAGAATATCTGGCAGTCATTTTAGATCATTTTAAGACTGCTGTGAAGGGTTTGGATAAAGGTCATTTTCAATGATTGCGCTTAGTTAAATAAATGTGAAAGGTTTCACAAAGGGAATCTTGCTTTTCAGTGTGCTGTCATAAATTTCCTCTTAGCACATCTGGGAATACCAAGTAAAATGTAGTTGTTTCTGCCTTGAAGGCAGTATATTTTATATTTTCCTTCTCTTTGTTTATTTTCTCCCTATAATTCTGTTTATTCCCATAACTGAGCACAAAGCTTTCATTTTGTCATAAATTAGATTCACCACTCTTGACAGTTTGTGGAAACCCTTATATGTATTTCTCCAAATGTTTACAAAGAGTAGTTTTTTACCAAGGCTTATTAAAAAGCATTACCTTTTCTTTTCTTTTCTTTTTTTTTTTTTCAACAATCCCCCTCTAATGTAACCCTGGTTCACAGTTTGCTCCCACTCTGGCCACAGCTGGGCTCTCGCTGTTCACAGCTGAAAAGTGAAATCAATGCTGGGTCTAACAAAATGCAGATGAAAGCCATTCTGATCGTATATAGTCATTTCCCGTAACTTTATCAGCCTTCAGTTACTTATGTGATCTCTGGAAATCATTGTTCAAGTAAATACAGTCCTAACTTCTGTGTTGAGATGTGCTGTCCTCTAGGAAAATAATACTTCCTTAATGCCATAAACACTGTGAATAGCTCATCATTATAGGTTTCTAAAATAACTATTACTTTTGTTCTCCTGAAAGAAATATTACAAATCTAATCAAATCATTTATCATTTGAATTCTGGACATTTAAACTCTGAGCAGAGATGTCTCTTTATTCTTAATGTTAACACAATTTAAAATTCTGAAACAAAAAATACTAAAATAGCCCAACCCCAACCATCATTGATCTAGTATTTTCTTGCATATTTATTTGAACACGATTGGGTGGAAAGCTGTATTTGTAGCTGAATGCTTCAGAGGTCACGGAACTACAATGAGTTTGATGGAAAACAGCCTTTCTCCTTCCTATTTTAAATGGTTCCTACTTTGATTACAAGCATTTATTATAATTATCAAGAGATTAGGCTGTTGTTATAGAATCCTTGTAATGGAACCATTTAGAAAGAATATAATGGCAGTTTATTGGATTCTGCCAAAGAAAAGAGCACAGATAAAGTGGTCCTTTTTTGCAAATGGTTCAACTGCTAGCTAAGTATACTAATTTTATTATTCTATCTTAGTTCATTTGCTTTGGTAGTTTATGTGACTAAGGGCACATTTTTTTCTAATAAAGAACCTGTCCTTTAGTCTCTTCTATGGTTTATTTCTTTTGTAGGGTTTCTATATATATTTGTGTGTGTTTTCTGAAATAAGGAAGGTCCACAAACACATAGCACTCAATACCCTCTAATATGTAATCTTTGTTTTGGAATTTTCATTTGTACACTTATTTTTCCTAAGATGGCTTTTTAGTATTAACCTATATATTTTTTTAATTTATTGGTGTATAAGAGGAGTCCATTCATTTATCACCTCTAATTCTTCTTCTTCAAGCTTAAGTAAAATGGGCCCAATGAAATAAATATGGGAAGACAGTTTGCAGACTTCAGACATATTCAGTGCTAATATCTTTTCTATCAAAATCTTTGTATTTGACACTCAGGTTAAATATATACTGGATCTTTCCTCATTCTTCAAAAACAAGGATTTGGAGCATAACAGCACTTTTTCCTTTGAGACTTTATCCATTTGGAGGCAGACACAAGAAAATTCAAGATACAGTACTTTGAAAAATACTAAATTCAATTAAGTAGATTTTTGAATTTTTTTTCCCCCAGACTGGTGACTGGTGAATCTACAATGTTTGCTCAACTACTAAAGTAAACCAACTGTTAGGGAATCCATGCCTATAGAGAAAAGGAACTATGGCATTAAATATTATCTGTCCTGTCAGAGGTGCCAGGGTGGGTAGCAGACTGAAGTTCAGGAAAAATGGTTCTTGTGAAGTAGGTGACTTGATGGGGGATGATAATGCTATTTTTAGAGATTATAAACTTCCTGAAATCAAAGATCACCTAGTTAGGTACTTTGTGCTATTAGGTATCTTGAGCTATTAGGTATCTCAGAAAAAAAAAAATTTTTTTATCTAAGTCATGATTTTAAAAGTAGCAAAAGAAATACCACTTTTTTTTTATAGATTTTATTTTTCTTCTTTTAAATTATACTCATTAAAAATAAATCTGTGATTTAAAAAGTGGTGCTTCTTTTGCTACTTTGATTTAAAAAAGAAAACAATTTTCTAAAAAATATTCTTGAACACCTATTATGCTCAAGATACCTGTCAGCACAAAGTACTTATTTACTAGGTAATCTTTGTTTTCAGAAAGTTTTTGTTTTTGTTTTGTTTTTTATTATGTTCTGTTAGTCACTATACAGCACATCATTTGTTTTTGATGTAGCGTTCCATGGTTCATTATTTGCATATAACATCCAGTGCTCCAGGCAATATGTGCCCTCTTTAATACCCATCGCCAGGTTAACCCATCCCCCTCCTTCCCTCCCCTCTGAAAGCCTCAGTTTCTTTCCCGAAGTCCATAGTCTCTCATGGTTCGTCTCCCCTTCATTTTTCCCTTCCTTCTTTTAATGCTGCTATTCTTTATGTTCCACATATAAGTGAAACCATATGATAATTGTCTTTTCTGCTTGACTTACTTCACTAAGCATAATCCCCTCAGTTCCATCCTTGTCAATGCAAATGGTGGGTATTCATCCTTTCTGATGGCTAAGTAGTATTCCATTATATATATAGACCACATCTTCTTTATCCATTCATCTGTTGAAGGGCATCTCAGCTCCTTCCACCGTTTGGCTATTGTGGACATTGCTGCTATGAACATTGGGGTGCACATGCCCGTTCTTTTCACTACATCTGAATCTTTGGGGTAAACACCTAGTAGTGCAAATGCTGGATTGTAAGGTAGCTCTATTCTTAACGTCTTGAGGAACCTCCATACTGTTTTCCAGAGTGGCCATACCAGCTTGCATTCCCACCAAACAGTGTCAGAGTGTTCCCCTTTTTTCACATCCTCGCCAACACTTATTTCCTGTTTTGTTAATTTTTGCCATTCTAATTGATGTAAGGTGATATCTCATTGTGGTTTTGATTTATATTTCCCTGATGACTAAGTGATGTTGAGCATTTTCTCATGTGTGTGTTAGCCATTGGCTTGTCTTCTTTGGAGAATTGTCTGTTTATGTCTTCAGCCTGTTTTTTGTCTGACTTATTAGTTTTTTGAGTGTTGAGTTTGAGAAGTTAGAAATGGACCCTCAACTGTATGGTCTACTAATCTTTGACAAATCAGAAAAAAATAACCAGTGGAAAAAAGACAGTCTCTTCTATAAGTGGTGCTGGGAAAATTGAACAGCTACATAAAGAAGAGTGAAACTGGACCATTCCCTTACCCCATACACAAAGATAAACTCAAATGGATGAAAGACTTCAAAGTGAGACAGGAATCCATCAAAATCCTAGAGGAGAACACTGGCCACAGTAACTTCTTTCAAGATACATCTCCAAAAGCAAGTGAAACAAAAGCAAAAATGAACTTTCATCAAAACAAAAAACTTCTGCACAGCAAAGGAAACAGTCAACAAAACTAAGAGACAGCCCACGGAATGGGAGAGGATATTTGCAAATGACATTACAGATAAAGGCTGATATTCAAGAGCGATTTTCAGGAAGTTTATAATCTCTAAAATAGCATTACCATCCCACACCCCAGTCACCTGCTTCACAAGAACCATTTTTCCTGAATTTCAGGCTGTTACCTATACTGGCACCTCTGACAGGACAGATAATATTTAATACCTCAGTTCCAAGCAAAACAGATGAACATAGGATAGAAAAATAAAATAAGATAAAAACAGAAAGGAAAGTAAACCATAAGAAACTCTTAAACATAAGGAACAAACAGGACTGCTAGAGGGGAGGTGAGAGAGGAGTTGGGGTAAATAGGTAATGGGCATTAGGAGGACACTTGTCATAAACACTGGGTTTATGCGCAACTGATGAATCACTAAATTCTACCCCGGAAATTAATAATATATTATATGTTATCTAACTTGAATTTAAATAAAATATTTTTTAAAGGGCAAAAAATAAATAAATCATAGATTTTATATATACTTGAAGAGTGTCGAATTGTATTATCTCCACTTCTACCTATCCCATGTCATCAGTGTTCACATTATTGTTTTGTTGATATTGTTGATATATAGTAAGAGCAATGGTTTTATTCCTGCAACTTACCTGAAGTCTTAAATCACTTTTCATATGCCAAAAGGAAGCTTTACATGTAATTTAAATGTTTCTCGATAAAACAGCTCAGTGTAAGGGTGTGCCGAGCCTTCTCATTAATGAATTTCATGTACATTATACACACCGGAGAATTTGAAATTGCAGTTATATGCCAGTTAACATAGATATGGAGTGATAATACAACAGAAAAACATAATTTAGAAAGACTTGGTGAATAATGAGGATAGTTAAAAGTGTACAAAATCAGGGACTCAGTTGGTTAAGCCCCCAGCTCTTGATTTCGGCTCAGGTCATGATCGCAGGGTTGTGGAATCAAGCAATGCCTCTCCCCTAAAAAAAAATTTACAAAATCTTTATGCCTTATACAGATTTATCCTGATTTGTTATTTAATTCCATATTAATTTAATACTAAACTTTGCTTAAAAGAACATAATATGTATGTATATGTGTGTATATATGCCAGTGGTTTTCATAGATGTCTATTTAGAATTGTAGGTCCCATGGGTGTGTGTGTAGATAAATAAGAATTATGGAAATGTGGAATGTGTAGGGATTTCAAAAGGAAAATTTCTGTTCTCATCATAATGCTTTTAAGAACTACACCTAAAACATTAAAAAAAGTGAAATCAGTGGGGCACCTGGGTGGTTCAGTCGGTTAAGGGTATGCCTTTGGCTCTGGTCATGATCCCAGGGTCCTAGCAACAAGCCCCGCATGGGTTCTTTGCTCTCCCAGGGAGTCTCTTCTTCCTCTCCTTCTGCCTGCTCCTTCTCCTGTGTGTTTGCTTTCTCTCTCTCAGTCAAATAAATACAATTTCAAAAAAAAGTGAAATCAAGAAATTTACACATATGAGTTGAAGACTATCTCTGTCATGGCTCATCAGACTAGGTTATCAGGAAAGTATTTCTTAATTCTAACTGAATTACATCTTCAAATATTATATATGTTAGTTTCATAAATTAATTATTATATGCAACTGAATTTAGTTTTTCTTTAGATCTCAGGTGTATGCATAATGTATATAATGCTGCTTTCATATTAATTTGACTGTAGACATTGCTGGTATTAGAATCTGTATGTAAGAGAGATGTAAGAACAATAGCAAGTAGGAGACATCACAAACCCACTGTTTCTTTGGGATGTTATATAACAAATCAATGAAAATGAACTTTTCCACAAATGCATTACTCATATTTTATATGCAGTATGTTTTATTAATTTTATTTAGAGGAACCCAAGAAGGCTAATAAGATTATGATTTCATCATTTATGAAAATGAAAGCAAAATAACTTTAAGTTTAGGGTGCCTGGGTGGCTCAACAGATTAAGCCTCTGCCTTCAGCTAGGGTCACAATCTCAGCGTCCTGGGATTAAGCTCTGCATCTGGCTCTCTGCTCAGCAGGGAGCCTGCTTCCCACCCTCTCTCTCTTGCCTGCCTCTCTGCCTACTTGTGATCTCTGTCTGTCAAATAAATAAATAAAATCTAAAAAAAAAAAAAGGTTTACGTTTACTTACTAGGACTCTAATATGGCGACAGAGTAATACTATTGGAAAATAAAATAAACTTTGTATCCATTTAGCATTTGGGCCAAATGAGAATAAAAGTTTCACTTCTAGGATTTGTTATAGATCTAATCCTTTTAAAGCTCTGAAAACTGTAAATTTTTTTATATGTTTGTGGACAATATATTGGGTGATAAAATAGTGTTAGCCAATATATGTGGCTATTTGTTGTCTCTATCTCATTTAGTAAAGTTTTTGTACATTTCTTTGCAGAAATATTAATTTATTTGATCAGGAAATACTAACCCAAATGAAATGCTACCAGGAGTCATCCATAATACAAAGAGCCACAACATACTGTTTTTCTAACATCTGAAAAATTATGGCTTGCAAAACATAATCTATCCCAGGAGTTTCAGATAAAAGCCATCCTAACGATAGAAATAGCAGATCAAAGTTGCCATGAGACCTGGAGATATCTGAAAATAAATAAAGTCAGGTATTTAAATACATGGGATTTTCTTTATCGTACATAATTTCATATTAAGAATGGTAATCTTGTCCAGAACCAATGGCATTTTGAGACACAGAGTTAAAGACTCAGTAGAGTCAACAGCATTCAGAAGAGAAGTTCAGGTAGAATACATTGTGATTGTAAATGACCTTCTAGGTCACAGCTGAACATTCCACTGCTTGTTTCCTGTTATAGTTGTATTGGTTGACTCTCCAGAGCTAGCACTTGTAGCTAGCTGGGACCTCAGGCTGAGTCCAAATTCAGTAAGAATCCACATTCTTTCTGAGCAGCTGTTTCTTTACAACCTCACTAAACTATCCCAACCACTATGACTAGGTTCCAATTGTACTTAGTCAGTGTAAGTTGTCCAGTTATCCTAACACTGAAAGATAGCAATTTTAATAGATAATTGCCCGCTGTAGTACCTTAGAGAGTTAGCCTAAAGCAGAAGAAGCATCTTCCTCTCAATACACATTCTTAGCACATTTTAAAAAAAAAATAGATTTTGAAAATTCTGATAGACTCCTAAACTTAAAATTGAAGAATTCCCACTGAATTTTGCTTTCCTCCTATCTGAAATGAACTATAAATGCAGTGCTCCAAAATTAGTAATTATGTAAATCATAGAATAAGAAATAAGTGATAACAGGTTTCATTATCAAGCTTTTAATTAAAATCCTATGGTATGCTTTTTTCTTTGAAAGTTTGTGTTTGGTAAAAGTTGGTATTCAAAGCATCATTGAAAGACTTGTTTTAGTATATGTGCTGCCGAAGCGAGCACAAAAGACTTGTTTGTTTTAAAAAGTTTTCCAATTATCATATTTAGGTAATTTAAATTTAGAGGCCTTTTTTATTTGGTTAGTTTCAAGCATTTATGGAAAATTAAGGAAACTCTAAAATGTCCTTATTTAAAATTTTTGTATGAATACGACCATTGATATCCTGATTTGAAGCTAAGAAGTTCCTAGAACACTGAAATAATTGGAAATACAATTTTAATTTCTCTGTTTTCAAATGAAAGGAAACAGCAGCAAATCCCTTGTCTATCCTTGCATTCTGCCTCCCATCCATTTAGATTTGTTTTTTATTAGACATAGCAAACCTCGACTCAAGTTCTATCCTTTTAGGAGAAATCTCTCTAACTGGCTTGTTTTCTCTGTGGATATTTGCTAAGCAGTGCAACTACCGCTCTTACTGCCAAGAGTTTTATCTTAGAGACCAGAAGTCCATTGTAGGTATTCTATTCTAAACTTTTTTTTTTAAAGACTTTATTTATTTGAGAAAGAGCAAGAGAGAGAAAGAGCATGACCGGGAGTGGGGGGTGGAAATGGCAGAGGCAGAGGGAGAAGCAGATTCTGAGCAGGGAGCCTGATGCAGGACTTGATCCCAGGACCCTGGGACCATGACCTGAGTTAAAGGCAGACACTTAACCAACTGAGGCACCCAGGCACCCTGTAGGTGTTCTATTCTCATATGCAGCATATCGAGGTAACAAAGGCTTACCTTCTATTTGAACTATATTATATCATCATACTTAAGCAGATATATTAGGAAAATAGCTCATCTTCCACTTCCAAAAAGGACAAGTTCATTACTTCTTTATAAAGCCAAGGACTGGAAGACTGAAACCAAAAATGTTCTAGTAATTTTCTCTCTTGCTCCCTATCATTGATGGATTGGTCTGTCTCCACCATACGAAGGAATACTTCAGTGGAGCATTATAAGATCTGAAAGCACTGCTCCTAGGAACAGAAATTTAGGTATTTCTTTATCTTTGAAGAAAATGATTATCTCCTCAAGATACAAAAGGGACATAATTCTCTCCTTTCATCCTTTCATCCTTTCTTCTCTCTCTGTTCCCTTTTTTATAATCTGACATTGGAGCTTGAAGTATATATATGATCACTGATGAAAATCTATGTCACAGTAAAGCTAATATTATAAAACAGATTTTCTTTGGTTGTTATAAAGATTTTCCAAATCAAATGAAAAGTAGCGCAATACCAATTTACCTAAAAATTCTAAGAATTAACAAATTTATTTTTCTTGCTATAAAAGCAAGAAGGAGCTCCAGTTACCCAAATTCATTATAAAATTGGCCATTTTCTTTGTGCGAATGGTTCTAGATCTTGATATCTCCTCCACATAACATATGCATACACATAAACATAGAACATAAGCACATTCTTGGGAGATTTCCAAATGTATGCTAAACCTGGGTCTTGCTAGTTTAACAAATTCTCTGCCAAATAACAATTTGTGATTTCTGCTCTTACCTTTATTGTTTTCCTTTTTCTACTTATGTTAAGTTTACTTTGCTCTTATTTTTCTAGTATTCTGGGGGTGCAATCTTAGGTTACTGGTTTTCTAATGTATCTTCTCTTTCTTTTCTCATGTAAGTATTTAAAGCTGTAAATTTCTATGATTGCATTAGCTGCATCTCACATTCATTGTACTTTCATCATTAAGTTTGAAATCTCTTGTATAACATGTATACGTGTGTTATTTCATTTACGAATATTTGGAGTGTTCATAGATCTTACCATTATTTATTCCATTGTAATCAAAGAACAATAATTTCAATTATTCTAAATTTAAAGATTGTTTTATGGACCTGTAAGCATGGCATATTTTGGTAGACATACCATGTGCACTTGGAGATAATATGCATTCTTTAGTCATTGAGCATAGTGTCCTATAAATTTAAACTAGGCCAAAGTGGTTGATACTATCGTTCAGATGGTCTGTGCCTTTACTGATATTTTTTGTTTACTAATTCTATCTACTGAAAGAGAGGTATTAAAATCTCCTAACAGTATAATGGGATTATCTCTTTCTCCCTTTAATTCTGTCACTTTTGCTTCACATGAGGCATACTTCATTTTATTGTGTTTTGCTTTATTGTGTTTCATAGATACGCAGTTTTTTGTTTTGGTTTGTTTTTTTGTGGGGTTTTTTGTGTTTTGTTTTGTTTTTTACAAATTGTAGGTTTGTAGAAATCCTGCACCAGGGAACTCCATTGGCACCGTTTTTCCAGCATTTGCTCGCATAGTGTCACATTTTGGTAATTCACACAATATTTCAAATTTTTTCATTATTATTATTGCTGTTTTGGTGATCTGTGATCAGTGGTTATGACTCGCTCAAAGCTCAGATGATGGTTAGCGTTTTTTAGCAATAAGACATCTTATAATTAATGTATCTTGTTTTTTAGACATAATGCCATTGCATACTGAATAAACTACAGTATAGGGTAACATAACTTACATGCATTGGGAAGCCAAAAAATGCACTTTACTTACTTTTTAGTAATACTCACTTTATTGAGGTGGTGAGTCTCCAAGCTATGCCTCTATTATGAGGTTCTAATATTAGCTAAATACACATGAATATTATGTATTCTTGAAGAATTGACCCCTTTACTAAGGATGTCTTGTACACAGCATATAGTTGGGTATTGCTTTTAATCCATTTTGGTCTCCATTTTCCAATTGGAATAGTGTGTTAATATTTATATGATTAGATTTAGTTTATAATTTTAATGTTTGTTTTTCATGTGTCTTCTCTGCTTTTGATATGTTTCTCCTCTCTGTCTTCTTTTGGATTATTTGAATATCTTATATAATTTCATTTTAACTTATATGCCAGCTTTTTAGCTGTACTTCTTTGCATTATATATTTTTAGTGGTTGATCTGGAGATTATTTTATACATCTTAATTTTCAGTCTACCTCGATTTAATTGTCTACCACTTTGTGTAAAATATAAAAACTTTACATCCATAAATATCCATTTATCTTCCCCATCCCTCATCCAAAATACTTTGTGCTGTATTTCTTGTATAATGTATAACACCTGCATACATTAGGAATTCCACAAGAGCATATCATAATTTTTGCTTTGATATCATATATATATTGGAGAAATTAAGGGATAAAATAGTTATGTATATTATCCAAGCATTTACTATTTCTAGCACTCTTTGGTCATTTCAGAAGATTTAAGTTTCCATCTGGTATTTTCCTTCAGACTGAAGAATTTTCTTTATCACATCTAATAGTGCACATCTGATGTCAGTGGACACTCATACTTTTCCTTTTGCTGAAAAGTCAATTATTTTATCTTTATTCTTGAAGGATATTTTTCCTGGATATAGAATTCTAGGCTGGTAGTTTATTACTTTCTTTATGTATCGTAAAGATGTTTCCGCTCTGTTTCCTGCCTTCCATATTTTCCCATTTGTAATTTGTAGTTTGTTCTTTTTCTCCAGCCACTTTCACGATTTTATCTTTATCTTTAGTTTTGAACAACCTGACTAGGATGTTCTAATGTGTGGTTTTCTTGATCTTTATGTTCTAGGAGATCACTCAACTTCTTAAATCTCTGTATTTATATCATTGTGAATGTGGGAAGTTTTAGGCCATTCTTTCCTCAAGTATCTTTGTATTTGGGGGACTCCCAATTATAAGTTTGATAGACCTTCTGATATTGTACTACAGAAACCCAAGGCTCTGTTGATTTTTTTTTTTCAATTTTCTTTTCAGGTTGGATAAATTCTATTGATCTATCTTCAAGTTCACTTTCTCTGTATTTCCATTCAACTCTTAAATCTACCCAGTGAATATTATTTCAGACATTTGACTTCTGCATTCTGAAATTTACATTTGATTCTCTTTTACATTTCTATTGCTGAGATTTCCTATCTTTCATTAATCATGTATTTTTCTTTACTTTATTATACTGTTTTAAAGCCCTTTGTCTAGTAATTCCTAGACTTGAATTATCTTGGGGTTGACATTCACTGATTACCTTTTTTCTTGAGAATGGGTCATACTTTTTCTGACTCTTTGTAGCTTTTTGCTGTATCCCAGAAATTGCAAATGTTATGTGATGAGAACTGTGGGTTCTGGTACATTCCTTCAAAGAATGTTGAGATTATTGTTTTAGCTTGCAGTTAGCTAGGTTAGACTCAAACTATAAACTCTGTCATATAAACAGTGGGTTGTGGCTCACATCTTAGTTCAGATTGCTTTTGTCTGTCCTACACATGCAGTTCAAGATTTAGCAAGGGTCTTGAACAGAACTTAAACATAGAATTGGCATTCTACTTCACAGGAACTCTCCTTTTCATGGTTCCCACCTTATTTTTCAGCATCTCTGTTTACCTCAAGGTCCTTCCCCCTGGTCCCATGTCTAGAAGCAGACTTTCTATTAGAGTTCAAGTCACCTTGTACCATTTTCCTGACTGTAGCTATCCTTCTGACAAAAATACCTCAAAAATACCCTCAAAATATTTAAAATAAACCTGGTGATTCACAGACCTGTACCCCTAGGGATAAAAATATATGTTTATAAAAAAATAAAAAATTAAGAAAAAAAATATTTAAAATATTTTGAGGGTATTTTTTTTAATATTTTAAATAAAAAATATTTTACACTCAAAAATAAAGAACTCTTCCTTTTCAGAACTAGATGATCAGAAAGATGATCACTTCCTCATTTTAACTCCCCTTCCAAAATCATACTGTTTCATTTATCCTCCACAGCTCTCAGGTCATTGTTATATCTAATTTCTCAAATTTTATAGGTGTGATCTGTGGGACATCCAATTTGTTGGTACTCTTCCAAATTAGAGGCAGAACTCCGATTAAGAATGATTTTTCATTCCCTTTTTTTTCTCACCACTCTCACCACTCGTTCCCTGCCTCTGCCTTCGCCTTTGTATTAACTCATCCTATTGGCTCTAGCTGTAAAATATATTTCAAATGTGCCCTCCTTTCCTGTCTCCATCTTGACTCCTTCAACATCCTCCTTACCTCTTTTTCAGGTTTCACTTAACCTTAAACCATTTTTTCCTCACACAGAAGCCAGAGTAAGAGAAGTATAAATAAAATCTTATTATTCCTTCTATAGATTCCTTCAAGACCCCAAATGATCCTGTCCCTGCCTAATATCAGAACATATTTGATGCTATTTTCTAAGCTTGAACTTCACTAGCGTTCCTTTTGTTACTCAGACGTGCGATGCTCATTTCCAATGCAATGCCTTCTGAGCTAGCTCCCTCTATAGTCTAGAACCTTTCATTATTGGGTGGCTGCTGGGTCTTTCTCATCAATGAGATACTAGCTCACATGTTAACTTCTCATAGAGGCGTTCCCTAAGCGTATTGTATAGAGTATACCCACTCACTCTCTATTCCACAATGAAGCTGTATTTTCTTTGTATGTATTACCATTATCCAAAGTGAGGTTTTGTTACTTTTTTACATACTTATTGTCTATTTCACCATATGAGAATGTAAACTTCATGACAACAGAGACCTTTTCAATCTGGTCACTGTTGAATCCCTAGTTCCTAGAAATAATGCCTATTTTAGAATAGGCATTAAGTATGTATTTATTGAATATTGAACCTGCAAGTTGGACTGGTATATAACTTCTTGAGCCTCCTTTTCCATCTATAAATTAGAGGTTGAAATACATATTTCATAGAACTGTTGTAAGGCTTAAATGTTATGTTTAAAGAATGTAATGTGGTTCCTGGTTCATATTTGTTGCTCAAAAAACAGCACAATGAGAGTCACAAAAAAGAAAAGAGAGACATCTGTTATAACCTATTTTTTCAGAACTAGAAAAATTATATATTTGTAAAGGATTATAACAACCTTGAAAAGGACTTTGAAGAGAATGAACTTTGGAGTTGAGAATATTAAAGATGATCAAAAAACTTCATGCAGGCCTGTAATCTGGCTCAATACTTCCTTTTACCATTCAACCCACACTAATCTTTCTTTTTCTGTATTTTACCATTTCTAGTCTGAATTTCTAGTCTAGAAGTTTCCTGGGAATGTTTGAATGAGATTCAAGCTATGAGATAATTGAGACAATCAAATGAAGATAAAATTTATTTATCTCTTCACTCAGTTATGGAACACTCCAATATAGGAAAAGAGGAGAAAACCATGAAGAAACCATTGTTATTAGAGTTGGAAACTTTAGGATTATTCTTTTTCAGTGTAGCTGTATTAAAGGGTCAATATATCTCCTTTCCTTGTCCACCCAGTAATCCCTCTTTATCATTTAAAGGTTTATTCCTAGCTTCCATCTCTTTGATCTCACCAGTGGAGTTCATAAGTCCTTCACATATGCCCTCAAAGTGCTTTATTGAAACATCAATTTCCACATTATATTGTAATTGTTTCTATCTTTGTCCTCCTCTCATAAGACCATAAGCTTCTTAAGCAGAAAATGCTCCTAACTAATCTTTCTTCCTTTGTTCCCAAACACAGTTACTAGAGCATGGTAGTTATAGAGCAAGGCACTATAACAAGCACCATTTCTAAACACTTGCCATATAGCAGTGATCAAAATAGCAAAGGTCTCTGCCTTCATCAGCAAGGGGGAGGTTGCATGAATCAGCTATCATAGCCACCAGCCATTGGCTCATAGTACATAGTGTTTTTATTTATTTATTTTTTTTTAAATTTTTTATTTTTTATAAACATATATTTTTATCCCCAGGGGTACAGGTCTGTGCTTTGGTGAGTGCTGTGAAGTGTGTAAACCTGGTGATTCACAGACCTGTACATAGTGTTTTTAAATGAGGAATCACGGACAACATTCCAAAGTATGATGCGAGGGCTGTCAGTGTTAACTTGAGTCAAGTATTATGTGGTCAAATGAGCTTGGGATGTTGAGTTGGGATCTTGAGTTAAAATTAAACAGTTTTGTTTAATGCAGACTTCCACTTCTGCAGAAAACTCATCACCAGAGCCCCCAAACATCTCAGTTAATTGAATCTTTCTGTATGGAACTGTATTGTGAAACATTTGTTACTGGCCTCTATCTCTATCTTGAGACAGCTGTAAGAGAAAAGTTTCTTGGTATTTTGCTAAGAGTTATTGCTGTCTTTAAATAATTACTTTGGAAAGAATACGCTTTTAGGTAAGATAGAGGCCATTTTTTATCGGCTAAATTGTACATTTTATCCTTATTTTTTATATTTATATTCAAAAATACTTCTGTTGGAGGTCAAATTAGTTGATATGGATTGGTGAATTGTGAACTGTGTGCTGCGTTTTCTAGTCACTTTTTTTTGCGTCACGTTTTCAGCATATATGCTGCTCTTATGTAAAGGAAGAAATGTAAATTGAGTAAAACTGAGTAGCAGCTGTCCATCTGTAATTATAGGATGTGAATATGTGTATAGCAAATCTTATTTTTTAAGTGTACAAATTATTAAATTTACGTGAACTATTTAAATTTTGAAAATTGAGTCAAAATAAATAAAAGTAAAATGTCATGCAAGAAGGTTATCTGAATTTGGGGCACCTGGTTCCTCAGTTGAGCGTGCAACTCTTGATCTCAGGGTTGTGAATTCAAGCCCCACATTAGGTGTAGAGATTACTTAAAATAAAATCTAAGAAGAAAGAAAGAAAAAAAAAGAAACTTATCTAAATTAAGAAAATAATTTAAAACTATTCCAAAAGTAAGAAAAAATTTCAGTTATTCCATTTTGATTAAAATATTACTTTGAATATAATTATAATAACTGAGCCACAAGTATTGAGGTGAATATTTAAATATATGTAAGTTATGTAAGTGTACAAGTTATGCTACCCTTTAGAAAAATATGTTCTACCAGAACACTAAAAATGAATTCAAAATTAAATGTTATATTTAAACACCAGTTTGTTTTTTTTTAAGATTTTATTTATTTATTTGACAGACAGAAATCATAAGTAGGCAGAGAGAGGGGGGGAGAAGCAGGCTCCCCGCCAAGCAAAGAGCCCAATATGGGGCTCTATCCTAGGACCCGGGATTCATGACCTGAGCCAAAGGCAGAGGCTTTAACCCACTGAGCCACCCAAGCGCCCCTAAATACCAGTTTAAAAATGATTTAAAAAGTATTCCTCTATTGTGAATATAGTTCTTCAAAATATTATCTACATTAGTGAGAGGTAAAGATATAATGAAAAGTTTGCTGTATGAAATGTTTGCTCAGCTAGTGGGGTGCTTTTCTGTTTTGTCTATTTTTATAAGACTGTTAGTATAACAAATAAAAATCAGGGAGATAAAATTACTTTTTAAAATATTTTTAAAGATGAATATTTATAGGGAAAAAATCAAAGGGAAGGGAGCATAGGATTCGGTTGTTTTCTGAATGGGCAAAATTAAAAGCATCAACAAAGTTGAGAGCTTTTGAAAATAGAAAGTTAATTATAAAACTCATAAACTTTTTCAATTAGTTTTAAAATAAATGTGTTAGATAACTTTTTTTGGATGTTAACATTTTCTTTGGTGGGCCTCATAAATACCAGAAAGAATCAAATATAAATGCTCCAGCTTGCATTTGATTACTGAAATAATTGTATAGCCTAAAGCAAATTCACAGAGGCAAACTAAATTGTCACTGTGTTCTTAGTTTACTATGTTTTCCTATTTGGGTTAAATATGTTACTGGCAAATCATTCCCCCCTACAATGTGATGATAAGCTATTACTAAGAAAGTGATCTCTTAAGTGCCAGTATTATTATTATAAAAATATCACTTACAAGGTGATATTTTTAGTGCCAAACATGTTTAAGAATTAGTAGTTTTGCTCTGCCTTTGAAGATTTCTCTCTGTCAAAATTTGTTTTTAAAAAGTTAAATCTAATTTTTAGCACTAGAAAACACCATGAGAGAACAATCAAATTACAAATATTATTGCACAGCTGTTATTTGCAAACACTGTTTGAAGTTTGTCTTTCTTCATTTAAAGTAGTCTATTATTGGGGCACCTAGGGGGCTTAGTCCTTAAGCGTCTGCCTTCAGCTCAGGTCATAATCCCTGGGTCCTGGGATGGAGCCCTGGGTTGAGCTCCCTGCTCACTGGGGAGCCTGCTTCTCCCTGTCCCACTTCCCCTGCTTGTATTCCCTCTCCCTCTGACTCTCTCTCTCTATGTCAAATAAATAAATAAAATCTTAAAAAAAAAAAAAAAGGAAAGGAAAAGGTACTGTGGCATTACCAATCTGCCTAAGACAAATACCTTGATCCTTGATCTCTTGTTTATAGTCTGAGAGAGTGAAGGTGTACATGTATGAGATAGCAAATGAAAAGTTCTTGAGATTCACCAAAGTACAATAGAATGTTTAATTACCAAATTTATAAGCAAGAATATTTTTCAAGAGAAGAATGGCATGTGATACAAAATAAACATAGAAACATAGCATACAGAATAATACACAATTAACTGCTAATTGGATAAGCATGAACTTTTTTTTTTTTAAACGTGAACATTTTAATGAGAGGAACAGCTAAAGTCTGAAGAGAATAGAGATTCTAAATAATGTGATAGGGGTGATGAAATTGGAAAGAAGGTCACTCTGTGACCCGGCAAAGCAAGATTAAAGAATTCATTTCCATATATCTGTCACTTCAATTAAATGTTACATTAAAAAATATTAGACCTTAAAAACATATCTGAATTTCTGGAAACTTATTGTTTTAGTTTAATAGAAATGAAAAACTAAATGCACTTTTGTGTACCTAGTGATATAATTACTGTTTATTGGTAGACTTTTAACAAGTAGTGGGTGAAAACATTAATTAATATTACCCCCATATAGATAAGAAAAGTAATACTCAAACAAGTTGTCATTCTTGTGACAAGTGACAGGGCTGGGATTTGAACCTAATTCTTACCATTTTTCCTCCTATTCCTGCCTCTTGCTTATATGTACTGTGCACTGAGTTGAATACTTTACATGCATTCCTTATGACAATTCCATGAAGTAAGTTTTATTTACCCCCTTTTATAAATGAAGGAACTGAGGCTTAGAGAATGCAGTAATGAAAATCACAAACGTAAATGATTTTAAATAATACCAGACTTGTAACTGTTATATAACCAAAGGAACCCCTTTTATATAAAATTTTTGTAGCATTTAGAAAACATTTATTTAGCGGTAATAGATACAATTTTAAAGAACATCGAAATTTATACAATTTAGTATGATGATATCCTTCAAACTTAAGTAAATCCTTTTCTGTGTGATTTCTTATAGTGATCAATTCCTGAAGTCTTACAGGGAAGAATTTTTAATTATAATTTCTAAAAATACTTAAGCCTATTCACCATAGCAGTAATTATCAGGATCAAAGAATATCTATTTTCTTCAAGTGCGATGATTGCTGTACAGAATTAGATGTTTCACAAGTAATTTTACAATTTTCTCAATTAAGATTAAGGTAATTATTTCTGTCCTAAGATTGCTTTAAATTGAAAGTCTAGAAGAGAGAAAGAAAAGGAGTGTTTATAAGCTCTAAAAAGCTTGGAATGTTATTGCTCCTTTTTCCCCCCAAAAAAGGCTGAGTCAGAAGGATAGTTGGTTCAAGGTGCAGAAAGAAAGAATGAAAATGCAATTAAACATTTGTGCATCATGTGGGTAATTGAGACCACATTGAATGAAGTTCTTTTTTTTCCTTCTTCCTTTTTTTGGAGATGACTTCCCTGCTCTACTCTCCAGACCTGCCTCCTTGTTTAATTGCTCATAACACTGGAGCCACTTTTTCCCCCCACAAGCCTTAATAAAATAAAAGTTGTATATCAAACTGTCCCTTAAACTATTTCACTGTTAAAACCTTTCCATTTATTCCAACCAAATCTTTTATGAAGGGTCACACCTAGTGACCTCCTTAAGAAACCACACTTACTGGAATTGAGATTGCGGTGCCCTGCTGGGGTTGTGCTTCCTCTTTAGCTATAGATCAAGGGCACTCAGAAACCAACTCCACTGCTCTGTGGGGCTACTTGACCCATAATTTCATTTCTCTTCTTTTAGTTGAGACTTAACAATTCACAAGTATTGTAAATAAGTATTCTGTGAGAATCGAGCCCAGTTTCCTGGACAACACACTTAAAATAGCTGCTCTTCCATCTTACGACAATGTACGGAACCTGACCAGATGCTGCTGGGCTTTTTTTCCTCATCTGTCATTTTCACACTGAAAACTATCACTTAAAGTCTATAAAACCACTTTATTCCTTATGATACCAGAAAACCAGGCTCATAGGGAGTAATGGTGCACCCACAAGGCGAAAGTAATCATCTGAATTTTTTTTTATCTTCAGAAAACTGCTGTCCCTGAAGAAAAGAAAGAAAAAAAATTAAAAATCAAATAAAACGTCTAGTACTCTATCAAAAGACTTCTCTTTCTGCAACATTATAAAAAGTAATATAAGCTTTCTGATATGATTAATTATTTTGAGGACAGAATGAAGATTTTTTTCTTGAATGATTTGCTCAGCCCTTTATCAAATAGGCAAGTAGCCCTTTATCAAATAGGCATGCATCTATCTTCAAACTTACAATAGAAAATATCCTCCTTCAGTATGACCAGGTAATATTAACATGGCTTTTCAATGCTCATTGTGAGTAAATTAAGAGGGTTTTTTTTTTTTTTTGGTATAATGTTGTTTATGCTGAAAGGCTTTACTTTTCATGTTATGTGGCTGACATAATATTATGATATGTTAACCAAATGATACTACTTTTTTTTCCTTCTGACAAAAAGTAAATTAGGATCAAAACTAATGAGAAGTGCAATACGTTGTCACTTCCGTAAGCAATATGGGAAAAAGGAAGGCAGAAGGTAGCAAAAGCTACAAATGGGGTCATCTAAAGAGAGCAGCAATATAAACCAAAAGTTAGATCGAAACTCAGTAAAAATAAGAAACCCATATTGGAAGCAAATTTTAGACAAAAAGTTTTCTTTACTGCCTACTTTCTTTTTCATGTCTTAGCTGTTTGATTTGATTGCTAACAAAAATGTTCTCATTGTTAAGTACAGCTGTGCAGTCTAACATATGCTTTAGTAATATTCATTATTTTTTCATCTGAAGTTTTATTTTCGTTAATTGGGAGTCTTGCATAATTCGTATACATTTATCAATCACTGTCTCCCTCCTTTGTGAATCCAAAATGTTATAGAGCTTCTCAAGACTCATCATTCATAGTAACTACTCCCCACTGATATGCATGGGAGCAAATGATATAGCCAAAAGGTTGGAATGCATCCCCAGTGGTGTATCTGGCATCCTGGTTATGGAATCCTGTCTTTCCTTCCAGGTTCAGTAATTCTGTGGAGAGGGAGCAGACTAGTCTGGCTGAGAAGGGATGGGCTGAAGATTAGGATTTGGCTCTCTGAACTTTGACTTTACAGTGTCAGAATGTGAGAGTGCACTTTTCAAAGACAGGAAGGATACATTATTCAGGAGCATCACCAATTAATTTGTAATTTAAATGAGCAGGTATAATATGCAAGCTCAGGTTAGAGTGGATGCAAACATGTCAGAGAAAGAAGACTATAGAAGAATGACTCAGTACATGACTCAGTACATACATAGGAAAAAGTCAAAACAGTAAAATTGGCTTAAGATAATATCAAATGTATGTGTGCAGACATATTTGGATATGAGTGTGTGCACACATACATGCACTTAAAGCATTAGGGCAATATATATCACTAGGAACTGACTAACAGCACACAAGGCATGTGAAATTAAAGGCAAATGATTTTTCTTATGGAGGAGAACTAAGGGTGCCAGTAACTATAGACTTCTTTTGGCCAGCATACTTTGTAATGATGTTGCATTAGCATACTCCCACATGTGTATTTATACGTTAGCAGCCAGTTGGTTCCCCTGTTTTTATTACTATATCTTTTTATCTCTTTCGTTCTTAACACTTAGAAAAGCTACCATAGATTTATTTGCTTTCTTACACTATGAAATAGACTGAAAGCTGCACAAAGACAGGGATCATGTTAGTTTATTGACCTCTGCACACCTAGTTCTTAGCCCATGGCCTGGCTTATGGTGGGTGTCCAATAAATATTTGTTGACTATATGATAAGCATACACAATAAGCACACAGCATTCTATGTATTTCGTGGTTATTATTTTTGATTTACAACAATTAGTTCTGCTTATTAAAGAAGCAGGGAACAGCTGTGTGGGTGCTTTCAGTGTGGTATCCTCAAGATAGTCTGATTTCCTTGGTTGCTTTCTTTACAGTTTGAAGCAGGGGAGCCGGAGTTAAGAAGTCAGCCATCCTGGGGACAGATCCTAATTCTCGCATCTACTGGTTGCTTAATACTGGGCACTTATTTCACCTCTGCCTCCACTTCTCTATTTGCAAAATGGGTTAATAATAATACTCCTCGCAAAGTGAAAAGATCAAGAGTGAAGTTGTCCACATTCTGTGCTCAGAAAAGTGTCTGGAACACAGTAAACCCTCCATAAATATTAGACCTTGAAAAAGTATTGTTAATCTAGGAATTTGCCCAGTTGGGTTAGATTAAACTACAGTGACGTGCACATTACCTTCATTCAGTTCATCACAAGAAAAGTTTATTTCTCACTTCTACTCCACACCCAACATGGGTCTGCAGGGAAACTCTTTCACTGACGTCATTCATTCAGGTTACGAAATGATGGAAATTCCCTATCAGTGCATATCTTCCTGATCACTACAGTGGAGGGAAGGGAGCACGGCAGGCTGTTCATTGGCTCTTAAACATACTTCTGGAAGTGACTCACTTTTGCTCACATTTTATTGACTGAGAGGAAGTCACGTAGACATGCTGTATTTCAAAATGGATGGAGAAGTACAATCTCCAGTGTGTCCAGAGGAAGAGAAGATAACAATTTTTTAATCATTAGTCTGACAGTTAGTGTTAGTGTTTTCTTAGATCCTGGTAGGACTAAAAGTCATTCACAGAAGTCCTGACCTCAGTGATTACCACCAGTTATTTAGCCAAGTATAAAATTCACGTTCTCATTATATATTACATGTATATTTAGCAAAATATTCCTTTGTGCCTTTCACTCTTTTCTCAGTTCCATTGGATAATTTTTGTTACCAAATACCAAGTAACCAATTAAAAATACAGTCATGTTTTACCAGGTAAATTCAGTTTTCTCCCTAGCTTATGAAGGTATCCATTCCTGGGAGGGCAGGAGGGATCCCTTTTACAGAATGTAGTGCATTCTCATGAGTCTAAAATGTAATTATCAAAAATTTCTTGGAGAAAAATTATTTCCTGAGCTCTGTTTATGCTAAAATAACACCAAATTTAATTTAATGAATGCCATTGCAGTTGTAGTAACATTCATTATCATAATACAACCTAACTGATGATCTTCTCTTCTCTTCATTAATTACTGGCTGTTGACCCACTCTTTTCTAGCAATTAATTCACTTTCCTTGTAAAACCATGCTCATGAACAACACATACATATGATACTTAGTGTTTCTATAATTCATTCTTGAAAGGTAAAAACAAGGTTACAAGAACTAAAATAAATAAATACATGGAAATACATACGATATCACATGCACCCTCCTAGTTGCCCAATTGGAGGTAGCAGACATGACATTTTAACTGCTGTAAACTGGCAAATCCAAGCAGAACATGAGGGCAGCATGACTCCCTACACATCTTTGGTGATGCTCGAACAGTATCTCCCATATGTGTTCACCTGGCTGCTCTCCAGGGCAGGGAATCTCAGTGAGTCCTCCTTCATGGAAAGAAGTGTCTGTGCACCTAACTGTACACCTGAAACTCTCAGAGCATGCAGAATATACTGACCTAAAGAGGTGTATCACAGAATACAATTTTTGATCATGCTTATAAATTATTACTAACAGTCCTTTCTGGAGTTATTCTGAAAAACTTAGTGGAGTGGCTCCTTTTCTGTTTTGTTTTGTTTTTCTGGAGTGGCTCACAGGATATAGAATAATATGGCAAAGTATAGGTACATACACTGAATTTTTTTATTTTTAATTTTTATTGAATTATACACATGTTCCATTCATTTTGGGTATGCAACATATTCAGAAGGGCTATACATTATGCTATGTTCACCACAATTGTAGCTGCCCTCTGTCACCATACAACAACTACAGTGTCATTGACTGTATTCCCTAGGCTGTACCTATTATCCCCATGTCTTATTCATTTCATAATTGGAAGCCTGTATTCCGCATTCCCATTCACCCATATTGCTTCCAACACCCTCCCTTCTGGCAGCCATCAGTTTATTCTCTATATTTATGGGTCTGTTTTTGGTTTTTGTTTGCTTGCTTATTCATTTGCTTTTTAGACTCCACATAAAGTAAAATCATATGGCATTTGTCTTTCTCTGTTTGATTTATTTCACTTAACATAATACCCTCTGGGTCCATCCATGTTTCCACAAATGGAAAAATCTCATTCTTTTTATGGCTGAGTAATATTCAAGTGTACACACACACACACACACACTAAAGTTTATCCATTCATCTATCAATGTACACAGATTGCTTCCTTATCTTGGCTAATGTAAATAATGCTGCAGTAAATATAGGGGTGCATATATCTTTTTGAATTACTGTTTTCATTTTCTTTGGCCAAATATGCAGCAGTGGAATTACTGGATTATGTGGTATTTCTGTTTGTTTGTTTTAAAGATTTTATTTATTTATTTGACAGATCACAAGTAGGCAGAGAGGCAGGCAGAGAGAGAGAGAGGAGGAAGCAGACTCCCTGTTGAGCAGAGAGCCCGATGCGGGGCTCGATCCCAGGACCCTGAGATCATGACCTGAGCCGAAGGCAGAGGCTTTAACCCACTGAGCCACCCAGGTGCCCAAGTATTTCTATTTTTAATTTTTGAGGCCCCTCCATACACTTTTCCACAGTGGCTGCACCAGTTTACATTCCCACCAACAGTACACAAGGTTTCCTTTTCTCCACATTCTCACCAAACTTGTTATTTCTTATCTTTCAATGCTGACCATACCGACAGTTATAAGGTGATATCTCACTGTGGTTTTGATTTGCATTTTTCTGATGATTAGTGTTGTTGAACATCTTTACATGTGTGCTGGTCATCTGTATGTCTTCTTTGAAAAAATGCCTATTCAGTTCCTCTGCCCATTTTTTAATTGGGTTATTTGTGTTTTTGGTGTTGACTTTTCTAAGTTCTTTATATATTTTGGTCAGTATGCCTCTTATTGGATATATCACTTGCATATATCATTTAGCACTCAGTAGGTTGCCTTTTCATTCTGTTGATGGTTTCCCTTGCTATGCAAAAGCTTTTTATTTTGGTATAATTCTAATAGTTTATTTTTGCTTTTGTTTCCCTTGCCAGAGGAGACAGATCTTTAAAAAATGTTGCTAGGTCAATATCAGAGAGCTTACTGCCCATGTTTTCTTCTAAAATCTGTATGGTTTCAGGTCTTACATTTAGGACTTTAATCCATTTTGAGTTTATTTTTGCGTATGGTATAATAAAGTAGTCCAGTTTCATTACACCGAAATTTTAAGTGGAAGGAGTGATAGAGGATCGATTTAGTTAAAGAATCTACAAACCTGTAAACTGATAAATTTCAATGGGAGTATGGTGAAGAACATGTAAGTGAGAATAAAAGGAAGGGACTATATCTATTATATATGTTTTGCTACTAGAATATATCTTTAGCACAAAGAACATTGCCTAACATGGAATAAATGCTCAATAAATACTTTTTTTGAATGAAAACATTGAAGAAGGAAAAAAGTGAATAAGAGATTGTAAAGAAAACAGAGTGATGATTTTCTGAATTGGTAGCTTGGCACAGATGCTAAATATAATGGTGTTAAAATGTTAGCCTTTTGTAGGCCTATCATTCTGCCAACAGAAGTACTTCCAACAACTCTTGAGTTGCTGGTAAACAGTATTATTGATCAGAAAAAAAAATAGTGGAAACACAAGGAGAGAATGATTTATATACTCTAATAAATTTCTAAACATTTTTGGATCAGAAACTGTTTTGAGAAAAATGTTATTGAAACTGTGGACCTCTTTCCCCAAAATACATATGTTCATATCCCACAAAATTTTGGATACCATTTCAGGAGCTTTGTGGACACATAAAAGCCCTCCATGGGTTAGTGATGAATAAGTTACCACATACTCCTTTTTAAATAATGGGACTGCTAGATATAATACAGGAAAGTAGGCTTCAGAAATTTCAAGAAAATAGGTACAAGTCTCATGACCAGAATTTCAACAAACAAAAAAACTTCAGTATTTATAAAAGGTTTTAAAAACATAGTAGTGAAAATACAATAGAGAAAATGCCAACAAAAAAGAAACCAGTGTGAGTGAAAAACACATACAAGGAAAAAGAAACGCAAAGAGGAACACAAGTGCAAAGGAACAAACACAGAACTATGAGATAAATGTCAGAAAGACCAAAACCCAGAAAGGGCAGAGATGTAGTCTACAAAAATCATATAACTCCTCCATCAGGTTCCATCGTGGCAGGGAAGAGACTTTCTTCTGCGTTGACCTAGGAGGCCACTGTAGGTGCAAAGTACTGCTTTACTTTTCCTACAAAGTACACGATTTGCTTGTGTAATCAACCTCTTATGAGCTGTCCACTGTTCCTGGTCTCTGTGCTCTTTTATACTATCTATGTTCTCCTGCACCGTCCAGGAACATGGCTTCTTCCAGATTATACAAGGCCAAGGCCATAGGGATGCTTATTTTGGCCTCTTGTTGAGTTTTCTTGGATCAGTATAATTTGCACATTTTTAGGGACCTGTTTGTGTTAGGGTTTTCAGACTCCTCAGAGGAGACTATCTATTGAACAAACCAGTATGTTGTTTGCTAGTATTGACCATCTTGCAGTAACTGATTACATTTTAAGAAATAAAGAAATGAGGAGGGAAAAGTCCCCTTTTCTACTAGGGTTGGAGGAGGGAGGGGGGAAAAGGCACAGAGTAATGAAGAAACGAGAAAGCTACTTTGTGGCACACATTCGTGCATTTGCAAGGAGGACAAGGAAGCAGCTGCTGGCACACTCTGCCGGCTCAGAGACACCCTCTCTGTCACAGTCTAGGTAAAGGTGAACTTGGGGATTGGCCTGTTGTCGGGGACTAACAGTAATTTTAGAAGATCATCCAAAGAAAGCACAGCTCTCAATATCTGCTGGTATTTCATCAGTGTTCAGTGTCAACAGTCTTTAAACTAAAAAGAGTAAAATAAGCATGGTTTAAAAGGAACCAATAGTTCCATAGAAGAGTTGATATCTGTTCAAATATTGAAAACCCTAAATATGATCCAAGACTGACTCAATAATCTAAAGTAATTTCCACATAATAATGGGAAAAATACCAGAAGAACAAATCAGAGAACAAATATCTCAAACTTCCCATCTTCCTCCTTCAACAAAAATAAGAGGATGGATTTTAGATTTTAGAAGTTACAGATAAATATTTTTCATTGTTACTTAGACTTAAATTTTTATGTGAATCAAGAAGAGTATTACTCATTTAATTAGCATAAGGACTTTTTTTGTTTGTTTTGCTTTAAAACAGTGAAAGAGAAATATACTTTAAAATGGAACAAAACACAGAAAATGCATTTGAAATGAACAGGATATGGGATTTCGGCATTAGCAATAGTGATTTGAAAAAAAAGATATGACAGAATGCAGTTTTATCAAATCACAATTTAAACTAGTTTGTGATATTCGAAGGAAGAAGAACTTCCAGTAAAATGCAGCATTTATTCTGTCATTTATTCTTTGCATTTTGGTTACTAGCCTTTAAGTGTTTATGTCCCTCCAGGAGAGAAGGAAATGAACTGGCAGTGTCCTTTTCCCCCCGACAAACAGAGAGAAAACTGGTGTATTCTGTATTATTCACTTGCAATTCCATCCCTGACCTCACTTGCCCCATATGCAGTATTCTCTACCACAGGTACAGAAACATAGCTGCTTGCCTGAGCATTGGTACAGGAAGGTCTTCCCCAACTGAGATAGAAATTAATCTTAGGAATAAGGATCCAGGATCCTTCTTTATCGAGAGTTCTTTGGGGAACAGAGACAGTGGAGAAAAAGTGTGTTTTTCATCATGAAAAGTAAATAAATATAAAGGAGGTATAGGATATGCTGAATTTGGAAATTTAAAAAGTTGACTCATTTAACTTCATTATCTGTGTGAGTGTATAGGCAATTTTACATATCAAAATATTGAAATCTCAGTATGGTAAGGTCATGTTTAAAACTGAGCTTTGTTTTGAGATAACTGTAGATTCACATACATTTAAGAGATAAGACATTCCTCTGGCAATTCCACACAAATTTTAGGATGATTTCACTTATATGTGAAACATAAGGAATAGTGCTGTGGACCACAGGAGAAGGGAAGGAAAATGGAATGGGAAGAAATCAAAGAGGGAGACAAACCACGGGAGACTCTGGACTCCAGGAACCAAACAGGGTTACAGAGGGGAGGGGTGGGGGAATGGGGCAACTGGGTGATGGGTGTTAAAGAGGGCATATGTGGTGATAAACCCTGGGTGTTATTTATACGCAGCTAATGAATCGTTGAATACTGCATCAAAAACTAATGATGTACTATATGTTGGTTAACTGAACATAATTTAAAAAAACAAACAACAAAAACAAAATAAGACAGATCCCATATGCCTTTTACCTAGTTTCTGCCAATGGTAACATCTTGTAGAACTATAGTGTGATATTATAGCCAGGGTATTGATACGGTCAAGATACAGAACATTTCTATTTTCACAGGGATCCCTCACATTGCTCTTTTATTGGCAACACCCACCCGATTCCTGACTCTCTTTTCCTAAAACCCCAGGAGACACTAGTCTGTTCTTCATTTCTTCACTTTTGTCATTTCAAGAATGTTACATAAATGGAATCATACTGTAGGTAATTTTGCGCATGGGTTTTTTTCAATCAGCATCCTTCTGTGAAGATTCATCCAGGTTGTCCTATGTATCAATAGTTTGTCTTTCTTTCCTGCTGACTAGTATTCCGTGGTATGGATGTACCACATTTGTTTAACCATTTACCAATTGGAGGACATTTGTGGTGTTTCCAGTTTGGGGGTATTACAAATACAGCTGCTTATACACATTTGTGTCCATGTTTTTCTGTGAACATAAGTTTTCATTTTTCTAGGATAAATGTCCGTGAGTATAATTACTGAGACAAATGATAATTACATGTTTAATTTTTTAAGAAAACTGTTTTCCACCCTAACTATTCTATTTTACATTCTATTCTATTTTACTCATTCTTGGGTCATGAGTGACCCAGCTTCTCTATTTTTACCAGCATTCTGTGTTGTCACTTTTTATTTTATTTTAGCAATTCTGATAGGTGTATAGTAAATATCTCATGTGGTTTTAATTTTCCTATCCCTAATGGATAATATTACTGAACATCTTTTCATGTGTGTATTTGCCATCTGTATATCTTGTTTCGTGAAATGTCTCTTCAAGTCTTTTGCCCATGTTCTATATATATAGTTTACTTTTTTTAGGTTTTAGGTTTTTAGATTAGGTTTTGAGAATTTTGCATATATTCTAAATTTTAATTCTTTGTCAGGTAGGTAGTTTACAAATAGTTTCACATACTCTTTTCATCTTAATATGTTCTTTTGTAGAGCAAATGTTTTAAATTTCTATTAGTTTGCTTTATCAGTTTTTCCTTTCCAGGCTTATGCTTTTTGTGTCAAGTCTACAAACTCTTTACCTAGCCCTTTACCAAAGATTTTCTCCTTTTCTTACCCCCAATTTTTATAGTTTTACAATTATACATAATTCAGAACCATTTTAAGTTAATTTTTTTAAAGATATGAGATTTAGGTCAGGGTTTTTGTTTATTTGGTTGGTTTTTTGTCTCTATTTTTTTAAATTTGGGGAGTTTTTTTTTTTTTTCTTTTTGCCTATGGATGTTCAATTGCTCCAGTACAATTCACTGAAAAGATATCTTTCCTGCATTGAATTGGTTTTTAACTTCTGTCAAAATAAGTTGGTCATATCTGTGTAGGTTTATTTCTCAGTTCTCTATTTCATTAATCTCTGTCTATCCCTGACCAGTATCTCACAGTCTTGAACTATTTAATGTCTTGAAATCAAATAGACTTGTTCCTCCCATTTTAACCTTCTATTATATAAATTTTAAAGTAATCTTGTTCATATCTACTAAAAACCTTGCTGGAATTTTGATAGAAATTCTGTTAAACCTGTATATCAATTTGAGGAGAATTGATATTTTTACCATGTTGAATTTTCCAATCCATGAACATGGTATGGTTTTCCACTTTATTTAGATATTATTCTCTTTTTTTTTTTTTTTTTTAGATATTATTCTCTTTTTTCATCATTACTATGTAGTTTTCATTATGCAAGTCTTCTACATTTTTTTTAGGTTATCATTATTTCTCTTTTTTTGTAATTTTAAATTAAAATTTTCTTTCACTGTTCATGTCTTCATTGCTAGCATATAGAAACACAACTGATATTTGTGTGTTTATCCTGTGACCTTGTTAATCTTAGTCATTAGTTTCAGGAATTTTTGATAGATTTTGTGTGATTTTTTACATAAACAATAATGTGATCTGGAAATAGAGACAAATTTTATTTCTCCCTTTCCTATACTATATTCCTTTTCTTCTTTTTTGCCATATTGCATTGGCTAAAAATTCCTGTAGTATGTTGAATAAGAACTGTGAGAGAAGATATTTTGTATTTTTTACAGTTTTAGGAGAAAATCCTTCGGTCCTCATTTTTAAGTATAATTTAGCTGTAGGGTTTTTGTAGATGCTTTATGAAGTTGAGGAAGTTGTCTTTTATTCTTTTTTTTCTGAGAATTTCTTTTCATGGATGCATGTTGAATTGTGTCAAATTCTTTTCTATATTGACTAATGTGGTCATATGATTTTTCTTCTTTAGCCATTAATGTGGTGGATCATATTAATTAATTTTCAAATACTGAGCAAAACTTGCTTCCCTGGAATAAACTTCATTTGTCATCATGTATAATTTTTATTATACATTGCCTAATTCTATTTGCTAATATTTTATTAAGGATTTTTAGTCTATATCCATAAGGGATATTGGTCTAGTTTTATTCCTTTGTGCTGTCTTTGGTTTTTATTTTGGTAATACTAGCTATAAAATTAATTAAGAAATATTTCCTTCTCTTTTTTTCTAGGTGAAATGATGTATAATTGAGGTCGGTTTTCTTTAAATGTTTGATAGAATTTTCCAATAAAACCAAATGGCCCTGGAGATTCTTTTGGGGCAGTTTTAAATGTATTAAATTTTCTTAATAGTTACTGATCTATTCAAATTATCTATTTCATATTGAGTGAGTTGTGGTAGTTTGTACTCTTTGAGGAATTGGTCCATTTTGTTTAAGCTGTCAAATTTATGTGTGTGGAGTATTTCATATATTTACTTATGCTTTTGATGTCTTCAGAGCCTGTAATTATATATGCTGTTTCTTTGCAGATATTGGTAATCTGTCTTCTCTTTTTCCTTTATCAGTTTTGTTGGTATTTTTTAAGACTCAGCTCTTTGTTGTATTGATTTTTCTCTATTGTTTTTCTGTTTTGAATCTTGGTGATTCCTATTTTTATCTCTTTTTTAAAAAGATTTTATTTATTTATCCAAGAGAGAGGAAGGAGTAAGGAGGGAGAGAAGGATCATGAGAAGGGGGCAGGGTAGAGGGAGAATCAGAATTCCCACTGAGCAGGGAGCCTAATGCAAGAACCCGGGATCATGATCTGAGCTAAAGGCAGAAGCTTAACAAATTGAGCTACTGAGGGGCCCGATTCTTAATTTTATCTTTATTATTTCCTTCCTCTGCTTGTTGCTCTTACTTTTCTATATTCTCAAAGTGGAGGTTAGAGTATTTATTTGAAATATTTCATCTTTTCTAAGATATGTATTTGTACTATAAATTTTCCCATCATTATTATTTTAGCTGTGTCCCAGAAACTTTGATATTTTTATTGTAATTTTTATTCAGTTCATTTTATTTTTTGTTTTCCCTTGATTATTCTTTTTTGACTCATGAGTTATTTAATAGTGTGTTGCTTTAGTTTCCAAGTGTTTAGAGAATTTTTTTCTCTTGCCTTCTGTTACTGATTTCTCTTTGTTCCACTTTGTAGGATTGTACCAGTTCTTCTAAGTTTGTTAGATGTGTGTTGTGGACCAGCATATGGTCTATTTTGGTAATATAGGTAATATAAGTTCCATCTACACTTGAAAAAAATGTGTATTCTGTAATTGTTAGTTGGAGTATTCTAAATATGTTGGCTTGTGATGGTATTGTGTTCTTCTATATCTTTGCTGAGCTTCTAAGTGTTCTATCAATTGCTGAAAAGAAGGGTATATATTCACACACTATAACTGTGTATTTTTCTTTGTCTCTTTCAGTTTACCAGTTTTTGCTTGACTTGTTTTGCAGATCTGTTGTTTGGCACATACACATTGGGATTTGTGTCTAATTGGCAGATTGGCCCTTTTGTCTTCATAGGGTCCTTCTTTGTCTCTAGTAATTTTACTTTTTTCTGTAGTATGTGTTTATCTGGTATTAATATAGCCATTCCTGCTTTCCTTTGATTAATGGTTGAATGATCTTTTTTATTCTTTTATTTTCCACCTGTCTATATTAGTATATTTGAAGTCTGTTTCTTATAGACAGCTTTCTTTTTAAAACATTATTTTTTGTTGTTGTTATCCTTGTTTTTTATTGCTCTGTTTTTCCTGTCTTCCTGTGGATTACTTGAACATTTTTTGGAATTCCATTTTGATTTATCCATAGTGTTTTTGAGTGTATAGCTTTATATAGCTTCTTTTAGTGGTTGCCTTTTTAGTGACTGGATATGTATTTTCTCACAGTCTACTGTTGATGTCATTTTACCAGTCCAAGTGAAGTATCGAATCTTTACTTCCTTTACATCCCTTTACCCTCCCCCACTTATAGTATATCTGTCGTAAATATTACCTCTACGCACACTCAGAACCACAGCAGATGGTGTTAAAATTTTTGCTTAATAATAAAACATAATTTAGGACACTAAAAAAAGAAAAGGAAAACCTATATATTTACTCATATTTTGCTTATCATGTTCTTTTTTGCTTCCTGGTGTTCCAGTGTTCCTTTTATCACTTCCGTGTTTATAAGACTGCCTATAGCCAATTTTTAGACTAGCCCTGATGGCAACAAATACTTCATTTTCCTCATCTGAAAGTTCTTTATTTTTTATTCCTGAAGGATAATTTCACTGGTTGCAGGAAACTGAGTTGACAGCTCTTTTTTTCAGCACATAAAAAATACTTGGCTATTTCTTCTGGCCACCATAGCTTTTGATGTAAAATATGCTGTCATTCTAAGTGTTTTATATCTGTAGATGAGGTGTCATTTTTCTCTGGCTGTTTTGTAGATTTTTTTTTCTTTATCCTTTCTTTTCAGATGTTTAATCATGATGTGTCTTGACATACATTTCTTCAGATTTATTATATATGGAGTTTAGTCAGTTTCTTTAAATCTATACATTATGCTTTTGGACTGGATTTAGGAAGTATTCAGCTATTATTTTTTAGGGACTGTTTTCATCCCTGCTTTCTTTCCTCTCTCCTTCCAGAACTCCAGTGACTCAAATATGTTAGATCCCTGAGGCTTTGTTCATTTTTTTTTTTCAGTCCATTTGCTCTGTTATGATGATTGGGCAGTATCTATTGTTCTATCTGCCGTTTAACTAGTTTTTTCATCTGTCCCTTCCATTCTGTTGAACCCATCCACTGAACTTTTCATTTTGGTTATTATATTTGTCAGTTCCAAAATATTTGATGCTTATTTACATCTTCTAATTTTTTGCTAAGTGAGACTTTCATTTTCTTTCCTGTGGCTTGCTATTTTTTTATTTGCTCCAAACATGTTCCTAATGTTCAGTGAAGCATTTTTAAAATCACACATAGTTTAGAACCCTTGCCAGAAAATTCTAACATCCCTGTCATCTCAGCGTTAGCATCTATGGGTGACTTTTTACATTCTGTTTCAGATCTTCCATGTTCTTGGTGTGACAGGTAACTTTGGATTGAAGCAGGATATTTTCTTATTCTTTTCTGAGATATTTTGTATCTTATTAAAACCTCCTATTTTAGTTGACTTTCCCTGACATCACTCCATTAGGAGAAATGGGGAAGCACTGCATTTTTACTGCCAGGTGAAGGTAGAAATCTAGTTTCCCCACTTGAACTCTGCTGACATCCAGAGAGTGAGCAACTCCTCATTACTGCTTGGCAAGAGTGGGAGTTCCCACCTCCTGTGTGGTGTCCACTAGTGGGGGTTGCCTCATTTGTGCTGATCACTGGTGAAAGTCCTAACTCTCTACTAGGCCCCCACTGATAGCACCACAGTGGGAGGGAGGACACCTCATTACCCTCTAGCTGGGGCAGGGGAGAGGGGTGGATTCCAGGCCCTCCACATGGTCTCCCACCGACCTCATAAGGGTGCAATGCCTTGTTACCAGTCAACAGACATAAAGTCCTGGTTCCCGGTATGACCTTCTCTGATACCACCCTGGTGAGGATGTTAGGATTTCACCTTGGTTAGGGTTCAGATGTAGGCTTCCCACTAATACTTTTTGGTGTGAGTAAGTGGGTCCACAGTTTCTCTTTGGTGTTTGGCTGGAGTACAATAGTTGTCTAAAAGTTTTCTGTCTTGTTGGGCTGTACCTTTCTTGGTTCTTTGGCTAGAGAAACCAGGTTTTTGTTGGGGGCATTTTATTTATTGATTTATTTGTTTGTTTATTTTGGTCTACTCCCATTAATCTGCCTGGGTTATTAGCCTCTTTGCTTCAAAGTCTAGGATATATTACACAAAAAGATGACCACGGGTGTTCTTTCTTAGGCCCTGGGGTTGTTAGCCAGTCTGTCTTCTGCTTTCCACCTTTCAGAATCTTGGTATATTTGTTTTACATACAGTGTCCAAATTTTCTCATACTTAATAGGAGGAATATAGAAAAGTATGTGTATAATTAGAAATTTGAGATAACATTAGATCTGTCTCTCCTGCTGAGTTCAGAACTTAACTTTGACATACTCTTAAGAAAAATCTTTATGGCAAGATTTAGCAGGGTCTTCCTTAAACCACTAGGATTGGTTTTATTTTTAAGGATAGAAATGGTCCTATTTTATTTCATTTTATTTATTTATTTAGAAAAAGAGAGAACACAGTGGAAGCAGGGGTAGAGGCAGAGGGAGAGGGAAAGAGAGAATCTTAAGCAGGCTCCATGCCCAGCATGAAGTCCAGTGCAGGACTTGATCTCACAACCCTGAGATTATGACCTGAGCTGAAATCAAGAGTCGGACACTTAACCAACTGAGCCACCCCCCTGTCCCAGAAATTGTCCTATTTTAAATTAGTGACAGAGGCACTTATAATCCTTATTTCTTTCAGAAAAATATAGTTATTATAATTACAATGTATAGAAAAACAAGTATATTCAAATATACGTCAAACCTTATAATTTTTTTTCTTTTTTTTAATTTTATTTTATTTTTTTTAATTTTATTTTTTATAAACATATATTTTTATCCCCAGGGGTACAGGTCTGTGAATCACCAGGTTTACACACTTCACAGCACTCACCAAAGCACATACCCTCCCCAATGTCCATAATCCCACCCCCTTCTCCCAAACCCCCTCCCCCCCAGCAACCCTCAGTTTGTTTTGTGGGATTAAGAGTCACTTATGGTTTGTCTCCCTCCCAATCCCATCTTGTTTCATTTATTCTTCTCCTACCCACTTAAGCCCCCATGTTGCATCACCACTTCCTCATATCAGGGAGATCATATGATAGTTGTCTTTCTCTGCTTGACTTATTTCACTAAGCATGATACGCTCTAGTTCCATCCATGTTGTCACAAATGGCAAGATTTCATTTCTTTTGATGGCTACATAGTATTCCATTGTGTATATATACCACATCTTCTTGATCCATTCATCTGTTGATGGACATCTAGGTTCTTTCCATAGTTTGGCTATTGTGGACATTGCTGCTATAAACATTCGGGTGCATGTGCCCCTTTGGATCACTACGTTTGTATCTTTAGGGTAAATACCCAATAGTGCGATTGCTGGGTCATAGGGCAGTTCTATTTTCAACATTTTGAGGAACCTCCATGCTGTTTTCCAGAGTGGCTGCACCAGCTTGCATTCCCACCAACAGTGGAAGAGGGTTCCCCTTTCTCCGCATCCTCGCCTTATAATTTTAATATTCGTTTTGTATAGCCCTTACCTTGTTACGTTATTTTATAATTAAGTAGTGGAAAACAAAATTATATAGTTATACAATCCAAAATGTTTTTCAAAAGTAAATTATTGTTCTCAGTGACTGTTCATGTCTGTATATCTCCAAAGTACCAAATTGGTATAATTAATTCATTGAATATTTATTAAAAACATTGTATAAAAAACAGTATGTTCTGTCTTTGCACTAGAGAAACAATGAAGAGCAAAACATACATAGTTACAGCTTTAATCAAATGTAGTATTTTTTCCAATAAATGGCAAAATAAAAATGAAATCAAATCTTTTATGAAAGCATTTTATGTGTTTTTATGAATAGTGCTGCTCAGGAAAATTAGAATATTATCTCTTTAGTATGGTACTCCAAATACTGTAAATAGAGAAAAACAGACTTCTCAAACAGTGGCATTTATCACCAGTGTTTATTGAAATTAAGTTGAAAACAAAAATTATATCATGAAACATTCCATTGATATACAATGAACAGATTTCAGTATCTTCTGAACTATCTCTTGGATTTTTAATATTGGTTTAGAGCATAACATGGTTTAGGCAATGTTACCCAATGAAGGCTATGATTGTTAATAGCTTATATTAGCTGAAAGCGGTAAAATCATCCAAGGACTCTGTTAGTGTTAGAATAATAATTTACCAAGACAATTACCACATACTGGAATTTTTTGCAGCTCTAATTCAGTATTATTAATAATGGATAAAATTGCACTTTTCTCAGGTTGCTGTGGGCAGCAGGGAATTACTTCAATGAATATTTCAGCACATTATTTTAATCATTGTTCCACCAAATCCAACTGGGCAATATTTTATGGTTCTTAATTCAGTCTACTAAGAAACCATGGTCATTAAATTGCAAACTATTTGTAGTGAGGTCTATCCTGTGATTTACAAGCCTTGTTAAAAACAGTGTAAAAGAATGAAAACTGTGCCATTAATACTTGTAATTTGATGCTGCATTTGTTACTAAACTCCCCATGATTAATGTTTTCAGTAGATGGAAGAACATTGTAGAGAAAGCATAACTGAGTGTTACAATGCTTAAAATACGAGAATGTTACTATTTTAAGTTTTGGTCATTTGTACAGGAAACGTATGTAAACACAAATGTAAAAGATAAAGATCTCCAAAATCATCTTAATTTTCCATTGAGACCAAGGAAATAAAGCTTTAATGTTGTGTAAAAAATGTATTTCCCATTTTACATTGTTATTAATAGTGATGACTGTTTATTTCCTCATTCCTAGCCAACTGCATGATTTCTGGCGTTTGGATTACTGGGAAGATGATCTTCGCCGAAGGAGACGGTTTGTTCGAAATGCATTTGGCTCCACTCACGCTGAAGCCCTTCTCAAAGCTGCAGTAGAGTATGGTCAGTACCAATGCCTCTTACACAAAAATATTCTGGATATGACATGACTCTTTGTGGTTGATAATTCATTTCTTCCTAGCACTTAAAATTCTCTAGGTTGTAAGTCAAAAATACTGTCTTCTGCTTTATCCTTCGGCATCATGCAGGTGATGCTTAACCCAGTTTTTCGCCTGTGATGTATTTTAGACCTTTCATCTTCTTAATAGAGTTTATATAACTCTATTTAAGACTCGGCATAACTGATTATTACCCAACATCCATCCATCTCATACAGCCTAAACCAAGAGTAAAGTGAATTTCTTTTTCAGTGCCTTTTCAACTTTGGTGACCTAGACACAAGGTGTAAAAAATATATACAATTGTGATCGCATACTCAGACTTAAATATTTTTATGTATAATTTGTATATGTGTACACACACTCATGTATACTATGTTAATATATATATATGAAATATATATACACATATGTGTGGTGTTTTTAGGAATATATATGCACATATTTGTGTATTTAACTGAAATAAATGCCTTATTAATAATGTTATTATGTAACATTTTGTATTATTATTCTATTCTTTTCAGTCTAAAAAATAAAATTAAAATAAATAAATAAATAAATAAATAAATAAAATCCTGCTACAATATGTCCATTTAAGTTCCCAGTCCTCCATTGGGTTGCAAATAAAATTTTAAAAAGACCATCTCACTTTAAAGATATCAATTATCACACATAGAACTAATCCTAATTTGTCCTTTAAAAAAGTATAACAGGGATGCCTGGGTGGCCCAGTTGGTTAAGCAACTGACTTCAGCTCAGGTCATGATCCTGGAGTCCCAGGATCTAGTCCCGCATGGGGCTTCCAACTCAATAGAGAGTCTGCTTCTCCCTCTGACATCTCCCCTCATCTTCTCTCTCTCAAATAAATAAGTAAAACCTTAAAAACAAACAAATAAATAAATAAATAAATAAATAAATAATAAAAGGCATAATAAATAGAAAATACCAAAATATTTTATACTTTAATAAAAATACTGCATTTTAAAATTAAATTAATATTTTCTGTCTACCTGGAAATCTAAATAGGACGGTTTTGTCCCTTTTTTAAGTTCTCTAATAAGTTTAAGTGTGATTTATTATCTCAAAATTTTATAAATTCTATACACTCAGAAAATACCATTAATGAATACTGTTTATTCATTTTTGTTATTAACCACTTTTATTCTTACAATTACTTTGTTATTATTATGTTAATTTTCATTTACTTGAATGTGAGCCATCTGCTTTAAAATTTATGTAATTTATAAACATTCATAACTATTCATGTTCTTGATGGATTAAACAGAAAATACTTAATCCTGTTAAAAAGAAAATGTATGAAGCTTTTGCAATTTGTTGTGCAAATAGTCTGTGAATTGATATAATAACTTAGTAAGAGTCAAACATAATTAAATAAACACATGAGGATTTCATATGAAACTTATGCCTAAGATAAAAATCACAGCATAACTTTATATAGTAAAAGTAACTAATGGAAAGAATATACTAGAAAAAAATAGAAAAAATTAGGAAAAAAACCTTACAGTAGACCAGTACTATAGAGGATTTCTTTAATCAGCAAGAGAGATCACCAAAGGGATTTTAGCACTTACGGCATTTAGCACTTAACTTGAGGTATTGTATTTATGCTTAAAATGAGGTATTATCGTTATGCTCTACAAAAGAGATTTTTAGAAATACCTACTTCAAGTGGCATGCTTTATAATATGAACTTAAAATAATTTAAACTTCATTGCATATACCTAGTAACTTAGACTTTTTCACCAACTCATCCTGTTTGAATTCATCCCATTTGAAAACAGAAAACTCTAGGGGCACCTGGGTGGCTCAGTGGGTTAAAGCCTCTGCCTTCAGCTCAGGTCATGACCCCAAGGTCCCGGGATCGAGCCCCACGTCGGGCTCTCTGCTCCGCAGCGAAGCCTGCTTCCCTTCTTCTCTCTCTGCCTGCCTCTCTGTCTACTTGTGACCTCTGTCTGTCAAATAAATAATAAAATCTTAAAAAAAAAAAAAGAATCTGTTTTAAGAAAATAGAAAACTCTAGAGATAATTTATAGAGTTAGGCTAAATTGATATTATTTGTGATGATGAGTTGCCAAAGGTTTAATTATATAGGATCCACATTTTACTACATTCAGCATTCTTTTAAAGAGAGTGTTAGAAAAAAAATTGGGATTCTCTGTAAAAGTGGATGCTTTAATTTATAAAATATCTCTATTCTTAAACCATTGTTAAAGCCTATCAGAAACAAATTTTAAAATCTTTTAAGACATCTGGTTGTCAGGTTTTGGTAATATAGTATCTATTGTTAATGAACCTAAACTGAAAATAGTAGTCTAACTTTGAAAATTGAAGGAAGCTCTGGGTGATACTAAATATTCTCTGTGTGTGGTATGAGAGTATTTTAAAATATGTAGCAGTTTATGAATTTTAAATACTGAATCATCATCATCAGTATTCAGAACTTACTATCTCTCCTGAGTTGGGTTCTTTGATAGAAGGAAACAGGGGCATGTTTTTATTTTATTCATATCTAGAACAAAGACCACATGTATGCCATAAAACATCCAAGAAAGCTATATGGTACCCATGCCAAAGTTATTATCACATCCTTTTTCTGGATTAAGGTCATGTGATGGAAGACAAAGGAGAACTAAAACAATTCTACCTGCAAAACAATTGAAGAGCATACCCCTTCAGCCTTTATCACAGTTCACATCAGCGGACTTTTAGAACCATGTAGACAGTAGGGACTAAAATGTGGAGGATTCTGAAGAGTGAGTGGGAGAGTACTCCCTGATGTGATCTGTTCAAAGAAATAGAAGGAGGTGGGGCATCTGTGTGGTTCAGTTACACATCTATCTATTGATTTCAGCTCAGGTCATGATCTCAGGGTCATGAGCTCCACATGGGGCTCCATTCTCAGTGGGGAGTCTGCTTGAAATTCTCTTTCCCTCTGCCTCTCTGCTTCTCTGTCTCTCTTTCAGTAAATAAATCTTTAAGAAGAAGAAAAGAAATAGGAATTACAAACTGCCAAGAGAAAAATGTATTACTGAATCATCCTCCAAGCTCTTAATGTGCCTCCTAACCTATAAAGTTCTTTCTTCAGAAGAAATAGGAAACAAATATCAGTAATTATTATAAAGCACTTCACCCAATAAAAATAAGTGTTGAAAACCTTAATTGAAAACATATTTTGTGTATTTTGAATAAAGCTTTTGTATTCATATACTACTAAAATATTCATATAAAAGTAAAAAATTCTGCCCATCATCTGGCCACTCTGCCTGCCTTTAAACATTTAAATATGTTTTAAGTATCTTAGAGTCTTGTGGTATGTAGACTAACACCCAAATGATTGAATGATTTGGTTTGTGTAGACATAGAAAAGGTATATTTTTTGTACAAACCTCCACATTTTGAGAGGACTTATAGGACAAATTGAAATTCAATATGTTCCTTCCTCTATTTTAAATATTGACACTATTTCAGTTTCCCTATGCATTCTTACTTGAAAGTTGAGCATTAAATACACAGAAACCCTGCTATAATCTCTGGTCAAAAAAAATTTGTATTCCTCTACATTGTGGCAAAAAAAATTCTTTTAGGAACAGAAGGAAATATTATGAGTGGAACTTTCATTGTGGCTAGAAGTGTTTGAATCAGTGATCAAAGTTTTCAGAATTTTAAACAAGTTGTACAAGCTGAGGAGGTAATCTTCAATTACATCGATAGGGAGTACTTACATGGCCATCAGAGCAGTCCCTGGGATTTGAACACTGGTCAGGTCTCTCTGTTCGTTCCTGGCATACTCAGTTTCTACACTGTGAGCCTGGATTCATGTAAGAGAACTAAATCTGAACTAGCAGACTTAATATTTTCTTTAAAAATTTTTTAATTATTTGATTTTTCTCTAAATTCAGATATTTACATTAAATTTTAGTTAACTTTCATGGGATGGGCAGGAACATTTAGCCATAATTTGAACATTCTTTTCAGACAATTTATGTGGAGTCACAAAGAAAATATATTAACAGGGCGTTCTTTTATATGAGCAAATAATCAGAATTGGCTGTATTTTCAAAAAGACAAAAAGGACAATAATTTTGTTTCATATTGACTTTGGAAAGCTTTTCCTTCAAGTTCATTATTAAAACTTTTGGTTGACCTTTTTCTGCTGGAAAACATCTTTAATACTGATGGAGTTTTTCATGCTTCTTAGTAATACTAATGAGTTGAATAATTTATGAGGTTGTCATGTGCAAAAGATTTGGTGTGATTTGATATACTTTCCACCTTGGTGTTGGAATGTGATTAATAAAAACCTAGAGGCATGCGATTTTTTCCTGATGCTTAATGTTCTAATTTTATATGTATTCAGTATATTATTTAGGTATTTTCTAATGGTAAAATTTCATATAAGTGCAAATTTTATTGATGACTGAATTTTCAGACCATAAGGAAGAATATAAAGAACATATTTTCAAACTCATAAATACATCTTCTAACTTTCTTCTTTGGGACAAATTAGCTAATGAGGAAATGATTGAAAAGGGAGGTTTTGTATATTGTTTATATGTTTAAATAAAACCTGAAGTGGTCAACTTCTGGTACATTTTTGCTGCTTAAAGATGATGCTGTCAAAGGATAGTGCAGAATCCTAATAAGTTTGGTTGTCTTTGTGACTGTCGATTATCATTTAAAACTCTGTTTCCCTTCCATAAAATTATAGTGGAACAATGTTTCATCAAAGCCTAAGATTGCAAACTCCCCCATGTCTGTGATCAAAGACATCATCTTAAATAGGTCTGATCGGGCATTGCAGAAGAGGGCAGACTGCTTCAGCTGGAAGAAAAAAAAACATGAAGCAAAGATGACAAAGTTAATCAGTCATTTCTTTGGCAATAAATAATAAGATATGCTGAGAACTGCAAATGAGAACATCCTTAGGTTCCTCAGAGATGTGTCTCCTTAACACCTGATTTATCTAAGCTTGTGAAGCCATCAAGATATGACCTTGATGAATAAAAAACAGCTCTGTAATGAATCTGGAATTAAATTAGTTTTGACGGTATATGCATGGCTACTGTAATGTGCTACTTGCAGAAATAAGGAAAGCACTGAGAATAAAAAATTCTAATGCATCTATAAAAATTGTTCAGAAAAAAGCTAATTATCTGACTTCTTTTTTAAGAGTTTACAGTTATTATCATATTTGAGAAATACGATTTGATTTCTTTACTTAATAGCCTATTGTTCGTCTTGTGTAGAAACACTAGCAAACATACTGTTCCTCGATAACTCCATTTTAATTGGTGTATTATTAATTAACTCTCCATATTTGGAATGAACTAGGTGATCTGATTATGGTTAAAATATTTCACTGAAAATTGAATGATGTAAAACTCTTCGAAAAGAGAGGGAGGAAAAGAAATGTAGGGGACCATCTTTCAGCTCTTTTTGGTGCCAGTGTCATATTGTAATATCATAGCATTCTCTTCAACCTTTGATTTTTTTTTCTTTTTTTTAAGATTTTTTTCTTTATTCGTTTGAGAGAGCACATGAGTGAGTGAAAGCAAGACTGGGGAGAGTCAGAGGGAGAGGGAGAAGCAGACTCCCCACTAAGATGAGACCCTGAGATCATGACCTGAGCCTAAGCCAGATGCAGAACCCACTGAGCCACCAGGCACCCCTTTACCCTTTGGTTCTTATAGTCTCTTAAAATAATTAAAACAAATTATATAATTGTAAGATATTCTTATCAAATCCATTTCACAGACTATATAACATTTTTGTATCAACAAATGTTATGGGGCACCTGGGTGGCTCAGTGGGTTAAGCCTCTGCCTTCAGTTCAGGTCATGATCTCAGGGTCCTGGGATCGAGCCCCGAGTTGGGCTCTCTGCTCAACAAGAAGCCTGCTTCCCCCTCTCTCTCTGCCTGCTGCTCTGCCTACTTGTGATCTCTCTGTCAAATAAATAAATAAAATCTTAAAAAAACACAAAAAACAAATGTTCTAACAACTCCGTTTTGTGTTGAAGATTCAGATGGTAGGCTTTAAACACATTCAGAAAAAAATCAAATAACCTTACTACTTTAAAAGCATTTATTGAATTTCTTCTGCATGCTAAGCATGTGCTAAATGCTGGCCTCAGAGTTTGAGACAGTTTCTACCTTCTAGGAGCACACAGTGTAGTGTGGTGCTTTGTAACAGTTGGGGAGGTACACGTGTGTTATGAGCATCTACTGAACAAACTGCTGCTAAAATATCCTGTCATGCACAGGAGAGTTTCCACAGAACAATGACAACGCAAATTCAACCCTAAATGTCACTAGTCCCAAGGTTAAAAAATCCTGGTTTACTGAGGAGAAATAGTTATCATAGACAGAGGTAGTCATAGTCATTCATAAAGTAGCACAGGTGGAGAGAGTGACTAACTCTGAGTCTGGTGAGTTGGAGTAGACTTTGCACAAGTAACTACTTAGGAACTGTCTTGTGAGAAGATCAGGTAAGCCAGGAATGGCAGTAGTTAAAGAAATTACCAAGACATGAAGGCATAAAAGAGCCTAACGTATTCCTTTAAATGGCCTCAATATTTTGCTTTTTGTGCTCAGCCACTTCATAACGATTTCAGAAAATACCCGATTTTAGATGTGTCATAATCTGCGATATAAACCACTTGAAAACAGGAAATGATATCTTCTATTTATTTCATTTAGAGTATCCACATTAATTCAATTTTGTGCATTTAGTTGCTGGGTTTTTTTTTTTTTTTTTTCACTGCTGCTTTTTCAATTTAATTGATAATTGATTAATTTCAAGGTATACATATGGTATTTTAGCCACATATTTTCATCATTTTCAGTAATAACATTGAAGGATGGGAGTCCTGTGAAAGAGGTCTACAAATATGGTGTTTTCAAATTTTGAATTTTTTTTTTATGCCAGCACTTTATTTCCACTTAAAGCATCAAAGGCTGTGTAAGATAGAGAGCTGACAAAATTATATTATTGCTCAGTGGCATAGAACTGTTCATAATCTTACTTATATCCTTTTAGACTAATTTTTCACTAAGTGTATACACAGTTGGCATTTAGAGATAATTACAGCACACTATGATAAATATTTTTTATTGATGTGTATAAAATGCTGTCTGAGCTCAGTGAAGGGGTTTGCCTAACTGAAGAAATAAATTTTAGCTGGACTTGAAAGGGTGAATAGAGATCTTCCTGAGCCAGTAGGTGAGAAGGTGGCCATGTGGAGCAAGGGACCACACCACATGACATAATGTGTCCTGGGAGTGCAAGATGGTGGTGTGTGATGGAACACAGGACAGTGTGGGGACATAGTACAAAATGAGGCTGAAAGACCTGTTAGAAACCATTTTGTACAAGGACTTCTCACTAGGTAGAGCCATTAACGAGTTTTTATTTCAGAAAATGACAGACCAGAGAAGTTAGGTGACATGCTAACTGGTAAGTGGCAGAGAGAACAAAAACTCAGTCTCAACACCCTTCTCTTACTGTACAGTGTGTTCCTGTTGGTACATTTGGAATTTTCTTAACTGCAAGAGCGTTATTGAGCATTTCCCCACTTTAAACTTTACCTGTTAAATTTTGGCTTACTCTTGTATCCTATAGAGATATACAATCCATAAAGACATATCATATCACTACGGATGAACTTAGTGTCATTTATAGAATGCACTTCTGTGTCATTTACAAAAATGTACTTTAAAATATTCTGGGTGTTTTTAAAAGTGTTTTAAATAACCAATATCAGCTCCGACCTCTTAGCTATTCCAATTTTTTTAATACCTAAAAAGAAATTTTTGTTTATTACATTTTTTTCCCCATGTCTCTGAGCCAGTTGCTTATCTAGCCAAAATACCTCCTACTCCCATTTCCCAGGGTTTTAAAGGAAATTTTGCCCATGGAAGTGTGTGACAGGCTTTTTGAAGAAAAAACAAGCATCATTCCCCAGGTTGATACCACCCACTGCCCGGGGAAGTGTGCCCACCCCCTCAGCCCTCCTTTAAGTTGCCCGAATCATCTTTTCTTTCATTCCCAGGAGAGCCAGAACTTTCTTCCATTCTACTACTCATCTACCCTCTACTCCTCCTGACTCATCATGCAAAGATTCTTTAATTCTTTTTTCTTCCTTTCTTCCTTCTTTTCTTCCTTCCTTCTTTCCTTCCTGAAGAGAAACATGCTCGTTGTAGAAAATCTAGAAATGCCAGAGAAGTACAGAACAAGGATAAAAGTCACTACAACCATGTAAACATAGCTTATTTTGCTCTTTTCGATGGACTTAATTTCATACTACTCTTTTTCTAAGCGCATTTTAACATAGGAGCCATTATTCAAAGATGAATAATGCATCATTCTGCTTTGTATGATATTTAGAGGTTTCCAAACTGCCCCAAGTTTTCTATATGTTTTAGCATTTTTTCCCACAAGTAAATTGTGCCATGTGATTTTGAATATAATAAAATCCTAGTTCAAATATTTAAAAATTATTCTAACTTCATGGCTAATCAAAAGCCTCTCAAGTAATATCCAGTCTAAAATGCACAGGGATTCCACATTTATCATCATGTATATTGTTAAAATATGATTTATCAAATTTCCTTTAAAAAGCACAGAATGCAGTTTTCTGCATTCACTCCATTAAGAAGTTTATTAAGTTAGCATTTTATACTTATATAGTGGTGCACTTAAATTCAATAATATTTTCCTGCACCTTTTTAATTGCATTTTTTTCAGTTCAAAATGCTATTTGAGAATATTCCCTTTGTTGGTCTGCTCTAAGAAATATTGCTTACATATGAATATTTTGAATTAGGAATAAATGAAATTCCATTTTTGCTGTCAGAACCAAATTGTAAAAATGCATTGCATGTCTTGAAAAATCAGTATACTCTATTAGCAGGCCTGTCAATATAAAAAGTGCATTCCATTTCCACCTCTTGCTCTAATAACCTTTTCTGTGTTACTCTGAGGCAGTTCACATAATCAGAGTATATTGTCAGCTTACTGGAGTTGGGGAAGCATGAAATGAAAATCACGTTAATATTGATCCAATTCTTTTACTTGCAAGTGTCCTTGATGTCCTTTTCCACTGAGCAATAACTGTTGATGTTAGGTAGCCATTTTCCTATTTTATTTCTTATACTCCAGCAAATCGTTTACAAGCATAACTAATCTGAATAAGAATTTACCACTTAGAATAATTTCTGTGAACACTTTATCTTAATTAATGCCTATACTGCTAATTCTGCATTTTACTATTCCACTGAATATTTTCTTTGAGAAAAGCAGATAATAGTGTTTGTCTAGTTTGAAACAAAAGTCTATGCAAGTTCTTCATTGGTAAAAACACAGACTCTGATTTTATGTGCTATAAGAATGTGCTAAAATGAACCATAAGTAACATCAATGATTTATTTAGGCAAGGATTACTATTTTGGAATCAATTTCATGATAAATTTGAAGCCTGGTATCTTGGGTTTTTAGTTTTTTGGTAGTTTGGATAATACCTCGTTCGGTTATTAAATATATTCTCAGTCAGCAAAAATGAAGTGGGAACCACAGCTAAATCTAATGTATTCAGATTAAAATACCCACAACTAAGAAAGGAGGAATTTGGTGGCTGAGAACTGTCTGGATTTCTTCTCTGTGTTTATTAAGTCTGGTCAATAGCCATTCAGATTTTTACTTAAAGTATATTTAAAACAGCAAATAAAAACCATCTATTTCATTTGTGAAAATACTTGCTTTCATAAAATGACTTTGTGTTGATGAAGTGAGTCTCCTGACTCAGCACTAGGTATAAAAGAGAAGAAAAGATACCTGAGATTTCTAGTCATTCTATTAGTAGTGTTTCATTCAGTATCACTAACAGGCTTTTATCATTAGGATGTTTCTACTGCAAAGTATGAGAGTTTTTTGAATACTGTTCTATATAAAACATGATTTCTTTTAGTCCTTAGTCTTTAGTAGGTCTCTCCTTTTATGTCAGCATTATTTATGTTTTTTTGAGGAAAGAAATGCTACGTCTGTGTATAAAGGCAAGCAAAAAATTTAATTTTGAATTTAAATTATTGACAATGAAACAAATTTACTTTATACTAAAATAGTAAAGTATGTTGTGTTATCACACACACATGCTTTCTTGTTAAGGTCAGAATAATATATTTTGAGTCATAGTTTTCTCAATATAGTAAAAAATGTTCTTTCAACTTCTTTGAAATGTTCGACATTATAAACTTCTCAGCAGTAGATTGATTCATACCTATTATTGCATGATAACATGTCACCATATCTAATGTAATTAGTTTAGAGTTACATTTATCTTAAAATCTTTTGTTTTTAGTGAAAATTAAATAATATCTCTTAAAGTTACTAAAAGCACTGTTCTATAAAAATATTTGTGGCTCTGATTTCAGCTTTAATGAGGAAAAAGTAATCTTTATTTTAAAATACCCCAAGAAATTCATGTCATTAATACTTCTAAAGGAGATCATTTAGGTTTGAAAATGAATTGCAGCATTTTTTATATTATTGAAGTATAACTGACATTGAATTGCAACATTTTATCTTATTTACATAGGGGTAGATTTTGTCAAAACAGATTTTACAAGCTAGAAATATCATGAAGTTGTATATATTGAAAAGAATTTTTCTTTCACAAAAGAATGTCATTTGTGAAACTGACTTCCAGATGTTTAGAAACATTAGAATTGTTCCTGATGTTACATTTAGACAAAATTGAAATAAAACTGAATTTCTCTTCTGCCCATTTTCTTCCAGTGATAGAAGGAAAGTATATATTAAATGCATTATCTATGTATAATTCTCTAAAGCAAATTCTGATAACAACCTTGTTGAGAAAGCTGTTCTTTTCCTTCAGATATCTAAGATATTAAAAATTCTTATATCTTAACATACCGATATAGAAAATCAAAAACACATGTCAAATATACTGATGCTTGTGTAGTTTTATTTAATAATATCTTTAAATGAATATTATGTTTATTGGGAGGAAACAGTTTTTTAATGTAAGCTGTTTACACTCCATTTAATTTCACAAACACTTCATGGGACCTGTCCACAAGCTCTACTTCCTGTCTTCAGGGAGCATACCATCAGTGGAGGAGATGAAGGCTCATATTTCACTGTAGTGAATATAAACAGAGTAATGACAGCATGGCAGAGGGAAAAAGATTAATCGCAACTGAAGGAAAGGAAAGATTAGTTGTTGAATACCCATTGTTTGTCAGGCACTGTACTGAGACCTTACATGCATGAGTTATCTTGAGTTTTTTAATCCTCACATCAGCCTGCTTTTTTCCTCCTTCATATAAATGTTAGAAACAGTATTATAAGCAGTAAAGCACTGGCTGTATTCTTGTTCAGTTTTGAGTTGTACACTTAGTAAACTCCTCTAATATTTCTTCTTATCTATTTTACCAAAATCTTAACAATCGTTTTGATAGCTTATTATATAAGTAAGCTTTTCACACATTTCAAAGTATTTTAGTATCCATTGTCTCATTTTAACATTGCAGTAACCCTGTGGGAGTTTGGTTGATAAATACTTACTTCCTCTTTCACAGGTTGAGAAAAAGAAGTCCAGAGATTGGTCTAAATATCTTTTAAAAATATGTTCTTAATAGATGTTAGGGAGGAAAATAAAGTTAGAATTGCAAAGCTCATATTCAGCATTTATAAGACTATAAAGGACATAAAGAGAAATAATTTATGTAGTGTGCATATAAAATGATGACCATATGAATTAGGCTTCTGTTTTCACGTGCTCATTCAACATTATCGATTGCCACTTTGTTTGATATTTGACACATTTTTAATAAGATAATACCCAAATAAAAGACTCCAGAAAAAATATCAAAAAATCATGATAATATATTTTGACTTATTTGCAAGATAAAAGTTTATACGGAAAAGGGAGTAATTAGCTACACTGAATCTTGAAGGACAAGGCAAGTAAGAGAATTCCATGTAAGAGAAATTACATAGGTCAGATTTAAACGCTTGAAAAAGTGCTGCATGTTTGGGAACAGAAGCATCCTGCTCTTGGGGAATATAAGATGTGAAGGTACCAAACTGGTAAAATAGTGAGGTTAAAGAAGTAGGGGCCAGATCATGAGTCATAGACCATGTATTTAATTGCACAGATCAAATAAAATTGAAAATGTATTCTTACACAACAGACTCACATTAGATGGACACATACATACATATTTTTATATAATTTTTTTATATTTTTTAATTAAAATTTTAATAAATTAAAGCCATATTTCTATACTTAATGCAAAATAAATAAATAATAGTGCAAAACTGGTAAGAAGCGGATGCTCTGCTAAAATTGGCATGTTAGGGGCACCTGGGTGGCTCAGTGGGTTAAAGCCTCTGCCTTTGGCCCAGGTCATGATCCCAGGGTTCTGGGATCGAGCCCCACATTGGGATCGGGGAGCCTGTTTCCTCCTCTCTCTCTGCCTGCTTCTCTGCTTACTTGTGATCTCTGTCAAATAAATAAATAAAATCTTTTTAAAAATAAAATAAAATAAAATAAAATTGGCATTTACAGGCTTATATCTTTCCTCTGTGTGCATTAGCCACACATATATTATTTACGGTTTCCCTATCTCTATAAATTACTTTTCATCTTTATTAGTATAGATGTTTTAGAGCTGTATAGAATTTGTATAGAATAATTCCTTAAACAGATAAACTACCATGTAGTCTTTTTCTTTACATTAACTATATTTGTCAATAAATAAGAACAAATAAAATAACTTCTTCACCTGACTGTCCACTTTCCAGATAGACATATTCTCTGAATATTATTAAGATAAGTTAACGTTGGGGCGCCTGGGTGGCTCAGTGGGTTAAGCCGCTGCCTTCGGCTCAGGTCATGATCTCAGGGTCCTGGGATCGAGTCCGGAATCGGGCTCTCTGCTCAGCAGGGAGCCTGCTTCCCTCTCTCTCTTTCTGCCTGCCTCTCCGTCTACTTGTGATTTCTCTCTGTCAAATAAATAAATAAAATCTTTAAAAAAAAAAAAAAGATAAGTTAATGTTTCCAACTTGTCATTTCTATATTTTAACATACTTATTTACAATATAATAATAATATAATTATAGAGTAATTATTAGAGTATAATAACAATCCTAGAAACATTTTAGTTCTCTTGTTACTTTGGTTTTAAAATACACTTTGTTTCTATGGATCCTATTCGTTAAAATAAATTTATTGAAAGAAGAACTTTATTTAGTTTTGTCTAATACATTATTCTATACTAGATAATGTTTTTACCCACAGAACTACAAGCATATATATTTACTAAGAAATCTTATGAGTATAGAATGTTTTTCTGTAGTTGTTATTTGTCACACGATATGGAAAATAATGTAAAAATAATTTTGGATTTGGATTAATCTATAATTTGGTGGTATTTTATTACTTCTGAACCTTCCTAATTTATGGCATTTTGATGTCTTCTTAGTAAATAAGAATATATGCCTATACTATCCAACTTTTTACACATAATTCACATTTTCAAATTCACATAATTCACAATTTCAGATCACAGGGAGATCTGGTGGTTTGTAGTATTCGCTTGTTAATTTCTTGATGAATGGCTAAAGAGGCCAAGAAGTGCACTCAGTCCAACATGTCTTGTGAAGATAGATTATCTCAAGGAAATTCTCTTCCCAATCAGATTTTGATTTGTTGGGTGTTAAACCAATTCTTTCTAAGGACAGTGTTTATAAGCCTTGTAATGAGACAGCCCTTTGAGACCTTACCTCTTTTTACTTGTAATTTTGATGAATGAAACTCTAATTCATAGAAGATATTATGATTGAAATGCACCTTTGGATCTTGTACACTTTAATTTAGATAAATGTTTCGTGCAGTACCATAAAATCAGAAAGTTTACTGAGCTACAGACTGATAACACTTCAACAGGGATGGTGAGTTCAGTGTCGGTATGGATCAGCTTACTATATGCCTCTTAAAGACATAATTGTTTTACTGTTTTAAAACCAGAGAGGATAAAAGTGAAAGCTGCTTAATACACATTTCAGAGCTCACCTTTCTTTGACTACATTGACTTTATTTGTAGATTTTAATTTTAATAACACAAGAGTAATGTATATTCCTTTTCTTAATGACAAAGCAGATTAAACATGGTTGTCCACAAGGGGAAATTTGTTTTATCAGGCTGACTCGTACTTAAGGAATTTTATTGATTATTTCATATAAAGAACCAAGTTCTCTTTCATGTAAATACATAAATTCTCCAATTGGTCCCCAAACTGGAGGCAAATCACCAGGACTTTCTGAAAAATCTTGGGATTTTCAGGTTAAGAAATATCCAGAGGTAACTTCTATGTCTCAGATTATTCATTTGTTTAGCTGATATGAGGGCTCGCTCCGTGCCAGGCAGTGTGCTGAAAACTAAGGAAGCAAAGACTGAAGCTTGTTGCTATAACTGCAGTAATAGGATTTATAAGGTGTGATGAAATCATCAAGGAAGGGGCACACAAATTTACCTTAAGAAATCAGAAACAAGAAAACAAAGTGGGTAGAGCTGAACTCAGTTTGGGTTATGTTTGTTACAAGTCTGCTGTGTGCCCCACACTGAGGCTTGCAGAAACGAGCCCGGAGCCCTGTGGAGAAGACAAGCACATAACAGATAACACCTGTACAGTGTGGTAGAGTTCTGTGTCAACTGTGAAAGTACAGAGCAGTTGGCTAGGAAAGGCCCCCAACAAAGGTGAGTTTGGAAGATCGAATGGAATGAGCCCCAAAAAGGAGAAAGGAAGGAATACACCATATAGAAGGAATAATATTAGCCCAGGTAAGAAGGTTTGAGGAGCTATAAATGGTTCATATTGCTGATGATAGAGAAAAGATAACGCAAAGCTGGTATTGAGAGGATAAAAGGCCTGGCTCAGCCATGCTAAGGAGTGTAGATTGGGACTCCTATCATATAAGCCTTGCATTGAGTATTGTTGATTGGGAGGAAACATTATGCAGAAGGCAAATATCCTCCACTTATTTTTGCTTTGTAATAATCACTCTGACAAAAATGTGCGGGATGGTGTAAATAATGGAGCTATGGAAGACCTCCAGACCAAAACAATGGTGGCCTGAGCCCAGGCCATGGCAGTCACCAGGATGACCCCTAGGTTCGTGGCTTAAGTGGGTTGATCAAAATCGGGACAGGTGGGGAACTAATAGATGATTCATTCAGTTAGGGACATGTGGAGCTGCAAATATCCAGCTGCAGATGTCTAATAGAAATATGGCTATAAGGACTTCAGGAGAGGCTTCTCAGTTGTTAATGACTGGATTCGCCTCTTCTGTTCTCAGATGATACAAGCTCTGAGCTTCTTAAATTAAGTTACTACCCAAGAAGCAAACAAGTTATAAGGATACATACCCCCGGAAGATTTCTGTTTCACTGGCTTTATATCATCAAGAAACCAAATAAAATTAAGATAAGGTTCTGGAGCATTCAGTAATCAGTCCTCAGTCTTTTATTCCAGAAGTAAGAATTATCTGAGGGCCAGTGAGAGAAAAATGTACATATAACCCATTTAATGCCCCTCACCTGCCATGTAGCATTGAGTTGTAATAATACTGTTTGTTTCTGAAGTACTTATCAAAATATATATTTAACAATGTATTACTTGATGCTGTGATGCTATATTTTAGCCATGCTTTCTAAATGCTGTTTTCCAGTCAGAGCTAGGATGACAGACTGTACCTCTGTGACAGTTACATTCTACGGTGCCTTTGTGTTATGACTGTGTTCCTCGTGTGTTTTTTACTCCTATATGTGCTACTTTTGAACCAACTTATTAATGTTTTAGTGAACAGACTTGGCTCTGCGTCACTAACTAAAAGAAGCATGCAAGTTGCAATGAAAGAGACTAACACTTTTACAATGCAAGTGTTACGGCAGCTAAATGTACTTCCAAAACAATGGTTGAGCAGATACCACAGACCGTAATGGGCCGTCAGAAGTCCTATATTGGGCCTGGGAGAATGACCAAAAGTATTGTTAATTGTTAACTGGAGGGCATTTTGGCCAAAGTCATGGCAAGATTTGGAGAGCAATTGCATATGTACACAGACACTTTATAAGTCCCCAGAACTGTGATAACAACACTACCATGCAGGAGTGATTTATTAGGCTCCCATTTTCAGGAATATATCCACCACACCTTATGACATGTGTAGGTATTTTCCCAGGAAATGCTGCTTCCTTGAAGCCTATATACTAATACTATGGCTAGAATACAGTAAATTACATTCTCTTCCAGGCTGAATTCCAACCTCAAGTGATATGAAATACAAATATATATATATATGTACATATATATATTCATATATATTTATATATATAAATTTACTTGCTATTCAGATAATTTTAGAATCATCACCACCTCCAAAGGCGGTAGCTGAAGTGGCTATTCCTTAAAATATTGAAATGTAATATTGAAATATAAATATTGAATTATATCTGTTAAGGAGTCAAATCCACGAGGAATTCAAATGCATTATAATTTCTAACCTTTACACTGACTGATATGTTAATGCTAGGTCAGCTTTGGCGATATTTCAATTTTTATGACTTTGTTTTTGGATTTTTGGCCTTCTATTCTATTTTATATAACAAAATAAGGCTATCAGTTCCGAAAACCATTATTGCTTTCACTGACCGTGAAGGAAATAGCTATTGTGCAGTCCATTTTGTGTGGCCGTCATTCCTAACTCCACCATTTGTAACTTCGCAGCGACAATCACTGCCCTCTTCAGGTGTGGACGCGTTCTTGTTTTCTTCATCCTTATCTACTTTCAAAAATGATCTGATCATTTGATTCTCTAACTCACATAAAAGTATAATTATGCAAAATTGTGTACTTTTATGTATCAGAAAACCAAGCTTGTGATGAGGTGCAGATTTTTTATAGAAAGTGGTGATGTTAGAGCCCCAGGATGTGGATTTATAGTCTTTTCTCTACCACTGGCCAACTCCTTGGTCCCTCAGTGAGGAATGAGCTTTTTCGGCCTGTTTCCTCCTCTGTAAAATAAGGGTAGGTGATTGATTACACTCCTGCCCGCCCCCCGCCTTTCTCAGAGTTATTTTGAACAGCAAACAAGATAAAGAAGGTAAAAATGTTCTGTAATTGTAAACTCATACATAAATGCGGCCTATAATTATAAGAAAGTAATAGATTATTTTTAATACTGAAGGCCAAATAATCATAATCACCTAAATTATTATATTTCCTCTGTGATTAGGCACTGAAGAAGATGTGGTGAAGTCCAAGAAAGCCTTCAGAAGTCAAGCAATAGTGAATCAAAACGCAGAGACAGAACTTATGCTGGAAGGAGATGATGATGCAGTCAGTCTCCTGCAGGAGAAAGAGATTGACAATCTTGCAGGTAAATGTTTAAATATCTTTCTTCTGTTTGTTGTAAGTAAGAAACACATGCAAAGTTTATGAACTTAAAATCTATCTCCTGGCGAATGAGTTGGTGCCAGTGGTTGGAACGATACTGAATCATGTGACCGTTAATAATTTACTTCATCACAATCGCAATATTGGAGAGAGAGGAAACAAATATATATTTTAGTACTAATGAATGAATAGCTGCATCTACTTTCTTTGGACTGAGGAGCAACTTTTTAATATAGGAGAGATAGCTTATAGCAGAAGTCCCATCTAACTGCCTGAATAATTGGAAGGGGACAGAATAATAGTCTCACTGACTTACGAATGACTCTAGCCTGCTAACAGCCATGAAAATGGCCACTTCAGCCAGCAGACACTCAAATTTGCTACCACTCTTTGGAATGTCCCTGATGTATTTCTGTATACCCACACTGCTGATCTCCACCATTAGCAGACACTGTTTTTACCCTGTCCTGGTGCCGGTGTCAGGTCGATTGAGAGCAGTATCTGCAGTGACCATGTGGGATATGGATATATGGATTTAGGTCTGGGCCCGTTACCTTGTTTGGGTTTTAAACTATTTTTGAGAATCTGTGAAAACACATTGCTTCATGAAGGTGCAGGTATAATTTTATACACAATTTTGGAGGGTTCACTGACACCTGGAAACCAGTCTATAGAATCCTATCCTAAATTTCAAGTTAAAAACTCCTGCTCAAGTAGTGGCTAAGTCTTAACCTTAATTCTGTATTTCCAGCCCATACACTGCTATGTGGCAGATAGCAATAGAAAAGTGGACTTGTACTCATCATTCAGTTTACAAAATTGCACTCCTATTTCCAGAAGTGTGCTGAAAATTATCAGGCTTTATGAAAGCCTCCAGTGATGTTTCTGTCAGTTAGAGATTTCTCTTTTTATCAAAGGGATGTTCTTATTAATTGTAAACTAGAGATGGCACCTTATTCTCTCTCTTCTAGAGAATGTTTAATAAGTTACTCGAATGCCAGCTCCTAGATATACCTATGTCACTAACATTTCTGTGTGATGAAAATTATTTGTCCTATTTAAAAGTAATCCTAAGTCTATGAACAAATGTTTGCCTTGAATTCCTAAGTAAATGTTGAAGTTTGGTTTTATTGTTTTTGTGGTTTGTTTTAATAGTTCAGAGATTTTCTCTGCGGCCATTTGGAAATTTAAGCAAATGAAGTCTGTGATTTCTTTTTGCCCACGGATTTGTTTTCTCTTTTTCTGGTCTTATTTTTGATCCTAAAGAACGAAAGAAAATTTATAAACATGATTTATGACCTTTTCAGATAATATGTCATCTTTTCTCATCCACATATGTTGATAAATAGTTTCAATCATTATATGGTTTAGTTTAGACTCTCTGATCCTTAGTTCCCATTATAAAAGTAATTAATTAGGGGCACCTGGGTGGCTCAGTGGGTTAAGCCTCTGCCTTCGGCTCAGGTCGTGATCTCAGGGTCCTGGGATCAAGCCCCACATCAGGCTCTCTGCTCAGCAGGGAGCCTGCTTCCCCTACCCCTCTGTCAAATAAATAAATATAATCTTAAAAAAAAAAGGTAATTAATTAGTTGATACAAAGTTGGCTGATACCCTGAAGTTTATTGTAATAAGATCTGCCCAAAACTACCAGAGGCAAAATCCAATAAAGACTCATAACTTCTTTATATTTCTCTCCTTTGATTGTAGCTAGAGTAATTATTATTATTAATTTATGCTTATAAGCAAAATTCCCAAAACAACATTAAGTTAAAATATCTAAAGAATAATGAAAGTATGCTTGCAGTAAATTATTTAAAAATCTAATTGTGTGGCTCTTGACCAACTCACTCTGTCAAGACTTCTTTAAATTCTCTCTTTTAAGTAGACTTTTCTTTGAGCAGATCCATTCCTGCCCATTTCCACCTGGTTCTAATTCATACTCTTTTTGCAGAATCCTCGTGTCTGATAAATCTTACAAACTGTCCTAAAATATTGATCCCCTATCTAGTCTATAATGTTCCTCTTTAAAATAGCAGTCCACAAATGTTACTCTGAGCTTTGAATTCAGTAGAAAAGAAGGAAGGGATGGATGTTTTGTGAAAGAAGTAAGGGTACAGGAAGTAGGAATGTATAGATTCATTTTATAAATGCTGACACCTGTTAATTAGCTAGACTGGTGTGATAGTGACATCACATAAAAATCATTTTGGAAGTTAATTACAAACCACTATTGTTAGATTTTTAAAAATCAGCTGTTAATAAAATTTCAGACCACATAAATATGTAACCATTTTGTTGTCTTTGTCTCAGAAATTAAAAGTTGTTAAAGGATAATGGCTTTCTTATAGTTAACTTATTGTTCTAAATAACTGAACAGTGCTAAGCTGCCTAGAGAACACTTTCATGATCGCAGGAGACCTAAGTCTACAGTAAGATCCAGGAGATCCTAAAATCTGTGCACAAAATTAATATAATCTATACTTGGTATCTGGAAATATTATATAAAATAACCAATGCCCATTTTCCACTTCTGAGATGAAAATTATAGGTTTATTTTTTTCATGACTCAGTGACACAGCTTGCATATTAGTAATGTAAGAAATGTACCTTCAAAAATATACAAGTAGTTAGACTTCTTAGACTTTAGATTTTCTATGAATGAGGACACCATTTTTACAATAATAATGGTAAACCTAAATCTGCTGAATAGTATGATTCATTTTCCTGTTCTTAAAAAGCCCTGTTTTGTTGACAAGCACACAGATGAGGAGATGATGCATTATAATTTGTCAATATGCAATATTTCTTAATAGTCAAGTTAAATTTCAGGGAAAAAAGATATTAATTAGAATAGAAAACTAAGGGAATGTACTAATTTAGTTAAGATTAATTATATTGGGAGGTTTAAAAGATAGGATCAGTTTCTGTTTATAAAAAGAAAAAAGAGAAAGAAGAGTAGCTAGCATATCTTACTAAGTAACAACCAGGCAGCATTCAAAGAGCTTTAATATTGACAGTAACTCTATGAGCTTAGTACTATTATTACCCTAATTTTACAAATGAGGCTATAGAGACCAAGAGAGATTAAGGAAATTGTATAAGGTTAAGAAGTAAATAAAATAATGTGTTTCCTTAAAAATACATATGTTATTATTTGAATTCAAATATGCCAAATAGTATATTTAAATATGCATGTGTATATACTTAAAGATTCTTCTAAAATGATGTAAAGACAAGATCCTCAGCCTATACCTCAATTTTTACACTAGTTCCATTAAACTATATTTAGAAGTCTAAGAATATGCATAATAATTTATTTTAGTTTTATGTATCTGTTCTCTAAAATCATTCTGGTAAGTTAAAAAATTTGATAGATTTTAACACAATTTTATTTAAATATTGACTCTCATGTTTTTACCATTTGCTTTGGAGTTGTCTAGTTTTAATAAAGATAAAATAGTCCACCAAATTCTACAGACTTAAATGTCATACAATTTTCTGTTTCACTTTTAGTTCCCTTTCTTCCCAAGCTGTTCATCTCAAGAGGCAAGTTAAGTGTGTGTGATTATTAATTACTCAATTTATTATGCATTGTAGCAAATGGCTAATATAATTATAATATAGAAGTATGCAAATGAATTAAGCAATTATTATATTAATAACATCTAACTTAATTTATTTTAATTGCTTTTTTAGTTTGTAGTGACTCACCAAAGTGAATTAGCACCTAAGACACCATACATAACTAAAAATTTCAATTTACTAATTATATTGTTATCTAAAACACTGAAATTAATTAGTATAATTCAACTGATTTTAATCTAAAATCCCAATGTATACTTTAATTTGAAACTCAACGTGGCAAGTTATTTCTGCAAACAATTACTGAGTAACTAAAATTTAAGATTAACTAAAATTTATGTGAAGTAAAAGTGAATGATATAATTCAACTGGTAGAATTGTGTTCCGCTCATAAAGTGTACTTCATTTTTTTTTTTTTTTTAGGGCAGTAGTTCTGTCACATACACCAACTGAGAGTAGAAATATTTTCCATAACAGACTTGGAATATGTACAGATTTCTCTATTGTTACTACCAAATATTACTAATTTTGTCAAATTGGGGAATTCTGAATTCATCATGATGGTGGTCCTTTATGGTTTATCAGCTCTGCAAATTATTAAAAACAAATTATCACAATTTTAGAACATTTCATCACACCAAAAAAGAAACCTCCATACCCTTTGGCTATTCTACCCAATTTTCCCATGTCCCCTCCACTGCCCTGGAGGACCACTAATCTACTTTCAGTCTCCATAGATTTAACTCTTCTGGACATTTCATATAAACATAATTGTATAATATGTAGTCTTCTGTGACTAGCTTCTAAGTAAAAGAATTCTTTTACTAAATTCTTTTACTTAGCATAATGTTTTCAAGACTCATCCATGTTTTAGCATGAGTGTCCCTTTTTATGGTGAATAAATGGTGGCTATTCATTGTATGGATATATCACATTTTGCTTATCATTCATTAATTGATGGACACTTGGTTTGTTTCCACCTTTTTGCTACTGTGACTAATGCTGCTATGAACATTCATGTACAACACTTTATGTCAACATATGCTTTCATTTTTCTTGAATATATACCTAGGTATGAAATTGCTGGGTCAAATAATAACTCTATTTTTAACTTTTTGAGGAACTGCAATACTGTTTTCCAAAGTGGCTGCATCATTTTACATTCCTATCAGCAGTGTCTGAGGGTCCCATTTCTCCACATCCTTAATGCTGGTCACTATCTGTCTTTTTTATTATAGCCAACTCTGTAAAGTTTTGATCATGTCATTCTTAAGATACTTACACAAGATGCCTTTCTATATGTTTTTTCTTTCCTTTTAGACTGCAAATTCCTTAGGTATGGTAACCATATCCCACGTACCTTTGAACCATGAAGAAATCTTCTAATACAATTACTTGTCCTAATAAGGTTCCCATTGAAAAATTCAATGTAGGTTGGAATAAACTAGAGAGCTGAGATCATTATCTGGTTAATTTATACCAAAAACAAAAAACAAAACAAAAATTCTGAACTATTAAAATTAAGTTTTTAAGGGCTTGAATTATCAGATCATTTGCTCATACTAATTGAATTATTGAAATTACTCAACTCATCACTTGACTTTTCCAGGTAAGAACTAAATTAATCTTTCTTCCATCCCAGCTTCTGCTAATTTTATCATTTTAACTAAATGTTCTTAACATTCCCATTTTAAAAGTCTAGTACCACTGTGACTCTTAACCAAAAAACACCTTATCACTTGGAAAAGATATTCCATTACCAAAGGATTATAATGTTATTTTGAATATTTAAAAAGAGTAACTAGGGGGGAAAAAGTAACTAGTATAGAAAACTAGCAACATGGGAAAGAAGTGTTGAAATATAAGACTTGGATTTTTTATATGGCTTTTTCAAAATGGTACATTTATAATCCTTTTCACACATACACATATACACTATATTCCATGCACAGAGTCAAAAATCCAAAACTCAGAATTATATGAATTTAAGAATAAAAATACATAGAAATGGGGTGCTTGGGTAGCTCAGTGGGTTAAAGCCTCTGCTGTCAGCTCGTGTCATGATCTCAGGGTCCTGGGATTGATTCCCCCATTGGACTCTCTGCTCAGTGGGGAGCCTGTTTCCCACCACCCCTTGGCCAGCCTCTCTGCCTACTTGTAATCTCTCTCTGTGAAATAAATAAAATCTTTTTTAAAAATGCATAGAAATAAGGAGGACATCTACTAAGAGAAACAAGATGCAATTAATAGGAGATTCTCCAAAGTGATGGAGAGCTTCTCTGCAGGACACACGTTTAATGCCCTAGAAAATTCCCAGGTTTACTTTCACTGTTGTTAAGATGGCTATACCTTTCAGACTGTTTTTCTTGTTGTTCACTGGTCAAAGCTTTGTCTGTTTTCTTTTATCTTTATTCTACTAATTCAAAGTGAAAGCAGGGGCACCTGGGTAGCTCAGTCAGTTAAGCCTCTGCCTTTGGTTCAGGTCATGATCACAGGGTCCTGGTGTCAAGCCCCATAAAGGGCTTCCTGCTTAGTGGGGAGTCTGCTTCTCCCTCTGCCTCCCCCACCCCCCCCATACTCTCTGTCTGTCTCTCAAATAAATAAATAAAAGCTTTTTAAAAAAAAACCCACACAGGGGCGCCTGGGTGGCTCAGTGGGTTAAGCCGCTGCCTTCGGCTCAGGTCATGATCTCAGGGTCCTGGGATCGAGTCCCGCATTGGGCTCTCTGCTCAGCAGGGAGCCTGCTTCCTCCTCTCTCTCTGCCTGCCTCTCTGCCTACTTGTGATCTCTCTCTGTCAAATAAATAAATAAAATCTTAAAAAGAAAAAACCCACACAGACACAAAATGAAAGCAGATATCAAATAATTGGGGAGGGGGTGGAAATTTGGTTAGAATTTGTTTTAAGGTTAACCATTCCTATCTCCCTAAATCTCTATTTTATTTCATTCACTCACTGATTTGCCTACTATTCAATATTTAGGGTGCAGAATGCTGGGACTCAGAAGCGGATAGAAAGAAAAAAAATCAAGAGAATTAGCCTACCTACAACTACCTCGCAGGAACTTCAGTAACCAGGAAGTTAGAACATAAAATATGTCTACCCTAATAAATGAAAGTCGACAATTAAGATGATTAGATAGATAATTAGGCCTTCAAAAGTTCTAACTTGGAATGTTCAGATACCAGAGGCAAAATTGTTTATATACAAATTGAATGTTACCTAAAAACTGAGCAAAGAAAAGAGGATAAAGTAAAATATGCAGCATATAAGAAGGAAGAACTCAAGATTCGAGAAAATTATAATCAAAATACAGGAAAAGCAAAATTCTAAAAGCTGAGAGTTTTTCAGAGAAATACGTGATTAAGAAAGAAATACATTTGAAACTAAACACAAAAAAAATTCTTATAATTGTTTAATGGAATAAGAGAATAAGTACTACAGAAGGAACAAGTTCAGTGTTACATAGATATAGATAAACTCATAATCAGATCAGATCTGCTGAAGCCTAACTGCTCTGCAATACAATTCAAATATGGTTAATGAACAGTGTTTCCCTAATAAAACTAGCATTTTTACAAGATTTTTTCATATTTATTTTATGTAGTTTTAGTTACAGAGTCAAACTAGAATTGAATCAATCTGATATTTGTATTTAGGAGAAAAATGTCTTTTAAATGTTCTGCATTCTCTAAAATGCATTTTGCTCAGTATTTCCCCCTTAATTTTTTAAGCCCATGTGTATTTCAAGGGAAATTTAATCCATATGTCCCTGACTCACTCACACTTAACTCATCAAAATATTGTTTAGTAAAAGCTATTTGATGTTGAAAAAGCCTTATGAGTCTTTATAAGTCTTTTTTCTCTCTCTTTGAATTAAGTTGCTCTGCCACTCATAAATAGTATACCCAAAGGGGTCACATTCAGCTTCAAACACAGAATTCGCAGAGCTCTTGAAGACAACAATAACGCATGCCCATTGCCTATAAAAGCTAAAATATTTAAATTTCTAACCTAATTTTTTTATTCACTTAAAGGGTTCTAAAAATAAACAAAAGCTTTACCTTGACTATCTAGCCTTTTTACTCTCTCCTCGCAACTTTACAGTGTCCACAAGGCCATTTATAGCCTGCAACATTTTGCTAGAACCCATATTTTGTTAGTGTCCCCAAAAAAATGAATGTCTCTTTCAACCATATAGTTAGTCTGTAGGAAGACTTTTAAAGGGACTCTTCATCATAACACATCCCTGCTAACCAAACTATGTAAATTTAAAATATTATAAAAAGACAAATTCAAGTATTATTTAGTAGACCATCAGCCATGATTCAGATCATATATAAATTCTTACATCTTTTCTTAAGAGGCCATCCTTTGTTATGCGTGCAAGTGTTTCACAAACCACAACAATGCCTATTCTTCCTCATACAATGTTCTAGTTGAAACTCATTTTTATTTTTTACTTGCTTCTCTGTACAGAGGATTTCCCATAAAGTAACTCTTCTAAGACTTATAGTTATACTTATTTTCAACCTGAAGAGCAGAGGCAATCAAGAACAGAGCTATCTTATCAGTACACCAGATCTCTCCTACATGCAGGGGACTAAATTCTCATTCAAAAAAAATTATATATATATATATGTGTGTGTGTGTGTGTGTGTGTGTGTGTATAAACATATTAATCACCTACTGGAAATATACAGGTCACCTTTTTTGTCACACTTGGAGAAAAAGAAATGTGAGGTAATTAAACTTTTTTACTGCCAAACGTGGAGAAGAGGAAGAGATGAGTAACCATCATTGCACACTGCCACACCTATGAGGCCTTGCTCCAGAAGACTCTCTCCAAAAGACTTTGGCATGAATTCAAACACTATATAAAAACGGATTTCGGGGCGCCTGGGTGGCTCAGTGGGTTAAGCCGCTGCCTTCGGCTCAGGTCATGATCCCAGGGTCCTGGGATCGAGCCCCGCATCGGGCTCTCTGCTCAGCGGGGAGCCTGCTTCCTCCTCTCTCTCTGCCTGCCTCTCTGCCTGCTTGTGATCTCTGTCAAATAAATAAATAAAATCTTAAAAAAAAAAAAAACGGATTTCACCACTGCATTTAGAGCCCTACTATACAAAAGGACAAATAAGTCTTTCTGTATAGTGCAAATATTTTATTCATTTGATTATTTCATTTACATGGCTTTGTGCAAAATGTCCTTAAGCAATATTTACATTGCAATCAACTTATAAGTAGTTAGTTATCACAATAGAATCTGCTCCATCAGTTCAAATCATCATCCCAATAAATATAAGTGTAGAACATTTTATCAGCAAAAAAGAAGAGAAATTCAGACTGAGTTGCCTGTCTAAATATTGTTAAGCATTCTTTTCCAGATAGAATGTTTAAGCAGTTCAGTTAATCAGAATATGACTGATTACAGGATACCTACCTGGTTTAATTAGTAAGAATAATTCAGTAACCAGTAAGAGCATGGGACTCTTGATCTCCAGGTTGTGAATTTGAGTCCCACATTAGGTGTAGAGATTACTTAAAAATAAAATCTTTAAAAAAAAAAAAGAAGAAGAAGAAGATGATGATGATGACTGACTGCAGTGTTTTATGCTTTTTTGAATCCCAAAAATTCTATTGAATTTTTCTTTCATTTTAAGTCACTAAATAAAACTGCTAAGTATAGTTGTAGTGTTATTCTAGTTCAATTTGTATATAAAACAGGAACATTAAGAACCAGATACCATAGAAAACTTTCTTAAAACATCTTGCATCTCAGGGGCTAGGAGGAGGAGTCTCAACTCACCAACCAGTTTTAAGGGGGAAAGCAAAATGAGCTTGATAGTAGTAGTAAAAAAGTATGCACCATTGGGCAAGTGAAGCTGGGAGACATAATTTACATTTGTTGAAAGAAAACGATACTGCAGGTGATAACTTCACAACTCTAAATTAAGTATTACAGTTCATTTTCAGATGTGGAAATTAAGGTTTGGACATTAAAGTATTTACTTATGATCACATCACAAGCAGAGATGAGCTGAGATTTATTAAACCCATTTTTCTGCCTTTGTTAAACCCCTTGTTCATTCTACTATATCAGTGTTTGCTTGGTTTTTAATTACAAGTTTCAACCCATTGGTGTGTAAGCAAATCAACTACATGGATCATTACCAGCATTATTTGTAAATGAAATAAAAGAGAAAAGAATAAATTTGAATACAGAATGTCAAAATTCATTGCACACAGTAAAAATAAGAGCTGAAAGGACCTGCCAAGTCTTTATTCTCTGAAGCCAGATCCCTACTTGGTTGAGGTTGGATGTGGTTATCCAAGCAAAACAAGTATTGATATTGGATATTTACTAAATGAATGACATTATGGTGGGTGCTTAAAAGTAAAAAGACACATATGATTAAAGTTTCTGCTTCCAAGGACGTTATAGTCTAGAGGAAAAACAGACAATGAAAAACAACAGCAACCTAGATATACAAAGGAAACCACGTTAACACAAAACAGGACCCTTGACCATCATGTGTATTCTGGAACGCCTTCCTAGAATAGTGTTTCCTATCTTGAGTCCAGGAACATAAGTAAAGGATTTAGAAAGATTTAAAGACTTGTTGCAGACTGTGGAAAACATCATATACTAAAATACCACCTTCCCTCTGAAACAGTAGTTCTAAATTATTCAGGTAAAAGTATGAGGCAAGGAGTCTCTGCAGTTGAGACTAACAAGCTTGCTAGGGAAGCTTTATGTGCCATGAGGAACCTGGATTTTTATCCTGAAGCCATAGCGAGACAATGAAGGATTTTAAGCTGGCAATGAGAAGATCCTATATATTTATTTATTTTAAGACTTTATTCATTTATTTGACAGAGAGAGAGAGAGATCACAAGGAGACAGAGAGGCAGGCAGAGAGAGAGGGGGAAGCAGGCTCCCTGTTGAGCAGAGAACCTGATGTGGGGCTTGACCCCAGGACCCCGAGATCATGACATATATATGTGTGTGTTTTTGTGTGTGTATATATATATATATATATATATATATTTTTAATCACTCAGGCCACTGTGTAGCTCAGTATTTTAGGATGCCCACATTTGAGGTAAAAGGCTGTTGTCTGAACTCGAAGAGATAGGAGCATGAACTAAATTTCAGTTGGTGGTGGCAAGAAAGCAAAGGGGACAGCCTCAAAACAACACTAAAATGTCAACGACTGATGCCGGGCTGGGTGTGAGGAGTAAGAATGTAAGAATGAGGGAAACAAAGCCTGAGAGAAGGGATGATATACATACTATTAAATATGTTTGAGAATGTGAAGATGCAGGGTTTCAGGGGAGAAGAGATTGAAGACACTTGGTTCAGTTTGGCCAAATACAAAGGTTTAGAATTTGACACCCAAGTTGAGCGTGGAGTTTACAATTAAAACCACTGAAATCACCCAAGAAAAGTGAGACTATACAGGAAGAAGAGCAGCAGGCCAAAGGCAGAGTCCACCAAGGATACCACGGAAGTCAAGCAGTAAAAGAACAATAGAGACGAGTATGCTGTAGAAATCAAGGATCTCTCACTGAACATTTTTAAATTGATATTCCTTGGAACACAGGTGTTTTGAAATGTGTTAATGAGGGGGAGAAGTATAGCTAAATTCTGGGTTTAAATATAAAATGTTACACAGTTTTTTAAAAAAAATTGATGGATAGACTTTTCTGAGCTTTTAACATATTAATTCATGTATATTCTCCTATCACTCTGGCCCAAGTAGAGGATGAGAGTGACATAAAAAGGAGTGAATAGGAGTGAGGAACTAAGAAGTAGAAACTGATATGTAGAAGCCTAACAAAGGAGAAAAGGAACAAAGATAAGACAGTTGCTAGTCAAGGCAGGATGGGTAGGAAACCACCCCTGGTAGAGTGAGTAACTGCTTGGCACAGGATGGAAGGTACATTTTCTGAAATTGGAGAAAAAGAGGTATTGACAGACGCAGAGGCAGAAAAGTCTTTAGATGGAAGAGGGCATCAAGATCAATGACAGATTTTCTTTTTCCTCCAAAATACAAAACTTTCATTTCTTTATATAGTCAGGATGGAAAAATGTTCCTATGTGAATTTTCTAGGAAGGAACTATATATTTCACCGTCTTCTCCACAAGATGTGTGACCACAAAAAGGGATAGATAACTGCTTCACAGACTATAATACCTGAACTCTAATCTTTGATTCCTTAAACATTCCCGAAACATCTCACGTTCACAGCTATGTATGTTTTCTTTTTCTTTTTTTTTTTTTTCCAAGATTTTACTCATTTATTTGACAGAGAGGGAGAGCACAAGCAGGGGGAGCAGCAGGCAGAGGGAGAGGGAAGAGTAGCTTTCCCGCTGAGCAGGGAGTCCGATGTGGGGTCCGTGTGGGGCTCGGTCCCAGGACCCCTTGGCTCTTGACCTGAGCCAAAGGCAGACACTTCACTGACTGAGTCACTGAGGCTCCCCGGTGTACGTGTGTTTTCAGTTGCATCTCACACTGCCCGGCCCCAGACTTTATACATCCTAATCACTGGCCAGTCTTCCTTATTCCTGTTCACATACTTTATCTGGGTGTTTGTTCTAACTCTTCTGCCCTGCTTACAGTGCTCTTCTCTCTCATATCGCCTGTCCACACCAACCCACCCATTATATCTCACTTTAAATGCCGATGCCATCATCCTGTCCCAACTCCACCGACCCCCAAAAGAGGCTGGATGGAAATCATCACAGTTCAGTGAATGTCTATGGAATATTTATCTGGCCCTCTCTTGTTGAGAGGCAGAATGCATAACAGTTAAAGGCTCTGACTTTGAAGTCACATAACCAGTCCGAATCTTGTCTCTACCATTTACTAGTTGTATGGCCTTCCCTAAATTACTTCACCCCTTGATCTCATTTTCTATCTGTAAAATGGACACAGTAGCAGTACCTCTCTCCTAGGTTTGTTGTCGTGAGGAGTAAGTGAGATCAATTCATGTAAAGTGCTTTAACAATCCTCAGCTACCCTTCCTCCCTTATGTCCTATGTATTTCTTATCTTTACTATGTAATATAAGCTCTTGAGAAAAATTCATGTCTTATACTTTACTATATGCTCTCTTAGTACCAAAAACAGTGAATAATTTTTGTTGACTACATGAATGAATGAGTGAATGCTGAGTTGAATATCTCTCTCTAAGCATTTAATTTACAAGAAGGAACTACTTGGTAGGAACGATATGGCAGTTTTTAAATTATGCCATTTAAAAAATAATGGTATGCGTGGAACCTAGCTAGATTGACCAATTACATAATAGCTCTTGTTGGTTTTCAGCATCTTTTATTTATGTTTTCTTCGAAATGCATTGTCTTTCACATTTTTAAAGAATAATTTGAAGTCATTTCCAGAAAAATAGAAAGGATGTGATCTGTTAATGTAAGTGTCCTTTTAGCTCTAACATACAAATGTGACAATCTCTTTGCAATTCCATAAAGACAGATTGCATACTATGTGACAGTTACTGTGTTAGATAAGAAGATAACGCTCCTTTCTGTAAGTAACTTATGCCAAATGGGAGAAATAGACTTCAAAACACATATATTTAATATACTATAAGGCTGCAGTGAAGATGCACCCGGGAAACCATGGGAGCATGAAGGCAAGGCACTTACTCCAACCAAGGGATGCCAAGAGTACCTCCTAGTCCAATAGATTTAAATCATCTCCTCTGGTTTATTCACTCATCTATTCTAGCAGGAATTTACTCTTCTCAATCATTAAATGATATCCTAGTGCCATAAAAGAGTCACTACCCTTCCAGAAAATGAAAAATGTATTCCATATGTTGAACTAAATGTGATGTAACTAGAAACACAAATCTCATCTGGATCACCTATTGAATCAAAAAGCAGAACAAATTATCACCATGGACATTAAGACTATCACTGTTTTTGAGTATATTTTTGTGCTTAAAAACTCATTTGTATTTTACTTAGACTATATATGCTTTATAAGCTTTTTTCCCAGTAAAATCATTCATTGCCTTTGTGGAAAATGCACTAGTTTTTGTTGATTTATTTTTAACACAAGATTATCTGTTATACAAATAAATTGGAAAGCCTAAATGGTAAGTTAAAATTAGAACCTATCAGATTATCTCTTGTTACTTTTAAAAATTATTTACTATAAGCACAATGAATAAGATGAGATGTTAGATAATATTAGTGCAAAAATAGGGTGCCCGAGTGGCTCAGTGGGTTAAGCCTCTGCCTTTGGCTCAGGTCATGGTCTTGGGATCCTGGGATGAAGGCCCGCATGGGGCTCTCTGCTCAGCAGAGAGCCTGCTCCCCCCCACCCACTGCCTCTCTGCCTACTTGCAATCTCTCTCTGTGTCAAGTAAATAAAAATGAAATCTTTTAAAAATATATTAGTGCAAAAATAAGTGTTCTACCCTGATGAACAGATATTTTGTTAAATGCAGTCTTCAACTGTTCTTATATAGAAGGTTCTACTCTTTCCGTTTCTGTTTCAGACCATGTTGAGTTTTACCAGAGGTAGGAGTACTTGGATCTGAAAACACTGATGTGGTTCTTAAACACCTGTCTCCTTTTTTTGTACAGTAATAAACTAATACACTAAGTGCACTATGGAGATGATTGGTTATTGTCCCTCTCAATCTAAAGATAGATTATGTTCAAAAAGTCACCAAAGAGAAACCACGTCTTGGGCACAGTGAGCTTTGTATAAAATTTGGGTTTGTAGGGATGCTTGGGTGACTCAGTTAAGCATCTGCCTTCGACTCAGGTCCTGATCCCAGGGTTCTGGGATAGAGTGCCCCATCGGGCTCCCTGCTTAGCAAGGAACCTGCTTCTCAATCTGCCTGCTGCTCCCCCTGCTTGTGCATGTGAAACTCTCTCTCTCTGACAAATAAGTAATAAAAATCCATTTTTAAAAATTGGGGTTTGTAATGGAATGTGTGTGTGTGTGTGTGTGTGTGTGTTAGGGAGGGAGGGAATACTGCTAGAAGTTAAATTCATAATTCTTGAGCTACGTATTCTCTTAGTTGTTCACATTATTTTTTTTGACTCAAGTATAAACATAACAAACTCAAACATAAACTACTTTCATGCAAGAAGTTTTTGAAAACCTCAAAGGACTATTATTCTGGTAGTATATTTGGACCACTATCAATATTCTCTGTACATAAAGAAAAGAAACATTGTCTAGAGATTTTGTTACTATACTTTCTTTTTTCTTGGGGCATTTCAAATGCCTGAAATCCAGGGAACTATCCTAAATGATAGAAATCTCAGATCTTCTGCAACATTTCCCCCAACTCCCTCTTCCCCAGGCACACACACAAACACCTCCATTTTCTTTGTGCCTAAAGCTTTCCTAGGATTTCAAAACTAAGTTCCAACTTTCTCATACTCTTATTAGTTTCTTTTAAGTTGTTCTGAGAGTGATGCATGTTATCCTTTTAATTCTATGGGAGAAATATTTTTTAAGATTTTTATTTATTTATTTATTTGAGAGAGAGAGAGAGAGAGAAAGCAGGAACAGAAGAGAGAGCACAGGCAGGAGGAAGGGTCAGAGGGAGAGGAAGAAGCAAATCCCAGCAGGGAGAGAGCTGAACACAGGGCTCATCCCAGGACCCCAGGACCCTGACCTAAGCCAAAGGCAAACACTTAACCAACTGAGCTACGCAGGCACCCTAAGAAAAGTTTTCTTTAAATTACATTGTCATACTTAAAAATAATAGAAGTCCAATGCAGATAGATATCTTACATATGCTCAGTCACTCGTGCTAGGAGTTATTTTCCTACAAATTGAATCACAGTGTAGAAATAATTGTAAGAATCATTTTTATTTTTTTTTAATTTTTTTGAATGCTATCGTTTTGCACTAAACACAAAGGATTTCAGATGAACTCTATTCCTTTTAAATAATGTCAGGATTTTAAGTTTAATAATTTATAAAGATTAGTCAATGTTTATTATTCCCAAATAATTGTCTTTTAAGTGTCCGTAAAGCAAATTGAGCACGTGGTTTCGAAGTAATTGAGGTCAGAGAAAATCTACATAGTTAATAATACTTTTATTAATATTAAACTAAGTTTAGGAAGTATTCAAGTGATTCTAAAATACATTGTAACTTCAGACATACTAAATACAGTTTGGGCCAATTAAAATTCATCAAATAATTGTAATTGCCAATTTTATTTAAACTTCAATTCTTTGTCCCTATATACTCTTGTGGTACATTATATTGAAATTCATAAAGAATCTTAGCCTTGTTTGAAAATTTAATTGCCTGTTAATACCTAGAATGTTATTGACACCCCTAAAAAATGACTAATTTCTCTTTGTAAGAAAAACAAAAGCAGTCCTTGACCTCTGGAAACTACCCTGAGCCTTGAAAGGAAGCGCATATTGCCAGGAATTAGCCTAGAGCTCACAGCTAGGCCTTGGTGTTCTCCTGTTGGTCATAAACAACCTCCCAGAACACCAGGATCAGACAAGGTCTCATGATGATGATGTGAAGCAAAAAACGACTTTATAAGTCATGGAAGTATAGACAAAAGCAAGGTTACACTGCAGACCACCTCAATACCAAACAGCCCCCCCATCTCCTTTTTAATATGAGGGACTACCACTTCTCTGCTAACTATAGCATTAGCTAGATCTGGTCCTCCCTCCCTCTAAATGAGATTTATTAAGACCCATAATCGCAGAATTATCCCTGCTTCCTGACAGAGCCCAATCCAGAGCAAAGCCATGCTCCTTGAACCCTTCCCAGAATCGCTTCACCAAAGCCCAGATCCTACAAAAGTCCTTTTTGACACTCTTTCTAAGTTGCCTGTGTCTTACTCACTGCAGTGAGCAGTAAACCCAACCTCTTAAACTACAGATGTATTCCCGGTTGGTCTTCGACAGGAGAGTATCGACACATCCATACCTCCTAAACTATGAATATTGAACTAGTAGTTAAGTAAAAATGATATAAAAGAACCTTGTAAACTCTAAAGCTCTATTAAAAAGTTGGTGTATTAGTGAGATCTCCAGACTTGGAATTTTGTTTTCAGTAGAATCATCCAAACCCACAAGTATTTTTTAACATTCTACTTTTAAAATACATCTGATGAATAGTTCCCTTTTCAAATATAAAACATATGTACTTTCGACTCTAGGTTTACCATCTCAACTGATTAAAGATGCTGTGACTCTGAAAGAGAAGTTCATTCATTTGAAGAGTCTTTTCCTTATGCTTGGGTAATCTTTGTTCTAGGACAGACTTTAAATTAGCACTTAAATTAATGTCAAGTAATATCCTTTTCCTTTCAAAAATAGTAATGGATCAATATTGCTTCAACACTCTGTTGTCAGTGCTAGAAGTAAATAACACTTATGAGTTCCTTTAGTTACCACTTTGCATGGTGGAATTCTAAAGGACTGTATTGTATGCATCAATACAGGGGAGGAGGTTTGGTTCCATCTATTTGTTTAACTGCACTTCAACAGCCATCACTTGACTTCAGTGTGTGCTTGAGAACAGTATTATAACGTATCCTTTTATTGCTCTAGTAATGATTGGAATGGATATATCTACATTCAGTCTTGAACTCACCACACCAAGGAAAGTTAGGAGGTTAAATTTGTACCCAGTTATCTTCTAGAACAAAATCTGCTCTATCGCCATCTCTCTGGCATCCAGAGAGGCTGCCCTTCTTAAGCTATTTTTATTTGAACAGGGATCCCAAGCTTTCAGATAACCAGATCTTCCATGTAAGATCTGCTGGTTTGTGATGGTGTCTTATGTAAACATTTTCGTATCAGATCCCTAAAATCCAGAGGCTCCCCCAAAAGGGATTAAAACATAATCCCCTCTCTCTATTGCTGTAGTGGATTAACTCTGTATTCTCTCTGATGCTGGTTTGCTCCCTGAAGGCTACAACAAAAAGATTCAGTGCTCCTTAAACATAATATGGAATTGGAAGTTGTAATTGGAGATTTCCCAAGGACAGGGGTAAAAATGACACACTATGAAGGCTGAATGTTTCATGACGCGTCTTTTTTAAATAAGGACCAGTTCGAAGTCCTTTTATAAACCCCCAGAAAATCTCAATTCAACAGAATAAGATTGGAGTAAAAGCAGAAAGGAGGGCAGTCTTCTCTCAGAAATGTAGAGAGTTTAGTAGAGAGAATGCGTTCCTCGTTAAAAGTTCACGGAGATGTGTCCTTAAAAATTCGTAATATATTTCAGTAAATCAGTATGTACGGTTTTGATAATGTGTTCAGGGATTTTTTTTTATGCCACCCCAATTTAATTGTTTGGATATGTTAAATTACTTTTTAAGAGCAAGGAATAGCTCGCCATTTTAAATGTTTGTGACCATTCTACGTCTCCAAATGCCAGAAACCTCTATTAAACCAGAAATCAGTAGTCGCCAGTGTATAGAATGACGACTTTCCTGAGGTTTTAGCAAGGCCCAGCGACATTTAAGAAGACCCTGTTTTTGATGTCAGTCACGGCACCTTCTTTCTCACCTCGCCCCAATCAAGAATAAGCTTTCTGGATTTCTCCGAAAGGGAAACAGGGAAGGTGGCATCCAGAAGAGCGTCCTGGTGGCGGAAGGGTTAAGGGAGCGGTTCGAACCGGCCCGAGCGATGGGGGATTCCGAGGAGGGCGCGGGAGGCAGGAGGCGCCTCGGAGCGCGCGCACAGACCCTCCAATAAACACAAAGGAGGGCCTGGGGAATAGAAACCCAAATCCACTTGTAATCGTACAAGAGATTCGGGCATAATTACTTGAGCAACTTAGATTAAGATTGATGAGCCTTTAAAGTGGCGCTTCAGATCGACCGCCTCGCCCTTTGGAAAGAAAAACCTTGTGGAGCCGAGCTGGACCCCGACTCCGCTGGGCTCCGCGGCGGAAACCCGGGCCGGGAGTCCGCGCGCCCCGGGGCCGGAGCCCCCCTCCCCCGCCCCCAGTGCGGGCTCCTGGAGGACGGGGAGCAGTAAACTGAAAGAAAGGGCTTGGCGTTAGTCAGAGCCCGGCGGTCAGGATCTGGGGTGAAGGCCGACACTGACCCAGTTTGCTTCCGTCCACCCCGTTGAGCGCGGCTGAAGCCGGCCGATTCCTCTGTGTGCCTCCCGCAGCGGGAACGGCCGGGCTTTGTGCAGGGCGGTCGCGGGTTTAGTGTGTGCTACTCCCTGGAAACGTGAACTTTCCGGCAGTTCCTGCGCCCGGCGGGGTCGGGCCTGCTATCAGTGGCCTTGGCGGTGGCCAGAGGAGCGGGTCTCCCCGGGAGGAGCAGCCGCCGAGGGGCCCGAGCCTGGGCGGCCGCAGGGGACCTGCCTTTTTATTGCCTTTATCCTACTGTTAATGTGACTCATTTGACTATATGCATTTCAGGGCGGGCGGGCGGGGGGCGGGTGGAAGGGAACAAACGGCGCCCTTGCTACCAAAAACGAAGAGGAAAAAAAGGGGCGGGGGGAGAGAAGGAAGGAAGGAAGGAAAGAAAAGAGAAGAGCAGAGAAAAAGAACAAGTAATTTCTGATTTCCGTGTCTGTATCTTAAGTACAGTATAGCAAAAAAAAAAAAAAAAAAAAAAAAAAGCCTCCCCTTTTGGGGAATCTTCAAGGGCAGCTAAGTAATCCCCTTCGAATTTATATTCTAAGACGTAATTTTCAACGTTAACTCAGACTGAGGGAATTCGAAGTAAGCACCTCAGTAGGCACACTTTCTAAAAATCTCTTTTACTGGAGATTAGTTTCTCTAGTTTTCCAAGTTGAGAGATAGTACTTTTCGGACGCTTTTCTAAGAATCTTCTTGTTCAAGCGTCTTACAGTTTCATCACTTTTGATTGTGGGTGCGATTAACGATTTTTGTTCTTTTCTATATAAGAAATGTACTTAATATCTTTGTGTGCGTGGATATGGATGTGGCGCGCCCTAGGACGCTGATATTAATCTTCCTGCAAGATGCAAACCCGTTAGTACAGTGGAATTTATATATTTAGATCCCATACCCCTTCACATCCTCCCGCCCATCCTTGGGGAACGCTGCTGCCGAGTGGAACGGCTTTACAGGATGGCTGGTCTTTGGGGGCAGTGCTGACTGCCTGCGGTCTCTTTCGGAAAGCCGGTGGTGCTCAATGGAGAATCCCGAGCATTTATAGGATTTCTAGGTGGAGGATACATACTCGCTTGCTAAGGGTCACTTATTCGGTATCTTGACCACTTGGGGTTTTATGGGATTATTTATCTCTACTCTTGTTATAAGATAATGTGCAAGAGCTAAGCAGACCTTATCTCACATGAAAGAAGCTGGCCGGGTTACACTGGCACCATTTTCTTAGTGCATCTTTAAAAATAAAGACCTGCGGCACCCTTTGGGAGGGAGCGGGAGAGGGCCACAGGGACTGACTCCTGTGCCCTTGTCTTTCAGGCCCAGTGGTTCTCAGCACCCCAGCCCAGCTCATCGCTCCTGTGGTGGTGGCCAAGGGGACTCTCTCCATCACCACGACCGAAATCTACTTCGAGGTAGATGAGGATGATCCTGCCTTCAAGAAGATCGACACGAAAGTGAGTCAGAGTGATTCGTGTGCAGTACTAGTGGCTTTCTGGCAGGAAGTGGTTTTCGATTTTGCTTGGTTTTAAATGACAGTGGGGGAGGGGAGCACATTTCCATTTTTGTCATAGGAAATAAAATGAATGAAATAACACATGCTCTTTTTTATGGGATTGAAAAATATATTAATGATTTTAAATCCCGTGTTACCAGAGCATGCACATTACAGTCTCTCCATGAGTGCCTTTGTGTGCGCTTGGGTAAATTTGGTAGGTAAGCCAATTGTTCCAAAGCCTCTGGGGTACAGCATCCCAGGCTCTCTGGGAAGACCAGGAGGGGTCTTCTGAAATATTTTAAGATGACTTTTACTTTCCAACAGTGTAAATTGCAATGTGAATTACTATTCATTGAAAGGTTGTAAGGAAACTGGGGAGCAGCAGCGTTTAGATATAAATTCCACTCCATTATTACATCAGTTTTTCATCTCCTGAAGTGAGAATGAGTTTTACATGTGAATTTAGAATAAGAGAAACTGATTGTTTGAGAAGCGTTGATTTAAAGTGTATATAGGTATATGGGTATATACTAGCAATCAGATGTTTAAAGTTCGTGTTCTTCTGTGGGTGCCATGCCAGAAAAATACCTACTTGGACAGTATGAAGTACATAAATATTTATTTATTATATCTTAATGTATAGATTTTAACACCTGATATTAGGATAGCTCTACACCCCTGCTCTTTTTATTGAAACCAATTTGATTGTTGTTTTAACTTTTATGTTCCTGTGCAGTTTGCAAACTTTTTTCCTGAGGTTAAGAATTCAAGTGTCATGCCAGATATTCAAGCATCAGTTTATAAAGATCTTTCTGTGTGGTGTTATCAGAAGGAACTATTCTAATATCGTCAAAGACAAATGCGCCCACAGATCCAGAACTATACTACTTATATGTAATTTTTACATAGAGATAAAGTATCATTAAACACTTTGTGGAAGAGGAATTGAAATTCTAAAATTCATTCCCGTCTGAATTAACCACCTACCTTGAGGCCTGTAGGTGATTAGTGCTCTCAGCACTTGTTGATATTAAAATACTTGGAAGGACAGTCATAGGACTTCTTGCACTTCCAGCTCCCAAAGGCTGGAATGTTTAAAATGGGTATGAATGTAGTGTATTTGATTTTTAAATAATCGAAAGTGTGTCTTTATGCTTTTATCATTAGTTTGCTCTTTGAAGTAAAAAGAAATTTGGGATTTCTGATTAACTTCCTCAGCTAATGGAACACTTACTGCATAAAATAAGATTTGACATAAAATGGTCAGAAATAATCTTTATTTGGTTAGCAAATGGGGCTTGCCATTTTGAAACTTTCATTATGACTTGAAGTTCACTTTCTCTGAGTTAGTCTAATTTTTAACTGAGCAGTCTGTACCATCATGACATAGTTTTTCCTCATTATCAAAAATGCTACAGAAATACTAATCTGGAAGAGCAAGCTTTCAAGGGTAGATTTAAGTGTGTCTGTTGTAGAAAGAAATAGTCTTATAAGTAAATCATTATATTGTGTAGCTGTACAAAGAGTTTTCTCCAGGATTTTAAGGTTTTATTTTTAGTTTCATTAGCATACTCCTTAAAATGTTTAAAATACTCGAGTGGGTTGAATTTTCAAAATGGAGCATTACCTTTTTTGATAGAAAAACAATTTAAAGTGAGACACAACAACTTTTATTTTACTTCATTTATTAGCTTCTAATTAAATAAAAACCAGCAACAGAAATTAAAATCTAAATCACAAAAGTAGTTATCCAGTGTATTTCAAGTGCATTTTTCAAATATATAATTCAGATATTCAAGCGTTATTATATAAGCTGAATTCAAATTTCTTTGAATATATTTAAATAACATTTCAAGTATATTTATGGAATGTTAGAAATAGAACAAGCATTATATTTGAAACAAAATGTAAACTTTTTAAAGTTCAGACACTTTCAAAGACAGATAAAAGTACCAGGAGGAAATCTACCTTTAAATGGTATCTTTGTTAGTGGAAAATGTCTGGCAGTCTCCAAAACGGCAATTTAACTTCTGTTCACCAAATCACAAAACACCAACATCCACACTTTCAAAGACAAAGTGAGATCACAATATTTGTTACAAAGCAAAATATACATTACACTTTCCTTCAGATGGCATATCCAAATCGTGTTTACTCACAGACAGATGCACCTAAATCACCAGGATTGCTATAATCCTTTGAAAGTTAGGCAGAGTGTTCGCTGTGGTCTTGCATTACAGCCAGGTTGTTTTCCCGGTATTACTGTGTACTTTGCAAGGGAAATCCTTTGTAAAGAAGTCTTCTAATACTTGTGGGTTTGGGTTTTTCTCCATCCGCTTTCCCTACTTCTTTTTCTCCCCTTGGAGGGGTGGGTGAGATGATGCCTACACGTTGTATTGTTACTCCTTTTTAAGGAAGAAATTGTTTGCACTGACAAGTGGGATATTAGGAATCCAACAGGAAGTTTACACTGAATCAGATCTTTGAGAAGAGTAATCACATTTCGGCTCTCGATTAAACTGTCCTCTAAAGTTTTTCCAAACTTTTCGGGTTGGTCAGGATCTCTCTTGCCAGTCGCCACGTTTGTTTGGCAGCGTTTTCCAGAGCCGAATGAGGTTTGCCTTGAAACAGATCTAAGTTCGGTAGGAAGTAGTGAGGACACCGCCGGCACTGCAGGCAGGAGATAAGTTGCAGCAAAATCCCGTTAAGCCGATCACCCAGGCAAGACTCGTCCCAGTCTGACTCCCGGGGATGCTTTTCACACTCGTAGGAAACCAAAGTCTTCATGTGGTAATTGTTCAGGGGCTGGCCTGGCAGTTCAAGGTGACGATCCCGTAAGGTTTTGAGGATGGAGAGGCATTTCTTTCTGCAGCCCCCCATCTGCAGTCTGTTCTCTGCTTCCGCGAACTGCAGCACCCAGGCGTCGCTCTCGGCCGAGCTCTGTTTGCCGGCCAGGGAGTGGCACTCCTTGGACAAGAGATTGAACCCTTCCGCTTTGACCTCCGCCACCCGGTTGGGTCCCGGCCAGGGGATGTGGGGAAGTGGCCAGTGGGCAGCACTCCTCGGCCAGATCCCGGTGCATTTAAAAGCCGGGGTGATCTGCACCACGTACCTATCTCGGATTCTCAGTTTCACTTCGCTGGTGTCTGCCACCATCTTTACCACATCCCTGTAGCTACATTTGTCTACCGCTTGAGCCACCAGCGTCTGAAACCTGGACCGGATTTTGCGCGCCGAGAGGTAGCCGGAGGCGGTAATGAATTCCACCCAGAGGGACATGCTCCTCTTGCGCCCGTCGCTCAACTTCAGCACCGCGCAGCCCGGCAGCGAGCCGTCGTCCACAAAGTTGAACACCCCCATTTGGTTAAGGTAAAGCACCACTTCAAATTCGGTGGGGGAGATGACCTCGAGGCCCTCGTAGCGGTTGTCCATCTCGTTGAGAGAGCTGATGAACCGGGGCTCCTGCACTTCCACTTCTTTAAGCACGTCGGAAACTACTTTGCAGACTTCCCGGATAGTTTTTGCAATGGCAGCTTTCCTGGCTTGGCATTTCTCATTGTAGTATTTATTCAGATGGTATACCAGCTTGGCCTGGGCCGCGATCATGTTGGGGCAGAGATCCGGATTGTACACCGGAGTCTCGCAGTAAGCTGTGGGATCCAATGCGGCTGCTAGCGCTGGAGCCAACTTCGGTGGAGAAACGGGCCGCTGCGCTCAGAAATGTACCCAAACGCTCTCCGATGTGTTGCTGCGGTGGGTTCCTAGCCGCTGCTTTCCCCTTCCTTTTATCTTTGAGCCCAGACGGTCTTAAAGTGAAAGATTGTTCTCCCCCCTCTCTCGGTCTTTCTTCCTCTTTTAAAGAATCCTTGTGTGAGAGAAACGCATGGAGAGATCACCTTCTCAGTAATGAAAACAAAAGTTGCGCTGAGACCCAGCAAAGCTCTTCCAGTAGTCAAAATAATCAACCCTTTCCGTATTTATTTACGCTTTCCCGTAATCATTGTGTATGCTGGACTGTTAATCAGATGGAGGAAAAGTGTGCTGAGTGTGTCGGGGGTGAGTGTGAGTGTGTATATGTCAGAAGAAGCTGCTGTTGGTTTGTCTAAGAGCCCAGATGCACTCGTGTGGAAATTATAAAGGCAGGGCCAGGCAGGCTGGCGGCCAATCGCCACTGGGCTCGTCAGGACAGCCTCCTTCAGCTCCAACCCGGCTAATTAATCCCCCCTCATGGATATAGGCACACAAACTAAAGGTAGGAGGCTGCTGCCGGCAGAAAACCACGCAGGCCACCTAGACAGTTTTGGAAATCAAGAGGAATCTCTCAGCTTTGGTATTAATTGAAGCATATTGACGTTTTGAAAAGACTTGGCAAAGTGGTTCTCTTCCGTGTTGAAAACCCTGCCTGTCTTTTTGCAGGGGAAATGCAAATACAGGTGTATTAATGGCCATCCATCAATTAGTGAACTAGATGGGGTCTTCTAAAACAAAAGTCAGTAACTTGCATTTAGGGTAAGATAATTAACGTCTGGTAATCCTTGAGGTCTTTTTAAATGCAGGTTGAGAGTTTGCTCTTTCATGTATATGTAAGTTGGCTTTAGATGGACTGATGCCTGTGTCATTTGGGGGATGTTCCTATATGTTAGAATGGGGTTTTGGGTTGGGTTTTTTGTGCGTGTGCGTTTGGTGTTGTTTTTTTTTTGTTTTGTTTTGTTTTGTTTTGTTTTTTAACACTATGCAGCGTTTTATCTCTGGTTTTTTCCCCTCATTTGCAGTTGTTGAAAGGAATATGAAAATTATTGCTTTGTTAGGTGTTGTCTACCCCAGTTTAAGTTAGGATGTTTAAAAAATGTTTAGTGTTACTCCCCCTCTCCCCAACTGCAGCCCTCTTTGTACTTTGGTAGACTTGCCCAACATAATCAGGACAGTAAGCTTTGTATGCACTGATGGGAATATTTTAAAAATAACTTATCTCTATGATTGAGAGATTACTGTAATGTGAGTTCATAGCTATGTTTTAATATGTGAAATCAAAGCAGAATCATGGAGATGAGACCTACTGGCAGATAACTGTTCTGAAAATGTTCACGTTTAGGGTTTCTGGCTTGCTTATTGATGTATAATTATACCTCCTCGCTTAAGTGTCCTTAGTGGTGACCTGACAGTAGACTTCTAATTGTTATAGGATTTCATGTGATTTGGTTGAGGGAAAATGGGTAAGATTTTAAGAGAAAATTAATTTGCAGTCATCCAGAGCTTTTAAATTTAAAATATCATTTGGAATACTTTGAAAGAAATCAGCATTTCTGCATTTTGGAAACTTGAAACAGGAGGGGGAGAATGGATTTATATAGAATATGCTTTTTGTTTTTGTTTTGTTTTGTTTTGTTTTCTGGTGGTACCAGTTGTGTCCTTAATGTACAGGAAAGGAAATAAATACCACTTAGGGATTATGTAGTGGTTTTAAAACCTAAGCAGATTTTTTAATGTCTACCTTTAATTTAGATGCCATCTCTTTAACAATATTTCCAGCAAAATCCTATAACTCCTGGTAACAGGTCTGTAGGCTCTTTCCTTCAGATCCGCTTTCAACAAGATCTTGTTCCAGGCTCCTACTTTTTACTCCAGCATTTGCTTGCTTATTTATTTATTTATTTGTTTGTTTGTTTATTTGTTTTTGCACAGGTATGAGCGTCACAAAGCCATCTATTATTTCCTTTTCTCCTTATCCAAGAGTAATAGATTCCGATCTAGCTTAAAATAGTACATGAGAGTTGGGGCTCATGGCATCCATCTACTGTTTTCCCCAGGAACCTTCTATTCCCTTAGGAGCAGGGATTGGGAACAACCCGAAGAACCCCTCCCCACTTCGCAGGCTTTGCGGGTGAATGCACTGCTACCTTTTGGCAGTTGGAAGAAGAAGAGGAGGCAAATCAGAACCGGAGAACCCTCGGCCCAGAAGGCGGAGAAGTGCCTTGGCCTCAGGGGGAAAGCCGCGTCAGGCTCTCGCCCAGCGCAGGTTCCCTCTCTCGCTGGTCCGCACTCCCGAGCCATCCTTCTTTTCCTCTCTCTCTTCCATAGGGATTGTTTCCCTGTGTGCCCGTCCTTTTAAACCTTACTTGGTGTCCTCGGGTTCTCCACTGCTCCAGGCCACGGCCCCTGCCCGCGAACCTCTCGGCCCCGACCGCCCCCCTTGGGCCCCACGTGAGGTCGCAGCCAAGCCCCGCGCTTTCTCGTCGCCGGCCGCGGGCCCCTGTGCCCAGCGCAATCTCCCTGGGGTTCAGAACAGAATTGCTCGGCCAGGACCTCGTCCCTCGATTTCTTGGGCCACCTGCAAGTGTCCCCGGTTGCCGAGGACGTGCAGCCTGGGACGCGGAGGCCCCAGAGCCGTTTGGGGGGCACCGTGGTGCGGCGGTCCGGATGGGTCTCACGCGAAGGACGCGAGGGGCGCCGGGCCGGCTCGCTGGAGCCTGGCGCGCAGGTGGCGCATCTTCGGGGCTCACTGTGCGGCTTAATTGGGTTAAAGCGAAGCTAAACACCGAAGCACTTTGTGCAAACTAATTGGTGTAACCGGGGCCTTTTCACTAACGATTTGCACTTTGAAGAAGAAAAATGGATGGTGAGAAAAGGACTAAGAAACTCGTTAGTCGTAGAATGTTCCAGGGAAGTGAAGTCATTCTGTTTCAAGGACGCCGGACTGTGTTTTCTGGGCTGCTTCCTCCAGCACCCTTCACATTGGGAGCTGACAGTGATTTACATAACACAGGATTCACCCACCCGCTGCTATCACTGCAGGTGAACTGGGCGCCCTAGAATAATACTCCAGTGCAAGTTCTGCTTGTTGCTGCAACACAGTGATTTTCTATTACACTGAACACGTGAAATGAATTGCCTTCTGTAGCTGAAACCTTTCAGTGATCTTAGTAGACACCTCTCATTGTGGAAGGGAAAATTAAACTGTCCGAGGAGGATGTTTTTCTGTCCCTTAATTTTTTTTAATTGAAATGACCTATGTAGAGGAATTTAACATATATGGTATATTTTTATGTAATTCGGCCGCTTTTAATCTAGGCTTTGGAGATAGTTTTGTGGGAGTAACTTATTTTATAGTAATTTTTTGAAACACCTTTGGCCTATTGAACTGGTTATTTCAAATGAGGATGCACTACCTGGGGATAGCTTAAAATCAATTTATTTACTTATGTGAGAAGTTATAAAACAACTCTAATGATCCCAATCTTACTTATATATATATATTTTACTATATATAATCTTAGTACTAGAATAAAAGCTTCTGTGTGTCCCATGCTTTAGGAGATAAATGCTTAATTGTATTCGTCCTAGGCTGTGCAGGCATCTTTGACACGAGCTAATAATAGAATGATAATTGAAGAAAACTGACCTAATTGAAGGGGGAAAAAAAAAAGCCAAGAATCTCATGATTTAATGATAGTTTGAATGATATTTGGGATTTGACTTGAGTTTTTCATTTCATTTACTTAGGATACTAGGCAGCCTTGATTTAAAATGCACCGTTTATGAAAAGAATCCCAAAAAGTCACAAATACCATTATTGTACATGTTAGTAGCATTAATGAATATAAAACAATTAAATACTGTGATCCTTAACATTTCCAGACATTCAAAATAATAATGGCAAAATATTTTTTTCCTGAAGTATTGTTGCTTAAGTAACTTACCCGCATTCTGTAAACCTACATAATTTATATGGGATACACAAAGTAATGCATAAATAGTCACCTTATTAGGTTTAAAGGAAAACTATTATGTTGAGAAATGTAGGAATGCAAGGTTTCTGTGTTTTTTTTAAAAACTAATTTAAATTTGAATTACATGTTCATAAATTTAAGCCACTGTGACCTTTCATCTAGAAAAATGTATCTGTTAGGGAATATGCATATACATGTTAAATGCTCAAATAGATATTGTTTTGTGTTTTTCATGTTTGCTGGCTGCTCTTCTATTCACAAGTATTCATGAACTTAAAGTTTTATTTTTTTAATATGTGCTTATTACACTGGGGAGATAAAAAGAATATGAAGTTGAGTTTATTAAATTATTTATCCCTACTGCTGGAGTGGCTTTGAAGGCTCATTGTACGCATCTGATTTCTGCCTCCCCCCACTTCGTTTTTTAAATGCACCCAGGCTATTTCATCTGCTTCATTCTGCCAGACACAATATATTTCTTTTTTTACACTAGAGAAATTAAAGACAGATATTTGTGCAGGGTTTTCTTTATGTGTCACATTAAATAAAGTAAAATAGAGGGAGTTTCTCTGGTAATCTAATTTGATGGCATCTCTACCTTTTTTCCTGTTGTGACTCCTTGTATAAGAACACTTGAAAAAAAAATAGCTTGAGAGCTTCCAAAGTTTTAATGATTTCTTAAAACACTTATTTCTTATTTTAATATCAGGCTTATGACAAAGTAAAGCAGAGAATTGAGGTCACTGTTGACACAATTTAGACCCTGTTTTGTTGTTTCAGCCAGCGCATCCTGATGATTGCAGTTCTTTAAAAAATTATTTCCTTAATCCTTCACTTGAATGATCAGGGCTGTGGCCTTGGTTTTGCTCACCCCCTGTACCCATCGTATAGTCAGCATTTGTTGTGGGGACCACTTCTTTTCCCTACAATGTTCCTTAGTAAATTTGTTATTGGTGCTAATAAACGTTGGAAAGAAAGTCAATTTGAGATGAAAGATGGACACTGGAAGCGTACCTTACCAGAATTATGACCACTGCTGGATTTGCAGATTTGTAGTGATTCTGGATAATTCTGGATAAAAATGTTTCTTTTGGTAGAAGAAGAAATTGAAAGCCTGGGTTATTTAGGTAATCAGCTCACTTTCCCCACTTCATTTGAATGTATACATAGAGGTGTAGGATATTTTAAGTTGCTTGTGTAAATTGAAAAATCTGAGGGGAAGTTTATTAGCCAAAGATTTTCTTATTGCTCAAAACAGATTGTTATCTTTCTTCCAGAAATGTAAGGATATTGGGGTTAGTCATTTATTTATTGAGTATTATGGAGGAAGTGTTGGTTCCAATAGTCCAGTTCCTCATAGACCCTTCAGAAAGTCACTGTCCTCTTTATGATGTAGAAAATTCAAATTCACTTTATGAGATTTCAGCCTCTGTTTTTCATTCAGATAGTGTAGAAATATTCTGACGAGATAAATGGGCACAGGCAGTTCCTTTCTTTATGAATGTATGAAAACTAGGGACTCCTCAACCCATAATTCACGCGGATTTATAGACATTTGTGTATGTGACCACAGCCTTAGTACTCTTAGCGCATTAGAGTTTTATTGCTCTTAGAGAAAACAATGGAATCCGATGCGATTAGTGTCTTAATCTGTACATCTGTAGTGGGTCATCTTGGACTGCAGAGCTCTCATTACTGTCCCATACTGTATGTGATTAAGCCACAGGAAATATTCAACATGACCTTGAGACTAGAGTATGGTATGTAGATAATCAACATTCAGTGATTGCATGTCTAAAGTAACCTTTTCTACATCCAATTTACAGTTTTGGAGCTTACTTTTTAATGAACAAAGCAATTCCTCTACTAGGATTTATTTTTTTTAATGATCAGCAACTGGAGTAATAATCTAAAAGAATAATTATATCAAATGAAAACTATTACCTTGTATCATATATATTTTATGTAATAAAATAAAAGCTTTATAGAAAAGGAAGGAAATTCGTTTATAAATAGGAATTTCGTTTATAGTTTTGCATATATATATATATAGATATATATGATATAGAGATATAAACATCTGAGAATACACCACCTAAATAATGATTTCATTTTCACTTATGATTATTTTCACTATTCTAGTAATACACATTTTAGTGTACAAATGCATATCGTTTCTAAAAACCCTAATTTTCCATGACTTATCAAAATATCAAATCAAAGTCCTAGTAAGTAGTTAATACTTTTTAATCTACATGTTTATTCATTTTGTCTGCACATCTAGATCAAAAAGCATGAGAGTGCAGAGTTTGTAAGACTGTAGTCTTTCCAATAAAAAATTGTGAAACCACCAAATAGAAAGTATACCTTTATTTTATTTTTATGTGAAATCTGTTTTTATTATTTAAGTCAAGTTTATTGATGTGTATTTTATGTACAGTACCATTCTGTTCTCTGGTTTTTCCACATGAATGTGCCATCCTGTGAATTTTAGCAAATATCTAGAGTCAGATCATCTGGCACAGGCATAGAATATTTCCATTGCCACAAAAGTTTCCTCGTGCCCCTATTCTTCTTTTTAATTCATAAATTTTATGATTCGTTTATATGCATCTGGGTGGTTTACTTTTATGTCAAAAAATCCTTGGGTTGTAAATCTTTATTTATTCCTCTAGAATTTACTATTTTATCTCCCTTCTAATTTAAGGCCAGTTTTAATCTAGTAGCACTGAAGTGGAGGCAGAGTACAAAATGATATTTCAGATAGGCAAGCAATCGATTTGCACTTTTTTGTGTTCCGTAAAAGTTGTTTAAATATAATGTATGTCACCTTAACGCTAGGTAAAAGATTTATTTTTCAAACGAACTGCTACTATATGTTACACAAGCATGAGTGTGTACATTAGACTTAAGAATATAGTTTATATTTGAATGGCAAATGCGTAGTACACAGGGATTCCTCATATAAGTTAGCAACATTTGAGGCATATTGGTAATGTTACTAGCTCTCTGTCACTGGAGAAATGAATCTCCTTTCAGTATTTAAATTACATTGTACTTTACATTTTCAGTAAATTAATCCTCCCTTTGAGTGGTGGGGGACAAGGCCAAGGAGTTTGTTAGAACTAATATTAATTAACGTATGCACATTCTTGGAACATATGCTTCTAATCCTAATTTTATATAAATATACATTGTCATTTAAATTTCAATGGTTATAAATACTCCAAACAAAGAATTCTTAAATTGTAGGAAAGCAGACGTATTCGTTGACCAAGATGCTCTTTCAAGTATTTTGCCTTTTTTACAACTTGGAGTAGTCCAACTAGTCTTCTGTTATTTTCCCCAAGATATAAAATTATTTAAATGTTTTCTGTTTTATATTTTTATTTGGCAATTACAACAGAGATTTTAATGTTATGCATGCTTACAGGCCTATTAAGAAAGAAGTTATTGCTTTCTTAATAATCTTAAACCATTTTTAGAAAGTATACTCTTTTTATGGTTCGCAAAATAGCCTGTGCACGTACACACACACACACACACACACACACACAGAGTATTTCAGATAGGAAAAGATTGAATTGGCCTCTATACATTTATTTTAATCTGTTAAAGGGAAGCAACTACTAAATCCAAGATTCTTGTGGCCACCAGGACATAATATCACATCTGCAAGATTGGTCCATGATAACCTAGACAGTTTTCAGTAATATCTTCAGAGATGATGCTAAACAGAGTTTTTAAATAATAATAACTGGAAGTTCTGACAGTGTATATACAGATACACACACTGTGGCAATTAAAAGCTTATCATAAGCTTTTAATCGCAAAATTGAGAAATATAAAACTTCGCTAGCCATTTTCTCTAAACACAAATATACTGCTCAGTCACCCACACGCATAATACGTATGTGTTTCCATAAAAACACTTTCATAGATTTAAAAATTGTTTTCTGCTTTCCTGCAACAGATGATGGTTAAGTTTTTTGCAACCTGAACCTGTATTTGATAAGGAAATTGCGTAACTCCCTGGGTGGGGAGCCGGGGTGGGAGGTGCTGGGGGGGTGATTTTAGGGTTTCTTTTGGTTTGGGGGTTTTTGCTTTTTGTTGTGTTTTTTTTTTCTTTTACTAGCAAATTCAGTTCTTCATTTGTTTTGCTCTCCACGCTGCATTAGCACAGTTTTCCCCTGTGTGCATCTGCCAGTGTACAATTTAGCCACGGGCATCTGTAGACCTTGTGGTGATCAGTATTGCAGGCAAAAGCCATATGTGTTTAAATAAAAAAAAAATCTCTTTATTTCATTTGCTGTTTTAACTGGATGGATAACTTTTGTGCCTCAAGACAGAAGAAGAAAAAATACAGAAATAATTAATTGCCTCTATTCTTGAGGCAGTTCCATTTCCCCCTCCAATATGGAATGCTTGTCAGCTTTCCTGATAAATGACTGCATGTATTTGCATAGATTTTACATTAACACAAAAATTAGTTTTATTTGTGGAAAACTAGTTTACATAATAATATAAAACCTAGTGTTATTGATTATGTTTGCAAACATTGATGATTTTTTAAAGGGGTCATAGCACTCTTATGTTTCAAAGATCTGATCAACCTATTTTTTTAACTTATATTTTCTTTTGCTCTACATGGTTTTGCGCTAACAAGACAAACGTATGAAATTTTAAAGTCATAAGAATTCTTTTCTGGGTGTGTTCCTCACAACTGCTTCAGACCCGTAGTTAGTAACCCTCGTTCTGGTAAAAAGATTCTGATTTTAACTTCAGCCGAGGATTATTTTAAAGACTTAGTACCAATTACAGACACCTCAGACAGTTGGAGGATTGCATGTGTGGGAATGATTTCAGTTTTCATATTCATGTTATCAAAAGGATGGGCACTATCATGGGTGTGTGTGGTTGAGCTCGCTCCTGAGACACTGTGCATTGTTTGCTACCAAATTTAAACGACAACTGAGAACTATTCTCTCCGTCTTCGGTCTGTTTCTTTGGTCTGTTTCTTTGAGTATACTTACCCGTTGATCACCCTAATCCAACCTTGAAAAAACACAGTGTGCCCGAGCCATGTGGGTGCTGCAAACCATTCTCCCTCTCTAAGTGGCAGGCAGGAGATGTTTATTCATACTGTAGTCTGGCATCTTGTTGTCTAGAGGCAACCTGCTAATTATGTGCTATCATTGTATTATCCATGTTACGGAAAATTCAAATATGTTCACTGCTGTTAGTTACATCACAAAGCTTTTCATAAAATATACTTCCTCCTCCAGAAACCTGCTACACTTAATGGCCACCTAAAGCAAGAGTCTCTCTGCCACTTCTTGATTCTGGGACACCCTGGGTGCCAGCTGTCACAGCTCAGCTAATGATGACAAATGCCCCGCTCTATGCAGATTGCAGAGTTTGCAGGCTGCCGTGAAAGGCAACCAGATTACCTTTCCTCAGATAGTAACTTAACCTTTTAAACTCATGTCAGAATGAAATTATCAGCTGCGATAGTTCCAATAGCTGTATCTTTAAAAACAAAAATCAGAACAGGATCAAAACACAGACTCCCTTTTTAAAAATTTTTCCGAGTTGGGTATCATTTACATGGCTTGACCCTGGAAGGCCGGGATACTCCTAAATGAGGAACTCTAGGGAAAATATACTTTACAGCCGCACCAGAATGTGTATTTGAACTCTGCGTGTAACTCAGGTAGTGTGAATTATTGAGAGCATTATCCAAATTGTTTAGTCTAGAAAATAGGCTGGAATAGGTGGAATTTTGAGGGAAAAATGTATTCTTTCTTTCTCTTCATCGAGCAAAGAGTGGAAAAGCCTCTGTTCTCCTGCTGGGTGTACTGGCCCAGCCTGTTTGAGATAAATTTTTATATTATTTTTTTAAAACTGTGGATTATTCCAAAACGATTTAGAAAATAATTGTTGCTAATGATTGGTTTTCCTATTTTCAAACTTGAGCTTTTGTTTTAAGCTGCTTATTTCTTCTATAGAAATTTGTTATTACAGTTATTCAAAAGGGTAATGGTGTCTGTGTGGCTCAGTCCATTAAGTAAGTGTTAAGCATCATACTCTTGATTTCAGCTCAGATCATGATCTCAGGGTCCTGAGATCCAGCCCTGCCTTGGGCTCCTCACTGAGCATGGAGCCTGCTTCAGATTCTCTTTCTCCCTCTCCCTCTGGTACTCCACACCCCCCCAACAACAACAAAAATTAATAATAATAATGAACACTGTTAACCATGATGTCATGCAATGCAGGGGATAAATTGCCTATTAAATGAGATAATACAATTGCAACATTCTTTTAGATTTACAAAAAACTTTTATATGCATTATTTCACTTGATACTTAAAATAATTCAGTGAGTTGAGAGTAGATGGTGATAAGAAAGGGAGAACAAATCTTATGAGTATTTGATCACATTTAATCTTCACAACAAATAGTAGTCCCCATTTACCAATAGCGACTGAGGCTTAAACAGGTTAAGTGTGTTAGCAAGGGTAATTGCAGAACTAGGTTTGTCTGACTGCAGCTGCTCTCAGCACCACAATATCAAGACTGTATGTGGCAGAGATGTAGATGTCTGTGCGCGTGCGTGAAGGCATGCCTGTCTGTGCTGTCTGTGTCTAAGAGGTAATTTTTAGCAACTGCTGCTGGGATATAAGTAAGTGTTATTATGAAAAGAAACTACCAGGCTTACATTTCCATTAAGAATATGATTGTTTGATGAATTTTAAAGATTAAGTTCTTTATTAGGAGGCTTTTAATCAAGTAAATAGTGAGGCTGTTTGTATGTTATAAATCTTTATTTTATGAAAATAATGTATTGATCACATAGAGAGAAACTATTTAGAAAATACATGTGCTGTTTAATGAACATCAAATTGGACTATTTCACCTAAAGAAACATTTCATAATAAAACCTATGATTAATGGGATATACTTTTATAAAAATGACGAAGAGAAACAATTCAGCAATTAATTGAATAAAATATCCATTTACTTTTTTTATACATATGATTTTACTTGGTGATATCAGTGAGTTATACCAGCCATGGTATTGCACATCTTTCAGTTAAGACACATTAAAAATGCTCTTTCATCATGGATTTAAAAAAAAAAAAAAACAGTTGTTTCTAAGAAAGCTATTTGTTTGCCAGTTGTTTTTATTCCTTACTAAATTTTTATTTGATGCAGATACTACCATATAAGGAATTTTATCAATGATGTGTCTGTTCCTGTTGTGAACGCTCCATCTTTATATGTTTTAATTATAGAATTCTATTTATAATTACTAATTAGCACTAATGCTTAGTAAGTTGCAAGTATTTCACTGTATATAAAAATTATGTAGAATTTACAATGGCCATCTCATTAAAATATATTATGCAGTTAGTGCTAGGAGGAAGAACCTAATTCTACTCCATGCGTCAGATATTTTATACCAGGGCAAGAAGGAAACTTTAGAGGAGAACATAATGCAGCCCTCCTCATTAACTGCCTGAATCTTCCCTACAGCATTACTAAGGAATGGTCATCCAGCCTCTACTTTTACCTCCACTGATGACAACTTTATTATCTACTCAGCTAACTACTCGCATTTACAGACAGTTTTGATAGTTAGATGCTTCTTTTTCTTTTTTAAATTTTATTTATTTAAGTAATCTCTACACTCAATGTGGGGTTCAAACTCATGACCCCGAGATCAAGAGTCGCATGCTCTTTGACTGAGCCAGCCAGGCATCCCAAAAAACTCTTCTTAATACTGAACCAAACTCTTTTCTCCTTGAAACTTTCACCTTTTGTTGTCTTAGCCTTACTCATTTAACAGAAATAAGTCCTTTATATTCATCATTTAAGGTATCAAATTGAATATCCTCTGACCTTCAGCCATCACAACATATTTTAAGTCATTTCACCATTCAAGACCCATTCTCATACATCGTTTTCTTCAAGTGAGTTGTGTAAATTTATCACTCCCAGAGTAGATTGGGAAATGTAGAGTGGAGAGGCTTCTGTTAAGTGAAACACACTCATATTCGCTTTTGGGGGTTGTCTTCATAATCCCGTTGATAAATGCTGAGCTATATGCCAGCAAATACCATATTTGTTTAAACATATGTTTTGGAGTCCTAAGTACATGACTCTTTAATGTTTCCAACTCATTTTATCTTACCATTTTTAGCTGTTTCTCCTGTGGTTTGACTTATAAGTTATGCTGTTGTTTTGAATAAGAATAATAGGCATAAGGGTTCTTTCTTAAAAGTTGTTACAGGCTTTTTACAGAACAATCATTCATAGCAAAATGGAAATTAACTATAATGAATCTACTGTTTTTGCTCAGCTAAGTATACAAAGAGGCTAATCCACTTAAGATATATGGCTAGATTAGACTCACCCAATATTCCATAGCCTTTATGTAGTTTTTTGCCAAACACTTGAAATCCTAATACTAGTTTCTTATGGCGTTATCAAAATATGTAACTAATAAGCCCCATTTGGGATAAAGTGTACTTTATATATTTTGACCTATTTATCAGTTTTGCTTTGTCAGCCTTTTTTTTGTCTACAAAGAGCATCTACACATTTCCCATAAGTTTGAAGAATGCACAGAAAAAACAATAAGTTTTTAATGTAAATAAATACGTTCATAGAGTCTTATAATGTTATTGGAATAATTTTCATATTGATCCACTAATATTTGGGTGATAATTTTTGGTAACAATAGTTTCTAAATAACTGAATATGGACAGAGGCAAATGCTTTTTAAGAGTGATGTATTTAGAAGGAGGAGTCAAGATGGCGGAGAAGTAGCAAGCTGAGACTGCTTCAGCTAGCCGGAGATCAGCTAGATAGCTTATCTAAAGATTGCAAACACCTGAAAATCCATCGGCAGATCGAAGAGAAGAAGAACAGCAATTCTGGAAACAGAAAATCAACCACTTTCTGAAAGGTAGGACCGGCGGAGAAGTGAATCCAAAGCGACGGGAAGATAGACCCCGGGGGGAGGGGCCGGCTCCCGGCAAGCGGCGGAGCAACCGCGCACAAAATCGGGACTTTTAAAAGTCTGTTCCGCTGAGGGACATCGCTCCAGAGGCTAAACCGGGGCGAAGCCCACGCGGGGTCAGCGTGGCCTCAGGTCCCGCAGGGTCACAGAAGGATCGGGGGTGTCTGAGTGTCGCAGAGCTTGCGGGTATTGGAACGGGAAAGCCGGCTACAGAGGCAGAGCCGACAGTGAGCTCGCAGCTCGGGGTGACCTTGAACCGGTCGCAGGCTCGGTGAGCTCGGAGCGCGGCCGGAGGTCAGGCAGACGGGAGTAACTGGGCGCTGTTCTCTGAGGGCGCACTGAGGAGTGGGGCCCTGGGCTCTCGGCTCCTCCGGGCCGGAGACCAGGAGGCCGCCATTTGTATTCCCGTCCTCTGGAACTCTACGGAAAGCGCTCAGGGAACAAAAGCTCCTGAAAGCAAACCCGAGCGGATTACTCACCCCGGCCCCGGGTAAGGGCAGTGTAATTCCGCCTGGGGCAAAGACACTTGAGAATCACTACAACAGGCCCCTCCCCCAGAAGATCAACAAGAAATCCAGCCGAGACCAAGTTCACCTACCAAGGAGTGCGGTTTTAATACCAAGGAGAGCAGCAGAATTCCAGAGGAGGAGAAAGCCAAGCACGGAACTCATGGCTTTTTTCCTGTGATTTTTTTTAGTCTTGCAGTTAATTTAATTTTTTCTTTTTCTTTTTTTTTTTTCTCGCCTTCGGGTAAAATTTTTTTTTTTTTTTAACTGTTACCTTTTTCTTTTTTAACGATTTTTTACTAGTTTATCTAATATATATATATATTTTTTTTTTTTTTAATTTTTCTTAGGTGTTTTCTTTTTTTAAAATTCTTTTCTTTTTTTTTTTTTTTTTTTTTTTTTTTTTTCTTTTTTCTCTCTTCCTTTTTGAACCTCTTTTTATCCCCTTTCTCCCCACTCACGATTTTGGATCTCTTCTAATTTGGTTAAAGCATATTTTCCTGGGGTTGTTGCCACCCTTTTAGTATTTTACTTGCCCTTCATTTACTCTTATCTGGACAAAATGACAAGACGTAAAAATTCAACACAAAAAAAAAGAACAAGAGGCAGTACCGAAGGCTAGGGACCTAATCAATACAGACATCGGTAATATGTCAGATCTAGAGTTCAGAATGACAATTCTCAAGGTTCTAGCCGGGCTCGAAAAAAGGCATGGAAGATATTAGAGAAACCCTCTCGAGAGATATAAAAGCCCTTTCTGGAGAAATAAAAGAACTAAAATCTAACCAAGTTGAAATCAAAAAAGCTATTAATGAGGTGCAATCAAAAATGGAGGCTCTCACTGCTAGGATAAATGAGGCAGAAGAAAGAATTAGTGATATAGAAGACCAAATGACAGAGAATAAAGAAGCTGATCAAAAGAGGGACAAACAGCTACTGGACCACGAGGGGAGAATTCGAGAGATAAGTGACACCATAAGACGAAACAACATTAGAATAATTGGGATTCCAGAAGAAGAAGAAAGTGAGAGGGGAGCAGAAGGTATACTGGAGAGAATTATTGGGGAGAATTTCCCCAATATGGCAAAGGGAACGAGCATCAAAATTCAGGAAGTTCAGAGAATGCCCCTCAAAATCAATAAGAATAGGCCCACACCCCGTCACCTAATAGTAAAATTTACAAGTCTCAATGACAAAGAGAAAATCCTGAAAGCAGCCCGGGAAAAGAAGTCTGTAACATACAATGGTAAAAATATTAGATTGGCAGCTGACTTATCCACAGAGACCTGGCAGGCCAGAAAGAGCTGGCATGATATTTTCAGAGCACTAAACGAGAAAAAACATGCAGCCAAGAATACTATATCCAGCTAGGCTATCATTGAAAATAGAAGGAGAGATTAAAAGCTTCCAGGACAAACAACAACTGAAAGAATTTGCAAATACCAAACCAGCTCTACAGGAAATCTTGAAAGGGGTCCTCTAAGCAAAGAGAGAGCCTACAAGTGGTAGATCAGAAAGGAACAGAGACCATATACAGTAACAGTCACCTTACAGGCAATACAATGGCACTAAATTCATATCTCTCAATAGTTACCCTGAATGTGAATGGGCTAAATGCCCCTGTCAAAAGACACAGGGTATCAGAATGGATAAAAAAAACAAAACCCATCTATATGTTGCCTCCAAGAAACACATTTTAAGCCGAAGAAGACACCTCCAGATTTAAAGTGAGGGGGTGGAAAAGAATTTACCATGCTAATGGACATCAGAAGAAAGCAGGAGTGGCAATCCTTATATCAGATCAATTAGATTTTAAGCCAAAGACTATAATAAGAGATGAGGAAGGACACTATATCATACTCAAAGGGTCTGTCCAACAAGAAGATTTAACAATTTTAAATATCTATGCCCCCAATGTGGGAGCAGCCAACTATATAAACCAATTAATAACAAAATCAAAGAAAAACATCAACAATAATACAATGATAGTAGGGGACTTTAACACTCCCCTCACTGAAATGGACAGGTCATCCAAGCAAAAGATCAGCAAGGATATAAAGGCCTTAAATGACACACTGGACCAGATGGACATCACAGATATATTCAGAATATTTCATCCCAAAGCAACAGAATACACATTCTTCTCTAGTGCACATGGAACATTCTCCAGAATAGATCACATCCTCGGTCCTAAATCAGGACTCAACCGGTATCAAAAGATTGGGATCATTCCCTGCATATTTTCAGACCACAATGCTCTAAAGCTAGAACTCAACCACAAAAGGAAGTTTGGAAAGAACCCAAATACATGGAGACTAAACAGTATCCTTCTAAAGAATGAATGGGTCAACCGGGAAATTAAAGAAGAATTGAAAAAAATCATGGAAACAAATGATAATGAAAACACAACGGTTCAAAATCTGTGGGACACAACAAAGGCAGTCCTGAGAGGAAAATATATAGCGGTACAAGCCTTTCTCAAGAAACAAGAAAGGTCTCAGGTACACAACCTAACCCTACACCTAAAGGAGCTGGAGAAAGAACAAGAAAGAAACCCTAAGCCCAGCAGGAGAAGAGAAATCATAAAGATCAGAGCAGAAATCAATGAAATAGAAACCAAAAAAACAATAGAACAAATCAACGAAACTAGGAGCTGGTTCTTTGAAAGAATTAATAAAATTGATAAACCCCTGGCCCGACTTATCAAAAAGAAAAGAGAAAGGACCCAAATAAATAAAATCATGAATGAAAGAGGAGAGATCACAACTAACACCAAAGAAATACAAACTATTATAAGAACATACTATGAGCAACTCTACGGCAATAAATTTGACAATCTGGAAGAAATGGATGCATTCCTAGAAACATATAAACTACCACAACTGAACCAGGAAGAAATAGAAAGCCTGAACAGACCCATAACCAGTAAGGAGATTGAAACAGTCATTAAAAATCTCCAAACAAACAAAAGCCCAGGGCCAGACGGCTTCCCGGGGGAATTCTACCAAACATTTAAAGAAGAACTAATTCCTATTCTCCTGAAACTGTTCCAAAAAATAGAAATGGAAGGAAAACTTCCAAACTCATTTTATGAGGCCAGCATCACCTTGATCCCAAAACCAGACAAGGATCCCACCAAAAAAGAGAGCTATAGACCGATATCCTTGATGAACACAGATGCGAAAAATACTCAACAAAATACTAGCCAATAGGATTCAACAGTACATTAAAAAGATTATTCACCACGACCAAGTGGGATTTATTCCAGGGCTGCAAGGTTGGTTCAACATCCGCAAATCAGTCAATGTGATACAACACATCAATAAAAGTAAGAACAAGAACCATATGATACTCTCAATAGATGCTGAAAAAGCATTTGACAAAGTACAACATCCCTTCCTGATCAAAACTCTTCAAAGTGTAGGGATAGAGGGCACATACCTCAATATCATCAAAGCCATCTATGAAAAACCCACCGCAAATATCATTCTCAATGGAGAAAAACTGAAAGCTTTTCCGCTAAGGTCAGGAACACGGCAGGGATGTCCATTATCACCACTGCTATTCAACATCGTACTAGAGGTCCTAGCCTCAGCAATCAGACAACAAAAGGAAATTAAAGGCATCCAAATCGGCAAAGAAGAAGTCAAATTATCACTCTTCGCAGATGATATGATACTATATGTGGAAAACCCAAAAGACTGCACTCCAAAACTGCTAGAACTTATACAGGAATTCAGTAAAGTGTCAGGATATAAAATCAATGCACAGAAATCAGTTGCATTTCTCTACACCAACAGCAAGACAGAAGAAAGAGATATTAAGGAGTCAATCCCATTTACAATTGCATCCAAAACCATAAGATACCTAGGAATAAACCTAACCAAAGAGACACAGAATCTATACTCAGAAAACTATAAAGTACTCATGAAAGAAATTGAGGAAGACACAAAGAAATGGAAAAATGTTCCATGCTCCTGGATTGGAAGAATAAATATTGTGAAAATGTCTATGCTACCTAAAGCAATCTACACATTTAATGCAATTCCTATCAAAGTACCGTCCATCTTTTTCAAAGAAATGGAACAAATAATTCTAAAATTTATATGGAACCAGAAAAGACCTCGAATAGCCAAAGGGATATTGAAAAAGAAAGCCAACGTTGGTGGCATCACAATTCCGGACTTCAGGCTCTATTACAAAGCTGTCATCATCAAGACAGCATGGTACTGGCACAAAAACAGACACATAGATCAATGGAACAGAATAGAGAGCCCAGAAATAGACCCTCAAATCTATGGTCAACTAATCTTCGACAAAGCAGGAAAGAATGTCCAATGGAAAAAAGACAGCCTTTTCAATAAATGGTGCTGGGAAAATTGGACAGCCACATGCAGAAAAATGAAATTGGACCATTTCCTTACACCACACACAAAAATAGACTCAAAATGGATGAAGGACCTCAATGTACGAAAGGAATCCATCAAATCCTTGAGGAGGAGAACACGGGCAGCAACCTCTTCGACCTCTGCCGCCGCAGCAACATCTTCCTAGGAACAACGCAAAAGGCAAGAGAAGCAAGGGCAAAAATGAACTATTGGGATTTCATCAAGATCAAAAGCTTTTGCACAGCAAAGGAAACAGTTAACAAAATCAAAAGACAACTGACAGAATGGGAGAAGATATTTGCAAACGACATATCAGATAAAGGACTAGTGTCCAGAATCTATAAAGAACTTAGCAAACTCAACACCCAAAGAACAAATAATCCAATCAAGAAATGGGCAGAAGACATGAACAGACATTTCTGCAAAGAAGACATCCAGATGGCCAACAGACACATGAAAAAGTGCTCCATATCACTCGGCATCAGGGAAATACAAATCAAAACCACAATGAGATATCACCTCACACCAGTCAGAATGGCTAAAATCAACAAGTCAGGAAATGACAGATGCTGGCGAGGATGCGGAGAAAAGGGGAACCCTCCTACACTGTTGGTGGGAATGCAAGCTGGTGCAGCCACTCTGGAAAACAGCATGGAGGTTCCTCAAAATGTTGAAAATAGAACTGCCCTATGACCCAGCAATTGCACTATTGGGTATTTACCCTAAAGATACAAATGTAGTGATCCAAAGGGACACTTGCACCCGAATGTTTATAGCAGCAATGTCCACAATAGCCAAACTATGGAAAGAACCTAGATGTCCATCAACAGATGAATGGATCAAGAAGATGTGGTATATATACACAATGGAATACTATGCAGCCATCAAAAGAAATGAAATCTTGCCATTTGCAACAACATGGATGGAACTAGAGCGTATCATGCTTAGCGAAATAAGTCAAGCAGAGAAAGACAACTATCATATGATCTCCCTGATATGAGGAAGTGGTGATGCAACATGGAGGCTTAAGTGGGTAGAAGAATAAATGAAACAAGATGGGATTGGGAGGGAGACAAACCATAAGTGACTCTTAATCTCACAACAAACTGAGGGTTGCTGGGGGGAGGGGGTTTGGGAGAAGGGGGTGGGATTATGGACATTGGGGAGGGTATGTGATTTGGTGAGTGCTGTGAAGTGTGTAAACCTGGTGATTCACAGACCTGTACCCCTGGGGATAAAAATATATGTTTATAAAAAATAAAAAATTTAAAAAAAAAAAAAAAAAAAAAAAAAAAAAAAGAGTGATGTATTTAATAAGTTAAAGCCAATGTGAAAACATTTTATTAAGCTAAAGTAGTTTCACCAATCAGGACCCATTCTTCTCTAGTATTTTCTTCAAAAGCAATGCCTAAATCTGAATATATAATAACCCAGAGTGAACTGCTGAATGTAGAGTAAAGAAGCTCTCCTTAAGTAATGAATATATCGCTGGAAAAACATACCCAGAAGATTAAGTAATAAAAGGTAACCGATATTAAGTATTTTGATAAAATGCACTGTGAATTGTGTAAGAAAAAAAAAAAGAAAAAACTTTTTAAGTGATATGTTATTTTAAAGCCTTAAATTTCTCTGAGTGGAAGCTCATGTTTTTATTTGCCAAGTTTTTTTTTCCCCCCTAAATAAGGATATTTCATTAATACATTATTTACTATTGCTGTGACATCTAGGCAATAAAACACAGAGAGAGCTGGCCTCAGATTTGGCTTTCTTGCAGTTTGTGTCTCGAATGGAGAATAAGGAAGTCCAGTGTTTTTACAAAAGAAACATTCTCAAGTGAAGAGTGGCCCCATCTGTTTCATCTGGTGGCTTATGCAATAAGAGGTGTTATCGCATGACTCTAAATGCACAAGCAGTTGTTTTATGAACTCTTTTTGTGCTTTGAGGAGTTTATAAGTTGCTTCCCTATTGTGTGTCAGTCCCAGCTGACCCAAGTGCATTCTGCTGAGCATATTTGGGGGATAATTAGAACTAATGAAGCCTGGAACATAGCTAATTCTCTAAATGATTTATTCTTATGCTCTTGTCTGAGTCCTAAGAATTCTCCAAATCATAATCTAGGCCCTCTGTTTTTGCTAGCATTGTGTTGATACTGCTACTCGATTTTTATGTTTGTTTGATGGGCATTGAAAATAAAGATTGTGTATTTGAAATCCTGAGAAAAATGGTTCAGAGTAAAAGTTTGTGGTATTTGCTAGTCCCCAGAGGTGAGGGGAATGCCAGTTCTTCATCCTCTTTTGTTTTTGTGTGTATATCAAAAAGTTTATACGGCGCCTGTGAGAGATAAGGGGATAGATGATATCAAGTGATAAGAGCCTCTTTAAAAATTATGTACCCTTGGGGAATAAACCTGCAAGCAAAATAACTGAAAATCTCTAATGGAAGTTCCCTATTAGGTTTCCTGAGGAAATAAGAAAATTTTTAAAAATCAGCCTTCATGTTTCAAAACTGGTTCACTGATATGGCTTCACAGTGTTAGCCCTGTTGAGACTGACATTTCTCTCATGCCCTCGCCAAGTAGTCAGTGATTCAGTGGCTTGAAACACTTGAAATCCCATCAACTTGCTTTCATTTCCTGTTATAACTGTTTCAGTGAGCAGCACTTTTGTTGTGCAGGTTAAGATCTGGTAGCTTACGAGGGTGTCCTAGAATGAGGACAGACACCATTGCCAACACAAGAAGGCTATAACTTAATTAAAGGCTCATGCTCAGGATATAAGATACTGAAGTCCCTTCGAGTAGGTAGTTGTTGTAGCCTGTGTCTGATTCGCTCTCCTTTGTCTGGAAACTCTAACATAATTCGTTGTTGAGTTACCACTTTTATCTCGTGATCCCAGTATATACAATTCCCCCTCCTCTAGAGCCCAGATAATAAATACTTTGAGACCAAGTACCGTTCCACTTCACTGGATATATGGAGACACGTAAGAGTTAGATCGTCAGCTCCATAGCCCAAGTAATGACTTAGGAACCAGTCGGAGATTCCCTGATCTTTATCACAAAATGTTTAATGCTTCCTCTGATAAATCCAAGTCTTACTGTTCCTCATCTTTAACCCCTGCTGGAAAGTCACCTAAACCCTCAAATAATAGTATTAGAACAATAAAGGAAAAAGTTGCAGGTGATTGTTATTTCTTGGGCTTGAAGAACATCTTTTTTTCTCAGTTTTCAATTCTTCCATCTCTAAAAGAGACAAATAGGCTTGATCAAAGTCAATAAATACTGAGTTCTTATCATATGCTAGGTACTGTGCCAGATCCTTGGTCAGTGTTACTGTACCTTCCTCTGAACAGCACTATCGTAGATCCTGCTGCTGTCATTTCATTGTTGAGAAGCTGAGCCACGGGAAAACCAAGTAAGTCCTCCAAATTTGCAGAGCTATGAATTTGCAGAGCCAAAGCTGTACAGCCAGCCCCTCTGAATCCAGACTTCAGAGCCTGCTTTCTTGGTCATCCCACTACACTTACCCTAGTTTGTTTTCCCTTCTGTAATATAAGGGTAATGATACCTATATCAGTATTGCACAGATTAAATAAATTAATACACATAAGGCTTAGACTATTGTCTTAACTTGTATTCTCCAAGTCCATACAGTAAGTACAGAACTAGAATTCTAACCCTGCTTTTTCTGCCTCTAGACCCCTGAGCTTACCTAGCATAGCACTGAGGTGAATCTTTATTGAATGAATCATGAAATGAATATCATCTGTCCAGTGGAAAAATTTGTTAATTTTACTGGCTGTTTTGATAGCCGACAGCAGACACTCAATGCTGGTTGAAGGAGTGAATGATTATCCTATAACCGCTAATAAAATCAGTATATTGATGACTCTCAAATTTATAGCTCTAGCCAAGACCTCTTCTCTCAACTCCAAACACATTTACGCAGCTGTCTCCCCCACATCTTTTCACGTGTGGAAGATGTGTATCAAACATAACCTCTCCGAACTGAACCCCCGCCCTTCAACCCCAGCCTGCTTCTCCCGCAGGCTTCCCTGCTTCGGCAAACAGCAGTCCTTTTTGCCAACAAGTCGGCTGCCATTCTTGACTCCCCTCATGTTTTCGTAGCGCAAATCTGGTGCGTCAGCAAGTCATCCAGAATCTGATTCGCTCTCACCAACGTTATCGCTTCCATCCCGATCAAATCACCCTCATCTCTTATGTTTGCTTGTAGTTATCCAAGAGGCGCCTTGGTTTCCTCCCTTATCCTCTTCTGGCTTTACCCTCTCTACTCTTTTCTTGACATGGCAGCCAGAGAGATCTGTTAAAACTAAGGTCAGATCATACCACTCTCAAGTTCACAATTCCCTAATGGCTTCCCACCGCAGAGTAAAAAATCCAAGCCTTTGTTAGCCCTACGACCAGCACCTTGCCCTTCTGTTTCTACCCCCTTTACCTCCTGACATCATTGTTTATGACTGTCACCATTACTGTGTCTTCACCAAGCACCCTGGCACCCACTCACACCAGGACCAGTGCATTTGCTGGTTCTTCCGTGTGGAGTTCTCTCTGCTTCTGGTATCTGCATGACATTTTCCCTTATGCCTTTCAGGTGCTAACCTATCTAAAAATGAAATACACAGTCTCTCCCTGTTCCCGCTCTGCTGCCTTTTCCCCCTACCATTTACCACTATCTACATATGTTTTTACTTATTTATCACGATTAATATCTCTCTCCCCACATTTAAATCTAAGCTTTTAATGAAGGCAAGGATTTTGTCTCTCCATTGCTGCATACCAAGGATCTAAAACAGTGCCTGGCTTATGATGAGTGCTCGATAAATATCTGTTGTTGGGAAGGGGTGGAGGGAGGGAGAAATGGGTATATAAAGGGAAAAAAAAAAACAGGAAAGAAGGAATGAAAGGAGATCACCAGTTAATTCTGCTGCATATTTTGTTTGTCATAAAGCTATGAAAACTGTACTTAAAAGTTGTAACCTAATTCACAGATCTTAATGGCATCCTGACATCATTGACCTTTTCCTCGTTTTTGAAATTTTACTCTCTTCACAAAGGGAATAATATTAGTTATTGAACTAATATTAGCTATTCTGGGCAGGGCCTTACGCTAAACACTTTAGGTATGCAGCAGGAGACTCAGTGGGATTTTTCCTCTGGTCCCAGAATTGGAATCCGGGGCTACGTAGCAAAGAAGCAACTACTGTCTCATTTCCTAAAGATCTGAAAACAGTTGAGGCTAGACAATGAGTATGCATTCCAGTGGGGAGACATTAAGTTAGCATATAAATATATAAGCAAGTAAACAACTGTGTAACATGTCAGCTGGTGATGAGTGCCCTGAGAGGTAGGTATTGCCATCTCATTTTTGGAGATGAGAAAAGAAGAGCTTAGAAAAGTTAATTAAGGGCCTCTGGTTGGGGCTGGGACTTGAAACCGTCCTTTGTGACTTCGGGATCCATACATTTAACGGTTGTGCTCTACTCACTGTATCCATTCATTACCCTGCTTTGCCTCTTTCCTCACTAACTCTGAGTTTTCACCATTAACTTGATTCCCCTTTCTCTTTCAAGCTCTAACCTCTTAAATATGGGTGTACTGTTTAGCTTCTCCTCGTCTTATGTTATACAACTTGAATGATCCTGTGTAGATGCGTCACAAATCTGTGCCTTTAGTCCTGACCTCTGTTTCCCCTTCATCGTCATTTTCTCCTTCTTGGTGGACACTTTCCAGATTGATGCCCCCATTCTCTCCATGTTGTTCTGCCGCCTTCTCAAGTAGTCAAAAGCTTTTCCTGAGAAGTGCTGTATCTCATTTCTCCCTTTGTTTCTGTCATTGGCTTGAGTCATTGCTGTAATTGCAAAGACTTGACATCCGAGTCATCACTGACTCCTTTCCCACCCTTTGCTCTTTCTCTACGACCCCCGTGCTCTGTTCATCAGCAAGTCTTGTGGATTCTTATTTTTTCCTGGTATCTTTCTCATGTATTGCTGTCATACCCACACCATCACCCAGGTTCAGGTCTTTATCAATTTGTTACTCGCCTGTGGCTCCCAGTGCTGTCTTCCCCTTTTCTAGGCCATCATAAAGAAAGCTGCTGGACAGACTTTCTCAGACACTTCTATCATGCTACTCCCCTGTTAAAAACCTTACTTTGACTCCCAATTCTCAGAAGCGGAAGGGAGGCAGGAGGAAAAGGAGGGAAAGAAAAGAGCCACTCCTGGCATTCAAAGCTCTTCACTATTGGGCCACTATAGCAATATTAACTTCACTGCAGTATAGCAATATTAACTTCTTGACACTCTACCTTGAACTCTCTGCTGCAGATTATTTTCCAAACATAATTCTTACATTTCTTTCTCTACCTTTTTACCTCTCACTCTTCACCTATCAGAATTGCATTCCTTTCTTTTAAAGTCAAATGTATCTTTTCTCTGATTTTCCCAAATAAAAAAATGATTTTTCCTTCTCAGTAATCTTCTATCACTTGACTTTTCTAAGTCAAGTGCAGATGAGTGCTATCTAAAAAAGTATTTAAATTTGTAAATGTCTTTTGTCCCCCAAATATATTTAAAATTCCTGGATGATAAGCAAAATTTTATCTTATTTACCCTTGCCCCAAAATACCCAGCATAAGACTGCATGCATAGTAAATGACTGACACATAAATGTTGAGTGGATGAAACTTACCTTAATCTTAAGGTATCAAAAATGTAGGAGGAAGATTAGGACATGTTTGGTGTTTATAAGAAAACAGTGATCATAGTACACATTTCATCTGTAGACCAGCCCCACAAAAAAATGGGCAAACTAATTTTCAAGCATTATATTTCATCCAAGATTACTATTAATAATATACATATAGTCTATTGGACAAACTGGCTGGCTTCTATTTGCTTTCCTGAGAATTATTAAAAACCAAATATTGTTAAGTAGGTTGCACAGCCATCTCAAGGTGCCACTGTTCACCTGGTGCCATAAGACGATATAAGGGAGCAATTCCTGGGGCTCTTTCCTGCCTTATATTGCCACACATGGCAGTTCCGAACCTTCCTTTATCATCTGATAGTCTTCCCTAAAGACACTTACTGCTCAACACATTTCAAATGAGTGTCTTCATTCAGGAGAATTTAGAGAGGTTTTTGTTTTTTGTTTTTGTTTTTGTTTTTTAAGATTTTTGTGTATTTATTTGACAGAGATCACAAGTAGGCAGAGAGGCAGGCAGAGAGAGAGAGGAGGAAGCAGGCTCCCTGCAGAGCAGAGAGCATGATGCAGGGCTAGATCCCAGGACTCTGGGATCATGACCTGAGCCGAAGGCAAAGGCTTTAACCCACTGAGCCACCCTGGCACCCCCCAGGAAAGTTTTCTGAATGAAAAACCTCAAGGATGAGTAGATTGGTCCTATCAACAGACCTATCAAGCATATATATATATTTTTCTCTTCCCATCCTTTTGTTCTCAAGCACTATGCTAACTAATACAGTGGAGCTTATAGCCTCCACTGTGAAAAGCAACTGCCTGGAAAAGATAGAAGAGTATTTGGGCACATTTAAGCTGCTTTTCAGGTTTCTGCCTCGAGTGATATGTATAGAAACTCTACCAATGGAGATATAGAAATATTGGAGCAAAAAACATGTTTTCTGGGAAGATGAAGAATTCAGTTTTAACTACTGAACCTGTGGGTTATCCAGGTGGAAAAGTTAAGAAAGCAGCTAAATGTAGGACTTTAGAGCTTAGGAGAAAAGTCACATTTTCATCATATTTTGTGTAGTGAGAAGCATGGTAGTGCTTGAAAGACATCAGGAGACAATATAGAATGAAAAAGGGTTCAAGGACATTATCCTAAGGAGTACCAACAGAGGATGATGATCCAGGACAGGTGAATGAGAGGTGATGCTCAGAAAAGGAAGGAGGAAAACCAAGAGACAGGATTCTCTTAAAAGCCAAAAACAAGCAAGTTTTAATAAAAAGGTAGTGGATACCCACTCAGCTACCACATGAAGTTTAAGTAAGATGAAAAGTTCTTTGTCTGTCCACACCAGTTTTTGCAGAATGGTAGAGACCGAGTGCAGATTCCAGTGAGGTTGAAAAGTAAATGGGAGTAAGTGAAGTGTAAAATACACGGTCAAGAAAATGAGATACAAAGGAAAAGTTGGAGATATTGTGCCAATTATGGAGGGATGCAGGATAGATTTGAAGAAAGACTTTCACCTATTTAGAGCAGAAACAAACAACAGAAGCAAGGTTAAACTTGGAAAAGAGAGGGCTAATTCATGGAGGCTTATCTCCAAGACCAGCAGAAAGAAATGGTATCATTTTCTTGAGGCTGCAATGAAGAGATGGTTCCGTTTTCCTTGGAAGTAGACTCTGCACAGTTACTAGCATAACAGGTTGTTTACTGTATTCATATGGAATACAAACAATGGATGGTGAGGGTGTTGGTGTGGGATTGGCAGGAGGAAGGTCTAGAAATATACCAGGAAGAAGCTGTTGCATGTTGCAAGGTAATTGTGGAGAGAAAGAAGTTGATATGTGGTTGTTGAATAGTTGATGGAGTATATAAGTTGGCCTCAGTTTTCTCTTGGCAGTAGAAAGCGCTGGGACTTCAGTAAGGATTGAGGGTCTTGGATGTTTAAATCATCACTAAAAGGGATAGGAGGTAATACACTAATCAAAAACAAGTAAAAGATGAAGGAGAAAGAGCGAAGCCCCACCGTGATGGAAACCATGAATTTGCAGTGGTGTCCATTTACATAAAGTCAAAGTTATCCGTATCATTTAGCCAAAACGTACAAGAGGGGAAAGACGAGGTTACAGAATGAGGGTTTATGGAGAGTTTATGGCTGAAGGATATGGATGCAAAAAAGTTGAAGAAAAGAGTGATGGACATTAAGGAGGGCACGTGATGTAGTGAGCATTGGGCATTATATGAGACTACCGAATCACTGACCTCTACTCTGAAACCAATAATACATTATATGTTAATTAATTGCATTTAAATTAAAAATAAATAAAATGTCAGTGACTAGAACGTTAAAAAAAAAGGTACTTACATGATTACACTGACAGACTACTAGTTCTAAACTGGAGGGAAGAAATGTAGTCAGGTTGACAAATGGCAAAAAAAAATGGAAAGATGAAGAAACTAGAAGTCTTGTGGGGTTTAGCATATTTAGCATATGGAAATACAGGGCTTCTCATTAGCATACAAAAAGGTTCTCTCCATCTCTACCTAAAATCTTAGCACATCTCGAAATCAGATTTGAGTTTCAGATGAGCATTTCATTGTTTGCCTAAACAAACATCCTGTACTGTATCTGGAAACCCGAGATGAGAGTGAGATGTAGTCAAGTAAAAGCCTAGTGAGATGAGTTATTAAAGGTAGGAGGCCGAGTAGATCACGAAGCAGAATGTGGCCATCCACAGACATAGATGGTTGCAATTCAAAGAAGTCAAGGAATTTCAAGATTAAACTGGAATAGACTGAATACTGAATATATGAATATTGAATTCTCTAAAAGTGGTGATAAGATTTTGGGCGGGGGGGGGCGGGAGAAGAAACTTTGGAATAGAAAAAAAATAAAAACACAAATTGAATGAATGGAGAGGAAAGGAAAAGAGGCTGAGTCACCAGAGCCTGCACAGAAGGAAATAAATGAGCCTGAGAGGGGTTGCTGGAATACTGGGAGCCAAAAGACTACATCCGAAAATCATTTCTACTTCATTGCTTTGAGTAGTACTCTTGAGATGTTTAATAAAACTTTTTTTTCATCAGCAGCTGATGAGTAGAGTTTTAATTTACTCCTGTAGCAGAAAAAATAGGCTTCTTTAAAAGACCCTGATATATGTATGAAACTTTATTCAGGGACCAACACAAGTCTTTTTTTTTTTTTTTTTTTAAGATATATTTATTTATTTGAGAGAGAGAGAGTGTGAGCACACATGAGCCGGGGGAGGGGCAGATGTACAGGGAGTGAGAGAAATTTAAGCAGACTCCCTGCTGAGTGCAAAGTCCACAGTAGGGCTCAATCCCATGACCCTGAGATCATGACTTGAGCCAAAAATCAAGAGTCAGAGGCTCAACTGATTGAGCCACTCAGGCACCCAAGAAGTCAACCCAAGTCTTAATAAACTTGGCATATCTGTTTCATTTAAGCTATATAAAACTGCCAAAAATACTTTTCCTTTAAGTCTTTGACTATCAGCTAACTCCTTTGATGTTTCAGTAGAGAAAGAAAAGCACTTGGCTCAAAATCAGAACACTTGGGTTCTAGACTTGGTCTTTTTCAAATAAGCTATATGACCTTTATTGGGGGTTAGGGTAACCTCTGTCCAGTTTCTTGCCATATATAATGAGAGAATTGGGATACATGATTTCTGAAGCCTATTCTGCACATCCACTTCTAAATCATTTAGCTCTCTGTATTTTATTTAACTTTGAGGTCAGCAGAAAATATCAGCGTTTTTACCTTTGAAAATAGACTTCATTAAATGCAGCATATCTATTCCTAGAAAGTTAGCTGTAAATTATACTCTTATTATTTGAAATATATTTAAATGTATTTCATAATGAATCTTTTATAAACAAATTATTGGTCTATACTTTTAATGATATCTTCATTATGTATCATTTTTAAATTAAAACTTTAGTTACTAGATAATTTTCTGAAGATTTTATCTTTATGAGAGAGAGAGAAAAAACAGGGGGAGGGGCAGAGGGAGAAGGACAAACAGACTGCACACTAAGTGAGGAGCCCAATGGAGGGCTTGATCTCAGGACCCTGAGCTTATGAACTCAGCTGAAACCAAAAGTCGGATGCTTAACTGACTGAGCCACCCAGACACCCCTACTTACTAATTTTTAAAAAGAGGACTCTAACAATGCCTGGATAGCTCATATGGTTAAGCCTCTGCCTTCAGCTCAGGTTATGATCCCAGGTCCTGGGATGGAGCCTGGAGGCGGAGCTGAGCAGGGAGTCTGCTTCTCCCGGAGCCTCTAACCCTCCCCTGGCTTATGCTCTCTTGTGCTCACTCTCTCTCTCTCTCTCTCAAATGAATTAAAAAAAAAAAACTTTAAAAATTAAAATTAAATAAAAAGACAACTCTACATATTTGTTTTTATATAGCTTTGGGGAGGATATAGTGAATATGATTAAGAGTAAGAACTAATGAAAATAAAATATAGAAAAAAGTAATTAATCACGCTAAATGAATTCATTGCATCAGGGAAATAAAAGAACCTGTAGGTTTGATTGAAGAACTAATCATCATTGAGGGATTATAAAGAATGAGATGTATCAAAAGTCCAGATATGGGCAAAATACTAGGAAATTTTGTACTTGGTGCCTTGTTCAACATTGTTAATAAAGGTATAATGAAGACCTAGGAGAATGACTCAAGAGTGCCTCAGATCCTTTTGATAAGCAACTAGTTCTAAATTTATTGAAATACATTTGTATTCTGATAAGATATATGTTATAAACCCTAAAGTCATGTCTAGGAAAATAACCTAACTTTAAGTAGTTTAAAAAATCATTAAAGAAATTACCATGTTGCCTTAGAAAATATTAATGCAAAAGAAAACAGTAGAGGAGGAACAGATGAAGAATAAGACATGAGACATGTAGAAAACAAAAAGCAAAATGACAGACATAAATCTAGCCACACGAATAATAACATCAAATGTGAATAGGTTAGACAGCCAATCAGAAAGAAGACAGTCAGACTGCCTTTTTTTTCAATTTAATTTTTTTTAAATTAAAAAGGCAACAAAACCTATGTGCTCTCTACCTGAAACTACATGCAATCAATTATACTTTGATCCAGTTTAGATTTAAAGATAAAAATAGGTTGAAAATTATAGATGATAAAAAGGGATACCATGCAAACAGCAATCCTAAAAGACTGCTATCGGAGTGACTATACTAATAACAGGAAAATAGGTTTTGACGTAAAAAAAAAAATCTTAACTAATATAACTGCACCCAAGTCCAAGTGCTCAAAGCCAGTCACTGAGACATCATTGCTTTGTAGCAAGGAAAGAGTTTATTCAAGAGGCAGCCAAAGGAGGAGGAGATGAGATGGAGGGCAAGCCTCAAACCCATCTCCCTCAAGGAGGACAGAACAAGTTTTCTGTAACCATAGTGGTTGAGATTACATACATGTTGATGAAAAGGGCAGGGAAACTTGTGACTCTTCGTGAGGAAAGATGGAGTGTGTGCACTGAGCGAACATATATGTAACATATGTCCCATGTTCACTGTAGAAGAAGACAATATCAGAATGAGACAAAATTCAGCCCCTTGACCTCAGGAGATTAACTGCAGACATGGAGAAGACGGGTTGCATATGCTCTGAGAGCTGGTTTAAACTGCAGGGGGTCTTGGGCTCCTTATCTTGGGTATGGAAGGCAGGGCCTTCCTTGTTCCTGAGCTGGAACTGCATCAGTTGATCTTGAGTCCAGGCTTCTGTGGGAACCACCAGTGGATTTGATAGTGGGATCTGAAAAGACACAACGGGGGATCAGGGGAAACAACCCTCTGAGAAACAAACTTTAAACTTTATGCTGTTTTCAACCTCATTAACCCTGTGGGGCACAGTGTCATTTAAGAGAGACATTTAAAATGATAAAAGGGTTAATGCATTGGGAATATAAAACAATTATAAATGTGTAGACACCCAACACAAAGCCCAAAATACATAAAGCAAAAACGGACTGAAATGAAGGGAGAAATAGTTACTTAATAATAGTTTGGAGATTTCCATACCCCACTTTCAATTATGGACAGACAGTAGATAGTAGATTAACAAGTAGATTAAGTAGACAGCAAATTAACAAATCCATGAAAGACTTGAATAATAAACTAAGCAGACCTAATGGACATCTAAAGAACACTCCACCCAATTACAGGATTTTTCTCTAGTGTACATACAATGTTCTCTAGGCTAAACCATATGTTAGGCCATAAAAAAAAAAACTCCATAATTTAAAAGCATTTAAATAATACAAAGAATTTTCTCTGACACAATGAAATTAAATTAAAAACCAATCTACAGATGGCACAAAACTGAGTTAGTGAATACTTTGACATCAAGATATATAAATGATACAGAAACCACCATCATGTGACTTGAAGGAACTGGGGCTAGGTTAGCCCACTGAAGAGACTAATTTGGATTCTAAAGATAGGAATGGGGTAGGACATAACAGTTGCCTCTAAAAAGCCTGTCATTTATAATAAAGAGTATATTTATATGTGGTCTTCCAAAGAACACAAGTAAGACCAATGGATGGAAGTCCTAGCACAAAATAAAGAAGAATATTCTAATAGTACTTTCCAATGAGACATAGGCAGTCTTGTACTTTCATATATTGTGTCCCTTAAAGTATGTTTTAAAAATTCTACATTGGAAGGTCAAGCAATAACATAAAACAATGTTTTGAAAAGGGTTCCATTCCCACAAAGTTTTAAATAATTACAAATATGATTCCTATAAAATACATTTTCGTAAAAAGTCAAAGAAAAGCCTTAATAGCAGCCCCAGGTTGATAGGCAGGGTTGAATCTAAGAGCTTAGAACCCGAGTCAGCCCATTTCTCTTCTTTCCCCAAATCATACCCCCTTCTTCCCCTCACACCAATTTTAACAAATTTCTAAATAAATTGTTGTGTAATTTCCTTGTGCTTTTGAACTTCTCCTTAACTTTATCAAGCCAATTCTTAATTGCCTGAATTTCTAGAGAACCATATGAACAATTCTTTCTCCTAAATCTATGTTCTAATCATAAAAACTGAATTATTTAAATAGCAATTCAGAGCTCTTATTAATATAGACTCTTCAAAAATGCAGATTTGTACCAAAATTAACGATATGAAAGACCAAGATCACCTCCAATACATTATCTCATAAGTAGGGAGCATTGTCAACCAAAGTTATTCAGTCAGAATTCTGAAGAAACTTCTATGGGGAAATTGAGGAGGTACTCCTCCTATGCACACACACACACAAATGGACTGAAAAGTGTAAGCCTATTTCATCAGCTATTCTTAACTTCTGTAATTCTCTTCATTCAGACAGTGTTTTTATCTAAGAACAGAATTTTCGAAAAGATTTTAATAAGAAAAATGGTTTCATTTATCATATTCTCCCAGAAAATAAATTATACTGGTGGAGTAAGCTAGGCAAATTCTTTTATACCCTGGGGTTCCTTTAACACATTATTCTTTCAGTGAAGTCACTGATGCCCTTAGAGTGCTGAGAAAGGTAACGCCCAAATTTTCTGGTGTACCTATAAGGCACTAATTTACACACCAGGAAGGTCTGTATAAATCTGGGCATGGCATCTTTCAGCCATTTGTTTCCTAAATACCAGCCAATTTAGAAAGACGGAGAACCTCAGAAATGAGAAAGATATTGGCGTATTTTCTCTTTGAGTGAGGGCAATGAGATTTCATTTTATAGAAATCTAAAGTATTCGGTGTACCTAGGAGACTTTAGATTACTTACTTATAATCGTATATATTATATAACTAATATATTTATACTTTTCCATTAATTTTCTACCAGATGTTTAGAGAGGTCTATTTAAAATCCACTTGAAATGAATATTTATGTTTATGGATTACTAAACTTTCATTGTAAGATTTTTAACTCATATTTTGTGCCTTGAATGTGTCATTTTATTTATTCATGCTTTTTCCTGGAGATGACTGTTATTTTAGAAGCCAAATTATTTAGTGACAGATTTATAACCTTGATCTTAGCATATTTTTATTTGTATGAAAACTCTAATTTTTAAGGTCACATAAATCAAATTTCATGAAGGAAGTGGCCTGGAGATGCTCAGTAGACATTTTCCTAGGCATGAAGAATTATCTGTTTATGTATGAGATAGATATTTCACTTGTAACACCCAGTCCTCCCTGGGTTGAAAACTTTTTATGGCTGATCTTGTCTTTTGTGTGTCCAATAAGAATTACCAAAATATCTTCCATGAGATGAGGCAAATATCTGCTAGTTACTATTTAGTTTCTTCCTCCTGCAGGCACATTGGTTCCAGTCTAGCTCCCAGGGCAAGGGGGCCAAGGCAAGGGTCCTCCGGTGTCGATGACTGGTGGGGTAAACCTCACTGACACATCATGACTGTAGCACATGAAGACATCAGGGTTTATTTATTTCAGAGGTGGTTATAGCAATATAGATGATGACACACTCTTCTTAAAGCACTAGGAGCCCAGGGATTGCACTTAGCATTTTTTGAAAAGCTTCAGGATAATTGAAAGAGAAGAAGTTGAAGAAAACAAATGTTCCAATCTCTTTAATGAATTGTACTTTCTCCCTGACCACTGAACTTACTCACATGCACCTGAAAACTATTTTTTGCTTCAAATCTGCATCTTCATAAGAATATTCCATAAGAATATGAGATACTTCACAGAAAGTATCTATAAATACTAAAAATAAATTTGTCAGCTACATTAAATGTTAGTTTCTGTTATACTTTAATTAAATGATATCTGTCTTCACTAATGGAAATATAGCGTGCTAAATGCTCCATTAATTTCCTTTTTTTTCCTTGATACCTTGCGGTCAGCCATGCCTGATACAAGAGACATACAGACCTACACTTCTCTGATGTTATTAATGAGTTGTTCATGACCTTGTGGTTGAGATTTGTGTGTTGTTTTGGTATTTAAAGCAGGCGTCCTTAGTGGAATGTATGTGACCACGTCGGGCAATTTAAAATTAGCTATTATTCCCGGCTCGGATCTGTAACATAAGTTAATCATAATCACTTGTGGGGGGAAAAAAAATAGTCTTGCCATCAGCAAGCAGTTTTGTTTTGTTCTGCTTTTTGTCCCAAATGAGAGAAAAAATGGATGTAATGCTCTTTGCCATTGCTTTCTCCAGAAAAGCACAAGATCTGTTTACCTGGTTGAAATTCAAATTGTTTTATTATGGTGTCAATTCTTTGGTTTTGGCAGCACTTCTAAAGTGTCTATTCACAAAAAGACTACCCTCGTGAATGAATGCTAGTGTTGACACCACCTAACAAGCAGGGATTATGTGTTTACAGAAGAAGTCATATGATAGGTCAAGTATAAGAGGCACTTCTCAAGAGCACTTCAGCACATAATGAGTGACTGACTAGAAAGCGCGGAGCTGCCACTCTTTGGCTGCGAGGCCGCGCTGATGGCTGCCTCTCTTCTCCAAAGCTCTCTTGATCATGTTCAGCTGCTCTGTTCTCATGTGGGGAATAATAGTAGAGTAAAGCTGCTTTTCTGTCTCATTTTTCTTGCTAATTTACACATTCAAGCCATTTTTTGTTTGCTACCCTTATTTGCTATTCCCTTTTGTCAAGGCACTGTTCTCTTTTTTGCCTCGGGCCTAAGAACTAATTTGAGCTTCTATAATTACTTCATGTTTTACACCTGTCTGCATATCATGCACTGCCCCCCCCCGCCGTCTCTGTACTTAAGCTGTATATTTCCTTGCAGAAAAGCTAGTTTTCATATACAAGGAATCCTAAGTCTCTCTCCTCAGACTTCTTCCAGAAGAAACACAATTAAACTGTTGAGATATCCTCAGAATGCGGCTGACCTCTGGAGTTCATGAAGGACAAATGAACGCTGTCTGCTCAGACAGTTTGTGTTAAGACATTGTTGAGTGGAGAGCCTGAGCTTTGTTCCTCGTGAATGAAGCAATGGTTGTAGTCATTTTAAAATCATTAAGACTCTGAATGCACAGTATCATTCTCCAGTGTTTGCTCTACAGCTGCTCTTCTACTTTATAGCGGCTTATTAAATTTGGGTCAAGCGTCCTCTGAAGAGTATCACAATGAAGAAACTGTTCTAAAAGTTACCTGTTTAAAAAAAGGCAATTGATTAGATTTTTAACTTAAGTGACAGCTGCAATTCATTGCCTGTTCTCTGTGACGTCCTGCAGCCAGGGCCGCCCTTTGTCATTTGGGCTGCATTTTGTAAGGGCTTTCCTGTATAATCCAGGGTTGCTTTCCACTCAGAGCCTGCTTCAATCCAATTAGGAGTTTAACAAGGGTCAAATTAAGGAGACTTTACACTTCATGTTTGCATCATTAGCCATAAGACTGCTCTGTGAGTGCATAACTGTGTGTCAGGGAAGAGGGGGAAAGGCGGCGAGATGGGACAGACACAGAGCTGTCATCCACCATGTGGTGTGCCCCTTCCCTGATGGAGGCTCAGCAGGCTAGCAACAACATTTCCAGTTGTCTTTGGGGTTGTTGCCTTGTCAGATCAGCTGGTATATAGTTGTTTGGAGGTTACGGGTGCTAGCTAGGGCTGATGAAGAAATGTTTTTTGCCTACTCCTTTCTCTTCGGGTAGCCCATTGTGATTGGACCAATGACTGGGAAGACATGAAGTTGAACCCTCTTGAGCATTCATTATTTTTGATGAGATGACAACTACCGAGGTTTGTGTTCTCACTCCTCGTGCTGGTTCCTGCTTTTTTTTTTTTTTTTTTTTTTTGAAAACATAATTGTTCATTCTGTAAGATATTATCATAGGGAGTGGAAACTCATTTTTTCAGCGAGTAGTCTGTTTTAAGGTCCGGCAAAGATGCGTTGCCCTTCAAGAAAAGAGGGACCTCGTGATTGTCTTCTTCAGTTCGGCAAATACTTAGAATAACTTGGTGTTTTAGCCTGTCCGAGGCCATCGAGGTGTATTTATGTTTCCTCATGTCCTCTAACTCTGTGATGTCACCGTGAAGAAAATGACCTCGTTGGAAAATAAAAGACAACAGAATTCCGCGACTCAGTGCTTCCACACTTGGGCTGTTGCTGGACAACTGTTGCTGTGCCCTTCAGCAGAGCTTTGTGCTGAGACACACAAAGTAAAGATTTATCTAAAAATAACACTTTCATTGTTCCTTTCTTACCTCCTCAACCCATTAATAGGTACTTTAGTATCATGAGAGTTTTCATAGTTTAATCCCTTCTCAAAAGCTTTTCAGAATAAAAGCTCTAAATGGTCCTCAGTATTAATTTGATGTGACTTCTGTACAATATGGTTTAAAACTCTCAGAAGCACATTTTTACCGCTTACCCTTTTTCACTGGAGCAGTGCGTGGAAGATACCAGCTAAAATGTTTTGTGGGGCGTCTACTGTGAACCATTTTTGCTACTTTCTAATAATATGCTTTCCCAATTTAAAAAAGTGTCATGATGATGTCATTCTTAATCCTTAAAAATACTGTTTTGGGTTTTTGCTTGATTTTTTTATTGTAAATGCCTTCTTAATGTTGACATTTCTCAAAGCTGTATTTTTAGTCTCTGGTTTGCTAAGAACTAAGGACCAATTATAAAGTGAGCCTGGTAAATAGCAATCAGGCTAGATTATATGCAATCGGTTACATCTTTGTTTATATTTGGACCACAGCGGCCTGGAACACAAGAGCTTCCAGTGCTAATAACCAACTTCACCCTTTTTGTGTGCTTAGCTGCTTTTGAACACACATCAGTCTTTCTGAAAAAGTGGGATATGGTAAATGTATTTCTTGCTGTCTGCAAATCTTTTCATAGTGACCCCGTGCATTCCATACCGAGTTCCCTTTCCTCAGCTTCTTGTATGTCTGTGAAGCTTCCAGTATGTAAAACAAGACTGTTAATTCTTTCAAATTCCAGATTCCTTCACCGAATTTTAATGTTCACATTTTCCAGTGGGTTGTGTGGGTATGCGCTCATACGTGAGTGTTTACAAGTAAACATCTTTCTGCAGTGAACAAGTTATTTATTTATTTACTTACTTACTTATTTTTTAAAGATTTTATTCATTTATTTGACACACAGAGAGCCAGAAAGCACAAGTGGGCAGAATGGCAGAGGGAGAAGGAGAAGCAGGCTCCCTGCTGAGCAGGGAGGCAAATGTGTGGGACTCGATCCCAGGACCCTGGGATCATGACCCGAGCCGAAGGCAGACACCCAACCGACTGAGCCACCCAGGCGCCCCAAATTATTTATTTTTAAAAATGTATTTGAGTCACCTACTAGTGCAGAGAGTACTGTTTTTGGTGAAACGGTGGAGAACTGAAAGAACACCACCTTGCCCTTTGGAGCTTTCGTGTTGGGAGAGAGGGGAGAAATCAAAGAAGCCCACAAATATACATAAATTTACAGTCAGGAATATACTCTTCTTGGGGAATGTGATCTGATTGGCGAGTTGGGGGGAAGATTTTCCTAAGAAAGTGACTTTGAGTTGACCCGTTGAAGACACCTTTGTACTTATGTATTTTCATTCCAAAGAATCGAAAACATTTGCACATACACCTCTGACTCAACACTGACATTGTGAATCTTTGCACTGATCATCTATTAATTGAACATGTAGAAAAAGGCATCTAAAAAGATATAAATAATTGTAAGTTCAGAGGAAAGCTTCAGGCCAGCTTTAGACTATGTTCGTGGGCAGGAAAGAAGCAAGTGACTTCTTCTCGAACAGTATTTCTTTCTTGGTTATATTTTCTCTGGTGTTTTTTTTTTTTTTTTTAAATTCATTCTACAAGGCTTAGTACATGATTTATCTGCTTACCATGTGGCAACAGATTGGAATCCGCTAGTGTGGAATGGGTGGTGCCCTGAGCCCCTCCTTTAGACTGGAAAAGCGGCATGTGCTCATTTCTTCCCAGCGCCACATTCGGTGACCTCACCTTGGCAGCCTGAAATCTGCCGTGGTGTGAGTATTTATACAACAAGGATTGGCAGACCCTCCAGAGGAGCCTCACCACCCCCCGCTGGTTTCTCAGCACATGGTTTCTCAGCTTCATGTCATTCGTATACAGGGGTTGGGAATGGAAATTAGAAAACATCAAATCAAGTTTGGGGTGTTTTTTATTAATTATTTGAAGTTTTATGAACATAGAAAACTTACAGTTAACTAAATTCAGTTTCTCACTATATAAAAATTTTGCTGATACTGTATACCTTTTGAGGTTAGCAGTCAATAATACCTCTTCACCACCTGCTCGGCAGGGAGTCTGCTTCTCTCTCTGACCTTTCTCCTCTCATGCACTCTCTCTCTCCCAAATAAATAAATAAAATCTCTAAAAAAATAACAACTGCCTTTTAAAATAAATAAATAAATAAATAAATAAAAACTGCCTTTTGCATGTGTTTACTGTTTTCCAGTGTAATCAAAGACAATATAAAGTTAAGGGTATATTGTGAGCCTGTAGACTAATGCCCTCTATCACTGTTTATTTTTTCCCTATAATGAATCAAAAGTTGTTTTGCTTTCAAAATGAGCACATTTATTGTTTTTAACTTCATATACATGCACATTTGCTAATGTTAAAATGCAGGCAATTTAAAATAGTTTTTAAAATTTGTGGCATGGAATATGGCTCAGTCCACTAAGCACCTGACTCATGATCTCAGCTCAGGTCTTAACTCAGGGTCATGAGTTCAAGCCTCACGTTGGACTTCACACTGGGCATGGAGCCTACTTCAAAAAAAAGAGAAAAGAAAAATTTAAAATAGTCCTTGTCCAACAGCCCAGAAATAAAATTTGTTGACATTTATAACACCATACCTTTTCAGTACCTTTCCACATACAAGTAGATGTATTTTTATAGATGATGGTATACAGATTATTTTTAACTTGCTTTTTCACACAACAGTATCATATACATAGACTTATTTATACATGTATCTGTATGTCTGTATATACATAAAATATAGAGACACATATTTCTGTTTCAATAAGTATTTATCTACATCATTCTTTTTAGCAGCCATATAACATTTCATTGTGCAAATACAATAACCAGTCACCTCTAGATTAACATTTAAATTATTCTCTATTTTCAACAATGAATAATTTTGTAAATACCCCTTTATACAATGTTCCCCTATTCCTCAGGACAATTTCCTAGAAACAGAGTTGCTGGAATGGAGAATTCATGTTTTGTTTTGTAAAAGGCTTTTGTACATCGTGCCTTTAAAACTGTGCTTGAAAGTGTATCTCGGTATATAAAGTAGCATATACATGCACACATTTCATTGACCCCTTATAGGCATGGGATATTATCACTAATACTAAATTTTGGTAACCTGGTTATCAAAATGGTTTGGTGATATACTTAAAAATCTTTATTTCTTTTTCATCAATAGATTGTGAGCTTAAAGTTGTCTAGTGAAGTGTTAACACATTGTCCAATTATCATTACTCTTTCAGAGAAAGAAACAAAAGCCAATTCAAAATGTGCAAATTTTAAGTAAAGGAATAGGACTACAGCTTTAGGTAAAAGGGCTGGAAGGATGTATATTATAATATTATCGAGGATGAAGGAAACAATTATGAATATTCATTTATAATTAGATTATTGAGATAGTTCACATTCTTTATATGTAATCCCAAATGAATATTCATTTTAAAGGAAATGTTTTGGATTACAAAATAAGAATGTGGAGCATCTGGACTATAGAATGTTGCCAGCTAAGTGGAATTGAAAACAACAACACAACCAAAAGCACAGCACAAGCCAAGTAAAACATATCTATAACAAACTTGGGCCAAAAGGCTGCCAATTTATAAACTCTGCCAAAAGTTTTGTGGCTTTCTTCCCATGCAAAATAGTTCCTTACCAGTTCTTAACTAAAACTGGTTTTCCATTCCTTTACCTAAAACTTAATGAAGCTTCAGATACACACACATGAAATTTTTACCCCTAAGTGTAACTACTGTATAAATAGAATTTCTCTAATGACGGTGGAGCTGAAGAGCACCTGCTGCCCATGGACTGAGCATGCTCAGTTCGAAGGTTGGCGGAGTTCAGACTCCTCCTATCGGCTCACACCATCCGGCCTCATTGTTGGCTTTACTTGAAACTTCTATTATTTTTTTTTTTAAGATTTTATTTATTTATTTTACAGAGAGATGGAGAGAGCACAAGTAAGTAGATAGAGCGGCAGTCAGAGGGAGAGGGAGAAGTAGGCTCCCCATTGAGCAGAGAGGCTGATGTGGGGCTCGATCCCAGGGTGCTGGGATCATGACCCGAGCCAAAGGCAGCCGCTTAACCGACTGAACCACCCAGGCGCCCAGAAACTTCTGTTTCTGAGTATGTAAAAATAAAATATAAAAACCCTTTTATTGAGGGGCATCTGGGTGGCTCAGTCGGTCAAGTGCGTCTGACTCTTAATTTATGCTCAGGTCATCTCAGAGTTGTGAGATCCAATCCTGCTTCCCCTCCAGCGCTGGTCCCGGAGCCTGCTTCTTAAGATTGGCTCCCTCTGCCTTTGCTCCTCCCCACTTGCTCACAAGACCCTGCATGCCTGTTCTCTCTCTCTCTCTCTCTTTCTGTCTGTCTGTCTCTCTCTCTCTCTCACATACATACACACAATCCTTTTATTGACGTATAATTTTCATTTTTAAGTGGAGTGTTACCTTTCAGTAATAAATACAAATACTACTGTCCAGAACATAATTTATTATAAATTGCTGGCTAATATTAATTGACTGTTAAAAGTAAACCTATAAAGGGGAGCCTGGGTGGCTCAGTGGGTTAAACCTCTGCCTTCGGCTCAGGTCCTGATCTCAGGGTCTTGGGATTGAGTATCTCATCCAGCTCTCTGCTCAGCAGGGAGCCTGCTTCCCCCTCTTTCTCTGCCTGCCTCTGCATACCTGTGACCACTCTCTGTCAAATAATTAAAATATTTTTAAAAAGAAAATGTATAAAAACATATATTATTGTAAAGAAAGCAAATGGGCAAGAAGCAGAATTCAAAATAATATTTTTAAAAACACTTTATTTGACAGACAGATTGCAAGTAGGCAGAGAAAAGAAGGTGAAAAACCAAATTCTTGTAATCACTTGACACCAGATCTGTATCAATTCATCCTATTCTCTTAAATCTTTCCAATTTTATCTATTAAATACGTGTGATTTATTATTTTTTTGGCACTTTTTAAGTTATTGGAAAGATTTTTTTTTAGATTTATAAGCCTGCTTATTAGGTTTTTGTGGTGTTTGATAAACCATATATATGTGTATGTATATTAAGTTAGCAATAGTAATTTGAAATTATTACACAGAACTGTGACAAAAAAAATTGTCATAATTAAAACAGCCAACGCTGCACAGTTAGGCAAGCTTGGATATAAAGACATTTTTTTAAATATTTTATTTATTTATTTATTTGACAGACAGAGATCACAAGTAGGCAGAGAGGCAGGCAGAGAGAGAGAAGAGGAAGCAGGCTCCCCGCTGAGCAGATAGCCCAATGTGGGACTCCATCCCAGGACCCTGGGATCATGACCTGAGCTGAAGGCAGAGGCTTTAACCCCCTTAGCCACCCAGGTGCCCGGATATAAAGACATTTAAATTTGCAAATCTTGAGTTTTCTCATCCAAAAATTGGGACCATTAAGAGCTACCTCATAGGATCTTTGGAAAATTTAAATAGTACTAAGAAGTAGCAAATGCCTAGCACCCAAAAAAACATTAGCATTCTGTTACTCCCTCATTCATTCCTTGCAACATAGAGGATAAATCCAAAGTAAATTACCCCCTAGGTATTTAGGGTTAGCATTTCTAATAAATTATTTCATTCCAATTCTTTAGAACAAATAAGGCCCCCAAATAGTCTCAGGTCATACAACTGGTTAGAACTAGCGCTGCCCAATTCATTCCCAGCTCTACATCATTTTTAAAGTTATGAAACTATTTGCTATAGAGTTAGAAAGGAACGTAAGTCATCTAATTTCACATAGCAAGACTTCTTTTTAATACTTACCCAGTCATTTTGGATGTGTAAAACAATACGGATCTCCTGTTAATGTTTCCCCTTGTACCTAAAATACACTCTCCTCCCTTATTTTCCCTTTACAGTCCTGTTGGCTGAACCCTTCTTTCTCCACAACTACCCAGGACTAGAGTGCCTCAAAGCTTAGTTCTTGGACCTCTTCTCTTTCTTTTTATAGTTACCCCCTTGGTAATCCCACTCAGTCTTAGGGTTTTAAATATCTTCTATATTCCGAAATTTTACAATGTATTTTTCTAGCCTGAATCTCTGTGTTGAACTCTGATATTCAGCTGCCTACTTGTCATTTCTACTTGGGTGTCTGATAGGTAAATCAAACTCACCTTGTCCAAACCTGAACTCCTACTATTTTCCTTTTCTCCTGCCCCGATCCAAAAAAACTGTTCTGCCTACAGTCTTTCTTATCAAAGTTCTTGGAACTCCATCAGCCGGATTGTTCAAGCCAAAACCTTGGAGTTATCCTTGACTTGTCTCTCTCCCTCCTACCTCATATATATAGTCTCTTAGCAAATCCTGTCGTTTCTACCTCAAAATATATGCAGGATTTTACCACTTCTCACCACCTCCACAGCTACCACATGGGCCAGCGTCTTCTGGGTATTCTTTAATTTTAAATGCACCTTTTATTGTGTAATGCTCAGAAATGGCCTGATTAACATGTTAGTTATATCCTTTTTCTGTCATAATCATTTGTCATAGTGGTGGCTCAGTCGATTAAATATCCAGTTCTTGATTTCAGCTGAGGCCGTGATCTCAGGGTCCTGAGATAGAGCTCCACATCGGGCTCTGTGCTCAGCGAGGTATCTGCTTGAGAGTCTCTCTCCTCTCCCTCTACCCCTCCCTCCACTCATGCCAACTCACTCTTTCTCTCTCTCTCTCTCTCTAAAATAAATAGATAAATCTTTTAAGAAATAATAATTTTGTCTTAGGATTATAAGGACCATTTGAGTTATATTACAGTGTAGACTAGATATTTTTATTTATTTATTTTGTTCGATGTTTTTATTTATTTATTTATTCTGAAGTCTTATTTATTTTAGAGAGAATGAAAGTAAGTAGGGGGAGGGGCAGAGAGAGAGAAAGAATTCTGAAGCAGACTCCCCACTGAGTGTGGAGCCGAATGCTGGGCTTGATCTCAGGACCCTGAGATCATGACCTGAGCTGAAACCAAGAGCTTCGGCTCAACAGACTGAGCCCCCCATGTGTCCCAGGCTAGTAATATTTAAATTATTAATTGTTTAAATATTAATGTTGGTAGATTGGTGTCCCCATCTAAAGTAATTGTAAGTGCCAATCATTTGTTGAACATCTTCATACAGAACTTTATCATCACAACCCCTTAAATATGGATAGGATTATCTCAATTAGAGATGAAGAAATAGAGGCTCAACCAAGTGAAGTAATTTGCTCAAGATCACAGAGCTAAAGATTAATAGAACTAAGCAGTAGAATTCAGATCTGTTCAATTTCACTGACTATTTTTGGGTGACCAGATATGGAGACTTAAGTGTGGGAGAGAAAAGGATACATTCAAGGGTTTGAAACTCTGAATATTGGGAGGACGTAAAGGATAGGACGCCTGCAAGCATTAGCCTGGAGAGGGTACTGCCAGATTCTGAGGGAGACAGTAAACCATATCAAAAAGTTTACACTTTCCTATCAGGCGTGAGGAAGGAGAAGCTGATAAAGTGTTTTAATCATATTTACTTTTCCAAATAATAATCACTCTGAGTTTAGTACAAAGCAAGAATTTGAAGACAACAATGCTGAAAGAGGGTTTTTTTTTTTTAAAGATTTTATTTATTTATCTGACAGACAGAGATCACAAGTAGGCAGAGAGGCAGGCAGAGAGAGAGAGAGAGAAAGAGGGAAGCAGGCTTCCTGCGGAGCAGAGAGCCCGATGCGGGGCTCGATCCCAGGACCCTGAGATCATGAACCGAGCCGAAGGCAGCAGCCCAAACCACTGAGCCACCCAGGCGCCCCTGAAGGAGTGGTTTTTGACGGCCTAACCAAGGGTAGTAGCAATAAAAAGGAGTCATCCAAGGGGTGTGTTACTCTAGTAGGGGCACTAAAAAGCAATATTGTTTGAAATTGGACCGTATGTGGGTACCTTTACTGAAACTTATTTTAATGCCCAATGTAGAATTTTTGATATTTTTCCTCTTCTTCTAGTGTGTTATTTATTTTAAACAAAGAATTTTATGGCTATTAGCTATGGAGTGAAGATCTGAAGATGAGACCTCCTGTCAGTCTGTGCATTAGATGGGGCTCGGACTGAGTTTTCCAAGTGGAGTCTTAGCCCTGTTCCTGGTTACCCAGAGTAGAAATGGAGTGTAGTCTTCTCTTTAGGTAGGTGTTTAAAAACAAAACAAAGCAAAACAAAACAAACAAAACCCTGAGGTTTCCGGAAGAGCTTGCCAAGTTCACCCCTGTCTTGAACTGTCAGTGAAAGCATATGGTTTTGCTTTTAATTTCTAACACACATTAGTTACACTATAGGTACATGAAAGGAAGCCTCATCTTCACCCACCCCCCGATGACAATTCCAGTGTGGGCTGCATGAAACATTATTTATAGAGAATTGCCTACATGTAAAAGAGTTTGTTCATTCCTAAATATTCTCTACTCCTGGATTACACCTGATAAGCAGAAACTGTGATCCTGGATCACCATGTTGGCCTCTTTTCTGGTTAAATTCCTTGGCTTCACGGAACAGACTTCATTCAAATTACCTCAAGAAAGAGGGACTTTATCGCAAGGCTATACGGTCTAGAGTGATAAAACTAAAAATCTAAGTCAGTTCTAGGGACTGATCTCTCCATCCATCTTCCATAAACCAGTTGGTCTGCTAATCTACGAGTGCGTTCTTTTTCTTCTCCATAAACAGATAAGCTCCTTATGCTTACTCATAGCTTTGGTTCACTTGAATTTTCAGCTTTGCCCAGATCTCACTTCGGCTCCCCTAGCCTCTCATTACATCTGTTCCTAGCTGGCAGGTACACCGTTCTCTCTGTGTTTCTTATTTCCAGTACTCTACGGGAATCTGATTCACTGAGTTCATATTCTTGAGCCAGGCCAAACCACAGAGTATTGGCAACCCTAAGGATTAGCTGCTATTGATTCTGCCGGGGGAGGCTCCTCATGGTCCTTGTAGGTGGGCCCCTTGCACAGAAACTATGGAGGAGTTCCCTGCTCTCGGAAGCCCAGTTGGGGGGTCTCGCTTACTACCTCTCAATAGCACTCATTTGCTTCTAACTTGTGCTTTGAGAAATACTGTATACTTTGAAATTCAGTGTAAGGATATTGTTGAGATGTTATTTATTGCACGATACGGTGCCCTTTTTGTGAAAACCCTTGGCATAAAGTCATTTCTAGCTTTGTATTAGAAATAATTATGCGGTTATTCCTGAACCGGTTTGTTTTATCTTATTAACATTGTTGTGAATTTATTACTTCTTTTTCCAAATTGGCTGTTGGGAGTTCACGGGTCTGTAGCCCAAACAAAGGAAGTTTAAATGATTCTATGGTATGCTTTGTATTGTTGTTACCAGTCTTATATCGAGATTTATTCTCTATTTTTGACCTCTAATTCAAATCACATTTTATGTACCTTGGTAAGTTACTTTACATCTTTTCAGAAGCAAGCTATGTGTATAAATTATGTAAACCTTAACATACTCAGGGACATGTTAAAATTGCTAGCTAGTTTTTAGTTAAACATGACCTAATTTTAAAGAAAGGAGCAAATAATTTGAAAATGTTAATATATCACATTTTTCTCTATTTATGTAATTTTAAAATCATCCAGATGCTTTTCTAAAATACAAAAATCCCTTTGGGGTTAGAAATATCCTTCAAATAAAGTTTGAGATAGAAAAAATCTTATTACACATTAATCTGCGTTTGGCACTCCTTAACTATTTGTAACATTGTGATTGAGAAAGTAGATGTGTAATAAAATTAGTATACATTTAAAATTGTTTTCACATGAACACGGTTTCAAAACAGCAGCCTCTACCCCTCCAACAATAACACACTCATAAAATTATTTCCTTTTTCTCCCAGACTTGACTTTTCAGCTACTCCTCTTTAAAAGAGAAAAAAAAAGAAAGAAAAGAAAAGAAACTGACATCAATTTTATCTAAAAGAAGCCCTTGAGGTGGAAACTGAGGGAAGGCTGTATGAGTTTATAGCAGACAAAATGTCGCTTACATTTTGCTGTTCAGTAGTTTGATATACTCATTTGCTGATGTGAAATGACGAGGGCTTACAAAACAGGGTTTTGTTTTTTAGCTGCCTGTAGACCTGGTGGGGCCTAACAGAACCCAGTCAGCAGGTCATTAACTCTGGAGAAAACAGCTTGCATTAATATGCTCTAATCCGGTATAATTAGTCAAATTACTGCACGCCGACCAGCTTGTCATGTGTTGTCAGACTTGGCATGCACGCTGGATTGCCTGGGTCCCTCTGGAATGCCACCCTCAATCAGGGAAAACTGCTCATTTGTAGTGGTCTTGAACTCTTGATAGAAAACCAAACTACAGCAGCAGTCGTGGAGGAACTTTTATTAATTCTTTGAGTGAAAATATTTTCTCATCAAAAAGAATTTGGTATTTTGGTGATCGAAGTGCCATCTTTTCATTTCCCTTATTTTCTGTCGCCGGTCTATGTAATACTCAAGTGAAATTAACATTCACGGGAGAAAAAATATTGAGAATGAATAATTACCAGTTGGTCAGCTCTAGTTGCAGTATATGGGGGTGTGAGTTCGTCTGTGTTTGTGTATGTGTGTGGGGGGGGAGGTCTTTTTCCAGTAGGGTAAGAGGTTATTAAACTCCAAAAGGGCTATATTAGCATAAATTTACAAGAGCTCTCGTTCTGGCAGCAGGATAAAAACCTGTGTTACCTTTGCATTAACACTGAATTGCTTGTTGTGCTTTTGGCAATGACAGATAAGTCAGTGTAATTCCCCGTTGCAACAGAAATGATGCTCCAGATTCTAAACGCATCCTGAAGATGTCACTGACAATAATCTTCAAAGAACGGCCAGTGAAAGTGGGCTGTATGTTTGTAGGATGATATACTGCAAATGACAGGAAGAATTATGTGAGTGAAGACGAATCTGTAACATATTATTAAGCAATTTCACGAGAATAACAGGGATAAAAGGATAATGGATGAGGGTGTCATTATTACCTTCATGTAGAGGGAAAGCAAAAGCAAAGGTAGAGAGACAAGATTAATTGAGGATGGGTGAAGCATTCATTGCTCATCAGCTCTTTTGTACTCTTTGCTCCTGAAATTCCAGACTGGGGTGGGGGGGAAGGTGCTCAGAGCTGCATTTTAATGCAGCTGGCAAGGAGGAGAGAACTGACAAGGCACTTTTTAGTCCCCTCCCCTCTTATCAAAAAAACACATCATCACTATCACCTTTTGAATGTTCTGAAGCCACCACAAAAATCCAGCAGAATATTTGTCCTTCTGTTAGCAGCAGTTTTCATTATTAGTTATACCTTGAAAAAGAAAAATGATAGAATTTCAAAATGCATTTTTCCATGTATTACCCCCAAAATTGTTCTTTTAAATTTAGAGATTCACATTCAGTGAGGAAACACTTCATAATGCATTAGATTGTTATGTTGATCATCCTAAGATCATTAGGTTAAGAAAATAATGCTTTTTATAATCCATTTTGTTTGTTCCTTTCATATTCTCAGCACATTTCCCTTTCATGTAATACTGGTTTCTCTTAGGTAACAGTAAAGAGCAAACACATTTAAGTGAAGGTGTAATTAAAAATTTTAAATGCTAACGTCTTCATTTCTATTTTCCTCTATTACCTGTTTCTTATAACTTCTCATTTGGTCAATTATTCCAGAGCACATGGTATATCACACGCAGTTAAGGTACAATTATAATATTAGCAACCACTGCCCTTCTGGTTGCAGAACTGTAGCACAGGTGTTTTGCTGGAATCTGAGAAACCTTTTGGGACATGGATTCCCTTCTGATAGTAATTTGCACCTCGTACTGAGTTAACCTTAAATGTTGCAGAAACCTTAAAAATATTTTTTTGTGTGAACTGAGCCTGTAGGAGAGTCAGATGATCAAATTACATGCTTAAATCTGCACCCTGTGGACGTACTCAAGAGTTGAAGACTAATTTGAGTATAAGAAGCCTGAATTTCATCCTTGTCTACATAATGGGTTCATATATTCAGGAAAGGTAACAAAGGGTCAGGATTCGGGTGTCAGCGAGAACTGAGAATTATTCATTGTTAAAATGCAGCTGGCAACCAACAGTTTACTGTGTACATACACATACGGGCGTGCGGAGCAGTAATGTTACCAAATACTACTATGTTTTCATTGTGTAATAATTTCCAAACTGTCTTCCTATAAAACTTTTCGTATTTGATCCATGAAATAGTCATTTTTGATGAGCAGAACCAGAATTCCTATTTCATCTCTTTAAATGGGAAAACCGAGGAGCAGAAAATTAAATGAGTTTATCTAAATAATTCCATTGTAAATGATGTTGCTAGGAATAGACCCAACCTCTTCAGACACCTGATCCAGTGTTCTTTCCTTTTGCTGTTTGATTTTTTAAAATTCATTATTTATGCCACACTCTGATTACATTTTACTGCTTTTCATGTATGTCTGTCTGAAGTGTTTCTTCACTAAGGGAGCTTCCTCTGCCTTGTGTTTTCCATAGAGCGAGGAAGAGAAACTAACATTTGTCATGTTCCTAATGTATACCAGACACTGTGTTAGACACTTACACGCCGTACATTACCTAACTTAATATTCACCAAGAGCTAAGTGAGTTAGATATCATTATCACCCCTTCACCAAAGAGGAAACTAAAATTCAGACATGTTCAGTCATTTGTCAAGCTCACAACCAGGAAGTATCAAGGATGCGAACCCAGGTTTTCCTGGCTCCGAAGCTCGTGATCTTTCAAACACCATATGGCCCTTTACTCTTGTCGACATTATATCATATATGTGCAGTCAAAATTACACTGTCTTTTTGCATCAATCCCATATTTTAGAACTCTGAATGTTTAAATTCAGTGGCTTTTTTCTGTCCTAGCGTTCCTTGATTTCTGCCCAGTATTCGACACTGAGCTTCCAAAATCCTCAGGAGCACTACTCTGCTAATTCACTGGCCCTGAAGTCTTTCTCACCAGCTGCTCTTCCTTCTGCTGTGCCCTGCATGTGATTCTCCCATTCTCCAAGGTGTGTTTTTTCCACCTCCTGCGTTCTCTCCCGTAGAGATTCAATCTCTCGCCATGCCATAAGCTGTCTCTCTGTGCAGATGATGCCAAATACCTCTTTGTAGTCATGTCTTCTCACTGTAGTTCCTTTTCCGTATTAGCTACCTGCTCTCTGAACAGCCCTCTCTGGATGCTTTGCTTGCCCCAAGCCAAACTCATCATTTTCCTTTTCTTCCAAAATTTCATCTTCCTGATTTTAGAAGATACCATCTTCCTCTAATCACCCAGGCATTATTGCCAATTGGAATTAGTTAGAAGCTTTTTGTTTTTTTCAGGATTTTTATTTTTTATTTTAGAGAGAGAAAGAGCACATGCATGGAGGTGGGGGAGCACAGGAAGAGAGAGAGAGGTGCGCTTAAGCAAATCACATTGAGTGCAGAGCCTGATGCAGGGCTCAGTCTCATGACCCTGAGACTAAAGCGGAAACCAAGAGTCAGATGCTCAATGGACTGAGCCACCCAGCCTCCCCTAGAAATTTTTTAACCAGTTAAAACCTCTCCTGCCCTTTTAGGCTGCTGAAGTCCACCCTGATCCCTTCTCCATCTTTTACACACCAGCCACTCTTCAAGGCCCTCATCAAATATTATCTTTAATAGGAAGCTTTCCCCAAACCCATCAGATGTACGTATTTCTCTTTTCTTTAACTTTCCAAACATGTAAAAAAGTTGTACCCAACTTTTCCTGGCTCCAAAGTTCATGAAACCTAACAAGAAACTCGGTCATATTTGTTGACTTGAATTAAATCAAGGTCCCTAACAATCTCAAGTATTTTTAAATTTATATCACTTTTCCTTATACTTGGCTTTGCCATATCAAAATTTAATATTAACCTTGTGAGTTTTTTAAAGATTTTATTTATTATTTATTGGACAGACAGAGATCACAAGTAGGCAGAGAGGCAAGCAGAGAGAGAAGAGGAAGCAGGCTCCCTGCTGAGCAGAGAGCCCGATGCAGTGCTCCATCCCAGGACCCTGGGATCATGACCTGAGCCGAAGGCAGAGGCTTTAACCCACTGAGCCACCAGGCGCCCCAACCTTATGATTTTTAATTTTACATTTTTAAGGGGTTTTTTTTTTCTTGTTGAGTTTGCATCTGTACATCCTGATAAATTGTCAAATAGTTGCCATTTGTTGAACATGGACTTACTGAGTGGCTTACACGGACCAGGCACTTTGTTCTGTCCTGAGTATGCCGAAGTGAACTCGTCCCTGTGTTCAGGAAGTTTCCTGCTTAGTTGGGATGATAGTGTTCTTTTCATTTGACATTTGAATCAATTTCATTGAACTCTTACAGGTACATTTATGATATGGAAAGAAGACAGATCTATAGAGCACTTTATTATGTTTTACTTAGAAATACCTAAATCTTGATTCCTTATAATGATCCTAAAATGTAGATATTATACAACCTCATTTTACACATGAGGAAACAGACTCTTTGGGTCCAAGTCATTTGCTCCAAATCACAAAAGCTGTAATGCAGCAGGGCCAGGAGTGGAACTGAAGTTTGTTTAATGCCAAAGTCCATGCTTTTCTCCTGTGGCACAGGACTCTACATGTCTTTGTTCTAGCAAAAGGGATGTTAGATGACGGGAGTTCTTTGACTCATGACTTTATCTAGTTCCTTGACTTTTAGAGAAGGCAGGAAGCATTAGTCATAATTACGCTACATAATGGGTAGAATGGTAATACTTATTGCACTTATGGAAAACACACCCCTGTGGTTTTATGAGAAGAACTAAAGCAACTTACTACTTTTGTGCACAAATGCACAGTCAGGGTGAGGACACCCAGTTGCCCTTCTTGCTAGCACTAGCCACCTGATTCTGATTACTGGTGTAATGTGGGTCAGGGACAATGTACTCTGTGTCCTACCAAGCATTTGGGGGACTCAGGTTGTGGGAACTTCATAGAAACTGACACTTTCTTCTATACTTGCTGCCACTCCGACAACTGGAGGAAAGCAATTCTTTTTTTTTTTTTTTTTTTTTTTAAAGATTTTATTTATTTATTTGATAGACAGAGATCACAAGTAGGCAGAGAGGCAGGCAGAGAGAGAGGAGGAAGCAGGCTCCCTGCTGAGCAGAGAGCCCGATGCGGGGCTCGATCCCAGGACCCTAAGATCATAACCTGAGCCGAAGACAGAGGCTTTAACCCACTGAGCCACCCAGGCGCCCCATGGAAAGCAATTCTTAAGTGACTGTAAACCCAAATCAAGTGCAGAAGATGACAAAAGAAGCAGAATTGGCTCCTTTCTCACCTTCGCAAATTTTGAACTCCACTGTGAAGAGGAGAAATGAACATCAATGGATTGACCAATACAATGCTACTTAGCCTTCTAAACAACTTTTCAAACTGCTTGTTAGATTGGATGCCAGGATTTCTCTTTCTTTTTCTTTCTATTTAAATTCAAACTTCCCTTAACTGTCAAGGCTTCTTTTGTCTTCTCATTCTAAAAGCTGTTTTATGAATCTGGTCTTTTTTGGGGGGAAACATAGAGGGGCACCTCAGTCAGTTAAGCGACCAACTCTTGGTTTTAGCTCAGGTCATGATCTCAGGTGTATGAGATGGAACCCTAGGTAAGGATCTGTACTCAGCAGGAGTCTGCTGGAGAATCTCTCTCTCCCTCTGCCCTCCCCCTTCTCTTGCAATCCTGGGCTCCTATAATGCATGCTCTCTCAAAAATAAATAAAAAAATTTTTTAATGTTCTTTAAAAATGTAGTAGTATTCTCATGGTCTCACATTATCCAAATTTCAAAATTCTAGTCTACTTAGCAGGGCCCAAAATGATACTTCTTAGTATCAGATAAATTAGGATTTTAGTTTTATTTAATTGCTTGTAACTAATAGATTATTTTAAGTTTATATTTCAACTTTTAAACTTAAAGGTGAGCTCATTCCTGTCTCTAATGGGCTTTATATAGAGGCCATCACACTGACATTCCCAAATATTTCTACAGAAATGCTTTTGATGATAATGTCGACTCCTTTAATATTTAGATTTCCTAAGGATCCATGAATGAAATATTAGTTTCATTTACTTTAAAAAATAATATTAGCCTTTTCAATAGCATTCAGTATAATGTAGGCGTGAGTCAGTATGCTTTGCAGAGGAAATAAAAAGCATAACTTAATCTGATGACTTCGTTAGGTAGAAGTCGAGCCTCAAGTGCCTAATACTGATACAGTTGCCATGTATAACAATGCTTCAGTGATAAAAGGCATTAGGCAACTACATCTCTCCGTTACTGCCAAGATTGGAATATTTCTTCCCCTTAGCTCCAGTGGCACTGAGGACAGGGGATTCTGAATAGAATAAGGGCCTGTCAGGGAAGATGTGCCAGTGGTATCTCTAGTGAGGAGTAGGTAAGAGTATCCAGTGTTAGAAGAGCCCAGTGCCCATAAATCTAGGACATCCTGTCAGTAAGGCTCTCAGGGACATCAACCAAATGACCAGTTGACTTTTTTTTTCTCCTGACAACCCTAAGAATTGGCTCCTCCTCTTCGTTTTCCTGGACCAAACATTACTTTCAGCCTGATTTTCTTTCCCTCTTGACCCCACAGAGGAAAAGGACACAGTCTTCTAGCTTCTCACAACTCTCTTCCTTAAACCAGAGTAAAGTTCTCTGGAAGTTTCTAAGTGTCCTTATTGTTTCAATTTGAGACGTTGCCCTTAAAACTCATTATTTATTTATGAGATTCCATAAAGCCAAATTTTTAGATTTTTGACAAATTTAAGGAGGGATCCTTTTATTTCTTCACATCTCTGCTTTGTCCATAGAGGAGAAATTTCGGCACAAGCTTTTGTTGCTCTTCCCATGGGAAAGGAATTTCTACTCTGATTTTCCAGAGCCAGAAGTATTCACTGGGCCATAAAAATTCACTACTGGTAGGGTCGGTATAATGTTAAATTGTCAGTGCTCCCATGAGGTAAACACATCTGGACAGAACTGATCCCTCAAGGTAGGCTAGCCAGCCCGTTTTCTTCCATTTTATTCCATAGAATCATTAAGTTGAATAGATTCCTCTTGAAGTCTAGCCAAATATTTCCCACAGGGATATTCAGGTACATATACCCCAAGATCTCTTTTCATGCTGGGAGGTGGAAGCCCTGCTTTGGCTTCAACTCCATACCAAATTCTTTAATCTAACTCTTGGCAGAATAACCTTGCAATGGGGGGGGGGGGATAATCTCAGCTATTAATTAAAAAAAAAATCTTAGCTTTGCATCTAGTTATTATTCTCTCTTGTATATTTTCTCAGTCAAGAACCCTACCAGAGAAAGCAGAATATGATAGGATTTAGGCAGCAAAATGCCACCGACAAATTCTAATCCTAATTCCATTATTGTCACAAGTATGAACTTTCAGGGGGCATTTGGTTGCAAGAAATAGAACTCAAACTAGCTTAATCTAAAAGATCATTTATTTTAAGCCGTTAGGAGTGGTTCATAGAATCCAGTGACAAGTAGAGCTGAGCTTGATGAGAGACTGGAACTGAAAATTGGGAAACCCAAATTTCCAAAGAATTGGAAGGTCTAGATTTCTCCCTTTCTTGATGATATGGTCTCCTGTCTCTGCTGCTGCTTACTTGTCACTTATCTCCACACATCCCGTGTCCCCAGATCTCCCTGTCTAAAACCCAAAAGTAGCCACTACGGCTTTCTGCAGTTCACTGCCTCTCCAACACCAGCTAAAAATCCAGTTTTACATTCCAGCAAGAGGAGATCTCACATAGGCTAGCATCTGCAACCGGTGTTCACCCTGGCCTAAATCAGCGGTGGGTAAGGAGAGGCAGGGCCACACATCAATGTAATTTGCAGGGCATATTCCTGACAATATGGAAGTACTTCTCAGAGAAAAAGGGGATGGTTGGGACCCATGCTCCAGAAAGTTCCTCTCTTTAACTATTTTGGTGCTTTCTTCCTTCTTTATACTACGCAAGAAGAAAGAAGGAACAAGCAACCCAGTTTGGAGGATGACAGGATTCAAACATGAGCTGTAAACAGTGGATCAGAGAGAGGGAAGCAAGGTATTTCAAACAGATAGAAGGAGGGAAGCAAGACATTTCAAACAGATAGAAGGAACAAGGCTGCAAAAGCAGGGAGAGGCAAAGCACATGGGTTCTGAGAACAGCAGAGCTTCCATGGAGTGTGTGAAGCAGGGGCACAGGGGTGGGTGCTGGAGGGGACTAAGGGGTTCCTGGAGGAGGGAACTGACAGGCAGCAGCAGTGTAGCTATCAGATGCCAGGGCTGGGGGTCAGGCAAGTCCAGAGGCCAGGGCACCATAGAGGCCAGATTTGAAAAGATCCAGGTGAGGGTGTTAGTAGTGGAAGTGTAGAGGAAAGGGTAGATTTGAAACATAGTTTGGAGCTAAAATCATCAAGATTGAGCCACCCACTGGAATTAGGGAGTGAAGGAACAGGAATGTTTACAGATAAGTCCAAATTTTAGCTTTGATTCCTTCATGAATAGTAGCGCCATTCACGGAGATAATGATAGGAACTTACCCCTATGATAGTTACCACTTGCTGTGAGTGCTTGTGTTATCCAAAAGTACTACGCTAAAGACTTTTCTATTATTATTATGTTATTTAACTTAATCCTCATAATGTCTCTATGAATATTATATTATTCTCACTAGTTTAGAGGTAAATACAAACTTCGAAGAATTTAGGTACTTTGCATGTGCTCACATAACTAAAAATGCAAGGTGAATTTTCACATTCATTTCTGTCTGACTTTGGAATGATGGAGCACTAACGTTTACTTTTCCTAAGAAAGAAGAGCAAGTTTTAAGGAAAACGTAAGTTTTATTTTGGACATATCGGATTGAGTTTCCCATGAAACATTCAGCTGAAGAGGTCTTGTGGACATTGGAATGAGGATTGCAACTTACAAGGAGCCTGGCCTGGACACTCAGATTTGAGTCGGAGGCTTGAAAGGGGGACTCTTGGAGGAGGGCGGAAGGTCTCGCTCTGGGAGAGGATAGCCACGTACTTGGTAGAGAAAGCAGATCCTTGCCTCTCCTGGGAGCTACTTCACAGTGTAAAAGAGAAATTATTCTTAAATACATACAAGTCTTCAGAGTGTTCATTTTTAATTTTAAGCATCTTTCTGTATTAGTTATTGCAGCCCTATTATTTTTTTTAACTTTTTTATGGTTTTCTTTTTTCTTTTTAAAAGATATTTACCAAGGATTTGTCTTTTTCACTTGTCTTCTCAAAGAATCCATTTCAGACTTAAAAATTTTTCACTTTTTAATTTTCTAATGATTTTTTTACTTCAACTATTTTCCTTCTGCCTTTTTCCTTTGATATGTTTTTCTGTCCTTTTTTAAAGATTTAAGTTGAATGCCACATTCACCCATCTTCTTTCTCTTTTTTGACAGTTGAAACATTTAAAACTAAGAACTTGTATTGACGTTTGCATCATATTCATCATATTCTGTATAATGTTTTGTTTGTTGTTTCCTGAGTGCTCTGTTGCTGTATTCGTTCCAACAGTGGCAATAATCCACTGGTAGGATGTCTTTAGTAATAAGTTCTTTAGGGGGCACTGGACAGAGGAAACTTCAGCGTTTCACTTGCTCCCTGTAGGTACACCGCGCGCCGCCAGCCAACGCAGAATCCATAAGGAAGATCTGTGCCGTAGGTCAAAACAGAAGAGAAGGATTCCTCCCTTGAGAATATGTTCCCAAAGAACAAACCAGATCTTTCGGACACATTCCCAACAAATGGTCGGCAATAAACAGTGTAGTCCCGGGAATGCCTCGGAAGTGCCTCCCTTCACCTCCTCACCTCCACTTACTGTCTTCTCCCACCCCTCCCCAAGGTGCCTCCCAGTGCTTCCTGTAAACTCCATTTAGTTGGACTGTCCGCAACCTATGAACTCCGTAGGTTATTTATTCTGGTTAGAGAAAGTTCTGTATCAAGTTCTGTGTCATTGGACAGGATTGTCATTTCTAAATCCCTTTATTTCGACCTGGTGTATTACATCGAGTTTTTCATACTCAACCAGCAGGCACAATAAAGCTAAATATTTTCCGAGGATAACTAAAATGGCGTAATACGCCACCTAGATTTTATAAATTATATAATTAAATTTACTGATGGTTGTATCATAGAAAACTATAAAACATGTCTCTTCCAAATAAAATTTCCTTTACACTATGGTAAACAGAACTATAGACATTTATATAGATGTTCCTCATCAGTACCCAAGGTATTTTGAGGAACACTACCTGTATGAATGAGTAGGAGGCTTTTATCTGTACAGCACTATATAGGTAGGGCATGATATATCCCAATCATTGAGGTGGACCCATTTTTTTTTTTAACAAAGAGAACTATTTTTAGTTATATTATTTATTTGTTTATTTGAAAGATTTTTTTTTTTAAATTTATTTGACAGAGAGAGAGAGCAAGAAAGGGAACACAAGCAAGGGGAATGGGAGAGGGGAGAAGCATTCTCCCCGTGGATCAGGGAGCCGATGCAGGGTCCTCAATCCCAGGACCCTGGGATCATGACCTAAGCTGAAGGCAGACGCTTAATGACTGAGCCACCCAGTTGCCCCTGATGTCCTTTGTTTAGAATTATGCCAAGTCACAAAATTTATTAGTGACTCTTTGTTTTTTTTGAAGGTCCTACCATATTTCAGAAAGTATTTAAAAACAAATTGATGCTTATCATAAATTAATTATATACATATAATATCAAATTATATATTATATATATCAAATTATATACAATTGTATATCAAATCATCAAATGTTTATAAAGACATATGTGAATGACTAGAGAGGTTGTTCATAAATATTACAATATGAATGAAATAAATGTGAGAAAACTTGCCCATATTTATGGGGAAGTGTCACTCTCTGAGAACTCTGAAGCAGGGCACTTGGGTTCTAGTCCCAGCTCTGCCATTGTTCAGATTTCTTATGAACTGGATGGGAGGAAATCAGCATCCCTGAGTCTTTTCTTCCTCACTGGTAAAATGGGAATAAAAACTTCATCTCTGTGCATTACATGGTGATTCTGTGATGATGAGATAAAGTTGAATATTTGAAAATATTTAGTAAACAGAGATACAGATATAAGAGCATACATTCAATACTTTTAACTTTGTTATGTTAATATTTTACATTATGTTATTATGAAATAGTCAAACAAAAAAAAAATCAAAGAATAATATAACAAATGCCACGTACCCAACACCCAACTTTAACATGTCATAAAACTCTGCCATATTTGCTTCTGACCCTTTATATGAAAGAAATCCTTAGAGGTACAAGTTGTACTATCGTGGCTTCATTTTCTTTTCCCTTGCCTGGGAATTCCACATTGTTTTATGGATGCATTATAGTAATTTGATCCTGTTCAATTCAGACTTCCTCAGTTTTCACAGTTGTTCATACATCCAACAGTTTTACTCCAGAAATAAGTATATCCATTATGATGGCTTCTAACAGGAGGGCAAGCCAATTACACAGATCTCCGGAAATACTGTATATAGTCATTGTCAAGAAAACCTATAATCAGACTCTATTTTGCTTGTTTTGTTCCCTTTCTAGATGTTAGTTGATGCTAAGCAAAAATAAAGAACACATTCTTTTAAGTGCATTTACACAGTAATAAAGATAGCTCATTGAAAACATATATTTTCATCTGTATTGGGGGATAGATAAACTAAGAACAGAAGCAATTTCATAACTTGATTAAAGTTGCAATTGTAAGCAAATCTGGATGACAAATATGAATATTTACTGTAATGGGAATAAGGTTAATATTTTAAAACAAGGTTGACAGGAGAAAAATTGTCTTAGTTTGCAAAAAGGAAATTTGTTTCTTTAAGTGAAAATTGAGGTCAGTAGGCCATAGCTCTCTTTGCTCCTACATGACTGAAATGAATTAAATAATGCAGCAATAAAGCAGGACTGAGCAAACTAATGACAAAATTATACTAAGAGCTTGAATAAAATCATTATATGTTAGAAACATGTATTTTGCATAAGAAAATATAAAATTTTAAATGCATGTCCACTTTACCTCGATTGTCTAAGGAGAAAACTAAGTCCCTTTCTCTTGAGTTCGTTAAGAATCTCCTGGTCATTTTCTGGGGGCAAGGGTCATAACCATCACTTGGATATATTCCAGTTTTGGTTGCTGGGTTCTGCATACTTACTGTGACTTCAGTGTGATTGGGTTATTATGAAAGACTGTTCTTTATACTATCGAAGCAATATCCAGTCTCATATGCTCTTCAGAAGGAGTATTATTTTGTAGAGGGTAAACCTGATTTTAAATTGTTTACTCTTCGCTGCATTCTCTTAAGTAATGGTAGTAACTTTTTTAATCATGTACGTGTTCTAGGCATGGAGACAGAGATTCTATATCCACTCTCTAATCCACAACAATGCTTTGAGGCAAACATCATTTTCACTATTTTTTAGAAGAGGAAATGGGCTCAGAACGGTTAGAGAAGTTGACCAAATTGACCAGGCCAGTAAGTGGCAGTTATCATGTGCCAGCCACCTATTTTCAGTAATATATTTCAAATAGATTACTATGTGATGTGATATTGCTCCCATTCATATTGAATCATATGATTCATGACTTCAAAAGTGAGGGGGCGTGGGAGTCTACCTTTAGTTAACAGAATAAGTAGTCCTTTAAGCCTGTTCTATGCATTTATGTAGACTGAAACACACACAGAGCGCTGTATTTGGCTCTTTTTGCTCTCAGTGTTAATGCCAGCAGTTACTCTATGGAAAAAATGAGTGAAAAACCCTAATGAATATAAGGTATATTTTACTGTATAATCATTTATTTACATGTGGGCATATACTGAATGAAGTGTTAACCTATACATATTACATGTACCTTTATTCCAAATACTTCCATGCAAGGTGGACATATTTATATGGTGATCTGCATGCTGCTGAAACAGCCATCTGATTCATGGAAATGATTTAATCAGAGTATGATTTTTTTTAATTGCAAGTCTTCATGCTTTAGTTCTTTATGTCAGGTTATATAATATAAACATGATCCAAGTTGTAATGTTCTAATTGGGTTGTATTTATTCATAATGGTTCTTTTTTCCCAACATCACAAAAGGCAGAGATGTGTTACAGCCATCTGAAAATGCCAGTTTTCTCCTGTTTCTCTCTTCATATGCATTGGTTCTCAAGACACAAGAAATAAAATCAGCACTACTGCTCCCTGGTGATCTTTATAAGAAAATTCTTTGAACATAAGGGATTATGATATCAATAAACTGAATAAAAAATATTAAATTTCTGATATGTTGTAGCTTCTCTATGGACAGAGACAGAGGTGGTCTTATATCCTTTTTTTCCGTGCCCATATTATCAAAGTAACCTTTAGATGTGTTTCTCTCTAATAATGACATTTACACTTTGTTGCATCGATGTGAAGTAACAGGGATTGCATGGGTTAGTTAGATTACTTTTAATTGCTGTGTAAAAATGATACGTAATTGAAACCAAAAGCATTGTTTCCAGTCCTAATTTTTTTTTTTTTCCTCAAGTCCATCCTGTCAAGCTGAAAGCATGAAAGTTATTTTCTGGTGGTGTGATTAGATTGGGGCTGGACTCTCCAGCTGGCAGGCCTGTCTATGACTGGCGGCGGCCTGTCCCCAGTGCTTGTCATTTCCTGACATGCCTGACAGGATGGGGACAGCCGCCCCAGACAGGTTCATTAGATGGTGTTTTCTACAGCTGGGCTAAAAATAAATAAATAAATAAAAAGTCTGTGCTTTGTCAAGGCCCAAGCTGTAGGGGCCCTTCTTGTTGGTTTAAACCAGGGCCTTGTTTTGACAAATTTTGATCTGTGCAGTTTTTAGATTTTCTGACACATTTTTGTTTCCTTCCCCTTTGGCCTGCACTTTGTGCACTCTGCCTTGTTGCTGCTTCAGAATCCCAACATAGCCTTCCCAAGAGAAAAAGAACCTCAGGTACTGAGAGCTTAAAAGGAAAAACGGTGCAATATTCTATAAAATAGCAATAGTCCATTTATTTCCATGGTGATCTGCACAATGATAGGAAAAACAATCTTAGGACTTGGGATAAGCCAATTACAAGAAAGGTTAGAGTTTTTCTACTGCCAGAAACATGCCATCTCCGTGAGAACATAGTATCGTTACTAGCAGTCTACAGTCTCAGATACACTGCTCTTTAGAACTGCCACAAATTTAAGCAATCTTCATTCTTCGGCTTTTAGGAAGCTGACAGAGTTTTCCGCCTGTGCTGATACGCTTTGATGTCAGGAAGAGAAATTAGAGAAGATTATAGAATACCTGCTAATTAAAGCCAGAAATAAATTCCAAAATCAAATTTAGAAATGTATTTCTTTGTCAATGATAAGAACACTTTTAAGGTGAACTGCCTGGGCCAAAAATTAGTGCTCGTTTGAAACGTATATGCATGCAGAGTCATGATTTATCATTTTCAACCCCAAATTTAAACTTTTAAAATCTGTAGTCTTGCAGAAGGGAAAAATAATCTTCATCCAAGAAATTCTTCTCTCTGGGTTGTACCTGCAATTAAAAAGTAGATATTGACATCTTTATTTATAAACTTGCTAGCCATAGTCCCTTTACTATCTGTAGTTTCTGATAGCTGCTATCTGTTGGGAGAAGCATTTGATCTTTAATTTTTGGAAAACAGAACATGCCCAGATAGAAAACATTTGACATACATGTTCATGTGATCTTAGTGCTACTGTGGTTAACTCTCTATTCATGCAAGATACAAACTGTAACACTGTTTGTATCTCTGTACTTTGTCATTGGTGTAATAAACAGTGTTGCTGAAAAAAGCAAGCTCCTCATTCACAGAAATCTTAGCCCTTACCTTTCCTTTGTATTGTTAGTTTCTGCTGCTTTAGTTCCCCGTCTCTATGACAACTGTTTAAATTGGGATGGGCAACTGTCATCTGGAGTATTACTGAGAGAAAAGTGTTAGTGAGCACACAGTTCCCATAGATAGAGCATTTCAATATAATCCAATTTTAATTGAGCTCCAGAGACTTTGATGTGCTGCAGAAGGTTGGGAGGGAGCTATTCCAGGGAGAAATTAAAGCAGCCCAGCAAGGCTTCACTACTCCAGACTGTCACCATTTTAAGTAAGCATTAGCATCAGACTTAACCTGCCCCTATGGAACATCTCACTTCTTTCTTCAGCTTTTTACTGATTTATTTTGCCATATGTAAAAGCAAAGCACTTTCATCTTTTTATATATGTTTTTACACCCATTTGATTAGGCTTGAAAAGCTTGTACTGGACCTGAGATTCATCTTACGCTGTCTGTTGGACTTTGCTTCAGTGGTTCATAAAAGAAAAAGAAGGTAGAGTAGGGATTAGTTTGAAATTGTCAGCTATCATATATTAAACTTTCTTTTTAATATTACTGTGTAAAACCCTATCTTGGAGCTAAAAAGTTGAGGGTAGTGTAATTTTTATTTAGCTTTGATTTACCGTTGAATTTCACTTTAATGCTTAGATGCTTAGGCATTTATTAAAGGCTTGGATTTTTATTTCAAAATGCATTAAAATATCTTTTCTTTATCACATGAAAAATACCTTTCAGGCAAAGCTGAAAGCAGCCAAACACAGGCACATCAATCCTTCATGAAGAAAGTGTGAATTTATATTTTTCCATGTTTTTTCAAAATCTTTTAAGTATTTTGAAATATGATGTTGAATATACGTTAGATATTTTATTTATAATAAAAATGACAAAATCACAATGTTAATTAATTAAATGAACACTGAATATAATGCTTGTGATGATAAAAAGCTTTGTTACAGATACGGTAAATTCGAGGAAATTATTACCTCTTTATGACAGACCTGAGATTTCTGATCTATATATATAGTGGCACATTTAAAAAAATTTTAAATGTATGTTAAGAAATTAAGTAAAATTATTAGAATAATTAGAAATTAGTTTAGTATACACATCATCACAGATACCTCTAGATTTTCTTATGTATTTACTGTAAAGCTAACGAAGCATAGGCACCAGGGTCCCTTAGTCCACAAAGCCTGTGAAAGACAAGTTTCTGGGAATTGTGTAGTGGGCTGTTTACTCAACTGTTTTAAGAGGCCTCAAAAGAAAACCACTGTAATGTCCAAGGCTCCAATATTTGTTGTGATTTTTTTTCTTATTCTAAATAAGTATTCACTTATATAACATACCTAATTTTTTATTTATAACTTTGTGTTCTTTTTCTTTGAAAAAGCATCCTAAATAATGTAAGCTTATTCCATATTTTATTTAATTACTTTACTGAATTAACCCCTTCCCCCCATTGGTGGGCATTTCCCTCCATTTTTTTTTTTTTTTTTTTTTTTTTTTTGGTATTATAAGCAATACTGCAGTCGAGAGTCTAGTACACACTTTGTCTTTCTTCATCTTGCACAGGATAAATTCCTAGCAATGAGATTACTGGGTGAAGGGTGTAAATATTTGAAATCTTGATAGCTAATGCCAAAATCTCCTTGATATAAGTTATACTGATTTACATTCCCACCCTCAATATAGTGAGTGACTATTTTCCCCACAGCAAGCTCAGTATTATTGAACATTTAGATTTTTGTCAATCTCATAGATAAAAATAGTATATCTATGTCTCCGTATAGTTTTAAATCTTCTGTAAGTAAAGTTAGTCATGTATTCAACCAGCAAAGAGACATTTGTACTATATTTTCTGGGCTTTATCTGTTTGATATGTTTTAAGCAAAATTGTACTGTATCACAATGTCTATAGGAGGCAAGTATTGATAAATAGTACAGTTTGTCTCATGTATGTATTTTTGTGTGTTAGACATCATATGGACCTCTATTATACATTATGAAAATTGCATATATATATGTATATATCCTCCCCCCCCCCCCCAGTTTCCCATCTAGATTAATTTGTTATTCCTCTTGTGGAATGCCTTCCCACATTTTAGTGGCATTAGTTATAAAGGTCAGAATCTTTTAAATTTCCCTATCCACCCAATAAGAATTTTTCTGCTTTGGCATAAAAACAAAAATTAAGAACTGCCTGACATTATTTAAAATATAATATAATTAGGGGCGCCTGTGTGTCTCAGTTGGTTAAGCATCTACCTTCAGCTCAGGTCATAATCTCATATCAGGCTCCCTGCTCAGTGGGAAGTCTGCTTCTCCCTCTTCCTCTGGCCTTCCCACCCCCCACTTGTGCTCTTTCTCTCTCGCTCTCATTCTCTCTTGAGTAAATAAAATCTTTTAATAAAAATAAAAAATAAGAGTTAAGTATATTAATACATCTGTGTATTTTTACTATATGGAATACTATATCCTACGGGCCATCTTCTTTGCAAATAAATTTGCTCTCTGGATGTCTCTGGTATGCATTTTTATTTCTTTACTAAGACATGAATATTGGAGAAACATACAGTAGATGTCCACGGAGCTACACACACTTGCTGTGTGCCAGACACAATGCCTAGTGCCAGGGAAAACATTCAGTGTTGATAGAGACTTATAAATAACCTCTGTTTCTGGGGTAAATAATATTGGGTTTACTTATACTTTAAGTGAAGAGCAAAACTTTAATAAAAATTAGCTATTTTAATTTATTTATATGCTATTCACATGCTATCTTTTTTTTAAGTAGTCAAATGTAGATCAAATGTTGGTTGCTTTTGTTAACACATCTTATTTGCACAAATTCATGCTTAAATGAGTGATGATGAGCGTAGTGATTGTGTTATCTGGAACCGGACCGAACCTCTTACTTTTCTCACAACAGTGGTCTGCCAGTAACCCTAAACCTACAGTGTGGTGGAGAGCACCATTCGCCCAGTCCCTGGAGCCAGAAACTCTTGCAAAGGTTCAGTTTCTTTCATTTCTTTGTGTCAGTATTAAACAAAACAAAAACATACAGGTCTTCCTAATTCTAAATATGTTTACTATATTTCCTTTCCTCTTCCTCTCTTCTGCAACTTTCTTAGATAGGACCTCCTTTACTTCCTATTGGCAGAGTTCAAGTTTCCAGTCTAGCATCTTCCAAATTCTTCTCACCACTGCCAGAACAGTCGTTCTGAAATGCAGAGTTCATGCTATACCTGTGCTCCTTTCACTGGTCTTAATGGCTTCACAGTCATCGTTAGAGCTACCATTTAATGAGAACTAAGTTGAAAATCAACGTCTCCGTGAATCCTTTCTGCCGTAAATGCTCTGGACAGCCTCTTGCCTATAGCAAGTACTTATAACTGGAGATATCTGTTAAGTACAGTAACCTATTTAATGGTGTTTTTTTAGCAACCCAGTGAAATCGAATTGTATTAATCAATTATCAAGGCTTTCTACAAAGAGATACGATGAGCCATGTAAAAGGAGGGGGGAAAAACGGAGCGACCATCTTTCTCTTGTTCACTAGTGTATTTCCATCACCTAGCACAACATTGGGAGCTTAGTAGGTGTGGACTAAGTTGTTGTTTGATAAACAAATGACATGTGATGCTAACAACCTTCCCTGGGGACAGAGTACTTGCTCATGTTGTTCAAGTGGAACATAAATGGCAAATTCTCAGCAAAACAGTATTTACTGCAAATAGGTTTACAACCAAGGAATATAAAGAAAACAGAAGAAACAAATATAGTCTTGGAGCATGATGGTAATGAAGAATAGACTTTGTGGCGGGGGGGGATACCCAACCGTAGAAGGACAATTTTCATTGCCTATAAAAGTTAGGAGGGCTCTAAAATCTCTTATTACCCCCTAATTACAAATATCTGTGTGAAAGACATTCATGTACAAACAAGGAATGTTTACTGAGCTGTTTACACTTAAATTGAGTTGCATTTCTTGAGGAGCTGTTATTTATCAGATAATGTAGAGTAGGAGTAAAAATACCACAGGAAATTCAGGTGCTGAAATGTCTCCTGCTGAAGCAGTTAAGATTTTTTTTTTTAAAGGGTAAACTTCAAACATAGAACACTCAAAGCCATCCAGTAAGGGTTATATTAGAACCAATTCTTGGAAATAGCCAGATTTAGATGAACCAGTGTAAGATGGAGAAGCAGAGAATAATGGACACTGGAGAAGGACCTGGGCCAAGACCACAGCAGGGACTCACTCTATTCAGTCCTGACTGAGAGTTTCACGAAGGTCCTGGTGGGGAAGGATTGGGAGTTCATTTGTTTGGCACATTTATGTGGTACTTCTTTTGTACCGACCTTTCCCCTAGACACTTTTTATGTTATTTCACTTAATACAGCAACCCAGTAAAGTGGACATGATCATTCTTATTTTATGTGAGTGCCAACTGTGTCTCAGTTATGTTAAGGAATGTTCTCGTGTTAACACAGCACTGAAGTGGTTACTTCAGCTCTCAGTCTTTCTGTCATCCTCTATAAAAGTCTAAGTTCTTTCAACTCCAGTCTGGTTATAAAAAATGATCATAGTCCACCAGACTAAGTGCTAATAAACCACATACTTTTTGGTACATACTGGTCGTGTGAGGAAATTTGTCAAGGGTAACACTAATACTGTGGTAGGCAGTATTAGTGTTACTAAAAATAACCCCCAGTTGGGACTTCCCAAATGCAGATTCCCTACGTAAAGATTGGGCTTCATTTTTTTAACCCCTTCTTTGAGAGACACTGATTCTAGAAGAGCTCCAGCTTTGAAAAAGAAAAATTCTCATGAACCCTGTGGGTGCATCTGTGAGTGCCCAAGAATACTTGGGCTTTCAAGGGTAAACATACTTAAAAGCTGCACTTGTACGAAAATAGCTTTCAGTTGCAATTATCACTGAAAAAGAAGTCTTTAAAACTCGAAAAATAATTCACTTTCATATTGTCTTTTCTGTCCCCAATGAGCCTGGAAACCTACCTGACAGATACAGGATAAAAGTTCAATGTCTTTTGAGGAGACTTTTTTTGAGCAGTCAGCTTTTAAAGATTTTTATTTATTTATTTGACAGAGAGAGATCACAAGTAGACAGAGAGGCAGGCAGAGAGAGAGAGGGAAGCAGGCTCTCCGGTGAGCAGAGAGCCCGATGCAGGACTGGATCCCAGGACCCTGAGACCATGACCCAAGCCGAAGGCAGTGGCTTAACCCACTGAGCCACCCAGGCACCCAGCAGTCAGCATTTAGTACAAAGTAGGACTTCATCAGGCAATCAAGGAAGAAAAGCTATTCTAGAACATATACAAAATATGGAAACATTTAATGTTTGCATATTTTTAAGAAATTTTAGTACACTTTATTTTTTGGAACCATTGGGTTTACAGATACTTGAGCAGAGAGTACAGTGTTTCTGGTGTATGTGTGTGTGTGCGTGTGTGTGTGTGTGTGTGTATGGTATTAGTCTTTTTCCTTCTTCAGATAAAACAGACATGAAGGTTACATCAAGCAGTAAGAGTTTGTATCAGAAAATTTTCAGCTGTAAGTAACACATGTCCTAATTCAAATAGCTTTATATGCATGGATGGATGTGTTTGCATCATAAAATGGCAAGTCCTGAATTATACTGATCTCCAAGGTTGATTGATCCAGATACTTCTATATGTTTTCAAGAACCCAGGCTCGTTCCCCATCTCCATTCTGTCATCCTTGGTTTGTCCTCATTCTCACATTGATAACAGTGTGGCTCAAATATTTCTCCAAATCAAAGTAAGCCCGGGAATGTTCACAGGATGGAGAGAATATCTCTTCCATTGGTTTCCTCTTAAGTATGGAGACATTTTTACTAACTTGATCTGCCCCTGGGACTGGCCCGGGGTCACAGTGTCCTGACTGAGAAGTGCACGGAGTTGAAGTCAATAAAACACAATCAGTGTTCTGTTAATCAGGAAAGTGGAAGATGGGGGAAGCAGAAGTAGATTCTGAGTGAGGAAACAATAATGTCAACTACAGAGTTTATTGTAGGGAAGCATGGTAATGTGCAAAAGGGAAATCCTCATCAGGCCTTCAGAGAAACTGTAATTTCATCCAAGCTCCATGACCCCATTCTTTTAATGTCTTTAAACCATAGACATCCATTAACATTACAGCGCCAGTTACTCTACATTTTTATTTATATTGTCACTCCTACAGACTAACTCATTCTAAATACACCTTTAATTCAGTCATTCAGCAGGTTATTTACTGAGTTTCTACAATGTAACAGGCACTGTGCCAAGCAGTAGAGATACAGTAATGGGCAGAAACAAGTGGTCAAAGAGTGGAGGAGATTACATTAATAAAATATATGATAAATTTGCAAAATTTGTGGTACATGCTATAAAGAACTTCTCTTGTATATGGAACTATGAGAGTATGCCATGGGGGCTAGGGGGAGGTTAACCTAGCAAGAGAGGTCAGCTGAGAAAACACTAAGTAAAGAAAGCTCAAGGATGAGTAGAAATGAAGTAGGCAAAGAGGGGAGGGGGAGATATTTCCAGAGAAGGAAGAATATGAGCATTGGCTCTGTGACAGGAAACAACATGGTATGGAAAAGAAAGAGCTGGAGCCAGGAGAGCAAAGTGGTACCGGATGTGTCTGGCATAAGAGATAGTTACATCGATGACTAGACCCATCTCTTTTGGTCTTGACTTCTGCTTTCTCAGAACTCCTGCTGCTTATGATTTCTGGTGACTGACTGCCTTCTCTGTCTTTTGGCTTCTTCCCACCTTCCTGTGAGAGTTGTCTCTGGATATCTCACATTCACATCATCAAGAGAAATAATCAATGGTGTCAGCCAGTCACCATTCATGACAGCCTGGTTCTGAGAGACCAACAGGGTTCTCACAGCCATGAACTGTGGCTATCCAACTTAGATAACTACTTTTATATTAGGGGTCCATCCTAGTTCAGTCACCATGGCCAGAGTTGTGGGGTCATAGGTAATCAACATGGTAAAAGGGAACTTTTCGGGAGGGGGCAACTTTCCATGTCCTGTCCAATATAAAATGAATTGGGAATCACTCTAGACTGTCTTAACCTGACTGCTTTTTAATTCATGTAGACCATATAAATGATAACTTTCCTATACATGTGTATTACTAAACATTGATCAACAGAGGCATTTATAAGTTATTACTACTTACTGTTAAATTATTGCTGTGTGCTGGGCTCTGTGCTAAGTATGAAAAATACAGAGATGTCAAAAATACAGAATTTTTGCCCTCAGTGAGCTCACAGGTTAGCAAGAGACACAGACAAGTAAACCATCAATTGTAGTAACGGTCTGGCACGTGTCATAGGTGGGTACAGGGTCCTCAGAGGTAGCAGCAGGCTCTTCTAGCTCAGTCATTAATAGGAGTTAATCAAAAGAAACCGCATGTACGAGGACACAGAAGCATGATAGAACATGGTACATTTGGGAGCTGAAAAGTGTTCAAGATGGTTAGGACTTAAGAACCAGGCATAGAGGCGCCTGGGTGGCTTAGTGGGTTAAAGCCTCTGCCTTCGGCTCAGATCATGGTCCCAGGGTCCTGGGATTGAGCCTCGCTCGCATCGGGCCCCCTGCTCTGCTGGGAGCCTGATTCCCGCCCCCCCCCAACCTTTCTGCCTGCCTCTCTGCCTACTTGTGATCTCTGTCTGTCAAATAAATAGATAAAATCTTAAAAAAAAAAAAAAAAGGAAGAAGAACCAGGCATAATGCACATTGTGACTAAATATGGAATTTTTTAACTACTAATTTTTAACTACTAATCATAATAGTTAGCACTTATTAAATATTGTGTACCATAAGTATATATAATTTTTATGTATAAACTCTATTATGATAAAAAATTTTAAATAAAATTATTTTAATTTGTTAAAAGATTTCTCTCATAGCATAATTAGATCTCCAGTCAAAAGCAATTCTCCTTTATGTCTACTCTGCAAGTTAAGAATGATTTCACTAATGCAACATGCAGCTAATGCAAATACCCCATCTAATCTTGTATCATTTCTGACTGCACCTAGAACTTGAATGTGAAATATTTGAAAAAAAGGGAAACAATTTGTGCTAACAACTAATAGTATCCACAAATCAGACTCTACTACCAAAAAGATTCAAAGAAAAACCTGTAATCCAGAAAACCAGATGATCTCACATAGAAGAAAATAAAGCTAAAAAACAGGAGATATGGATATAGATAGATAGATAGATAGATAGATAAATAAATACTAGATACACACACACACATCCATATGACAAGCTATACATATAAGTGGATGTATATGTATGTATATATATATAACTAGTTTAAAACTTGCCACCATGCAGAATAATACAGGGGAAGTTAAAATATCCAGTATGTAAAAGAAAGGAAATTCTAGAAGCCAGAAATAAGCTTCTTTCCAACAGTGTAGAGTTCTCTCTCCCGCTACTCCATTTCTCCCCTTTGTTAAATAACAGCAGAGAGACAAATACAAGATTTTAGAGTTTGCCAAATTTGAGAAAATGAGAAAACACAGCCAAATATATAATAGTTACACATGGGGACATTCATGAGTAGGACAAAAATGAAGCAACCTTGCCAATATCGTTTTTTAATTTCAAGAATTTTACCGTAATTTTGAGCATGTGCATTTGAGGATGAAGTAGTCACAGAGGACTCCAGCTGCAACTCAAAGTTTGTTTGTAAATTAAATTTTCAATATTTTCTTCAACAAAAACTGATTGAGTTCCTTCCATGTGCAGGTTCTGTAAGGAATAAAAAATAGAATACAACCTAGTCTCTACCCTCAAGAAGTCTCCAACTGTTGACGGGATGTATGGAATAAAATAAGGAAATTTAAATGTATTTGCCATGGTATGAGATACTATCGGCCAGGTACAAACAATACTCTTTTTGAAAGAGTTCATGGTTTTCTACTAATGACTATAAAATAACGTTCGCATAGATTATTTGGGACTTCGTATACCCTGTAGCCACAGCAGTGACTTCAAGTGCAAATTTGATCATCTCAGCCCTTTGTTTAACAATAAGGGCTATCTGTTTCTTGCAGACTGCAAGTTCAACTCTAACATGAATCACATATTTCCCCATGTCCTGGTTCCTTGCCCATCTTCATTATTCTAATTATATTTTTCACCTTTCTCCTCTTTACGTATGTGTTCCAGACAGCCTGGACCCATTCCCCAAAGCACCATACTTACATACGTGTTATTCCTTCTGCTCGAGACCCTCTTCTTTCCCCCCTCTTCCCACTGTCTGATCCTCCAGCAGACCGTGAATTATGGGAGGTGAAGGATTCCTCCCCTCATGCTCACCATCAGCTCATGAAGGTCAATCGATACATCTCTGCTCAATGAAAGTCACTGAAAGTAAATAAAATACATCATGAGGTCAGGCTTGGTAGAAAAGGGCTGGCCTCCTCACCCATAGACAGGAAGAGAAGGTAGGAAGAAGCCTCTGAGAATGGTCACTACTGATGGTGGTAGCTCCATGTCCCAAACAGCTGGGTTTTCTCATGAGAGCTTAGCTCTGTGATTCTGGAGAATTTCTAGGGTACCAGCTGCCACTAAGGAAAAAGAGCTGTGACTTGTCAGCTTAGTATAAGTTTGTTTACTGTGGTCTGGTTTTTTTACTGCCTTGCTGGCGATGTTGTGTGTCTCTGTGTCTGATGGGCAGTAATTATAAGTTAGATTTGTCTAGCACTTCCTGTGTGCCAGGCACTGTACCAAGCATTTTTAAAAAGATTTATTCCATTGAATTCTCATGATCACCTTGTGTGGTAAGGTATTATTTCCCCCAAATCTTAAGTAAACTAAAGAATTGAAAAGTAACTAACTTACCTGAGCTCTCGCAGCTAGTAAGAAAGACGGACCCTCGGGTGACTTTAAATCTAGGATAGGCAGATATGTGCATTGATGAATTACAACAAAAGCAAGGTTATTAAATAAAAAGCTCTCTATGGATGGGCTGCCTAAATTTCCCCCAGTTGGAGGATGTTGCAGTCCTGCTGTTTTAATCCACATATGGATAATAGCTGTGTTTATGAATATTTAACCTTAGAACTATAGGAGTAATAGCATCTATTGTTTCATTTTCATTGAGAATATATTTTCTGTAATTCCTCATTTGCCAAATTAATTCCTTCAGCATTTTCCCTTACTTCAGAGTTAAGCCATATACAGTTTGCCCCATTTTCAGTTTTATATTACCCCATTTCATCAGGAAAAAATTCACAAAAAGATTTGAGTCTGTGATCAATGTTTCAGTCTGTACTAGATATTACTGATTATGCTGCCTGCCCTTGACAGTTTTGATGATTATTTTCATTATTAATTGGGCAAGAGGCTAAAGTGAGACTGTTCCATCAACTATTTGAAGATTTCTTTATTCTTTATTCTCTTTACTGGTCTATTGCAATCGTTCCCCCCCCCTTTTTTTTCTTATTTATTGTGTAAAAAATATTCACAGGACTATATACCACCTAATATTGTATGTCGGCTACACTTCAATATAAAAAACCGCCCTGCACAAGTTTAAGTTTATATCTAAATCTTGTCGTAAGTTTGAACATTTTTAAAAGATATAATATCCCACATGTTCCAAATAATGCTATTTTAAAGTAAAATGTTGTATCACTGTTTCATGAAGGGGAGATAGCTAATAAATGACTTCCAAAGGCCAAAGAAGCCTTAAGACTGAAGAAAAAGGCTAACAATTCAGCTTCCTGAGAAATGGTTTCTCAAGGAAACTTAACAGAGTGTCCTGGGCAGCCGCAAGAGGACTAGATCTGCAACCCCACAACCCTCTAAGACCTGTTTTTATAGCCCTAGAGGCTGGGAGTACCTGGTGAGGGACCACCCAGGAGAAGATCTTTAAGAAGAGGTGTGTATGTGATAGTCATATCTCCAGTGCAGATCAAGAACATTATGCCCCAGAGAGGTACTTAAGGGGGTGGTTAAACAAAAAGAAAGAATGTGGGTGGGGGGCTGCTCGCTGGAAGGTTTCAGGTTACAGGATGGTCATCCCCGGGGGGGATTTCTCCAAATGGGTTAGTCTGGTTCACATAATCACTTTTCAGATGGATTCAGTACAATCAAATCTATCCAATAAACCAGTGCTTTGATTACTGTCATCACCCATTTTAAAATACACGAATAATAAGAGGCGCCTGGGTGGCTCAGTCGGTTAAAATACATGAATCCTCTTTTTTCAAATGAACGTTTTATGTAATTCCTCTTTCTCTTTGAGCTCATATTTTCAGTTGATTCCCTCCCCAAAATTTATCTAAGATATCTTATTCTTGAAAGCCTTTTATTACTTACTATATTATATGAATCTGCAGAAAGTATATACATTTATGAATTAGAGTTTTAATTTTTAAATTTCTAAGATCATAAAATTTTAAATATTTAACACATATTCTAGAATAAGTTATTATAAATAACATCAGCTTACAACCATAGAAGAACACAAACATATTATGAACTTTGGAAAATAGTTATTAAGCTCAAAAATAAAATGCTGTTGGAAATTCGTCTCTGATTGAGATGAACGGTTAATATATCCACATATGGATATCGCTAGGACAATACTAGGATCGATATTGTAGCTCCTCCTAGTTTTCTTTTTTGTAGATATGTTGGAAAATCTCATTCACATAAATCAATAGGATATTGAAGTTTTATTATAGTAGTGTTATAATTTTTTGTACTGCTTCTAAGTTGTATGCTAAAAATCACCCAGTGATCTGTAATCAAAAATTACTTTTAATTATCTCTCCATTGTCAGCTCCGTTAGATCCACCTTCACTCTTTGAAAGTGAATCGAGAAATCATGTGATTTGCAAAAGGATTTTTAAAAATCTGGTCATTGAGGACATCCGCTTTTCAACCTCTCTGTCAGTATTTTAACTTACCCTTATTCGAGGCTCTTTCCCCCTCAACAGATCTCAGACCTCAGGCAATATACCAGAGAGCTGTCTTCTTCACAACATTTTTTTTTTTTAAATAGGAAAGGACAATGGGGAGAAACGATATGAGAAAGAGAACCTGTACTTCCCTGATAGGCTCAGTCTTAGCCAGATAGATTTTAAGAAGTTGAGAATCTGGGGACGCCTGAGTGGCTCATAAGCATCTGCCTTCGGCTCAGATCATGATCCCCCTGGGATCCAGCCTAGAGTCAGGCTCCCTGCTCAGCGGGGAGCCTGCTTCTCCCACTGCCTACCCTGGCTTGTGCTCTCCCTCACTCTCTCTCTCTCAAATAAATAAATAAAATCCTTTAAAAAAAATGAGGATTTGGACATTTATTCTGTTAAATCGTGTGTACCTAACTTATCTCTTGGAAGGTTATTGTATTGCCCATTGAGAAGAGGCTGTTCCGTTGTGTTTCTCTTGTCAGTCCTTCCATGCATGTCTGATTATTTCTTATATCTCCTACTTCTCCGTGCCTTTAATGAGGAAATAGCATCACCAAGACATTGTGGCGGGAACAGAGGGGAGAGTATCAGTCAGAGGTCTCACTGTCACTGCCGCTCCCTATGCCCTCGCCCCTTGTGCCACCACAGCAGTTAGCGGTCCAAGATGATCTTGCGCTCGGTCCATTATAGAAAGCAAGCTTCCTCCGTCTTGTGATTCGTCTTTACTTCCAGGCTTTAGAATTCTCTCCATTCAGCTGCCGGATGGGAAAAGAACATACACCATCACGTAGGAATGTAAACCTGAAATTACGTATGAACTATTCCATCTTGAATTTATCTGTTATAGCCCACATCACTGAACATGTATACGGAATTACGAAAGTAATGGGGACTTGTTACTTTACATTGTACTAAACCCCTTTAATTAAGCTGCAAGTGCCAGTCGGGTAGAAATGACGACCTCATGAACGCTGGAAAGGGCATGTCTATCCAGCCTTCTGCAACATTTTCATCAATTCTTAACAGAAAATAAAACCTGCAGCAAAATTTAGATCTTTTGTATTCAAAAAAGAAAGTATTTGTAATATTCTAACAGATGTGTTCGATGATTGGAGATCAGCACAGATACCACTAAACAAGTACTTTTTTAGGTTGCACAATATTCGCTGCCTTAAAAGGGGGGAGAAAAGAGAAAACTGATTTGACAGCCGTATACATGTTTCTGACAACATATACATGTCTGATACACATGAGTGTACAGCAACCCGATTTTTCTTCAACAGGATCATCAAATAATCTGTGTTAAGCACACATTTGGGTGAGATGGCTTACAAGGGTTCTCTATTACATTTGTTTTATAAATTGCTTCCTGAGCACCTCAGTGTCTAAGTGAAAAGAGCAGACCTCAGGGTATGAGGCAGCATGAACTCTTTTCTCCCTTCACTTCTTTTGGATGGTAAGCAGGTGGCTCAATCTGGTTCAGTGGTCAGTTAAGAAAAAAACCACAAAGTTCCCTAAGATTTGGGATCAAGATGCTCTCATATTCTTGTTTATGACCTATATGACATCCTAAAAATTACATTTATTCGATTTTCAGAAAACAAAACTGAATTGGGGTAGTTAGTGTCTGTTGATTAGATTTCATAGTACATTAAATAATTTGGAGAAGCAGGCAGGGACAGACCAGATGATACAGGAAGGCTGATTTAGGAAAGAAAACAAAAGCCACAAACCTCAAACAGAAATGAAAGTACAAGTATGTATGTAGTATAGTATAGAAAGTACAAGTTCTATGTAGTATAGAAAGACATCAAGGGGCTGTGATGAAGAACTTCAAGAGTTATTATGGCAGGTCCTGAAACTTATGGAACATAATGTAACTAGTAAAGGTATAAATAAAATACAATCAGTTTTATAGTCTGAGGTCATATTTCAGACCTGGGCTTGAGGCCCAAATTTTTATAGAAACGTGCTGTAAACTCAATATGTAACCAACTATAAATGATATTTCTTTACATTTCTGAAATGAGTACAAACTGATTAAACCCTTCATCACTTGCCTGAAGTAGTATCTTAACAGATCATTCTGCCCCCGGTCCCAGAACCTTTTACCACAGCTTCTGCGTACCACACAGCGTTGTGTCATAAAAATCGCACTAGGGTACCCTCTGCTGAGTGTGCGGGCTTTCTCGTTGCCCAAGAGCTGGGAAGAGCAATGGAGATTGTGGTGTAGTCTAAGGGTGCCCATGGTAAAGAAAACTTACCAGAATGCCAGAGTTTTATCTTGATAGAACATCATTGTTTCCATTTTACTTTCCATCCATTTCCATCCATTTCATGACAAAAAATTTTGTTGCTTACCAGAAATAAAACTGATTCTCAAGAGGGGTGCCGGGTGATATTCCGTGACACACCTCAGTACACATTTTTTTTTTTAAAGTGAGAGATGTCAGTGTATAAACTGAAGTCAAAATACTGCAGCCTAAAGAGCTCCCCTAATCCCTCGAGCGTGAAGGACTCCTTTTTGTGAGGGAGTGTGGTCTTTCAAGATGGGGTATAACTGAGTCTAGGGTTCCCCAAGAGTGAAAATTAGATTACCACAGAAGAGAAACCAGTTATCCTATTTTATTTTTTCGGAACTTAACTAAATCTCATGTCAGGAGAGATGCTTGTTGGGTTCCACCATGAAGATAGTACCTGAGACGTCTGTGGGCCAAACTAGAAAGCTTTTCCAGTTCAGCCAAGAAGTCAGAAATGCCCACACATTGTAAGATTTCTTTGTGGCCTTCCCCATATCTGTTATCTCTGTCCATTTTTCTTAGTGATTTATTCAACAAACAAATGTGTATAGAACACCCGATGCCAGGCACTGTTTTAGGCACTATGTATTGAGCAGTAAATGCAACAGACAGAGTCCCGTTCTCTTAAAACTTTCACGTGACGGGGGAGGACAGAGAAAAAAAATAAAAAATATAAATAAAAATAAATAAGTGCTATGCAAAGAATTAAAATAGTGATACAATAGAAGAGACAGTAGAGGTTAGCTGTGGTGATTCCACACACTGGAAAGGCACCTCACACGAGGGCATATAACAATGTTTAAATACAGTATTTTAGGAGAGTTTTATCACATATGCAGTTTTGACGGGAATGAGAAGGGAAAGCAGGAGGTGGTTTGTTATAAAAAAAGAAGAGGACTCTAGGCTCTCGTGGATTTCCTGGCAGGGAATTATGACCAGTTTAGAGCATTATCTTTTATCAGCTTGTCGTTAAGGATTTCAAAAGCTTAAATATAACATAGGTTACTGTAAAATAATTAGGAAGATTTTTTATAAAGTTGTAAGTAGTTATGTATATAAATAATTTTTCTCCCCACAGTCCCTGTGGGAAGGGCTGCACACTTAACTCAGGTGATCCCGCCCTTACTCAAAATAGCTTTGTACCTTTGGATCTGTCTTTTGGAATTTGCTTCCAAATTCCTGTTTACTAGCTACTAGGAAATAATTTTCGTTTAGTTTTATTCTCCTTTTACTTCTTGGCACCACTTTCCTGAGTTCCTCTGACTATCTCAGTTTCCCTTTTTTCTTGCTCCTGAGGGCCCCTGAGGACTGTCGTGGCCCCAGCTGGAGGGAGAACTGATTGAGTCTATCAGCCTGCATCCATCAGGAGAGGAAAACCGCATAGCAACTTAAACAGGGAAAGTGTAAAATGAATAATCATAAATTATACCAGGAGATTAGAGTACAGAGAATGGTTAGTAAGAAACAAAAAGAACTCTAAGGATTCTAAGAAGGGTATTGAAAAGGAGCAGTCTCTACCTTAGAGCTGTCGCTGAACCTAAGGAAGTGGCCCCCCAGGCCTCCCTGGGGAAGGCGGGGCTGTAGCTCCCTGAAGGATGGAGAAGTCACTCCAGGGCTCTGCTCAGGTACTTGCTGGAGCTCTGCGCTCCAGAACTTTACAGAAATTACCTTCGAGGGAGTAGTTGAAACTGTTCTTGGGAGGGGTTCTCACCAGAGGCACTCTGCTACAAAACTGCCCGGGGCAGAGGGAAGTACAGGAAAAACCTTCAAGTGGCTGGATGCGGTTGGCCATCACACGCTGCAGGGGCCAGGCCCTGGAGAAGCCCCAGGTTCTGCCGGAAGCTGCCGAGTGAACTCGCCCAGCACCAGCACTGAAAACCCCTTTGTCTGCCATGCAGTTTGTCTTCAGTGTCCTTTTTTTTCTTTTTTTTAATTTATTTCTTCAGTGTCCTTTTAGACAAAGCTTAACATCATGCCAGTTAGCAAAGCAAAAACAAAGGGTACGGATTTATTTACAGAGAACGAGCAATTAAGGGTGAACTTGAGGCTGGAAAACAATCCAGTGATAACCGGCAAAGTCGGTGAGACCAGCTTTGGGGTTACAGGGAGTGCTTAAGGAGTCAGACTAACTCCTGCGTGTTTGCATGTGTTTGTGAACTACCTGCCTGCTAGAAGTAAAATAATGGAAAGGAATACAGACCAAATATACATCGCATCATTCCCAAAGAGGAGAAGAAGTAAACATGTGAGTGAAGGGTGTGTGTGTGTGTGTGTGTGTGTGGTCTTTTGTCCCCATCCTCCTGGCACAATGGCTTTCCTAGAAAGGTGCCAACACAGCTTTTGTGAAAAGCTCTCTCCTTTTTTCTGAGATGGTACTGTTTGGGTTTTCAAAACTGTTCAAAACTATCATTGTACTGTTTGGGTTTTCAAAAGACCTTAATAGTTACATTTTTTAGCAAAGTAATGGTCATGTGGAAGATTGTTTTTGTTGTTTTGGGTGTTGGGTGTTTTATTTATCTTAAAATTTTCCCTGCTTGACAAAAAAAAGTTATCAATCTTGTATCAGTACTCTTCTCATTAAAAAGAAAATTATACCGGGGGCGCCTGGGTGGCTCAGTGGGTTAAAGCCTCTGCCTTCAGCTCAGGTCATGATCTCAGGGTCCTGGGATTGAGCCCCGCATCGGGCTCTCTGCTCAGCAGGGAGCCTGCTTCCTCCTCTCTCTGCCTGCCTCTCTGCCTACTTGTGATCTCTGTCTGTCAAATAAATAAATAAATTAAAAAAAAAATTATACCAGTCTGTGAAATTCAAGTCTGGAGAACATTGCATCAGATTAAGAATTTATTGATATAAATTGTGGCAAGTCACTATAACCCGTTTGTGAAATGTATAGTTTTACATTTAGAAGTCAAAGTAACAGTTGTTGTCATTTTATGCTCAACCATAAAGACCTATAAACTTATAAACAGGACTTAAATAATAACTAAGACCATGCACTTAAGGTTCATTGTCTCTGCTTAGACCAACCAATAATAGTAGTATTATCACTGTTTTTCAGATGATGAAAATCAGATGGAGTTAAATAATTTTTCCAAGGTCCTATAACTGCTGCATAGCAGAGCCAAGATTTCAATAGGAGTCTGCCTGGCTCCAAAACATTTCAGGATTTAAATAGAAGTCTGACTGCCTCCAAAACTTTCTAGCATCTAGGGAAAGACAAAAACTGAATTAAGGATTTAGAAAATGGAATTTTCAAAATATGCAAGACTAAAGGATCATATTTTTTTTTCTAGAGAAAAGAAATGTAAAAAGGGAATTCGTAACTTGTTTGCAAAGCTTAAGAAATACCATGCACGTAGAATTCAACCGGTTTTGATTTCACCGAAGCAAATGTAAATGTAGTAGATTATATATAGTAATGCAAGTAGAAATGTGTTTTGTATAGTGACTCTACATCGGTGTATCAGGAGGGAATGAATTTGTTGCATTTTTGACTGCAGTGCCTTTATCGAGTATGGACTTAACTATATCGTGTAACAGGAAGTGCAGATGTGGGGGCTGCTGAGCGTGTTTCACTAACTCAGTGTCCAGGCCAACCTCGCTGCAATTCCCTTGGCTTTCCTCTCATGGTTATTCGATCGCTGCTACAGTTTGTGCCATTATATCTCCACCCAAGAAAGAAGGGGAAAAGAGTGTACCAGCTACGAATAACTCATTTTATCAGCTGATACATCCCTAAGTGACTCTGGTTTTGTTCTCATTAGCCAGTTTTGGGTCAAATGTCCTCACCTCTAGTTTCAAGGCAATTTGAGAAAGCATGCCTTCGCCATGATTGGCTTAGACTGTGGATCAGACAGATTGGCCCCAGGACCAAATTCAGGCCACCCTTGTTGTTATAAATAAAGTTTTATGGGAACACAGCCATACCCATTCATTTATACATTGTCTGTGACTGCTTTCACTCTATAATGGCAAAGCTGAGTAGTTGTGGTAGGGACCATATGGCTTTTAAAATCCAAAAATATTTGCTATTTGTCCATTTACCAAAAATACTTGCTACCCCTGCCACAGACCAGCCATGATCCATTGACTGGCATAGACCACATGGGTACTGGGGCTAACTGAGCTTCCATTAACTGAGGATGAAGGAACAAAACAAATGTTGGAAAAGAACCAACAGCGTATGTCAGGTTACCTTGTCCACCTGATTATATACTAGATGAAAATAGAATATATTTTCTGTCTTAAGTCACAGGGTGACTTTGAACATATAATTTTTCTGCTCCTTGATTTCTTCATGAGGCAACTAAGAAAATTTAGAAAGGTAGAAATTTTGCAAATACTCTTATACAGAATCAAATGATTGACAGTGTTGTGATCTATCATGAATTCAGGAAGGTAATCCCTAATTTACTGACTTTTATAGAGTACTGTCTAAGATACTGTCAGACTAAGTCTTAGACACACATTTTACTGATTGACCCTTCCCTTTAAACGATTTATTTTAGGTTCTTGCGTACACTGAAGGACTTCATGGAAAATGGATGTTCAGCGAGATACGAGCTGTATTTTCAAGACGTTATCTTCTACAAAACACTGCTTTGGAAGTATTTATGGCAAACCGAAGTAAGGCCCCTTAAGTATTTGGAAATAAATGTGCTCATATTTGGATGTTATTTACTTACATGGTGTGTTACAGTCTTCATTTTTCCCTGCTGTATTTCTCTCTTTGATATGCCCTCATTAAAACAAAAATAAAAGTAAAAGTTAATTTGCTTAATTAAAAATGTTAATCCTAGATTTCTCATGGATAAAGTTATACAGAAAACTGATTTTCCATGAAGATTCATTACCTCTACAAATAAATCATGAGAGGCACTTGAAAATGATTTCTGAAATTGATGGTTAGCTCTCCTGTGGTTTTCTAAATCATGTTTTTTCTTCTTACCGCAGCCTCGGTTATGTTTAATTTCCCTGACCAAGCAACAGTAAAAAAAGTTGTCTATAGTTTGCCTCGGGTTGGAGTAGGGACCAGCTATGGTTTGCCACAAGCCAGGTAATTATATCATATTACACGTTATCTGTGGTTCGTTAACATACTTTAATCTCAATATGACAAATATAAATAAGGTTATACCATTATAATTATTTTGAGAACCAAGAAATTTTTCTCTGTAAGCCATTTGTACGGAAAGAAATTAGCTATTTTAAGAATGACAGAATAGTTGGTGTATAGGTTTCTTTAACACATATGTAAATGAGAAAGCAAAAAAGTTGATTGCATATCATAGCTAGCATATAATTAACACATTTTTGCTTAACATCTTACAAAAAATATGCCAAAAGCTTCATGGTATTTGTGATTAAATTTTCTTTAATCACATGTACGTTGTTTTTGTAAATGCTATGTATACATGCTTCTTTATGAAAATGAGAATTTATGGAGATTAATAGTCATGAATGATTATGTACTTTTAGCCATTTCCTAAATCTTTCATCCTATTATTTTAAAATATCACTTGAAATCTTATTTTATTGAAAGATACTGATCTAATAGATAACACAGTAATTATGTGTATCACTAAATTCAGTTAGTCAAGTAACTGAATACCTGTCTAAAAATGGCTTAAACAAAAGGATGTTTTGCTGTTTGAGTCTTATTTTATAAAAGGTCTGGAGTTAAGGAGTTGTCAGTCCTGGCTCAGAGGTTCAGTGATGTGAGGAGCCTCAGTTGACTTCATATTCACAAAATCACTGCTAGTGCTCCGGACACCACAGTTTCACCAAATGCATTAGGTGGGGAAAAAGCACAAAGGATTTCTCATTGAACTTCTATGTTTTAGGAAAGAATATATTTGTCACATGCCTCCCACAGTCTTTATCTCAGGTCCCCTCAGCCTGAATGGGGTCACCTTCCTGTCCTTAAAACAATCACTGCCGAAGCAGAGTGAGTTGACTGACTTTGGCCAATCATCCCCTGGGTAAGACTCAGGGTAAACTATACCTCTGAACTCCTTGCCACCTCCTACTTGAACAAAATAGGTTTCCTGGTGGCAAGAAAGAAAGAACCCAGCTTCAGACAAACAAACAACAGTGTCTTCTTCGGCATGGCACACTGTGTCCATGGGAATTATTGCAGAGCCCAGCATGGAGGGAAAGAAAAACTAATCTTTGTCCATCTTCCCTTAAACAGGCTACAGACATTTAAAAGACACGGACTGTGTCTTACTTCTCTTTCATCCAAAGCACCTAGCACAGTGCCTAATTGCTGAGGTGCTTTCTAGGTGCTACTCAGCTGGAGTTACCTTCCATCTCAGTGCACCGGCTTTCGTATTAAGCTCACAGTGTAAGACCAGTTCACTGACGTGTATGTACACGCTAGGCTATTTACTAGCAGAATGACAAGATTAAATTAAGACATTAGTGGGTAATGAAGAAGTACTTCTGTAGAATACAGGTCAAAGGAAAAATGCATTTAATCTATCAAAAAAAAAAAAAAAAGAAAATGAGGTTAGTTTTGCCAGACTTGTTCTTACCGAATCGAAGCTAACTCATGTAATGACTGCTTCCTTTCCCAAGTGCTTTCAAACTGTTTGTTTAATTGTCAATGCAAGAATTTTTCCAGGAATTGACATTAAGAACTGACAAATAGATTTCATCCTTTTTTTTTTTTTTAATGATCTTCTGCCTCCTGACATCTTTCTTAATGATCATGTTTCTTCAGAGATTACCAATAGGGGTTTCTCAATGATGTGTATAAGTTCCTTCCATGCTTTTGGACTTGTCTGGACCTGGGTGCATTTAAAACAACGGAAGCTCTTGTTTTCTCTCCCTTATCTATTATGAGTATAATTCCTTTGGTCTCCTTTGGTACCTTTGGTCTCCTTTGGCTGTTGGAAGATTATCCTTCTTGATTGAAAAACTGGAAACAAAATAGATGGTTAGTAGTTTGGGGTTTGCTGTGGCTTCAAACAACCATTCTATCTTAAACCCCTCTGGTCCTTTGTTCCCCTCTCCTCGACTCATTCTTAGTTTCCTAATGATACTCTCGAAGTTCAATTTTACGTATTTCCTATGATATATAGCCTTAGAAGCAGTAGATGGGGGAAGGAGAAACACTGAATCTAGGCTGAGTCCTGCCCCTTACTGTCTAGGTAACACTAACAGAGCCTGGTACTTAGGAGGAACTCAATTCATATTAGTGGAAAGGATGAAGAACACTGGGCAAGAGGAATGACAGTTTCATCTGCTATAAAATGGAGACGGTATCCCTGAAAAGAGATGTTTTATGAATGTCTTGAGATCATAAAGTGAAGACATTTTATAAACTATTAACACATACACTCTGTACACGTATATGCAACACGTACACACAGATATAGATAAGTTGGGAGGTGGGTAGGAGGGTAGGTAAATAGATCTATGCACACATTCCCATAAACACGTGTGTGTGTGTGATATGTAAGTCCTGTTATAGTTAGAGAATTGTCAAAGAGAAGGGACGATGTCTGGATCCTACCAGTGGAAGCCTCCCAGCTGAGAGTATCATGGTAGAATCACCAAGAGCTTCATTGTCTGTTTTGTTTTCTTGACATTGGATTTTAGCAGTTTAAACAGAGTTTATCAGACTCTAGGGAGCTTACTCTAAACTAAGTCTGTAAGATTTATAAATAAAAAAAAGTTTACCAAATTCAAAGGCTGGTATACTGCTTGAATAATTGACTTCGCTTATCATTTAAGCCACTTCTTGGGCAAGCCCTTCAAAGAGATCACATTGCAGATCAGATTGTTGCTTTTTGTTCATTCTTTCTTTCCTTCCTTTCTCTCTTTCTTTCTTCATTTTTGGTTTATAAACAATAAAAACTAATTTCTTGACATTCTGGAGGCTAGAAAGTCTAAGATCAAGATGCCAGCAATTTTGGGGTCTGACTAGAACCTACTTTCTGGTTCACAGATGACCATTTTCTCCCCATGTCCTTATATGACAAAAGGGAGCTCTTTGCCCTTAATTCTTAAAACAACCACATTCCTAAAACAATGTGATTCAGATCCCATTTTACAGAGAAGAAGACTTTAATTCAGATAAGTTACTTATCTTGCCCAAAATCATAGCTCATTCTCAATTTCTATCCTGTGTCATCTGTCACAGTTTCCCATGTTGGTCATAAGAACAACACCTTCACCCCTGCACAATGATGGAAAAATACTGGCAAAAATATGCCCATATTCTAGATTCCATGTTGATTATTAGCATTTGGTTAATGTATTTTTCTATTCAGATGGTACAATCAATTAACTTTGGATTTAATCAGATTCTTCACTTACTAAGGATACACCTGGTTGTATCCATAGGATTGCTGATTTTAAATGGTCACCTTTTGTTATGGTACATAATAGTTTTTATTCTCAGGAGGGCAATTTTGTCTTCACCTTATCCCCTGCTTCTAAAAGCATCCTACTATAGCCCCAATACATACCAGCCATCCTCATTCTACTATCTAAAGTTATTATGGGTTATTTGGGAAAGCCCTATTGATTTACTCTTTTCCATTTTTCTTCTTCATCTGGTTGAGTTATTTAATTTTTTATCATCACCTTTCTCTTCAGCCATATTTTCTTTCAGGGTGACAAGTAATTCAAGTCATGTAGTATCGAGAGCCCACTATATACTAAACATTGCTAAATGCTCAGCATATAACAATAAGTAAAACAAGGCTCCGCTCTCAATGAGTTTATAGTGGGAAACACGGAGCATTAAATAGGAAAATCTGATCCTTTCCCCTGACCTGCTTTTCTCAATTCATTTCCCATGGCCACATTCCTCCTCACCGTCACATACTCTAAGAATGACATAATAACTTTCCCCCATAATTTCCATTATTTATACTTGATAGGATTTGTTTGGTTTTTGATCTGGTGGTGTTTTTGATGGTCAGAATTATTTCCAGATCAACAATTTTCTTCTTTAATTGTTTGGGTTCAAAATGTCAACAAAAAGAATTCAAAACTTTGTTATATGCATTGCTTTTAGCCACAGGTAAAAATTTTAGTCAGAATAGTGAGAATATGATTATAATAGTAATACTGTGCAAATTAGACTAGGGATACAATTATAATAGTAGCACAATGAAAATTGGACTAAGCATAGCTTATTAATTCCTTGATAATTCAGAGTCTAGCTTTGCATGTTGCCATGACAACATCAGGATCAGGGCTAAAATTTGTAACATGAAATAGTTATGTGAGTGGAAGTATAGCTGGGAAGATTTTGAATATCGGTACCAGTATGGATCAAAATCTGGAAGCACTGTGAAAATCATTGCAAATTAATTGAGGACTGTACTGAACTTTAGACTTAAAGTATGAAACATACATACCATTTAACATTGCACTGAAGTGAATCATTAAACTCATACAGTTCCTTTGGAGTCAGTAGGAGTCAAAATATATGTTGCTAAGAAAATTCTGCAAAAATGTCAATATTTTAAATATTAAGTTACACCTAATGATTCTGAAATTCTTAATTCAGATTTGAATTTGAGATAAAAAGTTCCTTTCCATCCCTCTTTTTCTTCAGCTAACACATATTTTAACTCCTACTATGTACAAGAGGGTACCTATTAGGATTCCATGTGAATAAAAAATTTGATACTAATACATGAGACAGAAATAGTCTTAAGTCTGCAGTTCACAAACGGAGCATGAAGGAAGCCTGGGATGTCACCGTGAATTCACAGGGTGCTGCAGGGCAATTCATCCTTTTCAAGGGAACACAGCAACATCTCTCAATGCACAGACTATTAGCTGGAGTTAGTTCTACATTTGAACATTAGATAGCACTGCACTCTTTCCCGTGACGTCTTAGCTTTGTGAACCAGTTTTGGGGAGTTGCTATGATAAGAAACAAGAGCTGCATGAAACTCCATGTGGAGCAGGGGTGAAGGTGGTGGGGCCTGATGTGACTCTGAGGCTTCAGAAGCTCTGCAGTATCCACCAGGGGCACACAGCCCTTTAGTAAGTATTTGTGGTTATTTAAGAATAAAGTAAAAATATTGTTTTTCTTTCAGTTTAGGAGTTTTCAAACAGCTACTGAGTTGTTAAGACATAAGTATTATTTAGATATAGCTAATTAATAAACAGAACTGTTGGGTGTTTCTCCTGGCCTCAGGATAACATGAAAAATTCCTGACACACTAAGGGTCTAATGAACTGAAAAAGTTTAGGAACCTTTGTCATAGGTAATGATCATTCTAGAAACTCAGTAGCTTTATCATACTTTTACAAATAGAGTTCACTTTCATTATTTCTTAGATAAACACAGTGAACCTTAAAACGTTCATCATTTACACAAACTGTCCCAATTTTATTCCCTTAAGCTATTCCCGTGTCCCTCCTTCTGAATTCATGTTTTCAAAGTTCCCAGCTTGTAGTTTGTATCATGAGAGGGCTATGTGTGGTGTGGGTAGAGGCTGTACACAGATGCACACTCTGTGTATGGGGGTTGGGGGGCGGTGGTTAGGAGTAAAAGTGGCCGCCATGATTATATGAAGTTTCAGTCAAATGCTTGTAAGATGGTACCTGACTACCTATACCTACTTAGCTTATTAGCATGGGAAAGATTTGCTGTACTGTTGAAAACCTGCTTAATTATCTTGAGTGTAGTTTTACCTTTTCATTCTTGTTGACTTATAAAAAACCCATTTGCAGCCATATTATACAAATAGGTGTTTTCATAGTGGTTTATCCTGAGTCTCTAAATGTATCTTTTCTATAGTAGAATTTTTGAAGATTGCTAATATCTGCAATTAAGATGTATTTTAAATTTGCCTAAGGATAAACCATGAATTACTTTAAATGGATTGATATTAAACCAATGTATTAGTTAATATTGATTTTTAAAAGTCATTACTTAAAAGAGACTACATTTGTTATGGTTTGCTTAATTGCTAGGAGGATATCACTGGCCACTCCTCGACAGCTTTATAAATCTTCCAACATGACTCAGCGCTGGCAAAGAAGGGAAATTTCCAACTTCGAATATTTGATGTTCCTTAACACTATAGCAGGTAAGACATCTCATTCTTTCATTTCATAATATGTTTGTGTTCATCAAAATCATCAGTAATATGACTTGATGTACTACATTTTTTTCCCTTGGAATTCAAATACGGCATTAGAATAAATATTGAAGCACTCATGTTAAATGTTATCAGAAACTTCACAGGCTGGTACTGAGGTTTTAGATGCATTTGTTGTTGAAGAGGCTTTTCCTTGCTCTCCTTTTGCCATTTCCTTTGCTGACAGCTTTGTCTGAAGGTTTATTAGAGTCAACAAACCATTGCCAGAAAGTGTCTGGAAATAATAATGGGAAAATGTAATTTCCCTACTTTGTCATTCTCAGCAATAGCAGCTAGACAGGAGAATAACAACAGGATTCTGCCTAGTACAGATGTCACCTGGATTATGGCATGATTGGGTTACAGGATCTTTTTTTCTTAAAATCTTCAAATAAAAATATAAAATCAGATTGGCTTTCTAAATGATGAGTAACTGCCATCAACCTCAGCAGTGCCATGCTTGTAAATTAGAAGAAGGCAGTGGCTTTGTTTTTCTGCTAAATCACAGGCTGTCAGTGGTTAAACATGTTTATGAGATTTAAGTACCTCTTTCTTTTTTCCTAAATTAAGCTCCAGAAGCCCTTCTTGTTGAATTACAAGAAGTTTACTTCTATAAATCAGGCTCTACAAAAACTTTTTGGAAGCAGATGAATTGAAGTAACTACATAAATACACATGCTTCCCTTTGGTTATTGTTCTATTATGAATAAAGGCTTAAAAGGATAAGTGTGTAATAGCACTCTTTAAATCGATCATATATGTGTGAATATGGATGCTTTAGGGATATGCATATTAAATATGGGAGATATAGATTTGTATTAGATAGGCAGGAGAACGCAATTTGTGAACAAAAAGGAATAAAAGAGTTGTTGGAAATAGTTTTGCACTTTAATCACTTAAAACATTGTAATGTTAATCCTTTGCTAATAGGAAACTAGAGGTACAACCAAAGGATTATTGCATAAATTTTAATTTTAGTATTTATTAGTATTTATTTAGTATTTATTTTATGCACATATATATATACACACGTATCTTTATGATATTCCCATCACATATTTGTATATATACGTGTATATATATCAGTGTGCATGATGTTTATATCTTGAAGAAACCTATTTACTCCCTCAAAGACACAGGAAATGGGTTATACTGTTTAAATAGCATTTCTTACATGGATCAAGTGAACTTAAATATCCGAAATGTAAAAAACTTCATTAGCATATTCAGCTAAGAGCGTAATGTAGCAGAAAGAAGCTTCAGCGCCAAAGAGAAAAAAGACAGAATCTCAGATGTGCCAACTTTGTCCTAGAGCACAGGTGGAATGTCAAGTTTTGACCCCGTCTTAGACTTCAGTCTTTCCATACCATATTTAATATGTTCACCTCTGTCATAATAAGTGGTATGTTTGGTTTTCTATCACCTCATTTTATATTATTGTTTTTAAAATGTTTCCTTGTTTTTATATTTTGTTTTTCTTTAGCTTATACATTTTTGCCCACTTTGTTAGTGATTTAGAATGTAGACATCTTGTTATTTATTCTCCTAGAGACAGGTTTAAATTTTTTAAACCCTCTAAAGTATATTTCTCTTCTTTTTGAACTAAAAAACGAATCAACATTGAATTCTCAACTTTAACTCAATTTAGTCCTCATTCATTGCCTACCTCTGTCAATATGATTTACTACCCAGGATCCATGTTCTTATTAAACTCTTACTTTTTGGAGTCCATATATTTTGCATATTATGAAGGATTTCAAACCCTATTTAAATTTTCTTCTTGGTAGTGCAGTATATTACTTTCAGCTACATGGCACTTAACCTGATTTTTAGGATAATGTTCTCTTTCCAGTCTTCTGCAGTATTTTTCCATATTCGATATGTTAGGCTTTTGTGTTATCCTCGAGAAATATAGCAATGCTCATTGTCTATCATGTGTCATAGATGGTCATGTGCTTTTTTCCTTGGCTGTGCAAGCTGCTTGGAGCTGTCGTATGTAAAACTGGAAGACGAGGGTCAGACTCACTCATGGCTCAGTTTCCAGTGGAGCCGGCATTCATATTAAGCTATTCTGCTAGTCCAAAGTGGGATTCTCACCGTCTTTCTGGTTGGAATGTGGTCCAGTTCATTGTATTAAAGGACTCACCTGGTTTCTGTCCTTCCCCACTACATTTTACTGGTGTCTGATGTACTTTACGGTGTGGTACAGTACCAACTACAGCCACTGCCCGCCGCAAGCCTGTTGCTTTCTGGGAGCTTCTCCGTCAAGCTGGGAAAGATTGCAGTGTGGAGGGAGGTATAACATTGTGATCCTTTCTGAAAGCTACACCTGGGCAAGACAGACACTGTTGTTTCATCTTGTTTTTCTGGTTGAGACGGTCTTTGGGTCTCGGAGCTAGAGCATGCAGGTTATAGGGGTTTTTAAGTGCCATTTTACTCTCTTTTGAATCATTGGGGTCTGTTTTATTTGATGACACAAAGAATGTAGAGGCCACTGGCTTTTTTTTAAAAGACTTTTAATAGGCTTCTCCTTTACAGTGGTTGTAACTAAACATTAAAGCCTGTCTGTTGTAGACAGTGGATTAAAAAGAAGTATAAAATCGGGACTAGGAACGCAGAGCACTTACAACTGGATGGGTAAATGAAATATACATAAATAAGAGAGCATTTTAAGAGCTGATATTAAGTGCTGAATAAGAGCTGTAAATAATGGATGCTGTGAGAGCTAAGTAGAGTGGAGGAATTTTAAATATGTGTTTGTCTGGGCAGGGAAAAAAGAGCAGACCTTTACAAATTTCTGCCAGTGGGATATGTGATGTGTTCAGTGGACATGAGAATAGTATCTTGGCTGGAACAGAGAATAAGAACAGATAATATTGGAGCTATCAGGAAGAGCCAGATTGTAAAGAGCCTGATCTTGGAATCTTAGGAGTCAGTGTGATTTTGGAGTGGAAGGGGATGCAGGTGGAGTTTTAGGAAAATTAAGCCGGTAACTGGGTATGGCCTGAACCAGAAATGAGATAGCCTAAAGTTGGGGAGAGCTGTTGATAGGAGAGTTTGACAGGTCTCCAGATACGAAGTCAATTTATTCCGTTCTTTTTGTAAATAGTTACTGAACACACACTCGGGTGCTGACACTGCAGGGAAAACTAAAGTATGGTTTCTGCCTTTGGAGAGAGCAGTGTAGTCAGCAAAACACCCGTGCTCACCAGCAATCCCAGGAGAAGTGATCGTTATTAGAACGGGAGAATCTACAAAGCCATTTGGAGTCACAGTTCTAGACGGCGTTACTTATAAGTAAGAGATCAGGAAAAGCTTCTCATAGACAACGTTTAAATTGGAAAATGTAGTATGAGAAAGAATTCAGTGGAAAGTCAACAGAGAGCATTCCAAGAGAAAAGAAGACGTGGGGTGAAGAGCTGGATTAGAGTAGTGGTAGCAGGTATGGCAAAAAGAGAATGAGAGAGAGAGGGAAAGAGAAGTGCATGACTCCGTATACAGTGTCATTATACAAAAAGTAGAAATCACAGTGCGGTGTTCTAGTTCATTGGTTTACAGGTGTGGCGCCCTGACCGGCAGTGTCAGTGTCACTTGTCCTCAGCCTCCTCCTCAACCCTACTGACTCAGAAACCCCGGGAGTGGGGCCCAGCTCTCTGTGCGTCAGCAAGCCTTCTAGATGGTTTTGATGCATATGCAGTTTGAGCACCATTGCCCTAGCCATTTAAGGCCTGATTATCAGAACAATATTTGCATATAAAGACATTTGGAACGTACAAGAGGGCACGCTGTTATGTGCCATTAACTGTCCTAAAAGTTTACAGAATTGGGAGATGGGCTGAGCCAATCTACTCAAGGGGGAGCCTTGTAGAAATGCTGGGCTTTGAATTATCTCAAGGATTTTGTCTACGTTAATGATGATCCAGGCAACATGAACCTTGATACAGAAATAGAAGGACACTTGGAAAGAGTTATGAATGTAAATATCCTAAGGAACCCTCCGTGGATATATCCTGCCAGTTCTTCCCTGGCCGTCATTTTGAAATTTTAAGTAGGAGTACCATCTTGTATTGCGCACCAGCACCAAGGGTTTAGGTGATGGTTGTATAGAGAAGCTTCACTAAAGAGAAACTGAACCCCAGGGTTGTACAGCAAAGGCCTCAGCAGGTCCCACAGGGATGCAGGAGCTAGGATATCTCTTCAGAGTCGTCTTGCCTTGAAACAAGAGGGCCAGGCCTTCATTACCTCCTCCACACTGCTGTCACTGGATGCAGGCTCCTGGGAAGGAGACAGACCCTGGTGAGGGGGCTTTCTTCTGACGACGGCAACTCCTGGGGAGAACTTAGCTGAGTATCACCAGCCACAAGACTGCAACATGGTCACCAACCCGGCATCCAGGATACTCCTGGTTCCCAGAATCACCTGGAGGGCTTGCTGCAGCTCGGATGGTTGGGCCCCATGCCCACAGGTTCTGACTCAGTAGTTGAGGGTAGGGCTCAAGAATTTGAATTTCTGACAAATCCCCAGGTGATGCTGATGCCACTGTTCTAGGGTCCCCACTTTGAGGACCACTGCACTGTATCTATATTCTTTAGAAGACATACCTAAAGATAATCGTATTAATCTTCTATAGCACTCACACCTTCTATGGCACTGTATGTATCACAGGTCTGTATTCATTTATGGTGATGTGACCTTAGCATTTCCTTCCTTCCTCCCTTTCTTTCTTTCTTTCTTTTTTTTTAAGATTTTATTTATTTGACACAGAGAGAGAGAGACAGTGAGAGAAAGAACACAAGCAGGGGGAGTGGGAGAGGGAGAAGGCTCCCTGCTGAGCAGGAAGCCCGATGCAGGGCTTGATTCCAGGACCCTGGGATCATGACCTTAGCCGAAGGCAAATGCCTAACGACTGAGCCACCCAGGCGCCCCTTATATCGGTTTTTCATCTTTCTAATGAGATTACGATAATGCTACAGAGGAAAAAAAAGAAGTTTTGCCAAGTAAATATCCCTCAAATTGGACTGATTTAATATTTAGGCTTTGCAAGTGTTGTGCTTGATTGTGTGATCTATTATGTGAATTTACTAGAATTGCTAGATGAGAGATTCTTTACATTTCCTGGATTAAAGAGAAGGGTTACAGAATGGGAATCTGGAAAGAGGAAACAATCTTTCTTGGCTTCACATTTTTAAAAATACAGGCTAATGTCACTTAGTAAATCTACATTTTCTGTAAAAAAAAAAATTTGGTTCCTGTCTTACACTTTCAGACTTCCTTTTTCTCCAAAATATTATTTTAACATAAAATACATGTTAACATAAAATGTTAACATATATTTTAACATAAAATATATTAACATATATTTTAACATAAAATACAAAGTATATTTATGCCTCATTTCTTGCCTTCCATTATTTTGCTGTTCTTCTTTCTAGATGTTTTTAAAAATGAGACTCTGTATAAAGCATATAACAGCAGTGTCTTAGTATTGATGCATTATTAAATTTTCTTATACCCTCATCTGATATATGTATATTTACATAATTGCATATAAATAAACATTTTATTTTATATAGGTGAGTTTTGTAAAACTACTTTACATAGTAAAAGAAGTTTATCAAAAATTCAGAGAACATACTGTTTCTACAAGACACCTAAAAGCCCATACATATTTTCATGGCCTTTGATTTCTATGGCCTTCTTATAAATTTAATAAATACTCACTATAGAAAATTGGAAATATGGGGGTACCTGGGTGGCTCAGTGGGTTAAAGCCTCTGCCTTCAGCTCAGGTCATGATCCCAGGGTCCTGGGATTGAGCCCCGCATCGGGTTCTCTGTTCAGCAAGGAGCCTGCTTCCTCCTCTCTCTCTCTGTCTGCCTCTCTGCCTACTTGTGATCTCTGTCAAATAAATAAATAAAATCTTAAAAAAAAAAAAAAGAAAAAAGAATTGGAAATATGGGGTAGAGTAATTAAAAGATTAACTTACTCATAAGCCTAGCAGTGTATACATCCCATTTAACAGTGTTGGTGGTTTTTCTCCTTTTTCTATGTGTCCTATCTCATTGGGAACTTGCTACACTTAGAGGTTCAGATTCTTCTTTTTCAATTTCATTAAATATTCTTGGAAGACATGATTTTTAAAACTGCATGAAAGTCTAGCTCAGGACTCTGGAATAATCTATGTAACTATTCTTGAAACCCATGCCTTTTTTTACTTTCAAAGAACTTAAGTTTTGGAAGATTTATGTAGAATAATTTTTTTTCTTTTCTTTTTTCTTCTTCTTCTTCTTATTTTACACATAGAAGAAGTTTAATGATGCTTAGAGTTCAAATAAAAATGTGGCTTCAACCTCTAATTCCTGGTGTGGACCCAATTTTTGTTCATTGTGTGCTGAAAAATACAACCTATGCCTCATTTTATACCTTATTAGATACTGCCATGAACAAGACGTTAAAATCTGGCATTCTTGCATTTATGAAAATAGCAGAGTGATTGCTAACATAGCTTTGTATAAATGATTCTGTTAGGTCTGAGAATTAAGGTTTTCGAGTTGTGTTTCATATGATCAGCTAATGAATTCAGCACAACTTCCCCAACCCCAACCTTTTTCTCCTGTTTAGCATTTTCCACTTTTTTACTCTGTGATGTACAAGCCCTCCCTGGTTAATTATGTATATATTTAGCTACTGCATGTGTTGGGCTTATTATTGTCATCTAATTAGATGTAACTTGAACTGCTTGCTTCTAGAAAAATCATTAAAAATTCTTTCCTAATGACCTAGAGATGACAAAATGTCTGTAAAGTGTGAAGAAGCAGACAAGCACAGGAACATCGCTCTTAAAGAGTGTTAATCCAGATGCTGCAATCATCTAATTAAACAATACTTTGCTGTCATTAACATTTTCACCAAGGAATTGCAGTTATAATTTCTTTGTCAGCTGTCTCTAGATCACTTTACCTTCAAAACTAAAGTGCCATATAAAAACATTAAATTGGATGGTTTAATTAAAAAGTTTTTTTTTAAATGAAGAAACAGATCCAATGTTTCTGAGATCTCATTTACTGTGCTTCACTTTTATTGTTTGAGTAGATTAGTGTCATAGGCTTGCAATATTTAATATTCATCTTCTAAGATAAAACCTTATAAGCATAGTTAGGTTAAAGAAAAAAAATCGCCACTTACCACTGCTGGAAAAGGATAGAACCCTACCAATTATAGCACAAGGTTATTTACTAAACTTCAAATTATCCTTTAAAAAAAAAACCATAAAACAAAACAAAAAAAAAAAACAAAGAACAGAACAGTTCATAAATAGGTACCTCCAAGTAACAGGTATTACTTTGGAAATACTTCACTTCTTTTCCTAATTTAGTAAACAGTCGTTTTTTTGTTCATTTCACAAAGATATTCAGTAAAATAATTAAGTAACAACGCTAATTCCTGAATTAAAAATCCGAAATGCCATTTATTCTTTTTCATTCCATGTGATTTTTAAATACATTGTGCATTTTTAATTTAAATAAAAAATTTATATCGACTATCCATGGAGTAAAGGTTTTATGTGAAAATTTTTATTTAAAGAAGTTTGGCTATATGTAAGCACACTGATTGATAAAATTTCTTCTGTTTATTAGAATTTGAATGTACTATCAACTTTAGTAATTTAAATATTGCTAAATTTTTGTTAGAATTTATTTTTAAGGAAACTTCCATAGATTAGTAAAAGTGAATTGCAAAAAACCTAGGACGGAGCAATTGCCATAAGCTGTAACTGATGTCATCAATCAATTTTGTGTGTGTATGTTTTAAAGATGATGGTTTCTTTCTTGGCCTGTTTTACAGAAATACCATTATCTTGTTTCCTATATTAGAAAGTCACTTCTTTTAAGAAGCTGGTGTCTTCAAATACGGTCTTTATTTTTATGCTGTTTGTAGTTATATGATACATTTAAGTACTAAGACAGTATAAGTGGGCTTTTTATTTATTTTATTTTGATAGGTTTTTTCCCTTAGTATATATGGAATTAAACCTTATCAGAAAATTTTAAAAAACTATGGTATCTCATTTCCAACTATTTTATTCCTATAAGTAATATAAATATATGTTACAGAAATAATAACAACATTATTCTATAAAAATACACTTACCTACCGGAAGACCTATTTTTCATTGAAACCTGCAGATTTTTTTTTAAGACTTTATTTATTTATTTGACAGACAGAGATCACAAATAGGCAGAGAGGCAGGCGAGAGAGAGAAGGGAAGCAGGCTCCCTGCTGAACAGAGAGCCTGACTGTGGGGCTTGATCCCAGGACCCTGGGATCATGACTTGAGCCGAAGGCAGAGGCTTTAACCCACTGAGCCACCCAGGTGCCCCAAAACCTACAGATTTTTAAGTAGAATGGTAACCCAGAAAATGACAGGGCCCTAAAAATGCCATGGGCCCAGTTTGAATCCCAGAAATAGCTCTGCCTAGCCAATCTGGACTCTCTGTATCCATACACATATAGAAAAAAAAATGCCGAGAGTCATCAAGCATCCTAGGCTGACATATATGTAGCTGTCAATAATACATTCCAAATTTTAGAATGTTATACTTTGTACTCTACAGTGATACTGCTTTACCAGAACATTCTCATGCACGAGACCTTAATAAAGATTCCGAACTTGTGTGTTTTCTTATCAGGCTGAATCTTCATAGTGGACTTATAAAACAGGTGCATTCATTGGCTGAGCTGTCTAGCTGCAGAGTCTCCTTCTAGCTTATCATGCAGGTTCACAGTGTCACTCTCTCTCATATATACTGTTCTCGCCCTACATAGCCCTCATCCACCAAAGACACCAGCCTGCAATTTTCCTTTTTTTCACTTGGCTATTTGTTCACCTAAAATTTGGTTCATCTTATCCCATTTTTATCACCTCTGTATCCATTCCTTCAACAAACATTTATTGGCAGATGGTATGTTTGAGATTAAAAATGAAACAAAACTCTAGACTCTACATTCACGCATTCACAGAGTGATGCAGAAGCAGACAAGTAAACAGTGATGTGTATTAGCAGCAACCCCTGTGTCGTGTCTGCATGAGCCCTGTACTGGGGGAACAAAGGGGACCCTAACCTGCCTCTCACCTCAGTCCAGGAAGTGCAAAGTAGAAGGAACGTCTTGCTTTCTATCTGTTACCTCCATCAATTTACACATTTAAAGCAATATATTACTTTGTTATAAAATGTGGATAAAATGTTAATGTATCATTAACAGATAAAATATTCACCCACTACAATGTTTATGAAATGAATGAATGAATTTGATCTGATGCTTGTAGTAGCAGATTTAGTTCTCCCTTGGATCAGGGTTGGTTTTTTTCCTATTATACAACCACGTTAACCAATTGCTACAAAAAGTAGGTGTCATTTAATGACAATTCTTGATGCCAAATGAGATCATGTATGCATATCTATATTACTCTTAGGCTCTGTGTGTTGTGGGCACCACAGCATTCATTCTAGGTGAAATCTGTATCATTAAATACTGGGGAAATCGCCCTTTTGTATGAATTCAAATGGGAATTTAGAAAGTTACCCATGATCAGATTATAACATATTTTTGCAAAAACAAAACAAAACAAAATAAAAACAAACAAAAAACAAAAAACTTGTGCAACAAAAGTTTCCTTTGGCCCCGTTTCTTTAAGAGTGATTTTCTTAATTTCATCCCTATGTATTCCAGTACCAGTTTATGGGAGTGAGCCAGTGCCGTGTGCTTCCTAAACTTTCTACCTTCCCACTGTGCTTCCATAACCTACCTGAGCCTCTTAAGTCATTCTATCAGAAAATAAACAACAAACCCAACCTAAGGTACAGCAACTCTCCACTGAAGTGAAACAACATAACACAAAAAGAAAATGTGTGAACCAACCTAAAAGAGTGAAAAGACAATACGCGAGACATCTGCTTCTGAACTTCTTCATATTGGCTTCAGATGACTTGTTAACTTGTACATTCTCAAGTTATTCTTATTTTTGTAATTCTTGGTATAAGCTCATATAATATTCTTTACACTGGCAATGTAACTTCTAGATATATAATCATTGTAGTAGAATACCATCACATAACCTGAAGATGTACAGATCGGCAGGATCCCTCATCCGTGATCACTTTCGGGGGTCTTCACCAATGAAGCTCTGTTTTTCAGATGCCGGTAATGTCTTCATCAGAATCCACAGAAAAGAGAATGGAGGTCCCCAGGTGGCAGGTTGCAATGGGTCAGGACCAGGAGTGGGACATACAACTTCTGCTCAGGTTCTATCAATTAGAACGGAATACCATGCCTATAGCTGCTTGTAAGGAAGGCTGAGAAATGTGGTCCAGACCAAGAAGAGAAACGAATTACAATAAACGGCTCTCAGTCTCTACCACAAGTCTATATTCTAGAAAGTAGTTCTAGTTACTTGTGTCTTAACTATTATTGAGTGAATTCAATTGAAATACATTGTTATTAGATTGCTTTTGATTAAACCAAATTTATGAGTTCAATAAATAATTATTCTCTTCTGAAATCCAATGGTTTCCTTATATAAGAACAAGAACAATTCATAAGCACTTAGTGCATATACAGATTTTCATTTCTCTTTTTTATTACTAGGACGGACATATAATGACCTGAACCAATATCCCGTGTTTCCATGGGTATTAACAAACTATGAATCAGAAGAATTGGACTTGACTCTTCCAGGAAACTTCAGGGATCTATCAAAGGTAACTTTTAAATATATTGAAGTCAATTTTCTTCATAAAACTTTATTCTCAAAGTATTTCTACCAGGTATGTATATGTATCCAATATAGCCAATTAATGTTTATAAGAAAGAAAACCTGGGTCTTCTCATTTTGTGGTCAACATCTAAATCTCATCAATTCTTAGCATAGGTATTAAGCTACAAGAAGATAAATGAGTACTAGTATAGGGAAAATGCAATACATATTTAAGAAAAAGCAGATGTAAGGGGAGGTTGCTCAGATATCCTTTGTTGTAAAGGTCAAGGTAAAAAACCTGAAATTAGAACAAGGTGTGGTTGCAAATTATTTCTGTGATATATTTCTTAGGTGATAAGACATGTAATCTTGACCATAACACACACACACACACACACACACACACACTACATAGGGGAACATCCTAGTGAAAAGAAAGTAGGACACAATAATTCATCACAGATCTGTTAAGATACAAGAGAGAAGATTTGGCCCTAAAATTGGCAAAATAAAAATTACATAATGGGGGATAAGAATAAAAAGCAAATTTGCTATTAGTTTACTTCATTTGTCCAGAGGAGACTTAAGTGGAGTACTTAATTATTGAAAGTGCAGTAAAGGATTAGGAAATGAGCCCCCCAAAAACTTCTCTGTAGCCTAAGCTGATGTCAGAGCCAGACCATTAAGTTTAATATGTATACTTCAGCCATTTTAAGCCTCAGCCCCCATTCACTGAATTTTATTCTTTTTAAATTTTATTTTTTCAGTGTTCCAAGATTCATTGTTTATGCACCACACCCAGTGCTCCATGCAGTACGTGCCCTCCTTAGTACCCACCACCAGGCTCACCCATACTCCACACCGCTCCCTTCCAAAACCTCCAGTTTGTTTCTCAGAGTCCACAGTCTCTCGTGGTTCGTCTCCCCCTCCAATTTCTCCCAACTCACTTCATTCTCTTTTCTGTCATACTTGGTGGACATATTGGTGGCCATACAAGGCCATACAAGGCGTATGGGTGAATGTTTGGGTTGGGCGGGGGGAGGGCTGAGAGCATAACCATTGCAGCTGGTTTAGAAATGATTCCGCACATGGTTTTTCACTCAGCACACCTTCTCTTGCCTGCTCTCTTGCCTTTGAGAACTAGACCTACCTAAGCTGACGTTTTGTATTCCACTGCTTACTAGCTATGTGACCTGAAGTCACTTTTCCCTAGCCTGCATTTCCACATTTGTAACAGGAGAACAGCACTACTATCCTAAGCCACACAGTTGCAAAAATCAAATGACATGTGCATCAAGAATGTGACATGGTTCTTGGCGCATTGAAGCACGTCGTGATTATTAGCTATTAGTATTACACATGGAATATTTCTCAGCCCGTTTTGAAGCCCGTGTACTAATATTTGCATATCCTGATCTATCATTCACTCTTTCGTTCTGTTATTTTATGTGACTTCCTTATCTAATCTCCGTTGCTAGCTCACTGCTAATTTTATTTATGATATTACAGGTACAAAAGGGCCATAAGAGGTCGGTTAGTCTACACCTTACTGAGAGTCCCATATCTGGGAGAAAACAAAGTACGAGCAACTGAACTCCAATATGGTTTTCAAATATAGTAATTTTTCCAGTTCAAATAAACTGAACAAAAATCTTGTGTCATTTACCATGGACAAGTAATTAATGATTCAGGCCCAGGTAGATAGATGGAAGCACTGTAACTCATGGGGTCTGCCCTCTGGAGCAAATCCAGTTATAAAGTATCTGAATCATAAAACCAGTCTCTGCAAAGTAAAATAATAAGGTCCAATATTTTATAGAGAGATCTACATAAGAGGCAGTAAGTAGTGGTTAGGAATGAGAACGCTCGAGCTGGATGGACTGGGTTCAAGTCTTAATTGTGCCACTTACTGGCTTCAGGGTCTTAGACAAGGTTAATTGTCTCTTTGCCTCAGTTTCTTCACCTGTAAAATAGGGACAATAATAATAGGCTTGTTGTGAGGATTTGATGAGTTAATAAGAACTAAACAAAAAAAGTGTAAAGAACTTGGGATAGTGCTTAGCCTATCAATACTAGTGAACACCGACACTGTATGTTTAAAAATGATGTAAATCATTGATAGAGGTCATATATTTTGAATTCTCTTTCAAATATTGATGACAAATACATACTGTTATATTCATATTAGGATCTTAATGTTTGAAGATAGACATTTTTGAAATGACTTGCCAAAGTTACGGTATAATCTTTGGTTATAAAACAAAACCAAACTAACTCATCAGTGTGAGGATAAAAACTGTCAGACTAGTTTTTTTGTTTTTTGTTTTTTGTTTTTAAAGATTTTGTTTATTTATTTGACAGAGAGAGATCACAAGTAGGCAGAGAGGCAGGCAGAGAGAGAGAGAGGAGGAAGCAGGCTCCCTGATGAGCGCAGAGCCCGATGCCGGGCTAGATCCCAGGACCCTGAGGTCATGACCTGAGCCAAAGGCAGAGGCTTTAACCCACTGAACCACCCAGGCGCCCCTGTCAGAATAGTTCTTTAACACAGTCTTGTCCATGTATGTTTTATTTAGCATTATTCAAATGACTGTTATACACTAGTCACTATAAAATATATATACAGTACAATTTTTTAGATTCTCAAGTAGCATGATACATGGTATTAAAACCTCAAGAGCTGACTACCACTATGGCTATGTTAGATTTTTTTTTTTTTAATTACTTTAAAAACAGGGAAGGAAGGCCTTTTTCTTTGAAATGAACTAGAATATTGTGGTGATAGGAAATTCTCAACTAAGTTTCCTTTACTTCCTCTGTTTATTTATTTATTTTTAGTCAATAAATGTTTATCACATACTTCCTATATGTCAAGCACTGTACTAGCTGAAAGGATCTACAGGAGTTGATAAAACAGACTTAGTCACAGCCCTTTTTGGGAAGAGTCCAGTCCAGAGTTGAGATGAAAACTCAGGTAGTTACCAGAAATCTGAGGCCAGCATATCGACAGTGTAGTGGAGATGGTACCAAATTAGAGTTCATACTTAACTACTCGAAGACACGGGACTCCAGTGTTCTTGCAACACTGTCCCAACCAAAGAAAGTACAGCCTTCGTTATGATTAATATAGATAAGAGAAAGCATACAGTAAAGTATTTACTAGTAATTATGGATTTTTAGTTTATCATACAGAAAATTTTGGTATATCATATAGAAAAGATGACATAAACTAAAGGAGGAAATCACTCTTTCTAAAGTAACTAGAATATGTAAACATTCTTCAGGTTTTTAATGCTGAACCATTTAATCTGTGTTCCTTTTGGCAGAATATTTCCATTTGTAACTCACGTGTGCTCTCCTGAGTTTATATAATGTTAAGTAGAAGAGGTAAATAGACAAGGCAGAGTGAATACTAACCATGGAGTCCTTCATGTTGTGAACATTTGAACCCATGAGCTCTTAAAAGATAGATAGCTTTTTTTTTTTCAGTTCTGCTATGTTCCATGCTTTAGTAATTTGTTCTTTATATTCTGTCAGACTAACATGATAGGAAAATGTTAGCAAATTAAAGCCTCCTGATGTGTTAATAAATTACTCTTGCTTTGTTCCCATGCTTCATTGAATTTCTTAATAGGAACTTCTTACAAATGGGCTAGAAACTCAAAACTATCCTGTAGAAAAATCATTAATAAACAATATTTTAATGTATGAAAATGTGTCATATTATACACCTAACAGGAAAGTGACATTTGAAGTATAATAATATAATTGGAAGGACAAACTATTAATAATGAAATATTATTGTAATGAGATGACCACTAAGAAGCACATGAAATTCTTGTAGGTATAATCAGTACTACAGTAAGAAATTTTTAATGGAAAGTTTGTTAATCTTCAGAAGCTCAAGCAAGAATTTAAATATCTGAATGTTGTTATTAACCAGGAACCCTCTAAAAGATCTCTAAGAGCAAAAGAAGTTGTTCCTAAGCAAAGATTGTGACCCATGGAATAATTTGTAGTAATGAATAATTCTAGAATTTGTTTCATTATACAACATTTGAAGCCCCAAATGATTTTTATGTTCTCAAATCTTTAGAATCTATTCTTTATTCGAAAGAATAAAAAATTAAGAAGCTTTGAAATATACAATAAATAAAATATATAATCCTAAAAAATATCAAAATATTTTCATCTTTATATCCCCACACTATACTGGCTTCATGAAATTCTATGTCATCAGTTAGAACTTGTGGACAGTATAGAAGTAAAACAGGTGCCTCAGTTCCAGACCTCACATCATACAACCCAATGAAAGAGCGAGTATCTCACCAAAGTCATGCTCACGGAAGAGAGAAAAACTTTTCTTTTTTAGAAACCCCAAAAATGCCTCCTAGTGTATCATTGGTGCTGCTTAACAGCAGTAGAATATGTTCACTGGAGATGAGATAAGCCAATTATTTCCCATGGTTGGAGTCAGTGGTAGTCAGGATCACACCAGACACCTGTCAAAGAAGGATGGGCTGAGAGTTGACCAAAGGAAACTTGGGTTTCTGTTTCCTAAAGAAAGGGGACTGAGTTGTGGTCAGCAAACAACTCTCTGTTATAAAGTGAAAAATAGTATATCTGAGAGCTTCTTCTTTCCGATTTCTATAATCTAGAGAATAGCAAATAAATTACAGGTTTATATGCACTGAGCTACTTCATAAAAGGAGCTTTGCAAGGTGCTAAGAAGACTTTAAAATATAGTCCTAACCCTCAAGGAATAGTCACTGGTTATGAGGGGAAAACAGCCGATAGGCAGTAGCTTTTTATTACATACATACAAGTTTAATATATGAATATTAGGTGGAATCAGAGATAAATTTGCCAAAAAGCTCATGAAGCTTAAACTTCAAAGCCCCTCAAGTTTCAGGGGCTTCTTACAGCTTGTCCCTCATTTCATGTTCACAGTCCTGGTTTATTCTCTTAGAGAGCCCCTCTGAGAGAGAGCTCTGTGAACTTCTTTCTCCTCTTCTTTAACATAAGCACAGTAGTACTTACATAACACGGTTTCTGAAAGACTTAAATGCTCTAATGTAGGAAAGGCACCTAGTGGCACACCTGGCTCGCTAGTGGCATTCAGTGACTGGGAGCTACAAAGCCAGTTTCCGTGACTGTCAGCTGAGGGTTCACTGTTGTTTGTGCAACTGAAAAAAATATAGGGAAAGATTGCTTGATTTAATTTTGCTCTAATAAAATAAAAAGCAATACCTTTTAGTAAAATATAAAGTCACATTTTCATGCAATAAGTAATTGCTTTTGCATCTCTTTAAATTGTCAACTTCTCCGAACTATAAACATCGAGATGCTGAAGTTAAATATTTATTGAAACTTGAGAGGCACATTTATTTAGACTAAACTATTTTATTATATTTATAATATTCATGTTCTTTCCTTAACCCAGTTCAGTGAATGAAGAGCACAGGAACAATGAAAATTCTTTATCAGTAAAATTTACTGGATCCCTCATTTGATTAGGCCTCAGACTTTCAAGTTTTATTTATTACATGTACAGGTTAGAGGTTATGTTTCTCGTTTGGCATGATGGACAGCAAATGAAACAATATGTCATTGACTTATCTCTTCAATATTCAACCAGCAGTGGGTGTAGACAATTTTTCCCTCCATGTATCGAGATTTTCCTTATGGAGATGTGACCTCGTGGTGAAATCTATCTTAAAACATGATACACGCCAGTGCTTGAGTTATTTACATATACTCATATGAACTTTGCTCTTAAATTACAGTGGTTACAAGACTTTGACGTGAAGCGCAGCCTCTGCTCATTAAAGTGTAAATGGAATTTTCCTATTTCCCAGCCATGCCCTCTGATAAATGAAATAGTTTCATCACAAAGCCAAGTCCTGCTAATATTGACATGAGCGTAAGACATCACACACACACCCATTCACTGAGTGGAAAAAATATATTTTGTTAACACAGGAGTTGTTTGACTGACAGATGATGATAAGCATAACCATTTTCCCAAATTATTATGCCACTTAAAAAAAGGAAGTGATAATGCCTTGAGGCTTTGAAATGTGAGAATGCAAATGGAGGCACTGAAGTGTGAATACTCTTCAGCCATGCACCCCTGATACTACTGCCAAATGTCTATATACCACATAGAGAAGGGTGTGCGTCGTTAAGGTGGGGAGTGCTCGATTCAGCAATGTGGTGCGAGTTTCTGCAGTTATTTTGTCTTTCTTTTTCATCTTCAGTTAACAGTATCTAAAATGAAATTCATTCTGTATACCCTAGTATAACAATCTCCCTAATGCTTGGGTTTTAACAATAGCGTGTGAAGAATGGCAAAATGATTAAGTGTATTAGTAGCTGACTATGATGATAGAAAACCTGGTAGAAGACAGATTATTCTATACCATCTGCCAAAAAGCCTACTGCCAAATTTGAAATATTCTAAATATATGTTGAATGTCACCTTAACATACAGCCCAACCTGAAAACTGTTTTTGTTAGGCTTGCTTATATTGAAATGTTGAAGACAGAATATTGATTGGCAATATTTGAATACTGTCTTAAACTCATGGAATAAGCCAAGACGAGGGTCTAGCTTGGGGGGGGGGGAATGCAAAAAGGTATCAATTTCAAAATTGGACTTATTGAAGTAGATAATTTTATTCATTTATTTGTTCTTTCCTTACACAAACCTTTATTCCACACCTGTGTTTTCCGGGTACAGGAGATAAAAAGACAGTAAGAACTGGTCCATGCTCTTAAGGGTTTACAAGTCATGTTTGGTTTACCTGGTGGCATATTAAGTTCTTTTCCTTCTAATTGAAAGGAAAAAAACCAAGTAAGTGTAGACAAAGAACAGAGCGGGTTCATAGACACTGTGGTAACCAGAAAGAGTGAGGTGCTCTTTGTTTTTATCTCCACTGTTTGTTGGAAATGTGTAATAGGGTGATGGGGCATTTTGAGGATTTACACAGAAGTCCCAAACTGGTCGCTTGCTCTGCCTGGTTATACTAAATGTCCTCCCTTAGAGTCTCTTTTCTAGTTTCTTTCCCATTTAGCCAGTTGTTCTTCCCTTTCAGAGAGAGAGAGAGAGAGAGAGAAAATACTAGAGCCCATCCTGCTTTCAAAACTTTAAGCTGTCAGGGTGCCCGGCTGGCTCCCAGTATTGGTACTACTTGAGACTCTTGATGTCAGGGTCATGAGTTTGAGCCCCATGTTAGGTGAAAGATTACTTAGAAAGAAAGGAGGAAAGGGGGGGGGGAGAGGAAGGGAGAGAAGAAGAAAGAAAAGGGAAAGGGAAGGAAAAAAGAAAGGAAAAGGGAAGGGAAAAAGAAAAGAGGGAGAGAGAGAAAGAGACAGAGGGGCAGGGAGGGAGGAAGGAAGGAAAAGAGAGAGAGAAAGAAAGAAATGTTTAAAAGAAAGGAAAACTTTAAGCTGTTAGAGGAGGAGCTGGAAACAATAGGAGCGTTTCTGTAGTGTCTGCTCTTAGATGCTACCTACAGAGAAGGAAAGAGAGCTTGCTTGTGCACTTTGGTGTCACATCTCAAGTACAGCAGCATCAAGGCAAACCTAGGCCAGAGTCTGTCTCCTTTAACCTTTCTTTCCAGCTGAAACAGGAGATCCAGTGGAGATGATCTTGAAACTCCTCAACAGGCTCATCATTGTACTACTTAATATTTAGAAAGCTTTTAGAACTGACACATGAAGATTTAAGGTACTTAATTATACCTCCATTGCTTTTATGTCAAAACTGGTTACTTTTCACTAAAATATTTAAAACTGATTTTCTTAGGAATTATCCTGGGACAGTGATAACACCAGCCAGTAACTGACAGGTACTTATTATATAGCCAGGCACCCTGCTAAGCATCTTCCATAGATCTTCTCATTTTATCTTCACAACATTAGGATGAATTGCACGGGCTTTGTAAGTTGCATTTCCTTTCATTTGTTACCTATTATTTCTCTATAGTAGGGAAGTAGAATATACTTTAAGAAAATACACACACAACCAAACTATAGTGATTAGTTAATCTTCTAGGTGCCCTCCACCTTTTCTAAATGCCCTGCACTTTGGACAGCCATGTGATAGGAGCAGAGGGTGCAAAGAAATATACCAAGTCAGCGATTCTTTACCTCCAAAGACTTCAGTCCTACATGGAACAAAGATACCTGTGAATATGCTAATACGTTGTGCTCCTCAGAATTCAACTTTGGCTCAAAGTCTGCTTCCCCATAATGTAACTAGTCATGTTTATTTACCCTCTGAAAAAATATGAAAAGAATTGCACTCAAAGATAGCCAGCAAAGTATAAATCTTAACACTGACTTTTATTAACACTTCATTACTTCAGGTTCCATTTTTTAGGCATGTATGTGGGAATTATATGGTGATTAGCTGAAGTTCACCTGATGATGCCATTCTGTGCATAAAATTGCAAAGGGGGGATTTTGTCTGTTTAAGACAGCAACCTTTCTGGGGCCCCTGGGTGGCTCAGTAGGTTAAGGGTCTGCCTTCAGGTCGGGTCATGATCCCAGGCTCCTGGGATCAAGTCCCTTATCAGGCTTCCTGCTCAGTGGGGAGCCTGTTTCTCCTTCTCCCTCTGTGATCTCTCAGGGTAGTGAGATCAAGCCCCACATCAGGCTCTGCACTGAGTGTGGAGCCTGCTTGAGATTCTCTTTCCCTATTGCTCTGCCCCTGCCGACCTACACACACTCTCTCTTGCTCTTTTTCTAAACAAAACAAAACAAAAAACCCTAAAATTTATAAAAGTTTAAATGTTCATATTTGAAAGATTTTTCTGGGTCCTATAACTGAGAAAAGCCCTTAACATTCTATATGCAGGATAAACCAATTTTTTTTAAAGATTTTATTTATTTATTTATTTATTTAGCGAGGGGGAGACAGAGAGAGAGAGAGAGAGAGAGAGAGAATGAGCCAGGGAGAGGGGCAGGCAGAGGCAACTAATTTTATAATTTTATGTTTTATGTATATTCTTCAAACTTTTTCTCTGAATAGTTAGCAAAAATATATTACTTATGTACTCAGAATTTTTAGAAAGCTATTGATAATACTATTTTTATAAAGTCATTGATAAGACTACAATGCTGATATTGCTATGATGCTAATGGCTTTTTTCAACCCTAGTACTCATAATAATGATTTAATATTACCTGTAACCCATTCTCCACAAAACTATTGGAGTTACCTTTTTTTTTTTTTTAAGATTTTATTTATTTATTTGACAGACAGATCACAAGCAGGCAGAGAAGCAAGCAGAGAGAGAGAAAGAGGAGGAGGCAGGCTCCCTGCCAAGCAGAGAGCCTGATGCAGGGCTCGATCCCAGGACCCCGGGTTCATGACCCAAGCGGAAGGCAGAGGCTTTAACCCCCTGAGCCACCCAGGCACCCCTGGAGTTACCTTTTTAAAGCTTAACTCGATCTTGGTTATCTCCTGCTTAAAAGCATTCAGTGACTCTCCCCTTCACTTACCATAAAATTTTCATTTGTAGTTCATTTCCCTGATCTGCAAAACCATATGATATGCCTTTACCTATTTTCTCACGTCATCTCCTAATCCCTTCCTCTCGTCTACTGTGCTTTAGTCACACTCTCTTTCTGTTCCCTGAGCCTGGTAGTCAGGCCTCTAAGAAGCCTTTGTACTAGCTTTTCCTCTGTCTTGAATTCTCTCGTTTCTGAACTACATATAATCTCTGCCTAGAGGTTCTCCTTGAGAGATGCCGTCCGTATCACCCGGTCGCTACTGTCCCATTCTGTTTTACCCGTAGAGCACTTACCTCTGGTATTTTTCTCATTTACCTAATTGTTTATTTGGATTCCATCTGTCTTTGCCTCTAAAGGGCGTGCATGCGCGTATGCGCACACACACACAGGAAACATCATGAGAACAGCAACCTCATTTATCTTATTGTAAGCCTAGAGTAATTACCGACACATAGTAGGCACTCAATATTTATTGAATGAGTTTATCTGGGAGTTTTTCCAAATCAGCCTTTTCAATTAGATGCATAGTATGCAGTAGTATGAGTATATCATCACTTATTTAACTAGTGCCTTACTGGATTAGACTATTTCTAGTTTTGTGGGGAGTTTCTGTTTCATTTTGTTTTGCCATTTCAAGCAATGTTGCAAGAAATATAAATATCCTTGTATCTGATTCTTTCCATATTATAAATTCCTCGAAGTGGAATAATTGGATCAAAAGCAAGTGAATATTTTTAAGAAAATATTACCACTTTGCCCCACGAGAAATGTATAACACCAACAGTATTATGACATATCATGTTTTGCTATTTCCTGGCCAACACTGAGTATTGTGAAACTTAATTTTTGACAATCTAATGAATAAAACTCGTTTTTATTGGACATTTTAAAACTTGCCATGTACTTCTGATTTTTAACTATAAGGAAAGAAAATCAACTTAAACTGGCTATAATTTAAAAACAGAAATTTTTTATTGGCCCACATAACTTAGAATTCAGGGATTGGTTTGTTCAGGAAACTCACCAGTGTCATAGGATGCTGCATCTCTGGTATTTTTCCTTTCCATTTTTCGTTTCCATGAAAAATTGTATTTTTCATTTTCAGACAGGCTTCACTATGTTATAGTAGTGATGCCTTTGTAATTCCACTAGAAAAAGAGAAAGCTTCTTTCCCAGAGAGTCTCAGCAGAGTTTCATTAGAGTAACTTGAATCATCTGCCCATTTCTCTACTAATCTTAGTGGCCATGTGGATAGAATATGCTGATTGCCAATTCTGGATCACATGCCCACTGAGGGAATCAGATAATGGAGTCAGCCCACCTGAACCAGATATACCAAGAGTAGGGAAGGAGTGGTTCATAAAGGAAGAAGGAGTAATGTATGGTGAACAGAAAAAGAATAGCTATCCATTATATTGGATATAATTATATTGTGTTAACTAGTGATGTTTTTCCTACATATATTGAAGATTTGCTTTTGTAAATTGCCTGTTCATCTCATTTGCTCACTTATTCAACTAGATTATTCATTAGTTTCTTACTGATTTGTGAGAGCTCACATTTTAAGGAAACTAGCCCTTTATCATGAGCACTATAAATATTTTTCACTTTGTTATTTGTCTTTTGATTTTGCCTAAAATTTTTGTCTGAAGTTTCCTTTTTGAAATTTAAATGTTATATCATCAGGGACACCTATGTAGCTCAGTCAGTTAAGTGTCCAACTCTTGATTTTGGCTCAGGTCATGATCTCAGGCTTCACACTAGGTGTGGAGCCTGCTTGAGGTTCTCTCTGTCCTTCTCCCTCAGCCCCTCGTCCCCCACGAAATTGATTACATACTTAACTAATGTTATATAATCAGATCATTCAATCTTCATTCATTCAGCATTTATTACATACCTGAAAAGAGCCAAGTTGTGTATCAAGTGCTCCGAACATAGAAATGAGTAAAAACCATTGCCTTGAAGGGCTAGCCTTCTGGTAAAAGGAAGTTATAGATTTGCCTATTACCAGAGAGTATCATGTAGGGCTTCACAGATGAAATTTGAGCTGCTATGAGAAGAATACATTGAAATTCTCTGGTCAGATAAGAAGAGAGGCAGGGCATTTCCTTGAGCACAGAAGCATGTGTGGGTATGATTTCTATGTTGTCCTGAGAATTTTAAGAATGATGATACATATATATAGCTCATGACTGAAAAAAAAAAATGAAAGGACAAGAATTCTTTTTTTTAAAAAAGATTTTATTTATTTATTTGACAGAGAGATCACAAGTAGGCAGAGAGGCAGGCAGAGAGAGAGAGAGAGAGAGAAGGAAGCAGGCTCCCCGCTGAACCGAGAGCCCAATGCGGGGCTCGATCCCAGGACCCTGGGACCATGACCTGAGCCGAAAGCAGAGGCTTTAACCCACTGAGCCACCCAGGTGCCCCGAAAGGACAAGAATTCTTGAAGCCTCTTCTCAGGATTCCCAAGCTCTTGGTTATTATAATGAAAGATAACAAGATAACTCCAATATGTTAGAAGCTCAGATGTGTTGAGAGTATTGAGATGAAGTCAAATAGATCACTCAGCTCTATCCCGCTCCCAGCTGTATCTGGCACAAAGCTTCAGCTGGTTCTGCAAAACGTAGAGCCTCTGACTAGCAGTGCAGTCTTGACTGGACATTTCTTCATTGTTCTCGTCTATACTGTGAGGGAGCTGGACTTGCAGGCCTATAGGGTGTACTCCAATTTCTGAAGATCCATGATGGTTTAGGAATTAAGTACGCGGTTATAGGAGAAAAAAACATCAAGATCAGAATTTCTTATTTCGCCATGAAATGGCACCTCAGTGTTGTGGAAAGAGTAGAGACCCATGTACCTGTTTCCTTCTCATGAAATTAGGTTCAGAATGAATGCCTTGCCCACCTCAAGACTTACACAAATCAATCCAGAAAATGGATGTGAAAACAGTATCTGTTGTAAGTATGAGGTACCATCAGCATTTGCAGCAGAGAACACTAGCAATAGTGAGCTCACAAACATTTTATATATGTAAGTCGAATCCTAATACCATCAACATAATGAGCATTTTCAAGTTTTTTTTTTTGAAATACCAGAATTAAGTTTTATTAATATTACTTTAATTGGACCTCTGATTCCTCTTGAAAACCTTTTTTAGTCTTAAAAATTATAATCTATTTTAATGGCATTGACTGCACCTCAAGTCAGTCCACATTTATTTTTTATTTCTTTATTTATTCAAATAATCCAGCTATGTGCCCAGACTTTCACATCCCCTAAAGTTCTTTGAATGCTTCATAAAGTACCATTTACCCAATTAGTATTTTTTATTTAAATAATCTTTGTTGTTTTCACCTCTTTAATTTATATACCTATCCCATAAAATGCACTTGATAAAACTTGTAAGGTTTCATGAAAGAGAATTGTGTTGATCAATCAAGACTAAGAGAACAGAAAAGGAAGGAGAATAGGAAAATATAATCAAAGAAAAAGTTCACACTCAGAAATGCATACCATAAGGATTCTAACCAGAACTTTTCAAGGAGCCCTAGTGCTATGGCCTATTAATAGTTATTATGAAAACAAAAAATGATGAGGATCTAGTAAAAATAAAAAATGGTAAATACTGGAGTGAACAAGATTAAGTAATTCTGTTTATAACATTTCTCAGAGCCTTTCATAATGTAAATCTCCATGAGTATCTGTCAGGATCTTTGTTCCATATAATAAAGACAGGGGTTTTTTTGCTTTTTGTTTGTTTGTTTGTTTGTTTTCAGGAAAACAAAGCTTTTTGTGGTACTTAAGACAGAGACAAATTTCTCACTTTAATATTCAAACAGGGGAAATTGAGTAATAAAGTAGCGAATATCCTCAACACTGATTCTTTGATAAATTCTGTTGTTTTATGTAGATGTGGTAATGTTAATATGTATGATTTTCCATCAATTTTATATTGAAAATAGTTATTTTGGAAGCTATGTAGGCTTTGTAGCAGTTTGAGAAACTGAATTATAATAAAAATGCTACATAGGTGGAATTTTTGTTTTTAATTTTTGCCTTGTTGTCTGCATTATTTTATTTCTTAGTGTCAAGTCATGGCAAACCAACAAAAACAAAATCATAATACATCTAATAGCAAGTTCTAAACTTTCAGGTAAACCTTTTCATCTGGGAACACTTAAAAAGCATAGAAGTGGCCGTTCCTAAAAGCCTACTGTTTGAGAGAAAACTGGTAATCATTACTATGTAATTATGGTAAAAATTGAAAAAGATTACAAAATAAGCTTCTACATTTTATTAAGCAGAGTTTTACTGTTTCGCCGGATTTCCTACCTTATTCATTTGCTATATCCAAATGGCTTTGACACTGCATTATTTGCTCAAATTTTAAAAGGATAACAAACACAACCATATCAGTTTATACACAGGTAAGTAGATCACTATAGGCAGGTAGATGATAGATGGACAGGTAGACAGGGGGAAGATAAATAGATAGATATTGTGTGTTTGGATCCCATAAGAAAATACATCATCTGTGATGATATTTTTGTTTTTCAGACATTTTCAAGCATTTTGCCTTCAGATGATTTATTGCTTCCTGATTACTAGAGCAAAATAATAGAAAAATAATAAGTACAAACTAGATCATTTACATCTTGTTATATACAAAATTAGTTTCTAAATGTATTAGATAAAAATTCAAAATTGGAAATTCATTTTAAGAAGTTACTAATGGAGGCATGTGTATACCTTAATACTGTGCAACTGTTTCCTACAAAGTATTACTCTCTGTCAAACACTCCAAAACAATGACTTTGATGAAACTCAAGTAAAATAAAAAGTGTAAATATTTACTTTATCCTTTTTCTGGTAGTTGGTGATAAGCTGGAAAAGATTAAAGGGAGGACTTGTTCCTTTTTCAAGAATTTTTGTGTGAACAAACAAAATCTCAGATAAGGTCAATCCTTACCTATTGGAAGCCATTTTATGCATGTGAAAGCCCATTAGCTTATTCAAGAGAGAACAAAGTATTAAACATTTTAAATGCTTTGAAAAAATAGTCTTTTCATATTGAGAAAGAAAAACAGATGTCTGCACATTTAGAAAGTATAAGATATGTTGGCTTTCTTAAATGAAAAACTATTTCAATTCAGGAAGAGCTCACATTCCTTCTACTATGGTAACTATCCTTTTACCAAAAATTACTTATATATTTGTTTTAAGTGTTATTAATATTCTATGTGATATTTAATGAAATTATATTGCCTTTTGATATCTATGCAAAAAGATTTGAAAGATGAACAGTGAAATTTAATGTAGAATAAAATGTAAGCCTTAGAATATTTAAAAGTATATTTAAACCAAAGTTCTTAAACATTTTTAAATAATTAAACATTTTCAAAAATTTTTAAAAATAATTAAATTGTTTAGTCTTTGTTAAGTCATAATTAAGTTAAAGAAAAATGAGCATAGTTTACAAATAATTTTAGTATTAAAGATAAGAGCCCTTGCAAATAAGAGTTTATTATGGAAATTCTAACAGACCTTTAACTGCTGACATCATTGTGTTATTTGAATTAGTCCCATAGGACCAAAAGAAAAAGCTTACAAACAATTTATAAATGAATCTTTCTCTCTTGTGTAACATTATTTGTCCCATTGAAACACTAATTTTCTACTACTTCTCTTGTTAAAATTAAGCCCTGGGGGAAACTTCATAGTTAACTAGTAATATTAAATTTTGAATAAAGGAGTTCTATATTATACTTAGTGTTCATCTTGTTTTCTCTATAAATATTTATATATAATAGTATGCATCCTAAAGCAAAATAACGTAGCTATTAGGTATCATGAAAATGGACTCCATGTCCCATAAACCAAAATCAAGAAATTGAAGCTAAAACAGTTTCTTATTTGAAATCATGAGGACTATATGCTAGAAATTCTTTTAATGATTAGGTAGGTGTGCTAAGAAGTTTGAGGCAATGATCCAATTAACCCACACTTTTTTGAGGGGGGAAATAATCTATGTATATTGTATCCTGAGCATTTTACTGTATGCTCCACTCCAGGGATTAATGTCATCATTGGGATGATAGGAAGGTCTTAGTGGCTTTACAAAATGCTTTCTAGGAACTTGGGAATTGTCTGGATTATTTTCATCAGCCTTAGGTTTGTAGTTTCACTTAATAAAGAAGATGTATGCGCCATTTGTATAATAAAAAATGGAACCAGCCTTCCAACAGGGTTTCCATGTGGGTGATTATTATCTTTTGCACTGTGGGTGGCCCTCTGGTAAAAGGAGGTTTTCTCTAATATGGTTGTTACATGGTCAACTGCTTCACCTTCTCCTCCTTGGATTTCCTATGATCAAGCTAAACATTCATTATGGTTATTAATAAGTAGGCAGGACAATGACATTGTCTTGGTTTTGCCTTGACAGTTTAAACTGGATCATCCTAGTAATCCAGTTTACTGAAACTTTTAGTAAAATCCAGAAACTTCGCAAAATTCAGAGACATCTCTTCCTGAGAGATTGTTGACGTATGTCATGATCCATAATTAATATTAAAATCAAATTTGATAAAATATAATACAAAATTTTGTATGCTCTGGGGTTAAAATGAATTAACAGTAAATACTTTTAGCATAAAGAGTTGTAGCATGCTTAATATAACTGTATTAAGTGAAATGCTTCTTTTCTCTTCTTACAGCCAATCGGTGCTTTGAACCCAAAGAGAGCTGTGTTTTATGCAGAGCGTTATGAGACATGGGAAGATGATCAAAGCCCCCCCTACCATTATAATACGCACTACTCAACAGCAACATCTACCTTATCCTGGCTTGTTCGAATTGTGAGTCTCTTCATTAAGTTACTATACCGTTTTTTGTTTTAAACAAAGATTAGAGGCCAGTGAAGTAGAAACGAGATTTCAAACTCTAGTAAAACCTGAATCCTTTTTTTTTTTAAATGAGTTTTCTCATTTAGAAAATTGGGTTAAGAAGATAGATTATTGTGAGCTACTTAAGCCTAAACCAGTTATAAAAGGAACCGGACTCTTGGAGTGCATCCGTAATGTCCCATTTCTTTTTTTCACCGATGGTCGCAAGCTGGCTCTCTTCCCTGGCCCTCTCCAGCTTGCTTCTTGGGCAGTATGCTTTAAGAACAGTTTCTAAATGTTTTGAAGACTTTCTCTTTCTCCTAAAACATTCAAGTCTCTCTGATCTTTCAAATACAAGTATACATCCATAAGTGCACACATACGTATACACACATACACACACACACACAGACATGTTTCCTTGCACCCTGGCCGAACCTGCAGTTACTTCCCAGTTCTCTTTCTTCAGAGCCACATGTCAGCACAGCCTCCACTAAACTGCACTGTCCTGTGCTCCTCTCTGCTTTATCACCTCCCATTCAATCTTTAGCCAATCTTTAGATCATTCTGTTTCATGAGGCTGATTTACCTCAGAAACACATAGAGTACATGAAAATGTGTGTATGTGAGACCACATTTTATATTTTCCAAAGATTTTTTTCTCCTCTACCTAACTGACAGCTTTAGTTGGGAGGTCCTTCTCAAATGTTCTTTCTACCCCTTTGCTGAACTGTTTTTGCGGAAGTCACAAGTGACGGGGCTAGAACTTCCCATTTCTTACCACAGTGTATTTGAAGCTTTTGGCACCATTCCTTACTCTCTCCTTCTTAAAATTCTTCCCTCTCAAGGTGCCTGGGTGGCTCAGTTGATTAAGTGTTTGCGTTTGGCTCAGGTCATGATCCCAGGGTCCTAGGATGGAGTCCCTCCCTCATCAGGCTCCCTCTCAGTTGGGAGCCTGCTTCTCCCTCTCCCTTTCCCACTGCTTGTGTTCTCTCTCTCTCAAACAAAGAAATAAAATCTTGAAAAAAAAATTCTTCCTTCTCATGACTCCTCAGACAGTATCCTCTCTTGGTTCATTTCCTGTCATCTTAACTGCCCTACTCAGTCTCATGCTCAGATTTTTTTTTTTCCTCGATGTTTCTGTGCCCTAGGATTTTTCTGTATTCTTTATCTGGGCTATGCCATTTAATTATAAGCTAATGCCATCCAGCTTCTGTCTTCACTGCAAGCGTTTTTCTTGGGCTCCCAGCTTTTATTCTCATTTTATTTTTATTTCCAAAAGTGCCTACTGGATATTTCTACCTAAACACCTCCTAATACCATGTACACCATTTCCAAAAATGAACTCATCTTTGGTTCTTCCTGCATTTCCAATCTAAATAAATGGTGTGATCATTCACCCAGTTGCCTGATCTAGATACTTGCTCTATTTTACCAGCCTGTTATATCCAGTCAGACATCGCATCAGCTAGATTTTACCAGCTAAGTATGTCTGCAGTCTGTCCCCTTGCTCTATTAACTCTGGCATTTCCTTAGTTTAGGTTTCCATTTTTCTCATCTAGATGAGAAAATGCCCTTAACAAATCTTCTTGCCTTTAGTCTTTAGTCTTACTTTCTTCAAACCAGTCTAGTTAAGAACAGTTACTGGAGTCAGATGGTCTGAATTTTTTTTTTTTTTCTATTAAGCAACTGAGGAGTATTATGGAATGTTAAACCGAATCTATAAATCAGTGCAATCAACAATGTCTTCTCCCCTTACCAAAATATACCTTAGACCATTCTGTTTCATGAGGCTGATTTACCTCAGAAACACATAGAGTACATGAAAATGTGTGTATGTGAGACCACATTTTATATTTTCCAAAGATTTTTTTCTCCTCTACCTAACTGACAGCTTTAGTTGGGAGGTCCTTCTCAAATGTTCTTTCTGTTATGGGGACAAATTGACTTAAAACAAATACAGTGTGAGTATCTTTTAAGTAACTTTTAAATCACTGATAGGTAATATGTTATAAACAATTACTGTTATTACAGTAAAAGATTTGTCAGAGTTGTGACTCAGTTTAACTGAACAGAAATTTTGTATCATCTTAAAGCAGTATAAGTAGTTTTAAAAAGTTTAGATCTAACTAGCCTATTAGAAAATAAGCCCAAATATTATTTAAAAAACAAACTCTGTAATTATAAACTAAAAGAAAATACATAAAACTTTCTTTTTTATTAGTCTGATTTGTCCACAAGTTCACCTTAATTACACGAGCTTAGATTCTTTTATAAAAATGTTTCTGAGCTAATGTTTCTTAAGAAAATTTTTAAACTCTAACACTTTTAAAGAATAAGAATTTCTATTTCTGTTAATTTTTGAGGAATATAAGATTTAAATAGGTCCCTGGTTACCCCTATAAACCAATCAGAACAGAGCACTTTAGTTTATGGGTTGTAATAATTTTTTAAATACTCTCCAGATGTAGGAAAATACTTCACACTCACACAGGAGTTAAAAGCTTTTCTGAATTACAGACACACTGGTATATTGAGAACTTATAGCTGCTATCCTGTAATATCAGCCACAGGCCAAAACAAAACACAGAAGACAAAAAATTACCATTCAAGATCTCAAGGAGTTGGTGTCCTTTACAATGGACATAAAATATCTTCTTATTTGATTTGGGCTCACAAATAGGCAGACAAGAAAACAAAAAGACTAATAAATTCTCTGATCACCAAATGGTGAGATCATAAAACCAAATTCTTGGTCATTACCACCACCAATGGGAAATGACTGATTAGCAGTGCGTGTTATAAATGTTATAAACAACAAAATGAGCAGAAGGGATTAAAAAAAAAAAAAGCCTAGAGAAAAAGAGTGTCAGTAAAGTTCAAGGTATATTTGCTGCCCAGAATTCACTCTGCAGGGCAAGGAAAGACATACCCAGGCTTACACTGCCCTTTAGATATACTTCCTAATCAGCCCAGTCTATTTGGTGACATAGCGTTCACGCTCAAAGGGACTTCCAAAACTGTTAGAGAAGGAAATTTTTAGAAAGCACTGAAGCCAGAGATACTCATCCTGGGAGGCCTTTTCACATCAAGGATGTCTTTGGATTCCATCAAGGACAATCATTGCTAGTGAACCATGGCCATGGGGAGAGTGAGACACCTCTTATTTTGGTGATTTTAAAAAAAAAATGTCCGAAATCATTTCAGAAAGAACATTATCATAAAACTGGATTGTTTGAGAATTAATTGAGAGTATATATGTGATAACATTTTGACATATATAAGTTGATATTCAATAGTTTATGTGTAATCAAATTAGTCTGAAGTCAGATTTATTACTTACTTATGTGAGTCCATAAAAATACTTGCTATTAGGGCACCTGGGTAGCTCAGTCGGTTGAGCATCTAAATCTTGGTTTTAGCTTAGGTCATAATCTCAGTGTCCTGGAGCTGAGCCTGTGTCAGGCTCTGCAGTCAACAGGGAGTCTGCTTGAGGGTTCCCCCTTTCCCCCACCACCTGCCCCTCCCCCTGACTTGCACATGCATGTGTGCACTCCCTCAAAAATAAATAAATAAATCTGTAAAAAAAAAACTTGCTAGCAACAGCTTGATTTAAGACTCGAGTATCCCTGATAAAGTTAAATTCTTTCTCAAATCATAAATCACAATTCATCCTTAAGTTGATTTATTATTCCAGTGAAATGGAGTACAAATTTGAATCAGTATAAGAATATGGCATAAATTCTGTTCATATTTATTCTATAAATCCCTTTCAGTATTATCTATAACAGTGCTGCACAATAGAAATAAAATGCTAGCCACTTACATAATCTAAAATTTCTAGTAGCCACATTTAAGAGTAAAAAAAAAAAAAAACAGGTGGAATTAATATTAATACATGTATTTGTTAACCCAGTATATTCAGAATGTTATACTTTTTTTTTAAAGATTTTCTTTATTTATTTGAAAGACAGAGATCACAAGTAGGCAGAGGCAGGCAGAGAGAGAGGAAGGGAAGCAGGCTCCCTGCTGAGCAGAGAGCCCCGACACAGGGCTCGATCCCAGGACCCTGGGAACATGACCTGAGCCGAAGGCAGAGGCTTTAACCCACTGAGCCACCCAGGCACCCCAGAATGTTATACTTTTAACACATAACCGATATAAAAATTTTTGAAGATATATTCTACTCTTTTTTGGTTCTAAGTCTTTGAAATCGAGAATGTATTTTTATATTTATAGCACATTTGGTTCGAAGGAGCCATACTTCAGGTACTCAATAGTAACAGTGGCAAGTGGCTACTGAGTTAGAACAGATCTATAGGATTGCTTTTATGGGGATTCATTTGGCCAACATATCTTGTGTCCTGCTGTTATAAATAAAAGTATCCCATTCTAATAGCTTACTAAGTGTTTAGCCTAATGGCCCAGGGAATTGTGATTTCCTCACTCCCATCCCATGGAGTTTATGAAGTAGAAAATGCATTAGAATTCATGTCACCTAGAATTTGTTCATAAAAACAAAATACAGAGTAAGTAAGTTTTCCCTTTTAACTTTCAAGCCTTTTGCACCCAAAGTCATTAAACTCTCTATTAGTTTTACTCAATATGTATAGTACCAACAATGATAATAACTGTTTTAAAATGTTAATCAACTACATAACTCATTTCTTTTAATTAAAAATATTATTTTAGACAAACTACCAGTGAAATCACTCATCTGAATTACAAGATTCTGAAAACGCGGATTCCTTGGTAGCTGCCATTGGGCAAATGATGAATGAAATATTAGAGTGGAGTTTGGAGTTTCTTCAGATATTAACTAGTATAAAGGGCACATTTTACTTGGAATGTTTTTACTTTAACTCTTACCCTGAATATATAGCATATAACATACCCACAGAAGTAACTAAATCTTACCCTCTGACCTTTACATCCCTCAGCGACCTGTTCACCTTCCAAATACACTGTATTCCACCGAACTATTCAAAACTCATTTGTCAAACATTTAATCATAATCTTTAAGGAAGTTAAATAGGTTGTGCAACAAAAGTTCATTTATAAATCAGTTGTGGAATTTGAGACTTTTAAAAATAAATTATGGGTTTTTTGGAAAGCCTACCCAAGAGTCTGAATCTTTAAAAATATGTATTTGTAGTGAAAAAAATAGCAGAAACACTTCTGCAGGTATTGTAATTAAAGCCCAAAGATAATGCTCCTGAATAAAATAGGGTTGTCATGTTTATCTTGAATACTGATGCTTACAGACAATGCAGATTTACTTAAAGATGAGGAATTCTGGTTTTTTATTATTTTTAAATTATTATATGTTTCAGGTATTATACAAGTTTCATCTTTCTTTATAATTTGACATCTGTGTTTGCTGCAAAATGATCACCACCCGCAGTCTAGTTACCATTCATTGCCACACAGCTGACCCTCTTCACCCACTTCAACCACTGCCCGAAGCTCTTCCCCTCAGAACCACTAGAGTCTGTTCCTGAATTTGTTTTGTTTTACCTTTTTCATTTATGGTTGTTTGTGTGTGTGTGTGTGTGTGTGTGTGTGTTTTAGATTCCACATGAATGAAATCATGCAATACTGTCTTTCTCTATCTGATTTATTTTGCTTATCATGTAATACACTTAGGGCCCATCCATACTATTTCAAATGGGACAGTTTCATCCTTTTTCATAGCTGAGTAGTAGTGCTCTGTATAAATTCACCACAGCTTCTCTATCCATTCATCTATCAATGGACATTTAAGTTGTTTCCATATCTTGGTTATTGTAAATAATGCCACAATGAACATAGAGGTACATGTATCTTTTCAAAGTAGTCTCCTTGTATTCCTTGGATAAATACCCAGAAATGGAAGAGCGGGGTTATATAGTAATTCTATTCCTAATTTCTTGAAGAATCTCCAACAGATAAGGAATTTTTAACCAAAAGCCTGGTTTAAAATAGGTATGTAGGTCAATTAAAAGAGACTTTTTGAAGATTCTAAAAGATACTTCTGAATTCCTTCAAAAGGAATGGGAGAAAACAAATTTCTGGATTAGGAATGCACAGTACAAATAATAGCTCCTCCATTTCCTAGAATATGACCCTGAATTTTCTCATATGTTAAACAGAAATAATTATACCTACTCTGAAGGATAATCACAAGGATGAGTTAAATGAAGTAATACAGGGCTGAGCACAGAAAATGTGCCCAGTCTTCTTCGTTCCCTTCCCTTTGATCTTTATTATGCTTTATGTCACTCCAAGATACACATTTTTCTTTGGTAGAATTGTGTTCCAGGCACTGTCTATCCCACCCCCCCAAATAAAGGAAGGCAAAGAAGAAAAGCATAGCAGAGAGGGACTGAAAAGATTCTTATGAGATTACTCTGCAAATACAGAAGACAGAAGAATAGCGGAATTGAGTGAAGAGAAGAGGGGCAGGGAAGAAGGTTAGATTGCCCAAGACAGAGTTCATGGGTCTGTCATCATTGAAAGGCCAAAAAAGTTGTTAGTGTCCTCACAGGGGATAAGGTTCTGATAGAATGCAGTAGGACAGATACAACTACCCAGTGCAGGCATGGTTGGTTGGGTTTTCTAGTACTAAGACAGGGTTGGAAGATACGAAGTGACCTTAGGGTAGATGTAATTAGAAGAAGGAGGTCCATCAGCCATTCATATGACAGAACCTAACAGGAAGCTCGTAAAATGCAACAAATGCCCACATTTTAATTTCTGAAATTTCTGTTTAATTTTTTTTCATTTGTACATCTTGCAAACCAAAAGCTTTTCTGGTAGAATGATAAATTATCTAATATGCTAATGTACACACAGAAAATAGTTCAATCAGCATATGTTAAGTAAAAAAATACAGAAGTTTCTTAAGCATAATATAGCACTTAATCGTCTCTGTTAGTGAGGCGTGAGTCAAATGAAAAAAGAAAAGCCTTCCACTGTGCCTTGAAGGTAATAAGGAGACACATGGAAAAAGGTAATCTCTACGGTAATCAGAGCTTGAAAGATCAATACTCACTTAGAAACAAATAGGTTATCAATTTCCATTCGTATTCTACCACTGTCGCAGCTGGAGGCCTTCAGGAATAATGAGAATATATGTCAGTAATGTAGTATGTGACCCTAAAACAGTTGTTAATCAGATCTTTTTAAAAGCTACTTAAAACTGTGAAATGTAGAATTCTTTCATCCTCTCCACCTTTGGGTGCCACCAGTTTCATAAACTTGATGACCAAAAGGAAAATAATTCTTTAATTTCAGATTTCTTTGTACTATGCACACCTGTGCTATTTTGGGCATGCCTCTGTTAAGGTTGAAAACCAGGAAGGATTTTATAATTTAGGTCAGGATAGAGGTAGATCAGCTTTTACTGGCTGATGATAAAAAAAAAAAAAGGCTTTGCATGTATAAATGGGTCTTCACTCACATCTGTATAATAGGTTAAAAATTGTAGAGACAAGTGCCATCCTTCTAAATTAATCTCTGGCTACACCTGCAGAGAGAAAGAGAAAAAAAAAAAAAAAACCCACACCCAACATCGGCATCCTAGAGCAATGAAGAAGTGGATTCTGAAGTTATATCGTTTTGGTCAAACAAGTAGTTAAAAACTGACAAAAACTATCTTACTCTTACCCAGGCATACCTAATCTCCCAACAGTAATTGTATGTTGAGGTGCATTCGAGAAACCTTTATTAAACACTGACTATGAGCCAAGCCGGGTACTTGGTGCTAAGGATACAGACATGGATAGGACCTAAGGCAGCACGCGTCTGGCCAGGTTGTCAGTCTGGTGTGAAGCCCATCCCAGCAGTAGGGACTCGACACAGCACATAAACCTGTAGTCATTTTTATAACTGTGTCAGGTGAGACACTTCAAGCTTTCTCAATATTATTTAATTGTCTATAATGCCCATAATTATCCCCTAGGTGTTGCCCTTCCCAATTAACATAGATGAAGGACCTGAAGCAGTTACTTAACACGAAACTTAAGGTTAAATAACTTGCCTAAAAGAGGTTAATGGTTTGTTCCACCAAGATTCCAATTTACATCTGTCATATTTCATTCAGTTTGCCATTTGCTACTTCTAGCATGGTTTTTACCCCCACTTGAACTTTGTGCCATGATATGCCGCATTAATTACATAATGTTTATTAGTTAGCTAAAAAAATCTGCAAATCAAATTGATTAGTGAAGGACATCTCATAAGATTTTTCTTCCTAACTTAATTTCAGTGACATCTATTTGTCTTTCATATCACTTAAAATCATAGCAATATGGGCTTCCTGGATGCAGATCTGATTTTCAGGAGAATCAGTAATACAGATCTTCTCAATATATTGTTATATCATTCTTCATCCTATCTCTTTAATCACACCTTACTGTCATCTGATAGTGAACATAAAAAATTGGTGATGTATTACCAACTTTTAACACTGATGATGTCCAGCCACACTAAATTTCAGGAAGAGACTGAGGAAGATGAATGGTTGTGCCTGTTGGCCGGCAGCTGGCCCTTACAGCCAATGACAACAAGAAAAGTTTGAAGGGGCCCAGTAATGTTTTATAGGTATAAAAGAATAATGGGGATTATATACTGAAGAAATGTAACTGTTCAGGAAAACATCATGTAGACGTCTTAGCATTATTGAACCTAGGGGATGACATGTCATTCATCCTAGACTTAAGAAAGAATGAAACCATGGAAAAGAATATAGATATTTATCTGTGTTATACTTGTAGTTAAGTAAGAGATCCTTGGTAAGAATAAATGTTATTCAGAAATGAACTTAATGGCATCAGAAATAATGTCTCTCCCCCCACATAAAAAGTATACAGAAAGCATTAAAACTAAGTGCATTAGAACCATGTGATAGTCATTCTTAGGTTTCCTGCTATGGGCATGTACTGGATGGCAGATACTGTGTTTCTATGAGGTGACAGTGACAGAGTACCGAAAGGACTAGAGTTATCTAGTCTTATTATATGCACTTCACTTTATTTCATTCATTTCTTCACCAAATTATACATGGAGCAACTTCTGTGTACCAGGTATTGTTCTAAGTGTTGAAGATAAAACAGTGAGCATGACAGGTTTCTGTGGGGGGTGGGGAGAGATAGACAAGTTACAAATCACTTACAAAACAGTGTGACAAGTGTTTTAGTGACGTATTTAGAAAATATAGGTTGTATTTGAGCATACTGGAGAGCTTGGCAAATCAAGGAAAATCTTTCGGGAGAAAAGTGACATCTTGGCTGGGGCATAAAGGATAGCCAGCACTTAGCCAAGCAAGGATGGGGAAGGGAAGGGATAAATTGGTACCAGGCAGAGGGAACATCCCCTACAAAGGACAGAAAGTGAGAGCAGTGTGTCACGACCTGCGAATGTGGAGAAGGGAAGGTGACAGGTAAGTTTCCAGATCATTCAGGATCTTTTAAGACAAGTTGAATGATTTAGAATTGCTCTGAAGAGCTCTGAAGAGCTACTGAAAGATTTTCAACAGAACTTTGCATTTTAAAAAGATCATCAGACCATGATGTGGTACATGTACTTTTAATAGATTTTCATAGGTAATAGAAGATGGCCATTCCCTACCTACCCAGTTCCACAGTGCAGTGATCAGTGCCAGAGTGATATTCTTCGGCGGTATTAATACGTTACGTATGGCCTTAGTTATGAGAAAGAACATCTGACTTACAAACTGATAATAATTCAAAATCATTCATCATTAAATCATTAGAGCACTAGAACGCCATCATCTTACCGATCAGAAGATGAAAGCCCAAGAAGCAAAATGGCCCTCAGTAGCCCAGTCAGGCCCAGTCAGTCTCCCCCTGACTCCTCAACATAGGCATCTTTCCAGGACCCTGCACTGTTTCTACCTTACAGGGGTTTCAAAGACGATCATATTTTCAGTGGAACAAGGCAGCTGCCTTCAGGAGGGTCAAATTCCTGATTCTTCTTCCTCTTTTCTCTTAGGAACCTTTCACAACCTTCTTCCTCAATGCAAATGATGGAAAGTTTGACCATCCAGATCGAACCTTCTCGTCGGTTGCAAGATCTTGGAGAACTAGTCAGAGAGATACTTCTGATGTAAAGGTGGGTTCTTTGATTCAATAGTAGTAATTTAATTTCAAAATATGCAGAAATCTTGATTTTTAAAAATTTAATTATATGTATAAGACAGTTTTGTTCCATTGTATTTTAAAAGCATGTGGTACATCTAACCTAAAAGGAAACTAGAGGAAATAATTTTGAGCATCACAGAAAACGATTCAGAATTCATTTATATTATTCAGTTAAGGTGTTTTCATAATTTCAAAAAATTCCTATCTAATTTAGATCGAATAATCTGGAGATGGAAAGAAAAGGCCATAAATTGCCTTTCCTGCTGTTAACTCAATATTTGGCCCATTCCATAAAACACAGCAGGAATTGGATTTGACCTTAATGTGTCATATTGTTATAGCTTGCCCAGCTTTGGGTTTACGTAGCCTGGGGCAATTAATAAAGCATTAATGACAAGACCCATTTAAAATGTAGGCTTTTCTGTACGGCCTTAGCTTTTACTTGACTGTGCCTGGGGATACCATGCAACAATACACATTAGATTAAACCAACACACACACAATACCCAGGAACAGCCAGAGCACTGAGTAATTTTACAGTTGGTACTATTTAACTATTGTTAAATACTAATGTTTGTTATTCGTTTATATGGGCTTTTGTTTCTTAAAAAAGGTTCTATTCAAAACAGTAACATACATTTGTTCTCTCGTTTTTCTCTTTTATTCTCTGATACTTGATCTGATCAGGTTATTGCACCACATATACGTGTTCCTAAAGCCTTTTTCTTCAAGGCAGTTTTTTCCCTGTCACTGCCATTCATATTGTTAAATATAAAAATATTACGGAGTTACTCCATTTAGGGTCTTAATCCAACAAAAGGCACTGAATTAAAGTCAAAATTATCATTTTCATATTTGTGTTTATCTATTGCAAACATTTTTAAAGGCAATCACAGTGTTACTGAAGTGTAAGAAAACTGATTGAACACAACTTTGTTCAGTTCTTTTTGAAAGCAGAAAACAAACAAAATTGATCCATGTAGCTTCTTCATGTATTTTGTCTGATTACGATCAAAGTTTGCATAAATGAATATTAATTTGTGCATATAACATATTCATATTTTGACAATAAGATAATTTAACATGCATCCTTACTATACTAAACTCTGAAGGCATACAGTTTTCTCCCAGCAGCCTTATAACTTCGCTGAGGAACTCTAAACTCTAAACTCTAAAGCATCCGCGAACTGTCATTTAAACTGACTCCTTTCCAGTGAAATCAGGGAGAGAGTCTTGTTTTTTCTTTTGTAACACACTCAGAATTTACACAGAAAATGAGGAGTCCAGAAGCTTCTAGAATTAGCCTAATGTTCATAAAAAGCCCTTAATAAGTATTTTGTGTTTGAATTAAATATTATTATCTATATTTTAAGGCTTCCTGTCATATTTAAGGTTATTCATATCTTAATTCAGAGCAGTATCCACATTGTACCAAATTATATCAAATGAAAATGCTTGCTCACTCTTATCAGACATCATCACAAAAAAGAAAATGGGCTTTTCAGCTTAATTCAAAGACCTACCCTCACAAACCCACACAAACCCACACACAGATCAGAGTTAATCATTCTAATTTATGTGAGTAGCTACAACGTTACACTTTACTTTCTATACTGAGAACTTTATTGATGCTTCTCATCACCAAAAATACCTCACCAAGGTACAGGTCAGTCTCCAATGATCAATATTCCTATCAGGCTTTTCCCTCTACAACTGCTAGGATTTCTCCCAGAGTTTTCCTGTTCTGGTACTTTCAAGAAACGCTTGCATGTTGTTACCAGTTGTGTTCCTTTGGTTCCTGGGGGTCACATCATCAAAGACAAAGACCAATGTGGCTGTCGCTAAATGGGGAGGTTTTTTATTTTTTATCCTCAGGCAGCTGTGCTGAATACAAACAGGACTTATTCCCCCACCCCCGAACTTAATTCGTTCATAAGAAGCTCATTACCCAGCTTGACATTGCAGGGATTTTTTTCCCCCATTTTCAGTTCTCTTTCATATTTTATGATAACATATCGTGAATATCTTTCCATGTAGACCCGTTCTTTTTCAAGGCTGCACACTGCACGCATACACGATAATTTATGTAAACAATCTCCTATTTATGGGTAGTTTGTCTTTCTCTGCGATTGTTCCTGTTCAACACAAGGCTGCAGTAAACACCCTTGCACGTGATCTTGATGAACTTTGCGTATACGTGTAAAGGATAATTTCTATTAATGGCTAAATGGCTATATACATTTTTAATTTGGAAAGATATTGCCAAACCATTATTCCCAAAGATGATAATTCACTCCCTAGAGCATGTGTGAAGATGCTTCCTTCCCCACGCCCCCCTCATCATTATTATAATAAATAGTGGAATTTTTGCTAATCTGGTGAGTGAAAATAGAGTTGTCTTTGTTTGGGCTTGCATGTCATTAATTGTGACTGAAGTTGAGCATTTTTCATGTTTCGTATTTCAATAATTGACCCCTAAACTTAGTCATATTTTTTCCCATTTTTCAGTTGGGTCAAATATCTTTTTCTTACTGATTTGAAAAAGATCTTTGAAATCGCATCAAACTGCATTACAAGTATTGTTTCTCAGTCTTCTTTCCTCTATTTTGTGTGTATCTGTGTGTCTGTGTGTCCAAATGTGTCTGTCTTTCCATGTATGGCATCAGAATTTGAGGGTTCTCATTAAGGAAATGTTAAAGAGGTTTTTTGGTAATACTGGTAGTAAATTGAGACTTTCTAAATTCACATTTAAATGTACTGATTAAAACCCATGATACTTTTTCCGTCTGAAATAATACCGGATTTAGCAGGGAAGAATATGTTACCAAGAGTAATAATAGTTTTGCTAACCATGTGTTAAAACCTAAGTTTTTGATTTCTTATCCCCAAGCTGTTAAATAAAGCATTGGATATAATTTTAAGGAAATGAGTTTCCATTTATGAAGAAAAGTACGTCTGCAATATCTCCTAGCTTAGATAATCATATAAGAAAGAACTAGAATGGAGTGGTTGGTTTCATTCTGTCTGTCTTTATTAACATCAGTCTCTTCCTGTGGTAATGCATACAAGCTGGGCAGAGATGGAGTGTTGGTGAAGTGACCTTTCGGGAGCCAGGTCCCCTGAGTTAAGTCAGACTTGTTAGTTTTTTACTTTATTTTTATTTTCTTTTTTATTTCTCTCCTCTAGTGTAGTCTTGGTAACAATGACATTCAACTCACTGGAGTTCTCACACTACGATTCCTTAATGCCTTCAAAAGTTGTTATATTACTTTTGAATAGCTATGTAGATGTCAGGAAAGGTAGCTGTGACAAAATGTCATTAAGGTGACATAGTGTAAATTAATACAGTTAATGGAGGTGCTCGCCACTGACTCATTGACCCATTATGAGCTCTTGTGGAATTAACGAATGCCAGGGCATCAATCTTTTGAAAAAAAGGAAGAAAAGAGATGGCAGCTTTAAAACCTTGCAGTGAATTATATTAGAAAAGTGAAAACGTCTGGGTTGGATTTGATTTCACTAGGAAGCCATAAAATGGTATGCTCTCTCAGCAAAATATATTAAACTGAAATGTCAGATTTGATGCAATAGGTATACAATTATGATAGTGTTAATAGTGGTCTTCTATCACTCTAAGACATACTTTCAAGTCCAATTTCTCAGCAGCTTGAACTTGTCATAAGCTTGTAAATTAGAAATTGTGTTTGAGGATATTTTCTTATTATTGACAGAACGTATATAACACTATTAACTGTACCGTAGGGTTTTAGTATAGCTGTTAAAATAAACCAGAAATCACATTTACGGACAGAAAATGCCTGTTATAATATTCATCTTGCCATTTCTTTGATAGTATTTGGTGTCTTTCCGCACTGTTTTTCATTTAGGAAACCTTAAACTACTTGGACTGTTTGCTTAAAGGGAAGCTAATTAACAGAAATCTATCAGTGGGAATAGAGTAAGCAGAAGAGCTCTTACATGAAGTAGACAAGTTGGTCTCTGAAGTGCCTTCTGAAGGAGCGTGCTTCCCAGTTACAAGAGGAGCATGCATGTTTTCGGAGTGGTTCTCAATAGTTTTTAAACATGCTTTTTGGTCATTTATTTGGTAGTCTTCAGAACAGCCCTGTGAGATAGCTATCGTTGCTCTCTACCTGGAGATCCACAGGTATTAAGTGGCCTGCCTAAGTTCACACAGTAGGTAAGAAGGAAGCCAAAACCAGCACCAAGGTCTCTTTAGTTATTGGTAGTGCCTTTTCATTGCTTGGCATGCTGCTTTAATTCTTTTGCATGACCGTATCATCACATTCAGCCCTTCGGACTAGCTTGGAATCACTGATCAATCAAGTGTTCCTTTAGTCATTTTTTGCTGTGTAACAAACCACCTCAAACCCTAGGGGCTTAAGAAATACAGCTGTTTCTTTCCCTAGGATTCTGCAATCAGAGTAAGGTTCATCAGGTACAGCTCAACTCTGATCCACCTGGGGACCACTGGAGGGGGGGCCTGTCTGGGTCTGGAGGATTCAAGGTGACCTCACTCACTTATCCTTTGCTTCAGCAAGGATGGCTGGAACTGCTGGAGCCTGGCTGGCCCTCTCTCTGAATAGTCTTTCTAAGAAAATCACACTTCTCTTCACAGTGGCTTCCTAATAAGAGGGTTAAAACAAAACAAAACAAAACAAAAACTGCAAAGCTGCTAAATGCCTAAACTTGAGAGAAACAGCATTCTGTTGGTCAAAACAAGTCACGGGACCAGCCCAAATTAAGGAAGGGGAGCAATGAACTCTGCTTCCCAGTGTGCTGAGCAGCAAAGTCACATTTCAATAGGACATGGAGGTTAGAGGGGTGTTGGTGGCCCTCTTTGGAAATAGTCTCCTAAAGCCCCCTCTCTGGTCACAATTCACGTTCCTCTTAGATGCAAAATATACTCAACTTGTTAGCCACATTACTGTATCAGGGTCAAAATCTAGTATCTCATGGTCTGTATCAGGTCCAGATACAGATACAGTGCAGAAATTTCTAATTTGGACACCTGGAACCTGGAAAGGCAAGCTAGCGGTCCCATGTACACTCGGCATAGGGTGGTGAGCCAGGTAAACCTCAACAGACCACTCCAAAGGAGGGGATGTGGAAGGTCCAGAGCAGTGTCTGGTTCTTGGTAATTACAGCCAGGCACGTGTTGCCAGTTTCCTGGACTCTGGGGTCAGGTCGTCTGAGACCTTGGCTTTGCCTTCTGGATCAGCTTTCCTCTCCATTTAAAAATAGCCCTTGTCTGCAGCTGAGTGGCTTTCTCCAAATGCTTCCTGATCATCGAAAGTTGGGGCCAAGACATCTTTCAACCTCCTTTAAAATTTTGTGGACTTTCTATGTATCAAATTATAGTTCATTATGAGAAAAAACATGCACCCAAAAATCCTTTTGTTAGGATCCCCTCTGTTTCTGACTATGAGTTAAGATGCTGTTTACGATGCCCTTAGGATTCTCGGAATCCCTTTGTGTGGCTGAGTGGTTCTACAAACCACCACCTTAAATTTTGCTGAGCCCTTATAAAGGGGTTTATAGCCACGCCTTTTACCCTGTGGCCACATTTGATTTGCAGCACCGTGGAATCTCTCTCTCTCTAAAATAAATAAATAAATCTTTATTTAAAAAAAAAAATCTTGCCCAAGCTGGCAAGAAGTCCAGGTTTAATATCTATTTAATTCTGATGCACGTAAAATAGCTCTTCCTGGTAGAAGAAGAGATCATCCCAAAACTGCCTCCCTCTTACCTTCAACTAACCGCTCACCTGAAGGACCTCTGCTTAATCTAACACAGCTTGGAAACCGTGGCCTTCAGTATTGTTTTTATTACTATTTCATACCTGAAACTCAGGAGATGATAAACACACAGCAGTAATTGATTCTTCTTCTTTTTTTTTTTTTGTATCTCAAACATTTGTATTGAGCATCTCTTTTGTACTAGACACCATTGCTAGCTAGTGAGTGGTGTGAACCAGTGAGCAAAACAATGATCTCTATTGTCATGAGATTTCCAGTATAGTGTGACACAGGAGCCTAATATATATTATATATATATATAGTATATTTCATGGATAAGAATATATTGACTATTGATTATATGAATATTGAATATGAATATATTGAATATATAATATTATATTATTATATATTATAGTTGCTATGCAGGAAATCAAAACAGAATGAAGTCATGCAGAATGATAGGCTCGCTTCTTCAGAAGGCAAAAGAGAAACTATAAGAGCAGAGACCCTGGATTTAAAGCAATCAGTTTTGATTTGGGGCTTTACCACCTATTTCCAGTGTAGTCATTAGCAAATTACTTAACGTTCTCTCTGCCTCAGTGTTCATGTCTAGAAAATGGGAAGAATGAGAATACCTACCTCATGAAATTTTCGTGATGACTAAGAAAATCCATATAAAGCACTTTACAACAGTGCCAAGACATAGCATAAGATACAAATAATAAAAATAATAAATTAAATAAATAAAAACATAAAATGCAAAATAACATAAAATTTTTAAAAAGATACAAATAAATTCTATGTACTATTTTAAGATTGAATGACCAGAGGTAACATTTCAGCTCATTCCTTGTCTTAGAGCACAGATAGAGTAATTGTCATCTTCTTGGACTTCACAGTTAAATATCCCAGATGAAACTCACTTATTCATGAGGTTTTTCTTTTTTTAAATAAGCAAATCTCTTAAATTATATAAATATGAATATAAATGATATCCCAATGTCCTGTATTTATATGCCAGCATTAAATTTTAAAATGCTATTTGAAACAAGATCTTCTAATCTTTTAATTTTAAAGATTTAAAATAAACTGAGGCATTAAAATTAAAATTTACACCCACTCTACTGCTTTAACAACTTCTCCCTAGACTGTGTGATTTTACTGGTTCCTTCCCCTTCAGAAAAAGAAAAAGAAAAAAACAAAACAAAAACTTCCCCAGCTCAGGATTCAGCGTGCAGACAGCTTTAGTCCCACATGGTTCTGGTCTTTTGAAGTTTTTAGGGGCCTTGCAGTTAAGCTGAACTTCAGGAGTTTCTTTATATTTGCCTTAAAAAATGTGTCTGTTTGTGACTGTTCCCTCTATTAGAAATCTGAAAGCATTTCTTCAGCCCTTCAAACATCAGGCGTCTAACAGCTTTTTCCAGCATCTTAATCAACACCCTGATTAGTGAGCGTAGTTTGGCTGCCCAGACGGACTGGAGTAGAGAGCACAGCCTTTATCAAGGGATCATCCTGAAGGCCCTAGTCACGCTACTTTTTCATGTAACTGGCCTTGATTAAAGCCTTCCAGAATGTTCCCTCCTGCTGAACTCCTTACTTTTCCTCCTACCTTTCTAGGTAATCATCAGGCGTGACCTTCCTTAGCCTTCCTTTTCCTCCTTAGTGGCCACCAGCTTTTAGCCCCTTCTTATGCTAGAGAGTTTGAATTGAAAAAAAGTAGGTCTTGTTTCTTCCACTTCTGCAGTTTGGGTACAACTTTGTCAGCAACTTTAAAACCAACTTTTTCTGTATTTTAAAGTGAACTCTTTTACACTATTAAACCTTTTATACCTAACTAGGATAAGCAAGATAACATTTTTTTTAAACTGCGAAAATTGCCCCTCAAAGGGTACAAATTTTATGATGGGGTTCATCCTTTTTCTTTTATTTAATAAAGTCCTTCATTGGTTATTTTCCGATCTTGAGGCATTTTCCCAACCATCTGCATATTGCCCCAAGGGATTTCTAGTTATATTAAAATAACTTTACCTAATATCATCAATAACTTAATATTTAATGAGCACCTGCTGCATACAAATTATAACACCAAGAGCTATGAGGGTTCAACAAAATATAAGCCTCACAAAATCAGGCTTGAAAATCTGCTTTTACCTAAATCGGTGTTAATGTAAAATCCTAGGGCTTTGTGGCCTTTCTGATTCTAATTTAATGACATTTAGGAAAATAGTATTATGGTGGTAAGTAGGTTAATAATAACCATATAGTTTATGTGACCCTTTGCCATAGGGAAGAATGGAAAATAATATATTTGGAAAACATTATAAAGCACCAAGATAGTCAAAGATAAATTAAGACTCTTTGGGCTGTTTAAATAAAAAATAAATCTATATTGCTTTATCCTTGTGGCTATATCTCTCTGTGTGCCCTCCAGGAAGCTTAGATCTAGTTCTAGAGATGGGACATGAACACAAATAACTGATAAAAGGCAGGAAGGGAAATCCCTGACTCCTGTTAGCCTACGACATATAAATCACACTCCACAAAGAGCGACTATGTGAGCTTACATTCTTTCCCACCTTCTGGACCATTTGGAATGCTGTTGTCGTGCTGTGTCACATAAAGAATGGGTAATGGGCAAACAGTGATATTCTTTACCTTTCTCTACATCTTTTAGTAATTGTTCATGCTTTCCCAAACCATGAGAGTAAGATCAAAAGAAAATTATAAGTTTTCTCTTAATGCACTGAAATAATAAGTGAATAAATATTGTCTTGGTCAGCTTAGGCATCTATATTTTATCATAAATGAGGGAGCTTCTAAACAACAGTATTTATTTCCCACAGTTGTAGAGACTGGAGGTCCAAAACTAAGGTTGCCCACATGGTCAGGTTCGAGGTCTGGTGAGCATCTGCTTCCTGGTTCACAGACGTCCATTGTCTAGCTGTGTCTCCCGTGGCAGAAGTGGGCTCCCTCCTCTAAGGACACTAATCTCGTTCGAGCTGGCTCCACCTTCATGACCTCATCTAATTCTAATTAACTTCCAATGACTCCACCTCCTAATACCATCATAGAAGATAGAGTTTTAACATTTGAATTAATTTTTTATTTTTTATTTGTTTATCAGAGAGAGGGGGAGGGAGAGATACTGAAAGAGAGATTGCAAGCAGGGAAGACAGAGGAGGGGAAAGAAGCAGACCCCCCCCCCCCCCCGAGCAGGGGACCTGATGCAGGACTCAATCCCAGGACCCTGGGATCATGACCTGAGCTGATGGCAGAGGCTTAACCAACCTGAGCCACCCAGGCACCCTCAACATTTGAATTTTAGAGGAACAGAAACATCACATCATAACAGTTACGTACTTCTGATGGCATACAGATCAATGAGAGCTGGAATGATGCTTTACTTCTACCTTCTAGTCTGTGATCACACACGCCTTTACCAGATTGCTCCTTCAGAGCAATATACTACACACCATGGCGCTTTCCCAGCCCAGAAATCAGCTCGTTATAGTCACTGCTGATAGAATATTTCTGAAGCAGTCTTTCGCTCCTGCCTTGCCCACCCACTAAACTATATCATGATTTGTAAATAAGGGTGTTGGTTTACCTATTGGTTTTTCTTTCAGCACTTTCTCATTTTCCCCTTTTACATACATGTCACTGACAATTTACATGAGTTTGTGTTAATCTCACCATAATTCTCCTTTCCCACACTCTCTTATGGCCTTGATGTCTTACACATAGTTTGTTGTTAATGAATGAGTATCACACAGTGTGAGCCACCTAATTCCCTCTTCTTTGTACACCTCTCCTCACCTCTGTCGCAGGTTGTCCTCCCTGGTAAAGTCCCACGACATGTCCCATTACTGTCGCTTGCACTTGCCCTTCTCCCCTTCCCTCCCGGTGCCCTTACTGCTTCTGGTTCCCCTTCTCCCTGCATACACATAGACACCCAGTCTCTCCTCTCCAGTCCATCCTTTATGTTGACACTCAAAGTCTTGGTATAAAATAAATTTGTCCAGTAATCTAAAATCCAAACAGCTTAGCTTGTCATGAAGCTTCTTTCATCTCCTCTTCCGTATAACTCTCACCAGCCCATTTCCCCCATCTTGACCTTTATCCCCCTGTATATCCTATCCTCTACTCAGACTCAGTCCTTACCACTTCCTGGTAATACTCCCTGATGGTCCCCTTGCCCCTTCCCCCCGCCTTTATCTTCAGGCATAGTTGAATTCAAATATCTGGTCTCCAGTAAAATCTTTCCAGACTTGCCCCGAGTTCCCTACCTTCTGCTCTGCGTTCCCTTGTTCTTGGTTCATACTTCTTTCAAACTATTATTATTATGTAGTATAACCATCTGTTTATGCATTTACCCTGTGGACAAGATTATAAATTCCTTGAAATAAAACCATCTCTTGTTCGTTCTTCTTTCTTCATACCTGTCACAGTGCCCTGTACTCAAACTTTATTATTTTTTTTTTATGGTTCACATTTATCATCATCAGAATGGATAATAATCAAATTCTCATAGAATATTAGAAAGATAAACACCCACTTATGTTATCACGGACAAATGTTGGTTTTAGCAGGAGAACCCATAAAGAGAAAGGTTTTGTGTATGCTTTTCTTTGAAAGTTAATAATTTGATTTATTTGAAGACATCAGTGTTTGGTGGTGTTTTTTGTTCTTTGTTTTTTGTTTTTCTTTTTTTTTTTTTAATTTTTCTGTGAATTTCTTGAGAAGACCCAAGCAAGAGTTGAATTTCAGGCACTGAATTATCCACATTGATCATGACCCAAATAAATGATCTTATGCTTTTCACAATATAATTTAAAGTTAATTTAACCCTCATATTGCTATTTGAGAAGATTGTTGTTGGGTTTTTTAAATTATTGTATAGAAGGTATACATAAAAACTATAGTGGTTTTTGTTTTCATTTTCTTCCAGTTGCTTTAAAAAAAAAAAAGGGACAACAAAAAGGGTCATAAAAACAGCTCATTTCTATACCAGATTTATTCCAAAGAAGCATAAGCCTCATTTTAGACATTGTGCGTCAAACAGAACTTTGCCTTGAATCAAGTTGTTTATGCCATCTCTATATCCAAGTAACACAAGTTGTCTTTGCATCCAGTTTATTAAAAACCAATACCATTCAGGTGCTGTGCTACATATTTAGAAATTACTCTCACACTGTATATCATCTCTTCATTGTGTTTACTGATAGGTACAAAAGTAATTTTGGCAAATTATGAAATAAAACTATGAATCTTTTTATAAAAATCATGTATTGTAACTGCCCTTGTGATCAAAAATAAAAGTAAAAGGTATGACATTATTTCTAACCAATACTGGCAGCAACTTTTTTTTTAATTGGATATTTCCTTAATAATATTCAGAAAAGTTTGGTGAGTGGCATAGTCTTGTAGGTATAGCTTTACGTATTTGTTTAAGAATGATATTATGAACTACTGCGGGTCCTGTAACCCATTTCTCTTAACCAGTTCTGGCAAGATAAGAATGAAAGTCTTATAAACATAAATTATCAAATAAAATGTTCAAGAAAAATATTTGTTTTCTCTTTCCTTCTCCTCTCTTCCTTCTCTTCCTCTTATGTAAAGAAAATCAAATGAAGAATAGAATTAGGTAATAAAACATTGAATTTTAGTAAAGAAAGTATTTAATCCAGTTCATAGTTAACAAGTTATAATACTTTACTTCAACTCTTTTTTAAAGTGGTTTAACATGCCACATTTTTATTCCTGGCAGGAACTAATTCCAGAGTTCTATTATCTACCGGAGATGTTTGTCAACAGTAATGGATACAATCTCGGAGTCAGAGAAGATGAAGTTGTAGTAAATGATGTTGGTCTTCCTCCTTGGGCAAAAAAACCTGAAGACTTTGTACGGATCAACAGGATGGTAAGAGAGATTTTATTTAAGCTTTGAGTGGTCATCAAGAAGTAAAAACATTCTGTTCTCTTTTGTTTCTATTAACAAATTGCCATTTAACATCTATAAATACAAGGTTAAAATTTTAAGAAAAAAGAAGGCAAGCATTTTACTATTGTCTTTTGACATTATTCTTTATTGTGGAGTGGATTTTCCTTTCATGAAGACTAATAAAGGAATGGTAATTCAGTTATATTTGCTCCCTTAGGAGAAGACAGTCAGATGAGCATCTGTTGACTAAGAGAAGATATTCTAAAATGCTTGATATAAATGTCCACTTCTTATTTTTGTCTACCAGCTAAATCTGGACTCTTTTTTACTCATAAAATACTCAAAACAAAATAATTTACATTTAGAACATATTTGCATGCAGGAAATCATAAGCTGTGAAACATACCTTCAGATATCCTCGTGGGGCACCTGTGTGGCTCAGTTGGTTCAGGATCCAATTCTTGATTTCAGCCCAAGTCATGATCTCAGGGTCCTGAGATTGAGGCTTTTGTGGGACTCTGTGCTGGGTATGGAGCTTGCTTAAGATTCTCTCTCTCCCTCTCCTTCCGCCCCACAGCCCCCCACTCACGTGCACGTGCACGCACACACATACACAAACACACATGTTCGCTCTCTCTCTTAAAAAGAAAAAAATATATATATATAATATACTTGTCCTTAAGAGAACACCCATCTAGTAAACATTCTTAAATTGAAAAATGTCATTACTTTTTAAATCTGTGTGACAGATATCTGGCAGATATCTAGGTGTTCAGGTAAAAAAATGTGTAAATAGAATGTTTGCATGTGGGTATTTTATAGATTTTGATATATTTTATCCATATTTCAGAAGATTTTAATCTCAGTGTTGTTATGGTATATGGAAATGAACCTCTTTGCCAAACAACCTCCTTAGTATACTATTATTCTTAGTAAATTGAGGAATTAAGAAAGTCAGTGACTCAAAATAAATCTGTTCACTCACTCCCAATTTTTTCCAACTGTCCTATAAATATATTTTACTTTGTTTTTACACCCAATTTATTTGAATCAGAATCCAAATAAAGTCCATATTTACAATGGAGTTCACATATTCCTTAGTCCATTTTTTTGGTAAGACTTACAGAATTCACATATGTCACACAGATATAATTCACCATACAGTTCACCGATATAAAGTAAAAAATAAATAAATAAAGGGGTTTTCATTTATTCACAGAATTATACAACCATTACTACAATGCCCTTTACTAGCTTCATTGCTCTAGGTAGATTGTGGAGCATCTCTGGTCCTCACATTTCTCATCTATAAAATATGAATAGATACCTTATAAATTTTTTTAAATTGTATTTATTTACTTGATATACAGAGATCACAAGTAGGCAGAGAGGCAGGCAGAGAGAGAGGAGGAAGCAGGCTCCCTGCCAGGCAGAGAGCTTGATGTGGGGCTTGATCCCAGGACCCTGGGATCATGACCTGAGCCAAAGGCAGAGGCTTTAACCCACTGAGCCACCCAGGTGCCCCACCTTATAAATTTTTTTAAATCATTACCATAAAATTCATTTTCTTTTGATGTACAATTTAATAACTTTTAGTTAATTTACAGAGTTGTGTGACCATCACCACAGTCTAATTTTAGAAAATTTCTGTCATTCCAGAAAGATCATATGCCTATTTGAAGTCACTCCCCATGCCTACCTCCAGCCCAGGCAACCACTAGTCAACTTTCTCTCTCCATAGGCTTGCCTTTTCTGGACATTTTATAGAACTAGAACTGTATGATATGTGTTCTTCTGTGTTTGACTTCTTTTACTTAGCATAGTTTCTGAGATTAATCCATGTTGTAGCACATATCCGTAGTTGGCTCTTTTTTGTAATGGTAGTCCATGGATGGATAGGCCATTGTTTTGTTTACCATTCATCAGTTGTTGAACACGTGGGTTTTCACTTTTTGGCCGTTACAAATAATGCCGCTATGAACATTCACATACCAATCTCAATGTGGACATAGGTTTTCATTGTTTTGGGGTATATACCTACAGTAGAATTATTGAGTCATGGTAAATTTATGTTTAACTTTTTTAAAAATTACCTATTTTGTAAAGTGATTGTACCATCTTACATTCCTACTAAGGGTGACTCACCTCCCCTGTATCTTCACCAACACTTGTCATTGCCTGTTTTTTTTTTAATTATTATAACCATTCTAGCGGATATGAAGTAAAATCTCATTATAGTTTAATTTCCTTTTTTCTAGTGACTAGTGATATTGAGTGTCTCTTCATGTGCTTTTTAGATGCCAGAACATTTTTACATATATATTAATAAAACATTAAGTAGTGATTCATTATAGATACAACCTTTGTGTTCCTCATTAGTGAAAGAAGTTCATGTGCCCCCAGAATTAATAATTTTATTAATAGTATGCCTAATTGAAAAAGAAAAGGCAGTTGTGCTTCTAAAAGCAAATCCCCAAGACAGCATCAAATATAGAACTTTGTGAATATAGGGAAAGATAATTATTATGGATAAGAAGCTATCAGGTAATTAGTATTCATATAAACTAAATAAAAAAGACCATATACACTTGACTAAATTTGCAGAAAAATCATAAGGCTTCATCTATCTAGATCCATGAATACTTTTCAGTAATAACTTATATCTGTAGTTGCCCAGAGTACCTCTATTGCATGTAAATAAAATACAAGAAATAACTTACTCCTGATACTAACCTTACCAGTTACTATCACGTGACTGATAATTACCTGACTTCTGTTTATATACCTCCTGTATCTTGTCTTTCCATAAGCGCAAGTGCTGCTGAGCAAACTTTAAGACAAAATGCAGTGCTTCTTTAAAATAAATCTCACCAGGCGCCTGGGTGGCTCAATGGGTTAAAGCCTCTGCCTTCGGCTCAGGTCATGATCCCAGAGTCCTGGGATCGAGCCCGGTATCAGGCTCTCTGCTTGGCAGGGAGCCTGCTTCCTCCTCTCTGCCTGCCTCTCTGCCTACTTGTGATCTCTGTCTGTCAAATAAATAAAATCTTTATAAAAAAAAATAAATCTCACTATTTACTGTCACTGCAAATACGGATTTATCAAGTCAAGTGTGTTGTCAAGCCAAGTACATATAGTGTACTAGGAACTTAAAGATTGCATATGATATGATGAATTAACTGTCCTCAAAGATCTTCTCTCACATATTCAAAAGAAGTAAATTTTATAACTGACTGAAATATGAGACATAAATACTTGTGCTTTTCAGAAAATACCATAAAACATTTTCAGAAAGGCATCGTACTTATTTGTAGTTCTTTTTTTAATTGAGGTGTAATTGACATATAACATATTCTTATTTATATATTACATGTATAATTATATACATATTATATATTATGTGTTATATTTTTATTATAATAACAATTTCCAACTTGTTTTTGTGAAGAAATTAAAGAAGCAAGGCATGGGGGTTTTCTCTATCTTAAACCAAATTCCTGTTATCTCATCGGCATTCATGAGTCAGTGAAGACTTTAACTAAATCTCTACTCCATGGAATGAAAGGCTTTACACAAAATTCTGCCTACTGGAAAAAAAATCAAAGTGCCGCCATCTTGCTTCTCTGCAGCCACGGGGTGCACGGCCAGGTTAAATCGACCATATGTAGGCAGTGCCTGTAGCACAGACTGGGTGGCTTGAGAGGTATCTATTCTTCCTGTCATCTTTGCCTGGGTTTTCCTTGAAGGGTCTCTGCAGAATGGGAAGGGAAGGCTGCCTTGGTATACACAAGGCTCTGCATCTATAGCTGCCATTCTTGGTTGCATCAGAATTCCGGCGCAGGGGCAATGGGAGGTGCTGCCCCTGAGAACAGGGCTAGGGAGCCACGCTCTCAGAGGCCGTCTTCTGAAGAGTAGCTGTGTGTCTCCGCAGCTGCCGTCCTCCCTCGGTGTCCCTTGCGCTGCTTTCCATAGCCCACGTTGTCCTTCACAGGACCTTTTGCTCCAACTTCTGGTCAGTTTTCGGGCCATTCTGATGGGAAATGATCACGCTGATGTCATGCAGAATTCATGTCAAGACCCCTGTGTCAACACTAGGAAACTTAATCAATCATGTGCCTCTCTCTCTGTTTTTTTCTACTGAAGGAATCATTATTTGATGATTATTTCTCTAATATACAAAGCCTGAGTAACAGATATAGGTGCAGAAGGGTTTAAATTTTCCACAAATTCCATGAATGCAAATTGTTTTCAAATTGTTTTATAACATTGAAAGTTTCTAACTTTGTCCCAGCTGGGTAGCTCATATAGGATTTAGTTCTTAGGAAATGGGTTTAGAGAAAATGTACTCTAGTATATGTATAATTTGGGCTGGGATTATCTTCAGTTACTTGAAGGGGTTCTTTGTAATGAGCCTAAAGTATAAAATGAAAATGTCATATATCCCAAAGAAATGACATTCACAGTGGTAAAAAACATTCATCTCTTTGTATGGATTAGTATTCTACATCCATGAGCATTCTCTCCTTCTTTCAAGCTGTCATTAAGAAATCCAAGCAAAGAAGACAAAAGTAATACTATAAAAAGGGATGATATCACTGATGATAAATCAGTTTTATTATCTTATGGCAGCAACCGAAAAGGTATTTGATGTATTTTGTGGAAACTTGCGTATGTATACAACTTAATTTCCTTCTCTTATTTTTAAAAAGGAGACAGTACTTTGGTTTTTAAGGATGTACTTTTTTTGCTTAATTGGTTTTCTGGTTATGGGAAATAGTATATATAATTAATTACAGTTGTTTATACTTTGTAAATACAGGGACCAGGACTGTGTTTTACTGAAGAACGGTGAAATCCAAAATTTGATCTCATTAGAAAAACAGGAAAAGTGATATGGACACGTTGGGTAGACATTTCAATAAATTCTAAGTGCACTGAGTTCATACATCAAAAATTGGTTTAATTTACCCACACCCGGCTAGGCTGATTACAGCCGACTCACTCATGAAACATTAATAAAGCACTGTGTTCGGTTCTAACGTGATTATAATCTGACCTCTCCACAAAGGACAGAAAGAGAAAGTATCTCTGATAACATTACCCTAATGCTGGGTTCATCAATCATAATCTGCCCTTTTTTAAAATTTGTTTTAGAAAAAGGCCTTTCACGGATGTGCTCTGATAATCTCATCCGGCCCTCAGCCCAGCAGATCCCTGGTGCTCCTGGACCAAATGTAGAACAGTCTCCATCTGCAGAGCAGAGCACAGGGCACTGAGGCAGAGAAAGCAGAACCGAATGTGGTTTTGTTTTTGCTATATCACATCCTTTATATGATTTTTATATCTTAAAGAAAAAGTCTCTTTTCGATAGGTAACAATTTGCATTTGGGGTATATCTTTATACTAAAAGAATTATATCTTTATACTAAAAGAATTATATCCTTATACTGAAAAGAATTTTCAGGAAATGAGAATTTGTGGAAGTGTTCTGCGGCAAACTCAAATTCCTGAAACAGAGCTTTTGTGCTTACGTGCCTGCTCTGCCACGGGCCAGCTGCGACCCCTTGGACGCACTATATTAAGACCCCCCCTTAATATAGTGGAGCTTCAGGGTACTCCTTATCTCTAAAACTGGGGATTTATTTATTCCACAAATCTTTGAACCAGCTCTGAGGAAGGCATTATGGAAGACACAAAAGAAGACTTGGACGTGGATTCCACTGGAAAGAAAACTCAAGTAGAGAAATTCCTTCTTTTATCCCAGTCATGAAGGGCCTGGTACACAGTTCACACTGCTCGGGGCTCTGAAAACCCAAGCATGAGCAACACAGTGAATGGCCCTCAGGAGCTCACACTCTAGTAGGAACATTGACAAGTACACATCAGTGCCAGCAAACACTGATAGGTGCTCTAATCCATTCATTCAACAGGTAATTATTGAGTGTTTCACGTGCTGTTTCATGTGTTTGGAGTAGATGGGTGAAACATACAAAGATCCCTGCCCTCATAGAGCTTACTTTTGATCAAACAAACAATAAAATAATAAATGAGTAAAATACATAGTATATTAGAAATTAATCAATACTATGGAAAAAAAGAAGTAGTGGAAGGTTAAGGGGGCCAGGAATACAAGAGTAGGTGGCCAGGATCCCCTCACTGTGGAAGTGAGATTTGCATTAAAGACTGGAAGGAGGTGAGAGAGTGGACCAAGTGACTGTCTTGGGAGAGACCATTGCAGGCAGAAGGACCATCTGGAGCAAAGGTCCTGTGGCAGGGATGTGCTTCCCAAGCAAGGCAGGGAGCTGGGGTGGAGTGAGCAGGGGGCACCTAATAGAAGACTGAACAGCAATGAGGCCAGATCACAGAAGGCCTCGAAGGCCATCGTAAACTCTTTGCATTTTTACTCTGAGTGAAATAGAGAGTCATCGCAGTGTTGCAGCAGAAGCATGGCATGATCCTACTTCATTTTGAAAGGATCCTTCTGGCTACAGTGTAGTTATGAACTGTTGAGGGCACAGGGTAGAATCAGGGATATCTGGATAGCAGATTTTATGAGAGATGATGTTGGCTTGGACCAGGGTGGTAGCAGTGAAGTTAGTAAGAAGTTAATCAATGAATATTACTCAGCCATCAAAAAAGAATGAAATCTTGCCATTTGCAACAACGTGGATGAAGCTAGAAGGTATAATGCTAATATAATGCTAAGCAACATAAGTCAGTCAGACGAATACCATGGGATTTCACTCCTGTGTGGAATTTAAGAAACAAAGCAGATGAATGTAGGGGAAGGGAAGAAAAAGTAAAATAAGTAAAATAAGAATGGGAGACAAACCACAGAGACTCTTAACTATGGGGAAGAAACTGAGCGCTGCTGGAGGGGATGTGGGGGTGGGGGTGGGGTAACTGGGGGCATGGGCATTAAGAAGGGCACATGATGTGATAAGCACTGGCTGTTAGATGCAACTGACGAATCAGTAAGTTCCGTCCCTGAAATTACTCATTCAGTGTATGTTAACTAAATTGAATTTAAATAAAAAAAAATTTTTTTAAATAATTTTTAAAAAATAACAAAGTTCAAGCCAATAGCCTCGCTCAGCAGCTTCCTAGCTGTGACCATTTTCTCTCAGATTTCTCTAGTCTTATACAGGCAAGTGTGTAGAGTGGTGATGGATAAAGCAGTGGAGATGCATCATTATATTTAGTAATTTCTGCTAGAAATGGGATGGGGTTGTGTTTAGTGCCTATTGTCAGCTTAGAGTTTGAGCCCAGGAAAAGCCCAAGCTGCCATGTTTATCTCCCACTAGACTGATATTTTTGAGGACATGGAATCCTTATTCATCTGTATATTCTCCTAGGCTAGTTTCTGGGGTAGATAGTTAGTAATTGGGGGCTGGAGAGAGATTAGAGTATTTTCACCTTGTTTATTTGCATTTCAATGGGGCATGCTCCTAGAGATCTGAGCTTTTGTATTGGTTATCATAGTATCTCCTGCCTAAAATAACTATCTACCACATAATAGATGCTTCATAATGAATGGATTAGGGTTGAATGAATGAATGAATGAATGGCTGTTGGCCTCCATTTGAAATCCTCTTCCCCCAGATATCTTTGTAGTTACTTTCCTCATTGCGGTCCTTAATTGTCACAAACACAAAGAAGCCTTCTCTGACCACCTCTGCCAAATTAACAGTCCCCCCCCCCCCAATCCATCCATATATACTCCTTAACTCTCTTTCCTACCTTACTCTTTTTTCTTTAGCACTTAACCACCTTCTGACATGCTCTGTAGCTTATTAATTATCTGGGGTTGTGTTGATTGCCCCCCACTATAGTGTAGACGCTGCTGAGCAGGGATCTTGATTTATTTACTGTCATAACCCTAAAATCTAGAATAGTCTCAGGGCATAACAGATGCTCACTCAATATTCGCTGAATGAATGAATGAGCTTCTTTACCACCCCTGACATTTCTTCCTTCTTGTTACCAACGTATCTTTCCCATTGCTTAATTAATTAACCAATAATATTTATTAAATATTTATTATTTAATACTAGGTTAAGAGTTATGACAAATGGAAAAGAAGTATTAGATATGATCCTTATCTTCAAAAAGCTTATATTCTAATTGAAGATACAGTGTTGCCAGTTTGAAACAAGTGCTAATTGGTAATAACCCCATTTGTTTGTATAGCACTTTCCAATTTATATGCAAATTGATTTTCACAAGTAAATGTGTATACATTATCTTACTCCATTAAACAGGAGGGTATGGCTTTCAAGTATCATAGAAAGTCATAGAAGAATTCATAGAGTGTGATCTGGAGAACTCAGGAAACAAACCTTGCAGTTGAGTAAGAAGGATGGGTAAGACTGAAAAAGAAGCAGGAGGATGAAATGCTTTCAAAGGGGATAAAGGAGCAACAGAGACTCAAAGGTTGTATGGGCTGCTCTGTGCTGGTAACTGTGAATTGTCTGTGCTCCTTGGAGCCAATGAGGTATATTCGGAAGTCCTAAGAACTAGTGGGGAAAGGTGGGAGCAAGGTTTGAAAAGGCCTTAGGGGTCAGTAAAGTTAACCCTAATGTGTTTTGCTAGGAGGAACCTTAGGATATTTGAAATAGAGGAGGACAATGTGAGTGTGATGGTTTCAGAGGTCTGTTCCCCCAGCAGGGTGCAAGATGAGTTGGATTAGAGAGAGAGGTTGAGATGTATTGGAGTCGCCCATGTAGAGAACAATGAGAGCTAAGACCAGGGTAGGGCTAGTGGGACTGGAGAAAAATCCCCTGGGTTAAACATCCAGTAAGAAATCAAGTCCAGGGTGCCTGGGTGGCTCAGTGGGTTAAAGCCTCTTTTTTCAGCTCAGGTCATGATCTCAGGGTCCTGGGATCGAGTCCCGCATCAGGCTTTCTGCTCAGCAGGGAGCCTGCTTCCCTCTCTCTCTCAATGCCTGCCTCTCTGTCTACTTGTAATCTCTGTCAAATAAACAAATAAAATCTTAAAAAAAAAAAAAAAAGAAGAAGAAGAAGAAGAAGAAAGAAATGAAGTCCAGAATAATTTAAGTACCCCTACAGAAAAAGTCGTGCTATGATTTCTGGTTATCCCCTTGACTACATGATGCAACTCTCTTTAGAGAATTTTTTCAATATCAAAAGCAAATTTTTGAGGCAATAAGAGAAAAGGCTTGGAAATATTCTTGTTCTAATCTAGAAGAGGAGATGGAAATTCATTATTCCTAAATAAAAAGAATTCAGGAGAAACAAATTTTCTTTCCTCAGAGTTTATACCCCTAGCCTAGTTTCCTTTTTCATAAGTTCGGAGATGCTTTATCCTAAACCTATCTCCAGAATACCCATGAGACAACATGGAAATTAGAATTAGGTAACTATTATCCATCTAAGAGGTATCCTCTCTGGTTTAAATCTCACTCTTTATTTCCTTCCTCCCAGATCCCCAGGGTAGAATTATGGATTGGGAATTGGTTTATCTAGGCTTAAAACAATTGCTTCTGCTTTTAGATATGCAAGTAGAGGGAAACGAAAGCTATTAAGACCATTATAACCCTAATAGCTTAGTAATCAAGTATTTCTTTATATTTTTCCATTGTAAGTATTTGCAATAAAATCTTGTTTCAGAGTCCAAAATGGGTTTGTACGAGAAAATATACTTCTATAAAGAACAAATAAGCAGATAGCATGTATTTAGTAACAGACTGATACTGGTTAGAATATAGTTAAGCCTCAGTGTCAGCCTTTAGCTTGAGATAGGTCTTTATGCTTTTGTCACGGGCTATCTAAAATTCACTTCTCAGGTATGCATTTGATTTAGAACCAGGGTTGACTTTTCTTTTCTTTTCTCTGGAAAAGAGATTTTCCAGATTTTCTTTTCTCTCCCCATAGTGACTAGCAAGACAGGCAATCTACAAGACATTATCTGTTGAATCTGCTATCTTATTGTTTCTTTGTCATTTAATTTTTATAATCCCCCCAAAAAAGCTGGGGCAGAATTATTTAAATAATTAATCGTTCAATGATTCACTCTGCTGCCTATCTAACATATAGACTGGGGTAGGATAAATAACTATAGACTTAGAGATTTTTTAAATTGAATTAAAGAGTGTTGTAAACAAGAATGAACTAATAATTTTTTAAACTGAGATGAAATAAATACTGAGAAAAATATAGAGAATGTTGAAATTGGCACCAAAAGAAATAGAGACTTAGAGGCCTTAAAGAAATGTAAATGGTAAAATCTTCCCATCTCCAAATTATCGAAGGCCATATTATTTTACACGTAAATTCTCCCAAACTTTTAAGAGATAATAAAGTCATTTCTTAGAAAGTAGTTGCAGGAAACATAGCAAGCCATCCATGAGGCTAGTGTGATCTTGATTCCAAAAGTAGTTAAATATTATCTAACCCCCAAATTTTATATATATACACACACACATATATGTGTACAATTATACATAAATATACACATATATGTATATATATAATATTTGTGAGTGTGTACATATATAATGTAATGTGTAAATGTGTGTGTGTATATAGATATAGCATGTATGAGATTTGTGTGTATATATGTGTATTACAAAAAGACTAATTGTTAAGATTAGGAAAAAGACAAAGATGCTTCATATCACCACTATTGTTTAATGTAGTCGTCAAAGTTAAGAACAATTCTGTAAGAAAAAATAAAGAAATTGTCACTATAACTAATAAGACTTGCCTGAAGCAAAATCACCTTAAAGAAATCAATGGCATTTTTTTACATCATTAGTAACCAAATATGAAATGTAATTTTAGAAATGATATAATTACATCAAAACTTATGGACTGTCTGGAAATTAATTTAAGCAAGAATTCCCACATCGTTTATGGAGAAAATACTAATTTTTTACAAGATTTATTTATTTATTTTTCAGAGAGAGAGACAGTGAGAGAGGGAACACAAGTTGGGGGAGTGGGAGAGGGAGAAGCAAGCTTCCTGCCATACAGGGAGCCTGATGTTGGGCTCCATCCCAGGACCCTGGGATCATGACCTGAGCTGAAGGCAGACACTTAATGACTGAGCCACCCAGGCATCCCAAGAAAATACTAATTTTTTTTTTTTAAGATTTTATTTATTTGTCAGAGAGAGAGAGAGCACAGGCAGACAGAATGGCAGGCAGAGGCAGAGGGAGAAGCAGGCTCCCTGCCGAGCAAGGAGCCCGATGTGGGACTCGATCCCAGGATGCTGGGATCATGACCTGAACTGAAGGCAGCTGCTTAACCAACTGAGCCACCCAGGCGTCCCAAGAAAATACTAATTTTTTAACATAGAAAATAATCTATATTAGTAGAAAGACATTCTAGGACCTTGGATGGGAAAACCCAACATCAATTCTCCCAAATTAATCCATAAGTTTATTGGACTTCTCTAAATAATTAAGATGTATCTATGTACACTTATTATAAAAGTTATTTAGGGAAGAATAAAGGCCCAGAAATAGCTGCAATGACTGAAAAAAAGAGAAATTCACCAAATGTAAAGATACATGAGAAATAAAGATAACTAAGATAAAAGAAGTAAAAAGAGTGGAAAGATCTAGAGACTCATACATATCCGAATGGATGGTTGCATGGGGAAAAGAGAGGAAGGAAGGAAAGAGGGACGGAAGAAAGGAGAAAAAGAAAGAAAAAGGTACCTTGCAACCCTTGTATTAGTTCTAATAATTTCGCTGCTGATTGTATTGCTTTTTCTAGGTAGATTATCATATCTATAAACCCTAGCAGTTTTATATCTTTGTTTCAAATATACACACACTAAAGATGGCATCACATACCACTGAGAAAGGTGTGTTTGTTTAATAGACGGTACTGGAAAAACTGACTTCTACATAAACAAAAATAATACTGGATCCCTATTTAATACCACATATGAGTGAAAGTAGACTCTAGGTCTACTAAAGATCATGATTTGGAGAGTAAAACCATAAAAGTAAAGCCAATACATAAAAATTATAGAAAGTTATCTTTGTAATTTCAAAACAAAATCCCAAAAGCATAAAAATAAGGAGAAAAAAATTTGATTAACTCAAAATTAAGAATTTCTATTTAACATGTGGTTATGGACATTGGGGAGGGTATGTGCTTTGGTGAGTGCTGTGAAGTGTGTAAATCTGGAGATTCACAGACCTGTACCCCTGAGGATAAAAATATATGTTTATAAAAAATAAAAAAATAAAAAAAAAAGAATTTCTATTTAACAAAGAACAACATGGATAAAGTTCATAGACATGTGACATTTGGAGGATGTATTTGCAATGTTTTAAACCAACAAGGAACTATTACCTGAAATATATAAAGAACTTCTGCAAAGTAGCAACACAAAGACAGGACCCTCCATAAAATGATGAGCAAAGGATGTGAACAAGAAGTCTACACAAGAGGAAACCCAAATGGCTATATTAAAAAGATGTCAAATTCCTTGTTAATTAGAGAACTATAACAATGGGATAGTGTTTCACATATCTTACAGTGGCTAAATTAGAGACCTGGATAATACTAAGAGTTGATGGGGGTGTGGACATATAGAACCTTATATGCACTGCTGGAGGGAGTGGAGGCAGGGGCAGCCATCCTGAAGAGCATCTGAGCCCTACTGACTTCTGGGTCCTTAAGTCTGTACACATCCACTACAGTGACATAGCAGTCGTACTCCAGATGATGAGTCCCCAAGAAATTCTCACCAAGATCCAAAATAAGATGCAATAGAGGACATTCATCCCAGCATTGTGTCTGAAGGCGTTAGAGACAGTCTAGCGCTCACTGCTGGGGGTAGCTTTGTGCACCATGGACTTCATATGAACACAGGGACCTGGGCTGATCTTCAAAAGCAATGCTACATGGAAACAATAAGAAACTAAGTGAAATCTATAACCCTGTACCGTTGCTATGAATCAAAAAGACATGCATAATATGTATACGTACATATAAGGAGTAATATTTTATAAAAACAGGCAAACAAAAGGAGAAACATCAAACATATTACAGATATTGCTTCTGGTGGAGAAGGGAAGTGAAAGTAGGAGATGGAGATAAAAGAGAACAAATCGATTTTTAAAATTCAAATTAGTGAAAATTATTATTCCCTCTACCTCTCACAACTACATTTGGCCTTTTAGTCAATAATTATTTTACTGTAACAGAATAATATTAAGTTTCATCAATACTTTCCAAATATGTCTAGTGGTACCAATAGAATTTATTTGAAATGGTTGCTGCTTAACTGATTATGTGATGGTGTTGGTAAAATCATGCTTTATTTCTATTTTTAAAGATTTATTTATGTATTTGGAAGAGAGCATGCCACAAGTGTGGAGAGGGGTGAAGGGAGAGAATCTTCAAGCCAGCTCCTTGGTGAACAGGTCGCCCTTGGCAGGACTAGATCTCACAACCCATGAGATCATGGCCTGAGCCAAAAACAAGAGTCGGTCACCCAACCGACTGAGCCACCCCGTTGCCCCTAAAATCTTATTTAAGTAGCAGATCTGATTTCACTATTTTGAATTCCCATGAATACATTTGGACAATAGCTACTCCATAATTTTTTTGTTTTTGTCCTTTCATTTATTGTACTGAGGACTGAAAACATTACTAAATAATTAAACTGACTTTTTTCTTTATCAACTAGTTACACTGCTTGTATAGAATCATTTATACACATTGACCAAATCAACAGTATTGACATAACAGATATAGAAGTTTAACCAACCTCGTTCTTATATTTTAGTCTTCTTCCCTATATTCTAGTCTGAGCTGTTATATCAATACAACTAAGATAGAGAATATAGAATTATGTTTAGTTTTAGTACAGAAACTACCTTTTATAAAGTCTGTTATATTTCTGAATGAGAAACATCCACAGTAATTGGTATAAGTAAAATACCAAAACTTTTGAAAGAAGTCAATCAAGAAGTTGAGGGAAATAAAATTACTAGTAAAATATGATCATAGGAAAAGTTACAAAGTATCATTCGGACATTTTGTAGATTAAAAAATCAAATGAAATTATCAGAGGGCTGATTTAAGAAATCATTTATTAATTAAGTTATTCCAAATTGGTGTCAACGCCTTAGAAATCAGGGTCATGAAGCCATAGAATGACTTCATTCACATATTTAGTTACAGCTGTAATTTAGAAAATTGCTTAATACGCTACACTTAGTTGAAATTTAAGAAGCTATCTCTATAGCTTTTGTTCATGTTGCTGAAATCAGTGTACTCTTAAAATCAATAAGAAATTGATGACAAGTGGATGCAGTAAGTGAGAGGCATAGAGAGCCATAAAGTGATCGACACTGCTCATGTCACAGGTATCAACAGAACTCTGTGCCTACATGTCAGGATACCTCCAGGAAGCTTATGATGTTTCTTATGCAATGAAAAGGACTTCTTTTTTTTCTGACTCTTTACAGAAGCTTAGTCTGGTCATTGCCTGTCAGTAATTTGCATTCATTTCCTACTAGCTAGCCAACATGTAAAATTGCCCAGTGATTCCTAGGCTGTGTAAAAGCAAGAGTTCATTTGTAGCCAAGAGAAGGCATCCCCTTTTTAGTAGTGTTAGTATTACATTTGAAGACTTTAGGCAGGAAAATAAGTGTATATCAAAGTTTCTAATGAAATTATTTAAAAATGAGAAATGAAATTACTGTAAAATTAAAACAGGTACTTCAAGTTAGTTTTGTTGAAAACATGAATGTGTCTTTTTAAGAAATCTATTTAATGTTTAAAAATTGTGTCCTATACATAATGGAGCCACAAGAAAGTTAAGCATTTTGAAAGAAAATTTTCAGTCGGGTCTGTGTTGTATTATTTTACCATTTCTAGGAACCGGACATCTAATACGTGCAGATAAAATGTGTAATATATGTAATGCAAAGAGTATATGGTACTTCTTTATATAGAGTATTTCAAATTAAGGAAAAGGGAGATTTACTAAGTTTGTACAGTCTCTTACATCTTTCTTGACTCATTCATTGCAGGCCCTGGAAAGTGAATTTGTTTCTTGCCAACTCCATCAGTGGATTGACCTTATATTTGGCTACAAACAGCGAGGACCGGAAGCCGTCCGTGCTCTGAATGTTTTTCACTACTTAACCTATGAAGGCTCTGTGAACCTGGATAGCATCACTGACCCGGTGCTCAGGGAGGTAGGTGTTAAGTTCCATATTATTCCAAAAGTTTCTGTCATCTCTCAGGCACAAATTTGGCTTTCCATCTCTTTCTCTGTAAATTTCCTTTAAACACAAATTTTTATAAAACATAAATTTCAGGGTTTTGACAAATGTAGGAAAGTGAATATTATATGTCAAAACCAAGTAATGAGACCGCTGTGTTCTTCTCTTGAATTATAGACACATGTAATGCACTTCAGTATTCCTATTTTACTTGTTTTATTTCAGCATCTTCATTAAAATGCTTATGCTCTGTGCATGTTATTAATGAAACGTAGTTAAATATTTGAAAAAGAATTGTTCACATTAAAATAAGCTGCTAGTGTGCATTTTCTTAATAAAAGCAAAATTACAGACTTCCAGACAGAATGCTCAAAAAAATGTACTGATAAAATACATGAGGGTATAGTATTTTATTCCAGAATGTTCTCCAAAATACATCAATAAAATAGATGAGGGCAGAGTATTTTTATTCCTGTATTTCTTACCCTGAAAGTTTATAGCTAACAGTTGGGAATTATGTGCTCTACTATGTGCATAAGTATTTTTAGTGAAAATATTCATATAAAATATTACTTAAATCACTTCCCCACTGCACAAAATGACTTCAGATAGGTGAAAGACTAACGGAGCAACAGCTGCTGGGTAAGTGCCGCTGCTAGGAAGCCACGTCCCAGCCTCCATTCCCCCGATAGTGGCCATCTGCTGGGTGCAAAACAAGCAATTGTGTCTACTTTTCCCATCAGTGGAATGCTTGTTTTATTTTTTTACTTTTAATTTTAGAAGTGGAAAGCTTGTAGATTTGGGAAGTAAAGCTCTACAAGAAAAATCTACATCCATAAACTTGTTTCTTACATACCTCTACAAAAACAAAATGGCTCCATTTGTATGGCTTCCAGCAGGGAAGAAGAGAGGAGAGAGACTTGAGATCGGTGCTCATTGGACTCTTAGGGCTAAATAGTCAGAGAACACATTGTAAGCATGTCATTAGGTGCAGTGTTAGATCACGTTGTGCGTGTGAGGAAATGGATTGTGCCTGAAGCTGGAAGAAGGGAGCAGAGATGCAGAATAAATGAATGAGAGAGAAGACAGGTATTATGAAATTCATGGGTGAAAAAAGGGATTTTTCTCTGCAAACCATTACACTCGCCTGATTTAGTAACCCCTGTACAAACTGTAATCAGATTATTTTATAGAAGATCATTCTGAGCTTAATTACTTTTTTCACAATACACCTTTGCCCAGTTCTGTAAACACCTTACAAATTATATTCTCCTTTTAGAACCAATAACTTTAGAATCAGGAAAAAAAAAAAAAAGCAATTGGAGGAAGCTTATCCTTTTATCCCAAGGCCACCTCCAAATTGGTTTTTGACTTTTAAATACCATAAACCTTTTTACTTCTGAATAGCTGATCATACCTTTTTATCCAATATAGAGTTCTGTCCTTGTAAAGAAAGTTGCAATTAATCCTCTTGGGGAAAATATAATTTTTAAGCATACTGTACGTAATGAAAGTACAAGACAGCATTACAGTTGACAGACATATGCAGGTTTTTAGTATTTATATGAGAGTCAGTAAAATGATAAATGGGAATAAAAAGAAAATGGAATTAGAATTGAGACTTTCTTTACATAGGTATTGTGTTTATTATTTAAATTCTATAAAAATACCTGCTTCTGTAAAATTTCACATCCTTGCTTTGGACAGTGGGGGGAAAAACTATGCATGGGACTTACTTATCAAATTATAGGACTTCCCAATGAAATACTACATGAAAATGTATAATTTTTAAAAAGTTTTAATTGGATGAGAGTGGTTCAGCCATGGTGTTCGCTTATTATAAAGATGGTCTGAACAATATGTTACTGCTCCTGATTTCCTCATAGTGAGACCAGTTGCCAAGCACTAGGCAGCCTGAGTTCAGGACCCTCTCCTTCTAGCATTCTTATTCTGAGCACATAATTGTTGAATATGGAGGTTCCACCAGAGAAACTTCCAGAGGCATTCTGTGATAGATATGTCCTTCTACCCCAGCTCCTCTCCTGCCACCCTGACCCAAAAACTCTGATATCCGTTCTCAGAATACTCTTTTAGGGAGCACACACCTGGAACACGGTTACCTTTCTTCGGCCAGCCAGCAGAGCCGCAAGCACACACCAGCACAGAGAGACATTTGCTCTGACCGCATGGACCTTTGTCAACTCAAGTCTGCTTAGGAAGATACTTTATCTCCTTAAGACCGCTAAGACATGCTTATTACATTGTAGCCAAAGCCACAGACTAAATGGTAACAAGGGACATGAGCTAACTGTCCTTCTTCCTATTCCCCACATTTATCTCCTCTACCCCAGAAACCTAACATATTCTGAATAACGTCCTCCACTCATTCAAGGCTTGAGTGAGATATAGCTCTCCATTCTTACCATATTAGTAATTAAAACTGAGATTCTGTGGGAAAAAAAAAAGTACTGCACTATCATTTAAGAATCCACATAAAATCTGTAAGTGGTCTAGTGTTGGCCAAGACGTTTGATCTCCCTCTACGTCAAGTGCTCTCTCTATAAAGAAGGATTAATACATGACATATTTGCCAACCTGAGAAGTGTTTAGCATCTACTGTCACCCAAGAGAACTCTGTAGATAATGTAGATAATGTGGAATGAAGTGCAGTATATTCATTATTTGGTAGCCATTTACATCCCCTTAACATATACATTTTCCCAGTGAGGAGGCCTTCTAGGAGGCACAGCATGTTTTATGAAAACATCACTGTTGAGATCCCAGAGGACTAGCTATGGTACCATGACTTGTGAAAGTTGATACCTACCTAAATGGTTGGACACAAACTCTTGGAAAAAGCATTATTCAAAATGTTAGCCCTCTTATGTAGCTTAATGAATTTCCTTTATTTGATAATGTTTGTCTTTGTATCTTTTAAATATTAAGATCATTACATTTCACATAGGTAAAACCTGAGGAAGATTATAGTTTCTTTTTTTTTTTTAAAGATTTTATTTATTTATTTGACACAGAGAGAGTGATCACAAGTAGGCAGAGAGGCAGGCAGAGAGGGAGAGGGGAAGCAGGCTCCCCGCTGAGCAGAGAGCCCGATGCGGGGCTCGATCCCAGGACCCTGAGATCATGACCTGAGCTGAAGGCAGAGGCTTTAACCCACTGAGCCACCCAGGCACCCCAGATTATAGTTATCTTATACTGAACTCCAGCTAGCCTAAGGAAGGTGATTTTTTGGATGCTTAAATTAAGCACTGATTTAAACAATAAATATTTAATATATGAATATTAGTATGTCTCTTGTGAAAAAATTATATATATCTCCTATAATCTGTGTATAACTTTGAGCTTTGAAGTCAGGGCTAAAATTTGAGAAATGGCTTAAGGTTATTGATTCATTCTTCCTTGACAGGTGAACTCATGAAGCAGCACTAACCACAGCAATTATGGCATTAAAATGTCAAGAAATTAGAGGTCAGAATAACAGATAATTTTCTTCTCTATGTCAGATTTAAAATTGACATTCTCTGACAGCTTAGGATCTTTGCCTGAGAAAAATATGACAGCTTAACTTATTTTATACTTGTAAAGCAGTAACTGATAATAAACTTTATCATGACAGCCTCTGGGCGGAAACATGACAGAACAGTTCTGGTACAAAGCTTTTCTTAATATGTAAACACTAGATCTGTTGGATCTAGATATTATTTAAATTGTCTTAAGTCTTGGCTTACATCATAATCTTCTAGATACGTTATTTCATAGATGAGCTCAACTATTTGAGCAGTAATTTTAAGCTCTATGTAAAATTAATTTTACATATTAATAAAAATGATGTGATTTGCTTTATATTTTTACTTACCAAATGATGGCCATGAAATTCCACCCATCCTATGACCTACTGAGGAAATAAAATATTCTAGTTAGTAATTATCAGGTCCCATGGTGTTCTAATTCTTTTCTACTCAAATATAGTCCATAAACCAGTAGTAACACCATCACCTGGGACTTGTGAGAACTTCAGACTCTCAGGACTTTCCAACCTAATAAATCAGAACATGCATTTAAGGAGATCCCCAGGGACTTGTCTGAGACATTAAAGTTTAAGGTGTATGAGGTGTATAAGAAGATCTGGAAAGCTTTTCTGCCTCTCCTATAAAAGGAGAGAGAATGGTGTGATGAACTTCCATGTACCTATCACCGAGTTTCAAGCTTTGACTGAATTGCTTCTATATCCCTAAGCCCTTGACTATTTTCAGGTACACTTGCCATATCCATCTAACCCCATCTAACTCCGTATCCACTGTCCGTCTCCCCATCCCATAGGCATCTCAGGATATCCAGGGAGAGGGGTCAAGCAGGTTTATTTTGAAAAACAAAAACCTTTCCAAGCATTTCTTACACATCCCCAGTTAAAAGCCATTCATCTAGGCCAACACTCTCATAAAATAATTTTTCCAAGGACACCTGTCTATGTAGTGCCAGAGTCAGCTTTGGGTGAGGTCTCCTGATTCTCAAGTCGGGGTTGCTTTAATCCCTTTACTTCCGAGGGATTTTAAAATAACAGTAATTACTAATACTAGGGATTTTAAAGTAACAGTAATTACTAATACAACTAGTTTTAGAGATGATATTCTTCTTACTTTCCAAATGATTCTTAAAAATGAGGGACACCTGATGTGTATTCCCATTTCACTAATTTAACCTGTAAGGTTTTTCTTTCTATTTTGTTTGTGCTTTTGAATTTCTTAAAACTCTCCACTCAGTAAAACTTCCAGGAATTACAAGGCAAATTTTAAGGTAGTTTTAAGAAATCTTTCTCAGTGAGATGCCTTCGTGGCTCAGTTGTCTAAGTTCAATTCTTAATTTTGGCTCGGATCAGGATCTCAGGTTATGGAAATCGAGCCCCTGTTGAGCTCAGCGCTAGGTGTGGAGCCTGCTTCAGATTCTCTCTCTCCCTCTGACCCTCCCCTCACTTGCCCCTGCTCTCTAGAAAGAAAGAAAGAAAGAAAGAAAGAAAGAAAGAAAGAAAGAAAGAACGAACTCTTTCTCAGCCGTTTTATTCATTGTTTATTTTAACCACTTTCCAGAAAAACTTGTTTTGTCAGTGTTAAGAGTTCCAAAGGCACTAGGGGATTATGGCATAGTCAATAGTTGGTTAGTAGAGATTACAAATTAAATGTCACATTCTTTTTTTATATACTATACTCTTATAATGAGTGAAAAACATTTCATTCTACAAGTGTTTCTAAAATGGATCACTCTTCCAATCATGGATATACTTACTCAAGCCTGTCTTCCTTAAAGTATGATTATATGGTATGTAAGAGGCAATAAAAGATGATAGAAAGGTAGAATTCAGATAATAGGTTTTATCACAGCTAGTCGTTACAATATGAGACATTAAGTGAGTCACTTTACTTTTACGTACCTTGGTTTTCCCACCTAGAAAATGACAGCAGAAATGATACCTAAGTCTATATTTGAGGGTCATATCAGAAAAGATATGGGAAAACACTTTGTAAACCATAAAGCACTACACAGATACTGGCTATCATTACCTAAAAGCATAATTAAATGTACTATCTTGGAAGAACTTTCGTTTTAATAATTCATTTCTCTATATCATCATATGTGCAGTCGATACTGCCAAACTGAAAAATGACTTAAATGACTTCTCTTCGACAGTGGGAGGTATATACACAGGCCTACCACAAAAGGCTATTTTTTGGCAAACTATTAGAACATATGGGCCATGCAATATTTATTTATTAATGCATATGTACACATTTATCTATGCTGGAACTATTAAAACACTAAATACTAAATTTTAATATTACCAGTAGTTATAAAAGTGTGGCATTTTTAGTCCAATTTCTTGTTACTAATATTTCTTGGTCTTCTTAGATTATATTTTCTGCGTTTATCTCTTTCTTTGATCTGACAGGGATAGCAAAGCATTCCTTTGGACCTGCTTTAGTGAGAATATGCCCAAAGAAAGTAGGATAGATTCCTTCAGTTTTCACTTTATTTTCTTGCTAAACCATTCCTGCTACTACAGAAACCTGACATGATAAGGCTGTCAAGAACCACAAGACAGACCTGTCTTTAACCAAAACAGTTACAGTGCTGGCTTTTCTAGAAGATGAGCTCATAAAATTTATAAGGAAAAAATGAATCCGCTTTTCATCCTAATGATGTAAATGATGGTATTTGTAGGGATGATACTGATGGCCGTCTGGTCATTGCTTATTCCTTCTGTGTATTTGTTATCCCTTGTCTTTTCCTTCCCCCATATCTGACTCCTTTCTACTGTCTGATGAGGGATAGCAACACCTGCCTTGTGGATCACTTGAGTGGGTTGTAGCACAATGTTGCCCATTTATAAGGCCATGATGCCTGATTGTTTTCATGTGGGGGATGTTCGCGGTTTTTCTCCTGGGCATTTATTCTGAGATGTGATTGCAACAAATGATCAAAAAAATGGCTGATAAAGATTTCTTAAAACCATCTTCATTTTTTCCCTATAATTGCTAGAAGTTTTACTGACTTAAAAATGTCAGCAAATTCAAATGTCAAAATAAAAAGAAAGAAAAATAAAATAATAAATAAAATAGGAAGAAACCCCCTACATTTTAAACTATGGGAGTAGAAAGACACATGAGGTATTCCTTGAAGCTTAAAGAATCGTTTGGGAGCAAGAAAAATTTTATAATCCCTAAAACTAACAAGAGTGTAGTTTCAGATGTGTTTGTATGTTGTGTTCCTCACTCAGAGCAGTGAGACTTGCATTGCAAAGAATCAGTGAATAAAGAAGTTTCTATGTAGAAATTAGTATCAAGAAAATTAATGACACACATTTGATTTTGATGAGTGAATAAATCTTTAATTTAGGTTTATCTTTTCTCCTTGTAATTACTGCAGTCCTTAGCTAGTCCATGGTCATCAATCGTCCACTAGGAAAGCATAAATAATGCAGCTAGTCCAAGTGGAATGTGTGTCATTTATGTGAGATGTGCTTTTTCTCATCTTTGTGTTATTTTTATTGCGTAGTGTTGAGAAGTGCTAATTATTGATTTTCAGAAATTAACAGCAAATGCTTTCACAAGAATCTAAAGTCATATTTTACACAAGGAAGAAGGGTGAAAATTGCAGCCTGCTGTTTGTAATAGAAATAGCTGGAAGGGATTTCCTTATCTTCTATTAACATAGATTTCAGTTATATTACACAGTTGTTACCTTAGCATAAATTAACAATTATTCAAAACATATTGCATGCTTCAGTTTGTTGAAGTAGATATTACTCAATCTAAATACCTAAGCATTTCAGTTAGATGTTGGGAGCTCATTTTTAAAGGTTTTAAACATATTGATAATGAACCTATTTAAAGCCATTTGAAATCTGAATACAGTATATCTAAATTGCTGTTTCCCATTTATGTCAAGATCAAAAAAGAGTACTTTGTTCTGCCAAATAAATGAAATACTATTTTTTAATCTGAATTTAGCCTAATAAAAGTATATGATTTCATTTTGTAATGTTTATACCACCACCTGGTAAACCTTTGTCTTGATGTCATTCCACTTCCAGGCAAATCTTCTCAACTTTTATTATTTTCCTTATTTCCTTTCCATGATCAGACACTCCATGTGAACTTATTTGATGGTGAGGAAAGGTCATCACCGGTACTACGACTTGTCTCTCATTCCTCCTCCTCCACCACCATCTTCCCCCAACTTCCATTTCCTGCATCAGCCAGCATTGAATTTCTTTATATACATTGATTCAACTGGGGAGAATTAGGCAGGAACATTGTACTGGTTCTTCTCACATTCCATAAGCATTTCTGGGTTGAGTCCTTTACTTAGGTACTACTTAATGGTCAACCCAATGGGCACTTGGGTGGCTCAGTCCGTTAGGCATCCATCCGACTCTTGGTTTTGGCTCAGGTCATGATCCTCATGGTCATGAGATGGAGCCCCGGTCGACTCCACAATGTGGAGCTGTGGCCTGCAACCCAGCCACTGGCAAACTGGCACCCAGCAAGGAAGGACCAGAGGATAAGTTTTGCGTCCTCTTCCTATTTCCTGTCCTGCGCTCTCATTGCCCAAAAAGATTGGGAAGATAGAGGAGCAAGAGAGTAGCAAGGATGCAGTCTCTGAAAGCCAGTCTGTCCGGGGCAAGGAAGATGATCCCGCTCACTACTGTGTTCCCCCTGAGTTAGTCACAGTGTTAGGCAAATTTTTTTTTTTAAGATTTTATTTATTTATTTGACAGACAGAGATCACAAGTAGGCAGAGAAGCAGGCAGAGAGGTAGGAGGAAGCAGGCTCCCTGCTGAGCAGAGAGCCCGATCCGGGGCTAGATCTCAGGACCCTGGGATCAGGACCTGAGCTGAAGGCACCCAGGCGCCCTGCGTTAGGCAAATTTATTTAAGGCATCCAGGGTGGAACAGCCACTACCTGCCACATGAAAAATACATGTACTTTTCCTACCTGAGTTGACTTTTACTTATCTTTAAACATAAAAATTGATCGCTTCTCGGCCTTTTGGCTAAGATCAAGTGTAGTATCTGTTCTTATCAGTTTAAACATAAAAATTGAGTGAGCTTGCCACCAATGGCACTGACCTAACTTGAAGAAAAAAATGTTTGGGACGGAGCATTTTTTTTTTTATCCAAAGGATATGGTGCTTGCTCTTCACCTTCACTGTTCACATTCCTTTGTTAAGTGAGATGTGTAATATCATCATTATAACTCATCAGTCCAGGCAGAAATAGTACTCGGCAAGAGGATAATTCTCTTCTTTGTTTCTTTTAGGTTTATACTGAAAGAATAAAACCAAACACTGAAGCATGTAAATGAACAATTCAGAATCCTCTCTCTCAATAGTGCCTAACATGGTCTGATAGTTACAGCAAATGTGGTTCTCTTTTTCACTTGAGTTATTAAGTACTTACTGAAATATTCTAAAAATTTTGCTCGTATAGACTTAGCCTTAATGCAGCTGATTATTAAAACAAAAGGAAACACGATTGTTCTTCTATTGTGTAGTTTCTATGACAAATTAGAAGCAGTTGAATATAAAATAGCATTTTTAATTTTTTATATAGTTTAATGTTTGTAAAGCAAGAAATAATAAAATGCAGATATTATTTTCTTGATTTATTTTGCTCCTGTTTTTCTAGCATTAAAAAGTAATGCTTTATATGATCTTGTTTTATTATAACAATAAACCAGAAGCAAAAGCATATCAGTTAAAATACAGTCTGCCATTAAGTAATCTTTTCTTTTATCATTTCAGACTTTTCAAAATTCCATTCCTTTTTCCTATTTGGTATAGAATTGGTAGAATTGGAGGTAACACAGAAAGATGATATAAATCACATATATATTTTTAATTGTATGTCAAAGGTGTATTTTCTGGTTAAAAAAAAAAGAATATCCACTTTAAAGCATTAAAATAAAACCGTGCTAAGTACAAGCTATAAAATGAAATAATACAGGAAATTTTTAGAAAATCCTTTTCTTTGTCCCCAAGGAATCACTTTTGCTATTTTTATTTTCTGAAAAATTATCAATAATTAACTAGTAATTTCAGCATAGTCTGATATTTGCCTTGTGGGTAGCACAACCTGTCGTACTTTATAAAATGCTGACTTTTCTGGAAAACAATTTAAAAGATGACACGGACCAAGCAAAATGGATGAACTAGGTCATTTGACAGCTTTACCTTATTAGCTTCCTCTCACTGTCTTTCTCATCACTTCAACCTTATGACACGTCACCAGAAAGACAATACTAAATTACACTTACAAATGTAAATGTAACGAGAAGTTGTAAAGATTCTACAGGAGAAAAATGTATTTGGATTAAAGTTTTGCATTGTGGAAAGGCAAGTTTAACCGAAGTTTTTATCTCTTGGAGACCAAAGAGGGTGTACTCTAGATAACTAATAAACACAAGGGAAGGGAGAAAGCTTGCTTATTCACCTACGTAGTAATATCTTTCTTTTAGAATATTTTGAATTTATCAGTAATTTGAACATCATTCTGAACTACCACTTATCTGTCACCATATGTAATTATACCCTGGCTATGAAAACGTTCATATTAACAGGATACACATAATGCGTATTAGCCACAGCATATTTACTTCCTCTTCTGAGGATTTAATCCCAGCTATGTATCGGTATTTATAGAGGAGGTAGCTTTTGTTTTTGGCGGGGACGGAAGGCAAGAAGGAGATAAAAGCAATTAAGCAAGAGGTGCAGCAGGTCGAAGGAGTGAGGTGTGTGTCTCGGCCGTCGCCAACACAGATGGCCCCTTTGTGCAAATTAAAAAAGAAACCCTCATTAAAAGAGGAATAATAAAAGGTGCTCCTTCCTTTGGCATTTGAAGTATATTCTGTCCTTCATTTGCTCCCCAACTGGGCACCTCTGTGCAGGACATAGATGATGCAGTTGTACCCTTGGCCCTGACCTTTGCATAGCATAAGACTAAGAGAGAGCTTGTTGAAAATAAGTGAGAAAAAAAGCAGAGCTTGATGAAAATGTGGGTAATTTTGTAACTTGGCGGGTGGGTTCTGGAGGATTTTACAAAGTGGGCCTATCTAGAAGGTAGGGAGGGGAAAAACAGGAAACTGTCCCTAATAGGAACTTTCCCTAATGGGAGCTTTGTATTACATATAAGCAGGTAGAACTGAATTATGTGTCCTATGTGTGTAATGAAATGTGAAAGTGCTGTTCTGGTTTACTTTGTGCTGCTGTTCCTAACTTAGGTCACATGTTTCCCTCCTCTTGCTTACCCCTAAAAAATTTCTTTCCTATTTGTAAAACACCAAAGATTTTGTCAGTCACATTTGTTTTGAAAAATCTACTGTTTTGAGCCCATTATCCATGCTAGATTTATATGACATGTGTAAGATTTCTGTCACTGTTTATTATATGTAAAAAGTTAGGATCACTGACTGATTCTGAGATGCTTGTCCTTGCCGCATCGCAGCACTCCAAATTGCAGGGTGTCTTACAATGAATAGTGGATCATAGTTTAATTAGTAACATTTTCTACATCTTAATATTATATAAATTAATGATGCTTCTCACAAGAGATAACGTCTGAGATTCGATGAAGCTAGATGGACAGACTTATATCCCAAGTTTTGCTCTTCTGTCAAACATGTTATAAAAGTCGTGGGCTCACGCATACCCTATCGGTTCTTTCTTGCTTCAGTGGGAAGTGCAGAGCAGTAGGCTCCCTAGGCACTGTTTGGCTTTCCACAGTTTCAGTGACCCGAGGTCAGCCATGTTCTAGAAGCAGTGATTCTGACCTAGCCTCAGAAGGTCAGCAGTAGCTCGATATTAGGTTGCAGTGCCTACTACCTCATTACCTCACTTCATCTCATTAGTTGATCATTTTTTAAAAAGATTTTATTTATTTGAGAGGACATGAGCAGGGTGGGGGTACATGGGGCATAGGGAGAGGGAGAAGCAGACTCTCTGCAAAGCAGGGAGCCCAAAGCAGGGTTTGACCCCAGGACCCTGATATCCTGACCTGAGCCAAAGGCTGACGCTTAATTGAATGTCTAAGCTGATATCTAACTAAGCCACCCAGGTGCCCACTCATCAGACAGGCATTTTATCGCCTCACATCACCATCCTAAGGAGAAGGGTGAGCCCAGTACCGTAAGGTATTTTGAGAGAGAGATCACATTCACGTAACTTTTATTACAGTGTATTATTGCTATTCTATTTTATCGGTACCTACTGCTGTTAATCTCTCACTGTGCATGATTTATTCATTAAACTTTATCATAGGTGTGTATGTATAGGAAAAAAATTGTACATAGGGTTCAGGACCATCCAGTTTCAGGCATTCTTTGGGGTCTTGGACCATACACCCCGAGGAAGAGGGCAGGACTACTGTAGACCTATAAAGCGATAGCTTCCTTGTAATACAAATTAACATTTTGGTAGTAGATTTTAAAAGGATTAACTAATACTAAAGTGTGTAGGAGTCAGAGAATAAACCAGTGAAGCGGGCCACGAGGCATACGTGCCCAGTGGGCATTACAAAAGGGCCCCTTTGCTTTGGCACCAGACAGGTGTTGCTGTGCAAGAATGCTGATGATCTACCTCTTCTGGGTTTTTTTGAGAGAAGCCAAAAAAAATCCAATTTATTGTATGAAATTTTCTGACCTATAAATGTTGGCTCAAATAGAAACCATACCTGTGAGCTGATTGTAGCCCAAAGGCTGCTGGCTTGTGACATCAGGCTGAATGTAAGCTCCTGTGCCATCCTGGCTAGAGTGTTAACCTTCCCAAGAGCCCAAATCTCTATCTGTTTTCTTTGGTGAATATCACAAATATCTAAAATGGTACCCAGTACACAGTAAGTGCTCAGTAAGTAAATATTTTATGAATAAATAAAGCTAGTATTAAGTCTCTTCGACACACACAGAACAGTGTAGAGAAAAATAGAAATGTGTTGATTTTTTTTTTAAAGATTTTATTTATTTATTTGACAGATAGAGATCACAAGTAGGCAGAGAAGCAGGCAGAGGGAGAGGAGGAAGCAGGCTCCCTGCTGAGCAGAGAGCCCAATGCGGGGCTCAATCCCAGGACCCTGGGATCATGACCTGAGCCGAAGGCAGAGGCTTTAACCCACTGAGCCACCCAGGCGCCCCGATTTTTTTTTTTTTAATGCTATTTCCAATTGTCTTTTTTTGCCTTTGGCTAGCCAATTCTGACTTAATATTCAGACCTCAGCTCATATCCCTTTTCAGGAAGCCCCTTTCCTAACAGCCCTGCTGTCCCTGTGCCCTGCTCTACCCTCTACCCTCTATCGCCAGGGTCCTCCACCTGCTGTGTGCCCTGATTACTCACTCATCTTATGTCCTCATGGGCTGAAAACTTCTTGAGGGCAGGCTGGTATCTGATTTTTTATCCCTCGACACAGTGGGATAGAAGCATTTAACAGCGTTTGTTAACGTCATTGTTCTTGTGGTATTGAATTGTAAAAGTAAAGCACTCCGATGTTTTCTCTACTACTGTGCTTTTCCTTTTCTGGGCTACCTTTCAGTTTTGCACTAATGTCCCACTGTTGCCCCACTTCCATATTCAGCGAATGTTTTTGGACTCTGTTAGGACTAAGTCACAGCCTTCACCTGCGAAGATCAACAGTCTGAGCAAACAGACCTATGTAAAGAGCTGTGCACTGAATTTCATGGTGAAGGGAGAAAAGTGCAATGAGTATATGGAGGACATTCACTGCGATTTGGGGAGTCTGGGAAGCATTGAGAAACCTGCCCCAAGGTTCACATGAAAGGGAGGCATTTTTCCTACATCGGGAGTAGTTCTCAGAACAACCACTCAGCTGCTATGCTTCATAGATCACAGAATGGCCTGTGTACATCCCTGGGCCCCCTCCCATACAGAGTGCATCCCTCTTAACAGAAAGAAGACATTGATGACTTTCTAAAGGTGGGGAGGACAGAAAACATGGGACGGGAGAAGTGAAGAAAATCCGTGGGTGCTCACTCCTCATTCAAGAGTGTTGGTAGTGCCAAGAAACACTTAGAGGAGGCAGTGTGCTTTTTCAAGATCAGAAAGATCTGTGTATTTTTAAATCAGAGGTTAAGGGATTACTGGTAGACAGGATTACAAGAGAGCCAAAAGGTAAACATTGGACTAAGAACTTTTAGGTCATGAAGGCATGTGATGTGGATCACAAGGAAGAGGGATTCAGTTTAGTGTTTAAAAAATAAATAAATGGTAAGTGTAGGAAATAGACTGTCTTAATAAGAGGGCAAAAGTCACAATATTAACTTGATCACAGCTTAATATTTACCCTAATGTCATATGAGAATAGTTTAAAATAAATACATGTGTGTACTCTGCCTCAGTCCAAAGAGGACGGGGAGGGGGTAGGCCCGCCAAAGAGAACTGTACCGATTTCTGGAAAATAGGTGAGTCTCCGGAGATTTTCTGATACAGTTTTAATACTTGCCTTTCAGAACAAAAATCAAGTCAAACAGAGCGTGTTTGTGGATTCAGTCCTTCTATGGCCATTTAAAGGCTACCTACTAAGTACAGACACTGACCTAGAGACTAAACTGTGTTTAATTTTACCCCTCATCTCCCCACCCCATCCCAGTCCTCTTTCTGGAGAAGTCTGAACACAAACCAGAGGACCTATTGTTAGAGCAACTTCAGCTCTTCATGTTATGTGAAGTCTCTAGCTAGGGCAACTTTAACAATGAAATTACCTTTTTTTTTTCTTCTTCCAGGTAATTCTCAAGAGCTTATTGTTCATGATGTGAACCTAACCAGAAATGGTCTCTTCCCTCTTTTATAATCGTAAATCTTGCACTGGGGAGATAAAGTATGATGGTACCTATGTGAATACGATTTACTTAAATAGTCACACTTTGCGTGTGAGTGGACACCATGCAAATAAATGGACACATTAAAATTGGACAGCACTTAAAGAGATTTAATAATTCATCCTATTGCCTCTGCAAATAAAAGAACCAAAGCCCCATTTGTGCAATTGCTAAAATATGGCAGATAATGATGCATTCATGTTTAATATTGCTAATAAATTTGAAAATTCACATTTTTATTGATAAACATTTTCTTGAAATGCAGTGTGGGCAGACAGATTGTTAAATTTAAGTACTTTATAAATGAGATTTGTAGATACTGATGCGATTAGTGGCAGCGCGGTGTCGAGAGCCATCTACCACCTTACCTGCATTCCTAAGCACTCAGCAATGAGTTTCGTATTTCATTTTTATGTGCAACCAAATTGCACACAATTTTAGGGGAAAAATTAGCATGGTAACAGAGTAATGACTATTGTAAATATTGTGCTTCTCGTTGTTGACTTAAATTACACGCTAACAGTATTTTGGAAAAATATTTCTGCTAGTCTAGCTTAATATATTGAAATTTTTTTGCCTGTAGGATTAATATATAGAAGACATACATAAATCTCCTGTAAGATTGTGTCTTTGACATACACACAGAGAAAGGCATATTACACAGTCCAGACAGCTTGAGATCCAAAGTTATTTTTATTCGTTGGAAGCCATAAAATCTCATTAATATTTCTTATCTGCACAGGCTTTAATAAAATATTTCCTAGCTCAAGATGCCCAAAGAATTCTTTCCTCTTTGGGCTGTAAAATTTCAAAGAATTTTTGAGACATGTGAATTCATACCATATAAACATTAGATAATACTTCAGCATTGATCTTAAAACAGCATAGCATGCTAAAACATATTTTTTTGTACTGAAAATTTGGCCATCATTAATCAATCATTATACAGCAGTCTTGATGATTACCCACTGTATTGACTGGAACATGTGATTTCCTGAATTTTATTTCCTATCACTGGTGGACTTTATGTATCATTCTTTTTCCCCAAGATCCTAGAAGCTTATTTCATTAGAGATCCCCATACATTCCTCCTCACACAGGACTTTCTGAAGGTACACGTGGTGTATTGAGTGTGAGAAGTGTTGTTTGGCTTCAGCCGCATGCATTCACCATCTAACCCTCACACGTTTAACCCTGGCTTCTACATAAGAATAGCCACTTGGTTAACGGAAGCATGTTTGGAAAGAGAAAGCAAAGCTTGTCTACAGCATACTAACACGTGGGTGATTCTGCACCCTCAGAGAAAGAGCACCCGGTGAATTTTCTGGACGTCTTTCATGGCTGACTTGGGATCCACTTGCACTGGCAGGGAGCGTGATGACCTCTCTCGTTGATGCATATCGATTGTGACAGTCACTCTCCTTCCCCTGCAGGCCATGGAGGCACAGATACAGAACTTTGGACAGACGCCCTCTCAGTTGCTTATCGAACCACATCCGCCTCGGAGCTCTGCCATGCACCTGGTAAGACAGAGCCACCTGAACAAAAAGTTTTTTTGCTTTTTCTGTACCTGGGAACACGTCAAATAAAATCGTCATTTCAGCAGCATTTTTAAAGGCTTCTCGATTTACTGGTTAAACTCTCCAGGCTAAGTGGATGCCGATACCCTGTGGAGAAACAGAGGGGAGTGCGGTTCTTACCTTTAAGTCCTGCTACGCTCCCCCAGTTTGGGGTTCACAAAAATCGCGGTCTTCTCTGACTCTGTATGCCCCTGCATAAACTCATTCAGACACATCCAGGCACCAGAATTAGATTTGATTTATAAAGTAGGATGAAAATATAATATCAACACAGTATGATATGGCCCAATTTAATCTTCTGGGGCAAGGTGGGGTAGGGGGACTAGCTGATTTTAAGAAGACAGAAATACAGAGGTAATTCACCAGGTCAGGAGAGTTAAGAAAGAGCTCCAGAGCCACTCGGGTCAAACACCAGCTCTGCCTCTAGCTAGGGAATGACTTGGGCAAGGTGTTTAACCTCTCTGTTTATGTTGCAGCATCTGTTCCATGAAAGCAAAGCATCTGCCCTGAGAATTTCATGACTTAATACCGTAGAGCACTTAGACCAGCACCTGGTGTGCAATACGTTCTCAATAAATGTTAGCTGGTGTCATCATCTCCGCTAGCTCCTCATATTAAAACTTTTATTCCCGTTTTACAAGGGGAAGGGTAATATTCTTTTCATTTTAATCTGAATTTTAAAAGCTCGTTTTCATAACAAAACCGTCCTTTTTCATTTTATTAGCAAAATGTACAACATTTCCCTCTTTAATTTGAAGATGGTGAATTTTTTTCCCAAGAAACTTCTTTAGAAGGAATTTATTTTTTAAGCTGTGGCTTTTCACTGATTTTTTTTTTTACTGAAGTGAAAAATGCTTGAAGGCAAAGGAATATGTTTGCAAAATGAATTAAAGTTCATCCATTTTTCTAGGCAATTATCAAAGCAGCAAGTACCTTAATTTTAGAGTAAAGAGCTCTGAAGTATGGTCCACAGTATATTTGCAAACAAATTTATAAGCTGTTATTTTGTGGCGGAAGTACTGCTGAGACCTTTCATTTATTTTTTCAGTTTCTTAACAAATTCATATCGAGTTCCTTCTGTGTGTCAGGCATGACGCTAAGCGCCGACAACCCAGAGGGGACTGTCAAGGAATCAGTAGTTAAACTCCTAGTGAAACACATAAATAAATGTGTTTGTTTGAAAACGCGTTTTTTTCTCTTTACAATGGCTCCAACAGCTTCATCCCCCTTGATTAGTCACTAATGATCTCTTGTGATTGAAATTGGTCCTCGCGTGTGACGAAGCAGAGAGGTTGACACCAAGCACACGGTTCCATAAGAACACGTAGTCACGGTGTAGACGTGGGGATGTGGCCTCGGATCCCCAAGCCTTAGATGAAGTATTTTTAATAAACTGTCCAAGAGAATATCTCTAACACTTTATTTTATGAAATGCTTTGGCAGAAGAGTTTTATTCCCATATTAGTCGTCTCTGTTTAATAATAATAATAAAAATACTTATCCTGGAGAAGTGCCCAGGCAGGATTCATTGCTTTCCTGGGGAAAATGGTGAGAGACTAAATTGGCATGGAACTGCTCATAAAGGAGACCTAGCCCTTCTAAGCTCGTGGAGCAGACGATTCCTTGTGTAGAAACAGTTACAGAACAGTTACAAACCCGACAGAATGGCTAGTTCCAGCATCCCCATTTTGTTTTGGTGTGGTAGTATTTATGGTGTTTTATAGTTGCTCGAATAGTAGCATTTATAGTGTCTGCTTTCTATCGAGTCACATGCTAGAGGTATGAAAGCAAAGACTGATGGAAGGGGGTAGCCCTCAGGAAACGCACAGTCTAGAAACGAGGCGTCAACCACAACCAGTCAGTATTGCCACAGCCAGGACTCGGGCAAAGCTCTGACAGGGCAGGCTAGTGTATTTTAGTTACTTAGGCTGGAGTCATGTCCCCAGATCAACCAGGTAAAAAATGAAAGTATCAATTCATTCATGTTATCTTTCATGTAAACAGTGTCAGTCACTGATTTTTCACCGCCCTGAGCAATGCTGCTGTGTCATGAGACCGGTCTGTGAGCTCCCGTCTCACCCCGCTGTCTCACGAGGCTTACTCTGAGGCGGGTCCTTGGTGAACTGGTGTCCCCTGTCAGCGGCTGCACAGAGAGAGCCTTTGCCCCTTTCCCTGTGCCATCCTCCCAGGCTGGAAGTTGGGGTTGCTTTGCTCGCTGCTCATGCTAGCCTCGTCTGTGTTAACCTCCGTCTCCCCAGAGCTTTCACTAACTGTGTTATCCCTTCTGTTTTCTTCTGCTCTCTTCCCTTTCTATTCAACAGTGTTTCCTTCCACAGAGTCCACTCATGTTTAAAGATCAGATGCAACAGGATGTGATCATGGTGCTGAAGTTCCCATCAAATTCTCCGGTGACCCACGTGGCAGCCAACACGCTGCCCCACCTGACCATCCCCGCGGTGGTGACCGTGACCTGCAGCCGGCTGTTTGCGGTGAATCGGTGGCACAACACAGTAGGTACGTGTGTCCAAGTGCGTCACTTGCTAGAGGGCTCTTAGGAGCTACAGTTAAGGTAAGGTAAGTGTGCTGGGGTCTAGCCGTATGCCAGGTCTACAGACAGCGGCAGAGCAGACCACTGCCAGACCTGACGAGGGGAGTCTTGTCTGTCTTGTTCGCAGCTGTTCTGTGTTGGGGCCTCACAGAATGCTGGGCTGGGGGTTAAATGTTCAATAATATTCAATGAATTGAAGCAGGTCTACAAATAATTCCGCCCCACCCCCACCCTACTCTATGCCTGCCCCACAGGGAAGAAAAGGAAAAAAAACCACTTTTATGCTATATTAAACAAAAGTGAGTTGAAATCTGGATTTCCTAGATAATGGTTTCAAATCCTCTTTCTTCCATTTCACGAATTTATTTGGCAAATATTTGAATGGCCACTTTGTGTCAAATAGTCATGCACACCGGGAGTACAGCAATGAACAAGACAGACACCGTCTCCCTCCTTGAGGAGCTGAGATTCTTTGAGAAAAGACAAAATCTAAATTGTTCAGTGATTCCGTGTGTGTTTTCTTTAAACTCATTCCCAAGAGTTCCAGCTGGCAACTTAAAGTGATAGGATTCTATTATCAAAATTAGACGTATTGATACTTACCTAACCAGAACAGAAGTTGACATGACCAAATGATTTAGTTGGCCAGATTCACCCCTTACAATTTCCTCGGAAACCCCAGGACTCTCACTGTCTCTAGGACTAAATGGATAAGCCGTGGTAAATTAATCTGAATTTTTCTATTCTCCTAACTTTTGTATTGCTCTGAAAAACAGTATCATATAAATCCTAGCTTAATCTAAGAGTTTCTAGATGCATTTATTTTATGTTTGTTGGTGATACTATCAACATGAGGTATAACTAATTCCATTTGATCTGAAAGATGCAGCAAGCATCTTAAGAAAAAAAATATAACTTTATTATTCACAGAAGTCTGAGCCTCTAGAAATATTTGCATTGAGAAAAAAACTATAAAGGATTAATTTTTCTTTAGCATTGTTCAAAAGTATCATATATGTTATATAATCACATGTAAAAATACTATGACTAATGAACTCAATGAAGCCCTAAATATTAATCCTCTGATAGCAGCTTCTCCTGAGCTTAAGGTCTTAGGTTTGGCTCCATGTTTTAACCTTCAGTTGACTTGTCGTCTAGTGAAAGAAGACGGAAGCCCCGCCTTCCCCTCTGCCCTGGCTCAGGTGAGCCCCGCTGTGCTCACGCCCACCCCTGCTTGCAGGCACAGCCTTATTGGTTGCCCAGAAATCTGAGCTCTTTGTTGGGTTCAAGAAATGTTATGGTCTTCTATTCTATGTGGCTTTTTCTTGTTAGGATAGGAACATTCTTTCCATGGAAGCTAGCAGTCCCTGTTGTGATGATTTCTTTTGAGAGTATCCACAAGGATGTTTTTTATGACCATCATTCTTACAACTATTTGCCAAATCATTTTTAAGCAGTACACCTTTTCTACAGTCATCATAAAACACTGCTTACTAGGACGTTCCTTCTCTCTCAGACTTTTGTGCTAGTTTTCTCCTTCTGTTTAATCTTTAGGCCTCAGAGGAGCTCCAGGATACTCCTTGGATCAAGCTCATCATCTTCCCATTGAAATGGACCCCCTGATTGGTACGTTAACAAAAAAATACATTTTCATGAATACTGACTGTCCACAGATTCCTATGTAGTTATTTATCACAAAAGGTAGTTGAATGATAATTTTTCTGCCATCAAATTGATGTGTAAATAAAACTGAATTACCACAGGAGCTGTGTAAAGCACAATATGCTATCTGGCATTTCCTTGATTTTTTAGGAGGTCATTTAAGTTTAAGTTTAAGTTCATTTAAGGTCATTTAAGTTCATTCAAAACAAGGAAAATCATTCTAAACTGTCCTTTCTTTCAGCCTGAACTATTCTTTAATAACTGTATATTATTTAAAATACTTAAAATATGTAAGGACTCAAAAAAAATCATTAAACAGAACCAACACGAAAGACCTCTTTTCTACAAATCTCTTTTCAATAGGGCCAGGTTTTTTTAATTAAAGATTTCATGTGAATTGCAAACTTAGGAACTATAACTCTTTGCAACAGATAATGGAAATATTTTTAAATCACATACATACTAATAAGCAGATAATCCAGAACAAGCCCCTTCATTTTCCTAGGCCTCAATTTCCTATCTGCAAAATGACTGATCAGGATATGTGTCGTGCCTTTTTCATGGGATCATGTAGGCAACTAAATTAGAAAAAAAAATGAAAATGGCATAAAAAAGTGTAAAGGCATATCCAATTATGGTATATCTTTTTTGATATTTCTTAATTCACCCTTCATCTTTGAACTCAGAAGTAAGCTAAAGGGCAGTCATTTGAGTTAGTTACTTCATACCCGTACACGAAACAACATTTACATGTCTTTGGGAAGATACGATTCAGGACTGGGCATATTTTTAGAGTCTAGTCCAGCTATTCCTCCGTCCAAGAGACATCAACAGAGTCACATACAGCAGGAAAGCAACCATGGAAAAATTAGCAGCTCTATTATAATTAATTAAGGACCAATTATGTAGTTTTCAAGTGACTCAGAACCTTTGATTTTCTTTTTCTTTGCTACCTTTCTCTGTATAATTTTTTTGGCTAACCTCCCTAGCGTTGTTATTATTGTAGCATTAGTGGGACTCTACAAATAGTAGCACTTCAGTCTAATTGGCGTGAGAGAGTGTGGGTGACCGTCTGCATCTCCTGCTTAAGAATTCAGCCCAGGGCCGTCGCCTCAAAGGACAGCGCGGAGAACGGGACATGCTGGCATGCAGACAGGCATAGGGAAATCACACGGTGTCTCCGAGTTCCTGGCTTTGTTCCGGTTCAATCCCAGTGCTATCCACTGGAGTCTCTGCCTGTCTCCTTCCTCCCCAGTCCCATCTTTCCTATTCCTCCCCTCCCCTGCCAGCCCATTCTGGAAGGGCCTTCTGTTTGTTGACAATCCAGGTCTTTAAAGCGGCTGACCTGAAGCTCCCTGTGGGGCTGCCCACATAACAACATCCCTTGCTCAAACCTCTCCCCTCTTTTTTCCACATGAATTGTAAATGCCATCAGAAAATGACAGACTGGGGCAAATAGTAAGACTTTTTTTTCCCTTATATACCGTACTTCACACAATACTTTTTCCTCCTAATTACAGAACTTGTTGGACACTAATGAACTTGTGTGTAGTGAACGTGGATAGAATTCAAGGCATTTAAATATTTTTATTTTCAATTCATTATCTGAAGTCTGCATATTGTTCTTATTTCTTGGGGGAGAAAGAACTGAAATGTCTGACAACTTTTAGATAGGTAAGAGAGTTCATAAATTTCCACAGCTACTAAAAATTAAGCTTCTGTTCCCATGGGGGAATGTTAAAATGTTAATAATCTTATAACCTTAAAAACCCATTTCTAGGTAAAAGAAGCACAAAAATATACCTTGATGAATCTCCTGTGGAATCCTCCTTTAAATTCTTTTTTCTGTGTCCGTCTAGCCAATAACTCGGGTGTGAACAAAAGGCAGATCACGGACCTTGTCGATCAGAGTATACAAATCAATGCACATTGTTTTGTGGTCACAGCAGATAATCGCTATATCCTCATCTGTGGATTCTGGGATAAGAGCTTCAGAGTTTACTCTACAGAAACAGGTAAGGTTAACCACAAAATACCTTATTCTCTTCAAAATGCCTATTGTTACACCCAGGGCTTAAAATAAAATCATGTTTAATAATGTAGGCATTTTCATCTTGAGTGCCACATTAAGTGTTCACATTGTAAGTAACCCATTATAATTCTATCCATTCCAAACCTTTGCATGAGTCCTGATTTCATAGGACAAATGGGACTGTTGTCCCTTCCCCAAACCAAGTCCAGTAAAGGACCTTAAACCTCCCCTTAGTCTGGCCCAACCCCTGAAGAATGAAAATCACGATTGTGTTGTTTTCTAAGTCATGTCCTTAAAAATCCCAAGGAACACTCTTGTATCATTTCCCAGAAGAAATTCAGGAAAGCATCCATGGCTAGATTTGAATTAGCTTATAAATTTTCATATTTACACATTTACTTTTCACAAATTTAGTAAAATAAAGTTAAGCTTATTACCATTTAAAGAAAAATGGCAAAATGAGTTAAACCTAGTGTTTCTGTGTTTCAGGGAAATTAACTCAGATCGTGTTTGGCCACTGGGATGTGGTCACGTGCCTGGCCAGGTCTGAGTCCTACATAGGTGGGGACTGCTACATTGTGTCTGGGTCTCGAGATGCTACCCTGCTTCTCTGGTACTGGAGTGGGCGGCACCATATCATAGGAGACAACCCTAATAGCAGTGAGTATTTGTCTAGAAGTGTCCCATCAGACTACAACATATTTTGCTTTTTTAAATTTTTCTAACAGCTTTTCCTAGGGTTGTAAGGATTTTAAAATCTGAAAGCTTTAAGTGGCAAAAATCTTTGTTAGAATGTCGCTATGGTTAAAGTGAAAAAAGAGCAATTACTGTAACCTTCAACTTGGGGAAAGTCCCGGTCCCCTCACATCAACCCTGTCATTGGCAGCCGTCCCCCAGTGTCCAAATGTCTCTATCCTTCAGAAATTTCCTTCAGTATCACCTAGTCCATTAAACTTCATATAATTTCTCTCAAATGAATATATTCTCTCCCTCCTCTGAATTCCTAAAAGGTTTTATCTGTGTCTCAATGAGGACACTTATTACTTTCTACCACATGTCTAGTATCTCCATGTATTCATTTAACGATGATTGAGTACTCCCTTCAAACTAGGCTTTGGAATGGCAAAAACTGAGTAAGATAGTTGCTTTGCTTGTGATGATTCCTAAGTATTTTTTATTCATCAATGCTCCTAAGATATCCTGTAGAGAAAAAAATGGGGGGACTGCAGAGTAAAATAATTTTAGAAAACACTGCATTTACTCTTACTCTCTAGGTAAGTTCTGAACGTCTTACTAAAACAAACATATCTATTGAAATTTTATTAATCCCCAATTTCTCAAACATGTTTTTCCATGGTATCTTTTGCTCATGGCAGTACATTTAAAAATTATTCTTTGGAACTGTTGTTCTGATGAAACACTAAAATGAATCATGAGGCTCTCCCTTTCCATTTTAAATTTCTGGTTCCTGGCATAGTGACACACATAATAGGGTTTTCAACATTGTTAAATGAAGGACTAGATAAGAGATTGCCTAGAAATAATCGCTGTTATTAATTACCAAGCTTTCAATAGTTTCAGTGCAAAGATTTCCTATGAAATAGAGTATGGTGTCTGTAAGGTGTTGATAATGGTGAGTACCTATAAACCAGGGCAATTCATACATTGGTCACAGCTTACACAGTACTTCCGAAAAAAACTGAACCATGAGTTTGGCTCTGTTTATGACAAAACAGCAATAAGAGTTTTCTAGGAATGCTGTGTGTCTGCCACTGAAATATTTAAGAGTAGACGACAAATGGGCAAGAAACTCTCTTTCAGGTGCGTGGTCGGAGGCTGCCACCCCTGGTCTGTTCATTCCAGCCTGTGAGAATGCTGAGGATGGAAGCCCAGGTGTATGTCTGTCTGTCCTTCAAGTCCCACCCGCTCCCGCTCTTACACATTTTGACAGGAATATTGCAAAAAGAGGAAATGGCTTTCAATTGATAGGAACAAACTCCCTATCATAGTAGAGAAAAAATGAAATGAAATATATAGAGACATATAGATATATAGATATATGAATGAAGATAGTGGGAGATGAACTAGATGAGACCAAATATCACGCAAGGTTTCACGCTTGCTGCAGATGAAGAACCTCAAGGTGCATCATGGAGTAACGGCTCTTAGCATAGACACTGAGTAAGAGAAAGGGTGTGCGTTATGCACATCAGCCTCTGCTCTAAGTTGTGAACTAAGATATGATACTGGCTTAAGGGAAAAAAATATTCAGTGTTGCTTGATTTCCAGCCAGCTCAAATAGTTAGCTGCCAAATCCACATTATAACAAATATCATACTCTAACTACTAAAAAGTTAACCTCATTTATTCCTTTGTAAAGCTACACCCTTAAAAAAAAAAAAAACCAGAAACTTCATTTTTAGCAGAATTCTAGTGTGTGTATGTATGCGTGTGTGCATATGCATGTGTGGATAAGACCCTTGATCTACCACGGATGGCTTTCTTATTCTCAAGCATGGTACATTATCAGCTATATTTCATGTAAATTTATTTTTGCGTATTTACAAATCTTCATTTTTGTAGTAGTGTAGTATTCATTAGAAAAACTTATCTAAGCAACAGGTCTGTGTAGTATCTTCCATCTATATTGATAAAAATTAGAAGTTTTTAGATAACAGTGTTTGTTTTGTTTGTTTTTTTTAAGAAACAGAATAGTGCTTTAAATCTCATTAACTAACATCTTCAAACTGGCACTCAGAAATGATGAAAATGATATTTCCAAAAAGAGGATTCATTTCTTGAAAGCTACTGTCTGGTAGCTGAGATAAGATATTTTATATATCATATTGCTCTGAGGTAAAGAATTTTTTTTACATGTTAAATTATAGTAATTGTATTAGCTACTTAATTTGTGTGATTTTTCTGATGATCTTTTAAATGAAAAGATGATTAACGATGGTTGCTTTAGTCCATCGGTTATCAAGAAAAATTAAATGTAGTAATACTTAGAGTGGATAAGGTTCCTTACAACAGGAGCTATATAAATAAAAATTTTATATTGACCCTTAAGAACAAAATTATGAATATTATATTTGTTAAGATGCAGGATTTTATTTAAGCTTTCAATAAGACAAGATTATCCTTAAGAAATTAAGAATATTATTGATGCATATCTTTTACTTTTGCCTCCATTTGTAAGAATTTATTTTTGGTCAAAACTATTGTAAATGACTTTGTAAAACCCACCCTGTCAAGAGTTTTGGACATTTAATATGGACTTACGTCATATGGCTTTATTTCATCCATCATCCTTAATGTAAGGGGGAAAAAATGCTCTTTTAGAATAAACAGGATGATCACCTGAAGTGTTAGGCAAGCAGCAAACATGCATTGAAGGCCTGCTGGGTGCTGGTCCGATCTTAGCCGCTGGGAAAGCGGGGTAGTCAGAGTCTCTGGCCTAGTATTACACTAATCACCAAACTGCTTTGTCTGCTTGAATGTCCTGAACATATTGAATACTTGTCACATGAATCATAAATTGCTATCAGATGATGTTTGGTATCATACTACAAAATGTTTGATCTTACATCTTGGGTACCAAATAATAATTACATTAAAAATGTATCAGCTTTTTACCATATGGATAATTATAATAATAATAAATTAATCATTAGTCATATCCAGTATTTGATAGATTTGACTGATTCATGTCTCCCTGAATCTGTTAAATTAGCCAACCTGGTAACACACGCATGATGAGAGGGACCACATACATTCGTCAATTCTCTCTCTATTTTTTTTTTTTTTTTTTGTAAAAGCAGGCACAGCACACACTGAATTGACTGTCACATCAGAGATCAGCCATGGGTGTTGACATAGACATAGTCCTTGCCATCAGAAAACTCACAACATGAAAGAAAAAGATTTTTTCTTCTGTCCCAGTTTAATCTATTCTAGCTACCAATTCACAGGTCAGAGAATCGGGCTGTATGTGTTTTCTATCTTTAATGCATTGCTACTCAAGACCAAAAAGCTGGTTATATCTAAATTCATATTAAAGTGTGCAGCACAATGCCCTTAGGTTTTGAGGGTTGTATATATTAACCTAGACTTGAAGGGGAAAGTCCTAGTGTGAAACACAACATGCCAGTAGCCATTAGAATTCACGGTTTGGTCTTGGTGTGGACATTGAATTTCTTTGTATGTCAGAGGCTGAATCATATTTATTCAGCACAACATAAAATGATAGGATTCACTTAATCACTTTCTCAAGATTAATTCAAGTGGCTCTCTAATATATTTGTGTCTCTTTTGCACTGTCATTATTCTTTTTTAATGGAGAGCTCTGTTAGTACCACAGAGGAAAATCTGAGTAATGTTTGTAGAATTTTTTAGGTAGGTGCAGAAAGTGTTTAGGGTTTCTTTGAGTCAAATATATTATTGTGGCTAATTCAGACATTTCAGAAAGTCTTTTCCTAATTATTTGTATATTTGTAATGGATTCACTACAAAGACGATGAACATTTAGAGGCAGATCATTAAAAAGAGCTTCAGACCATAAAAGAAATAAGCAGGTGCTACCTAGCTAGGTTTCAGCTGAATTACAGTTGTTTTATGAATATATTTTATAATGCTAATATCCAGTGTTACTCTTTCAAACTTGGGACTTTGACATTAGAAAATTTTCTTGGAGATTTAAATAGGTCCCTGACTAGATAACAGAATCACAGAGATGTGAGGGACAGATGCTTTCATCTGAAACACTCTTTTGCACAAATTCTGAAACTAATTTGGAAGTGATAAAAATTAATTTGCGCACTTTAATTGGAAGCAGCCTACTGCATGAAAGAAAGGAGAGCAGAGCAGGCAATTTGTGCTAAAAGCTGATTGAATTTTTTGTCAGGTAGGTATCTTGGACTTGGCCGCTTATCCTCCTGAGCCCCTCTTTGCAATATATTACAACCCATCTCTGACTGGTGTTCTTTAAAAGGATCAATGCTATTCCTGTTGAATCCCTGGAGCCCAAAATTTCATTGATCTTGGGACTTGACATTTCTCATTACGTGCTGTAGCTTCCAACAAGATAGTCACAAGAGGGGCAAGTCAACATTGTTGTCTCTTCAGCAGACACTTAAAATACACTAGGACCTCAGCTCCAAATCCAATTTGCTTTTAAAGTGTGTGGTTTTAATGTTTATACCAGACACAAGATGGTTGGTAGAGAGTCTGCCGATACATACATAGGACATTTTTAAAATCCTAGCCGTAGGAAACTTTGGAAGAGAATTTACTTTTCGCCTTTTCAGATCACATCTACAGATATTCGAGTGACACGAATAAGACATGATTATGCCTTTTCAATTTCACTTTTTAAAAAATAAGTCTTCTAGCTCTTGTATGAGCATTATGCAAACTCTGAAACGAGAAGCCCATTGAAAAGGAGACTCCAGCTGTGCACACATCCCTTCCCCAGGCTCCCATTGTGTGAGCTTCAGCTCTGGACACTGACCATCCTGCCAGCCACAGCCTGTCACTAAACATCTGCCAAATCCTGCCCCTCTCTTTGTTTGCATCCAGCCTTCTCTTACTACGGCTATCCTGGTGCCCAGCTCCATGACCACCGCTAACCGGTGGTATCATACCAGATGAAAGCCTGGACAAAGAACAGCCCACAGATATTTTTAACATAGATGTATGTTTGCGTCACTTCCCAGACCAAGGGATCTTATCTAGGGCTTATGAAATGTATCAGAGGGAGCATAGTGACATGTGAACAATTCCTAACTCCTAGGACTCTCAACAATGAGGTCTGTAATATAACATCCTTTTCCCAGCCTCGCATCCCCTTAGCCTAACATTAGGAGACTTTATAGGATTCCTGATTAAGAAGGGGGCTGAATGCCTCCTTGGTCAGTGCCTTTCCTCCCTTTATGGAACTGAGGCTGGAAGGCTCTTTGGCTTGAGTCAAAAGCAATATAGAAAAACACAGGAGTCAACTAATACGTTTCCGTGATCAGAGAACTTCAGATCCACACCAGGAGGGTTGGAGGTGTCTCTGGGCATCATGCAAAGCTCTGCTTCCTTGGATTATACGGTTGACTGTTTGGGGAAGGTAATGGCAGGACAGTAATGTCCTTGACCTAGATCCAGGCTCAGGACTTCAAGGGAAGAGATTTGTGCTGCTACGGCCATGCTCAAAGGTGGTCAGTCAGTATCTTCTCTCCCAGAGAAAAAGAACTTAGAGTGAATGAACAGCTATCTTCTGCTTTTCAGTGAGTATTCTGTGAGTATACGATAAAATGAAACCACACTAGAGGGCATTTTCCACCCCTGGGATGTTTTTATTTGGGTCACCTGTGACCTGTGGAAAATGTAGGACCAGGCATTCTTGGTGCTTGGGCCAGACCTCCACAAGTGGCTGAGGACAGAGTCTCCATAAGGGACAGCTCATGGACACAATTCTTCTGAGCTACCATAACAATTGTCTAACAGTTTGTTTTTTTTTTTTAAATAAATCTTGAAATTGGAGTACTGACTAAAATATGTATTTGGGGATTTGAAGTCATCCTGTTTTTATGTAGGTATAAACATGAGTGAAAATACCTTCCACGGGGATTCTGCAGAGAGCTAACAAAGGTGGCAGATAAAATCTGAATGTCATACATCATCGAGACGTTCATCCTCTGACTCCAGCAGAACTGCGCTGAGGGTCACAGATTGTAGAAACTCGGCTGTTTTTGTTTAACTCTTAATTCAGAAGGACCAAAGCTTCCCCCTGCGTATTAGTAGTCCCACAAATAAGGTTTAAAATAATAAGAACCATGAGTATCTTTACTTTGATCATTTCTCTAAAAGCAGAGACCATCTCACTGAAAAAGTTCTCGTCAGAGCCACGTGAATAACATCTAATATCTTCGTACTGTTTTCATCATCCATCCATTTTGAAAATATTGAAATGACTTTTGCTTAAAAATGAGATGGAATCTGCTTATAATAAGCCTTTGATACTTGGAGTTTCCAAATGCTTGCCTCTAAGCAACCTCAGAATCGGGCGTGTTTGTTCTCTGTCACACGTGGTAATGCCATCACAGGGAGAGCTCGTGTGTCGAGGAGATGAGGGGGGACAAGGGTGACAGCACTGCTGTCCTGGGGGGGGGGCTCACCTGCACCTCCCTGTGCACAGGCCCTTTAACCCCCAGCTACATCCATCAATTGTGATGTGACAGTGACAGAATATTCCCAAGATTTTGAATGATTGTTGGGGTGTGTGACATCTGTCCCTGGCAATGAAATATCCCTGGCCGGGAAATATGCTTTCCCCCTGCTGCAGGTTTCCCAACTCAGAAACCCCTGAAAAACATGTTATTTACTTTCTTCTAGTTTAAAGAGGGAAACACTGGTTTTTCAGGGCCCTAAACAATGGCCCCTAGTAGTTAAGTTCCACAGTTCATTCAAATGCTCTGGGGAGACTGTAATGAAAAAAAATTTTTTAACTTTCTAAATCAGATGCAAGCCTTTGAAAACCTTATTTCCTAATAGAAAATAGATTACATACACAAGGAATAGTTTTTATACATGTTTTTCAGTTCCCTGCAAGAGAACTAAATTGCTTTCTACTTTTTTCTGTAGCCTATAAGGGAAAAGTTTAGATAACTCTACTTTATGTAAATTTCATTAAGCATGTAATTTCAGGACTTTTCAGCTCACCAGCCTCTCCAACATAAAATAATCACTTAGAAAAATTAAGGATGGTATTACACAGAAAATCTTAATTCTCATTTTACCAGGGAATGCAAGGCATCTTTGAAGCATAATTTTATAAATACATTTCAGACAAATCCGGGACTGCTGACCAATATAAATGGGTAGTTTGCCAATATGCCGTGCCAATATTATAGCCGTGTACATAAACTTAGAAGAAGATGACACACTCGCTCGGGCTGCTGTCCTCCTCTCCCATATCCATCAGAGAGATGCCCCAAAGCAAAATGGAAACTGACAGATCTGGGAAAGCTCTCCTAAAACTGAGCAATTCCTGCAGAGACAGAAGATGGGTGGGTCTGAAGGAGGAGGTATTGGCAAACCAGAGGGAAGAGCATTACGTGCTTTGCCGGATGAGTTGTCTTAGTTAGAGGAGCTAAGGAGGAGCCCTTTTCCTCCAAAATTTCCCCAGATCTATTACTGCCTTCCCTCGGGCCACTGTGGGGCATAGAACTGTAGCACCCCTGCAGCTGCTCAGTGCTGTGGGTCACATTGGTGCCAAGGGAGGGGCTATCCAGGAGACAGGCACTGTTACCAGCCCCTGAACATTCACTCCCGGCCCCCCTCACCCCCCACCCCCCGCCGCCTCCACAGTGAGGCCCAGACATCACAGCCCAGGAGGAGCTCAGAGCATTGTCATCCCCAAAGCACAGGGTGGCTTTCTGAGAGACAAGAATTGGGAGTGGGCAGGGGGCACCCCGTCCAGAATATAATTGACAGGGAAAAACAGGTCAGCATGCAAGCAAGCAAGCACTATTTAAAAAGATCACAAACTCAATGACCAGGTGAAGCAGGATGAACAAAAGAGAAAAATACATAACTTTTTTTTTTTTAAAGGCACATATCTGGGGCGCCTGGGTGGCTCAGTCGGTTAAGCGTCTTAATTTTGGTTTCAGCTCAGGTCTGATCTCAGGGTCATGAGATGGAGCCGCAGGCGGCTCCGTGATGAATATGGAGCCTGTTTGAGATTCACTCTCTCCTCTCCCTCTGCTTCTCCCAGCCCCAGCTCACTCATGCACACTCTCACTCTCTCTCTCAAAAAAGTATAAATAGGGGTGTCTGGGTGACTCAGTTGTTAAGCATCTGCCTTCAGCTCAGTTCATGATCTCAGGGTCCTGGGATCAAGCCCACATCGGGCTCCTTGCTTAGCAGGAAGCCTGCTTCTCCCTCTCCCACTCACCCTGCTTGTGTTCTCTCCCTCATTCACTGTCCCTCTCTTTCTGTCAAGTAAATAAATAAAATTTCGTGTGTGTGTGTGTGTGTGTGTGTGTGTGTGTCTATAAAGGCATAAGTCCAAGATATAAGAAAGAGCACCAAAGTTACTGGCAATGTTTTATATTTCTTAAACTAGGAGGTGAGTACAACTGAATTTATTCTGTTCTTTTAATTTTATACATATGTTATAAATATTTAACATGTTATGTAACTGATTTTTAAATATTTATTTCTGAAAACAAAGGAAGATCAGGTATCTTTGTGGAGGCTACCAAAGCAAAAAGAATTTGTGACCTTAGAGAAAGAAAATTAATCTACAAAAATGTTCCTCAAACTTCACTATTACACTGTCCCCTTTTAAGGACAACAAAGTAGTCATTAACCTCCCCCACCCCCACAAAAAAACTGACTCTGAGGAATGTATTCTTGGACCCCATAAACAAGTTTAAAAAATACTGAATTAATTAGTTCATCTTAATTTTTAAAGCATATGTCAATTTTAAATCGCCACAGCATAAATTTTTGACAACAAAGAGAGAGCTCATCTTTAATAATTGGTTAACAAATATGTTTAGAAAATCATCAAAGTATAAATCTGGATTTTAAAATTTTCCATGGAACTTTTCACTCCCAAGAAAACATCCACAGAGCCCAGGGTACACAGACCCTAGTTTGAGGAATACCAAGAATTCTGGGGGAGTTGCAGTTACAAGACCAAGTTCCAACGTGCCTTTTCAAGGAGAAAAAGTGATGGTCAATAATCCATTGAAGATGAAATAATTTATTTGTAAATATGCACAGAGGCGTATTTATGTGTACTACTTCCTTATGTTTGCTAAGCTGATACTGTAGAGTCAACTAAACCACACATCCGTATAAACCAATGTCAGACAGTATGAGTCAGCTGGAACTGTTTACAAACAAAAACAGAAATAGGCAACATAAGACATTAATAAGCGTGATGTTAATGCAAAATGGAAGTAGTGGGGTATTACAAGGCATTGATAAATAATTTGTTGAATTTCATTGAGTGGGTCAGGTCCAACCTGTACTGTTACTGTTTCACATCCTCGTTTCTGATCACCCCACCTCCAGCAGAATTTCACTGCAGTGAGTCTTTTAAAGGTCCTCACATACACCCAGGATGGCCAACACGGGCTTTCTTTTCCCACCTACCAAGGGAACCACCAAGAACCCTACACAGGTTGGCACCATTAGCCCGTTCGCCTTCCACAGTGCCTCTGTGACTTGCCACTGTTTCCTTTTCCTTCACAAGTCTGCACCCAAGTCTGTAGAGACCTCTCATCTCTCTCCCAGATGGGCTTCTCCAAACGGTCTGACCCAATAAGATCATGTTGGGCGTGCCGCCCTCTCAACTTTGCTGATCCTTCTCACACTGTCTTTGTGCAGGTTACTCACCAGACATTCTGATGCTCTTTATGCGGAGGTCTTTGGATCCCTGCTATCTCTGTGCACATAATCTGTTCTTCCTCACACTTGGCATTGTCCAGTGGGAAGCCTGGGAAAGGCCATAGTTGTTACTGATGAGTTTGCAAGAGTTCCATGTCATGCCTTACACCTCTTTACACTTCCAGCTCCGAGCCTGCTTAGAAGAATGCCTGTCACTTAAAAATCATTTACTTAATGATTGTGAAAGCACTTGGCAGTGAAAATGCTTACGTCGTGTAACAGAGCTGGACTTGTTGGCTAGCTTCGATTTAATATTAAGTCAGGTGGAAACTTAAGATGATCATCTCTTCTTTCCCTTCACTACTTTTCCCTCCCCTCAAAATCAAAGCTCCTCAGCATATGTTGTTGGAGATTGTAGAGAACATTTTTAAATGGGTAAGAGCATGAGTTTCAAAATTAGATAGTTCTGGGTTCAATTCCAACACTTGCTAGCTGTTTGAATTTGTGCAGGTTGAATAACCTTGCAAAGCCTTGGTTTCTGCGCTATAAAATAGAGATAATAACAGTACCTGTCTCATATGACCTTTGCCATAATTAAATGAGATAATGCATATAAATGCTGTGGCAGGTTTGGTGTCTATTCTTAATAGTGGGAAAAGCAGGGTAGCTATGTGTCATGATGTTGTTACAACATATCTGTTAACTTACTCAAGTCACCTGAATGACCCGTATTGTAGGGTTACTGTAGTAGTTAGTAGTTTACAGGTGAGAAAACCGCAGAGAGGTTAAGCCACCGGCTCATGATCACACGGCTGGTAAATGCTCTTAATAAGCATTAACGATTTTTAAATGTTTGATTTAATGGTATAGCCCTTCGTTTCTGGCATCGGTCTGTACTAACCCACTGCTGCTGTTTCCTTGCAGGTGACTATCCTGCACCCAGAGCTGTCCTCACAGGCCATGACCATGAAGTTGTCTGTGTTTCTGTCTGTGCCGAACTTGGACTTGTTATCAGTGGTGCTAAAGGTCAGAAGGCATTTCCTTCATTTTAGGTCTTTTAAAACGGTACTGTTTTCTCAAGCTAACTGTGATTTATGATTTATTGCCTTTGGGAGGCTCTCTACAGACAATGGAATCCTTGGGTTCCTTGTAACTGTTTTGTTTTCTTATTAATATTTACTAGTACTAATATGGAACATACATAAAATTTTATGTGGTACTTTGTGGTCACCAGCATTCTATCCAGGACACTGGTAAATTAAACTGCAGCACATCCCTATGATGCAGCCATTAAAAAGAACATATAAAAGGTGGGGGAAGGTACCGTGAGGCAATGGGAGTCCTGGGGGCATCAGGTTGCTTCTCAGACATAACCTTGGACCCACCTCCCACCAGAGCCCCGTCCTTCCTAAGGCCCAGGGCTGTATTGAGGTTGGTGGGAAAGGAAACATGATTACTTGGTGGGGGGGAAGGTTACTTTTTGTGGAAAAAGTGTGGTGTCAAGAAAAGGCAGGAAACTCAGATTCCCATCCTAGATCAGATGCCCAATTCTCCGTGGTGAGGCTCTGGGGCAGGAAGGAGCCTGGGGCTCAGGAGAAATGGCAGAATACCAGAGGGGCTGAGTGGGTACTTGTGGTGGCAGAGCTAGGGAGAGAGAAGGCTGGCAGGCGGGCAGGCCGGTGGATTTGCCATGTGTATTTTATTCTGGGGGTAGTAGGAAGCCACTGAAGTTTTTTTAAGCAAAGTGATGTGATGATCAGATTTGGTTTTTAGGAGCTTATCCTGGCTGCTTTATGGAAAATGGATGTAATGCCTGAAGGTTAGAGACTGTTTTTTTCACTTTTATATCTAAGAGTAAATGACCCTGTGGACACATAGGATATTTTCAATAAATGTCTTTTTAATCAAAAAAGGAAAGAGCAACAATATGTGTAACGTTATTCTATCCTGTAAAGTGAAAAGGAAAAGAAAACAAAGACACATAGTAGGTATAGGGAAAAAATGGTATTTTCTAAAGGCAGCAGGTGATATTAGAGGTGATTGCTATTTTCTTTTTCTCCCGAATTTTCTTTTGGTAATCAGGAAAAAACTTAGCCTTATAATGCCACTTGTTTCGTAAACTACATATCTACTGGAGTCAATTGGAACAGAAATGGAATGCATTAAACTCTCTTTGTGAGGTGGTTTTGTTGGCGGGTGGGTAATACCAAACTATATGAACCAGTTATTTCTGTCAACTTGCCTAGTGAAATTTTTATCTTATCAACACAATTTCTCCTTGGGGAGGGGTGGGTGCAGAGGAAAATAAGTCACTCCCCAGCCTACTTTTATACTCTTGCCTCATTGTTTATATTCACAGACAAAACGTGTTTCAGCTGTCTGAATTACTTGATTAAGTATCTTAATTTTGCCTTTTACATTTTGTGTATGGATTATGGAGAAGGTAAAATTCCTTTGATAGCAATGTATTTATATGATACAATGCTGAAGTTTTGATGATACTCAAGAAAATTAGCAGTTGTTTTGGTCATTCTCCTAAACTTTTGAGAAACATAACTAAAAAAGAAAACTTCCAAAAACAAAAGCTAAAAAAGAAAACTTCGGGACATTCAGTCTTCTCTTGTCACATTATCTATGAGGTGTATCCTTTTTTATGAATATTATCTCATGAAGGAAAAGACCAAGTATTTCCCTAGATAAAAAATTGGGAAGATCTGTGTGTGTTAACAGCTCCCTGTATTCAATCTGGGTTTTGTTGTTGTTATTGTTGTTGTTTGTTTGTTTTAATATATAAATATATATATATATTTTTTAATTCAATTAGCCAACATATAGGACATCATTAGTTTCGGATGTAGTGCTCAACAATTCATCAGTCGCATCTATGATCTGTTTAAATATACCTCTTTCCTTTCTGCCTTCTCACAACAAATCAGAGTGTACATAGCCAGTGGGTTAGTGAGTGTTCATATGTTCATATGTGACTTGTCACGAATGACTGTGGCCGTGGATTTCTTCCTTCTGCAGAGGGCCCTTGCCTTGTCCACACCATCACTGGAGATTTGCTGCGAGCCCTTGAAGGACCAGAAAACTGCTTGTTCCCGCGCTTGATTTCCGTTTCTAGCGAAGGCCACTGTATCATATACTATGAACGAGGGCGATTCAGCAATTTCAGCATTAACGGGAAACTTCTGGCTCAGATGGAGATCAACGATTCAACCAGGGTATATCTTCATATTCAGTGCTAAACAGGGACTGAAGCCAAGAGATAGATCGACCTTCTTACATTAAACAATTTATAATAGAATTTCTCAGGTATCCAGATAAATAAATGTGTGCTGGTTTGTTTTTTAAGATATTATGTATTTATTTGAGAGAAAGAGCATGGGCTGAGTGGAGGGGTGAAGGAGAGAGAGAGAAGCAGATTCCCCGCTGAGCGAGGGGATGGAGACAGGAAGGGGCGACCCTGAGATCACCACCTGAGCTGAAGGCAGAAGCTGAACCATCTGAGCCACCCAGGTGCCCCAAATGTGTGCTGGTTTTAAAAGCCTGTAAATTCATGTAGATGAGTGCTTTGAACAAACCCAAAGTGCATTTAATCCCAAGTAGTTAACTCAGTGAATTAGGTTTTAAAGATGATAGCTTTTGTTTGATTAGAGGTCAGACCCCTAAGGAGATTTTTCTTTGGCTCCTTTATATACAGTGCTGCACCCCTGACATTAAAAGTGAGTTGATTGTCAAAGAATCTTACCTTTAGGGCCCCAGACCACAATTACATGCTGAGAGACTGCCGTTCACTCAGAAATGAATCGTGATGGTTGCTTTATCGTTATTAGAAACTGTTTTGAAATATGCTTCTGCCATTTGTTCTGAAAGTCTTGACATTGTTCATGTTCAGGACTTAACAAAACATCATGTTACTTAATTCTCAAGTTCTTCCTGAATTAGATTGATAATATTCTCTCTGGGACCTCTGTTATTTTGTAACCGTAATTGGTTTTAATAAGACCCTTTGTTTATGTAAGAACCCTGATGAATTCCACATTGGAAATTTTGTGGACTGGACTTCAGGCAACTTGGACAAATGGCTAAAAGTAGATAATAATTATGAGAGAACTGGATCGAGGGCTTTTCAGTAATGAACATTGACCATCTGGGAAAAACTGAGAGAAATTGTTGTTTCTCTGCGTTTTCCAAAGGCCATTCTCCTGAGCAGTGATGGCCAGAACCTGGTGACCGGAGGCGACAACGGTGTGGTGGAGGTCTGGCAGGCCTGTGACTTCAAGCAGCTGTACATTTACCCCGGATGTGATGCTGGCATTAGAGCAATGGACTTGTCCCATGACCAGAGGTGAGCCCCATCAGGGAGAAACTTAATCATGTCAGGACTATCACTGAAAGTTCTTTACATTCTACCAAGGGTGACAGGTGCTGTGAATAAGATTCCAGCACCCAGATGGAAGAAAGACTAGCACCGAAAAGGGTACGTGGAGGCGGGGAGGAAGTGCTATACGAAAGGATTCTGGTCAGAAGAAAACAGAGGAGGAAAGTCAGAAGGGGTGGTGGGCGGAAACAAGAAAGGAAGACATGGGTCTCAGGAAGAACCGGCACGTGCAGACACTGCCCAAAACAGAATTATTCCCACCGACGTCTCTGTTCTAAGATCCTCACCCCGTCTCAGACAGGCCCCCCGGCTTCCATTCTGAAAAGGAGATTCATGCTTCTCTGCTCAGGTGTGTTTCAGCTTGAGACATGCTTGTAGCTAGCAATGCCCCCAGAACTGACCTCTGTTTGAAAAGCTACAAACACTCACCTGTTACTGAGACCATCCCTCCCCCCCCTTTCTTATGCACATATTCCTCATTTATGTTATTTTGTTACAGTTTATATATTTCCCCGAAACACTACAATTTTTTTTTGAAAGAATTGATGTGAGAGTTAAGCAATTAATAAAATTTTCCATTTTCCCTCGGTTGGCAACAGGATTTTACTAGTCCCTAAAACTCACCTTGGGGTTTACTGTAAAGGGAAAAGGATACTTGAAATATGAAGTCTAAAATTTCTAACAATTTAAACAATTTTAAACTCTATAATCTTAACAGGGTATGTAATTTCTTCTTTTTTCTGTATATTTATCAGAAATAAAAGCTTATTAACCAACTTTTTAAAACTATACGTATATTCTTTATAAAGATAGAGGTTTCAAAATATTATAAACAGTAAGGCTATACCACAAACTTAACAAAGCACCTACACAATCTAGTAAAATGGTACTGAAGTCATCAAGAAAATACAGTACCCCTTCGGGAAAGAAGTATTTTTGATATGCAGCCTAGCCTGTCTTTAAAGAAAACTTAAAAGAAGCAATGTTCCAAAATGCTGCAGTCCCTATTCGTGAGTAAATGGGAATGCTTTGTTGTGTAATTAGGTGTGGATACCTGAGTGTTTCTAAAGCATTTGAAATAAAGTGAGTAGATCCAGTGCTCTCCCTGACAGTCTTACGCACGCGTGTATTCATGCTGCCAACATTCGCTGTCATCACAGAGTAACACTACCAGGTACTAAGATTACTGACCCCCTAGGAGCTCAAATAATCATAGTAATTGTATATGAGGGAGGCAGGGACTGGCATGTCAGGAGAAGGAGGTGACTGACTTCTGGAGGGGTGAGGAGGGCTTTATTCATTAGGCATCAGGAGAGAGGGTCGGTGTCTCCAAAGAGGAGTGAAGAAAGACACTGGTCAGGTTTCTATTTCTATGTAAATCTCATCCCTAATTTCAGTTATTATTGTGTCTTACACTGTCCCTGATACGTTAGAGCAGAAGCACATGCACAGAAGTGATATACACACATTGAGGCTACTTCCCCGAAAAATACTTACCTGGTGAGCCGTCTGGTCCAAAACTAAACAACACTAGTCTGGCAGTCTGGGTCTGAGCAGGATCGATTCAAGTTCTCCAGGGAGAACCAGGAATAAATTGTAATCCCGTGTCGATGGCCCCAAAACTAAGACCCAGGGGGAACTCAGAGATGGTAACAGGGTCTAGTAGAAAGGAGCAGCCCCATCAGGGAGCTCACCTCTTTCTTAACGACTGTCTCTGCTCTTCCAGGACGCTGATCACTGGCATGGCCTCTGGTAGCATCGTAGCTTTTAATATAGATTTTAATCGGTGGCATTATGAACATCAGAACAGATACTGAAGACAAATGAAGAACCAAAAGCCAAGTCAAAGCTGAGAGCACAAGTGCTTCATGGAAAGGCAATATCTCTGGTGGAAAAAACTCGTCTACATCGACCTCCGTTTGTACATTCCATCACACCCAGCAATAGCTGTACATTGTAGTCAGCAGCCATTTTCCTTTGTGTGTTTTTTCACGACTGAACACCAGCTGCTACCAAGCAAGCTTATATCATGTAAATTATATGAATTAGGAGATGTTTTGGTAATTATTTCATATATTGTTGTTTATTGAGAAAAGGTAGTAGGACGCGTCACAAGAGACTTTTGACAATTCTGAGGAACCTTGTGTCCAGTTGTTACAAAGTTTAAGCTTTGAACCTAACCTGCATCCCATTTCCAGCCTCTTTTCAAGCTGAGAAAAAAAAAAAAAAAAACACGTTTGATACTTTGTACATCAGATGCATCTTATTTAAAGGGATACTTTTGTAAAAGTAAAACCTTGTATAAAGAACAAAACGTTTCTTAATTTTATTGTGGAGTTACAACTTGCATGTTCTTTAATCCTGATGTCTTGATGGAACAGGTGCATTCACACTATGAAACAGAAAGATCTGTCCAAGGACACAGCTTGTATGAAAGGGTTGAATTTGGGCTCAATCAGTAATTTTTGACATTCTCACCAAATATGGTTTGCACTTTTTAATCTAAATTCATCCCTTCTAAGTGAAATTTGCTCATAAAGCATTTGGATACTAAGCCATTATTTGCCATTTTTGCTACTTTATACAAAGAAAATTCAGCCCTACCCTTCATAATTTGAAGACACAGCAGAAAGGGGGCTTAGGGATGAGGTCTTGGTTTTTATTGTATAAATAGGAGTCACGATCATTAGTTCCATAGTAATGACTTCCCAACTCCTGGACATCTCTTCCAGAGTCATCCTGCTGGCTTAGTGTGTGTACATTAGGGGAGGAGAATCTGATGCTAACTATTTTTGGTTCCGTTTTTGGGGGGTTTTTTTTTGTTTTGTTTTTTGGTTTTTTTGTTTGTTTGTTTTCTTCCTCCTTGGTTCTCAAATAGCTTAGTTTCTTTAATAACGAGTCTGGCTTTATTATAACAATAACTGAGGTTATTCTTTTAGGTTCTTGTGCAATTCTCACCTAAAGCCACATTCTTAGCCTAAGGCACTTCATCTTTTATGATATAAAATGATGGGTATCAAATGATTTTCCATACCTTGTACTGATCAAGTTATACGCCCAGGGGTATATACACTTTATTCATGTTTCTTCTTTGTATATTTGGTGGCTGTATCGTCATAGATGTACATATTGTGTCGGTAGGGCTATGAGGCATGTTCCAGGAATGTAATTTTCTCAGAATTTATACTCACTTGCAGTCATTTATTTAAAAAGATACAACAAGATAATGGGTTCTTTGTATTGGCACTTTGCACCAGAAACATATCATTATTTATTGACGTGATTACTTATTTGTCATCCACCTTGTATTAGTAAGTTTTAGCACTGAATTCCTTCTTCATTGTTGTTTGTATTTATGATATTCTGAAATTCTGGGGGATCAGCGTAATGATTAAGTTATTCATCACCAGGCTGTAAGCAATATCTTGAGTTTGTAGCTTAGAATTGGGAGGATACTGAACATCTGGAAGACAAGTTCATTTCATCTTGAGATCATGGTGAAATATTTTGGATATATAAATTCCTTAAGCTATTGTAACCATGTTTTATTGCAAAGATGTAAAATATGCCAGATGTGTGTGAGTTGGAAATCAAAAAAAGAAAAATAAAATATGCAAAGAATTCACTGATTGTTTCACATTTCATTGGACACTTCACTAACATGCATTCATTATGTTGTCATACAAGTTTAAGAAATCAGCATCACCTCATATAAAGGCCTACGGCATCTCAAAACATGAACTAGAGTCCTAATGAGGTTCTGTAATTTGCTGAAACGTGAGCTTCTCTGCTTGACCATCTGGCAGGGATTTGGGGCAACAGTGACCAGAGGGAAACAGCCCGGTTGTTTCTTCCACATAATCCACTTTTTGGATTATTTTTATTTTATTTAAAAGGAACTAAATGTAGGTGATGGTGAAGGGTATATTTGCTCATTACATGAATATTATCAAATAATGCTGTTCTCAATCGATCCGTGCTTTCTAGAATTTGTCGTGGACCAGGCATGACACGGGCAGGGACTGAGCAACCCGCAGGAGCTGAGCAGCTGCCAGCAGGGCAGAGGAGGGGGGGTGCGGGCGGGGGGAGGGGGTGCTGAGGGGACTCTATTTGGCTGGTTTGGCGCGGGCAGTGGGGTAGCAGCCCAGCCAGCCCAGGGAGCGACAGAACTGCAAGCAAGCTTCCATCTGCATACTCCAGACCAAAAGGACAACCAACCGCAGCCTGAGAAAGGCTTGCTCCTATCACTCTCCACTCTGTCCCCCAGCCAGACATCTGTCAGTCATCATAAGCCCAGCCAGCTCCCTCAAACCGGCCTTCTGGCAGCCCATCAGTCACTCAGTCAGGCTGGCTACTGGTGGCTCTTTAAACCAACTCCCTGCTTCTAGAACCATCATCTGAACTGTCACCAAAACCTCCTGACCAGTAGCGGCGTCTCGAGTCAAACTCCCTGCTGCTGGTGGCTCTGGTTCACTACCACCCAGTCACATACCCAGTCATCCCACTGCTGAGCACCCTAGCACGGGCTTTCTATATTCTTAAACTCTGGTGGGGTCGGGGGCAAGGGGGAGCGGGTGCGGAGATTGCCTGGGGAGCTTATTTTTAAGAGTGGAACCTAGGCCCCTTTTCTCCCAAGCGATTCCACTGTGGGTCATCCTTGGGCATGTTTTCAACATCACTAATGTGAGGGATGAAATCCCAACTCAGTAATTGAGCACAGAAGTTCTTCAGGAGAGAAACATTCTCATTATCCCTCTCCGGCACCCAGTACCTCTGGGGCACCCGCCTATTTCCAAATCCCTGAGAACTTCCCTGTGCCTTGGGCCCTAGTGCTCCCCCACCCAGAGAGCACTTCATTGCGTTTACTATCTGAACTTGTTGCAAATCGACCGAAATCAATTAGTCGTGGTCAGTCTTTTGGCAGGGAAAGGTAGCACCCAAACCGCACGTGCACACTATATTATGATGCAAACAGTTTTCAGGACCAAATTCTACCACATGTGGAGATAGCTTTTCACCAGTGTGGAGCCCAGTGTGGGGCTTGAACTCATGACCGTGAGATCCAGACCCGAGGGGAGATCACAAGTCACGTGCTCAACTGACGGCATCACCCAAGGGCCCCTTTCACAAACATACACTAGCAGTCAAGTACAAAACCAAGCATAGAGTTCTTCTGGGTGGTGAATTCCAATGCCTTTTTAGATGACCTGACAACCATTTGTGTCAACATTTTAGGAGAAGGATCCTATCAGCCTCATGATGCCATCAGAAGGCTGTGATGCCATCCAGTGCAATCATTTGGGTATCAGCTTCGGGCACCCAAACTAAGGGTATAGACTAATGTCTTCAGTGGATTCTTATACCTGGATGTGAAGAGGTAGGAAAGGTCTCTAAAATACCGTAGCCAGTGCATATTGAATTCACATATATTAACTACCACTAATTTCATCAATGAGAGACCATTTGTAGCATCCCTTATGCTAATTAAGGCGGCAAAAATTTCCCCCACTGAAAAGCAGTTCTTGGCATTCACTATCCTAACTTAATAAAAGCTTTTGGTTTCCTTTGGAATAAGGAAGTTGGAGCTCCAGGCCCTGACGTATATTGAGACCTTGCTGATTAAATTATCTGGGGCATGAATCTCTGATCAGAGCAACTGACCACCCCTTAGAATGCAGTATCAGGGCACCTGGTGGCTCAGTTAGTTAAGCAACTGTCTTCGGCTCAGTTCATCCTCCTGGAGTCCAGGGATGGAGTCCTACATCCGGTTCCCAGCTCCATGGGGAGTCTGCCTCTCCCTCTGACCTTCTGCCCTCTCATGCTCTCTCTCAAATAAATAAATAAAATCTTAAAAAGAAAAAAAGTATGTAGTATCAATTAGCGAATACTATCACAATGGCTACCGTGGATATTTTCAAGTAAATTACAACATCATAATACTTCTACCTATTGTTATAGATTCAGCTCAGGTGCTCCCTTCTCTGTGAGGCTTTCCCTGCCTGCTGCATTAGCTTCCTCAAGCCTGGTATGTCCCTCTCACAGCACTGAGTGGTGTGTGGTCATGGCTTACTTGTCTCTCTTCCCTGGTGGCTGTGAGTCTCCTGGGCAATGGCACCCTTTTATCCCACAGCCTTAGTACAGTGTTGGATTCACATAGATTTCAATAAATGTAGACTTGCTGAACGTAACAGATAAATACCAGATCCCCAGATAAAAGTGATAAAGTTGGCTGGGATGTGACACTTCTCCCCACTACTTGGGATTGCCCTCTCCTGCCCCGCTCTGTGGTCCTCCAGTCATGGGCTTTATCCATCCAGGCTCAAGGAATCACTGATTATAACAATTCCCATAGCAATAAAAGAAGGAATAAATTTTTAAATTACTGCTTTTTTACTCACATTCATCCAGTTGGGAAAAAAAAGGGGGAGCTGACATGATTTGGGATAAGAATTTCTCCTGGTATTCTGGTCAGTTCGAGCGCAGAAGAGCATGATGCAATAATGGGGCTTCTCACTCCGGAAGTAAACTTTAAGTTCCCTCATCAATTAAAATGGTTATAATAGCATCTACACTACAAGTTGTTTTTTTTTTTAAGATTTTTATTTATTTATTTATTTGTCAGAGAGAGAAAGAGCACACAAGCAGACAGAGTGGGAGGCAGAGGCAGAGAAGGGAGCAGGCTCCCCGCTGAGCAAGGAGCCCGATGCGGGACTCGATCCCAGGACCTTAGGATCATGACCTGAGCCAAAGGCAGCGGCTTAACCAACTGAGCCACCCAGGCATCCCCTACAAGCTGTTTTTGACAATCAGATTTCATAACGTACATCTATCCCCTGGTGGAACACCTGGCTCTCAGTAGAGTTCGGATGGACATTGCCTTCCACAGTCTAGTGAACATGTTTCATTTCATCTGTTTGGCATCCTTTTCCTATTTGTCTTCTTTTTTTTTTTTTTAAGATTTTATTTATTTATTTGATAGAGAGAGATCACAAGTAAGCAGAGAGGCAGGCAGAGAGAGGAAGCAGGTTCCTTGCTGAGCAGAGAGCCCGATGCGGGACTCGATCCCAGGACCCTGAGATGACCTGAGCCCAAGGCAGAGGCTTAACCCACTGAGCCACCCAGGCAACCCCTATTTGTCTTCTATGCAATGGTTGGGAGGGGGTACTTTTCCTCCCTTTCCTGTGATATGGTTTACTGGACCCCAATCCTTGGGACCTCCTGGATTCACGTCTGTCCATATCACCTCCATTCTGGTGAGTTCAGTGATTGGACAAGGGTTGACTGGCCAGAGCCTTCCTTGAAATTTGGATATGCGGAAGTGGGGGAGAGAAGTCTTCTCCTCTGGTGTCACTAATCTGTTACTGAGAAACCAGGGACTGCTAGCAACCATGTTCTCCGTCACACAGAGAAAGCCTGTGGTCAATAGGTGAGGAGAAAGCCATGAGAAATGAAAGATTATGTGCACTCGTCCATTAGCCACAGCCCACAAACCCCTCATTCTAATAGGTGGCCCTCATTCTAATAGGTGGCCCAATTCTGGACCCCTGCTTTACTCAATGACCAAAAAAATCCCCCCCTTCACCTGCCCTAATTGATCAAAGCTGTATTTTTGGTGCTTGAGAGCAAATGAAAGCACCCTTGACTAATATAGCCCCCTGTCCCCAGCTCCCTACCTCTGCTGAAAAAGATGGGACACAAGTCTACATTTGGTAGTAAAACTAAGCCTCTTCCCAGCCTATAGTAGGACCCAGCAATCCCATGTTTAAGTAAAGACCCAAATGAAATGCCTGTTTTTTTCCATCAACAAGATCTGGGTGGGCAGGGGGAATGCCCTTAGCAACTTTGTTCCTAATAACCAAACATAGATGTTGACTAGAAAATTCCAGACACGAAAGAGTATATACCAGAGTTTACACAAAGTCCCACACCCGGTGAAGCTGGCACAGGCTGTTACAAATCAGAACGGGGATTACTCTCAGTCGGAGACTGTAACCGGTAAGGGTCTGGAAGGGGGACCCTGGGGGGCCGGAGTCCTATCTTGGGGCTTTAGGTTGTCTCTGGTGAGCTGGGTGTGCTACCCTGGGGCATTCTCTTTGTGAATATTCATTGAGCTGTATGTTCAGTAATTACTTGTGTACTTCTCCATGTGTATGTTATACATGAGTAAAAAGCGTACTTTAAAAAGTTAAAAAAAAAATGTGCCCTGCCTCACACTGACTCTTGTGACCACTCCAGATTCGTCAGACATAAGCTTGTCCCAAAGTCATAGCTGGTGACCACCTCCAGCAGCAGCCTTTTTTTTTTTTTAATTTTATTTATTTAATCTGACAGAGAGAGACACAGAGGAGAGGGAACACAAGCAAGGGGAGTAGGAGAGGGAGAAGCAGGCTCCCTGCAAAGCAGGAAGCCGGAATCAGGACTTGATCCCATGACCCTGGGATCATGACCTGAGCAGAAGGCAGACGCTTAACAACTGAGCCAGCCTGGCACCCAGCAGCAGCCTCTTTCTCCTGGGGTTTGCAGGTCTGCCATCTTGGCTTCCCTGTCTTGATGAGCACTGTTTTTCTTCCAATGACAGCCTTGGCTCCAATGCCTTCTCCTCAGGGACGTCCCCTTCCCCTCACAGGTGGTGCCCATCTCTGCGCACAGGATTGCTTACACACACACGTCTCCTTTTGCACCCATCTCCCTGTCTTCTCACTGCTCACTGACACACATCTTCCCTAACTACAAGACAGCTCGACTGGCGGATTTTTTCCTTTTGCTGTCCTGGACATTGAGCACAAAACTATATTGTCACTGTCATTTATGTGTCTGTCTTTCCCACTGGACTGTGAACCTACATGCTAGGCCCTTGAAAATGTTGATCAAGGGGCACCTGGGTGGCTCAGTGGGTTAAGCCTCTGCCTTCGGTTCAGGTAATGATCTCAGGGTCCTGGGATCGAGCCCCATGTCGGGGGGGGGTCTCTGCTCAGCAGGGAGCCTGCTCCCCACCCCTCTCTCTCTGCCTGCCTCTCTGCCTCCTTGTGATCTCTCTCTCTCTCTCTTTCTGTCAAATAAATAAAGAAAAGAAAACAAAATGTTGATGGAATGAATTAATAAACTAATGAACAAGTAAATGCATGGGTCATGTTTGGGAAAAAAATAATAGACTTGGGATTTGGAGGCTTGGGTCTGGGTCCAAGCTCTGTGACCTTGGGCAGGTGACTGAATGTTCGTGAGGCCAAGGCTTTCAGGCATGTGATAGATAGAGCCTTTGCACAGTTGTATGCTTTGCTGCTCATGAAGTGTTAGAGAACTGTGAGGCGTTACTATCGGACCAGGAAGCCCCAGGCACCAACTCAAGGGCTTGTATGACAGGAGCAGAACTCACGGGGGAGGCAGGGACTGTGGACCTTTTTGGATGGAATCTGAACCCTCCATGGAAGAGGCTGAGGCGGCAGCTTCCCAACACCCCATGCAGACATAAATTTGGATTTCAGCTCTGTTTAGCACCTGGTAAGAAACAAGAGATTTTGTTTGGTTTCATTCTGGCTGGTTGGTCTGTTTTTATAATGCCCCTTCTTGGTCAGTACAAAAACAAAAACAAGAAGCCACTCAACACCACTGGGAGATTCAAGTTCTTAGCCAGACCTTCTCTGAGCAATGATTCTCTTGGGTAATGACATGTTTTCCCTGTTTGCTTCTAGAGCGAAAACCCTGGTAGGGAAAGCTGCGGTTGGAAGCTTGGACGCCTCTGGACAGACTGTCCTCTCCTCTGGTGGCAAGATTCCCATGAGAACTGCTGTGAGGGCAGAGCGGGCCGTGGCTGCTGCAGGCCCAGGGGCTCTGGCTAGAGAGGTCTGAGCCAGCACTTCCCAGGTAGCCTCGGGAAATGTTGAGTTCTCCATGCCTGGGGAGGGCTGATGGCCAGAGAGGTCATGACTCCTGCCTCATTCAGCCATCCATGCGGTAAAAGTGACAAGGTTCCCACCCTGCTCCCCTGCCCGCCATCCGACCCCCAGAACAGCCAGGAATGGGGCAGGCTGGAGAGACACTGGCCATCCTCTGCTAGGGGGTGCAGAAGACGAAGAGTTTGGGATGAGGGAGGCCCTGGGTACATACTGCCAGGGTCACCAGCCACGGGCAACGTAGCCAGTACCCCCAGAGGGCCAAAGAGGGGGGGCAGGCCTGGAAACACCCCATGAAATAAATCAGCACTCCCCAAGCCTGATCTGAAGGCCCAGGACAAAGATACCTTTGGTCTAAAGTGAAATCAGACAAATAAAACCTGGAGAAGGGATTTGTCCTCCAGCTGAAGTCACTCAAGCCTTCCTACTCGGAGACGACGCCTTTCTGTGCACTAAACTCTTCCTTTCGAATGAAATTAAGGAAACAGTAAACAATCATTGTTCACGTCCTTCTTGATCAAATGAAGTTGGTATCCAGAATGTTTCTGAAATGCTATTTCCTGAAATCCCCAAACACCTGATTTAAGAGCTGGCATTTGCCCTCAGAAACAGAGCAGACACAGAAATCAAAACAGAGGCAGGACACCCGGGTAGCTCAGTGGGCTAAGCGTCTGCTTTCAGCTCAGCTCAAGACCCCAGGGTCACTGGATCAAGTCCTGCCTAGGCCTTCCTTCTCAGTGGGGAGCCCATTTCTCCCCGTGCCTGCTGCTCCCCCTGCTTGTGCATTCTCTCTCTCTCTCATTTTCTTTCTGACAAATAAATAAATAAAATCTTTAAAAAAGAAAGAAAGAAAAGAAAATGAAAGAAATCCAGGAAGCAGCAGTTCCAAGGCCCAGAGGCCAAAGGTACAAGAGGGCAAGGGGTACCATCCTCTGCCCAGAATTAAGCCAAAGCAAACTCTCTTAGCAAACAGCACTTAGAACCAAGTTTATGTCTATCGGACACAGCAGCAAGCCACTGGCTCAACCCTGCCCATAGAGAACATACGGTTCATCCAAAATCCCCTGCCGCTCCGAAGGGGCCCTGCCCAGTCTGCACTTCTCCCCCAGTCCAGTCTTGAGAGGTGCAGAGCCAGAAGAAGGGATGTGAGCCTCCAAATCCTGGCTCCATCGATAAATTCTTCCCTCACTTCTGTCCCAGAGTCACCTGCAGGAGAAAGAGTCCCCAGAAGCCTTGGAGAAGGAGTCTCCTCCCCATCAGCCAGGCTTCTTACGAGCAAAAATCCAGCTCCAGGGAATTAAAGCAGAAAAGTGTTTTATGGAAGTGTCAGAAAGCCTCCTCTGTTTCAAGCCGTGTGGCAAGCCAGATGCCCGGAACCCCCTTTTCAAATTGGAACAACGAGAATGTTGGGTCAAATACAAAAGCTCTCGTGGAAATGCATCTGCTGAGTTGGCACAGAAGGAACGTTCCCCAGAGGCTACGTCCAACGTGAAAGTGGGAAGGCAGGTTGCCCACAAGGCACCGGTTGTTTGGGGGTGGGGGTTGGGGGGAGGACAGGAGGTTGTGAGGCAGTGTCCTCAGCGCAATGGGTGGCCCTGCCAGGCACTGAGGATCCGGTGGTGTCAGGAGACTGTGGGTGTGCTGGTTTATGGCTCTTACTGTGTTTTGTTGTGTGTGAGGAAACGCGAGACCAATGGCTTCCTCGGAGAGCTGGAGTGGTTCAAAGAGCGAGGCCTGAGGGTGAGGCTGGTAACAGGCACAAAGCACAGGCCCACACCGCAGGGATTTACAGAGAGAACAATAGGAACGGGGAAGAAAAAGCAGCTCTGCTAACCAGGAGGGTTGTCGCTGCTGTGACAGGACTTAACTTCGTGTTGAGCTTTCAGGCGGGGCCAGCCAGAAGCAGAAGGGGAGAAGCATCATCAGAAATACACAGAGAGGGACGCCTGGGTGGCTCAGTGGGTTAAGCGGCTGCCTTCGGCCCAGGTCATGATCCCACCGTCTTGGGATCAAGTCCCACATCAGGCTCCTTGCTCGGCAGGCAGCCTGCTTCTGCCTCTGCCTGCCTCTCTGTCTGCCTGTGCTTGCTCATTCTCTCTCTCTCCCTCTATCCCTGACAAATAAATAAATAAAATCTTAAAAAAAAAAAAAAAAGAAATACACTGAGATATTCCTACTGAGTGCCTGCGGGGGGGGGGGCTCCACACCATTGGGTCACTTCAGTGTGTTATTTCTTCCCCTCTCAGCAACAGCCATGTAAGGAAACCTTATCTGTCCTATTTTCACATAACAGACCTGAGGCCCAGAGACATAGGCACACACAGAGGGGATGCCTCATCATAAATTCTGAAATGAAGTCATCTTTCAGTGCGAGACACTGAGAAATCAAAACTCCAGTAATCAAATGAGCTCTGCCTTTTCAGGAGCATGGGCAAATGCCATTTTTATTTGGCCTTTTCTATGATGGTAGTGGGTAAAGTCCAAGGATTTAATGGGAAAGCAGCTCAATGAGGGGTCACCCTTGGAAGCACTAACTCAGCGGGACTGAGGTTTTCGGCCTTCTGGAAATCTCACCCTCACTGGCACACTGCAAAGTTCAGTCCTGCCTGGCCCAGGACCTCCCGGACCAGGGCCAGAGGCCATGCTCCCCCAATTTAGTGGTGAGGGCACATCTGGTGATTTTGAAAATCCTGAATATAAGAAATGGGACCATGATCTCTCGTGAGGGTCTAGAAGCTTCGCTGGTATCTTTGCTGGGAGTGAAAGCCGCCCTTTCATCCGTTTATTCATTCATGTGACGAAGTTTTAAGCCTCTATCATTTGCCAACTTTCATGTAAGGTCCTGGGTTCAGAGTGTAAGTAAAACAAACCCTTGGGGGTGACAGTTCAGTGGGGAAACTAAGGAGTCACTCGCCGTTTCCGTATCAAGTGTCACTGCCGGAAACGTGATGGCAAAACAGGCAAAATGACAACACAGCTCTCATTCCGTAGCGTTGTGTCATGGAGTGTCGAAGAGTGTCATGGATATGTCAAAGAGAGAGGGTAAGGCTATTTTATTTTTTAAAAAGCCAAATCCAAACCAGTGCTCTAATAGCTAAATAATTATACTCTAAATTAGTCCTCAGTCTCTACTCCTGCCAAGAGAGGTCTAGGGCCCAGGCCTGAGGTCCTTCCCAGCAGCTTTTTTCATGTAGGATGATCAGGGAAGAGGTCCAGGCTAAACTAAATGTTCCTAGGCAGGAAGGATCAGGCCCTAGGGGACCGGCTTCAGCTGAGAAGGAAAGCAGAAGGGTGAGGGTTGGAAGGTGGGGAAGGCAAGGAACCGCCTCTGGGAGAAGGCTGGCTGTGGGTGGCTCCCGGTGAAGACGGGGAGCCTAGAAACTCCCTCCACAGCCTATTCCCCCTCCCATCCCCCTCCCTTCCCGCCTCTTAATCCCCTCCAGGCAGCCTCCACCTGCTTGCTGGCTGAGCCTCTTCACCCCACTCTCATTCTGAGTGATTCTCCAGCCTCCTGAAGTACGCGAAGTGCGTTGGAATCCAAAACTGCGTTGAGGGGATGAACAAGCTGATAATCAGAAGGAAAGGTGGGAATTAAAGAGAGATCTCTTGGAAAGCATTGGGCACTGAGGAAGGATGTGATAGAGCCTTTTCTACACAGGAGCACCTTTGTTGAACTTGAAATGGAAAGTCAGTGCCTTTATTTTACATAATTGGATATCAAGGTATAAATGAGTGTGAGTTCAGAATGAAAATTCTGGGAAGTTGGTATTACACCAACCAGAGTTCCAGTAACCCTGTTCTTAACTATTACCCAGGGATCGGGAAAGCTGGAAGCCAGTAGATACTGGGATCACTACTTCAGGACAGGGGTGGGAGGAGCCCGGGGAACACAGCAGGGATCCGTGTGGGCTGGGGCAGCCTTCCTGGAAGACAGGTGGCAGGAAGCTGGGGCCTCACAGGTGGGGATTTTAGCCCCAAGAGGATGTACAGGAAGAGAGTAGTGACTCCCACCCTTGGGGAAGCATACTTGGGGCGTACCACAGGCAAAGCCTGGTGTTCCTAAGGAGCTGACCTGCTACATACACGCAGCTGAGGGAGGTGGTTCCAATGTGGATGATTCTGGAAGCAGACATTGTACAGGGCCCACCTCAGCCCTTCAGAATTTCAGGAGCATCCCATGACACTTTGGATTCAGGCAGCGGAGTCTCTGCCATTCCCCCAACTCTGAGCATGTGGGTTTCCTTTAGGGACTCTGAAATGAATTCCACAGAATGTGGCTGCCTATGTTGTGGTGGAAGTTGTTTGTTTCCTAATGCTTAAATTTCACTAATCTGTGATAATACAGCTGGAAACAAACCCCGTGTTTCCCGTTATAAAGTCTGTTTTCATCCTTGTCACTGCTTCCTATCTGGTCCTGTAAGGGATGGGGAGCACAGAGCTCTGGCTCCTTGATTGGAGAGATCTGGAATGTTTTCCTCTCTTTGTTATAAAAAATAAATCTACCTCACTGAAACTTCCGACCTTATCCGTAGGATAAGGAGAACAAACCTAGTGCTGTTCCAACAGTACCAGGAATACCAGGAGTCCACATTTTCCTTGGCAGCATCAGTTGCTTACATGACATTCCTCAACAACAAAAACCTCACCGTTAATTAGTAGAATACCACCTCCCCACCTAATTTGACAAGGGAGCCCATAATCAGTTCATCTAAAAGTGAATCCCAAACACTTATTTATAAATTGAAAATAAGGGAGGTAGAAACAAACCCAAAAATTCCTGTTTCTGAGGACTTCCAATGGCCATCTTCAAAGTCAGGAGATCATGAGTATCTATATTGATTTTGTGGAATCACAGAAGTGGAATCCAGATTTTATAATGGCACTGATGTTTGGTCCACAGACAGGTCAAAGAAAAATGCAAATAGTTGTTGCATTATCCTTGCCAGATTTCTTCATAATGTAAAAAGAAGTAAGGAAGTGGCCATTGTTTGGAAATGAGATCCAGTTGTTCCTCATATAGTATAATGAGAAATCCAGACCTGAAGTTCTAAGGAGAAAACTGGCACAAGTTTAGAGGAGAAAACTAAAAACTATGTAAAGTAAATGAAAAGGCATGTGAGCTATTGGCACAGAGATATTGGGGTAACTCTTTGAGAAATTTGGGTAAATTACACTTTTATTTTATAAAGAAAAGTACAGAATCAAAAGAGCAAACAGAAATTTTAAAAATTGGCAAAAATCAGAGCAAATCATTTAGATTCTATTTTAGCAATATGGAGGTTTAGCCATTTAAACACCATTGCGCTACAAAACTTCTAATAATACAGCAGTTGACAAAAACCCTAGGGAGGTCACCAGAAGGCAAAAAACAAAGCTGACTCATGATTCCAGAGAGGTAAATTCTACAAATGACCCAAAGATCATTTGTAAATCCCCAGTTTTTAAGGCCCCATGGGGAACAAAAGATAAGGCCTTGACCCATCAAAGGAAAGAGCTAGACCAGAGCTACCCTCCCATAAAGCCAGAATTCCAATTCTTTTTTTTTTTTAAGATTTTATTTATTTATTTTAGAGAAAGACAGTGAGAGAGAACATGAGTGAGGAGAAGGTCAGAGAGAGAAGCAGACTCCCCGTAGAGCTGGGAGCCCAATGCGGGACTCGATCCTGGGACCTGACCTGAGCCGAAGCCAGTCGTCCAGCCAACTGAGCTGTCCAGGCGTCCCCAGAATTCCAATTCTTAAAGTGGAAGGCTAGTCTTAAAATGCCCAGGAAAAAAAATAAAAATAAAACAAACAAACAAAAAAAAAGACAAAGCCAAGGAATTTTTCTGTCTTGTCTTGGCTCTGTGTAGAGAGGGAAAAAAGTCTCCATGGACAGTTCATAATCACAACCCTGCCCACTACCTGTTTGATGCTTAAAGCCCAGAGCCATATCTTCCATTCAAAGAGGTCCTCAGGGCACCTTGGTGTCACAGTCAGTTGATCATCTGACTCTTGGTTTCAGGTCAGGTTGTGATCTCAGGGTGGGTAGATTGAGCCCCGTCTTGGCCTCCGGACATGGTAGGAAATCTGCTTTAGACTCACTTTTCCTCTCCCCCTGCCCCCCTCAAACAAATAAATAAATCTTAAAAAGAAAGCACACACAAAGAGGTCCTGGTTTGGTATTTCCCTGTGCATCAAAAAATAAATCCAAATCACTCCTGGAGAAACAGACAAACAGACTCTGAGTCTGCACCAACTTCCTATGGAGAAGTTTGCATGGAATATAAGCATACACACACACAGGAAGCATGCCACAAAAACAAGAATCAATCATCAGAAGAATTACAACCTAAGTATTCAGTATTATGGATATTGGAATTGTCAAAATCAAAATAGTTTAAATGGTTTAATATGTTCTGTATCTTTTAATATGTATTTTATATCCTAAATTTCTTATGGTTATTTTTTTGACCCAAAGGGGAAAGGAGAATGAATATGAAAAACACACTATCCAAAAGACCAAGCTGGTTTCAAAAAAAAAAAAAAAAAAATCAAACTTCAAGGAAAGAAAAATGCAATTAGTGAAATATAAAGCTTAATGGACAGGTTACACTGCAGATTAGACTCAGCTAAAGAAAGAATTAGTGACCTGAAATTTAGCTCTGAGGAAATCAACTAGAATTAAAAATAGAAAGCTAAGAGATAAAAGATACGGAAACATCTAAGATAGAATGAGAAGTTCTACATGTCCTGCTGAATTTTCAAAGAATGGGAGGAAAGCAATATTCAAAGAGATAGTCATTGAGAGTCTTACAAAATTGGTGAAAAATGTGAATCTTCTAAAGCAGGAAACACAATGAATCACCAAAAACAAAGAGACCAGCCACTTCTCCTTCATCTGCAGAAGCCATTTCCTGCCTGGAGGTATGAATATCCCTAATCCCTTGCCTTAGCCTACAGACCTACTGTCTCCCCTCCAGTGTATAGAGCAGCAAAAAGAATAACATTAAAGTTTGTTTGGGTGGCTCAGTCAGTTAAACGTCTGCCTTGGGCTTGGGTCGTGATCTTGAGGGCTTGGGATCAAGTCCCGTGTCAGGCTCTCTGCTCAGCAGGGAGTCTGTTTCTCCCTCCGCCTGTTACTCCCCCTACTGTGCTCTCTCTCTCTCTCTGACAAATAAATAAATAAAATCTCTCTTTAAAAAAAAAAAGCTTGCTTTTGTTCCTTTCTTTTAAAAAAAAATTAATAAAAAGAAGGAAAGCTGATAGGCAATATAAACACAAAATTTATTTTCTGGGGACTTTGTTTAAAGTGGCTGATCAGATGAGAAAAGGTGATGAATCTCAGTGGAATCTCAGTGAATCTCGATGAATCTCAATCAACAGTTGTCCCCGGATCAGTGAGACTTCAGAATTGCCAGGAGCATCGTCTTTCTTTCCACATCTCTGTTACTGAAACCATACCACACTCTACCACATCCCCAATTCCATTTTGATTGTTAGTTGGAAAAAAAAAAAAAAAAGCAAAGTTCTGGCTTCCGTTTGCCATCTCTTATACATGCTAAGTTTTCCTTAGGCAAAAAACCTTAAATGTAATGAATTCACAAGAAGATTCTTAGGTATTATACTTGCCATTCTGTCACCTCCAATCATCTCCTGCTTGTTTTTATTTCTGATTGTTACCAAACCCAGAGCTAGAGGACTGAGACCATGTACACAAAGAGAAGGTCCTTATAGGATCAGGGTAAGGAAAACACTCAAAGACTAAGCATCCGTAGACTTGGCCTACATTTTCCACAGCTGTTTGGAAAGCAGTCAGGATTAATAATGAATAGCTATCTTTCTGGACTTCATCGGGGGTGCCCCATGGAAGAATGGGCACGCAGTGGCTTTTAAAAAAAAAAAAACTCCTGAACACAGCTGGAGGGATGTGAAATGATATCACACAGGGAGGGCTTTGGCTCAGGTAGGAGTCCTGCTTTCTGGGGGACAGCAGTGAGGAGTTGGTCTTCTGCTGGAGACCTGGAGAAGTAAAGCAGAATATCAAGTGGCAAGAACAGGAAGCACCAGTCTGACTGAGAAGGAAATGGTGGATATTCAGTTTCAAGGGTTTCACTGAAAATACAGCAAGGAGGAAATTTCCTTAGAGACAATGTTGATATGATGATATCCTGAAAATGTACCCTAATAATAACACATCTATGGATCAGATTTTCCTGCAGGGCAAGAACATCGTGATGTATAGGCATGCCCTTGGGGGTATGGGCTGGACCGGGACAAGAGTGGGGAACCCTCACAGAGAGTCAAGAGGGACAGAACTCAAGTCTCATTGGAGTAACTCCCTAAGTTGCACCCGTGAAGGGTTTCACCAATTTTTCAATCAGGCAAGAAATAGTACTTTTCACATTGTGCAATTATGGTTTTCATTTCCAGGCATGGGTCTTACCATTGCTTTCTTCCATAAAGTCCTAAATTCAAGAAATTCTCCAGGTTTTATTACAGGGGTCTCTGCACAGAGAGAAATTTATGGCACCATTAAGGACAAGAGTTTGGTTCCCTAAATGGGATAAAATTAGGGAAGCAGCCTCCAACCAAGATTCACCAATAAAATTGTGTTAGTCTGCTCAGGCTGTCATAAAAAAAATACCACAGACTGGGTAGCTTAAACAACAGAAAATAATTTTTTAAGTTCTGGAAGCTAGGAGCCTCAAGGATGCTTTCTGGTGAGGTGTCTCTTTCTGGCTGGAGATGGCTACCTTCTTGCTATATCTTCACATGGCCCTTACTCTCTTGTGCTCAGAGGAGGGGTGGGGGATCTCTGCTGTCTCTTCTTATTCCTACAAGGATACCAGTCCTACTGGATTAGGGCCCCGCTCTTATGACCTCATTTACCTTAAGACTCATACCTTATTATGACCTTACAGGCTCTATCTCCAAATAAAGTCACATTTGAGGGACTGGGGGTTAGGGCTTCAACATAGGAATTTTGGAAGGACACTATTGATTCCACAGCAAGAATATTACTTTATGGAAGGTCATTTTGTGACACTTGAGAATATGACAAAACCCCAGACTTGTGTATCCCTCCCAGCTGAGTAGAGATGCATTGCCTTTACTTTCACTAGACATGATTTTGAATCTTCTACTGCTTATCTGCGAAAGCAGTCTTGGGAGAAAGTTCTTCCATAGGGTCTTTGTAAGGGCCACGTAAGACACTGTGTGAAAAATGTGTGGTCTTGAACCCTACAAATGGGAGATAAATAAAACGTTCTACTTTGGTATGACCCTTCTTGATCATTCTATATGTTTCAGAAGGGCATAATCTATATGGTATGGTTGGATGGGTTCAAATAAGGAACTTCTAAGGCTATACTATTGATCATTTTAGGGTAAAACAACGTGAATCTATTTCCAGAGTATTTGAGGGTTAATTTTCTCATTTTGGTTCCCTTGCACCGAAACATGAACAGCAGGACTACAAGAAATGTGGTTTTTTGCCCTATTTTACAAAGCTGCCTTCCTTTTCCTTCCAAAAGTGAAAAAGGATTAGGATTAACAGTTAGAAAAACTAGTGCATGTGTGTCTTTCATGAAGAGAAGGCAGAATTCACTTACTCAGTTAGTCATTTTTCTAACAATCAAACACTCTATCCCGAAGCCCTTTAAACTGATATTGTGTTGAATGATGTCACTAATGTTAATTGACAGTTTGCTGGAAACCGTCTCTTAAAAACTCCCATTTTCTGTTCAAGACCTGTTTATTTTGTTACAGAATTAGAAATCAAGGAGGAACTTCCAGAAAGAAAAAGTGTGTATGTGTGTGTGCATGCCTATGTTCTGGCTTTTATACTAGGAAGGCTATTTGCAAGGGGGGTGGGGGGGGATCGAAACAAGTAGAAATGAAACTAGACCTGTGTTTATACAGTTCTCCACATTGGCCCAGGACTTATTTTTGAAAGTTTGTAAACTAGCCTTCCAGTTTAAATTGAATAAGTAGGTGCAGCTGAGTAAATGGAGAGACCTGGTTTTGCGGCCATGTGTTTTCACTTTAAAATTACATTGAAGAGGAACAGAGGGGGTTAGAAAGAAAAATAAGAAAGAGAGATATAAGACAGACTAGGTTGAAAGGGAAAATGTGAGAAAATGAAGAGTCAAAACAGAAGTCCTCTTTGCTGGGCCCCCAGGGGCTGGCAGCCACTCCGCTGAAGGATCGGGGGAGAGACGCCTTCTGAGAGCCATCCCACAGACCGGATGGCAGAACCTGGGAGAAGGGGAGGGATTCTCACACTGCCAGGTGAAGGCCTGGGCTGGGGCAGGACTTTAAAGGAGCAGGAGATATTCGGGGATGGACTGGATTTAAGAGAGATCTCTCCAGGAGCCTCCCCATAGCCTCCCCCAGGAAAAGCTATTCATCTGCTCCTCTTAAAGACCAAACTTAAAACTACTGGCTTGTTCCTCTAAGTCAGAACAGTGACTTTCCCTATAGCTACAGTTAGAATTTGAATTGTGTCTGCCCCAAATTCTTAGGTTGAGGTCCCGAGCCCCAGCATCGAATGTACCCATATTTGGAGATTAGGTCTTTAAAGAGATAACTGAGTTAAAAAGGAGCCTGTTAGTGTTAACCCTAATCCAATAGGACTGTCATCCTTACAAGGTGAAGACTAGAACTAGTCATATGTTCATGCAGAAGGAAGGCCATGTGAGGACACAGTAAGAAGGCAGCTTTTTGCAAGCCAAGGAGAAAGGCCTCAGGAGAAACCAGGCCTGCCAGCACCTTGATCTTGGACTTCTAGCCTCCAGAACAGGGAGAAAATAGATTTCTGTTGTTTAAGTCACACAGTCTATTGGTATTTTGTTAGGGCTCTTTTAGCAAATAGGTTTACTACTGAGGAAAACTACTCCCACGGTAGTTTTCTTGCCTGCCCCAACAGGAAAGGAATAGGTTGGCTTCTTAACTTAATACCAGTGCAGTTGCTTAGTTTTCAACCTCCTTAACTGCCCAGGGTGAGTTGTAAAAGCCATCTGGGGACTGTATAGTTATTCATGGACTTCTGGGTCATTCTAAAAGATGTCTATCAACTAACTCATAACCTGCAGTGTCCCTGTTATGGGTTGAATTGTGGGCACCCCCCCCCCCAAAAAAAGATATGTTGGAGTCCCAACTCCTGGTACTTCAGCAAGTGACCCTATTGGGAAATAGTCTTTACAGAGGTAATCAGGTTAAGATAAGGTCATTAGCAAAAAAAAATAAAAAATAAAAAAATAAAGGGGGTGTTCTAATCCAATATCACAGGTGTTCTTCTAGAAAGAGGAAATCTGGACACAGACAAACACAGGCAGAAAGCCACGTGAAGACAAAGGCTGAGATCAGAGTGATGTTTCTACAGGCCAAGGCCAAAGATTTTGAGCAAACCACCAGAAACTAGGCAAGAGGCATGGAATAGATTCTCTTTCATGGCCCTCAGAAGGAACCAACCCGCTGACGCCTTGATCTCAGACTTAGGACTTCCAGAATTGCAAGACAGTAAACCCCCATTGTTCAAGGCCCCCAGGCCTGTGGTACGTTATTATTGCAGCCCCAAGACACCAATACAGCCTCTCTGTGCAGTGTTTCTCTGTTCATCTCCTGGAAATGTGACGAGAATCAGCCCCTTGTGTTCCAGCCAGCATCTGTTGTTCCAGGCAGCTGTGAGGCCGGATGGTTTAACATATTTGGAGTACAAGAGTAGATCTCTTCAGACTCATCTCTCCCCCACCCTCACACCTAATGGCTCTGATTTGAGCCCCTGAGCCCCTCATCAGCTTCCTCTCTCCAGAGGTGCCCTCCATGCCCACAGCTATCCTCACTCCTCATTTTAGGTTTTCTTTCAGTTGTCTTTTCTAAGTCTTCCTTTGGAGCACCTGGGTGTCTCAGTCAGTGAAGTATCTGCCTTTGACTCAGATTATGATCTCAGGGTCCTGGGATCTAGCCCCAAGTAGGGCTCCCTGCTTAGTGTCTGGCTCCTTGCTCAGTGGGAGTCTGTTTCTCTCTCTGTGCCTCCTCCTAGATCATGTTCTCTCTCTCTCTCTCAAATAAATAAATAAAATCTTTAAAAAAAAAAAAAAAAAGGTCTTCCTTTCTCACTCCTACCCATGCTGCCTGCAAGCCCTCTAGAGATTCTTTTTGGATCCCCTAACTCGAATCCTGGCATGTATAAGGTACTCAGTTAACATTCATTGAAAAAATAAATAAATGAACATAATATTGAATGGTGTAATGTAAAGACAGATGTACTAATCTACTACTATGCTATGAATTACCCCAAATATTACAGTTTATTCTCTCACAGTTTCTGTGGAATAAGAATTGGGAGGAACTCCGCTGGGTTTCAGGCAAGCTATTGGCTGAGGCTGGCTAAAATAAAATATGAAGTTCATTCAAGTAGCTGCTGGAAGGCTCCAGCTTCTTGCTGGCCATGAACATCTTACCACCACGTGGGGCTCCCTCCCTGAGCACCCTCAGGACATGGCGGCTGGCTTCCGCCCAGAGAGAGCAACTGAGACAGAGCCAAGATGGAAGCCACAGTCTCTTCTTTTCAGCTTTATTAAAGTATTTTGACAAATTAAAATTGTATATATTTAAGGTGTACAAACTGATATTTTGATATGTATAAATACTGTAAAATAATCATCACAATCAAGATAATTGACAATACTTCACATAGTTAATTTGTGTGTATGTGTGGTAAGAACACCTAAGATACACTCTCTTAGCCAATTTCAAATATACAATATAGTACTGTTAACTACAGTCAACAGGCTGTTCATTAGATTTCCAGAATTCCTTCATCTTGTATAATTGAAACATTATAGCCTCTGACGAACATCTCCCCATTTCTTCCACCCTCTCCCAGCAACCACCACTCTACTCTGAGCCACAGCCTCTTACAATTTCATCTCATGACATGCTGTAACTTCTGCTGTACCTCTGGATACGGTGCGTCAGGAGATTAGCCAGGATGTGACCTCCAGGAGGTAGGACTCATTGGTGCCCTCTTGGAAGCCCCCTACCACAATAGACATAGGGCTCAAATCCCTGACTTTCCGCGGACTGACTCTGGACAAGGCTGTTACCTTTATATCTTCTTTCATTGATTTTTTTTTCTTTAAGAGCCTTTTTTTTAAAGATTTTTTTATTTATTTAAGCAGAGAGATTTATTTACTTATTTAAGATTTATTTGTTTGTTTGTTTGTTATTTTATTTAGTTAGTTCTTTCAGACAGAGATCTCAAGTAGGGGGAGAGGCAGGCAGATAGAGAGAGAGGAGGAAGCAGGCTCCCCGCTGAGCAGAGAGACCGATGCGGGGCTCGATCCCAGGACCCTGGGATCATGACCTGAGCCAATGCAAAGGCTTTAACCCACTGAGCCACCCAAGCGCCCCTCTCCATTGATTTTTATTTGCATAATGATATTAATAATTGCCAGGTAACTGGCTATTGAAGTAATCCTATATGTTGTCTCATTTGATCCAAACCTCAGTCCCCAGAGGCAGGGGTTACTCTTTCCATCTTCATAGATGGGGAACCACTGGCTGAAATTCAGGAGGTCCCCTAAACAGTAAGGTGACTGAGCCTATGGATTTGCACTTGGGTCTGTCTACTTCCGGAGCTACCTTGTTTTTTGTGTATGGAATTGGTGTTGGGTTCCATCATCCTGATGCCAGGATGCTTGTGTTCTACTGCCTTTTGATCTTCCCCTGGCCTGGAGCAGCTTTAGTTCCCCGAGGCCCATTTTATTGTCAGACAATTCACACACTGTCCTCCTTGGGAGAGAGTCTGTCTGTGAACGGAGGTGGGCTGTCCTGTCTCTGTAAGTCTGCAGAGATCACCGCTGACCCGATGGCATAGTCCCACATGCCACCTAGGCTCACTGGCACTGAAGTCAGGTCACAAGCTGTTACGCTTATTGCATCTTTTTTTCCAAATGTTTATTTCTGTTACTTCAAGGAGAAAGTTCTAGACCAAGCAAGCCTGCGGCTTGTGGCCATTTGCAAGAGGCCAGCGACACCTCCTGACTATAGCAGTCCTGTGAACAGAAGTCACTTTCTTCTGCCCTGGCTGGGTAGGAGGGACAGGGTAATCACATTTGTGACAAGAGGCTCCAGCCTGGGCTCCCGCACATCAGGAAGGACCACAGGCCCTGAGCCTTCACAGTGAGGATCTCATCTCCCCAGTCCCTTAGTGATCGCATTTCTGGACTCTCTGGATTTCTTTTCAAAATCTACCCTGTCCACTCCTATTAGCAGAGCTGGCCGCTTGGCAGAGGCTGGAACTGGCCTGTGAGGGCCTGTTTGCTCCCCCTGATGGGGCCTCCTGGTATCTGACCTGCTCGCCCTCACTCCCACAGAGAGAAGAGCCCACGCTGTGGAAATGCCATAGAACTGCATCTACACCTCTTTGAGACTGAGTTTGGATCATTTTGCTTGACATGACTGCCACCTGCCCTCTCCCCCTCTTTCCCCCTGTGTCTTTCTCTTTCCCTACCCTGTTTATTATCATCAGGAGAAAACAATAGGCCCACATTTAAACTTAAAAGTAAGAGACTTGTGTTTCAAAAATCTGCAAACAGGGGCGCCTGGGTGGCTCAGTGGGTTAAGCCACTGCCTTCGGCTCAGGTCATGATCTCAGAGTCCTGGGATCGAGTCCCGCATCGGGCTCTCTGCTGAGCAGAGAGCCTGCTTCCCTCTCTCTCTCTCTCTCTGGCTGCCTCTCCGTCTACTTGTGATTTCTCTCTGTCAAATTAATAAATAAAATCTTAAAAAAAAAATTTAAAAAAATCTGCAAACATCTCAGCTTCTAGACCACTCTATCCTTCTCTCCCCACAGCTCTGGGGAGCCTGAGCACAGAGTACAGAGTACTGAGCCCAGTGTGCACCGTCAAGGTGAAGCCCAATCTGTGACCTTCCTGAGGAATTCTGGAAGGTCGTGGCAGCTAGCAGGAATTTCATAAGTGGCCTTCGCTCTGTGCGAGGATCTGAGAGAAAGGCCTTGGGGGGATGTGGGATTAAATTTCCTATGTTAGGTGCTGCGCTTATGGGAAGGGTGCCAGATCAGGAAGACTAAATAGCTTCAGGACCCGGGATTTTCACACCACCGTTGTTCCCTAAAGCAGGCAAAGCAACTGACCAGCAGCAAGCATGTGTTACATCGTTTGGGCCTTTATCTTGTGATGCCAAAGGGACCTTCAGTCCAGCAGCTCCCATGCCAGGGACACTTGTCAGGAGGGCGGTGAGGAATACCTAAAAAGAGCTCTGATAGGGGCTAGGTCTTCCTAGCAGTGGCCCTTTGCACAAGGCTCACAAGATACTGAAACTTTTTGCTCACCTCTATACTGGGGATAATAGCGTCTACCTCGCAGGTTTATCGTGGGGGAGAAAACGCATGCGCAATGCCTCGCTTGTCGTAAATGCTCCACTCAGTTTTCCTTTCCCTCTTCCCCCTCGAACCGATTCATGCAGGTGTGGCGAGGAAGGACCGTAGCCAAGAGGTCATGTGAGAGATGACAAGTGTAGACATCCCTGCGACTTCTGTTCTTGTGCTCCCGCTGTTTTCAAGTTCCACCATCAGAGCCTCACCCTGGGAGGTTCAGGACACCCTAGAGCGAGCCTCTCTGAAAAATAAAGTTGCCACTCGCTGGCCAGCCCACGTTGCATTTGATTACCACATAATGAAATGATTTTCCTTCCCTCTTTTATTTCCTCTCTTCCTTTCCTTCTGAGACAAATGGAAAAATAATTTGATCCCCTTGAATCTTTGCACCCTGGGTATTTTCCCCCTTCACACCGAGCACCGCCCCTTGATAAATGAGAACACATGTGCTGAAAACCCAGCCTTCACCCTCTTGACTCAGGGTCCTCCTCCTCTTGGGACTCGGCTTTCCTTTCAAACCTCCTGAATAAATTCATCACAGCAGGAAGAACATTGTTTTTCTTCAAAACGTGGGGGAAAAAAGCAAATCCCATATCACAATTATTCCATTTCAGAGGGAAAAGGCTGCCCTTTAATCTCGAAGTTTCTTCCCTTCAACTCTGAAGGCTGTGGCCGAGGTGACTTGCAGGCTCAATACAGCTGCTTTTGCAAAGTCTGCACTGATTCATTACTCAGGGAGCCAAAGGGTGACACACGCATATTTTGGATATTACCCCGTGGGCTGGATGTGGGGAGCTTCTACTTCTTCATGCGTTCACAGGCCGACGCTTTCCGTGCAGTTTTACTTAAAAAATAACCCTCAATATGGTTCTTTCATTTGAAGGTTGAACTTTCCAAAAAAAAAAAAAAAAAAAAGAAAAGAAAAAACCATGCTGTGAATCTAATAGGTTGTTTCTCTAGCATCCTAGCCCCCCCCCCCCAAACAAAAGAAAACAAAAAGCGCTTTTCCTTGAACAAAAACATGCAATGAAAAATGCCCGACGCCGTGGAACTCAAGCCCTCTGGTTTGACCATCTTCTGCATCAGACATCAGAGAGGCAGGATATCTTCTTGAACCAAAACATCTGCTCAAGAATTCCTATAAACTTCCTTACACTTCATTTTAAGAAAATCTCCTGACACTGAGCATACGTCTCCCTTGCTGCCAGGCGTCTCTCTGTTTACATAGCCTTTGTTTACATGCGCCCCTGTTAATAAAAATCTGTATTTATCAGATGCACTCAAGCACCTCGGAAACTCACTTTCTTTCAAACGGAAGAACGTTCCGGGCGGGAGTAAAAGGAGCGGAGAGTGGTGTTGGCAGCCCTCCATCGCGCGACCATTTATTGTCATGGAATGTAGCAGAAGACGGTTCCCGCTATTTCCTTTTGATTTCGGTGTGTAAATCTGCTCTCACCTCAAGCCTGACCACGTGACAGTGCAGACACACACATTAACCTGATTATTTCTGTCTGAGCTGTGTGTCAAATGTGCACTCGAAATTGCACATTAAAATGTGCCCCAAAATAGTACCACCTGCCTGGAGAAGTATCATTTTCTTTCACAAAGACAGACCCAAATGCCCAAATGCGTTTCTGGGAATCTGGGATTCCGCCTCCTCAGTGCAGGGTGGGAGCCCTGACTGGCCTCCAGCTTCCCTCCCTGGGCAGGAACGGACTCTGGAGGCCACTGGGGATGTCTGGGGCTTCCGTCAGAGCACTGCTTCAGATACTGGAGAGCACCTTCTCCCTCTCAAAATGGGGGACAATAGAGGCCAGCACAGTGGGGAGGAGTGGGTGGGGGGGTGTGGCTGGAGCAAAGAGAGTAGAGAAGGTATAATGCAAACAACCACAACCGCCAGAAGAGCTTCGCTAGAACCAGAGAAATGAGACCGGGGAAGAAGAGAAAAGAATAGAAAACTAAAAAGACAAGAGTTGTTTCAGTTTTAAAAGGCACAAGGAAAGCTGGACCAGGGACAGCAACATCAAATTATTGTGATTCCTCCTGACAAATCAGACAAGATGCATTTCAAACATCTGCCATGCTCTTGCCAATTAAGAGAAGAAAAGGAATCTCAGAAGGAGAAAGAAAAGGGTTTGGCCCATGTAGTGGCATTGCTGTGAGCTTTTATTCTCAAAGTAGCTCTTTCTTGACTTAATAGCTTCTTTGCCCAGAGAAGAGGGTGTCATCTCATCCCATCTCTGGGCCCAGGCTTGCACACATGCCATTTCCTGGTATCTGGGGCTGTGTAGAGGAACCACACACAACCCTGAAAACCCTCATAATTTTTCTTGGTCCTTTTATGCTTCAGATGTACATAGCTTTAAGAAACTGAGCATGGAAGACAGTAGAAGATCTTAGCAGTTAGGGTAGATAGAATCATTCAGGACCATGACTCATCCATCAGTGTCTTTGTTAACCCAGAAGGCTGAAGGCTGGGCAACTTTCCACATGCTTTGGTGTTGCCTACACTGTTAAAGTTCTGGGACCCTTCATCCTTAACCCTGGCCATGATTTTTGCTCTCATTTTCATGTTAATCACACTCTTCACAAATAACCAATGTCCATCTTCACATCTTCAGCTCTGCTCCTGTACCAGAACTCTGTAAACTGTTCTTTAGTCCTTTCCCAGGTGTTGGTTCCCTCCACCCATATATCTCCTCACAGTCTCAAATGAGTCATCCAGCCAGGGTCCCAGCCAACATCGCCCCTCTGCATTCTGCTGCTACACCCCTGGCTGTGAGGGGACTGTTCTCACCAAGGTCTTTGTGGGAAGCTGAGTAATGGCCCCCAAAGACATCCACATCCTAAACCTTGGACCTGGCAGAGGTGACCTCACATGGCAAAAGGGACTTTGAAGACGTGATTAGCCAAGGATCTTGGGATTGGAAGGTTATTCTGGATTATCTGGATGGACTCTAAATGCAATCATGAGGATCCTTATAAGAGTGAGACAGAAGGAACTCTGACACTGAAGGAGAAGGCACTGAGACAACGGAAGCCAACACCAGAGTGGCCAGGTTCACCGCCAGCCATGGAACCTCAGCAACCTCTATAAACTGGAAGAAGCAAGGGATGCATTTCCCTGCTAGAGCCTCCAGAGGACGCAGCCTTGCTGACACTCTGTCCCTACCCCCAAAGAGACTGATTTGGACATCTGACCTCTAGAACTACAAGAAAATATGTTTTAAGGCACCAAGTTTTTGGCCGTTTGTTATAGCAGCCACAGGAAACTAATAGAATCTTCAAGAACTGATCAATAAGACATCTGTTGGCTATCTTTCAGTTTCCACGTCTCCTGGCAGAAGCATTTGGTACAGCCGACCATGTGCTTTGAACCCCCCTTCCTTAGAGACTCATTTCCCCTCTGCTCAATCAAGAGCCAGGTCCAGGGATTCCACCCAACAAGCCATGTAGGCTCTCCTCTTGCCTGATCTCCTCCGTGTCCAATCCAGACTATTTCTAATCCCATATTAGCATCCATTTTACCCACAACTCACTGCTGGCCAACTTTCAATGTTACATGGTACAACCTAATAGATACAGTTGGAATCATGCTAGTGGAAAAAATAATTTTTGGGTGTAAACATTTCTAAATATGGCAGAATGTATGCAAGCTTGTTTCAAACCTCCTTCTCCTTTTTCTTTTTTTAAGATTTTATTTATTTATTTGACAGACAGAGATCACAAGTAGGCAGAGAGGGAGGCAGAGAGAGAGAGAGTAGGAAGCAGGCTCCCTGCTGAGCAGAGAGCCTGATGTGGGGCTCGATCCCAGGACCCTGGGATCATGACCTGAGCCAAAGGCAGAGGCTTTAATCCACTGAGCCACCCAGGTGCCCCTCCCCCTCCTTTTTAAAAGTATACCTGAGACCCCAATAAAGTGGCTGGTGTCTCTAGAACTCCAAGGGACTGACCGGAAGGAGTACAGTCACCCTGCTTCTTCTCTTCCTCGCTATCCCGCTCTTCCCATCACAGACTGTCATTCCCTTCTAGTGCCTTAGTTCTCTGGTCAAAATAGTTTTCCTCCAGGTCACCACAACCCAGATGCAGTTTGCCTCAGCTCTCCATTGATAGAAATTTTCTCAAGTCTCTCCTGGAGGTCATTGTGAGAATCCTCCATCCCCAAAGGAAGAAACTGTAGCTCCTCAAGATTGGATCTTCTGATCGATTAGCCAGATCTCTTTAGCATGGTAAAGAAAGTCCTTTCCCTTCCCTGCAGTTAAAGTCCATTCATTTTAATTCCTACCCAAGCACACTCCTCAGTTCTCTGAGATTGAATTGGGGGTCAAAGATTGTTATTGTTGAGGATACAGACATCAGGATGGTCTTTCTTTCTAGTATTAGATTTATTTATTTTCATTTTTTTAATGTTTTTTTAAAAAGACTTTTGTTTATTTATTTGAGAAAGTATGCAAGCATGAGGAGGGAGAGGGACAAGCAGACTCCATGCTAAGCATGGACCCTGACATGGGGCTTGATCCCATGACCCTGAGATCATGACCTGAGCTGAAATCAAGACTCAGCCACTTAATTGACTGAGCCACCCAGGTGCCCCTCCAATATTAGATTTTTTTTTAATCTACAATAAAATCTACAATGAAACTATGGGGACTGTAACTCCATTGGGCAAAATAATTTCTCTTTGCAAGTTCATAAGGGTCTTTGTATTTCTTTCTATTTCTATCACTCCCATCCCTTAGTCTCTCCCTTGTCTCCTGTATTACTATCTGTCCCTGCTGGTCTCCCAAATCATCCATCAAAAAAGCTCATCTGACTGCATCCGTGTCCATTCCCATCGTGACTTCCCACAGCCTTCAGGGTATCCTCACTGCCTTCCACACTCTGGGTTCCAGAAACTACTCAGCCACTTACAGGTGCCAGAAATACTAGACACCAGGCCTTGGTTCTCATGCTTCTCTGGCTCTCAAACTTTCTTTCCCTCACTGAAGCAATGGTACTTCAGACACACACACTTAAAATTTTTGTTGTTGTTGTTAATTTTTAACTCCCTATTTTGTAGTAATTTCAGACATAAAAGAAGTCGGGAAACTAGTAAAAGAATTCCCCAAATGTTAACATTTTACAGGAAACAGTACAATTACCAGTGTCAGGAAAGTAACATTGATCCAATTCTATTATCTAATCTATATACCTGCATCAAGCTTCAATAATTGCCCCCCCCAATGTAGTTTTTGTGTTCCATTTTTTCTCATCTAATAGTACATCTCACATTTAGTTGTCATGTCAACTTAGTTGCCTTTACTACGGCCCATTTTTTCAAGCTTCCTTTCTCTTCCATGACTGTCACACTTTTGAAGAGTGCTGGCCAGTTTTTTTGTGGAGTCATTCTTAATTTAGCTATGTCCGATATCCTCGTGATGGAGTTCAAGTTATGCATTTTGGGCAAGAATGCCACAGAATTACCCTGATGCCAAAACCAGCCAAGACGTCACAAATTAAAAAGAAAATCAACTGAGACCAAATCTCTCTTCAATACAGATGCAAAAATCCTAACAAAGTTCTAGTAAACCAAATCCAGCAACATGTACATAAGGTTATATACCACAACCAAGTAGGATTTATTCTGGGGATGCGAGGTTGGCTCAACATATAAAAAATTTATGTAGTAAATCATATTAACAGAATAAAGGACAGAAACCACATGATCATTTCATTAGACACAGATAAAATACTTGTCAAAATCCAACACTCTTTTTTTTTTTAAAGATTTAATTTACTTATTTGGCAGAGAGATTACAAGTAGGCAGAGGCAGGCAGAGAGAGAGGGGGAAGCAGGCTTACCACTGAGCTGAGAGCAGAGACTGATGCGCGGCTCAATCCCAGGACCCCGAGACCATGACCTGAGCCTCAGGCAGAGGCCCAACCCGCTGAGCCATCCAGGCGCCCCCCAACACTCTTTTGCTATAATAATGCTCAATGTGCAAAAATCAGTTGCATTCTTATACATGAGCAATAAACAATCTGAAAGTGAAATTAAGAAAGCGACTTCATTTACAATAGCATGCTTAGATGTAAATTTAACAATCCTTAAGTATAAATTTAACAAAATAATACAATACATGTATACTGAAAACTGCAAAACATTGTTACAAAAAAGTAAAGTTCTAAATAAATGGAAAGATGTTCATGGATTAGAAGGCTTGATATTATGAAGATGGCAATAGTCCCAAAATTGATTTACAACTGTAAAGCAATACCTACAGCACTCCTCATGGCATCTTCTTTTTATTGTATTTTATTTTTTTACAACAATTTTTCAGAGCAGTTTTAGGTTCACAGCAAAATTGAGGGGAAGGTACCTTGATTTTCCATTCCCTGCCCCACACACACCTAGCATCCCCCACTTTCAACATCCCTCACTAGAGTGGGACATTTGTTACCACTGATGAAACTATGATGATACATCACAATTGCTCAAAATCCATAGCTAACATGATAGTGCAGTCTTGGTATTGAACATCCTATGGTTTCGACAAATGGATGATAATGTGTGTACTATTACAATATCATACAGAGTCTTTTCTCTGCCCTAAAAATCCTCTATTGTCTACCCATTCATGCCTTCCCACCTCTACCCCCTACCACTGAGCTTTTTACTGTCTCCATCATTTTGCCTTTTCCAGAATGTCATATAGATGGAATCATACAATATGCAACCTTTTCCGATTGGCTCCTTTCACTTAGTCATATGTACTTAAAGTTCCTCCCAGTCTTTTCATGGCTTGACAGCTCATTTCTTTTTAGCACTGAATAATACTGCTCTGTCTAAACGTACCGCAGTTTATCTGTTCATCTGCTGAAGGATATTTTGGGGTACTTCCAGGTTTTGGCAATTATTAAAAAGCTGCTATAAACATCCATGTGCAAATTTTTGTATAGATTCAAGTTTTCAACTCCTTTGGGTACATAATAAGAGCACAACGGCTGGATTATAATGATGGGAGTATATTTAGTTTGTAAGAAACTGCCACACTGTCTTCCAAAATGGTTGTACCATTTTGCATTCATACCAGCAATGATTAGAGTTCCTTTTGCTCTACATATTTGCCAGCATTTGGTGTTGTTATTGCTCCATATTATAGCCACTCTAATAGATGTATAATGATATTTCACTGTTTTTTATATTTGTATTTCCCTGATGACATAGAAAGGAAATGGAGCTTCCTTTCCTATGCTTTTTGGTCATCTGTGTATCTTCTTTGGCAAGGTGCCTGTTAAGATGTCTGGCTCATTTTTTAATTGAGTTATTTTTGTTTCTTGTTGAGTTTTAAGAGTCCTTTGCATATTTTGGGTGACAGCCCTTTAGCAAATGTGTCTTTTGCAAATATTTTCTCCCAGTTTGTGCTTGTCTTCTCCTTCTCTTAACACTGTCTTTCACAAAGCAGAAGTTTTTAATTTTAATGAAGTCCAGTTTACCAAATATTTATTTTCATGCCTTTGGTGTTGTATTTAGAAAGTCATTACCATACCCAAGGTCATGTAGCTTTTCTCCTATGTTATATTCTAGGACCTGTTGGCTTCTTTGCAGAAAGTGACAAGCTGATCCTAAAATGCACATGAAAGTTCAAGCTACCCAGAATAGCCAAACAGACCTTGAAAAATAAGAAAAAGTTGCAGGATTCATGCTTCCCAACTTTAAGACTTTTAACAAAGAGTAATCAAGACTACATGGTACTGGCATAAGGATAGATATCTAGAGTAATGGAATATAACTAATAGTCCCGAAATAAATTCATACATTGACAGTCAATTGATTTTCAGCAAGGATGCCAAGACAATTCAATGGGGGAAAAAAATAAAGTTGGATCCCTACTTCACACAATAAATGAAATCATAAGCCTCAATGGAAAAGCAGCTACAACTAGAAAACCTTAAAAGAAAACTTTGGAACAAATCTTCAAGACCTTAGATTAGGCAAATGGTTTTCCAGACATGGAAAGCACAGGTGACAATAAATAAGTAAACAGATATATAGAGAACTGAAGATGACATCAAAACTCAAACATTCAGAACTGCAAACAATACCATCAAGAAAGTAAAAAGACAGCCTACAGAATGGGAAAAGGTATTATCAAATCACACATCTGTTAAGGAACTTACATATAAATAACTCTTACAACTCAAAAATTAAAACATAGGTAAGCCAATTAAAAAATTGAGGTATAATTCACATATTACACAATGCAGTGTTTTTCAGTAAATGTATAGGTTTGTGCAAGCATCACTACAATCCAATTTCAAGATATTTTCATTACCATGAAAAGAAACCCTGTACTCATTAGCAGTCCCTCCCCACCCCCTATGCCACTCCAGGTTGTGCTGAGCAGAGTACTGGCCCCAGAAGACACTGAGCTCTGGTTTGTGGCTGGATAAGGCAGTGAGAGAAAGAATAAAGACATGAACAAACACTGCTAATGAGTGCTAAGATGCAAACTCATCAGAATACTGCTTAAGAAACTCAAAGTTTAGCCAGGTGGTTGCCAGGTGTCCTGTATACTTGTTTTCTGTCCAGATTGGATATAGAAGGAGAAAGAGAGAAGAATCAAATACACTTCTTAGGTTTCTGATTATGAGTCCATTGGTAAATGGTGGTACGCACACTTGGCCTGCAGACCTGTCTAGAGAAGACATGTGGGTCTGGCTGTGATGAGTTGAGGAACCCCGTCTCCCCAGATAATTCAGGAGGAGAGTCTGGGAGGCAGCTCCGCATCTGGGTTGAAGGTCCCAGGAGACGGATGGCTGGAGATGATGATGCTTTGGGAGTCACAGGCCTGCTCAGAAGGGTTTAACCCACAGGAAGATGAGCAGAGAGAGAAGCAAGGAGGAAAGAGAAGAACGCTTACAGCACCAAGGTGTCAGATGTCCATGGGAGAACCTGAGCAAGAGCATCCTGGGAAGACATTCAAGGAGAGAACAGTCTACAGAGCCAGAACTAGAGTGTGGTCCAGTTAAGACTGAAACGGGTCACGATGCAGGCATTGCAGGGATGTGGCTGGGGCAGGAGGCGTATTTCCGAGACTTGAATTGTAGATGGAGCATGTGGAAACGGAAACTTTACCGATCGCTCATTCTCAGGTCATCTAAGTGCCAACTGAACAGAAACCTGCTGATTCTTCTTGGAACTTTAGGGTCATTTGGTAATTTCGTTTTAAAGTCCGGCAAGATCTTGAGTATATTTATACATCCAGACAGATGGAGACTGCAGAAAGGAAGTGATTTGGTAAGAGAGGAAATCACGGTAGCAGGAGACTAAAGATACGGGAGGAGAGAGGTTTGGGAGACCAGATAGAAAAGGTCTCTCCACAGGGAGGGCCGCATCTTCCTCTGAGACCAGCGCGAGGAGGAGGGAATGGAGAGGTGTGCCTGAGCTTGAGGAAGCAGCAGAAAGTTGGGGCGTTCTCCTTTGAGGACCTCCTCCATCTTCTGTGAAGCAGCAGGTGAGGTCACCGGCTGGAGGGAGGGGGAGAGGAGGGCAGGAGGAATTGGGACGTTCTTGGAGAAGTGAGGGGGAACTGTCTGGAAGAAGAGGGCCACTGAGTAGCTTTGGAAGAAGAGCCAACACAGGGGTGGGGATAGGGGGGTGGAGGGGCGCAGGTTGGCAGGGGGTGGGGTGGAGGGGTGGCGTGTGTGATCTCACTCTGCAGCGCCATCTTGTGGGCACTGCTCCAGCAGCCCCCCAGGTGCGATGCCCTAGGTGGGCAGGATGGAAGGAAAGGGGCAAGGACGCTGATGCGAGCGCGGCTGAGGTGCTGAATGGTGGTGTAGGCAGGGACCCGGGGCAGCCTGCCTTGCTGGGAGAACAGCCCGGGGACGGGAGGGAAGGAGACAACTGGAAAAACAGGGCTCGTGGCCAGCGAGTGGGGATGATGGAGTGCGGAGTGTCTGCGAGAGCAGCCCGGTGATGACAAGGCCTGGGTGCGGCTGTGGGTGTGAGCGGCTGAATTTGCCGAGCCAGCAGGGGTGTAGGAAGCCGAGCGGGGCATTCCAGGACACCAGAGGGGGCGGCCTGACCGCCGAGATCTTCGCTGAAGCCAGCCAAAGTAGTGTCCGGTGTGTCAGAAGTCAGCCCCTGCCCTCCGGGACCGTGGGAAAGAGCGAGCGGGAGGGGGTCCGGGCGGAGACGGGTGCAGGACTGAGCGCAGGACAGGGCTTCAGGGCCCACTGTGCCTTAAAGCTTCGCTTCATTCCAGCATTTTTTTTTTTTTTTTAAGTTCTGTAACTTGTTGATTGTATTTAGCTATGTGAGCTCTGTCATGATGTTTGCTGGATTGTAAAGCCCCTGCGTCGTGTGGTGGGTGCGCATGGGAGTCCCGCACGCACCTCTGTTAAAGGGGAAGGATGCTCACGGAGCCCCACTGTTAACTCTGAAGTGGTCATAAAGCTGTACAGACACTTTAGGCTCGTAGCTTTTAAACTCGGTTATGTGCATTTTATACCCACGATATTCGTGGTAAGAGTGTGGTGCCCAAACAAAATCACCGGTTCCCTCACAAAAATAGTCCATTCTGGGCAGTGTAGCTTCCTCTTACCTTGGCTTCTTGCCCTTTGCCTTATGACCATTCAAATTCTACTTGCGGCTTGATGGAGGTGAAACCTCTATATGGTGAGTTCCAATGGCAGGTGGTTTCCACTCCATAGAGAGGTCTAACTTCTCTGTGCCGGACTGGCTGGCGGCTTACAGCTCTCAGCTGAGCCTCTCATGCCAGACTGGACGCTGCTGAGGAGCCCTGCCCTGCCGGAGGTCACACCTTCCAGGGGCAGCCCATATCTACTGATGGGTCATCTGGGGAGTACAAAGCCCCAGCCACCTTCCCCTCAATGCCGGGCGATTCTGAAGGATCTGCCGTGCTCCAGAGCTCCCGGGACGGTGGGTTGAGGTCTTTGTTGTGACTGCATCTCAGTTCAACTCCTTTCTCTGCCCACTTCTACTGGCTTCACTCCCTCACAGGCATCAATCCCCAGCGCACTCCCCCATGAGCTTTCTGCATGCAAGTCTTCACCTCAGAGTTTGTTTCTGCAGCAATTGCCAGATTTAGCAAGTAAAGCTACAGAATGCCCAGGTCAGTTTGAATTTCAGAAGAACAATGAATAATTTTCTAGTATATTTGGCTTATTTTAGCTGGCTCCCCTACTTCTTAGGGAGCCCCAGTTGAGTTAGGATGTGAACATTCCTGAGCATCGTAGGTTATGGAAGAGGAGCCCAGCGGTTTCTATGGCCATGAAAGAGTGGAACATTTACCAAGGGCGTGAGAGCCAGGGACATGTCAAGGTCAATGAGACGCCACATCTGAGGATGGGTGGAAGATAGGCATTGCTAGTGGAGCTGAACTATTTTCAGGAGTGGAGGTGAAACTGAACATTTCTCCAAGAAGAGACCCCACACTGCCTAAGTGGAGGGTAACACCTCAGATGAGGCTGCCCACAGAGCACAGGGAACCAGATGAGCCACGTACCACCGTGATAGTGACCAGCAGAGACGGTCTTCTTTGGGCATGGCAGTGGCAAAGCCAGGTCTTACTGGAAAGGGAGAGTCTCGGCGCCAGATCACACTGCCTCCTCCTCTCAAAGCAGTGATAGCCCCAGTTCAAGAATGAAGACATTTTCATGATGAAGACTGAGTTTTAGATGCCAACACCGAACATTTTAGTAACCAAGAGTGATGGAAACTAATGGAATGTGGTCAAGTTGGTGTGATGAGGGCATCTGGTCCTTAGTTAGAAGGGAGAGTTCAACATGGACTTTATCAAGGGCTAGTTATTGGAAAGAAGAAACCATTTCATGTTTGTATCCAATGAGTTATGCCCCCAATAAATCAGTTACAATTATTATTATCATACCAAAGGGTTTTGGCCTGAGAAACTAAGTTTTCTAATATCCAGTGAAGATGTCTGTTATTCATTCTGACTGGAGAAAGAGGAAAAGGGGTTGTAGCTTGGGGAAAGGACCATAAGCCCTACTCCTCATCCAGCCCACTCCATTTTCCTGGGCTTTCAGCCTCCTCCCACTGCACTGCACTCTCTGGGGCAGTCCCTTGTACCCAGAAATACATCCAGGTCTTCCTAAAGAGCTTGTCTCACTCTTATGACTTCTTCAAGGTCTTCTTCCCACCCCTTTACCCAGCCCTGCAAGTCACGGTGGTGTGGTGTAGCCAGTGGGGCTGTCTTGGGGGACATGGACAACCTGGTTGATTCATGCCCCTCTTTACTTGTCTGGATCCTCCTTGACCACTTAGCAGCACCTGAAGTAGCTATCTGTGTACTTCTCCTCCAGAGTTGCTGCTCTTCTGAAGTATAAAGACTCTCTTACCCCACTCCCTATCTTTGTTGATAACTCTAGGTCCTCTTTCTGCCTTGGGAAGGTACTCATTTCCTTAGCATCCTTGCCAACACTTGTAATTGTCTGTCTTTTTATTTTAGTCATCTTGGGGGGGGGTAAAATAGTATCTCATTGTGGTTTTAAAGTTGCATTTTCTAGTGACTATTGGTGTTAATCATCTTTTTATGTGCTTCTTGGCACTTATGTATCATCTTTGGAAATATCTCTATTCAGATTTTGTTAGACCTGCTTTTCCGTTACATTACATGTCTTTATTTTTGCATTGTAAGAGTTATGTAGATATTCTGGATGCAATTTTCTTATCAGATATATGATTTGCAAATACGTAGCCTTAAACTGGTTTCTTTCACTTAGCTTTTGAGTGCTTTTGAGATTCCTCCATGCTGCTTTGGGAATGGTAGTTGTTCCTTTTCATTGCTGAGAATTACCCCATTATATGGATGTATGTGGTCCATTTATCCATTTCCTATTTGATGCACAATTGGGTTTTTTTTCTCATTCTTAGTGATAATTTTTAAAAAGCTGCTACAAATATCAGTGTACAAATCTTTCTGTGACTATTTTTTCTTACTTCTCTTGGGTCAATACTTACCTTTTGACTTTTGAACCTCAGGGTGGCTGTGAGACTAGCTGAAAATCAGAAGTCCTAGTATAACAGGAGAAGAAAACGGATGCATGGGACAGCGGGAGGACTGCAATAATAACCCAAACATAAAACCCTGTCTTTTGTTGTACTGGTCAGAGTTCAACCAGGGAAGCAGAATCAATAGGACACACACACACACACACACACACACACACACCCTTGGAGATTTATCATGAGGAATTGGCTGGATAAGCACATAAGAAATCCAGAGAGGAGGCCTACAGAGGGGGAAATTCAGAAGCAGGCAGGACCCACAGGCATGGGTGCAAGCCACTGTCCAGGGAAGGCCTAAGCCTTCTTTTAAGGACTCCCAACTGATTAAGTTAGGCCAACCCAGGATAATGTCCCTAACCTCAAGTCAACTGATCAGGGACTTTAATTACATCTGTAAAATCCCTTTTTAGCAGCACCCAAATTAGTGTTTGAGGGAATAAGTAGGAGAAGGTAAGTGTATCTTACGAAATGGCTACCGCTTCCCTTCTGTCCTTCACAACTCCCAACAGAATGTCTCTTATAGCCCACCCTGTGTAAAAACATACTGGAAAGGGAATTCTAGGATATATAGTTCACCACAAAGCTTTCATACCTGGGCTGCACAAGAGGCTCTAACTGGTCCAGTTCACGTCATATGACCACTATTGGCCACCAGAAAAAAGGGTAGAATGGTGGAGCCTGGATGTATGGACCATCTCTTGACTAGGAGACTATGAACCCGAGATGGATAGCTCCGCAACATCATGTGATTTGGGGGTGGGGGAAGGGAACAGGTACCCAAGGAAATTGAGGGTGCTGGAAAAGCCAATGCAACCCACATCTACCCATAGGACCAAGCACTATGCCTAGCGCTCAGAAGGCATTCAGTGGGTGCACCTGAAAACTTAGGCAGGGACAAAAGGGGAACACACAGGTGGCATTAACACTACCACTTGGCTAGTCGCTGCCTTGGGCTGGGCCTGGATGAGACCCATGAGAAAGGCCAATCTGTTAGTCCCTGAGACTGCCACGCAGGTCCTGGTTGCTGCACATCAGGACTGGCTTCTCAGCACATTAGTACCTTTCCAATTTTCTGAAACAGTTGTTATTTTCCAAGACATGTTCCCCATCTCCACAGCAGCCCCGTGGCTCGTTTACCCTCAGTTTCCTCTGGAAGTCTTGGCGAGCACTACCTGGCTTCAGGGACGGGACTGATGGTGGGTCTAACGTCCTCTACCGCCTCCTCCTCAGGGGCTTTAACTTCTCCCTCGGGCCCCCAAGGAGACGAGTCCCCATGTCTGTGGGTCATGTTTAGCCAAGGCAGCAAGTTTGTAACTTTAAGTCCCCGCGGGATCCTCCTGTTGCTAAATCTGGGCCAGCAGAAATGGAAACCATGCTTAGCTCCCTCTCCCATGGACTCATCAAAGTTGCGCCATCCTTTTCATGGAGTGGTTGCAGCGGGGAGACGAGATGTCACTGTGCATACATCCTGGTCCCATCCTCAACTTTGTCGTAAGCCCCCTGGCAGGAGAAGCTTGTTTTACTCCTGTGTGTACGTGGCCCTGGCGCCCAGGACGGCAGCCTGATTCTAAAGGGCATCGGGCAAATGGTTGCTGATGAATAATGAGTCAACGGGAAAATGAGTGAAGGAGATCAGGAGGAGCTGTTCTTCCCTTCCTCTTAAGCACAGGCAATCACTGAGCTGAGGTTAGAAACTGTAAAGTGTTGGCTGCGCCAGAGGGGTCGGGGGTGCGCGGCGGCTGCCTTCAGCTCAGATCATGATCCTGGAGTCCCAGGATGGAGTCCCACATCCGGCTCCCTGCTCAGTGGGGAGTCTGCTTCTCACTCTGACCCTTTCCTCTCTCATGCTCTCTCTCACACAAGCTCTCTCTCAAGTTAATAAATAAAATCTTAAAAAAAGAAAGAAAGAAAGAAATGGTAAAGGGTCATCCCCGTGCCCAGAGAGGGGTAGGGTGGGCAGGCCTGCAGGCTTGTACACCCTCCCCCGTCCTCTCAGTTTGCGTGGTGCTCATTCTGGGTCATAAGGACACACATTAGACATACCTTTCATGGGCCTGTCTCTCCCGCTAGACTGTAAACTCCATATGAAGGACGGGAACGGGGCCTGTCTTCCTCTCATGGCACTCAGCAGGCCCTCAATATGTGCTGAATGCATGAATGTGTTCTTCGTGGTATCTGGCAAGCATATTTGGTTCAAAATACCAGAGCTCCTGAGGAAGACAAATGATCCCTGCTATGATCATTTTCAGTTTAAATGCTAGTTCTGATTTCCCCATCGACTTTAAATAGGTGGTGTTTATTGAGTCCTTGCTAGGTGACAGGCATTACGCTCCAATCTTTACTTTAAAAAACCCTCACAGGTCTCTGTGAAGTAAGCACGGTGCTATAGCTCATTTTAAAGCAACGGAAACAAAAGAACCATGACTTCAGTACTTGCCCAAGGTCACAACTTTGTAAGTGGTGAAGCCCCCTAATAATAATGAAAGACACCTGCCCCGTCTCTTGTGTCCAGCCCAACAATGCAGTCAACTGACTCACCTCAGGCCTTGGAAGGCAGGACAGACCCCGGAGATGAGCTAATTCTTCTTAAAATCCATCACCTTGATATGTTACTCCCTGAGTAAGCCACCCAGGCAACATTCTTAGACTCCCCTCAGCTCCAAAAAATCTTCTATATATACTTGCCAAATGGCCCGGCAATCCCACTCTTAGGTATTTACCCCCAAATAAGTGAAAACATATGTTTTCACAAAGACTTGTAAACAAGTGTTCATAGCAGCTAAAAACTGGGAACAACCGAAATAGTCGTCTACTGGTGAATGTACGGACAAATTGCAGAGCCTCCAAATAAGGGATCCTGCTCTGCTGTAAAAGGAATGAAAGGCTGGTAAGAGAGCCAGGGGGATGAACCTCAAAGGCATTGTGCTAGGTGAAATTAACCAGACACAAAGCCCTATATACAGTGTATGATTCCATTCAGATGACATCCTCAGAAAGGTAAAACTGTAAGGACAGAAAACAGACTGATGGTTGTGGGGGGCTGGGGTATAGGCTGTGGGTATGCCAAGGGACACGGGGAAACTTTGGGGGGAAAGGAGTGGAAACCCGATCATGGTTAATGCCCAACTGTGTGTATCTGTCACCCAACTATATACTGGAGAGGAGGTCTGTACATTATGCCTTAGTAGTAATGATTTTTTAAAAAAGCAACATTTTCTTCTTTATCCCAATGTAATAAACTTTGTTTAAATCCCTTTCCTTTTAAATTCAAGCAATAGCATCGTTCTTGAACATACACCATTTTTAAATAACAATAGCAGAACCCGACTTGAAATGTGGGCGCTGAACCCACCCCACTGGGCAAGCAAAGCACACTGACCCATATTCCACTGGAGCGAGAACTGCTCCTGCTGCCCAAGGGGGGGATGGCTGGGGAAAGCATTTAATCCAGGAGTGTGTTTCTGCAGCTTTGTGTTAATCAGATTCCACACGACCGCACTGACCTTTGTTCTCCTTCTGGCGGAATCTCCTACGTTGGGGGGAAACCTGGTTAGCTTTAGTGAGTGTCGCAGGGTACAAGCTAAACCGTATTCACCCCCGGATTCAGACGTGCCTGGGAGAAACAGAGGGGACGATAAAGAATTGATGCCGGGCTGAGCGGCAGAGCCGGGAGCTAAGGGACAGGACAGCAAGTGTGCTGTCCCTGCTGAGCCCCACCCCCAAAAGCTCAGCCCCCCCTGCTCCTGGCCGGGTGCCATGGCCCCGGGCAATGGAGGCAGCAACACAAATAAATAGGAGAGCTGTTTCATTAAAATCTCTGTAAGACGTGGGGAGCTCTGGGCGCAGTCTTCTGTGACCTCTGGAACAGAGGAGGCCACGTGTTAAAGACAAGATTGCCCCTGAGGCCAGTCTCCGGAGCGGGGGACAGGGACAGGGCAGCCGGAGGTCAGCCAGGGCAACCTCCAGCTGGAGGGCGATGTCAGGCCTCCGCAGCATCAGCAGCTTGGCGGCTCAGAGACGGAAGCTGCCATGGGGGGAGGAGGGACCTGGGGCAGCAGGAGGCTGGTGCCCGCTGTGAGATAGCAAGTCTGCCAGGGTCCCTGGGGCCCCGTCGCAAGCTGGGGGGACACTGAGGCGGGCTGGAGTCCTACAAAGAGGGTAGATCCAGAATTGTGTTTGTTTAAGAATGCTTTCTTACTATGATTATTACTATTATATTTACTGTTATAATTGTCCATGTCCCTCCTCATGTCCTCCAGCCTGTGGAGAGCTGGGGTGGCATCAGCCACCAACGCTGTTAAGAAACTGGATTCTGTGCTTAGCATAGCGTGGCTGTGCAACCACATTCCTCCTCTCCTCTTCTAAAATTCCCACCTGCATTATATATAAATCTCCTTAAAGGTTCAGCTTCTGCGTGCATGTCCCGGGAGCTCTGGTGCATAGCAACTGAATTAGCATCCAGGCCTGCTTAATTAATAAAATGAGTCTGGGTACATCTGCAATCTTTCCAAGCAATTACGGCTCTTCTCTTGTTCCGCCGTGGAATTCAGCCTGTTAGCACGAAACAAAAAACAAAAAATAAAAAAACAAAACAAACCCCCCAAAAACCAAAACCCACAGTGCACCCAATGATTATTTTGCCTTAAATTTTTTTTTTTTTTTCAAATACAACTCACTTTGACTGAGACCTTTTAGGAATTCCTTCTTCTCAATTTTACCTGCTTTGCTTGGTATCTGAGAAAGCCCAGGCTTAGCACAAAACAGAGGCCTCATCTTTTTGTCGAATGGATTGTGACCTCAGGTCTGTTGCATAATCTCTCCCTGAGCATTAATTTTGGCATCTTTGAATGAAGATGATAACACTACTCCCGTAGCATCGAGGGAAGGACTGGAGACACTATGTGTGGCCCATACGGCGCATTGCAGCCATAAAGCATACTTAGTGTTTTATACATCACACAAAATGCAGGGAAGGAGGCCTGTCCTTTAATCTCCGATCTGCTGCTACCTTGTCAGTTGGCCTTTAACTCTCTACCTTTCCATAGAGATACTAATATGGATGCCCACAGGATTTTTCCAGCATTAAATGAGATGCTGTAGATAAAAGCGGGCTAAAAAGCAGGAATTGTAATTCAGGTTTTGGAGGTTGGGCTCATTCTGCTTCCTTCGGAGTTAGCCAAACTTTCCTTGCCCTGGGAACTAACCCCTCCTTGGCCACTGACTAGATCCATGTTTCCGTAAGAGCCCACATCGTGGAGTTCAGGCACAGCTCCTCTGTGCTCATCCGTATCAACATCTCCCCTCGGGATCGGGTCAGCGGGAACATTCCTGGCCCAGGTGGGGTCTCACAGCACTTCTGAGAAAAAGAAACATGCCCGTGTATCCATAAATAAACCCCATTGTCTTCTTTCCTTTTCCTGCTCAAGTTCCCTTTTCCGCACCTCAAGCTATTGGGAACCGCGCTGTTTTTATTTATTTATTTTGCCCATCCATTCTCTTTGGAGGTGCTTTTCCCTCTCCTCGTCTTTTGGAGCTGTCACCCTCTGTAGATCATTCTTATTAAGCATTAACTTGGTGAATGGATGAACATCACTTGGGAACAGATCTAGAATATTGCAAAACATAAAGCAGTCAGTGCAAACATCTGCAAAACTTGGCAATCTACTGTGGTTTCAATGAGCTCGGGGCCAAGTCCTTGACAGGCCTTGAGGTCCTCAGAGAATGCAGCACAGGGAAGATTTATTTGGGGAAAGGGCGAGAAATGTCACTTTGCGCTTCAGGTATGAGGTAGCATCGGTCAGCGTTTGCAAGCATGAGTCACTGTCTCTTCTTACCCTTCGCAGATGTCGTCTAACTGCCCTCACCCTGATTCCAAGTCCTTGTGGGGCTTTGAAAGAAGCTTAACACCAGGAGCCATCCCTTGAGTGGCTTGGGGAACAGGCCGCCTCTGGGCTAACCCTTGCTCTCGCGATGCATTGACTGCCCTGCCTTTCCCGCCAGCTCTGCTACCAGTGGCCCCACAGGGACTGCACTCCTCTCTCCACAGTCACCTCTTCCTGAGACCAGCTGCCACTCTGGACTCCAGCTCTGGTGCCCGCTCCAGTCTGACAGCCAGTAGCCGGTAGGGCCTCCCGTGCCCACTGATGAGCAGCAGAACTGAAGCAGGAGGGTTGGCGTGGCTTCCCTTCTCAGTCACCGGCAGCATGCGTGGGTTACATCTGTGTTTTCAGAATGTGGCTTTTGCTCTTGGCACTTGCATCCTCGGGGCAGGGAGAGAGATGGAACCTCGTTCTTAGCAATTGATTCTGAATAATTCTAGGGTTGGGGGCACACAGGGGTGTTATTTGGGGTCCAGGAAGGGGATGCCAGTGTTTGGATCTTTTTTTCCCCCATCCTGGTCTTATAAGGACAAAATTTCATGGTTTAAAGTTTGTTTTCCTATCAACTTTGGACCTTGAGATGTTAATCGATGATAAAACGTTACCCCAAGTTTCAGAGTCAAGGACAATTTTTAGCACCTTATATAATCCAGTACCTGCAAATCCAGCACCAGCATGCATTGAGCGTCTAATCTGGCCCCCACAACGGAGCCATGACTTTCATGGGTCTCGGACACTTTTGCTTTCGTGATCTCCATGTAAGTAAGTCAGTGAGCAAGCAAGCAAGCAAATAAACAAATGAGTAAACAAAGAAGCAAATTTAATTAATTAATTTAATTAATTAATAATTAATTAATTAAAAATGTTAAATACCTGTGTTGGCAGAAGATAAACATAATCCAGGCTGAGTTCATTACTATTATCCATTGTTTTTCTGATTTAAAAGAAAAGTAGAAACATTTTCAGTACTCCTAAACCTATCAAGGGTCCCAGGCCCTCCTCCCGCTGTGCCTAGTGGGAAGTCAGTCCTGTATCAAGGCTCCCCGAGGCTGCTCCCGAGGTCATAGTGTCTCTGTGAGCTGGCTTGGAGCCCAGAAGATTCCCAGGGCCTGCACTGTGGCAGGAGCTGGTCTGAGTTGTTTTTCTCTTCCTCTCTCTCCCTCCTCCTCACACACAAATCAGAAATTCCTAGAGGCTAGGAATCACATCTTACTTATCTTTGAATCCCACTCTCACACCTGCCTGCTTTAGATACTCAATGCGAGTGTGTGGAATGAAGTTCAATGTCTCGGATAACACTTCACAGCCACCTCACAAAGGAGGAGACTTAAAAAGTCAGTCGGTCAAAGACACTAACTGGAGGCCAGGTGTGCGAGGGGCTGTGGGGAAAATCCGAGAGACAAACGATGGCGCGGCTTCCCTCAAACAGAATGGTAGAGACACCTAAGGGAAACACTGTCTGGTCAAAGGCGTGGCACCCTGGTTCCATGGATTCCGAGCCCTTCAGCTTGACCTTGACTCCTATCATCCCCGCCTGTCAGCCCCAAGGCCTTGGACAAGTTCTTTAACCTTTGCAGAGTTTTCTCACTTTTGATTTGACATAAATATAATAATAATAATAATAATACCAACCTCATTAAAAGAGTTAATTCATGTGAAGACATTAGGGTATCATGTGACCCAGGACATAGAGTGTTCAATATAGTAGCTCTTCTTAATTGTTAATGATCTTGTCTCCTGTCAGTGTTGAATCATCATCTATACTTTACTGGTTCCATCCTTAGTTCCAGAAATTTCTGCCAGTTAACTCAAAACAGTGCATGTTCAAACCTGAGCTCCTTTTCTTAGATCAAAACACACATTCTGTGTCCTTTCTTCCTCTACTGTAAGCTCTTTAAGGGCAGGCCTGTCTGTGGCTTTGATTTTTGTGTTTCCCAGAGCCAACTCAATGCTTTTGTTTTGTTTTTGTATTTTTCAAATTTTTATGTAAATTCTAGTTAGTTAACATATAGTGCAATATTGGTTTCTGGATTAGAATTCAGTGATTCATCACTTACATACAGCACCGGGAGCTCATCACAAGTGGCCCCCTTAACGCCCATCCCCCATCCAGCCCACCCCCCCACCCACCTACCTCCATCAACCCTTAGTTTGCTCTCTATCCAAGAGTCTCTTATTGGCTCAATTGTTAGGCATCTGCCTTCAGCTCAGGCCCTGATCTCAGGGTCCTGGGATCAAGCCCCACATCAGGCTCTCTCTCAGAGGGAAGCCTGCTTCTACCTCTCCCACTCCCCCTGCTTGTGTTCCTTCTCTCACTGTGTCTCTCTCTGTCAAATAAATAAATAAATAAAATCTTTAAAAAAAAAAAAAAAAGAGTCTCCTATGGTTCCTTACTAGTCAATTCTCTTTATTGTTGGCGGGGGGAGGGTACATGGTGAGATAGTCGCCTTACTGGTCAATTCTCTTTATTGTTTTGGGGGGGGTGCGTGGTGAGATAGTTGCCTAGCGACGTTTCAAAGTGACTGTAGTCTAGAGACTGGTTGATTTACCCAGAGAAGTGTGGGGATCTGGTTAGCCCAAATTTCTCTGGCATTGAGGCTTTCCCACCAAGCTATATTCTATCCACCCCTCTGTTTGCCTCGGTGCTGGGAGACTTACCCTCAGGGAGACAGGCACAGGGTTGGAGGAGCAGAAATAAATCTGGAGGCAGCCTTTTTGCAGCGCACGTTGGAGCCACACAGAGCTGGTAGATGAAAGATTGTTCTTAAAGGGAACTGGGAACTTGGTCTAGGCAGGGATTAAAAACTAAGAATGCCTTGATGTGGTAGAGTAACATCTTTGACACTTTCACGGAGATATTAACTGATTTTTAAAATTTCTCTCCTGGTAATCGTCCTTCCTCCCCTGTGTCCCCTCACTGCATTGCCCAAGGGCCAGGCGGATGGCACAGCTGCAAGTGCACCCTTTTGCAATACCCAGAGAGGAGGCCATGCAGTGTTCTTCTGAGTAGAGGGTCTCTTTCACAGTGTCCAGATCTCTTGATATCCTGCAACTGAAAGGGGAGGATGTCCCCCTTAGATGGCATCAACCCTGACTTCCAAACAGATCAGTACATCTACAAAAGGAAAAGTGATGGCCTCTATGTCATAAATAAGAAGAGAACCTGGGAGAAGTTTCTGCTCGCAGCTTGAGCGACTGCTGCCATTGAAAACCTGGCTGATGTCAGTTGTCACAGCCTCCAGGAATATTGGCCAGTGGGCTAAGCTGAATTTTGCTGCTGCCACGGGATCTGCTCCCATCACTGGAGGCTTTGCTCCTGGAACCCTCACTAATGAGATCCTGCCTTTTCAAGGAGCTGAGATTTCTCTCTCCCATGCACTGTATGTTAGCCTGCCCACCACTGCTCTGTATGATACAGACTATCCTCTGTGCTCTGCAGACATTGTCATCCCATGCAACATACAGGGAGCTCATGCAGCGGGTCTGCTGTGCTGGGTGCTGGCGGACAAAGTTTAGTGCATGCACGGCACTGTCAACTTTGAACACCCATGCGTGGTCATGCCGGATGTCTGCTTTCACAGAGTTCCGGAGGAGATGGAGCAGGAAGAGCAGACTGCTGCTGAGAAGGCTGGGACCAAGGAGGAGTTTCAGGGCAAATGGACTGTTCCAGCCCCCAGGTTTACTGCTACGCAAGCCAAGGTCACAGACTAGTCCGACCGCAGGCTATCTGAGCCTGTCCCGAGCTGCCGCCTAGAGCGTTCTGCTGGCCATGAAGCCTGGTCTGTGGCTCCCACTGCTCAGGTCACAGGAGGGATAGGAACCATTCCAGTGTATTCTTCCACAGACTCTCCAACAGAAAACAGAAATAAAGTTGAAATAAAGCATTTTCTTAAAAAAAAAAAAAAAAGAGAGAGAGAGAGAGAGAGAGAGAAGGGAAACCTGTCTCTTGCCTTGGTTTTTCAAAGCCTAACCCCATAAACGTATTATTCCATGACTCCAAAGCAGACCCAAAGGTACAGGAAATCTCTCAGAGTAAAAACGTCAAGAAAGAGAATGGATTCCCCCCTCTAGCTTATTAAAAAAAAAAATGCCCCCCAGGAATGAGAAAAGAGTCCCAGGTTGGCTGCCTCAGAAGAGGCCCTGATAGTTTTCCAGGACAGAATCTTGAAAGTGAAGACTGCAGAGCTAGTTTGCAGGTGGCCAGGGCCCCATGGGAGCAGTGGGAGGAACTTATCTCAATGTCTCTCCTTGGTGGAAAGAGCCTTGACTTGAGGGGCTATTTGGACAGGCTCAGCTGACACCTCAGACTGTACTAAATCCCCCCCCAACTCTCCTGCCTCAGTATAACCAAGTCCATGGAACATCAACGCCACTCTGGAAAACATGGGGAGACGAAATCCAGAATAAATGGAAAACCTGATTCTGACTGTCAGGGGAACAGGAACGTGAAACAGAAATAAAGTTATGGAAAATGTTTAAAAATTTGTATTTCTTAGACCACTGAATTGTGGATGAGACACATTCTGGCCACAGCAGAGATAATCCTCCAGGATGGCCAAGGGTCTGGATCCAGAGAAGAAGAACTGGAAGCTTTGTCTCTCAGGCCAGGACTGGGTGGACTCTACCTGACTATTGGACTCAAGATTTTGGTGTCTCATGTGGGCATCAGTGGGTCAGTAGCCTCCTGATGAAGAGTGCTGTCCAGCCTGGCTTAGTTTGGACTGGTTTTGTTGTCTGGCATGTAGTAGGTACTCCGGCAAATGCTGAATGAATAAATGACAGTCTGAACTTCTCTGGAGCCTTCCAGTCCCTTGCTGCTACAGGGGAATAGAACTGCTTCTCTATAGCCAGGTGCCAGGTGCCCAGGCACCAGAGCTGGCCCAGAGCTACTCAGATGCCACTGAGGGCCGGCGAGGGGACTCATCCTCCAGGACTGAGTCGGACAGTGCCTGATTTTGGAAGCCCTTTACCCTCAGCTCTTGCCAGAATGCCCTGTTTTATCATGGCCTGTTGACTTGACTTTCTTCCCTCACTAGTCCGTAAATTACTGGAGCATGACAAGTATATCCCCAGCACAATGCCTGGCAAATGTTTGCGGAATTAAATGATAATGTGCTAAAATCACGCCAGATGAGCCTGACGAATCAAGGCCAGGCAATGGCTGCACAGACTGAGCTCAGTATCGTCAAGCGGCAGGAAATTGATAATCTCTGATCTGCGCTACTTTTCACAAGGTGCTTACATTGTTAATAACCTCTATGTCTGAAGTCTCTGAATTTCCAATGGAAACGTCGATGCCAAGCAAGCCAGCCTGGCTGGTGTTCCCAGATGCTAAGGCCAGAGCAGCAGGCTGAGTGCCCAGGGGTCAGACAATCCCTCTGTCGTAGTGTCCACTCATGGGAGTGGACACAACAGAATGGGAGGGGAGGCAGGGGGAAGAGAGGAGTCTCTGTGTATCCTCAGTACATGCCTGAAGCTAAGAGAAGAATCATGGAGCTCAGCAAACAAAATGCAGCTGAGCAGATGTTACAAACCCCGTGAGCTGCCTCTTGAAGGTTGCTGGGGGGCTGCAACTGCAAGAGGGATCTCGTGGGTCCTCTCTGGTCCATTCCCTGGGGAGTGGGATGATGCGCAGGTGCCCCCTGGTGGCAGTCCTATGAACTGCAAGACTCTGAAGGCAGGCTGGTCTCCAGCCCCTGGTGGCCTGTCCACCTAGAGCAGTATCACCTGTTAGGCAGAGAAAAGAATCAATCTGGGGCAGGGGAGCCCGAGTGCCTTAATTAAGTGCCTGACATTGTGGGATGTCTTCTTAGTGAGTCTCTGCCCAGTTAGTCTATGTGGATTGATTTTGTGATTACATCTTGAAGTCCAGCCGCCAGGAGCCTTGATAAAATCTTTACATCTACATTAATCAGGGAATCCAGGTAAGCACCATGGAGCACTTTCCAGATGTGTCCAGCAGATGAAGGCCTCCATGGAGGAGAACAGCGCACCCAGGGTGAACATGAATTGCCAAGTTGAGGAGCCAAAAAGGGCTGAGCTGTGAGAATGGGGGTAGGGAACAGGGTGGGGCTGGCATGGGCAGGCCTGGAGAACTTGCTAAAACAGTGGTGCTGGGGAAGGGCCGTGGGCCTCCATTCCTGAGCTCTCAGCAACAGGAAGGCCGCATGTGTAGGGATAGGCTCCAGACCTGGGCTGGGCCCAGTTGGCTAAAAGAGCCTCAAGACTTTCCCAACGAAGCACGAATTATTTAGCAAATTAGGACTTATTCTAAGGGGGAAACTCAAGGTTCTTTTCATCCCCACCCAGAGATGAATCCTCCTATTCATTAATAAATCTTTTTGCAGCAGGTGGGTGGGTATGATCTTAACACGGTGTGTTTAACCAAAGGGGTTTGAGATCACTAGGCATTGCATGGTTCGTTGGTGGGCAAGACTTGTGGGCAGATGATTTTAGTTACCATAAAACAAAAGGATGAAAAATAATAATGATTTCATACATTGAGCCCTGTTCAAGAATCTGGAACCCCAACCATCATAGAGTTAAATTTGTTTCGTCACAGAATCACAGCTTCTGTGCCCACAGTTCTTTCACTTAGGCCTCTAAAAGTTATCAGAGCAGTGATTTTTCATACTGTGGCTCAACATTTCTCTGTGGAAAAGCATGCACTAATTAGCCAAATTCAAGATTTAAAACCATGAGATAACTGTGCACTGCTTATTGTAATAGGCACATACCCACTGAATGGATGACTACACTGAGGCTTTTAGGCTCTTGCTGTATGTTTCATAATAACTGAGACAGGGAAAGAACAAAGAGAACCTGGCTTTCCTCCACCCGTTCGTGGCGAGGATGCACGTTTCACCATGTGGGGGCCTCACTCAATGCCCCCTTGAATTCATGACTACAGCAAACATACCTTCTTCTGGCTTCTTGGAAAAGACAGGCTTTGAGAAGTGATTCCTGAGAAAAGCAATACCCCCCAATGAAAAAACGGTCATAAAACATAAAAGAGAAACTCCCCTGCTCTCACCAGCAGTAATGCGTTTTCTACTGTATCCTGCCTTCTAAAGGCTTCAAACAGTGAAAGAGCCGAATTTGAAACATTTGCCACATTAAGGCAAAATTGAGCTTAGCCAGGATCTTTATGGGTCTTATAAATATTTATACTTAATAACATCTGGGCTGAGCCTTAGTTTCGAAGCTCATGTTTGCTGAACGAGTCTCTCTTCTTCTTCTTCTTTTTTTTTTTTTTAAATGAGAAATGCAGTTGGGGAGGACACCTTTAGTTTGGTATTTTACAGTTTTCGTATTCATCTCTCTTAGCGTATCTCACAAGAGCCAAGACAAGGGTCTGTGTGTGATTTATTCATTTTATTGCTAATCAAGAGGCACAAAGTGAAGCAGAATGGGAGAAAAGGGGCAAATCGAAGGTGCGAGCTCTCCCAGGACCAGCTCACACAGCTGAGGGTTGCGCAATTATCTGCAAATGTCAGGGCCCCAAATCCACTTTCGCCTGAATTATATGATTGACTGTCCCAAAGGTCCCGAATTTCCTCTAAATAATTGCATAATGTTCTTACTTTGTTTTAGCTGAGGAGACTTAGTCATGAGAGTAAAACAAATGTGGTTGATCTGTTCAGGGTCTCCAAACGTTTTTCAAAGTTTGATTTATTCGTTTTGGACAGGTCAAAATCAGCCGTGTTCGCCTAGCCAGAGAGCAATTACATCTTTCAAACTCGAAGGACAAAAATGTGTGAATGCAAATGAAGTCAACCTTCCATTTTCTGCACCAGGAGAAGAGAAGGCTATTCAAAACTCACTGGTATTTGGTTTGGAACTGGGTTTGTGCTTTTCATCAAATTCAGTGCTTTAAAATTTTGTGGACGTTCCCTTCCAACAAAGCAAGGACCCTTGCTTTGAAGACTGATTTTGAAGATGCTGGGAACAGATTCCCTTTCCCATCCCCTCTCTGTGTTTATCCCTCAGTAAAACCTGGGCGGAAAACAGGGCTTTTTTGTAGGCTCTCTGAAAGGTTCTAGGAAAAGCTGAATGTACTGCCCTTCCAAATGCCCCTGGAGCAAAAATGACAATGTAATTGATGTTGCAAGGGACTTCCCTGCACCAATGAGATAGAGGAAGCGAGAACTACAAGAGACGGGCAGGTCAGAGAAGTACGGAGTGGAAATGTTAGTGTTTCTTGCAGAATGAGGGAGCTGTTACCTGTGGAAAATAATTAAATGGTGAGTGCTGTCAATGAATTTGAAAGATTTGCCTCCGGTAAATCCAAATGCAGATAATTGATACATGCGTTCATGAGACAGCCACACCCCCAATAGGTACAAAGAAGGCAGTTTCCGGTCAGACTTAAGGAAGTGAAGTGACTTGCTCAAGGTCACTCCGGGATTTGGTTCTCAGGGAGTCCCAGCAAGCTGCCTTCTGGCACCCATATTTGCATTGCATTGCTCCGAATTCCTTCCACAGGCATTTTCCTTGTTTTTCTACTCACAAATGATCAGGAGTGCAAAACTTCAACAATGCCACTCTGGGGCACTGGCCTTTTCTAACGCTAAGCTCCCTCTGGGTGTCACATCAGCTCTTTTGAAAGAAGAGATAAGCCTGCACTCTATTATTAGAAGCAAATGGTTCGAGAAAGCCCTTTTTCCCACCCTCTGCTTGTCATCCAAAATGTGATGGGAAGCGAGGGTGAAACAGAAGATAAATGTCCCACTCCTTGACTTGGAAGTTGGTTTTTGTCCAAAGGTAGAGGAAGCCTTTGGAATGAGATAGCAGGTAGAATTACACCTCATTTTCCTAACGATACAGGCACTATAATAACCTTGGAAAAGTAATCCTCAACATGATACCCACAGGAATATTTCTAATAAGTAATTTGAAATCATATAACATTCCGGCTGTGGTGCAGCACAAGGGAACCGTGAGGAGATTAGATTTATTTTCTCGTGTTTTTCTAAATGAGGCCGCGAGGCAGGAAGAGGGGCATCGCCCACTTAATGCTAATACTCTGACATTGTGTGACTATGTTCTTAGGCCCACGTCCAAACGGTCCTCAGGCTGAGAGAAACCAAAGCTGAAAACTGAGAAGAGCCGATCTCCAAGGCCGAGATTTCTCAGCTGCCTTTTGGAAAATTGAATATGCACACGATGACCAGTGCGTCCTGTGATTTCTAAGCTGGGGAGGGGGGGAGGGGGGCACTCCGGGAACGCGCTGATGAAAGGAAACCCCAGGGGGAATCGGCAAAAATCAGCCTTTGAAAGAGAGACTCAAATTGCAGAAATAAAACAAATGATTTTGCTTAGCGCAGTTAAAAGAAAGCAAATGCTACTTTAATTTTCGAGTTCCGCAGAAACTCATTATGCAAGTTAGAGAACGGGATATAAAAGGCTTCCAGTTGAGAATTTTAAATATAACAAAAAGTGACATTAGTGAAATATGAGGTCATGGCATCTGGTTGAGGAACGAGTTACATGAACAGTTTCACTAAATGGAACAGGAACCCTTTTAAGTCACGGCTCTCCTGCTGGACAAACTCTCAGAATGCACGGGGCCATTTGTTGGCCCTTACTGGGTCTCAGCACTAAATCGGGTATTTGACAAGCACTGTCTTGGTTAAGTCTCGTGATGTAGGAGTTATGTTTCCGGGGTTCCGAATGGGGACGTGGAGGTTCAGGGAGTTCTGGCCCTGAGATCATGCTGTTGGCATGTGGAGCAGCCAATATCCCAGCCCAGGCCGGTGCCTAACTCAGTCCCAGGGGAAATCCTGGGTCTTCTGCCAAAAATCCAAGGTGACCAGCCACCTGGGAGTCCCGTGCTCCCAGTAGACTTAAGAGCCTGGCTCAGCAGGTTTATCAAAACAAGTCTTTCTGGAATGTCCTCGGAAGAGGACAAGAAGTGACCAGGCATGTGATCCTTCTGCATCACTCCAGAGCATGAACCAGAAAGGCCTGTGAAAAGATGTTCATACCAAGCTGAACTCAGCCTGAGAAAGCAAGAAAAAAAGAGGTCTATGATTAGGAGCAAGTTGTTCATTCAGGGAAAGCGAAAGGGAGCGTTTCTGACAAGCCTTGGTGCCAAGACCAATATTATCTTTTATTAAAAAAATAATTGACGCTGCTACAAGGCTTTTACGGATCCAAATTCACCATGACCAGGAGAAGAACAGGGGGTGGGGAGAGCAGCTGAAGATAGCAACCGGTTTCAGTAGCCTGGGGAAGGGGAGAAGAAGCAAACGAAATTCAATATTCCAGAAGTTAAAGCCCAGTGCTTGTAGAGAACAAAAGAAAACACGCCTAATGGAGTAGAATAATAAAGAGAACGCTCTGCTTTGGGTCCTTCAAAGATCTTTGCAAATAGTCAGGGGGGAATCCATTGCCATACACCTGTGAGGCATTATAATTTGCAGGGTGCTCTGGAGTGAACCTGGTCACTGACAACGGTAAAAAAGCAAGGACACAATGGCTGCATTCCCAGCCTCGAAGGGATTAGGCTCCAAAGCCACCTGGGAAGAGCGCAACTCAGCAGCAGCTTGGGTGCTCTTTTTGCCAGTGGGTGGGGAATTTTCAGTGTGGTCTCGGGAAAGATGAGGTCACTCACCCCCTTCTCTCTCCACGCTCTCTCTTTGCAGAATACCTAAGGGTAGGGAGTGTGTGGTTAATAGGCAGTCAGATATTTTTCATAGATGACCAGTTTTCAGAGGATGGGAAGAGACTATGGCAATGATCTGGAGACATTTTTTGTTTTTAAAGATTTTATTTATTTATTTGACAGAGAGAGATCACAAGTAGGCAGAGAGGCAGGCAGAGAGAGAGGAGGAAGCAGGGCCCCCGCTGAGCAGAGAGCCGGATGCAGGGCTCAATCCCAGGACTCTGAGATCATGACCTGAGCCGAAGGCAGCGGCTTAACCCACTGAGCCACCCAGGTGCCCCATGGAGACATTTTTTGATCAGAAGCTTGTGTTCAATGCAAAGGAGGTAACTTCAGGCAGATTGCAAAATTGGACAATTCAAGTTAAACTGTTATGAATTCTTTAAATCTGTCCAACTGGAAGATTGAACCCCCCCCCCAACATCCATTTAAAAACAGAAGTATAGGTGCTTCTCTTTGACATCAAATTTCCATTCTAGTTCCCTTTAAGACCCATCAGACTGGGGTACCTGGGTGGCTCAGCTGGTTGAGCAACTGTCTTATGCTCAGTTTATGATCCTGGAGTCCCGGGATCAAGTCCCGCATCAGGCTCCCAGCTCCACAGGGAGTCTGCTTCTCCCTCTGACCTTCTCCCCTTTCATGCTCTGGCTCGCTGTCTCTCTCCCAAATAAATAAATAAATCCTTAAAAAAAAAAAAAAAAAAAAAGACCCATCAGACTGCATTAAATTTGTGTGCTTATCTTTTACAAATACTCTTTCTTATGTTTCTGTGATAAATACAGATGTGTGTCTGTCTATTAAGTTTATAGGCTTAAAATTTTCTTCAGGATTGAGATGGTATTATGATTACGAATAAGCAATTGTTCATAACCAAATAAAGATTTCACACGTCTTAAAAAATAAGAATGAGCATAAAATTAGAAGTTCTTACTGGACATATTTCTTAATGAGATGAGAGAGATTTATGGTGTTTTGACCCGTTCTTTGTTTGGTGCCGTGGAGGTTTTGAAACCTGGGACAACACGGCAGAGGACGATTTTGTTGTGGTTGCTTGCTTTTGGTTTTGTGTTTCTTATAAAAATAGAAGAAGGAATAGTGGGCAGGAGAAATGGCAGAGGGAAAACACACAGGCTTGTTCTCTGTTAATTTTTAGGAGCGAGAATTCGTGCAAGTCGAGGAATCGAGATAGATTTATCCACATGCAGGCACCAAACGGGAAGGTTTGGTCGCAGCAGCCGAGGGAGACGTGTTCTTCAGCTTGATGATGACTGTCCTGCATCGTCCTGGGAGGACCGACATTTCCTCTGTCTCTGGGAGTCAGAGGCCTGAATCTTAAAGCTCAGGGTTGAGAGTGGAGACGTCCGCCAAGCTCGCTTTCCTGCTCGGTAACTGTGTGGCTTCGGCAGATGAGAAACCGAGGTCTCTGAACCTCAGCTGCCTCGTCTTTAAAATGGCTCATTAGGGACACCTGTGTGGCTTGGCCGGTTAAGCGGTAAGCCCTTTGCCTTCAGTTCAGGTCATGATCCCAGGATCCTGGGATCGAGCCCTGCACTGGGCTCTCTGCTCCGGGGAAAGCCTGCTTCTCCCTCTAATACTCCCCTGCCTGTGTTCTCTCTCTGTCAAATAAATAAGATTTTAGAAAAATAAATAAATAAATAAAGTGTTTTGCTAAAGCTGCTACCCTCCACAGGGCTCCTGAAAGGCTTAAGGACTCCTGTGTGTAAGAGTGGACGCTCGGTGCCTACAAATCACCTTTCCTACTCTAGAAATATTGATGATTGGGATTTAGCTACAGGGGCATTTATTGTCTACTCTAGAACTCTTAGGGAAAAGACACCTCACAACAGTCCTCTGCTACCAGGACTGAGTCAGTCCTCAGAATATCACTTTGTGTGTCCACATCCCTTTGACTTCCTGCATCGGACACCTTTGGGGAGCCAGGCCTGCCCTCAGCTCCTTCTCTCTGTGGGGTTTTCCTTCTTCTCCTCCCACGTCCTTCTTAGTTCTTAGGAATAGCACGACCCATGGCTGTAGAGGGTGGAACACGACCCTTTCACCGAGTCCGGTATTGTGGAGCTTAGAGTAGTGTCCTGGCAACCCAGCGGATCAGGCAAGGCAGCTGGGGCCCTCCTGCCATGTCGCCACCGGAAGGGCCAGAGTCGCTCCCTCCTAGCTCACAGGGAGCTTTGGTTCGGCAACGCGCGGCCAGTGTCATTTAAGACCCTGGGCTGTGGAATCCAACAGAGGCAGGTTCAAATCCCCAGGCTGAGTTGCTGACTAGGTCACCTAAGTAGGTCACTTGACAAGGTTGGTAACCTCAGTAGGCCATTTAACCCTTTGAAGGCCAAGTTCACTTATCCATAAAACGCAGGCGATAGTGACACTTACTTCATAGTGTTGTCTGGAGAATTTGATGAAACGAAGCACGTAAAACACTAGCCCCGCGCCTAGCCCAAGTTTGCATTCAGCGAGTACAGGAGGTTCTAGCCAGGAAAACGAGGCAAGAAAGGGAAACAAAAAGCACCCCAGAAATAAAAAGCACTTCCCAAAAGGAAGAAGTAAAACTGTATTTGCAGGTGATGTAATTGCCTTACAATATTCCCATGATTTCTCCTCGTTGACCTCACATTTGAATAATGTTTCTTTCCGATACATTCTGGAGTACAATTGGCAAAACAATGCTAAAACATAACGCCTACCCGTCCTTTTCTTTTCTTAAAATTTTCATGTAACTGATAAGGAAATCGAACAGGCAAATCGCTCTGCCCTCAGGTTTTCCTGACTGAACCAGAAGCAGGCCCCGCAGAGTTCTGAAGTGAGGCCACAGGTAGGACCTACTCTGCTTCCGGGCACCCTGGAAGGAAACCTGAGTTAGTGACTGATGTCTTGCTTGGGTCTGGTCCTGGGGCTGTTACTGGCTGTTGATGGTCCCTGGAATGAGGTGATGGTCCCTACTGAGGGCTGCCGCTTGGGGGTTTGGGAGCGCAAAGCAGCAGGTGCTCAGAAAATGTCCCAGAGGCCCTGCCAGGTGCAGCACATACTCCATGGGGAATTCTTCCCTGATCACTCCCCACTGCCCCCACCCAGGGGAAAGTGCTAGAATGTGAGGCACCTGACAGCAGGGATTTTATTCATTGGTGTATTTCCAATGCCTAGAACAGCACTGTCAAAGAGAAATATGATTTTGGTCACATGTGTAATTTAAAAAATATCTTCTAGGGGTGCCTAGGTGGCTCAGTCAGTTAAGTGTCCGCCTTTGGCTCAGGTCATGATCCCAGGGTCTTGGGATCAAGCCCCGCATCAGGCTCCCTGCTCAGCAGGAAGCCTGCTCTTCCCCTCCAACTCCTTCTGCTTGTGTTCTCTTTCTCACTGTGTCTCTCTCTGTCAAATAATTTTTTTTTAATCTTAATATATATATACATATATATATTCTAGTAGAGACACTTAAAAAGTGAGAGAAACCAATGAAGTTCATTTTAATACTATTATCATTTAACTCAATATATTCAAAATATTACTTTAACATGTAGTCAATATAAAGTTATTGTAAAACATTTTACTTTTCTTGTGGTACAGAGTCTTTGAAATCCAGGTGTATTTTACACATAGAGCATAGCTCAGTCCACACTGGCCACGATTCAAGTGCTCAAACGCCATATGTGGCTAGTGGCTACTGTAATTGTGCTGCAGAGCTAGAATAATTGTCGGCACATGGCAAGGACTCTGTACGTATTTAAAGACTACAATTAAATGAAGGTCTCTGGGTCTTCTTGGGCTGCTGTAACAAATTGCCAGGAACTTGGAATACAATAGAATTGTATTCTCTTGGAGTTCTGGAGGCTGGAAGTCCAAGATTAAGGTGTGAGCAGGATTCGTTCCTTTTGGAGACTCACAAGAATAATCCCCCTCCTTTTTTAAAGATTCTTATTTATTTATTTGAGAGGGAGAGAGAGAGAGAGAGCGCCCTAGGAGGGGGGAGGGGCAGAGGGAGAAGTAGACTCTCTGCTGAGCAGGAAGCCTGATTTGGGGCTTAATCCCAGGACCTAGGATCATGACCTGAGCCAAGGCAGACACCCAACTGACTGAGCCACCCAGGTACCCCAGGAATAATCCCTCCAATGTTTTCTCCCAGATTCTGGGGGCAATTCTGGACATTTCTTGGCTCGTACACATATCACTCCATTCTCTGCCTCCATCTTCACATGGACGTCTTCTTCTCTGTCTCTTATAAGGACACTTTCATTAGATTTGGGGTCTATCTTAATGTGGGATGATCTCTTCTTGATCCTTGCCTTAATTATATCTGCACAGACCCTTTTTCCAAATAAAGTCACATTCAGAGTTCCCATGGGGACATAAATTCTGGGAGGCAAAGGGGGACATTATTCCAATCACTACAGGAACCTAGGTACTTCTATTTCTGACAGCTCCCAGTTGATTGTTCCATGCCCTGTGGGCTAAGGAAACTATCATGTTACCTTGCTGCATTTTCAACAGCCTTGCAAGGGATTATCTCCCTTTCACCAAAGAGGAATCTGAAGTTGGGGGTTTAAGTAATTTTCCCAAGATCTTGTAGCTGGTAAGTAGCAGAGTTTGGCCTTGAACCTAGGTCTATGTGACTATAAAGTCCCTGATCTTGTGGCCTGTACTCAACCCTCACTCTCTGGCTCTGCGGTTTATTAACTGCCCTGCTTTAAAGTCCTTTATAAAAAATATCTCCTGTGGATGCCTGGGTGGCTCAGTGGTTTAAGCCGCTGCCTTCAGCTCAGGGCATGATCTCAGGGTCCAGGGATCGAGTCCTGCATCAGGCTTTCTGCTCAGCAGGGAGCCTCTCTCTCTCTCTCTCTCTCTGCCTACCTCTCTGCTTATTTGTGATCTTTGTCTGTCAAATAAATTTTTAAAAATCTTAAAAAAAAAAAAAATCTCCTTGAGAGCCTGGGTGGCTCTGTCAGTTAAGCATTTGCCTTCAACTCAGGTCATGATCCCCAGGTCCTAGGATCGAATTCTACATTGGGCTTCCTGCTCAGTTCGGGAGTCTGCTTCTCCCTTTGTCCCTACCCCCCTGCTTGTGATAGCTAGCTCTCTCTCCTCTCTCTCTCTCTCACACACACACACAAGCTATCTCCCTCAAATAAATAAACAAAATCTTTAAAAAAAAAGTCTCCTCAATTTCTAGTCTTCGAGTCAGTGGCTTTACATCATTGTGCACTTTTCATATTTGGTCAGAATGATTAATTCTGCATAAAAAGCATTTTTCCCATTGTGTAAAGATGTTACCATTGTTGTAAAGGGCTAAGAAAAGGACTTCTTTTCTTTCTAAAGTTGAGGAGACCATGGGGAAAGGAGAGACTGAATTCAGTCATGCATTTGGCATTCCACTGTTTGAAAATCATCCTCAGATCTGGGAGTAACATTCTGAGTTTGTGTCCAGAGGTGGAAACAGCTCCAGGGACAGGGTTGTGAGGAAATGTTTGTGACATGGATCCAGTATTCTGAGGAAGTTGCTCAGGGTTACTCCACCGAGGGGAGCATTTGGGATCTTTCCCTCCAAATGTGTGCTTAGTATTTAAGAGACAGACTCCTAGGACAACGAGGCAGTCGATTCCAGATAGTTCTGGTGTGGGAGGGTGACCTGGCAAAAAGCATTCAGCTGGAAGATGGGGTTACTCTGGTTTTTATTTTTTTTTTTCATATACATGTGAGCATAAACATAGCTCTCATCTTCATTTCCTATTATTTATTACCAGATTTTTATTTGCCAAAATAAGTAGAACCATCCCAGCTTTCCGCAATGGCACTGGAAGCCCCCACCAAAATGGCAAGGGGTAATGAGCAGGGCCAAGGTCAGGGCAGGATTGTCTTTCCGTGAGCCAGAAGCCTGCTGCCAGCTCTTTGCCTAATGGCCAAGTGTAGTGGCATTCCAGGGTCCCTTGTCTCTGTCCCCTCCCTGGGGCTGACCAGTGGGGCCCAGGTGTCACTGACCTGGAGGAAAGACAGTCCCCTTACTCATATCAGCAGCCGCACTCAGCAGGACAAGGAACATCTATCTCACTGTGACGTTTCCAAGCCTGGGCTTGGTGTCTACACTTTGGAATTTGGCTTCAAATTTGGTGGAAGGGGCCTTGAGGGGATATGGATTCTGTGCCTCTGCTTTATGAGGACAAAAGGCCCTGGGCCCATCGAATGCACGTGTGCTGCCGTAAACACTAAAGCCAAAGCAGAGAAAATCAAACCAAAACCCAAGTGCAGACAAAACCCAATGTGTTGAGCGATACCCCATCCCCCTACCCGCGCCGGAGTAAAACTGAAACTGCACCACTACGCTATACTGGGACACATTCTTTCTGCCGCCTGAAATATGGACTCTTGCTCGCTTTTAAGCAGAGCGCTCTCTTCCCCCCTCACCTCTCCCCTGCTCCAGGAGCACGCGCAGAGGAAAGGTCCGGTGAGCCCCGCGCTGACACCCAGGAGGAGAGCTCTCACCACGCGTCAACCTACTAGCAACTTGAATTTGGACTTTCCAGGAAGTCCAAGAATAACATTTCTTGAAAAATAAACTTCCTTATTTTGATTTCAAGAAAATACATTTTGTTGTTAGCAACCCAGTCTGCGGTATTGCCACAGCAGAGCGAGCAGGTGGACGCACTGGAGAAACTGGGCCCGGCAGGAGGGCTGGGAGCAGGGTGCGCTTGAACTCTTGCTCAGTCCTGCGTCCTTGACCCGACTTGGCCTCGGTTTTGCCAGGGGTGACAGAGCATCTGCGGGGTTGCTGACTATAACCCCCCCAGTCAAGGGAGATGCTTGCAGGTGGGAATGTTTCCGATGAGGCTTTCTTGCTGGGGGATTGCACTCAACAAGCTGAATTCCTCTTCCTCTTCCTCCCCGCTTCGTAAGGAGGGAGATGCGGGTTTTGATTTCCCAGGTGAGTTCTGCTTACCATGGGCAGATGGAGTGTGCTCTCCAGCTCGCAGGACTTCGTTTCTCTCTGGACTCAGGTGTAAATTAAGGGCATAAAATTCTCTCGAGTCCTTTCCAGCTCTAAACCCACTTTTCCCCCAGTAGTATTTCTTCTTACTCATCTTTGTAAGAGATACCATTTTTTAAGGGGGGGAAAAAAAATCTCGGAACCAAAGAACAAAACCAACCACACGAGAGTAGAGTTTTCCTGAAATGTTGAGCAGGTATAGTATACACAGGTGTGTGGGCGTGAATTGACCTAACAGCGCGGACACTGCTGTGCTGGGTATTAGGAACACAAAGACAAATAAGAAGGTCGCTACTTTCAGGGGTTTAGAATATACTAGAAAACATTCAAATGATTGGTGTTCCTTTTTATCTTAAGCTTAAAAAAAAAAAAAAAGAAGAATGAACTACAGCGATGTTCTGTTCTTCCTTTCCCTCCCTCATTTATAAGGCATGTCTCAATTTTAAGCCTCTGAAAAAACGAATGAACAAATGCCAAGTGTGTTTTAGCAGAGCGGAGAACAGTGCCCGGTTCCCAGTCTAAGTGCAGGCATTGTTTACCTGTATTAACACCCATTCGGATATGAACGTATCTAATGCATTTAGCAAGGCCTCACGGGGGCCGCAACTACACTCAGAGAAAGCCAGCGGCCATTTCGGAACTAGAGAGATGTTGTGGTTGTACAGTGCTGTGAATGTACTAATTGCCACCAAACTGGACGCTTTCAGGGAGGTAATTTTGTGTTATGCGAATGTCACTTCAATTTAAAATAAAACAACAACAACTAATTGCCACTCGGGCCCTAGGCTGGGGTAAGATGACTTAAACATCTGGTGGCTGAACGTTGCCACCAGAGAGGAAGAAGGAACTCACAAGGTCAAGGCCTGAAGGTCGCTCTGTATTAGCGCAGAAGGGCCTCGTGTCCAGTGAGAATGGAGGCGGGAGGAGCTCATGTCTGCACCAGTCTGGTCCTCAAGGACCGTCAGCAGGAGCCCGTCCTCAGCCGGTCTGGCCTGCACCTGACCACCAAGCTCGCCAGGTGTCTGACAGGCCGGGCGGACTTTATGATCGCTACCGGCCTCACTCACTGATTCAACGTTTACCAGACAATAGCATATTTCTCTCTTGTCTCAGCACTCCTTTTGCCCCATCTATTAACTTTTTCTAGGTGTGAAATGCAAGGCCATGTGCGACGTGACATCGGTCTTACCACGTTGTTGTTCCCATTTGCCCTTTGAAGGCCTTCTGAAAATGCCTTTACTTTAAGGGTAATACTCTATTTTCACACAGACGGACCCACCTCCCTCTTCCTCTTGGATTCCTTCCAGCTGGGGGATTAGGCCTCGGCAATTTAATCACCCAGCCTCGTTGACCTCGTGTCTATGGCCTGAGTAACATCATCATCTCTTTTCACAACATAATGTGTATTTTCTGGCCGACTGTTCTGTTTCTTCTCCTCCGTACGATTGTGGGAAGACAATGGAACTAAGATGCCTTTAAGCTCTTGTTTCTTTTCTTTGAGGGAACGGTTAGGCTTTGTTCTTAGTTCCCTGAACTGCTCCTTTCTTTCTGGTTTAACAACACTTACTTGTCCGTGCTCACAAAATGGGCCTTTGCTCCTGTCTTGATCTTCTCCTTACTCTGATGTTTTGTGTGTTGGTGTGTCTGCAGCTCACCCCTCCCCAGGGTGTTCTGTGACTCTCAGTGGGTCCCAAATGCATTTTTTTTTAAAGATTTTATTTATTTATTTGACAGGCAGAGATCACAAGTAGGCAGGGAGGCAGGCGGAGAGAGAGGAGGGAGCAGGCTCCCTGCTGAGCAGAGAGCCCAATGTGGGGCTCCATCCCAGGACCCTGGGATCATGACCTGAGCCGAAGGCAGTGGCTTTAACTCACTGAGCCACCCAGGCGCCCCCCAAATGCATTTAGGTTTGTGACTGCTCTTCAGTGGTTCATATCCTGATGTTGTCACTTACTGGCCCTTTAATTCTGGGCTCATTTCTCAATCGCTCTTTAATATAGTTTGTGCGAATTCGGTAAGGTTATGCCTGGGCACAGAAAATACATCTGGGAGGTAGTAGGTATACCATAAATGTTTGTTAGGTTTACAGTAAAACTATTTTTATCTCAGGAAATGTTTTCTCTGATCTGAATCTCTGAAGTTAAAACTGCACATGAGTGTAAGTCACTCATTGTGGTAGGAACACAAATTGGTACTTTTCTACAGAGAAACTTTACCACATATACTAAACATATGAAAAATATGTAAACTTTCTGTACCAGCAATTCTAATTTGAGGAATTTATACTAAGAAATTCAATGATCTGCACAAAGATTTTGCTACGAGGATATTCACTGAGTCCTTGTTTGTATTCATAAAATATTAGACACATCTAAATGTTTATCAATAGGGGATAATTAAAAAGATCATGATATATCCATGCAAGGAATAGTATAATTATTTAAAAAGATGTAAAAGAACATTGAATGACAAGCATGATATAATAACATTTTAATTGAGAAAAGATGGTTAAAATGCACTTGGATATTTAATAGACAAAAATTAATCTTGATTAGGACATCCGGGTGCCTCAGTCTGTTAAGCATCTGCCTTCGGCTCAGGTCTTGATCCTGGGGTCCTGGGGTCAAGCCCCGCATCAGGCTCCTTGCTCAATGGGGAGCCTGCTTCTCCCTCTGCCTGCCACTCCCCTGCTTGTGAGCACACATGCCTGGGCGCACTCTCTCTCTCTGACAAATAAATAAATAAAATCTTTTAAAAAGTTAATCTCGACTCTTTAAAAAATATGAAGTCCTGATGTCCCACCATTTGCCAACTATGCTTACTGTAGCCACTACCATGGTGAATGGCAACTCCCTCCTTCCAACTGCTCGGGACAAAACTTTGGAGTTATCCTTGATCGTCACAGCCCACATCCCACCCCTCGGGAAATCCTTTGGCCCCTACAATCAAAGTGTACCCAGAATTTGAATCTCACCAGAGTCACTGCAATTGTCCTAGTATGAACCACCATTGGCTCTCAGCTGGATGGGTACAGTGGTCTTTCCTCTGGTCTTCTCACTGTTATACCTCACAAGTTCTTCTCAACACAGTGGCATAGTGACCCCGCTAAGGCGGAGCTCCTCTGCTCATAGCTTCCTGGCTCACTCAGAGTCCAACACATAAAATGGCTTACAAAGCCCTCCACACCTCACTCTTCTCTTATTACCTCTCAGATTACCTCTCTCTCTGCTCTCCCCTTTGCTTGATCCAGCACAACACACTTCTCATTTCTTGGGCACACCAGGCAAACTCTTGCTTCAAGCCTTATCTTTGCTCAGACCTTCTGGGTGACCTTGACTGCCTTACTTAAAACTGCACCTTGCCTCCCTCACTGCTAGTATTCCCCATTACTTTTCCCAGTTCTATATTTTTCCCATAGACTTATGACTTTCTAATTGCCATTTTTCATTGATTTATGATGCATTATGATTTCTACAGTTAAACATTTCTGATCTGGAGATACAGCTGACAGTCACTATGTCTTACAACTAGCTGGTGGCTTTTCTCTTTTCTTTTTTAATTTTCCCAAGTAATCTCTATACCTGATGTGGGACTTGAACTCACATCCCTGAAATCAAGAGTCACATGTTCCACTCACTGAGCCAGCCCCACTTTTCTTTTTTAGAGTCATGCATAGGATGATGGCGCATCATCAGTTGACGTGTGACGGATTGTTGGCAGAAATGGTTGTGATTATTCCCTTATTTGCATATCCCCCTTTTATTTTGTAGTTCCTCTATTTCCTTGCTTGCCTGGTATAGTAGCTTGCTTTGATAGAGACACTGTGGTAGGAGTGAGGGGCCACTTCTTAGCCTGGTCCCCAAGAAGCCTGATCTCTCTTGGAACTTTGCTTCTGCCATATGAACAACCCCAAGCTAGCCTCCTGGATGATGACAGACAAATGGCCCAGGTGCTTCTACTATCCCAGTGGACAGATAAAATGCTGAAAGCAGAGCTGGGGGCTCCTGGGGAGTTGATGGTGGATTAGAGGAATCATCTCAGAAGAGATCAGAAGAACCACCCAGCTGAGCCCACACCAAACTGACCCACAGAATAGTGACTTAATGTCTTTTATTAGGTAATAATAACTGATACCAATGGTGCCTGAAATTCAATGAGATACATGAATAATTTTCTTATTATGTTTATAGTATATTCCCCTCCAAGTAAAATAGAAGCTTCAAGAGGGAGCTCTTGTTTTACTGATGGGTACATCTCTTCCACCCAGAAGACTCAAAAAATAGTAGTTAAATGTCTCAAATGTTTGTATATATGGGATAATCTTATTTTTTATTTTATTTTATTTTTTTAAATTTTTAAATTTTTTATTTTTTATAAACATATATTTTTATCCCCAGGGGTACAGGTCTGTGAATCACTAGGTTTACACACTTCACAGCACTCACCAAAGCACATACCCTCCCCAATGTCCATAATCCCACCCCCTTCTCCCAACCTCCCTCCCCCCAGCAACCCTCAGTTTGTTTTGTGAGATTAAGAGTCACTTATGGTTTGTCTCCCTCCCAATTCCATCTTGTTTCATTGATTCTTCTTCTACCCACTTAAGCCCCCATGTTGCATCACCACTTCCTCATATCAGGGAGAACATATGCTAGTTGTCTTTCTCCGCTTGACTTATTTCGCTAAGCATGATACGCTCTAGTTCCATCCATGTTGTCGCAAATGGCAAGATTTCATTTCTTTTGATGGCTGCATAGTATTCCATTGTGTATATATACCACATCTTCTTGATCCATTCATCTGTTGATGGACATCTAGGTTCTTTCCATAGTTTGGCTATTGTGGACATTGCTGCTATAAACATTCGGGTGCACGTGCCCCTTTGGATCACTACATTTGTATCTTTAGGGTAAATACCCAGTAGCGCAATTGCTGGGTCATAGGGCAGCTCTATTTTCAACATTTTGAGGAACCTCCATGCTGTGGATAATCTTATTTTTTTAAAGATTGGAAGGATACATGCTGACATCTTCATAGTACTTATCTTCCAGTGGTAGAATTACAAATGATTTCCCCCTTCTTTTTGTTTACCCATAATGTTCAATTTTCAACAATGAACATGCATTCCTTTTGTCAAAAAACATTTGGATACTCAAACCTGGCAAATGTGACTCATCTAGCCACTACCCTTAGGGAGATATACCTTCTCATTGCCACACTGTGGGCTCAAGTATTTTCATGTTTGTGGCATCTGGGAGTTCTAGGATTAATGATACAAACATTTGATCATTTTCACCGCCAAGAGGAAAACATCAACTTTGAACAACGTCCTACATTAGGGCATGGGTCAATGGAAATTGTCACCCAAAAACTTTTCCTGATCTGCTATTTCATTTCCATACATGCTAAAATTCAGTTAACACCTCTCCTTAGCGTTAACTGATCACTCCAGTTCTTCACAGCTATTAGCACATCGAAATGGTGTCTGTTGGTTGGAGGATCAAGATCTTGACTGTATTTACTTTTTTTGTCTCAGGGTTCGTATGCATTTCTTGAACATCTTTTCTACATAGCTATTAAAAGCCAGATTCAGATTAACAAGATAACACTTAGGTTCATGTGCCTACTCACTGGTGAACATTCATTAGTAGTGAAGAAATAGACAGTATTGATGAATGTTCACCAGTGTGTAGGCACATGAGTTGTTATTTCTTTATGTATCTTAGTGCAAAAGTTAGAGTCCATATTTTTAGTTGAAGTAGAATTGACACCAATGTTACCAATGTGGACAACAGAGTGATTGGACAAGGCTATCCATTCTGCTGTGCTCACCATAAGTGGAGCTCCCATCTGCCACCAGTCAAGCTATTACAATACCATTGACTAGCTTTTCTACGCTGTGAGTTATTCATTCCATAACCAGTAGCCTGTATCAACCACTGCCCTTCACCCATTTTATGTATCCTCCCACCCTCCCTCAGGACCATCAGTTTGTTTTTTGTATTTATGGGTCTGTTTCTGCTTTCTGTTTGTTTGCTTGTTTGTTCATTCACTTGTTTGGGTTTTTTTTAAGATTTCACATATAAGTTAAACCATATGGTAATTGTCCTCCTCTCTGACTTATTTCACTTAGGGGCTACAGGACTTTTCAACATCTGAAAGCATTCTCTTTTTCACTGAAAACCCAGTTGCTTATCAAGGCATTCTTCTTCCTTCCATCCTTCCATGCTTTTGCTCCCAGACATTTGGTAAGCACCTGTTCTTTTTAGAAGCAGTACTAAGAGCTATAGAGAAAAATGTGGGTGAGAGAAGATAGGCGAACTGGCCTTCCAAAGAGGTGAGACAGGCATCCAAACACACACTTGCCCTAGAGCAAGGTGAATTTTAATGATAAATAGTGTGAGATAGTACACTGGTCCTCAAAGCAGAAATGACCCAGTTGACTTACTGGGGGTGAGGGTGGGAGTGGTTGGCAAAGACTTCACCAAATGGAGTTGTACTAGTGGGTCTTACAGGAATACTAGAACTTGACCCAGTGGAAGAGGGAGTGTTGGAGGAAGGGAGGGGCATAGGCAGCAGATGAGGCAGGAGAGAAAGAGAACAGGGATACAGAAAGTCTTAATTTTGAAAAATAACAGCTTTTCTAGAATATAATAGTTTTAGCTGAGTGCAGTGGCATTTCCATGTCTGTTGCCACTGGGCCCTCCTGAGACTGACCAGTGGGGCCCCCATGTCACTGAGCTGGAGCTTCCAGTTGTGTGGAAATTCCCTCATGCAAATCAGCAGCTGCCTTAGGAAGCTCTGTCTCCCTTCACATATCGTAGGAGTCGCCCCATGAAAGTGTACACTTTAGGGGTTTTAGTATATTCATAGAGTTGTGCAACTTTTACCCCAGTATCATTTTAGAATGCCTTTATCATTTCCCAAAGAAACCCCATACCTGGCAGCAGTCTCTCCCTACTACTAGCTCCGCCTGATCCTTGGATTCACCTGTTCCGGGTATTTAATATAAATGGACTCCTACAATAGGGAGACTTTGGTAAATAGTTTCTCTCACTCAATGTAATGTTTCCAAACTCATCTGTGTTGTAGTGCAAATCAGTACTTCCTCTCCTATTGTGTCAGAATACTATTGATTGTGTGGATATTTTGAATATACATAAACAAAACCAAATTTTGTTTATTTGTTCAACAGTGAATCACATTTGAATGATGTCCATTTTTTGGCAATTATGAATAATGCCGCTGTGAACATTTGTGTATAGGTCTTTGTGTGAACGTGTTCTCAATTCTCTTGGGCATACATGTAGGAGCAGAATTGCCAGGTTCTGCGGTAACTCTATCTTTTACAATCTGAGGAACTGCCAAGCCATTTTTCAAAGTGGATGTGCCATTTTCATATCCCACAAGCCATGTATAAGGGGTTTAATTTCTTCATATCCTCTCCAACACTTGTTAGTGTCTGCCTTTTTTATTTTAGTCATCCCACACAGTGGGGCATATCTCATTGATATTTTGATTTGCATTGACCTAGTGAGTAATGATGTTGAGACTCTTTTTTATAGTCATTTCCTTTCTCTCAATATATCTGTCTGCTTAGCTTTTTAATACATACATTCTTCTCTGGATTTTAAAAGAGTTGATACAATTAACTCATTCTCTTTTAGCCTCATTTTGTTTTTTTAAATCTCTGGCTACCTATTTTCAGCCAATGCGCTCTAAAGAGTTAGCTGTATTTGTCTGGCTTTATTTCCTTATCTCATACTCACCCCTCTGCATGCTGCCATCTGCACAACTCCAGAATACAAGGAGATTGGTGTACCCGTGGGACAGGAGGGGCTGTCCTGCTTCTCACTCCCCAACCTCCTTTGCAATCTGGCTTCTAGGATCCGTGCAGGGATGCAGAAAATGCATTCCGTGTAAGGCACAGCTTCTCAGGTATAGCTGAAACCAAATGGAGGAATCTAGGTTTTCTCAGGCAAAGGGGAATTTCACACCCTTGCCCTCTGAAGTTTTCGCCCGCTGCATCGAGTGAGTCTGTGCTTATACTTACAAATACGGCCCTTTCCCTCCCGTGACCCCATCACCAGACAGGGGGCCTGGCGGGCTCCCTCCGCTCTGCGGAGACACGGTGAGCCTTCCCAGCAGGCATGCTAGTGTCAGCCAGACCAACAGGAAGAAAGAAAGTCAATATCGAGGGCAACTGGCAGATTGTTAAAGCTGGGCCTCGTGTGGAAGAAAGATAATGGTCTGGTGATTTCACATGTAAACATTTTTAAGATGCCAATAGCCAGCAGGCAGCCTTTCACATCAGATATCTGTGAAGAGCATCAGCCCTGGGGAAGGCAGGGAGACAGGAAACTCTTACCCTGGACGGAAAATATAGTAACTTGTATTGAAGAGAAGAGCAACTCATTTTCCAAGTGCCAGATTGTGCCTTCCTGATTTACGGCAAGACTTTTGAGGCTGACTACTCAAATCTAAAGTTGCTGCAGCTGCCTCCCATGCTTGTGGCAAATGATGAAGTGGAAGACAGCGTAGGAGAGTAAATAGAGCTCGAGGGGGCCGGCTCCGGCCAGGGGCTCGGTCCCCTGTTAGAGCAGATATCAGGACTGACACTGTGGGAGAGCGAGGATCATCTTTATGGGGGATAATAAGATGGCAAACATTTAGATCGTTAAGCTGTCCCCAGTGGGAAGCTTGCCGCACTGTAGGAGGTGAACTCACATTTTTCAATTACCACGCCCCCTACACACACCACACAGCACACTACACACCTACACATGCCACACACATGGATACACACATACTACATGCACACAGGTGTGTGCCCACATATAAACCACATGCATAAATACACACACTATATGGACATATATACACAACACGTACCACCCACTTATACAAACACCGCACAACCTGCACACATACATATATATATATATACCACACATATATGCAACCATATACATATCACATATACCACATATATATGTGTATATGTACATCATCTATATATCACATATACCACATGCATATACATACATATACGCCACACACCTATGCAACCATATACATAAATATATATCACATATACCACACATACATACATACATATAATCCACACACATGCAACTGTATACATATGTATATATCACATATACATATGCATATATCACATATACCACATACATACATATACACTATACATATATACACATATATACCCCACATAGCACATACATACACACTGCATACACATGCACACATATATATATATATGCCATACACATATACACCACTATACATATATGCACCACCTACACCACACACATAAACACATGCATGCGTACAGGCATACACAGACACCACACACACATGCACACATGTGCACACACACCCCATATGCACATATACCACGTACATACCACACATACACACACACACACACCCCATGCACATACACCCCATACACCTCCCATACACATACACCTACTTTAAGGAGAACTAGTTCACAGCACCCCTGGGGACTCTAGTAACAGCCCCTGCACCACTGAGCCCCCGGAGCGGGGAGATGAGCCAGCTAACTCCAGCTGCTCAGAAGCAGGGAGCTCTAAACCTCAATGCTGGTGCGACAGACTTCAGAGCGGGAACGCTCCACTGCTTTGTCACAGGTTCCCTGGCTCACAGGGGGTTCATGATGAGTGGCTGTAGTTGGGACATTTCTCAGGACATATTCGTGCCCCACCAGGCAGGAAACAGCAGAGAGCCTCCTCACCAACTGTGCTTTTGACTACCTCGACATGGTACCCATTTCTCTTATTGGGGCACATGGCCTCCCTCGTGAAATCATTTCTTGGAAATGATTCCCAAGTCTCCAGACTGTCAGAGGCATGGTGGAGGCCAAGGCCAGAGTTGCCCAAAGGCCAGTCTGGGTTGAGGACCACGTTAAGAAGTGGAAACCATGTGTATTTATGGGGATGGGGGTTGGGGAGCCACATGGATTTCGGGGGCAGATGGGCCCCTGGGGGAGGAGAGCAGGAGGAAGCTATGTCACATCGGGGCTTGCGCGGCTGTTTTGGCTAAAACACTGACTAGAGAAGCCGGGCACTGGGAGGGGGCATAGTCTGTGGCAGGAGGCCTCGCTTGGTCCCATGAACCCTGGCCTGCCTCGTATTCGTGAAAGCAAGCCCTGCTGCTAGGCTGGGGCTGGAACTGAGTAGGATAATCCTGAGTGACTCACAGGAGTGACCCCTTGGGCCCAAGGGCATCCCCTGTTCCTGTAAGCACCAGTGCGGCCCACAGGGCTCTAGTTCTGAGCAAGTCCGAGAGGCTGGGCTTAGCTGATGCTAACGAGATCCGAGGTTCAGCAGCAATTATCCTCCAGTGACTCAGTCACCCAGGCCGTGGATCTTCACTTTCCCATTTTTATGAATGCAGCTCTGGGCATTCTAGAGACTCAGGCTGCCTAGGTGATATCTGCCTCCTTCCTGTTCCCCACCACGGTGTATTTTCATCAGATATCTCAGTGCAAGCATGTTGAGAGAGGAAGGTGAGAAGCACCCGTAACCTGCCAACCGTTTTGCAGAAGAGCATTCCCAGGTATGGGCAAGTCAGAAGAACCCACAAACCCACGAGAAAGGAGAAGTTCCTGGAGCAAATCAGAGGGTCCAAGTGTGCAAATGAGGCTCCCCTCCCGACCTGAGCAGAAAATTTTCAGTCTTCCAATTTAAGAAACCTTGTAAACCATTAACCCTCCTCTATAAGAAAAGTAGAAACAACAGAAGCTACTGATGAAGCAAAAATGCTTTACTCGGCAGGGGACCAGAGGGTTTGGAAAATGTTATTAAAAAACAGAACGTCCACAATGGTGAGAACAATGGGAACCATGTCGAGAGAGGAAATTGAAAATGTCCGGGTTGTTTAGGGCCTTGATTTACCTGTTGAAAATGAAAGAGTGTTTCACATTCTGAACCATGTGCCGGCAGTGACAAGTTCACTACTTAATCAGAAAAATCCAGCAAATTAATAGGTAATTCTGATGGAATAACGAAACCGCTCTTGGGTGGAACGCTAATTATCACCCTGCTGTAGGGAGAGGTGACAACGTGGATTTGTCCAGGAAGAAGGAGAGAGAGTGCTATTTTCAGGGTCAGTGCATTTCTCTTTTCTTTTCTTCTTTTTTTCAGAAGTGAGCAACATAGGAGAGAAAAATGATTTTGCCCTGTGAGCAATGAGCTGATAAGCTTTGTGAGGTGGAGATCCTATTCCTTATAGGACAGGATTAATGTGTGACCAGCTCTTTTGCTGGCAAAGGGAAGTAGCCCTCTGCTATTGTTGTTAAGGGGGGGAGGTGATTTGGGTCCATATTATTTATGAAAGTGTCTTTAATGCCCTGAAGGGCTGTTTGCCCTGTCCTACTTCCTCCTTAGCCAAGTCGTGGGGACCTGCATTGGGACCTGTTTCATATTTCAGTTCACCTAGCACACACGATGAGGGGATGTGTCAGTCCCCCTGCACGACAGCTGCAGGTCCAGAGACCCGGATCCCTGGGCTGTACCCTGGCTTCACTGGGCAGACTCTAGGCCTCTGTCTTACCAATTCTGAGCTCCTTTGTGTTCTCTGTGTATGTTCTCTTGGCTTGGAGTATCTTCCTCCTTCTCTTAGATGACTCCCACTTACACTTCGGGCCCTCAACAGGGGCGTCCTCTCCAGGAAGCCTCCTCTGAACTCTGCCATCACAGATGCTCCCAAAACATCCTGTGTTTTTCTTTATCACAGCCCTGATTGTTCTGGATAGTACCTCTCTATTTCCTTCTTTCCTACCCAGGACCTCCAGCATAGCAGAGGCAGTAGTGACGGGTTTTACTTTGTGAACTAGGACCCAACAGAGGGATTGACCTGATAAGAACTTGCTGGAGATGGGAGATGACCTGCTCTTGATGGCAGATGGGGGAGGGGGATGCCTCAGGCTGAAATTTCTGTTCGTTATGAAGGTTCAGAAACCGTTCTTCCAGGTGGGGAGGAATGGGTCCTCCAAGGGGATCTTGGAAGTCAAGGAAAGAACGGACAGCACAGGATGGGAATGAGAACATTCTTGGGAAATACCCCCCTCCTGCTTCCTACAGAAATGCAGGGATGGTGCCATTGATGAGATCTTACTATTACTCACCCTATCACAGGGGACCATTCACTTGGCTAAAGAATGTGGAGGAGAAAAAGCTATGTTGCCAAGGCATGTTCTGTGATTCCCACAGACCATCTCCTGCGACTGGTTTTAAGGAGCACACTGTGAGCCGTTAATATATTACTTTCCTTTTAAACTCCCCAGATAAGACACCAGGTGGTAAGACTGAGGCACCTTTGATCTCAACAGCCTTCAGGTCCTCCTTTCTTTCTTCCTCCCTCGTTCCCTCTCTTCTCTCCCCCCACCCTTTCCCCCTCCTTCTAGCGTTTTCTAAGGGTGACATATGAATCATAATAGAGCAGGCCACGAACACTGTATTTGCATGTGGCTGGCGGTTGGCCTGCAGACAGCCCCCGTCTACACATGCTGAGAGGGCCAGTCGCGGCCGGTAGGGACACTGCGCCCCTGACAAATGGGTATTCCACCATCTGTGGGAGATAAATCAGTCTCCTCCATCCAGGGACATCCAAAGTAGAAGATTTCACACTAGACCTGAGAGTCTTAAGGAAAGGAATTGTGACTTACTCCTCTTAGCCCCCACAACATACCACTCGCAGTCGGTCCTTGACAACGCTTGTTGCATAAATGGACACAGTTCAGTATTAGTCCAGGACAGGGTTTGAAATCACATGCTAATTACAGATGACAGAGAGGACTCTGGGAGCCCCTCTACCTCAGGAGCCAGGAACAAAGCCAAGAGTACCACAGGGTGTATGCACCCGTGAACGGGCAGATGGTAAACACACATCTTCAAGTGAGAAAATCCAAGTTGCCATGAACACAAGGTCTCACCGGACCTGGGTGGGTGTGTCCGTCTACGTTATCTGACCTCTGGACCAGGAGCCTCAGGATGAATGGCCACCCTTCCAGCCGGAGATATTTTCTCGCCTTTGAAGTCTTCTGATCCATAGTAAAAATACAAACGGACTGCAGAGTTTCCCTTTTCTTTCCTAAGCCCAAATGAAGTGCCTTCCATGTCGTTGGCACTTACTCAAGACACATTTGAATGAATGATTTGGATGTGCAGGCAAGCTGGCAGGGACATCTGTCACAGCGCCGATGGCCAGCGTGGATTTGGCTGGTCCAGCTGGCTGGGCGGGGTTCCTCGCCTTCCCTCCCGGCTCCTCCCGGAGCTGGAGGAGCCGGCTACCTTCTAAGATACAGCAAAGCTTTTCTTCCGTGTAAAGAGATGTCAGAAGACATGTCTCAGGGTGCTTCCTTCCCCGTTTCTTGTTAGGCCTTAATTTCCGTCTGCATCAATCTCCTTATCTGAACAGAAGCCCTCCTACCCCCACCCCAATCCCTTGTGGGGTCGTGGGAGGCCTTCGGTTCCCAGTTTCCTCCTGTGGCCGCTTTCTCATCTCCAGTCCCCGAGTTGCTGCTGTTTGAGGCTTCCGCACTGGCGGCCCATTTTTCTGATGGCAGATTTTTGGTGGGGCTGCCAGCCTCATAAAACAAGGTAATGGTCCTGAGGAAGCAATCACTTTAGCTGTCGTTTCACTGCAGGGTCCAAAGAGCCCCGAAAGGACCCGGAGGAACAAAAGGGAAACAACAGTAGCTACCCCCCACCCCCCCCAACAGCCTGGGGACGGGAGGGAAGGTGACAGCGAACGTTAGGAGCGCTCCGAGAGGTCCTGGGCCTGCACAGGACACCAGGGAACCCGCAGGCTCTGTGGCCGGTGGACTCTTCAGCCTCCCGGCATCGAAAACCTAACGCAGGAAAGAACTTGATCCCGCTGTACAGTTTTGCAGTTTTCCTGAAGGTCAATATTGCACGTGGAATGCCTAATGGGGAAGTGCTATCAAAATGGCAGCTAATTACAGGTTAGTGGATAAAACAACACTCTTCTCTGGAGAGCTTGTGCACATAGGCTGAAGGATAAAACAGGGCTGAATGGTATTTGATTTCTTTGTGTTTATCCAAGTCACTGGCCCAGGCAGGAAGGTAATATATGAAAAGGGACATTTTTGAAATAGTTGTTTTTGAATTATGCCCATGAAATATACACTCTGCTGTGGGGGACATGTGGGAAAGCTACACTCTGACCGCATGACTAATTTTTAAAGCCTTGCATAGAGAGAATGCCCCCCCAAGAACACAGCTGGGTTATTCCTTCGTGGACTGAATGTGTCAATTATGAATTGAACTAAAATGAAATTTTCTTCCATTATGGCAAAGGGAATCGAGGAGTGGACACTGCGTCTAGGGTATTACATAGTAGTTCATACACCAAGTACTATTATTTTATTAACTTTAAGAACATGTTTTACATAAAAACAGGCAACATCAAAAAAGCTCAGTTGATAAATAAACATAATATATCACAGATGATTTCATTCCACATTAACCTACATTTATTAGCTTAAACTGAGAGATTAGGGGAAAAAATTGGATCTCATTCCAGCTTTAATCGTGGATACAAATTGTTTGAAAGTTACTTCATTAAGATTCTGAAAATCAAAGATTAACCTATGCCATCTGATCCATGCAGCCATTGATAAATTCAGTATTTTCAAAGGAAACATTGAATTTTTTTCCCTCGCACCAAATTGAAACCTTTCAGAAACTTGTTTAAACGCATCAAGTACCTAGCCCATCTTTTTAGTATGCATGAGCAAAATACTATTTAATTTCACACTCAACTAATCCTTTAATAATTTTCTTTCAGCCAGAATGAAAAAGGCTATTATTAATTTCCTAATAAAATAAAAAAAATAGTTATCAAGGATATGACTCTAACCTTGGACCAGTTTCAATTTCTTTTTATTTTTTCTGAGCATACATCGAAGATTAATGTCAATGGCAAGTGAGAAATTGTCCCTAGAGAAATATTTAAGGTCTTTTTCTTACCACATTCGATTGGACTGGAATGAATTGACATTATAGCATCTTTATCATCACTTTTAAAATCCTACTTTCTCTTAATACCGACGGTGAAGGCTTTTAGAACTATTATTTACTTTAAATTAATAAAGTATATCACAGACAAAAATATACAATTTTACATTTAAGCAACATTAAGGGTCTCATTTCGGTTGACCAAAAAAGAAAGTTGAGGCAATTTACAGGTATAGTTTAATTATAGAGATCACTCTTCCTTTAGGGAAAAAGAAGGAATCTAGGTTTCTCACTTGTCTCCAAGGGCAAGATACTGCAAACCTCATGATCAAAACACCTGCCAGTTAAAAGCTCGATCACTGAAAAATGATCACGGCAGCTTCAGTGTTGACGCCCATCAACAATAACATCAAAACCGAAGGGGGGAGAAAAGCCCACCCTAACCAGAGGCATTCTAAGCCTCTACATTGAATTTCCTGTTTCCCACCAGTTTATGACCCTTAATGTTACTGGATGGATGGTTGCATATTTGAGATGATTAAAAAATAAAAGACGGGGTTAAAAGCACCTCCTCCTCAGTATGTAATTACACACAAATTAAAGATTCCTTCTGACAGTCCTAGGAACCCCATTTGTTACTGTTTTATGTATAAGCACCATTGAGCCAATTTTAAAGCACATTTGGAGTAATCAAATGTTTAGTGTCTTCAAGTTTTCTTGATTTATTTGCCTTTAAACAAACAAAAGAAAACATGTAAAGTGTGATAATTTATGCTCTTTTCACATCTGAATTGACAAAAATGTTAGTTTTGGAAGTGCTTTTAATCACCATTTTTCCCAACAGACATGAATGGCTTCCTGAAACCTGATGATTAAATAAAGAAATCCGTATCTCCATAAGAAGTGTTTATCTGACCCTCTATCACCACATGCAAAGTAAGGGTCAGTCTGAGAGGATTTTTCCCAAACTCCTAATGGAAATGGCAGACAACACGCAGGAAAGGCTAACCTTTGAAATGACCAACTTCAAGTTTCTTAAAGATCTTTGGACAAAAAAAAAAAAAAAAAAAAAAAAAAAAAGAAAAAAAAAAAAAAAAAAAGAAAAGATCATGTAGCAGTTTAAAAAATTAACAATTTACAAATTATAGAAAAGATATGCTATCTACAGTATATGCCAGGTGACTCACTCATGTTTTTTTTCAAACCCACATCCAAATGAATCATTACACTGAAACTACCACCTTGGATCTTGGTGCTTTCCACAGTTCCGCAATTATAGTGAAGAAGGGGACACACCAAATTTGTTGTGCTGCTGCCCTTTTCTAGGGAGAATTGGGCAGAAAAGAGAAGGAAGTGAATCTTCACACTCTTTGGTACAGGCCCTATATAGCAAACTTCAGCCCGGGGCACCTTTTTATGGTCAAATTAAAAACCTTTGAAAACAGAAGTTTATCATGGAAATGCTGACAGGTCCTTACCCTGAGAAGGGCTGGCAGGCAACACAATAACATTAGGAAAGCTGTCCCTCAAGCACAATCGCACTTCAGCGCAGGGAACAGAGCTGTCTAATGGGTACCGTTGGCCAGCAAACAATGGTGATTTAATGTGCACGAGCCTTGGTCCTATGGTAGCTCCATGACCCTCTAAGCTAAACCAATTTTTCTTCTCTTTTTTTTTTTTTTTCCAACTGAAATATGCCTCAAAGGGTAAAGGATTGCAATTTTAGCCTTCATTCATGGATATATTGCTTTCTTTCAACAATATCTGACGGGCCTGTTAACCACCACCCACGGGGGTGCTGAGCGTTGCAGGAGGGGCTCACTGAATACAAAACACCAAGTGTTTTCAGCAGTTTATTTGTATTTTGTTTTCTCTGTTTATTTTTATATGCACCACGTGTAAGTTAGATGAGGGCTACGGTAAAAACATTTTCAGTGACTGAAACCTTAGTTTTCCTTCTAATGATGTGGAGCAAATCACATATTCATCGATTATGATGAAGAAAATGATTTCTGCTACAATGTCGAGAAAAAAGAACAGTTCTCATCTACAGAGATGATTTACACGATGCAAGTCATGAAGGAGTTCTTCTTTAGTAAGTCTACTATCCAACTGAAATGATGAATCTAAAAATTCCCTTGAAAATACCATCTGGTTGGTCATGTATCAATAAAGGAAAGACAGTCCCCATCACCAGGCCACCACCATAAGAGCTATATTAAATACTTAGAAAAAAAATATGGAAACACTGTGGCAATGATGAAATCGATAGTTACAGAGATACACTGCCATAATGGTACATAATTTATTCTATGATAAAGTGAAATAAAAAATAAGATCAATTTGGTTATAGAAATTCCTTAAAGAACACCACCACTTAATTATTTCAAACTTGAACTATCCCAAGAATGTTGTGAAAAAAATTAGAAAGCACTGGCTAAAAAGCAGAGCAGTCTGGATACACCAATGTAATCAGCATGCCTTGTGCTTGTCTGTTAACCCTCTGAGTACATCTCTGACATTCAGAATCTCAATAGCTTCATGCTAAAGATTGCATTCCATCTGATTACTCAATATTTCTACTTGACAGGTCACATTCCACTGTTTATTCAGCACAGATCACTCAAATTCTACAGCGATACGATACGCTGGGATCCCCATGCTGAATGTCCCTCTGCGGTGTGCTGGGAAACACTCCCCAGCTTTACAGGGTCCACGGTCCCCCTAGACTCAGATGGAAAAAGGCCTGAGCCGTGCACTAGAAGTTCGGTACATAGATGCTGTAGCAATGTACGTAATGCCCACAGGAAAGACAGTAATTCGGCGAAAAGAAAGGAAAGTGACAAGCTACTGGCAGGTAGGTCTCTGCCCATTGGATTCTTTGTAGTCACACATTTAAAGTTGAGGCCAAGTGACAGAGCCACTCCTTAGTCTTAGAACAGTGCTTTGCTTCGTAGTTCTGGAGAAAGCAGTAATTTCTGACTGGTTCAAGGTGTTTTACCAACATGAAATCTACCTACACACCAACCCCCTTCTTGGTGTTCTGCCCTCCCCCTCCCGCCAAAAAACCCAGCTGATTTGTGCTACTTCATGTTATGTGCTACCATTACAGAACTCTCTGAAATGAGGAAACCTCTCAATAAATGATCTACTGTTTACATGTCAGGACAACACAGACCAAAAGGACAAACCAAAATGTGGAAGAGCAAAAAAAAAAAAAAAAAAAATACCACACACACAAAAAACAAAAAACCAGGGAAACTCTGTCGCAAAAGCCATGAGATGTTGCGATTTTTAAAATGTATATTGATAGAGACCAAAGTTTATGAGTTGAAGAGTGAAAAAAGGTGATTAAAGACCAACATGTATTCAAAAATAAAGACCTGACTATACAAATTTGAAGACTGTCAGATACCTAAGTATATTTAAAACAGAGACAGTGAGCTCTGTTCGGCTGTCCAGATGCAAATTTCATGAGACATCACTCACTGGTTGTCTCCTGGGTCAGAGAACTGGGCAAACCTTAGCAGGACATTTGAGTCGGACCTTGCCTCCAAGGCGTCATGACCAGCCTCTTCTCTAAGCCCAGCAGGACACACTGGAGGCGACAGGCCCTCTTTCTGAAATGGGACACATTCCAGAAGAAATTCACTGGGGATTCAGGACTAGGCAGGAAAGTTTGGTAACAGGAGTGAAAACACGGGCCTCAGACAGGACTTGGCCCAAAGGGAGAAAAACAACATGTCTCTCTGGACAGCTAAAGGCAGTCGTATCAAAAGGTCATCTTAGGGAACAGAAGTTTTATTCTCAGGGGCATCTTCTAGGTCTTCCATCCTGTTCTTCCTGGGAGGTTGTACATAAGTAATCTAAAGGTGCACATGTAATTCTCTTACCAATGGTTTATTTCCTTAAAACCCATTTTTAGAACATTCTGGAGTGTGCCTTCCCTTGCGCTTTCTCCTCAGCCACCTTGCAAAGCACTTGCCTCTAGTTCCCTGTGCCCCAGCACCCCTCTGTACTCTATATGGATTTCACGCTGAAGACTGCAGTGCGCAAAATGCAGGTGAGAAAAGGAACAGGATCTTGTTTCCTCTTTCTGTTTGAAATCCCAGCCCTATAGAGCACCTGGCAATTTATTGCTCTTTTCCCCCAGTTGTTGTTGTTGTTGTTTTCTATAGATGTCTCATACTGAGCAGGCAGACCCTCACTCACCACGCACAAGACAAAGTATGGTGACTTCCGAGGGTCTGCGCTGTCACTAGCAGCAACTGATGTGGAAGCAGCATTTCTGGGGCGTCGTCAGCCCGTCTTCATGTGGAGGCGATGTGGGGGAGGGGGCGCCAGCTCTTTCCTGGGTCAGGCTGTCGGCCACAGACCCAGTCGCCTCCACTCGGGATGCAGGACTCGCGGCCGCGGACAGTCATACCTCTAGTGAAAAAAGTCCCTTTCAAAATGGGATTGTGAAGAAGAAAGAGAGGTCTTATGTCTAAGTTATAAGCCTGCTAGATTCTAAACCCACAAAAAAACGACAAGCAAGCTATCGTTCTAGATGTCCTTCTTGTCTGGACATCTCAGCATCTAAGAACATCCTTGATCTGCAGCAAAATCAAGAAGCGTGTGCGTATACATCCAAAGGCCTGAAAAATTCCCCAGGGGTTCTCCATAAAATCCTATGCACTCAGAGGGTTAACGTGCGATATTACAATACTGCAGATCCTAGTTTGACTGACGAACACATTCATTGCTTCTATGTTTAAAAAAGTTGCAAGTTAGCCTTAACCCTTTGAGGACCCTATTAGCAGCAAGTTGCCATCTTCGCAAACACCATGTGGTCATCTCCTTCAGCAAAGAGAAATCACTACAAAGATACCAGAAAACACACTTTCTGTTCTGCCATTCAAGCACTGAGTGCTAGATAGATCAGATGAAACTGTTTCACATAAATTTGGAAAACAACCTCAGAGTCTCAAAGGGTTAAGCTAGGACTTCGAGTAAAAGGGTCTTATTAAAAGGGCGAGTTTGGGGAGCGAACAGTCTCAGATGAGCTCGGGGAGTAGTCTTCTGATTCCGAGTTGAGTTCAGACGGAGCTGGCTGGGCCTTGTACCGGCTCCTCACATCCTGGTTGCGTCTTCGTCGGAAAACCTGCCTCTCCTTATCAAGAGCGGTGGTCTAGCAGGGGCATAAAATGAGAAAGAGGACAATTAGGCTGAAGGAAAGGGCGAAAGGAACACTTTCGGGAACTTTCTGAGGTCTGAAACATAGGCTGGCCAACTGAACTGCCCATTTCTGGCTGACTTGTGTTGACAACAGTCACCACAGTGGCGGAGCTCTCTGCTCCCTCCCAGGGCAGCTCTTAGGAGCCCCTGGTCATGACCTCAGGAGACACAGGCAGGATGGATGATGTGATGGGTTCAACCTCTCCCCAGCCCTCCCCGGCCTTCCCCAAGCTCCACATCTATTCCCCTTGGTCGCTCCCAGGCGAGCCAGAGAGCCCCCGGTGAAGGGAGCCCCAGGCCCGTGTGTCTGACACGTGAGGACACCAGGCGTGCCTCATTCATCAACATCCAGCTCCAGGCGGCTGTACAATCAAGATGAGAGGTGATGAAGTCGTCAGACATGGAAACAGAGCCACAGGCTCATCCCGTTCTTTTAGCACCTCCTCATTCGAAATGATCTTATGATCTGTTGATGAGGGAGGGTGACCACATCTCTGGGAAGGCCTGCTGTAACTTGAATGGAACCAGTGCCCTGAAATTGGAGACTGCTTTGACTGCAAGTAAACCAAACAGAAAGCCTCCCTGGATTTAACTTTACAAAGTTCATTTTCATTGTAGTATGTGGTAATTTATGAAACAGAGATTCAATTATGTGGGTATTCCAACTCCGGGGTCTCTCTGCCTCTTTTCCTGATGAAACCTCAGATCATCTCCAGGATGTGCTACCCAGCCATGGCTCTGGAAGTTATTATGACATCAGAATTGGGAACGGCATGACTTCATTACAGATTTAATGGGTGTGGGGAGGAACGGGGTCATTACGGAGAAACCTTACACAGAGCGAAGAGTAGGTACAAAGCCTGAAGAAAAATATAGAACACATATAAAAGTTGAAGGCGTCCTTGTTTGAAAGTCTCTCTTTAAAAGGATGTAGCCTGGAGGTTATTCTGCTTTTAAGAGATTACTTTTCCTCTGTAGGGATATATACCACCATTTTTCCTCTTGAAAATTTACTGTTAGCTTCTTCAAAGAACAGAGATAAATTTATAGCCAGCCTGGTTCTGAGAACAAAGTGAAAACCAAGCCCCTCATACAATTGCAGTATAGCATTAGAGCAATCTTAGATCTAAAATAGGGCAATCAAAGTTCCAAAATGAAGTAATAAAGAGAAAAAGAGTGCCAGAGTATAGGACCAGTACAGTAAATGGCTTTGTTAGGGTGAACTGCTCTGCTTTAAAAACTATCCACAGACTGAAGAACAGTGTTACAAATCAACGAGGAAGATAAACTTTAATAATTTACTTCTCGTTTCACTAGATTGTTAATACAATGATTCAATAACTGGCTTGTGGAAATGTCTACCTTTGATTCTTCTATTTGCAGAATTTTTTTAAGGACACACACACACACACACACATATTTCCTGGTCTTCTACCCTCTGATTTTATGGTATTTTCAGCATCATAAACCCAAATTCCTAACTTTATTTAAAACATTGTAAAGTTACGACACATGGTATTTTGCTTTCAAAGCAAACTGAAAATGTTCTGTGCGCGTAGAGCTGGATGTTTGTAAAAAAACAGACGTCTATTTAGTCTGACTTACATAAAAACCATTCTGTAGTTAATCCAAGAGTAATATAAACTCTCCTCTTGGTCATAAAAAATATTTCTATTTCTACCTTCTTGAGAAAAAAAAAAGTCATTGGCATTGGACAAAATACTAAGTAGTGGACTGAGGCTTTCTGGTGTGGGGAAAACAAAGCACACCCGGACTGTCGTCAGGAATTGTGACTCTGCTCCGTCCATCACTGGCTATGGGAACTATTTACTTGGTTCTCAGTTAAATAAGGATCAGGAATAATCCCTTCCCATTGTCCTCGAGTTGCTGTAGGTAAACATGGATGTGCCAATGCTTTTCAAATGGCTGAGATGCTCAGAAATGGAAGGCCTTGGTTGTTGTTTGTTTTTTGTTTTTTTCCCCCTTCATAGTTGGATGTAAGAGACAGTTTTAAAATTAAATAACTGCAGGTCAGAGGAAAACAAAGCTCACATCAGAACTTCGCACACCCTCCCTCCCCCTTCCTCTCCTTGGCACTTTATCCAGGTTTACTGCGTCTCCTCATAACCTACGCGATCCCTTCAAGGCATGCTCTTGGCTACAGCCACTGAAATGGGCCGTTTCCCCATAAATTCCGCAAGACAGCTAATGCGGGGGCTGGTGGCACTCAATGCTGAGTCCATGCTTGGATGGTTCCATTCCCCTGCTTTTCACTTCTGTTTCTCCAGATCCTCCTAAGGGCAACCACATTCTCTCCCTGACTCGTGCTTCTTCTTGAACAACACGTGCCCTGACCCCTTGGACCAGTCAGTTCTCACCACTCCTGGCACTTCCTCTAGTTAGCAGCTTTCTAAATGTTTGCCGCCTCAGTGGTGAACCGTGGTGTTCCAATCTCCCTCGCTTTCAGTTGTGCCACTAAACAGTAATTTCAGAGCAGTTATTTTTGGAAATAGATCATGTCATGATCCTATGTCATGGAATATAAGGGTGTGAAGGTTGTTTCAGTTGGATTTATAGACTCTTAGAATTGTAAAAAAATTTATCAAGTATTCTTTGTCCAATGCTCTGTCTTTATAAACAGGGAGACTGAGGCCCAGGCATGTGGAGACACTTGCCTGAATAGCACTGCTCACCAGGAAGAGAACTCAGTTCTCCTCCTGCAGAAGGCCTGAGAATTTTTTCCCCATTTACTCTGACGTCTACTGAAACAATAAAATGAAGCTACCACATGCCAGTAGCTCACTCCTTTGTTCCAACCAGAGTGAGCTGGGGAGAAGACACTGGCCACAGGCAGCATCAAATGCCCAAAGACTAGGGCTTTCCCATGCCGATGGCCCGAGAACCCCTCTCTTTCAGGGAGAGCAAGCCAGGGTCCACTACATGTATAATCCCATTCTGGGTCTGCTAACTCCAAGGGAGGCCTAAGTCTGATGACAGAGAGGCAGTTTCCTACCCACCCATGTCCTCCTAATATTCTGAAAGGCTACACAACTAATGACTGAGATCCCAACCAACTTGCTTTCAAAGAGGCTCCAGAGGGGGTCCCTGTCTATAGGCCTCTCTTCCCTGGGTTCCTGCTCACTCTGCTTCCAGTTCCATGACTGTGGGTCATTTTAAGAACATCTTCTTTCTCTGTGCTCCACGAAACCCAGTTTTGCTACCCCTGTGCACCCTGCCTACACCACAACTGCCCCCAATTCACTGTCTTCTCTGCCACACTGTAGACTCTTTGAGGGGCAGGATCAAGTCTTAGGCATCCCCTCTGTGTTCTCCATATTTCACAGCACACAACAAATACTCTGCAAACATGGCAGCTTTTGAAATATGGGGAAGTACCACAGAGGTCACATTATTGTGACCTCTTGAGCACCCAACCCCCAGTTCATCCTGACAGGTCCATTATCCCCAGGTCCAATTTATTTACAATTCCTCGTAAAGCCCAACTCCTTGTCCTAACATTCACTATGTGCTCACAGGAAGAACTTCCAGTGTTTCGTTCTTGTAATTACTCAAAATGACCTGCAGACTTATCCTCCATTAGTGGACACTTGGTATTCTTACATGGTACCCATCCACTCCGGTTACAGTTAACCATACCTCACTTTCCCTTTGGACATGCCCCATTCCTGTACTGTGTGGTTCCAATGAAGATGACCATAGTCTCATCTTTGAGAGTGAGGCAAGGATGGGATGGGCTTATGATAGAAGCAAGCGTGAGCTTACTGCATTCCCCAATACCCACGACTGGTTCAGGATGGGCATCAAACCCAGTTAATAGGATACAAGGAGATTTTCACCAGGACCTCACTTTTACAATGAATCCCCATTTTTGAAGGATAGTAGGCTTGGCATTGCTTCCCACATCCTTGTAACATGTGAAGCTCCAGACTAAAGCCAACATTGGGAAGCAGAGTGGAGAGATGGAAAAAAACCAGGCCCTGACTTAGTGCTGAATCCATCCGTCACTGAAGCCAGACCCACCCTGGAGCCTTCCAGATTAGATGAAATAAATTTCTTTTTTGCCTAAGCCAGTTTGGTTTGGGTGTTTGTCACCTGCAATCAAAAAAGTCTTAACTGATGTGTCTCTGAGCACACTTCAATCCTTCTCACCCTACATCTTGGTTCAAGGCGCTCACCTATCTGAAATTACTTCTCCTCCTTCCCATCCACTCAAATCTATCTATGTTCCAAGATTTGATCAAATTTCACCTCCTGCATCACACTTTCTCTTTCTAAATTTCTCAGGCTATTGTCTTGACCAAACTTTTGGCACTTTTTGCACATTTGCCTCCTACTTAACTTTCTGTGAATATGCCCCCCCACCCCCATGAAGCTCCTCAATGGCAGAATCTGAAACTTCTTTGCATTTTCCAGAATGCCTAGCAGACTATGGCACACGTATTAGAGACATAGTCTGAATAACAACAACAACAACAGAATCCAAAGCAACTGTAAAATACCAAAAAAATTAAGAACTTAAAGGGATCACAAGTCAATATTTAAGGATATGATGTATGTGATCAAATGGTTGCATCCCATAATATTCTCTTATATATTTATCTGTTCAGTGACCATTTATCGTGAAATTCTCAGCACAGTAAGTACTGTCATATACCACATTTTAAAAATTTTAATTGTGGCTATAAAATGAACTTGCCTCTAGAGTATGTACAGTTCCAATTTTACACTTGAATTCTGTAGTCGCCATTTGTAGTTCAGGACAGATGAATTCAGCAAGGAAATAGAACAATGTGCTATTCCATAATTTTTAAAAAGGTACTGCTATAAATATATATGTATATGTATTTTTTTTTTCCAAATGATCATTTTTATTTCCCCCTAAAAAAGCATTCCAAACATTATTTCTCCTCTGAAGTGCTGCCTTACAAGTTTAAATTCTGGGCTCTTTCAATCTTTCCTGAAAGTCAGCTGTCCTCTTTATCAATTACCAAAATTCCCAGTATCAAGAAAATGGGGTCTCTTCTTCCTACTGCCTATCTCTGTAAGGGAAAGTCGTCCTCAGGTAGAGCCTCAATGTTCCATTAAAACTTAAGACTTCCCAACAGATTCATTATTTTATTAGTTTATTTCGCTCATGGTTTGTAGGTTTGTTAGAGTTGACATGAATGGACTTGCAACAGAATTCCCAAGTGTTTCCTCAGTAAGTTATCACTTTGTTAAGAACTCACAAGAGAATCTGAAACCTGCATTATCACATGTTGGTGCTCATTACCACAGGTTAGAGGTGAGCAAGAAATCTCTTGAGATTCTGGAGTTGACCAGTAGGAACCAAATATGTAGCTCTAATCTAGTTACATAAAATACATACCCAATAAGGACAACTATCCTGTGTACTGAGTTACAGCTAAGTAATTGTGTACTGGGGGATCCTGGAAAACAGTACGAATAGTTGACCAAATAAAATGGTAAGGAGGAACTAATATAAAGCTATCCTACACAGAAGAAACTGTATATCCCTACCCGAGAATGTAAGCCCTTGGTTCTCACAATGTTCTTAGGAGCTGTAGATCAAGTGTGAAAACTGAGGAATGGTAAAATCATGCCGGTTACTTTGGCAACTCAGGTGGCTGCACACGCAATAGTTAGAAATCTTAAGAGAAATTAATAACCATCAGGTTTTGGTGCCTGTCGTGGTAACAGGCACGCACGAATGAAAGACAGCCCTTGCCTAATACTGAGGAAATACATTCTGACAATAGAGACATCTAATGAAATCGGTCAGTGGCCTCTTGTATTACCATGAAATGATACTATCCTCCATAGAGTACTCAGATATTTTAAATCTTTATCTCTGACGTTACATTTGGAAATCAGCATATATATATATGGAGGACGTATCCATCTACATATCTATGCGATGTTGAAGGGGAAAAACAGAGCATGCGGGAGGCAAGTCAGGAATGAATCAAGAATATGAATGAGAACATCAGCTTTGTTTCTGCCCGTCTGCGACACCTCCATGTCTGCTGTGCTGTCTCGTCTGGTTGGCATTGGCTTAATCCCCTTGGAAGCAGCAGTAGGGGTAAGTCAGGAGAACTAGCTTTTTGTCCTAGCTCAGCTGATGATGTGTCCTTGGACATGTTTCTCAAGCACACTGAGCCCCAGTTCCCTGGTCCATCGACTAAAGGGGAAGTACAGTGCATGATCCCTAGGGAAACTTTCACCTCCGAAATACTATGAATATGCTTAATATCGCCATCAGTCTACATAATGGATTACATTCCTCTCTTGGCAAACAATAGGCCTTGCAGTCTGTGGATCAAAAATAATTCTGTTCTGCAACGTACGCGCAAGGCTTGCAAGAGATGCACCTCATTTAGGTTGTGAGGCAATGTCTTCTGTCACGGCCGTAATTATTGCCTTTGAGTAACTGCATTTTTCTGAGGTAAATGTTGACTGCTTTTCCACTTTTGCTTTTCTTAATTTATTGCTGGCCATCACAAGTAGTCTTCATTTCATTAATAAAAGAACATTACTGCGCATTTTGCCTTTTAGTCCATCCATTATTCATACCACCAAGGAGATGGAACTGAGGATACAGCTGTTGGGGCATTAATCTAGGAAACCCTTCCCCTTGCTCGCCCTCACTCTGTAAGGACTGAGTTACGAGTTGCTTGCCACTCTGGAAATGTTTTGCCTGCTAGTAAAATTAAACTGCCGAATCAATTGAGATATCCACCCTCCTCATTTTATTTGGCTTACTTTTATGCTTGTTATGATTCTGTTTTGTTTCGCTTTAATACCCTTTTGGGGCCACGCCAGGAACTGCACTGAATCTGGACATTACAACAGGGTATTTCCCTGAAGTGAAGATTGTTAAAATGGCAAAAGGACATCTCGTGGAATGAAACCTAGTCAGCTTCTAAGCTCATTTCTAGGTGTCTCTCTTAAAGGTTATTCCTTACTTTCTGGGAAGGAGCGGCCTCCCTGGTTCTCCACCATCTTCTTAAATACAGGCTCCTCCTGCTGCTCTATTCTTAATAGAATCCCAAGTTGTTCTTGCTCTCTACAATGGGTTTCTGATGGCCTCCCACCAGAGGGTTAAAATTAGAGCCATTTACTGAGCTCAGCCTTCTAGAGGACAAAATTCATGTGCTTCCTCTGCCCTACAGACCTTGATTTTTTCATAATGGAAGCTAAACTAAGCTGCCATCTTGGTTTTCCTTCATCATCCAACCACAACCATAACTAATCTGATAGAAATCTATGAAAATTTAGAATTTACTAAAGCAGGTAAGTTATGGGTAATTCCTTTTTTACAAAAAACTTTTTAGCTTTACTGAAAGTCTTACTCCCAAGCTGCTATAAATGGAATACTGTCCTAGAGCATGTCCTATGTAATTTGATTATCCACACTTTAATTTACTCCAAATCCTTCAAAAACACATTTATCCTCAAAAACACGTTTATCCTCAAAATTAAGGTCTTCTATATTAATGGTCACTTGATTATACATAAGCTTTCCAAGACTTTCTGGTTTAAGTATCATGTGGCTGACACGGATTCGAGAATCATCTAACTTCAGCAGGTCGACATTTACACTCTTTCTGGATAAATAACAGTCTGTCAATACTTATGATTAAGTTCCTCATGGCTACCCTTTCCTACAAGCATATACCTAATAAAATCTGTAGTACATCAGTGACCATCACTGGGGAACGTTCGGAGTCAAAGTATGGCATGAATAAATACAAAGATGAGGGCAGATTTTTTTTTTCCTTTAAATCAAAAAGAGGAAAAGAGATGCCTAAGCAAGGTCAAAAATAAATAGGATACCACCAAATTTCCGATCAATACCGAATCATCGAGGATGTCAGGAGAGGTATAAAATCTCACTTTGGTTCAGAGCCAATCAGTAGGTCTTGGAATGCCATGGCCACTGCTCATTTCAGTAACAAGAAAGTGACATTTTTAAAAGAGAGATGTGGCTGGCATCCTCTTAAGGATGGAACTCTCCAACAGTAAGCCACCTGTTTGACTTGGGGAAAGGACGCAGACATCTCACTCTTCCCAGGCTTCTCTCAATACCATTCGTGGAACGACAGGGCAAAGCACTGCCCATCTTTTGAGCCTCTTGGCTTCACTTTTTAACATCAAGGCTGCAAACCCATACCTCCTACTTGCCTGATCCTTTTCTCTGTAATCACAGCGTGGGTGGGTTCTGAAGTTTAAATCTCTGCCTTCTCTTAAGTGTTACACTGTTACAGAGGGAGTCTCGGGTCGGGGTCGGGCATGGAGTTGGGTGGTTAATCCCTTGCTGGAACAGGGGCATCTGCTCATCCTTCTGGCAGTGCTCTGACGCTCACCGGGGAGCGCTTTCACAATGGCAGAGCAAGGCCAAGGCAACGTGCAGTGAAACGACCCGCAAGGCATGCAACTGGCTGTGGGCGGTTGGCTGCTGGCTGAGGCTAGCCTGGGAGCCCTCCGGACACCAGGCTGGGGTTCCACCCTGGTTTTCGTGGGAACTCTTCTTTCAAACCCGCACCAAGCAAGATGCATTTAACTGACCCCATTCCTTTTAACAGCCGAGCATGACAGCGTTTAATAGCCTTGCAAAGACTGCGCACGGCTGCTACTGCTCTGCCTCATTACTCACTGTTTCAGGATGGTGCTTGAATCCAATATGCACATTTTAGTCACGTCATGCCTGGGAACTCAACCACCCTTTTGTCCTAGCTCACCTCCGCGTTTTATCTCATTTAGCATTTTTAGCTTCTGTCTTGTTTTGATATTTGTTTTATTTAATTGGGTTCCCCCGTTCTGGCCGCTGTAGAGGATGCAGGATTCTTCTCCATGTGCTGTTGGCCACGACACCTGCCACAGGGACACCTTCACTAGAGAGAGGCACAAAATCCGTGTGACCACAGCCCCTTTGGATCAGGTCGCATCTTCAGGACGGGGGTGGGGGGAATGTAATGAGATGTAAATGTTTTCCAGCTGCTTGCAGGAAGGCCATGAGGGAGTGGAATGGCCCAGGCAGCTCATTCCTGGGGCAGGGTCCCCTCTGGACTCAATGAGACAGGAGCAAGGTCTCCTGGAAAAACGGGCCAAGCATGGTGCTGGCTCCCTTGGCTACAGCTTGGAAGCAGCAGCTCTCTGTCCAGAGGCAAGAGAACGAAGGAGAAAGAGGAAAATGGATAGCCACCCTTTCTCCACCATCACCAAAAAGCCTATTAAGAGGGACATGACAATTCTGGGCACCCCGAAGAGATGCTTTTTTCCAGCCTATGCCCTGATGTGAGCTGCTTTACAAAAAGGAACCGGGACTCCCAAGTGTTCTGCTCAGAGTAGCGAAAACAGCCATGAGCCCTTGTAAACACAACAATTGGGAGCTGGGATGTTTGCCTGTAATGATTGTTTATGTTGCAAGTTGGCTGCCACCGTGGTTAGACAAATGCTCCCACTTCCGTGGAGATAAAAGGCAAGCATTTGCAATCAGTGAGGAGACTGTGTTCGTTCTGAGGCTAAATGGCATTATAAAACTTCCTAATTAAGCATATATGCCGATGAGTTTTTAGCATCGTTTCTCCAATTTAACTTTACATACTGGGTGTGCTGTTGACTACAGCATTAACTATAAACATTGTTGTTACTGCCCCCAGCTGGAAAACAGAGCAGTTTATGTGTGGAAGAAAAAAGAGATTATCTCCCATCTGCTCCTGCCCATTATTCAGGGAAGTGTCATTTTGTCTGCTGATGGGAACCATCACTAGGATCTTAGTCAAATGGCCTTTTTATACTCGGCTACATTTATTAATTATTGTGTTTACTTGGCATTTCGCTCCCACTCTTACTCCCTCACATTTAACAACATCATTTTCTAGCGTTTTCTTTTTGAAATTCGATATTTGTATGTGCCATTTTTATTACACAAACATGCACAACTGTAATTAGACATAGCTGATGCATATTTTTAGTTGTAGATCAACTTTACTCATATGTATTTGGCTACTATGCCTGAGGTTAGAAGGAGTACAATTAAAAAAATAAGGGCAGAGCATGGTGTGATTCGATTTATATAAAGTACACAACCAGGCAAAGCTAATTAATGTGGATAGAGTCCTGGTCCGTGTCAGTGTTTACCCTTGGGGCTATGTAACCCTCCCGGAAGGGCCCTGATATAGGCGGTGGGGATCTCTGGAGGTGCTAGAAAGGCTCTGTGCCCAATCTGGGTCCCGTTTTTGAGAATTCACTGGAACGTGCGTTTGTGGTATCTGTACCCTTCTGAATGCAGATGATCTCTCAGTAAAAAGTAAAAGTCGGAGGGACCCATTTCTATGTTAAAATGTCAAAAAAGAGTCTGCATAAAGGCAAATCGTGATTAATCCCCACCCCGAAAGGTTAAAAATAAAACAAAATTTCTTGCTATACCTATAAAGTTATTTTACTAAAGTAAAGAAAAAGGTTGTGTTGCCACTCTGGCATGCTTATCAATCTAGAAGATACAAACAGGCTCTGGGTAAAACTGACGGTGAAGCATTTCATTTAGTTTAGGCATTTTCTTGCTTTAAACAGATTTGGGAATTATCATGGTTTTACTATACTGGATGGTTTGTCAAAGTGTGCCCTTTACTGCTTCCTTAAGTCCTTTGTTCTGAGTGTAGAAACAAAAATCAGGAATAATTAATTGGGGGTTAAAATTATATATTATATGTGTGTGTGCATATATACACACATGTATAAACACACGCACATATATATTTCTCTTTCTGTAAAATTTAGTAGTCTAACCCATGAAAAACATTGGGTAGCCACTACATTACTGCACGTGGACTCCATCATTTGGGGGGAACAAATACAACAACCATGGGAGTCTTTCTTTGCAAACACAAAAGATGTGGAGCTTTACCAGGAGATCATTTCAGGAACATTAAGATGGAGGAGAAAAGTTCCCTGGGACTTCTCACAGTAAAATTTTCAAATCATCAGAAACCATCCTGCCTGTGGATAACTTAAAGAGACACAAACAATGCCCCTTGAAGGAAATGCCAGGGCAGTTGACTAGAATAGAAAATGATTGGGATAGAATTCTGAACCCAGTTTCAAAAAAAAAAAAAAAATCAATACCTCCCATACACAGTCCCTTTTGCTTCTGCAGATAAGCCAGCTAAGTAATCTGACAGTTACAAAATATTGAGAAATAAATTCATGCAATAGCTAGTACATAAAGGGATTTCCAGGGGGAGGGAGGGAACAATAAAACGAAAACAAAACAAAACAAGAAGGTGGAGAATTTGAAAACACAAGCTTACCAACACACACAATGCATTCTATAGCTCATTGTACTTGGAGGAGCTTCTACTGCTAACGTGTAAATGCATTGTTTCATCCATCTAGTAAGGTCAAGGTCGGGCTTGATGACTTTAAAATGACAGTATATACTTCTATAGAACGCACACTGAGGCGCCATTGTTCTTCCATTTGTTACAGGACAGAAGAGCACCAGAAATCATGGTTTTAATTAGCAACATCAGGAAAAGGCTTTGGCATTAATGCTAAATATACTGTCCTTTTAACTGTAAGGAAAATTGATACTGAGCATGTGCAATGGAAAGAAAGCTGGCAAATGTCAGTGTGAATAATGGGTGAAAAAAAGGAATGAGGGGGTGTGGCATCTCAATCAAGATTAAAATGAAACCGATAAAGCAGCATATGGACTGGATAACAAATCAAAAGCATGTTTATCCACTGAAGGAACTGGTTAATGGAGACTGCCAGCACGTTGCCATGGAAACACTGACTGTTGAGCTGCACCATCTCATACCTTATCCAATACATTCCTGGTTGTTGGTAGTAGTCCAAAGACCCTGATCTCTTGATGGTAAACCCGTGGTCCAGCTGAGCAGAGAGAAATGGGGGCAACTCAGTGGATCGACATTGTGCTAGAGAATTAACGACTCCAGACCAAGCCGTTCTTCACCGACTATACACTGAGATACAGTCACCATGCCTCTTTTGCAGGGTGACTAGCTAATAGCCTAAAATCTGCACATTGAAAATAAAAAGGCAAGAAAAGGCACTAATCCCTCATGAATATCTCAGAGGCCAATTTGTTAGAATAGATCTAATTTGTCAGACAAGGTTTTGAATGCACATTTAATAATGTCCTCTCAATTTCAAAAGATATAAACACCTCTTCATATGCCATAGAATGGAAAATGCGTTACAGTTAAATAAAGTACTGAAATCCGTTTTAGCCACCTAAGAGAAAGCAGATTGGACTCCCTCCTCCCCACCTCACCCCACCAGGCTTAAATAGGAGGGCTTCATGCATATGAAATAAAAGATGAAAAGGACCCTCACAAGTCACAACAGTTTGGATTTCTTTAAGAGTTAATCTTCAAAAGCAGAGCTACTCTTAAAGGTGAATCTTAATTACATTCCTGGGCTAAAAAGATATAATGTAAAACAGTCTGTCAATTTTCTCTCTGAAAATATAGAAAAGAAAAGGAAAAAGAGTTTTCACTGTATATTAAAAATGCGTATGTACAGTTAAGCGCTTATGAACCACAAAAGGTACGGTAAATAGAAGACAAGGTAAGTTCTCAAAGTTGTTCATCCTGGAATAAGATGTCAGCCTTTGGCTACCTAGGAATGAAAGATTCAACCCCCCAATCGGAAAACAGTCATCATGCTGTAGGCCCACTCCCCCATCCCACCCAGGACAGGATGCACCTCGCACGCTTTTCTTTCGAGAGACGCTCATGAGTGCTTTCAAGTGTGATAACGGTGCCATGCCCATAGTCCCTACTTCTGAATTCACAAAGGCCTTGCAAAAACATGCGGGGGCACCAGGCATTCAAACTAAAAACTTCTTGAAGGGTTTGGTGTTCCGATTATAATAAACTAGGCTATCCCAGTGTTCACCGAAGAACAATGTGAGATTTTAATCCTTTAAAAAAAAAAAAAAAAAAAAGGAGTGCATTTCGTTTCATTTAGGGGGAAAAAAAAAATCCAAGTCCCCTTGCGGTTAAGGAGTCATATATGAAATCCCACGCTTCTATTTCGGTTCATGGAGTTGGCCACTTGGTAACTAGTCCTCTGTTGCCATCTACAGGCAAAGTGTCCCATAACAAGGACACACAGGAATGTGCTAGTGCGACTGGCTCTCTGGGTAAACTCAGCTTCCCAGAATCACTGTTGTTTGCACACTGATTAGTATGGATTTGTTCAATTAGACGGAAATGCTCCATTTGCATGAGCAAAATGCAAAAGAAGAACTTTAAAGCATTAGGAAAATTATCGGTTAAAATAATAAACAGAATTAAATGAGGAAAAATAAATTGGAACTGACATCTTAGTCATCGGTTCTTCATCAAGCTGAGCAAATCTAATAATGCCTCCCTCCCTTCCTCAGCTCCCAAGAAGTCCACCGTTAAAATGTCATCTCTAATTCCATTTTATGTCTATAAATTGCATTTTAATAACCTTTTGTTTCCCTTTCTCTGTTCTGGGGTGTGTGTGTGTGTGTGTGTGTGTGTGTGTGTGTGTGTGTGTTTTAATCCCCTAACTACTGGGGAAGGTAGTAAAGGGACAAAGGAGTCTTTCTGAGAGGCAGTGTTGCAGTTTCAAGGACGGCCATGGGTTTCCCCCTAATCACATTCCCTGACCTCAATGTCAGAACACCCTTTCTCCTTTGAGAAGGACTGGATGATCCCAGCCAGCCTCCAGCTGGTAATTACTCTCCTGGTCAACTTGAGGACCTCTTGCAACCTTAATATAAAGTTATCACTTGTCCTTTCTTTGGTCTTAATGATGGAGGGGGTGGAGAGCAGAGACGGAAAAAATGACAACAGGAACAGAAAACACTGAGGTTCAGAACCATGAGCGCAAGCTAAACTACGCTCATGTTGTAATTTACATCTGTGACTAGATTCTGTTTGTTATGACAGTATCCTCTTTTTCCTTTGTCACTCTAGGAAAGAAAAGGCGCCCTGAATTCCTTTATAAGCACTGCTCATCTCCAGTGGGTAGTTAGATTTCTAACTGAGGAAGAAGTGCCAGTTACAGACTAATGATTTAACTGTTCATTTCCTGAAAATACAAGGTGATGGACACTACATTCTAAAATAGTAGAATTTTTCATTTTAAAGGGTGTATATAATTTCCAAGCAATCAGTCCCATAGAGGCAGTTTAAAATAAAATACATTATTTGATAGCCTCTGGGGAAAGCATACATGCCCGTGGGACAAAATTCTGTATGAATGAAATTTATGCTGCACTCAGTTTTTTTCTATATCTATCAATAGAAGCCATTACAAAATTATATTAATTATAGGAATATTCACATAAGTGAATTAATAATTATATTGCATTATTAAATTGCCAAATGGTGTGGACAGAATGCACCATTTATGAAGACTCCTCCTCTGACCTACCACTAATATTCTGCTTTACAGCAGAATATCATTCTTTTGCAGATAAAGCTTAGTTTGAATTGGAATACAGTTGACTCTTGAACAATGAGAGGGTTAGGGATGCTGACCCCCAGCGCATGGAAATCCATGTATAAATTTTGACCCCCTTAAACTTAACTACTAAGAGCCTACTGCTAACCAGAGGAAACTTTACTGATAACATAAACAGTCGATTAACACATATTTTGGATATGTATTACAAACTGTATAAATAAAGTAAGCTGGAGAAAAGAACATGTCATTAAGAAAATCGTAAGAGAAAACACACTTACAGTCCTGTATTTATTTACTTTAAAAAAGTCCATGTCTAAGTGGACCCGCACAGTGCAAACCCGTGCTGTTCAAGGGTCAACTGTATTATTCAATGCCAGGGCTCCTTTCTCTTGCGGTGGTCCCCTGAGACTTAGTCTTTGCCGGGTAAGAATGGGAAAACTGCTGTGGAGTATCAGCTGACTTAACCAAGGCTATTCTGGAAGTTAATCACAAAGGCAGCCAAACTGGCCAACTTCTGATCCCCAGCCCCTCCCTGCCACTGGCGACCTCTCCCAGGTTCTAATGGAGGGTGTGGACATTTATGAGAGAAAAGCATTCTCGACAGGGTGCATGGCAGGCCAGAGTCTCCCGAAACAACCCCTGAAATTTACAGTTGTGCTCTTTCAAGCTTGAAACACCAACAATACTAATTAACATGTGAATCGTGATTTAGAGTGGACAAGGCATTTTTCCAGGTATTTCCCCAAATAGTTATTTTGAGTCTCAGTTAATTTGATACTTTTTTTTTTTACATTTGTACTGAATAAAGAAGATTCAATACACATATAACTAATGCGTAATCAGGCCTACACCGTCCATTTTGCAATTTATAAGTATACAGCTAGTTTTTACAGTTTCCATGGGAACATGTTAGTGATGAACGGAGGAACTGATATGGAATTGTATTCAAAATGGTCCAATCATGATAGTTAGGGGGGAAAAATCCATAGACCTTGATCTTTAAATACTAGTTGGAGTTTTTTGGAGATCTACTTAGATAAAGTTTTAATAAACTGCATGGATTAGGTTTTGGAATTTATCCCAGTTTGATTAAAGTAGGATTTCTCCTCAAATCTGTGGTGTCTATCCCTGGGAAAATTGCTCTGAAGTTCCTACCCTTAGTCATTATAAGACTCCCAGAATACTGTGAAAAAACCATTACTGAGCAACCAAGGCAAACTTAACCAGAGACTAATTAAAATAAAAGACCAAGAAAAACAGAAACAAAAAACCAAAATGACAGAGGTGGAAAAGCACCCTTCTCACAGCCGTAAGCCCTCAGCGGGAGCAGGAAAGCAGTCCTTTTCATGGACAAGCGTGCTGGCAGTCCATTCCAAAAGCAAATTGTGGAATCGAACATTTTGGAATAGACTTATATCTTGAATGAATGATGAAAACAGAGTGTAGAAGGTCTGATTTCGTAGAGAATTGCCATGAGATTATTACTTCCCCAAATTACTAACTGAATATTAGCCGAGAACAAAGAACGCTGACATCTAGAAGGACATGAAGGACAATGTACTTCTGCACTGAATTTCCTTAGAACAAACTAGAGAGAGAGGGAAGGAAGAACGACTTTCAATTTTAAACCCTTAGCAGCACTGAGGAGCATCCAAAAGTCTACAGTTGACTTGACACCGTGAGTGGGCTCAGGAGCCAGTTACTCACTCGTAACTCCAAACACGGAATGCAAACAGTACCAGAAAGTGTATGCATACATTTGTGCCACCTGCAAATTCTGGAAACTCCTATCAAATAGTAACCCAGCTCCGGAATGGATTGGATCGAATATGTCACCTATTTACCTTTCGTTTATCTGGAGCTCTTGTACAACCAAAAAAGAAAAAGAGGAAGGGGATAAAACACCCGAAAAAGTGGTAAAACATTCAGTATTGCTCCTGAGCATAAGATACTCTTTTGTAGCATATATACTTTTTAAAATTCGACACTGCAGTGTCTAAGCTCTTTGTCGAGAAAAGAAAAACAGCCCAAGTGATTTCACATGGAATATGCTGTTCAAATTTACATACTCCGAAAAAAGAGGAAATTATTAAAAACTCAAGTAATTTGGGACTTGAATATATTTACTCTAGAATATGACACCAGGAAGTATGAGGTTTCATTATTTCTCTGCCCAATTTAATCTTTGCCTAGAGCTGCTATCAAATTGCATATAGTGTATGTCTGCATGTATAGAACAGGAAAAAAAAATCCTTGTGCAGCCACATCAATAAAATGGTAAATGGTAAAAGACTTTCGACTTTAAAAACAGAAATTTCTAAGGAGCAAGACACCGTTTTTTTCTTTGGGTGTTCGCAGCAGCTCAGTCTCACTGAAAATCTTACTGTGTAAGCCTTCTGCTAATGTTTTGGCTTTCATTTGGGTTTTTGCATGAACAAAGATCTATAGTGTTCCAATCTCTCTCTGCAGTGTCGTCTCTCTTGGCTTCCCTCTCCCTCCAGGTTCTGGCAAAAGGACACTAGGAACTCTTTTTCTCCGAGCCCCAAAGTTTGCATTGGCACAGAGTCCACTGTGGGGGAGGTTTTCAGCTTTAAAAAATAAATCATGAGATTAATATATACTGCGAGACACCCTGGAGGTGTTGGATAATGAGATGACTCCTAGGGAAATGTTCGGCAAAAACACATCATATATAGAAGCCCCAAGCCTCCCCCAGCGCATTCAGTGGTCGAGCTGTCTAAAGAAATGACCCATTCTGCTGTCTCTGGGTGGAATCTCCTGAGTAATGCCTGTCTCTTAGGTGGATGGCTTTTAAAAAGTCATAGGTGGATATTTCAGATGCTTACTGCTATGACAGAAACTCCAGCTGCTGTGCTGTTCGGCTTGGGGCCTGTGTTGAAATGCTTCTTTATCTTTCCAGCTACTGACAGCTGATGTTCATTTTCGGGGAGGCCGTCATCCTGGAAAAAAAAAAAAAAAGAAAAAGAAAAGAAAAAGAAAGAAAGAAATGAAAAAAAGGAGAAAAGGGGGAAAAAATGAGATAAATGGAAAATGAGGCCAAGATCTTCTAGTACCAAGGAGGGATCTTGGAATTCCTAAGATCTCAGAAATAAAGGAACCAGTGTCTTGTCTTCTCATTAAACATCATTGTTGGAAGTAGGGCTCTGAGGTCTCGTGCATTTCCACATCTGCCCTAAAATTAATTTGCTGCGTCCTCTGACTCCCAGAGTTCTGTCCCTAAATAAAAGTTGTTATTTCTGTGTTTGGTTTCTAATAAAATTGATTTCAGCCAGGGCTCTCTAGGGACATATGCCAAAGGGCAAGTTAAATCTGAAAAACCAAAAGAAAGAAAAAAAATCAATGTAAACATCTTTTTTTTTTCCCCCTGAACCAAGAGTTTTATCCTCTTAGCCCATCATTCAGGCCCCGACACGAGGCAACTGACAGTCCTGGGCTCATGCAAGCGCCCGTAAATAAACTCGGGCTGGTTCCACCGGTCCTCAATCGACCATTCTATCATCCCAGACAACCTTCCAGGCAAACAGTTCCTCCCTAAGTTTCCAATCCTCCTTACTGCCCTCAAATCATCTGTTATTTTGACGTACTTCACATTGAGGCTCATTTTAACGAAGGCTTCTGCTCTCCGCCGGCACCGTCTATGATGGAGGCTGGACAGATTGCTCCCCTCTGCTAAATACTATGAGGACAACAATAACCAGAGCCGTAAGTGCGAGCCGCCACACCCACTCATGGTGGAAAGGCTGCCCAAACCCGAAGACAGAGACTGCGTTCTATTCACTACAGACCCCTCGGCTCTTCACACGGTGCTTGGCAGATGGTAGATGCTTAAGACATATTTGCAGAATAAATAAATGAAGGGATAATAAAGTGTTTGTTACTATCTGTTAAAACCAAAATTCCTGGCAAGACTTCAATGCCATTCATCATTTTCCTTCTCTTTTTTCCCTTCCATCATTTTGCATGTTATTTCTTGGCTCCACCCAGGAAAATAAATGGCTGTGTCCCTAGCATAACACACTCGTTCTGCTACGTAACCTAGCCTTCCCCTCTCTCAGCATTTGGCTATCCATGCCTTCAGGCGCTGTGAACGGCGGTCTACAGTGGACCAGGCGCTGCAGGAAGTGGTGGGGAGAGACGGTGAGCAAAAAGAGGCATGGGCTTTGCTCTTTTTTTTTTTTTTTTTAAAGATTTTACTGATTTATTTGACACAGACACAGAGAGAGAGAGAGAGAGAGAGAAGAGAGATCTCAAGTAGGCAGAAAGGCAGGCAGAGAGAGAGGAGGAAGCAGGCTCCCTGCTGAGCAGAGAGCCCGATGTGGGGCTTGATCCCAGGACCCTGAGATCATGACCTGAGCCGAAGGCAGAGGCTTTAACCCACTAAGCCACCCAGGTGCCCCATGGGCTTTGCTCTTATGGACTCTATGGCCTCTCCAAATCACCTGTTCCAAAATATTTTTCCCCAGAAAGGCATAATTCAGTAGAATGGTTCTTCTGTAAACTCCTAATCGTTTTTTCATTATATGTATTTGCACTCTTTACATTCTTTTCGGTGTTATGTGATTTTGTATATATATATATATATATATATAACATATACATAAATGTATAGAGAGAGTTTAGGGATACACACACACACACACAATATATCATCAACTCTGAACTCTTGCTCTTTTGTAATCTTCCACATTTTCTGTAATGTTTAACATAAGCCGTTGGTTCAGTGCCCTGCTCACAGTGAATACTGAACTTGTGATATTCTTGGACTGATTTGTTAATGGCTAAGAGAAGGAACCATTATTAGGCTTATTAAGTCACATCTGAAATCAAATCTGGAAGAAGGATGCTTTCCAGGAATTGCAGAGTGATTTCAAAATTTTTAAAAAATCTGTATTGCGTTAAGAGTCAGAAATAAAGTGAAGGTCAATTAGGGTAACAGTAGGATAATACTTGGGGAGGGAACGTTAAGAGACATATGAAGTACTTACTCTGTCCCGGGCTATGCAGGGATGGCAGCGGAGGGTAGAAAAATGGTTCTCTGCCCCCCAGAACCTTGCGGGCTAACGGAGAGACAACGTATTTACACACAAGATCAAATAATAAAGCCGATCAACAATTTAAGAAAGAGCTGTCGTAAGGCTTGGAGGCTTGTGGCTGAGCTATGAAGGATTTCAGAGGAGAGAGGATGTATTTTCAGTTGCAAACAGAGCGGACCTGAGGAGGACTAGGCGATTCAGCCGGGTCCTTAAAGAGGAAGAGCCATCGAGGCTTAGAGACAAGAGAACCGCTGTTTTGGTGCACAGATGCGAGTGGGAAACCTCAGGGCCTGTTTGCCAAAGAGTGAGTTAACCAGTTTAGCTGTAGTTAAGAGTATGTGGGAGGATAAGGATGGAGAAAGCTGAAAAAAAAACACCCAAAAAACAAAAAAAACAGGAAAAGACTGGCCACAAAGGACTACCAGAAAGATCCAGAAATAGAAGCCTTAGTCTCCATTAGGGAGAAAAACAATGCTTTTTAATAAGCAGGGTGTAAGCAGGAAGTATAGAGGACTAACTACCCTTAACTCACAAAGAATTAGAATTATGCGATCCAGAGCTTTAAACACAAGGGTGAAATGTTTTTTTTAATGGTGGACGAAACAATAGGCCCCTGGAACCTAAATTAGAATTTTAGAAGCACCAAAACATTGGACGAGGGATGAAATGATGGCCTTTACTGAGTCTTCCAAATATTAGAGTCATGTATCTGGCACAGGTTGGGGCTCTGTCTAAGGACAAGGGAGCAGCCTGAGACTGGGGATCCCCATTGGGCCTCACCCCCAAGATTATACCTGTATGTGGAATCATCTCTTAATAGACTTTTAGGCTAACTAGGGCAGTGATTCGTATGAGGTTTAGATGATCAACAAATGTGAAAAACATCATCGGGAAGTAGGCTGAAGGAAGGTTTCTCTCTTTAGGACAATACCACTTTGAGCATATTTGCTGTCTCGGGATCAGAAGCTGCTGGAAAGGAAGAGCTGAAAGACAAGAGATGGGCTAATCCAAGTGAGGGGTAGGGAGGGAAGGGAAATGAAGCCGTTTGCCCTGGGGAGGTGCAGGTTTAGCTGAGGCACCATGAAGTAAGGGAGGGAAAGGGAGAGGCCCGAGTTTGAAGGTGGAGTGAGACAAAGATAAAAGAGAAAGCCAGGGAGAGGAAGGTGACACCGGAGTTAACTGCTGTGTGGTCCCGGGCAAGCGATTCACACGGACAAGCCCCTGCCGTCTCAGATGATCCTCTATGATGATATGCATTATTAGGACCATTTCGAAGATGAGCACACTGAGGCCTGGCAAGGTTCAGTTAATTTGCTCAAAGTCACACAGCTAGAAAGCGGTTGAGTCAGGACTGAAGCAGACTGAAAGCATCCGTTCCGCAGCCCCACACGGAAATCACACTCAGAGCACTCATTCAGAGCATGGGTTACAGAAGGGCTCCGTAAGAGTTAAATGGTAGGATTTGAGGAGTCGTCTTTCCCATGACGAAAGTGGCGCGACGGTAAGGAGAAAGATCGCATTAGAGACTGAAACAAACCAGAGACTATCCGGACAGGCCTCAGTGGAGCCCGGGGAGCGTTTGCATGGTGGTCAGTAAACGGGAAGCTGAGCGCTTCAGGCGGCCCAGAGGAATGTAGTTGACTTTGAGGTCAAGGAGAGACTGGGTGTTCGTGAAGCCAAAATGTGGCAATGTGACCTACACTGGCCCGGCTCTTGAATCCTCCGTGGAGCAGGCAGCCCCAGAAGGCCTGGCTGACCCCGGATGACATGAAGTTGCACTGGGTCACAGCGTGGTCCTATGAGCCACGCAGGCTATGAAGACCAGGCTCGGTGCAAACAAGAGATTCCGTAGGAACAGCCCCGTCCTGACTTACTGAGCGGTTCCTCCCCTGCTGCACGGTCCCACCACGGCCTCACTTCCCCACCAGCGCTACCATCCCAGCCAGAACTTTCCTCTACCTGGCTTTTCTTCCCCTGCCAGTTCCTGAGCTAAGAGTCTGCTTCCTCACCACCTTCGGAATGGACTTTGTTATTATTTCCCAGCTCTGTCCTGGTCCTGATCTCCTGTCAAGACTCTTAGCAACTCTTTTAGATATTGGGTCCTGAGGGTTCAGACCTCCAGCTTTAAATTCTAGTGAAGGTTTCAGCTTCCCTTGGGTTATTAGTTCATGTTGAAGCAATGAAAGTCTTGAAACAACCCTCGCAAGTTGTCAGAGATGCTTCTGACTTCATAAATCTTAAAGCATTTCAGCCCCCCCCCCCAATGAAATAAGGTGATTCAGAGAAGGTAGAGAGGGGGTGTGTGCATGGGCACGGGTACATGTACGTGCACGCACACACACACACACACCCCTCACAGCAACTAAAAGTCTGCAGAGCTTCTATATCAATTTTGAAGGCTTTGAGCATAATTGGATTAAAGACATAAACAACTGGCTTTGCAGGGACCTAATCTGTACCTGAAGCATACAGACGGATGATGGAGATTTAGCTAACTTACTGTCTTGCATCAATAAAATAAATAGGGCCATTAAAAACATACATTTTTATATATACATCTTTATCACTGCTATTCTGAATAGATTGTGTGCCAAAAATGTGCTATGAATTTTCTAAACGTGACAAACCTGGCAGTATGTTACAAATAGTTATAGTATTATTACCATACGTTCTGGTATGTAGTTTCTGGGAGTAGTTTCTGAAGTTTGACATGGGCTGGTTGTGGTTTGAGGTTAGTGGTTTTTGATTTAGAAATTCCCATCTACCACTTGGCAGAGCATTGCAACTGACAAGAACGAAATTAGTTTGCAAAATGGAAAATGAACTCTCACAGCTGTCTGTAGGAGACCTAGCCTCCTGGTCTCCATTTCTGCAGCGGATGTTGGGGAGCAGCTGTGGGGAGGGGTGCGGGGGCTTGGATGTGAAGTCACTCAGTGCAGTGAATTCCCCTCTTTCCTCAGGGAAACCATTCCAGGGGTCACGCTTTAGAAAACCCTCCTCCCCTCGTGGATTTTTGTTTTCGACTCATGGATCTCATTTGCAGTCAATTCATTACCAGACTCCATTATTAGTAATATCTGTGAATTTATGAGAAGTACGGCAGTCTTGAGACGTTTACTACCAGACTATCCTGATCTAGTTTTAGATAATCTCAGGTACATCAGAGTACTCCTGAATGGCGGCTCCATCCCGCATCCCAGGGTTTGGCCTCTTGACTTGCTAACCATCTCCAGCTGCGCAGCACCCAGCACCTCTGACTCGGTTCAGCATCAGTTCAGAGGGGCCAGGGCATCCTCTCTGTCTATACCTGACACCACACTGGAGGAGAAAATGGGAAGTAAGTCGAGATCTAGCTTGGAGAAGGGAAAGGGTAAGATGCCCAAATGGAACGTGGATTTCCATGTCATCGTTTCTAATTTATGACTGTAAATAGCTGGTTTTATATTATTACAGTATCACTGGGGGCTCTCTTAATTTCTAACAAATTCTGTCAGCCCAAGATGAATGCATATAAATTTTGTGTGGGGAGAGTTGCTTTTAGTTAGCATGAAGTATGTCTGTAGATTATCCAGCCTCTTATAATTTTTTTTCTTCTTCTTCCTCTCTTTATTCTTTTTGAATATCTTGCCTTAGTAGTTGTTTGTTTATTTATAGTACTATCTTCTTAAAAAGAGTGGGTAGGTGAGATAAATGAAGAAAAATAAAATTTAAAGGCCAGGAAGGTGATAGGAAGTCTTGAATTGGCTAAATACCTACACTTGACTTAAACCCATTCTTTCCAGTAGGACAGAGGTTCTCAAACTCGGTTTCACCGTAATAATCACCTGGGAGCTCTTAAAATTTCTGCCGCCTGCTCAGATGCCAGGCCAGAATTAAATCAGAATCTCTAGAGGCAAATCCAGGCATCGACCTTGTGCTAGAAACTCCACTGAGCTTTATGCCGGAGACTTCTCTAAGGCTGTTTCCTCATCAATAAAACTAGGAAAATAACTGGAGGTAAAACATAAACCCATAGAATTGCAGCATTGAGATGGACCTTTACCCTCATATCGGGAGAATAACATGGGATAAAGTAGGTTAACACTTTGAAAACAAAAATGCAATAATAGTAATATATCTGGATTATTACAATGATGATAATTTAATCCTATTTATAAATGAGAATTTGGGGAGGGCATGTCAATTATGTTTAGAAACTTCTCACTAACCTATGATTTTTATCAACAAATTATCATTTCAGGGAAAGTGACCCAACCTTCTCCCCAATCCCTGGAATGATCAAGATGTATTAATGCTTACTTCAGTCTTCTATGTGCCTAAAATCTGTGGTTCCCCACTAGATGAGTGCTAAGGTAAATCAGCTTAAGCCAGGACAATCCCTGTTGATATTCTGTAGTCACAGTAAAGGAAGCAGCCGTGATACTAAAGAAGACAACAGAGCCGATAATGTACACATTATCTACATGGAGCTGAGGGTACACTAATGGATTTTGGGGGGCTATGATGAGAAGGTTCTCCTTCTTAATCAAATTTCTCTTATGCCAACATCCATCACAATTTGCATTTCATCAGCACATGGCAACAGATGACAGAGTTGTTGCCTCTGTCAGACCCAAATTCCCCAAATATTTATCAAGTACTAGTACTTATCACTTATCACTAGTACTAGTACTAGTATTTATCACAGTACTAGTGCTTAAAGACTGTCCTCTCAGACCCTTCAAATATATATTCCTTTCTCCAACCTCGTAATAACCTAAGAGACTGATTCTATTATCTTCGGTTCACAGACACAAAAATGGGTTCAAAGGAGTGAAATGACTGTTCCAAGGTTACAACAGGAGGGTGAGCTGCTGCTCCTTCCGGAAGCCCACGTTCCACTCCTAGACACCTGGCTGCACACTGATGCTCCCTTTGTTCAGCTGGTTTGTTAGAACAATCCACCAAGATGCCTTGAGGACTCATGGCTCTTCCAATAACAGAGCAGAGGGGTGCCTGGGTGGCTCAGTTGGTTAAGTGACTGCCTTCGGTTTAGGTCATGATCCTGGAGTCCCGGGATCGAGTTCCGCATCGGGCTCCCTGCTCAGCAGGGAGTCTGCTTCTCCCTCTGACCCTCTCTTCCCTCTCATTCTCTCTCACTCTCTCTCAAGTAAATAAAATCTTAAAACAAACAAACAAATAAACAAACCCTCCCCCCCACACACACAAAAAACAGAGCAGCAGCCCAGAACACCAAGGTGCACAGTGGGATTCCCAGGCAGGATGAAAGGAAAAATGAGCCTAGAGTGAGGTTTAAACAAGTGACTTTGGCTGACTAGATTTTCTGATTCTATTGGTCTACTCTCTGTTTCATAAGAGACTGCCTTTTCAATTCCAAGGGCAGCAAGTGAAAAGGTCACTGTATAAGTAACAGAGAAAATTAGGACAAATGAGAGTACAGGAAATGCTTTCTGACGATTTCCTCAGGGCTCAGATAATTATTATTACCTCTTCCCCCTGAGGTAGACTTCTCTGCGGTGATCAGATATAATTTGATAGCCAAATGCAAAATGTCTTGTTAAATGGACTTCCGTTTAAATGCCTAATCTATTTATTTTGATTGCTTGGTTGTTCATTTGTTGCACTTGGAGATCTTGATAAATGCTAAATGCTGGTTGTGAAAGCTTATATATGGTTTTTCATTTATGTTTTGAGATAATAATCATTTTTCTAATTTAGTTACCACAAATACAATTTCAAAAGTTAAGCAATCATTTCATACATTTCAGGTTTCTTTAGCTTTTTTTTTTTTTTTAAGTTTCTGCTAACATCAATATTTTTCTCCCTCAGAATCTAAGGTCTGTTAGAATGATATAAAGGGTACTTTTTAGTTTTAAATCTCCTAGATAATTCCTTAAATGTTATCCTCACTTTTAAGAAATATCTGTAGGGGGAAAAAAAAAAAAAGAAATGTCTTTAGGGAATCGGAGAGGGAAAACTAAAATGACAGCAGAAGTCCTGTTTTAGAGGGAGTGGTAGACCCTAATTACCAGCAAAGTGGGACCATGTGTAAAAATGTGTACAAAGCAGGCTGAGAAGGCAGAAAGTTATGCTGAGACATGTACATGCTGCTTTAGGAAAAGGAGCAACCTAGTTTTAAAAAGGTATAGCTCAAAGTCTTCCTAATTTTTTTCTTTATCCCATGGAATTGGGATATATATGGATATAGGCTCATTTGGTTTGGAATCAGGGTAAGGCTGTTTCTTTTTTTTTTTTTTTAATTTATTTTTTTTTTAAAGATTTTATTTATTTATTTGACAGACAGAAATCACAAGTAGACAGAGAGGCAGGCAGAGAGAAAGAGGAGGAAGCAGGCTCCCTGCTGAGCAGAGAGCCCGATGTGGAACTTGATCCCAGGATTCTGAGATCATGACCTGAGCCGAAGGCAGAGGTTTAACCCACTGAGCCATCCAGGCACCCGGTAAGGCTGTTTCTAATTGCATTCTGGCCCCCTTGAATATATAGACAAATTTGCTCACATCCACAAAGTTATCTTAAAACAAATATGTATATACTGCCAGAGATCCTCTGCGGGACACCTACTTCCCGGCCTCCTTCAGGTTGGGGCTGTGGCATCTCCTTCTCTAGGAAATCCTTTATAGCACTGCTCTCCCCACGCAGAGGCTGGCTGGGGTAGCCTTCCCCAACTCTCAACCCCCACCCCTGTTGTCCTGTGACTGTCTGGTTGAATCAGGGCTTCTAGAGGGCGGGCCTGCCAGGCAGTGGTCTTCTGAAGAAAATGTATTTAAAGGGGCACCTGGGTGGCTCAGTCGGTTAAGTGTCTGTCTTCGGCTCAGGTCGTGATCCCAGGGTCCTGGGGTCGAGTCCCAAATTGGGCTCCCTGCTCAGCGAGGAACTTGTTTCTCCCTCCTCTTGCTGCTCCCTCTGCTTGTACCCTCTCTCTCTCTATCTCTCTCTCACAAATAAATTTATAAAAATCTTCAAAAAAAGAAAATGTATTTAAAAATCTAAAATGGCTATTTGCAGTCTGTGAAATCTCTTTTCTCGTGGCTCTTTGTGAGCCTTCAAAGGCCATGTTTCAGATTCAGATTTTCTGGCTTATTCTGTGGGATCATAGTCCCACTGTTATTAGTGCTATCATGCAATTTGACAATCTGTAGATCATGGGCTTTTAATTAGCATGTAGATCAATCAGAATCAACTGCTTCCACCAAGAAAGGCAGCAGCTGACCTGTGCCTCTTCCTCTCTGTAAATCTAAGGGAAAGGTGCCATGACCTAGGTAAGTTCCTTTGAAGATGTTGCTAACTTGTATGAACAATCATTATAATGATACAATGAATACATGCATTCTTTTCCAATATTCATGGTACTTTCATGTATAACAAAGGATGGGTAGGTATAATGTGGTACACAGGACTTGAAAGCAAATAGGCTTGGAGTGAAGAGACCTGGCTGCAAATTTTGGCTCAATCATAAATTTTGCTACTTCGAGCAAGTCACTTACCATAGCCTTAGTCTCCACATCTGTAAAATGCATACAGTAATACCCACTCTGCCTATCCTGTAGGTTTATTATTAGGCTTACCTGAGATGCTTCCTAACTTTGCCCATTTCATGGATGAGGATAACTTTGTTTAGCACCCTGGGGTAAATGCAAAGGTTCTGAGGTTGGAGGTGATCACTTCTAGATTCTAGCTGCCCTGCCTGACTATCCCAAGGGAAAAGGGGATTGATAGCTTTATATATTTGTATACTAATTGGGAAGCTCTGCTCTATGAAAATATTTAAAACAAACCTTAGTTGTGTGTCTATACACACAATCAACATTTATAAATATTCTCCTATTTTTACTTCTCTACATATAAAATGCTGGGTTAGAGCTGTCCTACAACCCAGCAATCGCACTACTGGGTATTTACCCCAAAGATACAAACATAGTGATCTGAAGGTGCATCTGTACCCCCAATGTTTATAGCAGCAATGTCCACAATAGCCAAACTATGGAAAGGGCCCAGATGTCCATCAAAAGAGGAATGGATAAAGAAGATATGGTGTGTGTGTGTGTGTATATATATATATATACACACACAATGGAATATTACACAGCCATCAAAAGTGAAATCTTGCCATTTGCAACGATGTGGGTGGAAGTAGAAGGTATTATGCTGAGCAAAATAAGCCAATCAGTGAAAGGCAATTATCAGATGATCACACTGAAATGTGGAATTTAAGAAAAAAGGCAGAGGATCATAGAGAAAGAGGAAAAAAGGAAACAAGACAAAACCAGAGAGGGAGACAAACCAGAAGAGACTCTTAATCTCAGGAAACAAACAGGGTTGCTAGAAGGGAGGGAGTGGCTGGATGATGGACACTGGGGAGGGTATGTGCTATGGTGACTGCTGTGTATTGTGTAAGACTAATGAAGACTAATGAAGACCCCTGAAGCAAATAATACATTATATGTTAATAATAATTTAAAAACAACAAAAAATAAATAAAATAAGAATCTTGGACGATGGCCATTACATGTCAGAACATGAACAAGATCCTACACTCTTGTCACCTTGGATGTAGTCTGTCTCAACACCGTGCTTTCAATCATACCTTATCCTTAAAATTAGTGATTTGGGGGAAAAAAAAAACCTACTTAAGTAATCACTATGGTGATAATTTAGAGAAGTGGAATGTTTTGTTGCCTTCAACTCACAGCCAGATCACTTGAAGCTGTAGGAAGGCTGGCAAAATCTCTATCTGTGAGCTAAGCATGTTATACTTGTCCCTGTCTGTGCTCATGTCCATCTCTCTATAAGTGCAACTCTGTCTGTCTTCTACTCTGGAGGTAAGAACCATTAACTTAAGGCTGTCCGTGAGGGTTACAGTAGGACCTAGATTATCCAGTTGTTGGGAAGAATACGATATTAACATATGTGAGGGGCTTAGAAGAGTCCTGGGCAGACTTTGTCAGTGAAGCGCTCTTTGCATATTTATTATGATTCAAACCCTGATCAAACCCTGATCAGTCTGTTTTGGAGAGACAGAGGGACAACAATGACTGTGCTCTGGGGAATTCTTTCATAAAGAATTTCATATTGTTAGACTCTACCACTCAAATAGCAGCAGCAGCATCTGGGAGCTTTTAGAAATTCAGAGCCTCACATCTACGACATCAGAATCTGCATTTTAACAAATCTGCATTTTAACAAGATCCCCAGGTGACTCGTGAGTGCATTCCAGACTGAGTAGTGCTGCAATGGAGTAATCCAAGCCTCATGGGGGGGACCCTTGGGTCAACGGTATTTTTGGTAGGCATCATGCAAAAGCAGGACTGACTCAGAAAATCTGCTGCTGTTGCTGTATTCGGAATGTAGCTTGGAGGCAGGGGGGCTGTCCATGTGCGTGCGCCTCCCCAGTCGGAAAGCAGCCCCTCTGCATCAAAAGGCTATGTGCAAGGGACCGTGAGAGCATCCGTCAGCACGGACTCAGAGGAGCAAGTCTGAGATGCCGTCACTGTTCCAGCATGTTTGCGGGGGAGGAATAAATATGAACACAGCACTTTACAACGGAGGCGATATCATTAGGAAATAGGTGGTTTTAGAAAGGAACGTTAGAAGTGTGCATGGGGAAAGGAAGAAGTCACTTACGTTAACCCAGGGGTGCTCCAAGACCTGCACAGCTGAAAATCGCTGATCGACATCGACCAACAGCATCATGGTGATGAGCTCCTGTGGAAGGGAACATTTGATTCCATTTGTCTCATTTTTATGGCAAAACTCTGAGCATTTTCCTACGCCGAAGTTCTCTTTCAGTTTAGAAAAGCTCTACGTTTTAAATATATCAACTCAGCTTACCCACAGGAATCTAACACCCTTAGAAGTTAAAGAAAAGGTCAATACTTAGAATTACAAACATATGGTGAGAAAAAAAGAGAAAGATTAGAATAAATTTCACTGAAGTGCATTTAGTAGAGAAGAAATAAATTAAACAAGTTAAAGGATTAATATTCCTTTGTCTCGAATTTCGTACTTTAACGGAGATTTCTAAGTTAGCTTAATACAGAAATCTGTTAACATTGCTTCAAAAATTTCCACATCAATCAATACCAATAAAATGGAACTATTAAGGGGCAAATGATTTAATGGTTTGGAAATTAATGAGACTTCCTCATGAGTTCAAAATGATTTGGACCAGGAAAGCACAGCTTGAGTTTTAATGATGAGTCTGTCACACACTTGTCCACTTTGGAAGAGAAGCTCCCGTGTAACAAAATGGTTAGATATGTGTTATCCAGGTCCTTACAGTCATGGGGTCTGACTACCATTCTGTGATGAGGATGATTTATTTTCACTGATGTAGAGATTCTACCATAAAGTTCTCATTATGTTCTTTTCCTGCTTCAGGCTCCTCTGTGCAAGAAGGCATTCATTCACTTTCCAACATGGGCCAGGACTTATTAAAGCAATGAGCTGGTGTGATGCCCTTTGCGGATGGCATGAGGATGTGGGAGATGGTCCTATCTGTCAATGACTTGGAGCCCTCGTTTATGGAGAGAAGGCACTGAGAGGTAGAAAGGTTTCTGAAGAGACTGCTCACAGGCAAAAATATCTCTACCCCCACAGAAAAAGTCAGGTTTTAAATTGAACTCACACTCAGGACACAGAGAAAGGAAAGGCTTATACACTGAATAATCAAAAGTCAATTATTTATCAACATCAATTTGTTAAAAATTTAAGTCAATGCTTGGAGACATTAAGGAGTCAATTAAAAGGTTTTCTTTTTTATCTCGAGTTTTACCAATGTCTCCATGTAAGATTTTTGCAGTTTTCTTAGAGGCTGATCTCCTATTCATTCATTTTAATACATGTTAAGCATGTATACATACTGGTTAAGCACTAGTTATACTGGTCACTACATCGGGGTTGATGATACAGCAATAAACAAAATACACAAAAATCCTTGTCTTGATGAAATTTGTGTTCTAGTGAGGGAAAACTAGAAAATAAATGACATAAGTAAGATGTATACACCTACCTATATCTACCTGTCCAGAAAATAAACAGATAGAGAAAGGTAGGTAGATGGTATACCAGAAGGACACATGGGTGTAAGGGCTACCAGAGAAAAACAGAGCAGATGAGGAACACTAGGCAAACTAGGTAGATTAAAAATGCATCTGAAAATAGAGTGGTCTGGGATAGCTTCCCTGAGAGGGTGAGATTGAGTTGAGACCCAAAAGAGGTAAAGCCACAAGCTACATCAAAATTTAAGGTTGGCTGGTGTAGCAAGACACAGTGTAAGTGGAGTGACAACAGGAAGCGATGAAGCCAGAAAACAGAGATGCTTGGTAAGTTGGGATGGCGACAAACAGATGACTGATGACCGTGGACTCCTGGCAAACCCAGTAATTAAACAAAAATGGACAGAAATTTTATCTACAACATCATTAGGTAAAACTGCATTAAGACACACAGGGTCTCGGGAAAAGGAAAGGCACTGGAAACCTACCTTCGCCGAATCAGAAACGTTATCCCAGTATGGAGAGGGAAAGTCCACTTGCCCCATCAAAATCTGATCGAAAAGCACCTCCTGGTCATCACCGCTTCTGTTTACATGAACCACAACAAGGAAAAACACAGCACTAAAATGTTAACCCAGGGCACGTCTCTCCACTCTTCTGCATTCGAGCCCTTCCTTTCCCCGTAAGTGTGTAAAATGTGTGTTTTTAAGCTATTCAAAATGTCAATATGGAACTGTTTTGGACAATTAGGAAAGAATGAGTTTTTCAATTCTATGAGGGAGATTTATGGAAGGCATGTAAATGAGTGTGTACAACACAGAAAAAATAACGGGCACTGGAAGTCAAGTTCTTCCATCCACTTCCTGCTTCAGGCTCTTTTGTGCAAGAAGGCAGAATGGATCACGCAGAGAGTACAGAAATGCTTTGTTGGTGCTGAATAAAAGATGACTGCCCATACCCACGGAACGGAGGGAAACCACACAGCAGGATGTAAGTGATTACACCAGCTGCCCAGATGTCCACCTTGAGGCCATATCTGCAAAAGTAAGTGACGTTAGAGTTAGCACAAGTCAAGCCGGGACAAATTATGGGGCACTGGCAAAATAGATGACTCTACTATTCTAAATCAAAAACCAAACTCAACAAAATTTAAAACCCAACAACAAATACTAAATGAAAACCCACCAGCTAAACAAAATTCAAGGAAAAAATAATTAAAAGAGAGAGAGAGACAGAGAGAGAGACTGTCTAAGACATATGAATAAAAATCAAAGTAAAGCATGTCTAGGATCATTTCCAAGTATCAGTAAGTGAGAGAGGTTTCATCGAAAAGGTTTATTACGGTCGTATCAGTATTAAGATGGGGATGGACCCTTGAAACAATCTAAGTCCCAATGTTAAAAAACATAATTACATCTAGGATATTTTCCAGTTCATAAAGCACTGACGTACATTATCTTATGTTGTTTTTCTATCACTCTACATTAGACGGGATAAGTACTGTTGCCTGTTTTATAGAGGAGAAAACCAAGGATCAGAGGGGTAGTCTTGCTCGAGATCACACAATGAGTGAGTGGCAGAGCAGGGTTCCAAGCAGTGTTTCCAAGAGCCCGGACTCAATCGACTCAATCGTCTTTCTCGCCTGGGCTCCTCCCTCCCAGCAGGCTGTCAGAGTACTCAGGGTGGAAAACTAGGAAATGTAGCTGGCTAGCCCGGCGCAGCATGCCCCGAGGGAGGTCGGCAAGTTTACAAATGTTGGCTCCCAACTCACTCAAATTTGAGGAAAAAAAGTCCTCATTTACTCCCAGTCCCACCTTAGGGATCTCCCAATTGGCATTCCCTTCTCATCTGTTCTGTTCCTCTGCCTTTCTGGTCAAAGGTCAAGCAGTAAAACTATCTTCCACGGGTCACAGGGGAGGATACAACCTAGACCCTCAGGTGTGGGTTGGTGCCACTCATTGAGGGGAAAAAGTAAGGCCATTTCCCCTTGGTGTACCACCCTTCCCCAGTCCTTCTGTGTGAGGCTAGTGCTTCAGAACTTGGCCTATGATCCCTGGCAAGATATAGGGCTCTCTATGGAAAGAGCCCTTTATTCACATAGCCCTGAGTTCAAATTCTGACTCAGCCACTATCCAGTCATGAGCTTCCAGGATACCCAACCACAGCAGCAAGATTATTCATGTGCAAAATGGGAATCATACTGTCTACTAAAAGAGTTCAGAATCAAGCAAAGGAGCTTATGCCTGGCAGAGAGTAGTAGGTCCTTAGTAAGTGTTGGGCCACCTGCCTTCTCCCCTCAGTCTAGAGATTTTCATTCATCTGATGCCGCTGCACATAGACACCAGAAAATTCCCAGTGGCCCTCTGATGCCTAAGGGTGTCTGTACTGCATGGATAATCAATGGACCGCCAAGAGAGCCAAAAGGAGAGTGGGGCAGGAGAATAAGGATAGCAGAGAGAAATAACCACAGGAGACTGTAATCACCGCACACAGCAGTGTCTGTTTCTTTTATCCAAAAGCAAGTTAATTACCATCGCTGTATGTTTCTCTGTTCGTCCGAACATTTTTTTACTCTGGGGTTAATAACTGCTGTTCTACCTCTAACAAAGGCCACATGGAAGCCTTGAACAAGATTGCGGTAATTGGCAACTTGATTGGAGAAACAGAGAAAATGGCTCTCACTTTAAAGTTAAAAAAAAAAAAAAAAAAAAAAAGGAGTTGAAAGAAATCTGATAGCTAATTCTGTCTGGATGGGCCAGGGCTGTTTTCTCCTATTCTCGAAGCAGACTAGTTCTTTGGCAAGCACAGCACTCCAATAAACCGCGGAAAGCATTTACCCAGTTTCTGCGATGATTTCTGGAGCCACGTATGTTGGGGTGCCACAGACTGTGTACAGGGGGCCGTCTACAATGGTGGCCAGTCCAAAGTCACCCAGCTTCAGCGATTTGCTGCCGTCTTGGTGTTCGTATACCTAAAGTAAAAGTAAAGAGTGAAATCGCCTTACAACCAAGAGCTCAGAAGATCTTTCTTGAAGGGACGATGGGCATTGTGGTTTAAATTTATCATAAAGTGAAAAAAAAAAAAAACAGGCAATTATGCAACGAGATACACACAAGAATATCTTTTTTTAGATTACTGCAGAACTGGATACATGGTGAACAGCCAGCAAATGGAAATTTAATAATAGATGATGGTACGTTGATTCAGTGGGACTCTACATGACCCTTAATGTGGTGATATGAATTTATGTCTATTGAAATAAATTATTTGGGGGAAATAAGGGCAGATTTCAGACTGGTTTGCATGAAATGGGTACTAAAGAAAAAAAAATATGTGCCAAGAAAAATGTCTGAAAGAACACAGTGTTAGTGTGTCTGTCTCTCGGTGTTAGGATTATGGGAGACTTTTTTCTTTGCTTATCTGTACTTAATGTTTTCTACAATTAAAATTGATTTGTGTCATACGATGAAATACAGAAAGTCTCCAGTGCAGTACCTCCAGTTTATGAAAAGAACTACCTCTCCATTTTAATATGTAAGAAGCTTTAAAAATACAGTTCTTTAGTAATTGAACAAAAAAAACCCTACACGTATATTAAAATACTTCATTTTCAGTGGCCCACATTTCCAACAAAATCTATTTACATTTTTTTATTAATAATTGAAAGGAATATTAACATTTCATTTCACCTGTGGCAATTTGGAAAGATTTATCAGGTGCAGAGTCAGCAATCGGTCCAGGTTTCCTTATTAAGGCAGTAAAAGCCTCTAGTCTTTCACCCAACAAATCAAGAAAAGGATGCTTGGGACCATAGGCAAGTATTTATACCGCTTTAATTCCAGCCCATGATCAAACCAAATGGGTCTGCTCCAAAGAGTATCCACTTCTACTATTTCAAAGAAAAGATCAAAGGGCATTCAGAATTCTAATTCAGGGCCCTCCACTGGAATCAATAGGAGAAAGAAAACCACAGTTAAAAGCTAGATTTCCCAGGAAAGGCACAGGAGATGCCTGGAGGACACGGTGAAGTTTTCCGTGTACATCAAAATAATTCATCCAGCCAGAAGCCTGCATGTTCTTCTGTTGCCTCCTTGTGATCGCGTGTATGTGACACAGCGGTCGGAGCCTCTCACACAACAAGACGCATCTCCACACATCAGGAGCCCCACGACCGCTCACACACCACGTCTCCCTTTCTTTGGAGAAAGTAGATTAACTTCTCCTGTCCCTGCAGCTTCAAGTGCAGATGTTTGGCTGGTGAAGCCGCAGCATCAGCATCGATCATTTGCATCTAACTGTTTTGGCAGAGGCAGGGAGTTCGAGCTTCCCTTCCGGAGAGACCGGGTCTTTTCTGGGCAGAAAATATCCTTTTCCATTTTCTCCACACTCAGTGCATGGAGTCTTCTCCTTAAGGGCTTGACCACCATCTAGTCTGAGCCCTCGGGCAGGTGTCCGGAGGCTGACGGGGTCACCTGCACGTAGGCTGTTAGGGCAAAAATGGCCGTGTGTCCCTCGTAGGTGTGGCTTTGCCCAGCAGTCATCTGGGATGGACAGGGTCCTCCCTCCTTTAAGAAAGCAGCTCTCCAGCCCATCAGCCCTAGCAACTGAGGTGTTGGAGCTGCAAAGCACAATGTATGTCATTCCTAGGCTACGCGTTCATGGGCAAAAGAAATCCCTAAATCATAATCTTAGCACCTCAGCCATTCTGGTCATTCAGGTGACAAGCAAATGTTTTTCATGAACAGAAACCCAAGATGGAAACATCTAGAAGATCATCTAGAAGATCATCTAGCTTATTTCAGACAGAGCAGAATTGTTTACGTCCTTAATTCCATTTGGTTACTTTAATTCCATTTGTTACTTCCTAAAATGTAAAATCATCTCCGGTTTTGATGTTCTGACAGGTCCAAACATCCATGGTGCCTATTTTCGGAGGTGGTGTAGATTTCAATTTACACAACTCCATTTATGCAGGAATTCTGTGGTTTTCCTCTAAACATAGTATCTATGATCACCTAACTTAGTGCAGAAGTTGGGTGAAAAGCCATGTTGGCAGATGGAGTTGTAAGTCCCGTTTTGGTTCTTAAAATGACCATGTAATTGTCCTTTAGCAAAGGTTTTATTTTTGAGCATCTACATTTGACTAGGAATTCTACCTCACAGACAGCCATATGCCAGTTACATTTAGTATACTGAGCAATAAAGTTCAAAGTTTCTATTCCTAAGGGGAAAAAAAGCACCAAAAAAAAATTAACTAAGATAATGAAAATTAGGATTACATAAAAGTAATAATTCTCTCAAATAAACCAACAACATTTAAATAAAACACACAGAATCCATCATCTTAATGCTCTTTTTATCTCGATCACTTCCACCATGTCCCCCTCCTCTGCTTTGAAAAAGCACACAGAATTTCCATGGGCATAAAGAGGTTAACGTGATGCTTACGACAGACAAGAAGAAGGAGAGACAAAGGCCTGATTCACGTAACTGAAAACACTTCTAGACACCACTATGTTAGCAATGCTTCAGCAAAATGTTTTTGCAGGTGAATGAATGTCCAGGACTCTCGATTGGAATTGTTTAACTTACTTACTGTCAGGCAGGGCAGGAAACAAGGTTGCTCTGGGTTTTTCTCTGTCAACATTTTGGGAGAAGGATACAGAAGAACATACTCCAGAGTATCCTCGCCACCAATGGGAGCGCACCTTGCCCAAGCAGTATAATGAGCCCGCCTCACAACTGGGCTTCCCTGTTAGCCCTTGGGGCAACCCGAGCTGGGCTCAGCCTTATCTCTTACCAAGCCACTTACAGAAGGGCACGAGGAAGGCCACTGAAAAATGTAATTAAAATTCTGGTAAAATCACAGATTGCTACATACATCTGTTTCAGACACACATGTGCGCATGTACACACACACACACTCACTCACTCACTCACAAAACCATCTCCAGAAAGTATTTTCCCAAATGGCAGCTATAAATTTACTTTGAACTAAGTTTTTAATTAAAAGTTAGGAATGGGAAAAGCCTCTAACAAGTTCACATTTAAAATATGGAGTCCTTGGCTTATACTGCCCCTGAATCAATTCTGACTCTCTTCCTCTGGCTGTCCCCCTGTCCTGACCATCTTCCAGGAGGGACATTTAACAGGCTGCAAGCACAGGCTTGGGCAACCCGATCTGGCAAGTGGGGTTCTAGTGTTAAAAAAAAAAGTGCTTTTTGCTATAACTGTATTTTAAAGCCTCCATAAAACAGGACCCACAAGTGAAGTGGGAGTCCACTGATTGTCAATCAATGAGTATTCACAACATGAGATATAATTTAATGTTCATCCCAAGCCCTTTAAATACTATAGATGTTCCTCCACATTTAAACACTGAGGGGCTATTAAAGAGACGGGGATTAGTGCAAATTACCAGTATGTAGTGCTTTCACTGTTTTAACTAAGCAATAAAACTGTGTAATTGTACAACACTAATTGAATGCAGCTACACGTAATTGTGGCCTGCCATATGTATCCTATTACCATAAAGATTGTCAGTATTTTGTAAGCTACTCTTGTGATCATTGCAGATGGCTACAGTCAGAGAAGTTGTTCTCCAGGGTTTATTATATGGCTATAAAGACATCCCGTGATTTGACAGACTAAATGTGTTAAATGGCAACAATTATGAAAAAGGTTCCAATTAAAAGCTGAAGGCATGTCCCACCAAGAACAGATAGAGGGGAAGGTCAGGTATTAAGTTTTTCGCACACTGGCATTTTATGCAGGGTTTTTCCTTTTTGAGGAAGAGTTTTCTTTTTGTTTCTTTTTCGTTTATGTGGGGTTTTGCAGTAGCTGTAACTTGCTGAACAGTAGATGTCTGGGCATAAGCCTGATTTCCTCTGGATTAGAAACTGAGACCATTTGGAAAAGTTATTTGAAAAAATAAAAGATTTAATATATAGTCATAAAATGCAGCTGGTGGCCATAAAATAATATGAAAATTCACAGATAACCTGAACCCAAGCAAATGGTTTCTGAGATTCCCATAATAGAGAACTAAAAGCTGACTAATATAACAGATGTGTTGGAACAAACATAATTCTCAACGTTGCTGTGAATTCAAGGATAACCCTGTTGAAATGCTGGCTAATGAATCATTAATATCCACAGAAATATTTTTCACAGAGGAGCTCAATAGGTACTAAAAAATAATTTCACCAAATTGAACAGAACTGAACAAAAGTGGCATGAAATTGACAAAGCCATGAAAAAAAGTCAATTCACTTTTTTTCAACTATGGTATCCCTTTAAAAAGACATTGATCTTCCTCCGGCCATGGTATAAGGTCTTTATACTCCTTTCTAAGGAAAATGAATTAAATTTAAATCTTTACTCTTTAAGAAGTGAAGCAAAACGACATTAATGCAGAAAATTATTTTACAAAGTGCACGTTAGGGTCCACATACTTTAAAATGAAATCTCCTGAAAAAAAAAAAATTCCTAAAAAAACAAACCCACTTTGTACCCAGGTGTAAAATCTTTGTGAAATCAAAGGTTAAATGAAATAAGAAGAGTCAACATTGTATAGCCCAAGTCAGAAGAGGAGTAACAACATCAGAGCGAGAAATAAAATAGCTTTCAAAATATTACTCTAGAGAGATCTGGGAAGATGGAGGATGAGTGGGAACTCCAGGAAACCCGATTCTCATCCTCACTTTAAAATAGTCATGAAACTATCTAAAGAGGAGGTCTACGCAGCTGCAATGAGACCCACGCAACAGGCACATTCCGGAATCTGCGAACCATTGCACATACTAGCCTTTGGCGAAAACTATGGGAACTCAATGTCATTGTCATTTTTAAAACTCATATTTTTGTCACACAAGTAATATCCAACATGTCACTGTAGAAAAATTAGAAAAGACAGATAATTATAGAGGGAAGGGAATTAAGCCCACCTATATTCTTGAGACCTAGAAATAACCATCGCTAACATTTTGGGGTATGAACTTCTAGCCCCTGCTTTACCTCTCTCTCCTGCTTTTCTTTTTCCACGGGACAATATATCATGAGTGAGGACATGTGTATCTGCATCACGATTTTCAGTGGCTACTGGATATTCTACTGTATGGATGCAGCGTCATAATAATCCCAACGACTATGGCTGCTATTTACTGAGCATACGGGATATGTCAGGCTTCCTGTTGAGGAGTTCATGCTCATTATCCTAGTGGATCTTCACAACAACCTATTAAATCACCTTACTGATATTCTGTAGATGAGCAAATGGAGTCTCAGAGATGTTGCACTGTTGTCCAACGTTGCACAGCTACTAAGTGGCAGTGCCAGAACTTAAGCTTATGTAAGTCCAAGTCCAAGATTTTAACCAGTATGTCCCCCTCCCCCCTCATCATGCCATTATTTAACTAATTAGTACACTGACATAAGTTTTCATATATATGTATGTATATTTTTTCATGCTAAAAACTACTGAGATGAACATCCCTATATATGTATACAGATTTGATTTTTTCTTTGTGACATTTCCAGAAGTAGAATTACTTGGCCATAGGATGCTCATAGTATTTAAGATTTCCTTATTTATTACCAAAGTACCTTCCAGAAAGTTTCTGCAAAGTTACTCTTGCACCAACACATAGAAGATGACTGGTATCCAAATAACTTTTCCAACACTATATGCTATTATTTATTAATCTTTGCTAGTCCAATAAGACCATGTCATCTTAAATGAGATGAGTGATATTATTTCAGTCCTTAATGACAAAAGGGATGAGTATTGGGCAGACATACCCAGGCCAAACAAGACAACACACTACACTTTCCTGATTCTCCCATGTGCAATCACAGGTCTTTGGAAGAGGGTCCCTCAGCAAAGGTGCCAGTAAAGTATCTGGCATATTACTATACTAAATAATGTCTTGGGAAAGTGGTGTTTTTCTTCTATTTTCCCGTAACTTTTATCCAAATTCAGGGAGGAGTTTTTTCCTAAACACCTATAAAAAATAATGATTCAGTGCTGCTTAGACATTTTTAATGACCACAGCTATGTATAATAAAGGCCATTTAATTTGCAAACAGGTATAACTGTTTGAAAGTTTTTTCTTACATCAACCTCGAATCTCTCAACCATGAATGTCTTCTCTTTAGTTGGAGTTCAATACAGCACAGAAAAGGTTTCCCATTTCCCATCTGGGAGTGTTTCATATATTTGACCAGAGCCTCCATGCTCCATTTTCTCCTTCCCTTCTGCGGGCTAAACTCCAGGCCTCTGACATGACGTGCTCACATTCCTCCACATAGTGGTAACTGGCGTGAGCAAGGCAGAGGACCCTCTTGATGGCAGCACTCTTCCAGGGAAAGGAATCAAGGGGTACTTCTTTAGCAGTTATATCCCACTAAGGCTCACCCTGAACTTATGCTCAGCTAATAGCCTTTGACATGGTCTGGCCAAGTTTTCCATTACTGCTTTTCTACAATGATCATTAAAACAACTACACCAAAACCACTTAGTCCATTGGGATTTATATGTCTCTCTTGTCAAATTTCATGTTACTGATTTTGGACATCACAGAGCCAAAGATACTTTTGGTTCCCAGTCTGTCATTTGCTATAATACATCTTCATTTCACATCACTAGTGCTGACTGGGGTTGGGCCAGTGGCAGAATCCTGAGGGGCCTTGGCTCCCTGCTTCTGGGTCTCCCAACCATTAATCAACACTCTGCTGGCTCAAGATCGTAAGACCATACGATCAGAAGTGGACCGACTATAGATCAACTCAACTGTGCTTCTGCCTATGACTTCTAGATGCAGTCTATCTGTGGCACTTGCCTTGTGTACCAGTGTAGTTAGCTACTTCGCCACAAAATGGATTTATTTGGAGATTAAGGGTCATGGGCTGAACGAAATCTGCCATCTCATGGGCTTAGGGCTGGCTTGATCTGGAAACCAAGAGGAGCTGGAGCACATCATCCCTAGGTCATGCACGGTCATCACTGGGAGAGAACACGATATCTTATTGCCACGTACAATCCATTTAGTGAAAATGAGGGTTCTGTGTTAGGCATGCCATTTTGATGGGCAGTCAGGAGCAGGTACAAACACCTGGACAGAAAGTTTCTAAAAGAAAATTTCTGACCAAGACAGGCAGATTCTCTGAGAAACTGTTTTCTCCCAGAGAGTACTGGGGAGTGTAGAAGGAAAAAGTTTTTGAACATAAACTTTTATATAAAAGAGAATTACCGTTTATTTCTAGAATCTAGTAAAAACTAGTGATGCAAGTTATATTTTTGCCAGTAAATACTTTAACTTTCCTAAGGAGGTGGCACCTGTGTATACATTTTAAAAGACCCTCCCAGCTCCTTAGGAGAAAACTCAGGATGCTTCTGAGAATTTTTCCTGCCAAGGGTGCAAGCTTGCCATCTAGTGGTGACTACTGCAAACTGAAGGTGGCTGATCTCAGTAGGACGGTTTTGGTTTTGTTTTTTAAAAAACAGAAAGTCTCTTTTAGTTATATACCACCACCACCACCACCACCACCACCACCACCATACACACACACACGTCCTGGGTGTAAGCACAGCTGGGGAAACACTGCACTTCCCCCAGTTAGTGGCATTTAGACTAAGGCCCATGTGAATCCTCCGTGTAATGAATGAGTTGAAGAATGGCTTGGACCTTGTCATGTTGGGTCTGTCCTCTAGTCTGTGGAGAAGTGTCACTCATTCACTCACTCTTTCATCTCACCCACCCTTTTATCCCACTGGCCTCTCATCCATATGATCATTAAGCTCCAGGCCTGACAGAGCAGAAAGAACCATGTAAGGTCATTGGCATAACTTGTGACAAAAAAACACAAAACAAACCAGACAAAAACTTATAAGTGACACCATAATAAAATTATAGTGGGTATTTATATTGGGTCAATTCCCAGTTTTTGCACCAAATGTGGCTGGACATCACTATAAATCATGTTTTCTCATTAAAAGACCTTGACCTGACAAATACTTAGACTTCAATAGATCCATATAGATCCTTAAGGCCAGCTACAATATTTTTACATAGTTCTATAATAATTAAAAATAAAAAAACTCTGGAAGTTCTACATATATGATACTACATAAAATGGAATTTACAGCTGAATTAGACACTTAGAAATAATACTTTGCTAGCTGTAACAAACAACACTTAACTGGCAAAAATCTTATTAGCAATCCAACAACTTAGGCTTTTTTGAGGTGTCTTAATAAAAGAGTAATGCAAAGTGTGTAGTGAGGCCTTTTTATTTATTTGGTAAATTTATTTATTTGATAGTAAGAAAACGGACTTGAAATCTTTACATGAAATTTGTCATAGCATTTTTCAAAAATAGTCTCCAGTTCTACATTTTGTGAGGAGATGTCAAATCCATGCATGAGTGAACAGTAAAATTTTAAAAGCAATGTCAAAAAAGATGCAAGATGATTTTTACAACATAATTTGTTGTGAAACAGTTTTATTTTTAGGATAATTTAATTTTTATTACAAATAAAAGGGAATAAAAAGGTGGGAAGCTAGTAGTTCCTTGTTATCTCTTTATCTTCATAAAATCCCCCTAAAGGAGACTCAAAGGAGTTAAGAAATTTGTTCAAGGTCATAAGACCAGCCACTGGAAGAGTGAAGCACTTGGTTTTGAACTTTGGTCCATCTGACTATAAATCCTTGCGATGTGAATGTGCCTCCCATGAGGATTTCCTCTTACTTCCACATAAAGTTCAACAGAATGTGAAATTAACAGAAGTCTCAAGTTCAATTAGTAATGTCGTCCTAATTCTGTTCAAGTTCTTCCATTCTTCTACCTATTTTATACTATAATAGATTTATCCCTGCAAAGCTCACCAATTCTGAATACTTCCTGAGAGTAAAAATTACTATATTGGAGAAGCAGAATTACTTTCGTTCATATATACTTTTTATTTTTTTTTTTTTAAGATTTTATTTATTTATCAGAGAGAGAGAGAGGGAAGAGAGCGAGCACAGGCAGACAGAATGGCAGGCAGAGGCAGAGGGAGAAGCAGGCTCCCTGCTGAGCAAGGAGCCCGATGTGGGACTCAATCCCAGGACGCTGGGATCATGACCTGAGCCGAAGGCAGCTGCTTAACCAACTGAGCCACCCAGGCGTCCCCATATATACTTTTTAAACCAATATTGTAAATGCCTTTAATAGTGTATGTTTCACATTCTCACATTAGAAGAGAAAGGAAAAGAAAAGAGTGAACTTTTTTCTTTCTGGATAATCTAAAAAGTAAAATATGTTAGAATGAGCACAATATTTTCAAAGTGTCGAGCACTTTGTAAAAAAATTATAATTTTAGAAAAACTACATTGCTAAGTAATCCTGTATGGGATTTACAGAAACAGACCACGCTCCAGTAAGAAATAAGTGGGCAATGTCATGCAAAACCAAACTGTAAAGTGGAGTGGGGTGCGGTGGGGAACGAAACTTTAATTTTCAATCACTGAATTTTGGGGGTTTAGATAAGTTTTGAAACAAAGGCCAATTGTAAGTCTGTTCCCACGAGACAATCCTACATAATTCAGGACACAGGAATAATGAATGCAGACAAGAGAAAATTGCTGCAGGTTACGGAGGCAACTATGCAGAAGAGAATGTTCGGGCTACTGCAGAGATGTGGAATTTGAGGGGCAATTAAGTCAGAGCTCCCTCGCTTGACCTCGACTGCCTTCATTAGCCAGTAGATGCAAGTTTACGAACATAATTACAGCGAACTAATGGCTTGCGTATTTATTTCCTGAATGCCTATTTTTCCTACTTGAATGTCAACTCCATGAAGGCATCGGTCTCTCTGTTCCCTGTCACAACCTGGCACAGAGCCAGCCCACAATAAATCTCCCTAATGTACAGCTTCATGTCATCTAGTGGTTAAAATGTGGAGCTCTCAAGTAGGACAGAGCTAGGCTGAAATCTTAGTTCTCCCACAGATGAGTTATAATGGCCTTACATAGGTCTTTAAACTTGTAGGCACTCAGTTTCCTTACCTGTAAAATGGGACGGTAATAGAACCTACCCCATTTAGCTTTTGTGAGGATTAAACGAGATCATGAGTGTAAAAGCACTCACGGCAAGCACCTGGGTGGGTCACCATCTTAGCAAACCTCATCAGCCCTTTTTGTGGCGGGAGAGTTGGCTTGCTCATCTGCTTCTAGACCTGAATGCTCATTTGGGTCATGTGGAGGAGCTTGTTTCAAGGAAGATCTGTACCCTGTCACCAGTCACCAGATTCTGATTTGCTAGGGCTGCAGGGAGGCTCAGAAATTTGCATTTTTAACAGGCATCTGGGAGTAGTTGAGATGCAGGGAGTCTTTGGACCACCCTTGGAGAAACGCTGCCTTTGAAAGAGAATCCTCAATTCCCGGATTTCTGAAGAGATGGACAAACTAACAGTAACATATAATACATGACTCTCAGACCTGCGTAATGATAGTAAAAGAGAACTAGCATCTTGGGGCTGGGTGGAGTGGGGGAAGAAAATGAATAGATTTCATTAAAATTCCAGCCTGGATAGCCAGCAAAATTGATGTGACTCCCAAATTCACCAGTGACAGCTCCCCGATGCCCAGTCCCTGTCTCCTCAATTCTTTCCAGTACTGTCCCCTTAACAACTGGACTATGAAAGCATCCCCATTTGTTTGCGTAAAGAACGCTAAGTGTTTCCCCCAGAGACATGGAGTTCATGAAAAGCAAAATAAATAGTCATAAAGGGGGATAGGGGTGTCCCTGATTTTTAAAATCTGTCTTGATCATGATTATTTTTATGTTGAAAGGCGGGTATCTTTAAAACTCATGACTTATTGTCTTAGCTTTTAGATCATACTATTGGAAAGTACATTTGGGAGACTGAGAGCTTCCCCCCGCCCCCAATAAGAACTTTGGACATCGAAGTACTGTAGAGAAATAAACCCACACATAAATGTTCCTCCTGAGTATCCTGGTCAAGCCTAGGGTGTTACCCACAGCCCTAGATTTCCCAAGCTCTATTCCCTCAACCCTGTCTCTGGTTCTTATTTGCTAATAATTAGTCAAGTCCTTCTAACCGCACATTAACCCTTATGGATACACTTGAGGTTCGTTTCCAGCTACTCCAGTCCAGCTGGAAAGTAGCCTTTAAAGTATATTTCTTTTCAAAAAAGAAAAGAAAATAGGAAAGGAAAAAAAAAAATCATATTTACTCATGAATGCTTGGGACCCAAGACACGTGAGGTTCGAACTGCTCTTACCAGGAGGTTCTCTGGCTTGATGTCCCGGTGCACGATGTTCAGGCTATGCAGGTACTTGATGGCGCTGGCCAGGTTGTACAGCATCCCGCTGGCGTCTCGCTCCGTGTACTTGTTGGTTGAAGTAATGGCGTCAAAGAGGTCTCCTCCCTGATAAGAGAACAGCAGGGGGAGCAGCTATTAGCAGATGGTCCAGGGGGGCCGCCTGGAGAGGCAACGGACACATTCTCAAGGAGACAGAGAAGCGCGCAGCATCTCTGGGCTCCTAGGGCTGTCTCCGCCACTTCCCCCTTGAAGGCCCACAGCCCTCGTCTGGTGATTGTCTCCCTGCTGTGATGCCATCGGACATGCAGTCATCTCTTCGGCCCCAGCTGGGGAGGAGAGGTGGAGCCAGGTCTCCAGGGCAGAGGCCTGGTGACCCTGGGGTGCCCTGCTGGCATGTGTGACATGCCTCATATCAAGGGTGAGCAAAAGTTCATAACCCCAAGCCTCCCCAAATGAGAAACAGGTAATCCAGCAGACCACACCCTTAACAAAATGCGCAGCTGCCTTATGAAGTTCATGCACGCGCGCACGCGCGCACACACACACACACACACACACTCACACACTCCATTCCCTTCATTCCCTAAAGTGCACTCTCTTGGAGTGGGTGTAGTGTTTTCTTTTCCAATAATGTGCATCTTTGTAAGGAGCAGAGAAAAGGACCAGAAACTGTCATTCCAAAGATGAGAGAGAAAAGAGAGGAGGGAGGAGGGTGGAGAAATTTCAAAGGAAGTTTTCTAGGCCCATTATTCATCTGAACTTGTTTCCCTTGTTCCTGGCTAACTTCTTGTTATTTGGAGAAACAGAACAATTTTAGGCTCCAATTTTAGTTCTCTTTATTGGAAACCCTTTCAGAAACTGGGGTCCGATTTACTAACAACGTTTGCATCATTCTTGGACACAATGCGCCAAACAGCCGAGCACGGGAGCCAATTGTGTTCATCTGTTGCCTAATGTGAGGGGTTTCATTTTTTTTTTTTTTTTAATAGCAAGAGCAAAATATAGGCCTTGCGGGTGGCAGTTTCCGGATCTCACTAGCCGGCCTGTCCTGCGTGGCCCCGCACCACCTCCGCTCGGGAGGCGTCTCCCGCGGTCCGCTTGGCCTCCGCAGTCCCCAGCCTGATCACACACACGTGAGTCACGAGGCACGCGTCCTCCGCTGTTTCTCTCAAAGGCAAGGCTGCCGGAGGCGGGTTTCCAGGTTGGTTGCGGGCCCCGCCTGGAGGCGGCATTTTCACTGGGGTCTCCATGAACAGCGCCGCAGCGCAGCGGGTTGGGGGTGCAGCTGTGGGTGGTGACCCCGCCACGACACCGCAGCCGTCCTAGCCGTGGAGGGCGGCTCCAGGCATCCTGGCACCGCACGTCTCCCGCATCCCCGACGACGCGGCCAACCGCGTACACAGCCAGTCCGCCCCATATGCCCCCGAAGAGGTTCGGCTGCGCTCTCCCTCGCTGGTTCTCAGGCAGCCTCTGAACCTACGCTGCTTCCGGCCTCTTTACAGAGAACGCGCTGTTGTGGGTCTTTTGCTCCTCCTTCAGGAAGTGGGCGTTCCCTTCCCCTGGCTCTCCACCTCCCGGTGCCTCTCTTCATGCCACCCTGGCTCACTGCGTCTCCTGCCACTAGCTAGACCTGTGAACCTGCTGATCGGTGAGGGCCTGGCCGCAGGGCCGCCTCCTCCACGAAGCCTGCCTTCCTCTGAACACATATGTAATGTGCATGTGCACAGAGCTGCAGGCGGCAACACAAAGACCTGTTCTTATTAATTACGGAATTTCATTCATAATTATTGTTACTTCACTGTTTTCCAGAATACAGGCCTTGTTTATCCTATAGCTGCAGGCACTCTGTGGACACCACTGGACTCTTGAGAAGCATGGCCTCTGCTACATTTCTCAGGGCGGGAAACGCTGTGGGAGCCTTTCAAGTCAAGCCTGGGGTTGGCCTTCACTTCTTGGGGTGCTTCCAGACCTGGCCTCACAGCCGTTCTGGGTCAGCCAGATTTGAGGGTATCATCTGGTGGTACAATGGAGGAGTCCGGAAGCTGGACACTCTCTGGCCTTGTTAGGCTCTCTTGGTCACCCAGAGGGAATTTGCAAAGGCTGCTGAGTGAAGCCAGGACCTCTCAGTGGTAACTTAGCTATTGTCACCTGGCTACGCATAAGAGTGACAGACTAGGCTTTCCCACCACAATGTGTTCTGAACTCTTAAGCCTTTGCCCCTTTCATTTTCAGTTTCAAATCTAAGTTAGTCTTCACTCTTCAAAGATCAGCCAATAAAAGGAGACTAATCAATTTTTAACAGCATACAGAAAGGCAACAGGAATGATGGGAATTTGTTGCCCTCAAAATTAAAGTCACTGTAAAAAATATTATCCTGGGTGCTAGAGGAAGTGTATTTTACAATATTGGTAATTACCAAACTTTATTTGGCCATAAGGCACCAATATGAGAATCTTCTGAATAATTGAAATCAATCTTTCTTTGTTGAAATAACAGTTTTCCATATTTATTTCCCTTGGTCTCAAAGGGTGACAGTACCTTTGTGTCACTATAAACAAGTCCCACTCCTCCATAAGAAAAAACCCTAACAGGAGTAGGAAAAAAGTAAGCTTCATTTGTAAATACAAATAAGCACTTAAAAAAAAAAAAGGCCAATAGATCTAAAGTAAAACAACTCTGAATAATAAAAGCTTAAAGGATCCTCGAATGAACACTTTTCTATATAGTAACAGATTAGTTTATTACATGCTGATTTTGTCTTAAGTCTTTACAGGAGGAAATGCCACATTCCCCAGAGCTGATTCCTGCCACCAGCTGGGGCGTGTGATTCCAAACACGGTTTGGAGCCCGAGGCTCTCACTGACGGGCGCACACAGTTGATGCAGAGGGTGGTGTGACTAATTTACGACATTTTACAACTAAAGTAGAAATTAGTTACACCTTCAGTTAGATTAACATAATAGAAAAAAGGCTTGAGAAAAATAGCATGTCATGAATCCTACATATTAAATTTGTAAAAACTTTTAGTTACTGAAAATTTTAAATATAAAAATAGAGGGAACAGGTGTGTCACCTTTCACGTTGATACAGCCATTAACAATATATCTATATTCTATGATCTAATAAAATACAGATGTAATTTTATGCAACAGGACAAGGTTGTAACATCTACTGAAAGGCAGCTGAGTATTTTCTAGTGCTATTTTTCTGACATTGGTGAGTAAAAGTTTAAAGCTTTTTTTTTTTAAATAAGAATGATTGATACCTTTGGATGTAGTTCACAAAAAAGGCACAATTTCTATAGCAATGATTAAAAACAATGATCATATTGGTACCTAGTACCTTCTGTTGTATTAGAAAGTACATTAGTGGGGGCACCTGGGTGGCTTAGTCAAGTAAAGCATCCAACTCTTGATTCTGGCTCAGGGCATGATCTCAGGGCTATGAGATCGAACCCCACATTGGGTGCTGTGCTCAGCAGGGAGTCTGCTTCTCTTCCTCTCCCCCTCTCTCTGCCCCTCTCCACCTTCCTTTAAAAAAAGTACATGGTATAAGTCATCCCTCTTATCTTATCTTCACCATAACACTCCTGGTAGGTACTATTATTCATCTCATTTTACATTTGAGGAAACTAAGGTACAGAGAAGTATACCCAAGGTCAGAAAGCTATAATGGTCTAGGCTGGGACTTGAATGCTTGCATTCTCATTCTAGTGTTCATACTCTTTTTTTTTTTTAAGATTTTTATTTATTTATTTGGCAGACAGAAATCACAAGTAGGCAGAGAAGCAGGCAGAGAGAGAGGAGGAAGCAGGCTCCCCGCTGAGCAGAGAGCCTGATGCGGGGGCTCAATCTCAGGATCCTGAGATCATGACCCGAGCCAAAGGCAGAGCCTTTAACCCACTGAGCAACCCGCACGCCCCTCTAGTGTTCATACTCTTAACCGTTAGGCCAATACACAGAAAGGAGAGACTAAATAAACTTTGGTGGAAGGAAACAAAGGAAACAGCTCCCTCTATCAGATAGGAAAGCACGGTGCCTTGTGTGGGTTTATTCTTTTTCCAAGATACACACCTTTACTAACTCCATGACAAGATACAGTTCCGTTGGCACATCCATCTCTTCGATCAGAAGAACAATATTGGGATGTTTCACTCTTCTTAAAATAGACACCTCATTCTGGATCATGTGCTCCTGTTTAAGCGAAAAGTTACCTTAATTAATATACACATCACAACACATGAGGAGCTAACTCCAAGAGTGCAGCTGTGTTATCTGAGGATCAAAGGAGCTATGTTTGGGTAAAATACAATGAGTATGTCTGAGATTCTGATACTCAGCCTAGAATTGCCAAAAGTGGTTGAAGGTCCTCAGAGGATGCTTGCGACTTACCAGTAGAACTAAAACTGCATATAGAAGGACGGAATGAAACTCAGATCACAAAAGTAAATTAAGAAAGTAAAACAAGCAAACCAACAATAAGGAACAGACATAACATGCAATCATTCTTCCTAACTTTCATTCCAAGAATATTTATAAAGTTATATTCCATTAAATATATAACATTGTATTCCACCAAAATGCAAGTCCTAGGGTAAATTTATGTTTATTTGGGAACTGATCTCTGTGTTTCTACCTCCCCACCCCACCCCACCCCCGCCGTAACACTGTATTTCCATGACAATAAGCCTTATACATACTTTGCCTCGACATTTGCTTTTCTTGATGATTTTCAGAGCATACTCCCTAGCCGTTGACCTGCAACGAGAAAGTTATTTGTGAGAAACAAACTTAATTTCAAATCTGTTGAGTCATTTTGTTAAGGACTAATTTCTTACCCCCTAGACCTTGTATCAAACTGATATATTTTGTAAAAGACTCTTTCCTTTTTTCAGAGAAATATGTAAACCTTAAAGGGCTGACCAAGTGTAAGGACAACACCTACGCTGGCATAGAAACATCCTGAGCTGTTTTTTTTTTTTTTTAAGATTTCATTTATTTATTTCATAGAGAGAGAGAGAGAGAAAGCAAGCATGAGCAGGGGGAGGGGCAGAGGGAAACACAGGCTCCCTGCTGAACTGGGAGCCCAATGCAGGACTTGATCCCAGGACGCTGGGATCATGACCTGAGCTGAAGGCAGATGCTTAACTAACTGAGCCAACCAGGTGTCCCATCCTGAGCTGTTTAATGTTACCATACTTGTAATAAAACCACTACTACTGGGGCGCCTGGGTTGCTCAGTCCGTCGAGTGTCTGACTCTTGATTTTGGCTCAGATCATGATCTCGGGGTCCTGGGATGGAGCCTCATGCCAGGCGTCATGCTCAGTGGGGAGTCTGCCTCAGGATTCCCTCTCTCTCCCTCTCCCTCTGCTCAACCCACTGCATGCTCTCTCTCTCTCTCTCTCAAATAAATAAATAAATAAGTCTTAAAAACAAAATAAAACAAGACTCTTGAGTTCTTGAGGACTCTGTTCATATACAGCCCAGCCAACACTGCCCTTCCTCTGTGATGGGTGTGGGAGGGAGTGTTAGTCATATAGCTACCTTTAAATAGCTTCCTAACTTGTGTTAACATTTCCAAGATCCTGCAGTGCCAAAATGGACAGTTCTATTGTCGAAGGATGTGTACTTAATAATCCTAAGAAACAACTATTTTACAAGCATTTCCACTTCGTTTCTGGTGGGAAACCAAAACAGCTTAGCTTTTTGCCCATCGATAAAAGCCAACTTCAGAGATCCAAATGAATACAGTGGGAGTGGGGTTGACTACGAATGGAAGTTTAAAATAGGGTTTTAAAAATCTTCAGTATGAAGAATCAAAGGGGAGACTTTCTAGTTACGTGTTTAGAGTATGAGTGATTTGCCCATATATTAAGAGGGCAGGTATTAGCAGTGTGTCCTGAGGGCATTTTGGACACCATTCACATCATTTGCTAAAACTTCTCCCACTAGACTCCCAGGCCCCTGTGTGGATGGACGGGAGAGGGAAATCAGGCACATGCAAGGGGATTCTTCCCATCAGAGAAGGAATACAGGGTCCTTTTAAGTGTCTCTTCTGAAGAGGCTTCTCAGGAGTTTGCTTGCAAGTCTGAAAACCCTTAATCAAGAGGAAAACTAAACGCTGAAGAATTTTTGGGTTCTACTTTTCACACATCGCTAAAAAAAATAAATAAATAAAATAAAACAAATCTGAGATTCAAATCCACGATCCCTTTCCCATCTGGTTTAGAACGTTTCAGGTGATGACAAGAATGCTAGACTATTGGAATGACTACTGTGATCAAAGCCCACGATCCCAGGCAGGACCAAGGAGCTGGGGTGGAGGTGGCACTTCTATTCTGGGCCCCAACGAAGGGGACAGATGATGGGATGGTGTTGATGAGAAGAGAAGGGGCTTTCTTAGTTTTGTCATTCCCCATGTTGCCATTTGATCCTCTTGTTTCCTTGGAATGAGTAACATCACAGGACTCAAAGCCAAGGGCTGGTGTGGGACTGGGAAGGTCAAGTCCCCCTGTGAGCCAGCCAGGCAAGGAGCAGAATTTCCAAGGAGCAAGCGGGTGCCTTGGCTCCCAGGACGCCAGGAAAACTAGGTCACATCCTGAGCTTTGGGCTGAAGGGAAAATGCAAGCGAGCCTGGGCAGCAGTGGCCTCAGGATTTACTAGGAAAAGGGACTTTATGGGTTCCGAACCCAGAACCTTAAATAATAGGATCCACCACTAAGTTAGACTGACCCATATTTTAATCAGACAGTGAGTCCTGTAGAGGACAACCAAAATTCATACTGCAAGTTTTCTTTCTTGATGCCTTGAGGACAGACTATAAAGTCATAATATAAGCCTTCATTATTGGAAGTATATGTTTATAGGAAAGCAGCTGAGTCTGGAAAATAAGCCTGAAAACAGGTGTTAGTACCAAAATGTATTCCGTAAGAACGAAAGTTTAATATCTTGCTTTAAGTTGGTAAATGAAAATATTTGGCATGAAATAAAACCTTAAAGTATTTGCCTTCCTGTGTGCCCTAACTCTAAGGACCACTGTACCCGTGTAATTATTCAGCAAGTGGTTACAAGCATGGTTCTTTGGTGGCTACAGAGGTGAGAAAAACTCGGGCATTTTAGACACAGGTAAGCAAAACCTGGTCCTTGTTCCCACCGAGTCTACAGCTTATTGTGGTGAGAATACTAGACACTGGGATTTGGGGTCAAACTATAGGCCATTTGCTTGTCTGTTCCTGAAATGACCCTGCATGGAATCACAGAGCCTTGAATGGCGCAGCAAAGGCAGCAGCAGTGGGACAAACATTGCTTGCTTCTTTCCCTCCTATATGGGAATTCAATTTGTAAGGTCCCCTGCCTATTACCTTTGAACCAAGGTTAGAGCCTGAACTATTAAGACAGAAATTTCCAAATTTTACAAACTTGAACTAAATCCAATTTTTAATGTTTGTGCTGGGAAAACAAAACACAACACAACAACAATGGTTTGGAGAAAGCTCTCCTGTTTAAACTTAGTGATTCTCAGCCCAGGGCCCATATGCTGACCACCCTTCTCCCTTACCCTGGGAAGGTGAGTGGCAGAATGCTTATCGATTGGGGTTCTGGGACTAGTGTGCTTTTTGCTATTGCTGTTATGAGGATTTTGCTAGGTTTTCAAGGTACTAAAAAAATTATGTGGAAAAGGAAAAACAGCTTCCCGGGCATTCTCATCATAGCATTTGATGAATTTCACGGCAATGCTTCCATTGTGATAGGTTCTCAAGCAGAGGGACTGGGGTCTTGGCCCTCTCTGTAGCCCCGTATGAGTACAAGGTAGGCCTGAACTAGCAGGGGCTCCAAGCATGTTGGCTGAGTGGTGGAGATGCCAAAGGGTGATGGCAGTTAGGAGCCCCCAACAAAGGGGAGTTAGTAAACACCACCCTTTGTTTGCTACAGAGTCATTCATAATAAAGCCCATCTCAGCCTCTTCTTAAGGAGGTCATTGTGGAGAGCAGAGAATTGACGGCTCCCAGACTGTCTCCTCGAACATCTCTGGAGTAGAGTTTGATTTTGAATTTGAGCACAAGCCCCGCACCAGGGCATCCTCAGGAAGGAAAGAAGGAAGAACACCACCAGCTAGCTGAGACCCAGCTCGGCTCCATCCAGACTCAGCCTCCAAATCACACTTCAGAAGGTAATGCCTTCAATTTACAGGTACAAGGTTTTGGAGGTTTTTGAGAATTCTGGAGACTTTCTATGTAGATGCAAGCCGGTTTTGTGTCCCTGAAGTCTCAGCTCATTTGGATGTTTGGATGGGTTTGAGCCCACCTACACTCACTGCTTAAGCCAATGGTTTCCTTGAGCAGATCCTCAGTTTTATAGGGGAGGGAGGGAAAGGGGAATCAAGAGCAGGTAGAACTTGAATACAATTCTGCTGCATACATTGCTAGAAGATGCAATGATGAAAAGCAGTGCAGGTAGAGAGGGGGCCAAGAACCACAGGAGACACTGTCACTGCTCCTAACTGCGCCACTGGGACCCTTGGCTTGTGTCCTAATAATCCATGAGGAACCAGGAAAGCCAAAGACAAAGGGCCCCTCATTGGGAGCCCTCTACTCATGCTCTGACGTCTCGCTAGTGCTTTTCAATTCTCTTTTTCTTTGGGGCCCCAAGTAGTCTAGAAAACAGCTTCGGAAGAGAGCAAGTCTCCATTTACCCACTTCCTCTGCCATGTCCTAGGGGCTCCTGAGGCCACTAGAGAAATTGCTACTGGGGAAGAGGCATATATCATAATGGACCCAGCAGCCATCATCAAAGGATATGTTGGGACAGGGCCATGGAACAAAAAGCCTAGGCAACACTACCATTGTGTCCTTTGTTGTAGGAAGACCTTCCCTGGGACGGCGGCTTCTTAACAGAGGAGGGACATGTTTATTTGGTCGTTAAGACACACGTATCCTTCAAAATATGGTGGTACGTACCCACGAGCAACGTGTGCCATTAACAACATGCTTAGCTTGCATATTTTCTTGGACCTCTGGAAAATATTAAAAGAATGTCTCATGATGCCTCCACGGAGAGAGGTCACATGCTCCATGTCCTCATTCAGCAGGAGCGGAATACAAAAACTTGGTGGAGCAATCTGGTGTGTAGACTTGGGAGGTTCGTACCATGAAACCCAAGATGCAAACTCATGCAGTATAAACACAATTCAAACTGGAAAGAAAGACATTAATTCTGGATGGAGACATGAGACATTTTCACTGTGGGAAGACCAGTGACTGTTGGGCTAAGCCGCCCTCGTGATCCCTGTGCGAGCTGGGAGAGATGGCACGTGGCTGCCACACCAGTCTCAACAGATGACGCATGCTGGCAGATCACCAGACACCCCACGTAGGAAGGGCCCGGGCAATCTGCTAAAAATGGGATTTTCTGCTACAGTGGAAAAAAAAGTTAAAAAGAGTTGACTTACTATCTGTAAAAGTATAAATGAAACATAAAATTATATAAACACACACACACTTGCATCCTTTGCTTTAACAGTGGCTTTCCTGATTTGATTTCTTTTTTGTACGGACACAAATGCAGTGTGCGTGACTCTAGACCGGCGAAGCTACATTCTCCTGAGAGACTCTCCGTTGGCGACAACAGAGTGGTCAAAAGAGTGTGGGTTTTGGACCCTGGCCTTCCTAAGTAATTAGGAAGTTTGAAATTTAGTGCCCAAGGGTATCTTCCCAAGGGGTCTGCGACCTCAGTCAGGGAGACATCTACCTAAGGATGGCAGAGGGGGCAGGGGAGCAAATCAGAGGACACTGGCCAAACTCAGGACCCTGGTGATGCTTGAGGCCCTGTGTAGACTTCCAGCTCCAGCATGGCATGAAACTGGGCTTCTAAATCAAAGCTCTTGGAGAAAAACAAGTTTTGGATCTTACGCAGCTAAAGCTTCTAGTCCAAGGCATTCTCTCTGAAGGGTAGAGCTGAGTGAAAGCGCGCTATTCTTCTACAGCGCTGACTGGTAGGCGCCCAGCCTCCTGGGGGCAGAGAAGAATGATGGGGAAACCAGTCCCCAGAGGCCAGCAGTGAAACCTTTCTCAAGGAATGAACTGGGTTACCCCTGACTTTTCAATGCTCTGCTCACCAGCTCTGAGCAGGAGCTGCGGGCTGCCCAGGTCCCTTAGAGCAAGAAGCTGCTCAGGAAGAGAGTTCCAAATTCAACAGCAGGCTGATGGTTTGAGGCCACCTTAGTCTGGGATATGATTTTATTAGTTGTCATTTCATCTAATTGCCACCGGTCACTATCCTTGATTAGGTATCTAGATCTCAGGGATAAACCTTTTACTCCAAACCTCCTGCCTTTGGCCCCCAAGAGTACCAAGCACATTCATCTGAAAACATTTTAATATATTAAACACCGTTTTTGTTGAGATCAGTACCTACACACTTTAAAGCTTTTCAAGGTTATTATATTTAATTTGATGATAGTAAGTTAAAATCCACTCTATGCAAGAATGTTCTGACCTCTACAAAATGTCTCAGAAAAGCATCGGAAAAAAACGTTCAATATGTTTTGTGTTTTTTTTTAAACAATAAAAGGGCTCACCTGAAAGATCTGGCAAAGTTTTGCTGAGTACATTAAAAAGGAAAAATCAAAGTCCTTAATTTATAGATTGTCCCAGGAATCACTACATTTTTCAAATCTGTTGTGAGATGGGCTTTTCTTTCTTTAAATTTTTTTTTTTTACATCTGGAGTTGAGACCTTAACCTATTCCATATGTGCCACAGACGGCAAATAAAGACACAATCTTGGAAAACATAATGCCAAATGTTTCCTTTAAAGTGCGATGCAAACGATATCCTTCTCACCTTTCTACACATTCCTTGACAACAGCAAAATTTCCATCCCCTATTGTCCTTCCGACTTTGTATCGTTCTGTTATTGTGGCTGGAATCTGGAAGCCTTCCTCCGACACTTCTGAAAGAATCATTAGTACATTTTTATTGGTAGAAAAGGGAACACAGATGTCGCACCAGAGAGACATTTAGAAGGATCATCGAATAGACTGGAACTGATTCAGAATCGATATGTTACGTTCCATACAGTGAGACAAGCCCTGCCTCCCCTCCCTCTGCAGATGCTGTATACTCAACAGCTTTTACCAAGACGAATGATAAACTGAAAGGAAACCCAAGACTTATGGAGTCCACTTAAACCGATGGGAAGGCAAACAACACTTTCTGTGGCCGTGGGGACTTCGAGGAGGAAATTTCGCTCTGTGTTTCATGCCAATTTGATCTGTCGTGTTTATGGACTACCCACTGTCTAGAGAGACGTGACCTTCCTGGGTATGGCTCAGGAGGAAAAATGGAGCTTATGGGGGACTCTGCCTGACATGGTACAAGCATGAAGCCTGCCTGCTGTTTGGACGCCTAGCTTTACTGCATCCTGAAATGGAGATCTCCGTAAAATTCCTTATGAACCAAGCCCTGATTGGCCCCCCCACCCCAACTCCCCAGTATCAATGAGCAGATTTTAGACAAATGTTCTCACCAGCAACCTGCATAGCAGATGTTGAGTTAAAATTGCAATATTTATTATGTCTGTGAACAGAACAGGTTTGTAGTTTCAATTATGTTAGTGCCACTAACACAACACATTTTCCCCCTTAAAATGCATTTTGAAATATTTTACAAATGCCTAATAATGCTTTAAATATCTAAGGCCATAAAACTAAATAAGCCACACTTAGGTCACATAAATATACTGGATAACCTTTAACATCTTCGGGGTGTAAAAAGCTTTTTATAGCTGGGCTCTAAAATTTACATGCTTTAAAGTTATAAATCCTAGCGCTCCCTCAGGCAACCTGAATACAAAATATGATGGAAACCTAGTGTGCTTTCTAAATGTGCTCCTATTCTGACCTTTCATCATAAACTGAGACTAAACATTTCTTCTCAAAATAAAATTAAAACCTTAGGTGGTGCCTAGGTTTCTGTCTTCTCCATTAGCCTGCAACACTAGGGAATGACACATGGAAACTCACAATTATCACACATCTGCTTTAGGACCCTTATGCTGGTTCTGTGATCTGCACCACTCTGGATTCTAGGGTGGATGGAATTTCTGGAAAGGGTTGTACAAATGTGGGACATTTGCTGCTGCTACTTTTGGCCTTGGGATCTAGTTAGTCTCCTTACCTCTTCATAGGTGGTGTTTTAGTCTTTACCCACTAGAAGCTATCACAGTGGTCTCCGGAATAAAATGTGAGAGCTGCAGCCGATTAACACCCCCTCCCTAATCCCCACCATCCCACACCCCAAGAAGCTAATAATTTTGCCTCTGTTTGAAAGACTCAGCCTGGGGATTTTTGTCTACTCCATGGGAATTAGAGGAGAACGTTGGAGAAGTTTCAAATCCACTGCAAAGCACCCATATTTGTAAAACATCTCTCAGATGACATGGTCTTAAGGCTCTTTATTATCTACATAGATAATAAAAATAACAATCCTTGGCTGTCAGAAGCAAGGCTGACTCCAGATGGGAAAAGAAAGGTGGTTCTTCATGCTTCCTTTTACTGGAGGCATAACTGCTTGGAGCACATGGGCTTCGGATATTTTTTTTCCCCCGTATTGATAAAATGTATCCTTCAGGCTTTGGGCTAAGAAGGCTGTGCCAAAATCTTAGCCAAAGACCATTTCATTTCATTAGGTAAATATAACACAGCAGAACAAGAGAGACTTCTAGGTGGTTGAATTTCATACTTCTTGGAAATAAAAAAAAAAAAATCTGATAGGGCACGGTAGTCAGGAAATAATTCATGTGCAAATCAGTTATCTCACTTGACATAAGAAAAGGTACTTTTTTAAAAAAAAATCTAATCATATCACTTCAAACGAATAAGGGATGCTGATTCTTTAACAGTGGCTTGATCTTATAAGTCTTACACTTTTCTAAATACTTTCTCATAATTGATTTGAGTCTGAAAATGACCCCCAGAGAGGAAATAGGCATATATTCCAATCTTATACAATTTTATAGAAGAGGAACTAAGATGTAGAATGCTGAAGAGGATTATCCAAAACAGTCCAGGGAGGGGTGCCTGGGTGGTTCAGTCAGTTAAGCATCTGACTCTTGATTTTAGCTCAAGTCATGATCTCAGGGTCCTGAGATTGAACCCTGTGTCAGGCTCTGTGCTGGGGGTGAAGACTGCTTAAGATTCTCTCTCTTCTTCTCCCCTAATACCCCCTCCCAAATAAATAAATAAAACCAAAACAATCCAGTGAGTTAGTAGAAAAGTCCATTCCAGAATCTAGGTCATCGGACCACATCACAGAGAAATTCTAAAATGAACTAGCTTAAGGTACAAAGAATATTTTTGCAATTGTCATCAAGTAATTCTTTTTGTAAAGCCATATTTTCACATATTGAGCTCACGTTAGTTAGAGTACATCTGTAGGGCTGTAACAGTCCATCAAGAGAGTAAATTATCTTTAATATACTGAAAATGAACAGAATTTGGGAAAACAAAGGCAGCAATTACTTCCTTTTGTTTTCAAAGTAGGCAATATCTGGCCTTCTTAGAACAGTTAGGGCCTCCAAGAATGTAAAATAATTCCTTCTTCCTGTTCCCACAGAGTAGATATGATCCCTGGGGGAGACCATATACAATCCTATCCCTCTGAGTTGCTTTAGGCTTCTACTTCATAATCCTTGAGAAGTTACAGTTTCCTGAGGTAAATTCAGCCAATTCATCCTCTGCCCCCTGAAACCCTTCTCCTCAGACACCAAGTCCCAAGCTCACCACCTTCTCCAGGTCCATCGTTCTCGTCCATTGAGCTGCAGACTTTGGTGGATGCCAGGGAAGTAGAGGAGCCTCCATGTTGAGAGCTCTGTGAGGGAACAGAAACAAAGGATAAAAACATTCGGTCAGAGCGCCAGTCTGCAGGTGCTATGCCCAGCCCAGAATCTTGGGGTATAACTGCACCCATCACCAGGGAGGATTTGCTCTTAATACTTGAAGGGGGAGGTTCTTAGACTACTCAATTAGATTACTTCTCTTTCCCACCCTATTAACCTTAATAGATAGTTTAACTGTGTCTGGATAATCATTCTAAATATGGATGTTTCTGGACTGTTTAGTCCTTTTTCCTCAAAATCAGCCTCCCTTAGCTCACTCTTCAGGTTCATTAGATTTGAAGCCTCTCACCTCACTTTTCCACAGTCTATCTGCAAACGGGCCTCAAATATGGCGCCACTCTGATCTCATCCAAAATGTTTTCTATTCTTACCATAGGAAAAAAATTCTCTTCACTTTGTTTTACGGAATAGCCTAAAAGAAAAACATGGAGGCTTACCACATTCTTGGAGCAAGGTTAAAGAGTGGGTCTGTTAATTCCACTTTGAGATCAAGACACAAGCGCTAAGCAGGTTATCAATATGTTAAACGTTACAAAACAAGTCTGAGGCAAGGACAGGAACTAAAGTCTAAGCCTGGTGATGCCCTTGCACGTTTTGGTGTATTGTGACCCAAGACCAGTGAGAGCAGACAGGAGAACAACTATATGACAAAGCTCAGAGGATGAAACAATACCAAATATTTAGTATTATGATTAGCTACGGGGCAATACTTAAACAATGAACCTTTCCATCTCTGCTTCTATTCCTTGAGAACACAATTTGCATATTTCAATGCTATTTCTAAACAGTGAACACAGCTTGTCCTAAAAGATCTTCCTTCTGTTTCCCTGGGTTTATCCACTTGGTTGGCCTGATGGGAGCAGGAGGCGGTGAGGGGGCAGCATTGGCTCATGGTGCTGGCTGTCTGTGGAGCAGAGAGAAGGGAAAGAGCATCTGTAGTTGAATTAATAATGAAGAGGTGGCGAGAAGCAAAGTTGACCTATTTGTTCTCTGCTTACCTGTTTCCCTTCAACCTCCTCCCCATTCCATCCAGCCTTAACTGTACACAAAGTAGGAAGAGAAAATTTTAGATAATTTCTTTACCCCCAACAGTATCTTGCATAGAAAAAAAAAAGCAAAGATTCTTAGTTGTCACCAAAAAGATGAGTATCACTGGGTAAATATTACTTAAATCATTGCTGGCCATCTAAGTCCACTGCCTGCTTTCCTGGGTGTGGCAAAGACACACACGTTTCATTGGCTGAGTTCATCAAAGCTGACTGTTGACGTTGGGGTAAAAGGTACATTCACAGCAGGGTTGCATCTGCTTCCTTGCAGGACATTCTACAAGTTTTGGGGTTACTCTAGGCTACCCCTGAAGCCCACGTAGTTTGTGTGCTGTGTCCTTTCTGTTCCCGTATGGTAAGAGTCTGCCACCAATCAGTGGCAACTTGAGCGGTGATTTTTCAATCTTTCTCATCCAGCCTCCTTTTGTGATGAGCAGCACACATTTTTCCTCTCTCGGGCTAGAAAGAGGGATTCGCATTGGGACCCTGAAACAGTTTTCTCTGGAAGTGACCCTAACTATGTGGTTATAACCAACTCTGTCGAAGGTACTGGAAATGTATGAGCTTCTAAGTCATGCTTTGCTGACTTTCACGGATGTCTGTTTGTGAACAACTTGTTTTTTGTAATACTGGAATACAAGGCTTAGAGAAGGCAGATTTATGATGTTGATGTCTGGAGAAAATAAACATTAACATTACCACATTTGAGGGAAAGGTGTGTGTTTTCAGAAAGTGAGATCTTTTATCCCCTGTGTGATTGCTTTTGCTGTAGACGTAATGTTGTTCCAAGCAGAAAAGCAGTAAGTAAATGTCTAAAACGTAGACCTTCTCTTCTGGGCTTTCTGATCCTTGAATTTCTTCCAGCAGCATAGCAAGTGGTGTTTAATAATGAAGACACATTGTGGTTTGGGGTGGCAGGTGCTATCTTGTCATATGGTGTTTTAAATTTTAGTATACAAAGACACATTCTTTCATCAAGCGCTCGAATTAATAGACCAGTAGCATGTTTCCTAGCAAAGATGTCCACATTCATGCACTCAATTCCAAAAGCTGGTTCTTTTAATAAGAACATCAGATACTCAAAACAGAACTCTGACCCAAAGTATGTGAAAACATCTTTTAAACTGTAATGTTCAATCAACTGACTGGATATTATTCACTAAAATGCCTTATCAACTAACAAATTGCATTTTCAACAGTGCCACCAGACGTCTGATGCCCTGAATGCTTGCCACAATGCCAGCTGTGTTTTCTCTGCCTTATGGACAAAAACCCCTCAAGGTTTTTAGACTCCGGTTTAAAGAAAAAAAAAAAAAGGTAGAATTAACACAAATTTGCTTACGTTTAGAATTGCTTATTTTCAACTTTAGTTTTGAAAATGTACCCCCCAAGTAATTTCAAATTTCATGCTGAGGGTAACAGACCATTTTAAGAGAAAAATTTATATCCTTACAAATAGAGAACACAGAGTGAAAAGTTGTCATTTTATTATGCTCAAATAGAGTGAAAATAAATGTATTAGATTCCTAATGGTGTTATCTTTTTCTTTTTCCCAAAGAGGTAAGATAGTTAGCATTATACACTTTCCAAGACAATAATTATTCATGTATTCAAAGAATTTCAGGGATTGGAGTAGACCTTAAATATTTCCTATTCCAGCTTACTTCCATCCAGAGGCCAAATTCCCACTACAAAAATCCCAGCCATTTAGTCAAATGGCCTCAGTTCTACCACTTCCACTACTGAACACATTATTTCTTGAAGCGACCCCTTAACTATTCATATGAGACTAAAAAAGTTCTTCCTTATGCTGAAATGATGTTCTTCTACATTTTTTATTTACTGGTCTTAGCTCTCACCACTGGGGCTACCCAATGCAGGTCTCATCCATTTTTCCTATGACAGTGCTTTAGGAATTTGGAAATAGTTACTGGACCCCTTCAGTATCTTCTCTTTTTCAACTTGGATATGCCCCGTTTCTTGTTTGTTTGTTTGTTTGTTTTGGATTGTTCATCGTACAACAGGGCTCCATGACCCTTTTACCATCCTGGGGATACACTGCAGTTCCCAATCTCTTGTTAATGCTAGGGCTGAAAAGAAATGTAATATTCTAGGCATGCCCTGACTGGCACAGAGCAGATAGAGCCTTCCCCTTGTGAATGGAATATTAATGCACTTTTAAGATCACACTGGCCTAGTGATGGATAGATAGCTCCATAACTTTTTAGCCTAACACTGAGCTCACAGTTATGTCAGGTCTCCCTAGTCTGCATTTGGGAGTTTGGTGTTTTTTATTTATTCATGTTAAATGTCCTATTTATTACATTGATATCCTTGCAGACTGTTATTTTGTCGATTCTGATTTTGTCACCTAATGTTTTTGTCCTCTCTCCCAGTTCAAGTGATTCAGTAATCAGTATGGCTCTTTGTGTATGCTAGTTACTAATCCTAAATATACTAATTTAGACAGTGCTGGAGCACTCTGATTACTGCCCATAAATCTGATTGAAGGATTTTGAAAATAGTAAAGGGAATAACGTGTAAATCCTTGCTCTTTAAAATTAACCCAAAGAGATTAATCAGTCTTTATCAATGACAAACAGAAGCTGAAAAGCCGACTTGCATTTTTTGCATGTTTACAAGTGAAATCAGTTTGCTTCTTTGTTTTTTCTAAACAGATACACCATTTTATAGTATATATAATGGTAAGATTTTGTGTTTGCTTCAGTTTGCTAATTCTAAGGCATCTGGGAGTGTGTAGTACAGAACACACAGTTATTTTAGAATTTAATACAATTAGGTGCTCTAAGAGACATTGTGACATTTGAAATGTTATCACCTCCAAGCAGATTAAATGGGAACCAGCTGGGCAGGTTGCTGGCACCTGGATGGTTTTATGACACACCTTCATAAAAGTACTGCCCTAAGTAAGAACACATCCTAAGTGTAGCTATTTAGCTTGGGATCATAGAACAGATGGAGAACATATCACACTTTTTGAAGGAAGTGAGAAAGCTGACATAACAGCTCTAACCACATTTTACCAAGATGTATCTGATGACTATGTACTTAAAACCAGTTCATTTTAAATATAATGGTACTAGTTACCCCTGCCATTTGTATTAATGGTGTCACTCAGGTGAGGACTACACTGAATCAAGTTTTCAAAAATACACAATTAATCCCACTGATCTACTCGAGGTAGAAAAACCTCATCAGATAAGTTTAGCTTTAGCTTTGACTGGTTAATTGTATTACTTCCCCTTCAGATTCTGTCTTGGCACAATTATTACTTTGTTAATATTGATTTGAAAAAGTGCTAAAAAAAAAAAAGAAAATCAAGTGGATTAACTTTAGAAAGGAAACATAACCAGTAAATATTCAACAAACTCAAACTACTGTCTTGGTGACCTTGACTTGAGGTCTACAGACCTCTAAAGATGACCTCCACTAAAAAATAAATAAATAAATAAATAAATAAATAAATCATACTTTAGAAATTGAAAGTTTGAAACCTGAGGATTCCATGTGTATCTAGAAAAAAACACACATTCATTTGCTTTCCGAGTGTGTAAAGAACAATAATAAATTGGTGACATCAATATGTAATAACCAATAAAGTTCTATTATGTAAAACAAGGCAAAGGGAATTCTTTTTTCCAAATTCTTATCTGCATTCATCATAGCATGCTTAGTCCAAATACAGTTTATGGGATGGGCAATCATGTGCCTAACAAGAATCAATATTGAAAAATGTAAAATAGTATCATAGAGATTTGGTCAACGTTTTTTAAAGGGCTGCAGAACAGTTATTCATGAAACTGGTTTACTCAGAAGAAGGAAAAATGAAAATGGGAATATTGGCATTAAATCGATGTTAGTGAAGCCACCCATGGGAGCCAAGACTTCAAAAATAAATGTATTTAGTTACAACTTTGTTTTATCAGGCAGCCCTCTTGCCTCTTGTCTCTATATTCACTTAAGCCAAGATCTATACATTCAAAATCTGAACCATTTGTCTTGAGAAGACTGCTGTGTTGGGGGTGGAAGGGATGGACACAATGTCTCCCCTTACGAGTTACTCTTCATGAAATCATGGTTTGGAAGGGGACCAGAAAGTCATCTAGTTTACCAATTCTCTATAAAATAATTCTCCTTAGATTCCTTCAAATGAGATTCCTAGTCTGTGACGAAGGGAGTTCACTACTCTCCTAGGTACCTGCTACAGTTTATTTTAAACTCTATGATATTAAGAAAGCATAAATATAATTTGGAATGTTATACATTTGTAAATACTCCTTCCAGTTGTACCATTATTGCTTTGGGCATTGTTTACATTTAGGTTATGGAAATAATAAAGTGAACTAAAGCAAACTAAAACTTTAAAGTTAAAATAACCCTACCCAAAATGTTAGATTTAAAACTAGAATTCTGGACTTCTATAATAATTTTAATGTAAAATATTTTTCTAACTAAGTCAGGAGAATTTTCTGTATTCCCTATACTACATTCTGAATGGAATAAAGTATGGCTTTTTGTTCTGGTTTGAAGTTGGGTGAAAGTATTTTATTATCATCACTATTTTATTACATATTATTTTATATGTTTATTTATTCAGTGGTTTTAAAATAGCTTGTATAGATATCCACGTATATGTATCTACATGATCATTCCCGTCATCTTCCATGAGATGACCTTGAGAAAGATGCCTTCAAACCCAGGAGACAGCTAAATGCATGACAATTTCTTTTTTTCAATCAGTTGACCATTTGTCTGACAAACTCACCCTTAAGACAACCCTGAGAGGAATGCGTATTAATGATTTTAATATAAGCAGCTGAAACAGAAAACTTCATCAGATAGTCTTATTTTGTTGTATTGCCAGTATTTTGTACTTTAGATGGCCTGAGATGCCATTGTGCAGTACCAGGCCATGATGCTCATCACATCACAAGAAGGCCATAACCATCATTATGAAAGTAACCAAAAGTAACCGTTACCCTTCATAGTCATTTCAATGTCAATGTCTACTTACAAGTTTTCTGAAAGAAACTCACTGAACAACATAGGTGGTTTTTCCTGTTTATTACATAGTTATTCTAAGGTGTTAAGTGTCACAAAGTTAACTTTGAGGGGAATAACATGGTCCATCAGGAAATACAAGCTATAACATTTTACAATGAAACCACAACACAAAGGGATGGAACTTTCAAAACTGGGTAGTTCAAGGAAACATCTCATCATTTAGCTCTATAAAACTCTGCGGATGGCCTCAAATGGTGGATTTTTAAAATATAGTGCCGTTTAAAACATTTTAACACCAAATGCTCTTTTTAAGAGAATATACATCCAAGCAACTCAAACTGTATGCAGAAAGTATGTCAACTTCTTTGTAAAAATTTCACCCAAATTTACATTCATAATGTATTTTGAAGTGAAAAGTCCTTAGAACAAATCACTCAATTCCTTGCTTGTTGATGAATATAAACTAAGAAGTACACATTGCAAGAAAAAAGTCTTTGCCTGTGACCTTTCAGATGCCTACTGTCCTAGCTTCAAAACGTTTTTGGTGGCCATATATAATACAAACACCCATGTATTACATGCACCATTTATACTATCTTGGAATTTATCCATCATCCTTACTAAAATGAACCACATTTTGAAGATACTATATATCATGCGCTCTTGGAAATTACAGCTAGGGCATCAGATTTCCTATCTTTTCCACATGCGTTACAGGCACAAAATTACAAATATTTTTCAGCTGACAGTATAACAAACCGCATCAGGCAATTGGCATATTGAATCCAATATATCTCTAATTTTTACACTACACTCTTGCGGATATCTCAAACAAATGCAGTTCTCACTCACATGCATGATTCAAGATGCTAGCAAGGCTAAGGCAAATAGGTATAAATGGGCAAATGTTTGCAGAGAGTAAATTCATTCAATTAACATTTTTAAGTGTGTATATATTTATATAGATATATACACACATATAGCAAGTATAGGAAGGTTACTACTGAAAATATTCAACAGTTAGAATAGTGTTTTGAGAAAACATAAAAAATTGCCTTATAGGTTATCTGGCCTTGTTACCAACTTACTTCAAATGAAGCATAGTTTGGATTCTTTTATATTTATATTTCAATACAACACTCAGCTACTCACGAGTCTATAAATCAAGATTTCATGTTTTAGTGAATATTGATTGACAATCAATACATGTCATCAATACATAAATGTTAGAGAAAACATCAGTGATAGGATTCACCCATTTTGAAAACTGAATGTCAAGACATAACAATACAAACATCAATGTGTGATTGTATTTCATAATTAACACAATATTGGATTTGTTTGGATTTCATTTTTTTGTGTATCTAGATTCCAATTTTTTTGTTTGTTAAATAAATCAGTACGTCTATTTGGAATCATTTTGCCTTATTAGTTTAGCATACTAATTTAGCATACCGCTTTTGAACTTAAAACGCCCCAACTAATACATCACATTTAACAACTTATGACATGAAGGTTTTACATACAATTCCACAAGAGCCAGTAACTCATCAGGCTGTGTCACAAACACCATATTTTACTATTTACGGTCTATGAACATACACAGATATATAAGCACACCCATATACACACTGAGCCCTCAAAATTTACACAGACACCCACATGCCTGTATAGATATATGGCCACGTATGAAAAATTTAGCAGTCCCATAGCTCAAATATATGGGATTATTTTTCAAGAATATCACTCTCTATTTTCATTAAGAAATATGCTTTCAGGCTTCATTGTTTTTAAATGGAGAACAAAAAACCAAAAACAAAAAGCGAGCCCAATCATGTGTGGATTTGCAGTGGATGCAAGGAAATACCCCTGCTGGTTAACAATAGGGAAGACATAACATACACAAATAGTTTTAGAAGGCCTTATTTGATTTTTTAATATTTAGATAAGCCCATATAAGAACACAGGGATGTGTACAGATGGGTGGACCTGAAACGTCTTAAACGCCTATGACTTGGCATAGAAACATTATTGTGGATATCCCCCCCACCCCGCCGCGGCCCCGACTTGACTGATGAAGCAAGACAAAGAAGAAATAAACCACGCAGCTTTTAGAACCAATCTTCACACTTGATATATTATTGGTTTGCATTTCTAAAATGCTGAAAGCAGGGAAATACTTATCCTATCTTTTTCTACGATGTCTAAGGAAAAAAAAGGTGAGTGCAAATGAAGAGGTATCAAACTTTTAACTAGAGCACACTGACTTCCTAGCACATTTAAGGTTTACCGTAAGGACAAAAATGCATGACTTTTGCTGGAGCTCTCTCCAGTTCGGTAGAACAATTTTAAAGTTCAATGCCTTAATTTTTGAAAAATAATTCTGTACATAAGGAAATCTTAAGTGCCTATAAATCATCAATTTGATTCCACAAATGAACTGAAAACTTCTGGTTTGTTGCTAAGAGTTGTTTGTGTGTGTGTGTGTGTGTGTTTTAAAATTTCTGCTTTAGTATAATGGAATTACGCTCTGCATAGAAAGAGATCTTAAAGTCTATAAATGGTGTGTTGTTTCCATCTCCGAGGGACTTCAGTTTCAAAAAGTAAATGATATATATTGCCTCTGAACAGTCCTTTAATAAAAGTCATATGTTCAAGAGATTGAACGCTGTGGAACAGCATTTCCTTTGGAACTGCTTGAATGGAAAGCTGGCCATATCTATCGGCAATTAGCACAAGTACAGTTTCTTTCTGCCATGTCTAAACAAAGCCGTGGGCTTCATATCAGTTGGCAATATCTGCCGCTTATCCAGAACAAATAGCCCTTATTGGACCTTTCTAAGCAGTACTTGTCCCTAAGATTGACAGTACAGGGAAGTTAAAATTTTTGGAATTTATTTTTGTTCTGGACCATCTGACCCTGCCAGATTTAAGTTAACCGTTCCACTGCCTTCTTTGCATTTTTGACAGTTCAGTCAAATACATACTAATCTTTTATGGACTCAACTGTATTAAGTAATGCATTTTACAAAGACATAACTAGAACAGACACCAGCATAGGCAACTCCACAGATGTTTACTGTTTCAGCTAAAACAAAGCAGCCTTTTGATCTCAGCAGGAGTCTCTGTTCATTTCTATTGGAAACAGTTTTAAAACCTGAAGTCTGGAACAGGTATTATTATGAACTGTTCTTTCAAGATGGAATGATTCAGTTTGCGGTTGGAATAACCTGCCAGGGAACTGTCTTTCTCTCCGACAGACAGGATAATGAGGCACTAATTATTATAAGGCTAAGTTTTCAGATGCTGCTAGATTGCCTGGACTCTTTTTTTTTTTTTTTTTTTTTTTTTTTTGGTTGAAATGTTTTATTCAGTTGGAAAGTGAGATGGTAACATATGTAACTATAAACCAGATGGTAAAATTTGATAGTTGAACAATTGATCAAGGAGATAAATTGATACCATTTAAAACAGTATATGACAACTGAATTTCTTTCCATCTTGAATCAAACAGTTTGTTTTTAAATTCAGTTTTCGAGTAAAATTTGAAAAAAAAAAACCAAAAAACTCAAGGAAAGGCCTCCAAATGGCATCATACATTTTAAATTTATCACCTACTGAGATATGTCAAGCCCGTAGAATATCAAAACCATGCTTCACAAGTCTTAAATTGTTAGTGTTTGAACTAGTAAAACTAAATGATCACTAGGGTATGGCTTACATACAATAGACCATACACATTAAATTAATTTTTAACATTCAGATTTTAAAATAATTATTTTATGTTTAAGCAAAGCTGACTATGATTTTTAAAACAGAGGACCAGAAGAGCAGAATTAGTAGGTTAATGTTAAACAGTGGGTTATAATCATAGACTTACTTGGTTTAACACAAAGGGAGTTTTGCATACGAAAATTTCCAAAACATCAGGACTTCTCTAAATGGAGATTTGGATATTGAAGGCCTGATTTCTATAGCACCATTTAAGAGAATTTTGCTTTTAAATTGATTCTTCTTAGAAAAAATCCAGACAAAAAGCCTGGTGTTTAAAAAAATTTTTTTTTCTAGTTTCAGCCATTTCACATTTGAAAAATTACATATGTGGTTGTAATTCATAGCAATGGCACTGAACAAGTTCTTCATGTTGGTATATTGTTTAATCTATATTTATGCTGCTTCCAATAAAAAGATAAGTTTAAGAAAATTTGCTTGGCAAAAAAAAAAAAAAAACAAGGAAAGTTCCTAACACCTAATGTTAGAGTCTTCATGAGATATGTCCTTAACATGAGTGTTTCTCCTCAGCTATATCAGCTCACAAAATGTTAGGTAGCTTTGTCTACTGTCCAGGAAGAAAAAAAAATCGACTTGAGTATTTTTAATTATTTTGCCATAGAAGTAGCTTTAAAAAATCAGCAATCCAAATTTTCAAAAGAAAATAGCTTTAAGGAAAAAAATGTCTGTTGGTGCCATTTTAATTTGCCTGACCAAAAGTACAGGAAAATTGTATCTATATGTCTACTTATGATTAAATGAAAACCCTATCTGCAGAAATTATGAACTTATATTATATCATTAGCTTGTTCTTGTACTCAATATTGGGTCCATATATGAAATTCATCAAAAGCCAGGCCTTGCAAAAAACAAAAACAAAAACAAAAACAAACCAAACAAAAAAACCTAAACAACTGAGCTCCCCCAATCAAATCAATGTAGGAAATACACATATAAAAAAATCTCCAAGGATTAACATCATGACTATAAAATGTGTGTGTATTTACTTTTCTATGATTTGAGTTCATAATTTCAAGGTATGCAAAACTCTTTTGTGTATTTTGCTGTTAGACTTTTCTTAGAAAATGTGAAACACCTTCACCCAATCACAAACCATATACATTGCTCCATTGTCTCTTTTACACTGAGTCTCCTACTGAATCCAAATCATCCGAAGAGAGGGGGCGATACAGGTCCTGTAAGATGAAGGGCGGTATAGATTTGTTTACTTGGCTTTTTTGGGTGCCCTGGGGTTCTCTTAGGAGTGGAGCTACAATGAATGAGCAACCTTGGTTTCTAATGTCATCAGACCTTTTAGAATCTCCAAATCTGGGTCAGAGGAAAGGTAATGACTGAGAAACCATTTAAACAGATATAAATGGTGCTTATTTTGCCTTATTGGCTTGAACTGCTTCTGAGCTATAGCCTTCTGTGTCCTGCTGAGTTTTATAACCCCTGATGGCTATCCAAGCCAACTCCACTACTACGTGTCTAGGCCAATTCTTCCTTGAACATTTTCTTCCCATTGTAGGAGGGGAAGAGGAGTCTGCTTACCTCACAAAATAATGTCAGGAACCCCAGAAGGCATTCAGCAAATTCTGGTCACAGAGCAGTAACCCAAGTGTTCATCTGCCTTGTGCGTTAACGTTATCCCAGTAAAAACTGCCTCTCCAAAATTTTGTATTTGGAGGACAGAAAAAATGCAAGCTTGACCTCGCCTTCCCTTCTCAATGTTCTTCCGGTTCTCCAACCACTTACCAATCACCTCCCTTTTTCCTCCCTCCACCCCTTTCTGCTGGGAGATCTCTCAGTTGGTAGCCAGGCAACCAGCTCAGATCTGCAGACGGTCTAGAATCCTGGCTTCTTTTCTATTTTGTACCACCTACTCCTCACATCATCTGACTGATCAGATAATGTACACAAGTGAGCCATGTGGGAGTATAATGGGGAGCTTCATTCAACCTACACACCACACCACATTTCTTCCTGATGTATTAAGAAATAAGACCCCAGAAAATTCATGGAGGGAAAAGATCCTCTAAGATCTGCTTCTGTGACCAGTTAAATGCTTCTGGACAGCAATTTAAATAACAGTGTTTTAGAAAAATAGGGAGGTTCTTTGGTACATTGCCACCAATGCTTTTATGAAGAAAAATATCTGGCCTGCAGACTCTCATTGTATATGACTACTCTAAAATCCCCAAAGCTGTAACATAAAAATACTATTTTGAAGGAAAAAAAAAGCTGATTAAGTCATCATAATTAACATAGATAAAATAGTTTCTTCTTAATTGTGAAGAAAGTGATCAAGTGTCTTGATAGTCCTTTAAAAATTAAAAAATACATTTTTAATTTTTAAAGCGAAGTAGGCAGTGTAAGACTGTGTGTGTGTGAGTGTGTGTGTGTGTGTGTGTGTGTCTGTCTGTGTGTGTTGGGAGGTGCACAGCCAACTCATTTTCCTGGCCATGTTGCTAGGCAACACAGAAGAAAAAATAGAACTAGCTACTGTTTTCCAATTTGCAATAAAAAGAGTTAATTTATTCTTTGAAGTCTCTTCTTTTAGCACTTGCCATCTTTCACTTATTTCAGTATTTCCTGCATAGGAGTATAGCCAACCATTTGAGAAGAACATTAACCAAATTTGAAACAGGATCAGTTTTTAGGGATATTCTAGGCCCATTTTAACTGGGCGGGGTTATTTGATGTAGTTGCCTCCACACCAAGATGAAAGCTTCTCTTGCTAAAGCAGCTGGGAATGTCTCTGCGCACTGACATGGTACATGGTTGGAGGATGTTCATTTATGGCCTAAATTGAAAAGCCTGGAAACTGAACCACCTCTGACTTATCCAATGCTCTGCTTACAACATGTGCTCAATAAATGTTTTCAGATGGGGATCAACCCTTTGTCTCCCTGAAACAAATGGGATTATTTTTCCCTCTCAAGTAGATGCTTGCACTGGTAGTTTCAATGCCACAGTGAAGACGCTACAAGAGAACCACCCCTTATCATCATTTCCCAAGTGCTGGCAATGTGAATTATAGAAGCCACTGGCCACACAGCTGCTAGTCACCGGAGAGAAATTTCCTGCCTCATCTGGACAAAATCACAGTGACGCCGAGAGTACCGAGGGCAGAAGAAGTAAACTCTAGCCTCATTCTGCCAACCCAGGGACAGCTGGGCAAAGCACTTTGTATCCCCACGATGGAGGTCTCCACAATGAGCAAGCAGGGAGAGAAGCTCAAATCCATGGCAAGGACTCTCAGTCACCATAATTTAGTTTCAGCAACTAAACATGAACATGATCCTGAAGCTGAGTTTAATTTGCTCCAAGGATGGAGAGGGATTCGTATGCCAGGTGTACTAAAGCAGACACTTCAAAAGAGAGACTATTCTTGGGAAGAGCACGACCTGTGCTGTATATGACTGCCCCTCCAGAGGGGGGCCTTGCGGGGTAACATTTACTAGAAAAGAATACCCTCCTTCCTCTTCCTCCACTCAAGGGTAGACGCTTAGGGGCCTCCATGAATTCTGCCAGTTCCTCTTTTAGTAGTTCACTAATGATTCCTGTACTTGAAAACGCCAAACCAGACTGTGGCCAACAACAAAACTCATAGTGAAAACACTCAGATGGAATGGAAGAATTGCGTTTTCTATCTGGAAAGAGCCTCTTTCTCATTTTGTTTTTCCAACTGAGACTCGGAGAGGGTAACAGACTTAGCGAAGGTAACAGCCATTTAGTGGAGGACCCGGTGCCAAAGCTCAGGCCTCGTCAGAGAATCTAAACCCTCGACACCTGAGGCCAGGAGGCTCCGTGGAGAAAGACAGCACAACCTGACACTTGGTGGGCCAGGCGCCAAAGGGACCGGGGTCCGACCGAGTCCCCTGCCCCTGCTTGTAGACGGCGGCACGTGGACGCAAGCTTGCGGGAGGCTTGAAGAGAAGAGCTTCCATCCTGGATGCAGTTTAAAGTTATGGAACTTAGAAGTTTCATTTAAAAGCACATAATAAAAAAAAGCAAACTAAGAATCCAGTCTCTGGGTTCAGAAGCCTCCGAGGAGCCCTTTCTTATTAAAATATTCAGCGAGCGCCATCAGAAAACCTCCCAAGAGCACGTGTTCCTCCCCACCTTGCTCGTGAAATCAGGACAGTAAAAGGCCCTCTGTTCCCTCCTCTGCACCTTCCTCTCCTCGGCACCTTCCCAGCCCGTTAACCCCGCCGTGGTATTACTGGGGAAGACACACAGTGCCAGTGCGAGGGGATAAGAACTGTAGTTCTTCCCCATCCCGAGGCGTGGAGAAACGAACACTCTTTCCAGTAACTTTTTGACTTGGGTCTCCAAGCTCAGTCAACTTCTATCACATTACACAAAAAGCCAATTAAATAAATAAATAAATAAATAATGAAAGAGAAGGCGCTCGATGAGGGTTTCATTCACAAATACACATGTCATCCATGAGACATGGACATCCATCCCCCTGAGCCACGGACCCTAAGCCGCTTGGACCACCATTCTGTGCCAGAAAGCAATTCCCCACCATGACCCCCTTCTCCGAAATGACACTTTTTTTTCCTTTCCCTTCTTCAGGAAGGCTAATGGTCAGTGATGAGGTCTGATGAAACTCATCACAACCACGGAAGCTTGCAAACCAGTGCCAATAACGTCTTTGCCCATTCAGGACAAAAAAAGAGGTGGCGTGCTTAAAAGTGAGGCAGCAACCGTTGTCTCTTCACAGAGTTAAGCTACGGACAAATTGAGAGAAAATAAAACCCCCGAGTTCTAGCTAAGAGAAACCATAGTCACCGTAAGTGACCTGCCACTGGTCACCGCCTGCCCTCACCTGGTTATTACTTAGAGACAAGCAGGGCTCTTGGGAGCTGGCCCCTGTGTCATACTGCACGGAAGCTCAGGCAGGTCTTAAACAAGGAGCTTGCTTAGTTCCTTACCCTCTGCTTCCGCAGGCTTCCCGGGCTGGTGGGTGATGGGCTTGGCGACTTGCCCGAGCGTGGAGTAGACAGCTGACTACCAGGGGTTCCATTAACTAGAAGCGAAGAATCACAGAGAGAAAAAAAAATGGCTTGTTAAAATTTTTTCATGACACATCGTCTTCTCCGAGAAACAAGCAATTATAGAGGGACATTTGCTAAAATTCCAGACACCTTTCTATCTGTTGTCCTGAAAAACAGCTTCCGGGAATAATCTTCTTCAGAAGTTCATGGTTTTGCTAATCCTGTGCTAATTATAGCATCAGGTTACACAAAAATGCTTAAACACATACTCGGGACAACTTTCCCGATGAATTTATTAACTGCACTGATAGATGTGGTTAAGGTCCTGAGACATTTTCAGTGGGATTCACCCTTCATTCTGTAGTTTAGCTTCCCAGCACCACCCAGTAGGAGTAAATATTAGAAAAGCTCACAAGTGATTTTCCTAGTGCCTTGTTGAAAAAAAAGACCCTTTCTTTTTACAGTTAAGAACTCACTTCTAGAAGCTCCCGTATCCACTTGTGCCCTATATACCCCTCTGGCCTAACTCTGAAGGACCTGCCTTCGACGGGACAAACTAATTGTCACAGACACTCAGGAACTCCTTGCAGTCTGTCTTCACTGCTCCTGAAAAGAAAAGCTGCTTTCTGATAGGTTTAAATCACTGGAATTCTCCCCGACTCTCCAGACTTTTATACAACACGATCACTAAATGCCATCAAAGCCACAGAACTCAAGTAAGCAATTCTCTTCTCTGAGTCCCATCACCTCTAGGAACTGATCCCACACTCCGGAGACATGGCTTTTTTAAAGCTAAATGAGGTTGCCCCTCTGCCACCCATACACAGGACAACATTTTCACATGTTTTATATCCACAGTCAATGAAGGAGAATGATTAGCCACGAGCCACACACACACTGTTGAGGGTGCACGAGAAACCTTTTCCATGAAGGAGAGCAAGAATGCATTGAACTTACCTTCTATGAGTTCTAACATGGACACAGTCTTAGGGTTTAACCTGGCAAGAGCAAGAGGCGAGATCCCTTCTCAGCACTAAGCCGAGCGCCCGCGGAACGGGGAGGCGGTTGGATTAGTTAAGGATGGCTAAGGCTGCTCCCAGAGCAAGCTGAATGAGACACAGGATTCATCAGCAGATGCCTTCTCTGCGTAAGGCTGACGTCTTCCAAGCAGCAGTGGGAGGTGCGGGTTCTGTCTTAGGCTACATCAAAGGTGTCAATTAAGCCTCATACCACAGCCGAGCCACCGGCAGCCCCCACCCCCTGACACCACGGATTCCCGGAAGCTGGAGCTCTCCGTCCTTGGCTCTGAATCAGAATGAAGTGCCTGGGGGGCAAGAGGCCCAGTGACTCATCCGAAAATCAAAATGACAATAACTTCTAAGACCTGGTGACTACCTAGGTGCTAAGGACACCCGCACACCATCAGTGGTCCGATACAGTGTTTATTGGGTTTTCACAATGTTTGCACAAAAACTTAGTGCCCAAGAGAGTGGGAAGCTCCTTGTTTTGTCATCTCCTCTAAAGATCTTTTCAAAATGTCACAGAACCCATGCTGCCCTCAAGTGTCCTTTTCCCTTTGAAGTGTATTTAGCAACGCCTTCAAAACAACAACAAACAACAATGGGGGGGGGCAGGGAAGCACTGAGAAGGCTTTAATTTGCTTGGCATTCTACCGCCCTGTCTCTGTTTAAAGAACAGGGTGCTCAGGCCTCCTCGTACTGGACTTACAGCCTTCGGCCTCTGCAGGGGCAGGCTGGGACCCAGGCAAGGACTGAGGACCCTTGCGCCTGGGCAGAATTTACAACTAACAAGGCAAGAGATCCCTCTGAGTTGACAGAAAGGCAGGTTCTGTGAAAGTCAGAGTTTCTTTGTCCATTTCTCCACTTTACATCTCTACATCACACCTAAAGGTAACCCAGACTGGGAGGATTTGGGGGGGTGGGCAAATGGGAAAGCAAGCAGATGATTAACATTTTTTACTTTTGATTCACAAATTTTATAAAGCTAATGGGAAACAAAGAAAAAGAGAAAGTGGCTTCCAGGATGACAGCCTTAGCCTTTTCCAAAAGCAAAATAAAACTGCAACATGTTTGCATTTGGTTAAGTACCTGTTCTGTGTGCATCTCAATTTATCAAAGACTTATTTTCTATGCAGCAGTAAATGCATTTAATTAAGCAGGGCTTTTACGAGTGCACTTACAAGCATATGTGTATACATTAGCTCATTTAACACAGTAACTATGAGGCGGGCACTATTCTTTTTAGAGAAGAGGAAACCGAGGCATAAAATGGTAAGTGACTTGACCAACAAATATGGGGACAGAGCCCCAAATATAACTAACACAACCCAGAATTGGCACTCCTCACCACCACATTTCCCAAGGCGCCAGCCTGCTAGTCTGCAGGGAAATCAGAAAACAGAACTAGTAACCACAATAAAGTATTTTGAGGGGGGAGGTTTTGGGTGTCGCCTCTGAAATCCTAACAAACAATGGGGTCAAAGTCATCCTACACCCTATAGAGAGGGTAAGGAAACCCAAGCTAAGTATTAGTAGGATTTTGCAGGTGAAAGGGGGGCACAATGAGGAAAAAGTGTCCCAAGGCCAGGGACTGTTTTGTGGCTGGGCCTGGGGGGAGAGGAGTGTGGTGCACTGAAAAGACCTCAAGAAGTTGGACTAGCTGGGAAATGGGCAGGAGGCAAAGAAACTTACTACTGAAGGTGAAGGAGTTGGTAGGGGTCCCATAAGGCAGGGCTTTAAAATTCATGTTTGATTCTTATCCAAAGGGCAATGACACCCTCTTGAATGATTTTAAGCAGGAGCCAGGAGATTAGATTTGTATTTTTAAGAGCTCTCAAGAGCTCTTGCCTGTCAAGAATGGATTAGGGGAGAATAATAAATGGGCTGGGAGCTATCCCTAAGGAGACAGTCTAGGCAGGAGGGAGTATGGCACATTTAAGTGTCCCATAGTTGTAGGGACAGTGTGGCTGGGTCGAGGGTAGTGCCGTGGGGGTAGAGGGAAATGGAAACGTTCAGGAGAGATTTTAGAGGTTCAAAAGTGTAGGACGTGGTAGTCAGTTGGTTGAAGAGGATTAAGGCAAGAAGAGAGGGAGTAAGTTGGGAAGGACACAGAGAATTTGGACATGTGAGACTGAAATAACGTATGTGACATCAATCACGCAGGGGAGGTTGGTAGAATTTGTCCTGTTTTCAATGCAGTAACTTGCCCAAAGATGAACGTTTGGAAAGGTCTCATTTATATCTTCTCAAAGAACTGCACACTTTCCCCATGAGTGGCCTGTCCTGACACGTCAGGTTGTGCCTAGAACTTTTGTCCCCCGTCTTCAGGGCTAAGGACCTCTGGGTTTTTCTTCTCTCTCATAGGGACGCCTCCTTCTTCTAAAGCCCCTGGACTCAGGGTTTCTCCTTCGGTTGCCCTCTCTCCAGAAAGAGAAAGCTCAAGTGCCAAACAAGCCATTTACGATCAGCCAGTCTTGGAACACAACCTGCTTCAAAGTCAGAACGGCCTGTATTCTTAGGGTCAGAGTTTCTATTCAGACTCTTCCTCTTGGCCACCTAAAAAGCATCTGCAACCTCTTAAAAACGGTCTTGACATCCAGACACTCCCACACACCTTACTGTTGAATCACTGCCGGAATACATAATTTTATTTCATAAGTACGGCTGACACATGGATTGAGTTCAGGTAATACCCAAAGTGTCCGAATGCCAGCAGAGACGGCTTTGCTACCTATTTAGTAGAACTTCTTAAAAATTCAAGAAACAAATGGCATTCCTTTACAGAGTTAAGTATTCCTTTACTAAAGGATTCCGTATTTCAAAGGGGGAAAACGTCAACTCAGTGTGGTTGTTTTTAAGTGGGCAAGCAGGTCTAAGGATATGTCTGGGTTCATTTTTCCTTTAGTCCTGGATCCCTCACTCTACTCGTGACGTCCTGAATGAGAAGGGCTAAACTTTAGGCTGGGTTATTCACAGATCCCATGATGATCAATCATGTAACTGGCCCCAAAGAGCTGTGTATGAAAAGCCCTAGTTTGTGCCCCTGCCTTTTGTCCAACTGGGCCATCGACCTGAGCCCACTGGGGACACAACAGCATGAACTGGTCACTGGATGTTACTCCTCCCAAAGGATCCAGCCGCAACTTTCCCTTTATCATTTCAGAGAGATGATCCTACTCTATTTTACTCACTGAAGTCATAATTCGGGGCCCTATAATTAATCAGTCAGCACACACAGTGTGCACCACATACTTATAGGTGTCCGACTCTGTTCATTGGCCCCTGATTCCCAAAACTTACTGAATAGGAAGTTACTTTAAAAAAAAATCTCTAGAATTCAGAAACACTTGGTTTATTTTTACGAATTCATTGTTCCTTTTAAATGACTAGACCCACAGGTATATTAATTTAGTAATGCCTTTGTGAACTTAAAGGGTTTCCTCTCTTTACAGTTTTGGTCTTAAAAGTCTCAGACCACATGTGGAAGCTAAATATTTAAATGTCTCAAACTGGTTCTGAAATCCCAGCAATCTCCAAGCAAGATTACCTAATTACAAGGTCACTTTTTATTGTTACTTTAAAAAAAAATTTTTTTTTAAGATTTTATTTATTTATTTGACAGAGATCACAGATAGGCAGAGAGAGAGGAAGGGAAGCAGACTCCCTGCTGTGCAGAGAGCCCGATGTGGGGCTCTGATCCCAGGACCCTGGGATCATGACCTGGGCCGAAGGCAGAGGCTTTAATGCACGGAGCCACCCATTTCCCCTTCCAAGGTCACTTTTTAGACACAAACATCTACCCTGTCCTTCCCCGACCTCCTTTCTGCACATAAGGTGGCTCGTGTATTTGTGCTGCTGCCCTTGCAGCACAGGGAACCCGGCTGTGGATCTAGGGGGTTAGGGATTCAGGCGTGTTTTTGAGATCTAAGTGCTCGCCTTAGACTTTCTCTCATTCCCTGATCATGGAGGAGGCTATGGATGCTCTAAGATCTCTTTCCCCAGCCCTTGTCCATTGCTTGCCACATTATTGAGAAGAAGAAAAAGAAACAAAAGGCAGATGAGGTCAAATAAGGCCAAGAGAAAACAGACAGCTATCTCATGGGGTGGAGGGTTGCGGGACTCTTGGGGAAGATGCTTTTTTCTAATTCTGTCTTCATAGATGCTCAACCCACAGGTGAGGTGGATCTCTAAATTTCTCTGTTTATCTACATTTCTTTTTTTTTTAAGATGTATTTATTTATTTGGGTGGGGGAGGGGCCGAGGGAGAGAGAGAGAAGGTCTTAAGCAGACTCTGCACTGAGCACAGAGCCCAGCCTGAGGCTCGATCTCATGACCCAGATCACAACCTGAGCTGGCACTAAGAGTCAGTCACTTAACCAACTGCACCACCCAGGCGCCCCTACATTTCCTTCTTCTTTTTTTTTTTTTTTAAAGATTTTATTTATTTATTTGACAGAGAGAGATCACAAGTAGGTAGAAAGGCAGGCAGAGAGAGAGAGGAGGAAACAGGCTCCCTGCCGAGCAGAGAGCCCGATGTGGGACTCGATCCCAGGACCCTGAGATCATGACCTGAGCCGAAGGCAGCGGCTTAACCCACTGAGCCACCCAGGCGCCCTACATTTCCTTCTTAAACTGAAACAATGGGTCCAATTCAAATGGACTGTCTGCTGAGAATAATGGGAATTGGGGAGTCCACAGAAACTGTGGAGATATGGGAAGTGACCTGGCTCTATGAATTATTATTATATTTTTTAATCAAAGAGACACAGAGAGAGACAGCACAAGCAGGGGGAGTGGCAGGCAGAGGGAGAAGCAGGCTCGGCTGAACAAGGAGCCTGATGTAGGACTTGATCCCAGGACCTTAGGATTGTGACCTGAGCCAAAGGCAGCCCCTTAACTGGCTGAGCCACACAGATGCCCATATGAATTAATTTTTTTAATAAATATTTGTAAAAAGACCCTTGAACACCAGGAAACCTAGGCAACTTAAACAGATTCTAGTACTTCTCAATTCACTCATCTGGTCCATTTAACCAGTACTTACTGTGAACTTGGAAGCACACAGAACATAGAGTGTGTAAAGAACTCCTGTTCTCAGAAACCTTATACCTAGGAGGGTGATAGGATATGTCACCTACAGACTAGGAGCCAAATCATTGTCACAGATGTCACAGGTGGAGAAGAACCTAAACAGCAAGGTGATCAGGGGATCACCTTCAATGGAGGTCATCTGGGCCAACTGGGTGTGTGCCCTTTGGACAGCTGAAGGGGCAGAAGAAGGCTCCTCGGATTCTGAAAGGTGCAAGTACAAAAGCCCCAGGGGTATCTGGTAGCAGTGTAAATTAGCTCACAGGATGAAGCTTACGTCCAGAGGAAAAGGGGGAGATAGAGCTGGAAAAGAAGACTGGCCAAATCAAGAAAGTTCTTCCTATGAGAATAAGGAGTTTAGACTTTATTGGGCAGACACTAAGTCATGGCAATGAGTCTGACATCAGTGTGCAAAGCAGATGTAAAGGACAGAGAAAAAAAGCAGGGAGGAGGCCACCTAGCAAGCAGGTTCTGTAGCCTGTGAGAAGTTGGAGCCCTAGGACAGCACTGCAAAGAGGAAGCCAGGAAGACTAGTGACAAACTGAATATAGAAGAGGAGGGGAGAGTTGAAGAGGATTTCAGGGGAAAAGGGGAAAAATTTAATTCAGCAATAAAAGAGGGTCATTGGGAGACCTCTGATTTAAAACTATGAAAATGTGGGGCACCTGGGTGGCTCAGTAGCTTGAGCATCTGGCTTGTGATTTCAGCTCAGGTCGTGATCTCAGGGTCATGGAATGGAGCCCTGCGTCAGGCTCTGTGCCCAGTGGAGAGTCTGCTTCAATCTCTCTCTCTCTCTTCCCCTTTGCCCCTCTCCCTACTCATGCATGCTTTCTCTCTAAAATAAATGAATGAATCATTAAAATAATACAAATTAAAATTATGAAAATGCGTCAGCTGGGATCCCAGAACAGGCTGTGGTTATTTTGAAGGAACTAGGTGTGTAAGGGTACCTTAGATCAAGGTGGATGAGGGTCCTGGGACCCTGAGCTCTCAGCTCCTCTGGTCCCCAAGTGGGTGCTCTGCCCCCCACCCTACAGGGTTCTGTAGGATGGCCTGCCCTTACAGCTGAGCCTGGGAGTCAGACCTGGAGCAATTCTATAGTGACCCCCTCTCCCCCACCGGGGACAACGTGCCTGGAGGGTCCTCCACTGCCATATGGGTTTGCCTGCTAAAATGGATCTTTCACAGGTCACCAGTGATGTCCTTGCTGCTAAGTCCTATGACCACCTCTCAGTTCTCATGCTACTAGACTTAACATCATTTTTGGCCTCTCCCTTCATCTTGAAACTTTCTGCCCTGTGCCTTCTGTCACTGCTCTGTCGAGATTCTCCTGTCTCTTCCGATGTGCTCTTGTAATTTCAGACGGTCACCATGCTTCCGTGTCCATCCTTACTCTACGAACCTTTCATTGGAATGGAGGGAGAGGCATCCTGCATTTCTAGTATTTAAATCATTATTATATGCCACGATCTCCCAAATATCATTGGTTCAAATCTGACTCAAACATAGCTCCTTATTCCTAATTGCCTACTGATGTTTCCAAAATAACGCACACTCCACACATCTGAAATGGACTCACCCACCACTCTGCCTCAATGCTCAAACCTGCTCCTCAACGCTGATTCCTTTCTCCTCTTCTGGCCTCATGTCCAGTTAAATTCCTGATTCATTTCCTTTTCAAAGTCTACGCCATTCCCATCATTGCTCTTTAAATTCCAGCCCGACAATTTCTTTCCAGGATAACTGCAGCGGCCTCATGGAGCCTTCCATGACCCTTGGCCCCTTGTGTAGCCATTCTCTCTACTACTGTAACACTGTTCCTAAAATTCAAATAAAAATCAAATCATGGTCTTACTAAAATTCTCATTCATCCCCTAATATCTACAACAAAACATGCCTTCATGAGCCCATGCAATCCACAACCAATGTGGCTACCACCACCTTCTCCAACCCTTTCTTCCAATCTATCATCTGTTTTTATCGGACTAGCCACTGTTCCTTAAGTACGCCATACACTTTCATGCCTTTGGGCCTTACCTCACATTGTTTCTTCAAGTGGTGATGCCATCCTGGCAGGATCCTTCAATTTGTTAAGTCCTTTTCTCTTGGAAGTTTTCCTTGACCCCACGAATGAGACCTAACCCTTTCCTCCTCTGGGCTGTCATGGCACTTTCTACACTATTACAGTTATATGGTGTATATATATATGCTTATCTCCCAATTTGAAGGCCAAAGTATAAGCAACTTGAAGACAAGAAGAGTGGTTGAATCATCTTTGTATCCTTGGGACTGGATACACACCTGGAACACAGCAGATGTTCAGGAAATATTCTTTTAATTAATATGGGGCTTTTCCAGTGAGGAGTTCATAAAGGCAACTGCTATAGGCTGCTGTCTGCCCCCTACAGAGAGTGGGTCAAGATAATGGTTCAAAGCTTTGAAGAGTACCTTTGGAGACAATCACCAGTTGAGGGTGAGCACTAGCAGGAACTGATAGGTGCAGGGACAGAGAATGGAAGGAGGACTGAGCTTTACATGCAAGAGAAAATTCTAAAAACACAAGGGATGACTCATCAACCCCCCTTGATCTTCTTGGTGAATTCGGTTTTCAAGAATTCCCTCAGAACCCTAAAACAGCAAAGATCCTCCATAGAATGTATAAGACTGAAATCTAAATTGTAGGAAAGGACTAAGCTAACAAAAAATAATAGTCAGAAATCTGCCTTTGAAGGTGTTTGATACAAATCAAAAAAAGTTGACATATTAGATTAGAAAGCTGATTAAAATTCCCTTTGCTTCCCCAGCTTTGATTCCTGTCTTATCTACATATGTTGCATAAAATATTTTTATATAACTGTAAAAAAGGAAAATCTGAATAGCATAAATAAGAAAACTTCAGGATTTCCAGAGTCATATATAAGTGTGAAGCCCGGGGAGAACAGAATGGTGCTTCAGTCATGGTAGAAAGTCATTAACTAAGTCACTCAACTTTTCCCTCCATCATACATTTACCCTTGTATCTCCACCACGCAGCACTGCTGGTCAATGGTGGAATCTCAGTGCATATTGGATGAATGAATGGTTGTTGCAGGAGGGTTCCTGCCTTAGACAACAAACTTGTAAAGGGCAAGAAAGTGCATCAGCTGTGCTTGAATTGATGGCACCCACTGGGTCTCTATTATGTTTGCCATTGGCTTTACAGAGAGTCTAAAGAGGTGTTATTTTATGATAAAGAGGTGACCATCTGTTTAAATGGAAATAAAAATTCTAAAGCAAACATAAAATCCCGAAGTTCTTATAAGTGATCCATGAGGAGGTCAAAATTTTTAAATCTGTTAGTTTTAAGGACTGCCATAATGAAAATTCAAGGTAGGTAAATGTGGTTTTCTTTACTTTTAATGTTTATCTTTAATATTAAGAAACCAATATAAAGCAAAACTAAACATCCGTTTTTATTGAAAAAAATTAGTGCATAGTATACTTTTATTCTGGAGATATTTTGTTTTAACTTCCTTGTGCAGATAAAGGAATTTGTTTAAAAGAATTTCACTTTTAAATTACACATTTTATGAGACGTCTGTGTTCCAAAGATAAACACACATGAATAAAGATTCAACCCATATTAAATACTCTTTATGGTACTTTTATATATTCTTGTTTCTTTAAGAAGCAACTAAAAACCACTTTTCCCATTCCTTAGTGATAACCGCATTCAATCGTCTGGGGGCTCATTACTCTTCATCTGTGTTATTAAGGCTCCTGGTCTCTCTTTTTCTTCGAGTTTCAATTGCCTTTTCAGACTCTCTCTGTGAAGGAGATTAATAATAATTCAACAGGTATGTGAGTTATGTTATCTATAAATTATTTAGGGGGCTTGACCTATGTGCTTCTTGAGCATACAGGCTGTTTCTTTCATCTCTGTATTATCAGTGCCTAGTAAATGCCTGTACTTCTTGCTTCTGATGTGTCAATGAACACCTTACATTAATAAATCATCTCTAGCTTCTTTCAGTTCCAAGAAGAAGAATGAGTAAGGGACGAAGGGAAGATTTACAGGGGATTCTCATTCTTGTTCTACCACTGACTTACAAGGGAAAGTTTCTGTCTACCACTGACCATACATCATGAGGTTGGAGTGAATTCATTTCACCTCCTGGAATGCTGGTCCTGGGACGAATACTTGGGCTTCTATTGCAAAGTGTTATGTTGTTGTAAATTGCACTGTTAAACTAGGTACTGTATTAGTGATTTCCTGGAGATCAAGTCTCTCATAAATAGAGGTGAAGAAACAGGTATCAAGGATGGCTAGCCTGCCTGGTCTGAAGCACTGGCAGCCCCAGGCACCAGCCTGGAGCTGCCATGATTAACTCTTATCACTCTGGGCCAAGCAGTTACCCCAGCCCTCACTGCTTCCTCATTTCTAAAAACAGGCTATATTATTATATAACAAATAATATTATCGTGTCTTGATTGTAGTTGGAAGTTGGTTAGGAGAATCAAAAAAGATCAAAGACAGAAAAATCCCATGTAAACTCTGATGTATTTAAATATAAGTTAAGAGTATTATCATGAACAGTAGCATGGCATGAAAACTGAGCAAATCCCAACTTTGTACTCTGCTCTAATCTCTGTATAATGTAGGATGATGAATATTGGAAGTAGAAACTGAACAACTGAAACAAAAATGATTTCAAACTTTGAGTTGATGTTTTAGGGGGAGAAACCTAGATTCTTTAATGTTAGAAAGTCAGGTTCATTGGTGATAATTGGGTTTGGGGCCACATCAGCACTTTTAGGGGTATGGAAGTAAAATTATCCACGTTCTAGTCTTTATGATTTCTGAAAAACAGGGAATAGGCCATTTTAAGAAAATGGTGATGCAATTAATGTAGAGATAATTCAGTGTTTCTTTCTGCTGGTTTAAGGGCCATGCTTGAGTGAAGCTGGGAGTCTTAGGCTAGCACAGTGGAGGGCACTGAGGCAGGCATTCCCTTGATACCTATCATCTGTGACTGCCCAGAAAAGAAATGGAAACTGGACTTCCTAAACTCTGGGCTCAGGGAAATAGAGCGGTCTTGGGAACGTTGACATAAGCCACAAATTTGTGACTGGGTATTGCTGCTCTGTAAACCTCTCTCTTTAGAATCATCCAGAGGAAGGTGATAAGATTTGGCAGCAAGTCAGAGTCAAGGGACAGTCATTGCCTATTATAAGCTGTTACACAACAAAGAAATGGTTGCATGGCATACTTTCTAGATCAAAATACAAAACTTTCTATGCATAAAGGCCTTACGTTAAACAAAATGCGACCCGTGCCCCTTAATTAATTTTGACCTAGAAGGTAAAAAATACCTCGAGTGAAGTTTAATTTTAGAATGGATTCCGGTTTTCCATATAAAGTATCATGTCATCTGCGAAGAGAGAGAGTTTGACTTCTTCTTTGCCATTTGAATACCTTTTATTTCTTTTTGTTGTTGGATTGCTGTTGGTAGGATGGTTTCAGATTCTACTCTCTTAATGGAAATGACAGTACCCGGCAGGGGCACACCTATCATAAATTCCAAGTTAGTGCTGGTCAGATCAACCAGATTTTAACTTAAGTTGAAAGGGCTCAGGGAAACAAAAGAGAAATGCTTGTTTGAAAAAAATCTATTGATTCTGAGGTTCATGCATCCTTCCCATTTTAAACTATTAATTTTTTTAAAAGATTTTATTTGACAGAGAGAGAGAGATCAAAAGTAAGCAGAGAGGCAGGCAGAGAGAGGGGGGGAAGCAGGTTCCCTGCTGAGCAAAGAGCCCGATGTGGGGCTCAATCCCAGGTCCCTGAGATCACGACCTGAGCCGAAGGCAGAGGCTTAACCCACTGAGCCACCCAGGCACCCCATCATCCTTTCCATTTTAAACTTCTAAAAAGGATAGTTACAACTGTTGGCAGTGACGAATAGAAATACATTCATTACATTTGTCTGTCTGCTTTTTAGAGTTTCTGAAAGTACTTTTGGTAAATGATACACTCATCTATATTTATAAGATTATAATTAGATATATTAGATATATTATATTTATAAGACTTATATAATCTTAGAGATGCTGAGTAGTGATTATGTTACCAGTTAATCCTAAAGCGCAATAAACGTCCTGTATTCATAATTATCTTTTTAAAATTAGATTCATGATTCTTTTTTGTAAACTCAAATTTTAGATTCATTTTTGGAGTAGAACAGGTTTTTCACTATTTGCAAAGTTATTTCTGAGTCGCAAAAATTCTCTCTCCATGTTTTTCTCTTGCGTTCCCTCATTCAATCTTGGCTGCCACAAATCAGACAGAAAATGCAAGGACACTTCTTTTGCATCTATAGTAAAAAGCTCAGCAGCAGACCGTAACTACTCCAGATTCATGATAACATTCTTCAACATGTGTACGATAATCTGACTTATCCCTCTTCCTTGACTTATGAGGACTAAATAGAAACAGAAAAAAAAAATTCTGCCCAAACCTAGGAGCACTTCACTGCCAGCCCACAGGTCTTAAATATAAAACCTGTTAAACGAATAAACAAACAAAAATAAAAGTAGAGCTAGACCCATAAATACCGAGAACAGACTGATGGTTGCTAGAGGGAGGGAGTTGGGGGATGGGCAATATGGGTGAAGGGGACTGGGGGAAGCAGGCTTCCAGTTAAGGAACGAATAAGTCACGGGGATAAAAGACACAACACAGGGAATGTAGTCAATGGCATTGTATGGTGTTGTTTGGTGACAGATGGGAGCCACACTGTGGAGAGCACATCACAATGTATAGACTTGTCAAATCACCATGCTCTACACCTGAGATGAATGCAACATTGTGTCAACCCTACTTCAATTAAAAAAAATAAAAATAAATCAACATTTTAAAAACTGTTAAAAACAATCACAACAGGGGTGCCTGGGTGGCTCAGTGGATTAAGCCTCTGCCTTTGGCTCAGGTCATGATCCCAGGGTCCAGGGATCAAGCCCCACATTGGGCTCTCTGCTTGGCAGGGAGCCTGCTTCCCCCCTCTCTCTCTCTGCCTCTCTGCCTACTTGTGATCTCTGTCTGTCAAATAAATAAATAAAATCTTTAAAAAAAAAATCACAACAAGAAGTCAATAGCTATAGTGCTTAAATAATGCATATTGATTCTGTTGAAATAGCCATACTGTAAAAGACAGAAGAATTTGGCTAATCATGTGTTATTAGATATTTACCCCATTACACCTGGTATATACTAAGAAAAAAGAGAGAAAAGATAAGAAAACTTTGTCAATGTCAGACTCGTTTTGGATTGGGGACTAATTTTGTTTTTTTTAATGTCGTTATTTTTAATAGTATTGCTAATGTTTCGGGTACTATGGGGCTTCTTTCTCCTTTCCATGTTATACTAAAGAGCCAAGATTTTAGGGGCAACAGGCTGGCTAGGCCCAAGATCTCTTTCTTCCTTACTGCTCCTTGGGGGTTCACTGGATAGCCCAGGTTTGCTCAAAGGAAATGAGCAGTGTTCTTTGGTCCAGACTGAACCTGTTCCAAAGAGCTCAGTTTTAACCTATGGGCTGGTTTATGAACAAGCTTAGTCAACGAGGTTAATTTGTGGACCTCTACAAATGTGGTCTGTGTGTAGGTGGTATCTCTCTTGAAGGCAAAGACTTTCCCCCATATCTGTTTCCAGAAAAGGGTGGTCTTCAGACCGAAATTCTCTCTTGCCCCAGGTAATCGGTTCTCTGAAAGTGGGTCATTGTAACCTGGGTCTACACTTCATGGTGTCTAGAGCTCTGCTCTTGGGTTGCAAGGGTTAAAGATGGACATTGCCCCTTGGAAGCAAGCAGAGGCGTGGAAAGGAAGTCATCCCTGTCATGCCAATAAAGGAAGATTAGCAAGCTGTATCTTTCACTAGATTATGCACAGTCAGATGACTCCATGTATTTATTTCCCTCTTGATATCTGTATTTCATTAATTCTCAAACTTGGACGAGCATCGTATTCACCTGGAGGGCTTATGAAAACCTAGATGGCTGGGCCCTTGCTCCAGAGTTTCTGATTCAGTGGGTCTGCGAAGGGGCTCATCAAGACTGCATTTCTTTTCTTTTTTTCCTTCCTTCCTTCCTTCCTTCTTTCCTTCCTTCCTTTCCTTTCCCTTTCTTCCTTCCTTCCGTCTTCTTTCTTTCAGACTTTATTTATTTATTTAACAGAGAGAGAGCACAAGTAGGCAGATCAGCAGGCAGAGGGAGCGGGAGAAGCGGGCTCTCTGCTGAGCAGGGAGCCCGATGTGGGGCTCGATCCCAGGCCCCCCGCGATCATGACCTGAGCCGAAGGCAGACACTTAACTGACTGAGCCACCCAGGTGCCCCAAGACTGCATTTCTAACACGTGCTCAGGGGATGGTGCTACTGCTGGTACAGGGAGACACATTTTGGGAACCACTTTCTGAACCCACTGATTCTCATCATATGGTGCAAAGACCATCTGATTAAAAATCGTCTAAAATACTTGCTAAAACATAGGTTTGTGGAAGTTTATGGCCCTCGGTCAGAATCTGGGGCGGCCGTCAGAATGACCTTTACTGAACTCCCAGGTGACATTCATGCACTCTGAACTTTGAGTCTCAATACCTTACCCGTTAGCAAGTCTCATTTCAGGGTTCTATCCAGTCTGGGTGAGCTACGTCATACTAAGGAAGGAGTTCTCAGCCCACCCTTACACGAGGAGGAGCCAAAAATCTGCATCTTAGCGCCAGCTATGACATGAGACACATTCCCTGGCTGGTTACAACATAGGACACGCTGTGAGGAGGCAGTGGCTGCCCATTGTTAACCACCCTTTGCGGGAGATTCAAAAGAGAAGATCTTTGGACACCTGTCTAGGAAAGAGCTATAACTAGTAAAAGTCCAGAGAGAAGGTAAATTTCAGAGAACCAAGTTGAGCTAGGTGTTCCGGCTAGCCAGCTTATGAAGAGCTCCTTTTTCCAAGACTCACTTTGGAGGTTATAGTATTATTTTTTATTAGGAAAAACAGATCATAGCTCCTCTATTTTTAAGGCTGGAGGTATAACGTACACTGTAGTGTAAGAGCTGGTGAAGGATGCCAGAGGCAGGCCTTGGAGCCCCAACTTAGAGATCTTTGGATATGCCTCTGGGGCCACACTGGTGGTTACAAGAAGGCCTCCGTGTAGGCCCCAAAGGTCTTTGCCTCTGTTTATAAGAGCTTCTCTGTCTGCATGAGATTAGGGACAATCACCTGGATGTATGTATTGTTTAATAATTCCCATTTAGGGGCATCAGTGTGGCTCAGTGGATTAAAGCCTCTGCCTTCGGCTCGGGTCATGATCCCAGGGTCCTGGGATCAAGCCCCACATCAGGCTCTCTGCTCAGCAGGGAGCCTGCTTCCTCCTCTCTCTCTCTGCCTGCCTCTTGTCATCTCTATCTGTCAAATAAATAAATAAAATCTTAAAAAAATTTCCCATTTAACAGTTTATATGATTTAACAAATAATTCCCTTCGACAGTGAAAAACACCTTATTCCTGAAATCAGACAGAAAAAAGGAAAAACCAAACCCAACCCAACAGACACCTAATGGCCGCATGTCATTTTTAAGACCAAAGAAGAAAGATGCAGGGCTGAGATGGTCATTTCCTGAGTCTACCTCCTGTTCTAGCACCAGCACCAGAGCCACTGGGAGGTAGGACACAGACCAGAGCCCCTGCAGCTTTCCTTGACCCAGGCTTGCATTCCCACTGCTTTTAGCTCCAGAGTCGTGTTGGGGTCCAAAGTAAAACAGGTGTTACACGCAAGTTTAGCAAAGACAGATTGGAAACTCCTCATAAGCCAGACCCACACAGAATAAACGTCTTGACGGAGACTTGTAGAGTTGGGAGCTCTTAACCTGAAAAACTGATTTTTTTTTCCTTTTTTTTTTTTTTAGTAGAAATGAAGCAAGTCAGTGGTATACTTCTATTTGTGGGCAAATCGGGGTTTGCCGAGTCTTTGCTAAGTAAGTTTTCCCAAGCTCGGTGCTTTTTCTTAAAGCTAACCTGTTAGACTCTGGCAAATCTGTTCCACCACTCCAACTTGTTCTAAAATTGTAAACCAGAATCTCCTCTATCTTAAAAACCTCATACTCTGGGCTTCATACACCCTCTGCTCATCACGCGTCAGAAACAAGACAGTTTCTTCATCTCTGTCGACGTTTTACCTGAGCTGGTTGAGGCAGGGGATTTGCTGCGCCTGGAAGGTCCTGGGCTCTTGGTGGTGCTCCTGCGGGATGATGAAGCTATTTTGGTGTAAGAAGTGGACTTCACCACTCGACATTCTGGGGGAAAGAACAACAACCACAGGTCATTACAGGATCATGGCACAAATCATTCAAAATGCACAGTAAACCTGGAGACAGACATATCTGGCCCCCCTCAGTCCTATCGAATTCCTGCCAGTGCCAATTCCTGCCACTGCTTATCTAGAACAAAAGAACCAAGAAAACAATGAGAAAAGGGCACAGTGGGTGTTTTAGACATTGAAGTAAATAATATTCTAAGCCTTCTAGTTTACCTTGTTTACAATGATATTTTGGAGAGATTAGGGGTAATAGCTTGGTAGAAGGGGTGCATTTGTTGGTTTCTCTCCACCCACCTCCTGCGTTATTTGGGTACATGTGTTTCTTTCAGGATAGATCGTTTTTTCTTCCAAGAAAAATGTTAGACGAAAGGTCAATCTCATAAACCAAGATATGCTGATGGAGGCTTCCACCCATCAGGTCCCAACGTACTGCTCTTGGGAATCCTTGCAGTGGTAGCAATGGATTTTTTTTTTTTAACCGTATGTGAGAAATGACAGCATTCACTCAAAAGCGGTAAACTCGGCGAAGAGATGACTTCACCCTGCTACAAGGACACCGTGTGAGTGTGCGCCATCACACAACTGTGCTTATAGGACGGTTCTTGGCCTGAGGACGTAAAACAACTTTACTTTTATTATATTTAAATCTTTGGTGTTTGTGTTCTTGAAATTTAACAGTAAACATCATCAATAGCAGAGAGTTTTTATTTCCTTCCAAGTGGGCTGCACTGACCAATCACAATGTTGTGTAAATCTACCCATCTTATTCTGAAGAAACCACTTTTAAGAACTAAAAAATATTTTTATGCTTGTACTGATAATCAGTGTTCACTGTGGGTAGAAAAGTATAGAGGATATTTAAAAAACCCTTTCCGGTGATACTTTTTTTTTTTGAGGGTGGTATACAGACTAAAATTTTCTATAATTTTTTTCTACTCAGTTTCTATTTAAACAACTTTGGGATTAGTCTGTATATGTTGATCTGCTACTAACCTTTTCATACCATGATATATTGGGAGCATTTTCACCCTGTCTTTAAGGGAACATTTTACTACATGGATTTACCATAATTTGCTTAACCAAATTCCTACCGCTTGGTATTAAACTTGGGTTCAATATTTCACTATCATAAATAATTCCATGAATAACACCCTTCTAAATGAGCATGCAGGTACCTGATTATTTCTTTAGGACAGATTTAGCACCTAGCACTTGAAATTTAGTTTCTAATTACTGGAAACCAGGGGGCACATTTTGGATCCTTAACAAACTCTGCTGAAGGAAGCGGGATTGTGAGTCTAAAGGGTAAGCACTTTTGAAAAGCTTTGACCAACTGCCCGCTAGACAGGCTGACTCAAACCATACTTCCTCGGAGTATGAAAGTCGTCATTAGCCTAACCCCTCACACAGTTTACGTTCTGTCGTCTCAAAAAGTCTTTAATTTCTACACAAATATTGGACTTTGTTGCCTTAAATCTGAATTGGTTTGATTACCAGTAAAGTTGTATATTTTCCCCCATATGCTTGTTAACCATTTGTATCCTTTGGTATTATTTGCTCATGTCTTTTTTTTTTTTTAAGATTTTATTTATTTATTTGACAGAGAGAGATCACAAGTAGGCAGAGAGGCAGGCAGAAAGAGAGTGAGAGGAGGAAGCAGGCTCCCCGCCGAGCAGAGAGCCCGATGCAGGACTTGATCCCAGGACCCTGAGATCATGACCCAAGCCGAAGGCAGCGGCTCAACCCACTGAGCCACCCAGGCGCCCTGCTCATGTCTTTTTGGCCATTTGCATTTGGGATGTTCTTTTTCTTATTGGTCTGTAATAACCGCACTCTCTATTAAAGTTCTTCCCCTTTGTCTATCATGTCATAAATATTTATCTGTGTAAGTAGTTGTTGAACCATGTTAGCTTTAAATGTGGTATTCTTTTTATTTATTTTTTTAAGATTTTATTTATTCATTTGACAGAGAGAAAGAGAGAGATCACAAGTAGGCAGAGAAAGAGGAAGGGAAGCAGGCTCCCCGCTTAGCAGAGAGCCCGACTCCGGGCTCGATCCCAGGACCCTGGGATCAAGAACTGAGCCGAAGGCAGAGGCTTTAACCCACTGAGCCACCCAGGCACCCCGTGTGGTATTCTTTTTAAATATAATAGTTTAAAATTGAAGTCTAATTGATTAGCTTTCCCCTTATGCATTTATCATTTTATGTTTCAATAACAAAGAAATCATAATACTTCCAGATCTAATTTTGATGCTTGACTTTGAAATTTTCTTCCCTTCTCATGCAACGTCTAATTTTCTAAGCTTATAACATATTTTTTTTTTCAACTTCATACACTTCCGAATGGCTTCCTCTTTTTCCCAAACCAACAAAGCTGTTCATATTGTCTAGTAAAGAAGGCATATAAGTATATATAAAATATAAGTTTTGCAAGCCTGCAAATAGGAGATAATGGAGAGTGTCTCCTGGAGAGCCTAATGTATTGAATTGGGGTGGGGGGTGGGGAGGGCATAAAGAAGAGAAAGGATTTCAGATGGAAAAAGAAGAGGAAAGAAATTCCTTGCCCTTGAGGTATGAGTAGTTGTGGCTTCATAGTCAAAAGCAGAGAGAAAATGAGTCAGGGCATTACTGTGCCCAGGCTTCCCTGATAGTTACTTGGGCCATTGTTGGCTGCTTTAGCCTGGCCAGATGGTCCTGATATATTCTATTTCTTAAAAAAGAGAGAGAGAGAGAGAGAGAGAAATCTATCCATATGGCCATATCAGCAAAAATTAAAAGACAGAAGTAAGCAAGATATATAACAGAGTAACAACGAAGGTAAGACCAGAGTCGCAAAAAGTGTTCTCGTGGAGTGATGGAGTCTATGGGTGTGTCTACAGGGGTTTTAATTCACAAAACAGATCTTTGGAACATGTGAAGGCGATATCCAACTAGCTCAAGGCTCCAGCCACACAAGTGACAATGAATCCTGGAGTTTGTCCTAGCCTTGGATACTGTCCTGGCCTTTTGGAAACATATTAGCAACCAAATCGGATGGCTGTGATGTTGCTGGTCCATTGGCGGGCTTCAGGTGTCCAACATGTGCTAAGTGCTGAGCATGGCAGACATAATGAAGAACACATAAAGTTTGGGGACTCAAAAAACTTGCCACCTGGCAGTGCAGTCTGGAGTCTTTTAGCCAACACTCATTTTTAACAAAATCATTTTTGCAACTGAAGGTTCTCGTTTGTTAATTTTTATTTCATGGAACTCATGCTTAAAAAACATTGGTTAGGAAACCAGCTGTTGTTAAGTAATAATACATTGTGCATTTGAACTCAAAATCAGGACCATAATGAGGGCAGGATGACCAGGACTTTCTGTCCCAAGTCATGAATGTTTAGAGGTCACCACATTTAAAATAATAACTCAAAAAGCTTTGTGTCTAGTGGGCAAGAATGAAAAGTTAAAATAGAAAGCCACCAGATGGTGCACATTGGTAATAACACCCATCTGTGAGCTGCAACATGAATTAAAAAGTTGATTTTAGGGTTTGTCGCACGCCGTTTGCCACAGGTGCCAGAATTGCTAGTTAGGGCTCCAACTACCAACCAGGGCTCAGGATCGGTATCGTGGAACCAGTCTTACCACACTCAGTTGACATTTTCCAGCTACCGCAAAGAAACTAGGCATTTTATAGTCAGGCGGCTCAGCCTTCTCAGAGCCAGTGTAGGCGTTTTGTTTGATTTTCAAAGCATTGAAAAGAACTCGTGGGCTCACGCCATGCTTCTAGAGCTCCTCTTGTGTCTCCTGAACTTAGTTCTCACCATATTATTAATCTATCCAAAGTCATCATTTATTAGTCTGCTCCCCCCCCCCCCCCGCCCACCGTCTCCTACTCCATTTGGTACTAACTAGTCCTGGCACAGGAAAAATCATGTAAAGTTCCTCCATAAATATTAGCCCAAGTTACTACCAATCCTGTTAACCACTTGTGTGAACTCTTATTATTTACTGACCTCTCCAACATCTCACTCTACAGAGGAGGGAACTGGGTGTTGGAGAGGCTAAACGACTTATATCCAAACCCTGGTCTCAGAGTGGGGGCTTCCTCAAAACCCCAGGATCTGACGTCGCTTAAGCAAGCTGGCCCACTGTGAATAAGGGCTGACAAATTTCTATCAGTGCCCAGGGTTGGGGCAGATAGACTGAGTGAGTGATGGAGGGAAATGGGAAGCTTGGCAAACAACCAGTTCCCATTTCAATTAAAAGCTGAAGATACTAAAGGTACGACTCTATCAGGATGCCTATTGCATCAGAAAACAAAACAAGGGGTGCCTGGGTGGCTCAGTGGGTTAAGCATCTGCCTTTGGCTCAGGTCATGATCCCAGGGTCCTGGGATGGAGCCCCATACTGGGCTCCCTGCTCAGTGGGAAGCCTGCTTCTCTCTTCTCTCTTTCTTCTGCTCTGCCTACTTGTACTCTCTCTCGCTCTCTCTGTCAAATAAATAAATAAAATCTTAAAAGAAAACAATGAACTCTCTTTTGGAAGTGGACTTATAGTGAAGTAGTAGGTTGGGGCGGGTGTTGGTCATCGAGTCTGAAAGATCATTATGAATATTACAAATCTCATACCTCTTGTCTTCAGAATAAGCGTAAAGCTTCATAAGTCATATAAAGAATTAGAATAATTCTGAAAGGTTAGGGTTGAATATAACAGAAAACAGAAACAAAACAGTGACAGCAACTGCTTTTTTTCCCTAGGGTCAAAATAAAGCCAATTGAAGAAAATTGCAGCTCCAAGCCATAAATTAGGGGAAAAAAAAAAAATACAAAAGACTCCAACCATCTTTTCCATTAAAGTTTAGATTTTAATTAGTTTAAATGGGAATCGTGTTTTATAATGGAGGAAAATGCAGTGAAGAAGGACAAATGCTTCATTACTTTAGAGAGAATGCCAAAATCTTTGTCAGCTTAAAGCCACAACTTAGAAACATCATGAATAATATGATCTAAATGGCCAGTAAAACAGAAACTCTTATTTGTTCTCAGAAAAGACATTTTCATAGCCCCTGGCAAGGAAGAAAACAGCACCCTCCATTCTCCCTCTCTTGCGGGGTCATTTGTTTTGCGGAGTAACCACTTCATTCTGATATTTTTGGAGTCCTTGTATTCTGAGGGATGCATTTCCTTTAGTAATGGAGATAATGGGCAGCACAGATACTCCTTAAGAAAGACCATATTGGGGGCACCTGGGTGGTGAAGTCTGTTAAGTGTCAGACTCTTGGTTTCTGCTCAGGTTGTGATCTCGGGGTCCTGAGATCCAGCCCCGAGTCAGGCTCTATGCTCAGCAGGGAGCCTGCTTGATCCTCTCTTCCTCTCCCCCTCATGCTCGCTCATGCTCTCTCCAAAATAAATACATAAATCTTTTTTTAAAAAAGAAGATATTGAAGGACTGTAGGTAAGTCACTTGAAGGAAGCTTCGAGATAGGAATTTCTCTTGCTACTAAACGTTGAAACTTCCCCAAAGTATAGAAAATCAGATCAAACACATTAAATGGGTCTCTGGAGACTGGACCTACTATAGTAAGCAAGCAAGTTTTAGTTAAATCTCTGTTTTGGGAAGTCCCTATAGTCACAGTTCAGTGAGAGGGAAAAGCATCATGCTCCATAAGGTCTAGACTAATGTCTGCCTTACAGATGTCCTCAAGATTAGGTAAGACAGAAGTTAAAACATTTCCCACCTTCACCCTGGACCCCAATTTAAGAAATGAGCCTCCTGTAATGGACAGATTTAGAAAGACAACCCAGATGCTGATGTATAAGGAAGAGACTAGAAAAGGAATAAATCCTTTGGCCATGTTCCCAGTGGCATGAGAACCTCCACTTATGCAGACTCTCCCCCCCACTTGGAAACAGTTGGTAGGTAGGCTGTAGTGTTGTGGAAAGTGCTAAAGAAGAGAAATGGTGACAGAATGCCACCACAGGCACCAACACCTCACCTGAGCTCGCACAGTAAGGACATTCATGCATTCAAATGGGCCCACCTGTGCCTTTTGGAGAATCTTGAAGAGCAAAGGGGAAGCTCCCAAGTGTCTAGCCAGCCTCGGTGACATGCTACACACCACCTAGGGAATATTCTTTAAACAAGCTAGGTTTCTACTCCTCTACTCTCTTTTCAAAACCAGCCAGAATAAAAGCCCCATCAGGCAGAGGCCTCTCAAACTGCTACCTGCTCTAAATTCAGTTGTTCAGATCTGTTTAGGAGATGAGCAAGTTCATCTGGAAGAATCCATCATGAGCAGTCGACGCTTTGTGCTCTCCTCCCCATCCTGATTACAAAGACAAGCTTCCTCTCAGCTTGGCAAAGGCACAAAGCCTCCAAATGGAATAACATTCCTCTCGTTGGTAATATGCAAAAGAGAGTCAGGAAGCACATTCGGTTCTAGAGACTTTTTATAAAAATGGCATAAGCTCAATGACCGAGAAAACTTGGGACTCTGTACCTCTACAACGAGTTGTCCTTACATGTTCATATGCTCTGAGTCGGAAGGAGTCCTCTGAGTATCTCAAGGTTACCAGGGCTTACCAAATCAACCCACTCTCCTCACTCAATTCATGAATATCCTCTCCTATCTCTAGAAGTGGTCGTCCAGCTGTCTCAGGAGCCCCTGGGGCCTGCGGGGCTCACATGTCCGTCTCATGGTCCTGAAGCTTTCACCATCCTGCTTGTCAGTGCGGGTGAACTGAATGAACAGCGCTGGCTCCTGGTTCCTTCCCACAAACTAAGGTTTACTTCTGTAGAAACGTGACTTTCACCCTTCACGGCAGCTTCATAGGATACCCAGATGGAAGCTCCTTGCAGGAAGGGTCAGTCTGCATCTCCCCAGCAAGGACGGAAGCCCGTGCTCTCATTTCTGTGCCACCTGGATTCTGAGACAAGCCCAGCACTACAGTGAAATTCCCATCCCTACTGGCTGTGGGGTTTGGAACCAGTGTTACTTCCCGCCGCTCCATATGCAGCTTGTCTGGAATAAAAGCCATCAAGACCGAAACACTCTAAAACATAGTTTTTTAAAAAACAAAGTATGTAGCAGACTGAGCTGAAAGTGAAGGCACTGGTTGGAGTTGTTTAGCTGGAGAGTAAAGTCCCAGAAATTGAGATTTTTAAAGGACCTTCTAAAAATACAACTACGCGTGTCTAAACCCAGCACCTAGACTGGCCCACCACAACTTTTCAGAACACCCGGCTAAGCGCTCCAGATGGCGCACACGTGTTCCCACAGCCGGGCTGCTCGCTGTGAGACTAACACGAACCAGCTCTGGAAGCACTCGCCGGCTGAGACTCCTTTATGTAACCTCTGCAGAGGGCTTGATGGCGCTGGGATTTTCTGCACTAACACTGCAAGAGTCACCACTCAGAAGGATTCTCTTCTCCAAATACTTTCCTTCTTCCTCATAGTCCAGTAAGAGTTAATTTTCCCTACATTAACAACTGAGAGTTAAATGGGGGTCTAGGTGGGGGGCAGTTTTGCTCTGGGAGATTCGCCTGGTTATCCAGGTTCCTGCTGTCTCATTTCTGTCCCCCATGAGTGTTCTCGTCCATATGGTCCCAGCCAGCCTGTCGTGCAGTCTCTGAGTTTCAGCCATGGGGGGAAAGGAGAAAAAGAGGGAGACCTCCAGGACGCTAGGCAAGAAAAGCTGCACTATCCCTTGTTCCACCAAGTCTTCATTTCCTGAAACTGATTTTGTTTTTCTCTTTGTCCCTCCTGTCAACTGTATGGCTTAGTGCTCCCCGGTCTCTACATACTAGATGCGAGTAGCATCTCCCTAGTTACGATGACCGAAGATGTCTCCACACATTGCCAAAGGTCCCCCAGGAGCATACTGTGCCTGGCTGAGAACCCTGTGGGCTCTCTTCCTTAGGGCATGTTTCCCACGGTCTTCAATCAATTCTTAAATTCTTCCTTGAGGGTGTTCATGAAGCTATCACTAATCACGTGCCTGGGTCCCCGAAACAATGCACTTTGCACATTCTTTCTACAGCTCTGGCCAACACGAACTGATAGTTTCAGGCTCCCGTGCATTCACTGCGGTGGTGATGGTCCAAGTGGCACGGAAGGTTTTCCAATTGTCTGCTAAACCTGGGTCAGTATCCACTGCTTTACCCACCTCTGAGAACATGGAGACCCGGGGCCTTGCAACACTGGGGGTTTCTCACTTCAGAGTTTGGAGAATGGAAAAGGCCACGGAGGCACAGTGTTGAGAAAGAAGCCTTCCACTCTGTGTTGTACGAATCTCAGTGTTGGAGAAGGGCTGGGAGCACTGCCCATACTCAGCTGCTCTCCAAGTCATCATTCCCCTTGCTGAGACCACTTGACCTCACAGTGAGGCTTTTGAAACCCATCCCCAAATAGTGCTACCCAGGCCATTTTAGTTGAGTGCAATGGGTACCTGCTGTTACCTATTGAGACTGGGAACAGGCAACCCTATGCATTAAGCCAAGCAGGACTGCCTCAAAACAACACAATCATGTATCCTTTCGCTGATATGAAGTCTTTCTGGAAGTCTAAAATATAAGTGTAGTTGGTAAACTTCCTTTCTCCATAAAAGCCCAACCTCATCAGCATGAAAACTTGTCCCTGATGACAGCCTTTTTTTCCTTTTTTTCTGTGACAGTGCTCAGCTGTTTGCCCGAGATCTGCTGCCTCTTCATTAGCCCATGCAACCTTACCAACAATCTTCATCTTTTTGAAGGTAAAGCAGTTACTAAAACTGAGAAGCTCCCCTTGGTTGGCTGGGAGCTTCTCATCAGAAACCCATGTCGGGGCGGCTGTGTAGCTAGCTCAGTTGGATGAGGGGCTGCCTTTGGCTCAGGTCATGATCCTTAAGTCCCAGGATCGAGTCCCATATCGGGCTCCCCGTTCAGTGGCGAGTCTGTTTCTCCCTCTGACCCTCCCCCACCATGCTCTCTCTCTCTCTCATTCTCTCAAATAAATAAATAAAATCTTAAGAAAGAAAGAAAGAAAGAGAGAGAGACTCATGTGCCTTTGGTGGGAAGTTTAAACAATCACAGATGCTGAGGGCTCTTCTCCCAATGTGTTCCTGTTGATGGATGCATACATGTCGTCCGGCTCAAGAGGGATGCCTTCTTGGTCTTCGCTGAAATCTGACAACTCTGAGTGACTGGGTATACATATGGGCAATGGCTGGACCATGTAAAAAGAGCATTCTGACCCACTACTTGCCCCAAGCTGCCCAGGAAGACAAAGCCTCCTCTACACTACCCAGCCAGGAAGCCAGCCTGCTGTAAGTCACACTAGCCACAAGTCAGGTGGCATTCCCCAGTAACGACCAAGAAGCTAACCAGGAATTCCTACAACAATTGGCCCCAAATGGCCAAGACTTCATTAATAATTGACAGTGTCCCCTAATTTTTGTCCCTGTTTCTATCTCTGAACCAAAAAAGCTAATATGCATCCCAGTCAGTCACATAGCTAGCCCACCCACAGCTTCCCCACGCCAACAATCAGCCCACACCTGAAGCCTTCCCTTTTCGCCATTTCTACAGCTCTCCCACTCCTCTGCCTGCTTTCAGTCTCTGCCAAAATGCAAATGATGGCGGCTGACACTTTTGCTCTAGCAAACTCACGATAAAATAGCCTTAGCATGGTCTTGCTCGGTTGGTCTTTGCTTCTACAACACACACAGCTCTCCCTTCCCGGTATAAAATGAAGTAGCCGGCTTGAGTCAAGCATCATGTTGCATGAAACAGGCTTACCTTCATCCATTAGAGTCATGGGAACATCCACAAGGGAAAAAGGCTGACTGAAGAAACAGCAGATGAACAAGCATCTCCAGTCTCACACTCTGGGCCTACACTGATGGGGTGGCTTCCCATGTGTGACAGTGCACATCATCTGAATTTCTATTTCTATTTCTCTTTTTTTGCAAAGTGCGTGTATTAATTTCCGAAGGCTGCTGTAACAGAGTACCGCAAATGTGGTAGTTTAAATTGACCGATTCTACCCATGGTGTTAAAGACCAGAAGACCAAAATCAAGACGTTGCAGGGCCGTGGTCCCTCCAAAGACTCCAGGTAAGAATCTCTTTCTTGCTTTCTCCGGTTTCTGGTGGCTCCAGCCATTCCTTGACTCCGGGCCACATCGCTGTCATCTCTGCTTCCATCTTCACATGAACATCTGCTCTGCGCCCCTGTTTTATTCCCTTTTGCCTGGCTCATGGGAGGACGTTTGGGTTCAGGCTCACCTGGATAATCCAAAGAAATCTCCTCATCTCCAGATCCTTAACCTCATGATATCCGCAGAGATGCTTTTTCCAAACAAGGTAATGTTTCCGAGGCGGTATCTCTGGGTGGCCATTTTTCAATCTTCTACATCACGTGTGACAGACACAACTGTAGGCCAAGCCTTTCCTGAGAAGTTTTGTCAGGAAATCTGTTGTTATTCTCCTGCCAAAAACCTTTCCATGACTCCTTGCTGCTTTTCGAGAACATCCTTAGCATGCTCTGTAAGACTCCTGTCTACCTCAGCCTCTGTCTCGTCTTTGTTTTGGACACATTCTTTCAGTTTCTTAACATGACCTAAATATCTTTTTCTCTTTGGGCATTAGAACCTAAATATGGGTGCCACAAGAATCAAGTTGGCCCCCCACCACCTCACCTGGCTAATATTTTCATTTTGAAAATATTTGCCACATCCCTGCTGTTTAGGTGTCAAGACAGAGCAGTCAGTCAAGGTATAGAGTACCCGGCTCATGGAATTTATCCTCTAGCAGAGGAAATGGGTCTTAAAAAGCAAAACCAAAGAGAAGCGTTGGTTTTCTAAGCACTTTATAAGGCAAGAATGGAAAGGATGATGGGACAGTGAGTGGCTGAGTGAGTGGTTTCTCTCTACTGGTGGTCAGAGAAGGTGTCTGGGAAGAGAGGACACTGCAGGTAAGCTCTGAGCACAAGACAGAGCCAGCCACGTATAGAGTAGAGGAAAGAAAGGGAGGCAGTGGACAGACCAAGTGAGGACTGGGAAGACCAAGGGAGAGGTTTGGGTTATACATGATGTAAGAAGGTGGGGGGGGGTGTTTTAGAAGGATTTTAGGCAAAGGCATCTAATTCATGAATCCAAAAGGTCAGCCTGGTTGCTGTGTAGAGGAAGGTTTTCAGAGGGTCTAATCTAGGTGAGAAAGGATGGTGGTTTGGACCATGGTGGAGGTAATGGAAATGGACAGAAGAGAATAACTTGGGGAGTGAGGCGAAGATCAAGTCCATAAAACTCAAGGATGGACCAGATGGGGTGTGGGTGGACAGGACAATCTCAGCCTACACGATCTTTGGCGGGTGTGCTGCTGAGTCCTACACATGCAGTAGCATCATGTGCAAAAGGGCAAGAGACAGTGAGAGCTTACCAAGGCCTATGGTCTTCCTGCAGGATAAAGAACAGATTTTCCAGCTCTTCACAAATCCTTGTCCTTTGCTTGACCTACTCAGCTGGAATCACTAGAAGTGAGACCCAGGGCTTTAAAAAAATCCCCTGGCGATCCCAATGGTGTGGGTCCATAGACCAGAAAGCTTTTGCTATTCTCTGGGATACAGATAAGAAAATTACTGAAGGAAATCCAGAGGCTCAGAGTTTGAAGTTAATTGTGAAATGTGGCATTTGGAAAGAAAGATTAAACTACCAGAATGAAATGAATTAGCAAGACAAATCAGTCTTGAAAAAGCAACAAATATCTGTCCCACTTTCGATCTGGTCCCAACTCAAATGTTCAAAAACAATAAACTATGATCCTGAGACCTAGCTGAAAGCAGACTTTGGAAGAAGAATAAGAGTTCACATTTATGAGCAACTCATCACCACCTGGTTTCCATTAGCTACAAAATAGAAAGGATCTGAAAGATAGATAAGAAATAAGAAACAGATAAATTACTCAAGAACTGAAAGCTAGGAAATGGGTATGAACTCCTATAGAAAAGAAAAAGAAGTAAAAGAAGCCAAAAAAAAAAGAACACAGAAGTATCAACTGAAATTAAATTTGATAGTTCTCTCCTTGGGTAAGTCTCCTTTGTGCCGGACTTTATCTCAGCCACACAGAAACAAAGATAAATGTACATCTTTGGTCCAATGGTCTAGCATTGGTTCAGGGTCTGAGTGGTTCAGGGCCAGGAGGTCTGGAAGGGGCTCAAGGGGAAAGGTGAAGATGTGGAGCTGGTGGGCAACACACAGTAATGACAATTGAGAAAGCCAGGTATGTCATTCACAAAGGATAAGGTTTCATTCTGAATTGTCTTATGCCCCTGAATGAGATTAGGACTAGTACAGTTTGGATAACCATGGGGTCTACACTTCTCCCATTAAAACAAGGCCACAGGCTCTATGCTGTCCAATAGTTTGGGCCATTTTCTTCAGGAAAGTTCTCTCGTACCTTGTGCCCGTGTGGTCCATGGACCAGCAGCCTTCGCATTACCTGGGAGCTTGTAGAATCTTAAGCTCCGCCCCAGATGTACTGAATCAGAATACACATTTTACCAATGTTCCTGGTGATCTGTATTCAAATTAAAGCTAACACTATACAGCGGCAGCCTTAATTAGTGACTCTGATCTGAGGGAGCATGTGAAAAAACAACAGGTTCCTGGGCCCAAGTCCCCAGAGATTCCAATCCCATAGGCCAGGCATCTAGATATCGAGCAAACACTTTAGCTGACTGTGATTCTAACACTCAAGGAATAATTTAAGAAACAGTAGGTAGATGGTAATAAATAGGAATTAGTAGTTCTAAGAAGGATTAAATAACAGACATAGCCCTATACCTTATTGAGAGAGCAATATTTTATGGTAGCATTTTTGGACTTCTCTAAAGATAACAATCACTTGAGAGTTACTGGTAAACATTCAACTTCCCAAATCCCTTCCCCAGATGTTTTGATGCAATGGGTCTAGAAATTTATATTTTTAATAAGTATTTTGGCTTTTGTTTTGTCTTGTTTTTAGTAACTAGAGAGGTTTAGAACTGCTTTACTGGAAGGTACATAGCTCAAGAAAAATATCTATGGTACAGTTAAGAATGGCATTGTGCAAGGTGGGCCTGTCCTATCCAGCTTATTACCCAGTCAGTTAATGCAGAAGGACCAGGTTTTTGGTGGAGGAGGAACTTACATACAAAGGAGGTTTCCAGAAAGTCACCAGCCCTCATCTAGATGTTCTGTGAAGTGGATATGAAGCCTGATTGGGAACAGATATTGTCCTCCAGGAAGGGGTGCCTGCATTTTAAGAGAAATCTTCAGAGCCCCGTCCCGAGAAAGGACATCCAAACCTGATTCCCTAATGAGTAAAGGAGATTTGGGAGTCAATTGCTTTGTGTCTTGGAGGTAAAGACAAGACTTGAGAAGATAATTCTCCAACCAAAATCATCTTTGAGCCTGCACTGCCATCTCAAAGAGGGAAAAAAAAAAAAATCAAAATTCAATAAGGAAACTGGGGTGGGGGAAACCCCTAACTGTAGGACCAGGAATAAATATTCCAACCCTGGTATAGAATAAAATAATCAGGCTGTCACAAAAAATGACAAGCTGAACTTACGTGGTTATAAAGGGATTGAAAAAGCTATTCTGGTACTTAAACTGACTGACTTAAACCTACTTCTGAGCAAAGTCTCATTGGGATAGAATTTAGAGGTTTTGCCTTCAAGGAATAGGGACAATCACAGGGGTCGATAACACTCAGCTAGTTCAGGGAAGAAACAGGTAACACAAATGTGTACGTTTGTCAGAGCGCAAAAAATCAGGAATTGAATTAGTCATACCCTACCTAAACCCTTCAAATTCATTTTTTAATATGTAATTCTGCTACTAGTTTGTGGCCCCATAATCAAAATTAAAATAATCAGAGCCTTAGAATGCAAAAGTAATGATAGAGTAATGATTCTGTAGTCAGAAGAAATAAAACTTTGTAAATATATTGTGATTGTTTTTCCATCATAAACAATTATGGAGATAGCAAAGAAGTGTTCTGTATCTAAAATAATATGCCATCTAAAAAAGGGAATTAAAATGATAGCAGAAGTTCCCAAGACAGGGGCTCCTGGGTGGCTCAGTCAGTTAAGCCTCTGCCTTTGGCTCAGGTCATGATCTCAGGGTCCTGGGATTGAGCCCCGTGTCGGGCTCTCCGCTGACTGCTTATCCCTTGGCCCTCCCCCCTGCTTGTGTGCTCTCTCCTCGCAAATAAATAAAAAAAATCTTAAAAAAAAAAAAAAAAGAAGTTCTCTAGACATATTATCTAAAGGCTGAATAGGTTCTTAAGAACATTTTCATTTCTGGGGCGCCTGGGTGGCTCAGTGGGTTAGGGCCTCTGCCTTCGGCTCAGGTCGTGATCCCAGGGTCCTGAGTTGGAGCTCTGCATCGGGCTCTCTGCTCCACAGGGAGCCTGCTTCCTCCTGCTTCTCTGCCTAGCTGTGATTTCTCTCTGTCAAATAAATAAAATATTAAAAAAAAAAAAAAAGGAACGTTTTCATTTCCTTCCAAGGTAATACCTAAAAGCATGGCAGCCAATTGTGTTTTTCTGCAACGTTTTAACTGTTGTTCTAACTATGAGAAAGCTTTAGAATTAGTGACTTCTTGGTGTATTATGGAAGTACCTGCCCTGAAGAAAACAAGATCTTAGGAAGAGTCTCCCATTGGTGCCACACAAGCCATACTTCCTTTCTAAAATTCTCTGAAGAGCGCCACCAGGGAGATCTACTGGAAAAATTAAATTAAGTGCTGCATATAAATTAGTTTTCTGTGAATCAGTTATGCCTATGGGTTTCTAGGATACTCTTTGAAGATAGTGGCATGAAAGAGCTCAGGGAACAGGGATGAAATAAATTCTTTCCTTTTTAAAATAACTCAGTACATGAACCAGACAACACCCACATTAGGACCACTTTTTTAGTCTTAGTTTTCCTGACTATTTCACTGCTCCAGGGAAAACAGCAAGTCAGTTTATTTCTTTTAAAGATAAAAAATTTTTTGAAAACCCAGAGACAAAATTTCACAGGTTTAATATGAGTCAGAGATAAATTTCTAGATATTGTGCTTCAATAATATATTCTAAACTTCTCCAGGGTTCCCACCTCCCCGCCACCCACCCCCCCCCGGTCCCCCAACCTTCAGCCGTACTACCATCCATACTGAGATAGCAACTGTGTTTTCAGTTGGATGGTGACTCCCCGAGCACTACCTTGCAATATGATTGGAAAGAAATGTTTCTGGGTTGCTTCTACCTTTGACAGAGTGAGTTTGCCTTGGTAGATAAATCCTGCTAGTCTACAGTCAGCAATCTCGTACACGGCACACTTGTCACACACAGCTCATGCTGTGACATGTTAAAGTCTTGGGAGGAAAACACAGGTTGTCCAAGGGCTGCAGATGACCTGTTCAAATGGACAAGGTAGGGAGGCGAACCCCTGGAAATGGCTGACCCAATGTGGAACGGACCTTCCTGGTGAATACCCCAGCTGTTGTCAGACCTGCACTTTTAGCCGCTCGGATGGGTCTCTGAGTGTTGGAGGGAACAGTTAAAACACTGTGCAAGCAGACAAGATAGTTGCCATCATTTTTGTGACCTGTAAAGCTAATCACTGGATTTCTGGCTGCATGATCTGGGCTGCTCACAGATCACAAAGGATGCTGTGTGTAGGAAAGAAGGAGAAGATGGGAATTTGTGGAGAGTTGTCAATAATATCATCTTTAAAACAAAATTCCCAGTTTTTTATTCTGTGAAAATCTGAGGTAGACCACCGTTTCCTAGGAACTGACCTCATGAGCATAACATAATCACTTATATCTTGTAACTATGTTTTTTGTTGAGGACAGAGTTATATCACATACAAACAGAAACCTTTGCAGGGACACATGCCTACGCATATATACGACATGTGAAGTTAGGTATGACAAAGTTTTCCTAGACAGACAAACTTCTGGACAATTTCTTCTTTCCAGATTCTTTCACAGTCATACAATGTGAGAGGCATATTTTAAGGGGGAGTTAATTCTTAATGGGTAATTCCCCATCTCTTACCCTGAAAACTCAAAATTCCCTTTCTTCACTTTTGCCAAAAAGTGTAATACTTATTATCCTGTTTCTCGTGTTTCCTTGTTACTTGAATTTTTTTTTTAATAAGAAGTATCCTCCCCATCAATGGCCTAATCAAATCCTTAGTTGTACAGTTTAATTTTCAAGCACTCTCTTCATGAGGTATTTATCTATTTTCCCTTCTATTCCAAATGACAGACATTAAATTACATTTCTGTGTAGTTGTGATTAATCTTCTGTTCCAAAGTGAAGAAAATAAGAAAAAGGTTAGAAAACATTTAAAGCCTCTTTTCTTTTTTATTAGGAGAAAGCAGACTATGGGTTGAAAATTTGATTTATTTCTCTTAAACCTATTTGAAGATCACCTTTAAGACAAGGGGTCAAATGTAGCTTGAAATGAATTCCCTGGGCAATACTTATGTAAGTCCCTGAGTTATAACATTTCAAGGCTAATAAATATTGTAGTCATAGGAAAATAGCTATCTAATATGACAGCATATAGGATTTTAGAGGGATTGCGGCGGTCTTTTAGTGAAAAGGGTCTCCTTAGAAGGGAGATAATATAGTTAACTTGCAGGGAAGCTGTCTGAAATGAGATGATAGTCTCTTTGCACTTGGCCCTCAGCCATCAGACAAATGAGTCATTACCGCAATCCTCACAGTAGTTATCTCTGGTAGAGTAATTGACTGAATGATGTCAGTAGATAACTTCTTTTTGTGGCTAGACTTATCATCTTCAAATATTTACCCAATAAATGGAAATGCTGAGCTAAGGTAAACTTGTATTTTTATGGTAAATTTGGCCCTTTATTTCCAAAACAAAGAAAACGTGTCAAGCCATACTTAAAGACATTCAATTTCACATAGAGAGGACTGTTTTTTCCTTTTGGAAAATATTAGCAGAAATGCATTTCAGTAATTGCTAAAAACCTGTTCTTGTTAGAAAACAGAAAAATCATCTCATTCTCCTCAGCCTTCCTGGCACATCATGTACCCGACAAAAATTAAAGAGACTTAAACATCATGTAGGCTAACAGAGACAATATCAAACATGATGATCTCTTAGCAACCACACGATTCTACATGAGGTCTACTGGGCCCTACTCAGGGAGGAAAGCATGTTCATACATGCCAAATATAAACAGTTAATGCATAATTTTCCTCTTGTTCTTTGAATATAATCCATCAAAATGTTTTAAATGGATTTATTGTTTTTCAAGAGATGATATATACCCATTATAAGATTCCAAACTGCAAAAAAAGTTAAAAGAAAGCAATAAATCTTCTCAAATTAGGAGTAAGTCATGCTGGGCCACACTAGAATTTTCCATGTCCTTCCTTGCCAACCACATTTTAAAGTAGACTTGGTCATCTTTCTTTTTTTGGATACAGCTGAAGATTTATTGATTTTTTTTTTCGTTTTTCTTTTACTTATTTAAATTTCTTTTTGTTAATTTTGTTAGGAATATAGTAAGGCATCTTGTGATTCTGGTTCATTTCCTCATCTCCCCTTGCCCCCACTCTAAGATTTGATGATACATGTTATTTTTTAAGAAAGAACTTGGCTTTTGATTCTCAGAGTCATTATTCAATCCTCATCTAAAACATTTTTACTTTTACAAACCTCTTCCTACCTTGATTACTGTTTTCCCCAAACCTTTTTCTGTTTATGAAAGGAAATTAAGAGAAAATGCACAAACATGCTATTGCAGCCATGTAATTAAATAAGAACACATTTATGTAAAATATGCTACAAAATAGTATCTCATGACATAGAATGTCTGAGTGAAAAACATGGATTATAAAACAAGAGTAGAAGGTGCCTCGTTAGCGCAGTAGGTAGCGCGTCAGTCTCATAAAACAAGAGTAGAGTGTGCATGTGTATGCAAATAAATGTTTCAAAAGGATATTTATGAAAAGGTTTTAAAAGTGTTTTTTCCCCAGGTCAAAGAATTGTACTTTAAAAAAAATTTTTTTTCCTGATTTTAAATTTTCTGTAATATATGAACATTGATTTTTAAATGTGAAAATGCTCTTAAATTTTACAAAAATTAGATTTCTTAGAATGAATCCAAATGGTAAAGAAAGGCATAAAGTAAAAATGTCTCTCTCACACTTCCCCCTCTTAGTTCAGTACCCAGAAAGTAATCACTGATAACTTCTTGGGCATCTGTCATAAAGTGTCAGTGCATATATAAGTATGCACAAAGATCCATATGTGAACATATATATTATATACATTATATGAACATACATATTATATAATCTATTCCATTTGTATTCAAATGGAATAGAATATATAATATTGATATTTTGATTTTTTTTTCCCCACTTAACAATACATATTGAGCAACTTTCCATACTGGCCCATTTAGGTTGACTTAGTATTTTTTAGTGACAATGTAGTATTATACTAAATGGATAGATCTTCATTTATTTAGCCAGACCTCTGTTAACAGCTTTTACTTTTTCTCTAGATTGTTGTGGTTATAGACAAACTTCAACAACCTTTATATGTAAACTTCTGTACATAAAATTTCTAGAGACACAGTTGCTGGATCAATGATCAAAGAGAGATGTGTCTTTAAAATTTTTATAAATTTGTGTTGTTTGGCACTATCCACATTCTTAACAACTTTGTATGAGAATGAATTTCTTCTTGCCTTCTTTACCTGTTGAGTAAAAATGGCATTTCGCTGTTGTGTTTACATTTTGCTACTACTTGAATTGAAAAATCTTTTCCTCATTAATCATTTGGGCTTTTGCTCGTATGAACTGACTGTTCATATACATCCATTTTTCTTTTCTTTTTTAAAGATTTTATTTATCCGAGAGAGAGAGAGCGAGCATAAGCAGGCAGAGGGGCAGAGGGAGAGAAAGAAGCGGACTCCCCACTGAGCAGGGACCCTGAGGTGGGGCTTGATCCCAGGATTTTGAGATCATGACCTGAGCCAAAAGCAGACGCTTAAGAAACAGCCATCCAGGCATCCCTCCATACATTTTTCTATTATTTGCCCTTTTCTTTATTAATCGGCACATACTCTTTGTGTTATAAAATGTAGTCCTTTCTAAGACACGTTTTACATACAGTATATTTTGTCTCCTAACTTGAAATTTGTAATGTTTTTGCCATACAGAATTTTCAAAAAATATTTTATGTATTTATTTGCGCGCGCACGCCCATAGGAGAGAGAGAAAGAGAGAGAGAGGTGAGGTGGGGGAGGGGCAGGGGAAGCGATAGCGGGGGAATTGGAGAGGGAAAGAGTCTCAAGCAGATTCCACACTGAGTTTGGAGCCGACACAGGGTTCGATCCCACAACCCTGAGACCATGACCTGAGCCGAAACCAAGAATCAAACACTCAACTGACTAAGTCATCCAGGCACTTCTGCCAAACAGAATTCCTTGTTTTGCATACTGAATGGCCACACTTGTGTTCTACATGTTCTGGGAATTAATCTTTATAAGGAACTTATTCAACATAATAATTAAACAAAAGGTCACGAAGTGTTTTCAAAGAATGTTCTCATTAGATGGGTGACATGAGAGGTACTGGAAATGACCAATCATGACTCAGGTAGACTATCCCAAGGAAACAGTATAAAATGTTGAATTTTACAAATTTTTTTTTAATTAGAAAAATGTTTACAAAAAATCTAAACTGGATTATCTACATAATTTTAAAATTGCCATTTCTTGCTTTATCCCCAATTACAACAGTATTTTGTAAAACAAAAAGACCATGCTATAAACCCAGGTTTAGAAACATAGGATTTTTCTCCTTCCTTTTGAATAAAAATGAACTGTGGGACTGCTAATGGGTATGGCATTTATTTCTGGGGTGATGAAAATCTAAACTTGATTGTGGTGATGGTTGCACAATGCTATGAATATACTAAAAACCAGTGAACTGGTTTTTTAAGTAGGTGGATTGTATGGTATGTGACTCGTATCTCAATAAAGCTACTATGAAGAAAAAATTGTGGCGCGTTTTGAGTACATCTGTGTGCAAAATAAATCCCTGGGGCGGGTCACCACATTGCTCACAGCATTTTCCACACCTGCTAGGAAGCAGCCTCATTAGGAAGCAGGTTTCCAGTGGGCTCGACTTTGGAGACTCCCTTCTCTCCTTCTCTGTTTTCATCTACCCTATTTCCCTTTTCAGATTCTCTTGATTGGGATAAGGGGCAGGGCAAATAGAGGGGCCTTTCCAACGTTCTCTTCCATGTCTTTGTTATTCCTTCTGATTCCTGAGATTATACTATTATATCTCAATGTAGATGCTCGATAACATTTCCCATTACAGTGTAGATTTCAGCAGAAGGTAAATCACCTTGGAGGATTCAAGGAAACTTATCTTGGCGAGCACCAGCTGGAGCATATCAGAAGGGACTTTAATGCTCTGATGTGCTGAAGGGAGTGTGGCATAATGTTACACAATCACTATTTCTTGGAGAATCCCACGTCTCCTTTAAATATCTTCACTGATTATTCAGAGGTAAACTCTTTTGCTTTTGATATATTTTTCATTAGGATCGTTCATTAAAATGCAATACAAGGAATACAACTATAGACATTATAACATTATTTCTAACAGCTCTCGATGACTCTTAAACTTAATCATTATACTCTTAACCCCCAGAGTATGAGTCAAAATCAAGGTAAACTGCCTTTCTCTCTTTGCACAAATCTGAAGTGAGTCAGTGATGAGCAAAAATCTCTAAAACTAATTTAATTCAGTGGAATCATCCTTAATATACATAACTGGGCAACACTGTCATATTTTTTTATCCCATTTACTAATATATTTGTGACACCTTATACTTCGGAAAATGTTAGCCAGATGTCAGTTAGTATCCAATAGAAAGTAACCAAACGATACGATTTTTGTCAATTATTCTGCAGGATCCCACAAAGCGTCCAGGATACAGTCTGTAACCTCAAGGAGTTCATTGTCCATCAAGAGCTTTAGTCCACCCTTGCCATGTAAAGGTTTTTCCTACGATAAAGGGACAGTCAATTGTCTCCCTAACATGGGAATTTTCTGCTTTGACCCCATCTCATTTCCCTGTTCCACACATGGAACCATATCCGGCATCCTAAACATCTTAGGATCTTTATCTCTTCTTTGGAGATTTAGGCATAAGGTAAGTAGACTTGGATGATTCAAGGAAATTTTTCTTGGCTGGAAAGATAAACAGAAAGCCCCTGACATCTGAAGGAGACCAGCATAATTGAAACATGCTAAAACATGGTGCGTTCATGTATATAACTGTATAGAGTTATGTATATAACTACACACCAGCCCAGATGGATTCCTTTGCAGCAGTGTAAAAGTGAAAATTTGCTTTCAGATGTAAAGTTGTGTCTGCCCACAAAGGAGGAGTTCAACAGTATTTGTTTAATAAATGCTCAATGAACAGATGGGACTCAAAACCAGGACATCTACTCTGTCTCGGTAGTTTCTTCCAAGGGGTCCAGACTACCAGGAGACCACAGAAACTCCAGCAGACAAAGGGAGAAGAGGTGAAGGGGGAAGGCAGCTCTTTCAGAAAGATCTGGAACAGTCTTGCTGTTTGTTCACAACCACCACTCCAAATTTATTCATTAAGTCATCCACTTGGTAAGCATTTCTCCAGTGTCTATGTACCAGACATGGTAGATACTGAAAGAGTAAAATCCTGTCTCTATCCTTAAACAAGGCTGTATACATTATAAACTTCGATGTCATTAATGATGTCCATTCACTGAGTGCTTCTTATGTGCCAGGCAAGATGTGAATTCCTTTATATACAGGGTTTCATTCAACACTATGATGTAGTATTGAATTAAGTATGACTTAGTTATACAGGAGAAATTAAGGCTTTGCCTGGCAAAGGACCCGGGGCCGCACAGCCACAAAAGTCTGAGCCAGAACTTGAACTTGGTGCACTCTGATGTGAGAACCAGAGAGTGTCCTGCACTGGGAAGGGCTTTCCTAGCAGAAAGGAAGGGGGCTCCTCCAGTCTGGGGGCAAGGAGAGAAGATAGCTAGTGTGCATACAGCACTGCCTCTTCCCTGCCTGCTGATCTCTGAGCTGTGCCTAGAATTAGGAGTTAAGCACTTGCTCAAGAAAAAGAGGAAGCAGGACGAGGAAAGGGACAGAGGCACCAAAATGTGCAGGAAAGTGGTGGGAAGTTCAAAGTGCCTGCACTGGAGAGTGCTGGGGGTCCCGCTGCTCCTATTCTTGCATTCTTCCTCTGTGATTCTTCCAGACCTTAAGCTTGCAGCTGACATGGGCACTCAGAGAAGCGGAGAGGTCAGAGAGAAGATGGCTAAGACCTCAGATTTCAACAATGTTTCATCTCCAAACTCTACCAAACAATGGCCTTCATTTTCAAATATTTCAATGCTGCAAGGATGATTAATGGGAAACAATGGTTCCAAGCTGGGGTGTGACTAAAAAGTCAGGCATGTTCAGTTATTCTTGAATATGTTTTGGTCATTCAGAATTATCTTAAATATGCATTTATAAATATAACAATAGAAGATCAATTATGGCTAGATGTTTAATGGTTTGTGGAGACAGTATTTAATTTTGGATTGGCTCCCCCTTAAGTTACCACATGGGTGTATTTTTGTAAGCTCTATGTATTCTAAAGTACAGCAAGTCCTCTATATAATCAAGGTACACACTACCCTTAGTCTCACTTCCTTTGGGTTGGGTGTCCTCTTTAAATGGTATCAGAGAGGGTTACTCACATCTTCACATTTACAGCACACGGTTAGCTATTTCTATGAAGTATTTTATGTCAAGATTTTACAGAGGAACATAAGAAAGCAACCATTTTGGGGTGCCTGGGTGGCTCAGTCATTAAGCGTCTACCTTCAGCTCAGGTCATGATCCCAGGGTCCTGGGATCGAGTCCCACATCAGGCTCCCTGCTCAGTGGGAAGTCTGCTTCTTCCTCTCCCACTCCCCCTGCTAGTGTTCCCTCTCTCACTCACTCTCTCTCTCTCTCTCTTTGTCAAATAAATAAATAAATAAATAAATAAAGCATCCATCCTATGAGAAAATATAACTATTTTACAGTGGTCTTCATAACTTGGTATCCATATAGTATACCAAAAAATCAAGGATTGCTGACACTGCATAAACTTTCAAATAAGCCTACAGTAACATAATAAATACATTTTCTAGTGAAAGCAAAATAAATCAGTCTTAATGAAAAAAAAAAGGGTTATTACATCTAGTACTACCAACACATATTTAAAGAAATCTAGAAATGCCTGGGTGGTTCAGTCAGTTAAGCATCCACCTTCAGCTCAGGTCATGATTCTGGGCTCCTACAATGAAACCCCATATTGGGCTCCCTTCTCCCTCTCCTTCTGCCCCTCCCCACCCCCGTGCTCCCTCTCACTCTCGCTTTCCCAAATGAATAAAAAATATTTTTAAAAATTCTACAAATACCAAAAAACACTTTACTCCAAAGCACTACCAAGATTACAGATTACTGTGAGTTGCTGCTCGACCTTCTCATGAATGTTCTTTTCCTGGTTCACACAAACCTAAAGCTCTCTTTTAAAAAGTACTCTTTTTCTCTTCCATAACTTAATTAATCACATTCCATTATTTCCAAACATTCTTAGAAGAATATAGCTCCAGAGTACTGTACCTTAACATCAATCATCATTCAGAAAAACTTGAGAGATGAGATGTTAAACATATATGTTCCCCCAAGGGAAAGAAATATTTTAAATATCTATTTTGAAACAGGATAGAAAATTGATGAAATCTGGTTCTAGAACACACAGGTCTCTGAGAGACTTTGGTTAAACTGTATATAGCAACAATAAAGAAAAGTAAAAGCAAGTGAAACGATTTTAATATGCTATTAGAACTTAAAAAAACAAGTGAAGATGATCTATTTTCTTTGAAAGCATACAGAAAACAGGAGCACCTGTGTGGCTCTCTGACTCTTAACTTCGGTTTAGGACATGATTTGAGAGTCATAAGATAGAGCCCTGCATCTGGCTCTGAGCTCGGCGGGGAGTCTGCTTGAATTACTCTTCCTCTCCCTCTGCCCCTCCCCACTCACATGTTCTCTAAATCAATTAATCAATCGATCAATCTTAAAAAAAAAAAAGTATACAGAAAACAGGAATGTTCTTCTCATCAAGGAATCTAGTAAACCTCCACAGAGAAATTCTCCTGTATCGCTTATGAGTTCAACATTTGCATGTCAAGAGAGAGGTATGGACCTTAGCTTCAGTGAACTTTCCAGCCAGAGGGAAAGACAAATCTACACACAAATCATTTCCACACGAGGTGGTGAGAGTGCAGGGACAGAAGACACAGGCATGTCTAGGAACTTGGATGCTCAGAAGAGGGACATGTTCTGGGTGTGGGTTAAAGGCTCACAGAAGAGGTCAAATGAGGTAAAATGTAAAGAACTTGTAGAAATAAACTAGCCAAAAAGACGATAATGTATTCCAGGCTATAGAACACAAAGTCAACGGCAGGGGAGGTCAAAGGCAGCAGAGTAGAGAACTAAAGCCAGTCATTACTGAGTAGTTCAGTGGAACAGTGGAATGAAGGAAGTGGAATGTGGAGAGGCAAGTAGAGGCCGGATGATGTAGGTTTCTGGGACCGCTTAATGGAGCACAGACTTCATCCTTAGAGGACTGGGAAAGCGTAGTAAGAAGGATCCTTGCTCTATTAAAGTCCTGCCTTTTTAAAGAATGAGAGTGACTTGATCAGGTTTGCGTTTTAGAGAGAACATTCGAGGCACTGTAAAGGAAAGAAAAGTGTAAGGCTGGAAGCAAGGAAACCAGCCACGGTACTACCCCCAGTGCCATGAGAAATGAGGGCTGCCTTGACCCAGCCTCTGTAGAAAGAATAGAGGGCAGGGACCATCTGTGAGTAAAACTAGCTGGGTTGGATTGTGGGTGAGAAAAAGTCAATATGACTCTTCAGGAGCTCAGTGAATATCAAAGGGATGAATGAGCTGATGTGTACAAGGACCACTTTGATGATATTGCTGGGACTATGGCAAGCGGAGCCCCAAGAATGAACTTTTTAGGAAAAAAAATTTTTTTTTCTCTCCTGTCAAAGACGAATAAACCATAGAGGGAAAAGGAGAAATAAATACATTTTTAAAGTATTACATCAACTAACTTTTATAATTAGTTAACTGGGGGATTTTGTTGGTGGTGGGCTGAGGCTTCCCCTCCTATGTAAGTGAAACATAAAAACTCTATAAATCACTTACTTAAAAATACAATGAAACTGAGAACAACAATGAACTTGACTTAGGAAACACTATAAAAAACAGATACACCTGACAAAGGGGAGTGTAATCGATAAAATTGTATTTGACATGTAAGTAACTTAGATGACTGGTTTAGTATATCTTTTTTTTTTTTAAAGATTTATTCATTTATTCGACAGACAGAGATCACAAGCAGGCAGAGAGGCAGACAGAGAGAGAGGAGGAAGCAGGCTCCCCGCTGAGCAGAGAGCCCGATGTGGGGCTCGATCCCAGGACCCTGAGATCACGACCCGAGCCGAAAGCAGAGGCTTTAACCCACTGAGCCACCCAAGTGCCCCTGTATATCTTAAACATTTTAATTTTTCTTAAATTTTTGTTCATAATAATTACATTTCATTCAGAACTGAGAGACTATTTCCATAAGAAACAGGTGAGATTATTTTTTTTTAAAGATTTCTTTCTTCCTTTATTTTAGAGAGAAAGAGAGGGGGGAGAATCTGAGGGAGTGACTGAGGGAGAGAGAATGCACAGGCAGACTTCCCACGGAGCACAGAGCCCTACACGAGAAATGGGCCTTGATCTCAGGACCCTGAGATCAGACTTGAGCTGAAACCAAGAGTCAGCTGCTCAACCGACTGAGCCACCCAGGTGCCCCAAGATTATTAATATTGTAGAGATCTTCAAATATATATGAAAACATTAAATTAATTGGATCTAATATATACAATCCAAACAGCACAAGGCACCAAAGTGAGGCAGATATGCCTGGGTAGGTTAAGCTTGTTCTTTTATTTATATATTTTTATGCCCTTCCATTATCACTTCAAAGGTTAACTGTGAACTCACATTTAAAAGTCTGGGAAAGGGGCGCCTGGGTGGCTCAGTGGGTTAAAGTCTCTGCCTTCGGCTCAGGTCATGATCCCAGAGTCCTGGGATCGAGCCCCGCATCGGGCTCTCTGCTCAGCGGGGAGCCTGCTTCCTCCTCTCTCTCTCTGCCTGTCTCTCTGCCTACTTGTAATCTCTGTCTGTCAAATAAATAAATAAAATCTTAAAAAAAAAATAAAAATAAAAGTCTGGGAAAGCCCAAATAAGTTCCAGTTAAAGGTACAAGATTATTTCCTGGAACTACAAAATGCCTATAAATGTCTTAATCCTAGGAAAGTAGGCCACAATGGACAGTCTCTTCAATTGTCAGCTAAATAGTGGTCCCTGCCTGGTTTTCCAGGAAAAGCTTTGCAAAAGAAATGAAACATATTTCCCATTACCCCAAGTCCTTGAGAAGATATTTAAATAAGTCTTGTGTGTGTAAATAGAAAGGTCTGAAAGACGTGCTCTTATGAATGAGTGAGAGCACACATTAGCAGTAAACATTTCCTACACTACCAAGATTTCATTAGTAAATAATGAGAATCAAAATTGACTATTGTGTCACCATTTTTATTTGCAATAACAGGGAAGAAAAAAATTTAGTAGAGTCTGATTGGAGGAAATTTTGAAATATAATTTTAAAACTTCCTGTCCTGCTGAGTGAGAGAGGGAGACTGAAGGGACCCCACAAAGGAAGCTTTTTCTGCCGCCTCTCTTCTTGCTGGGACCTGCACCCCCACCTTCCACATGCCTTGTAGTACAGACAATGTATGTCCTCCTTGTAAAGGGCAAGGAGTTAATGATTTCTTTAAGTCTTCCAGCACAAAAATAACACCTAAGGAGCGACTAGGTGGGGTCATCATGTATGTTTTCCAGACCAATGACTCACCAAGACCCTTGGTTCCAGGGCACAAGTGACTTATAAAGAACATTTGGGTACTCATCTTTGTTCTAACCAGTTCCCAGATGCCTGAGAGGAAACATACACCAGACCAGCATCCTCAATAAAAACCCTAGACTCCAGGCAAAAATGAGACTCCATCTCTTTTCCTTTTCTGAGTCTTCCAGATACTTTGCACCTGTACCTCTCTCTATATATTCAATAAACTCTGCTCTTACTTCCTCTCAGCTCGAGTTTGATTTCTATCCTGTGCAAAGCCAACGGCCTCCTGGCTGGTCCTCTGGGACTCCCTCTGAGCCTTGGACCCAGCCAGCCTACATTACAAGCATCGATAGATTAAAATAAGCAAAAGACCGTTCTTGTTTGGTACATATGACCGATGGTGCCATTTTGTTTGTGTCCCACGGTCTAGTCACAGCTTTGAGTCCTTGTGATTTAGAACATGGTGTTTTATTTCCTTAAGTTACAGGCAGAAAATGATGCCCTGCTTATGGGGAGACACACATATCCAATGACTGGAACCAAAGTCTACTACAGGTTCTGGCTCATGCCCTTTTCCTTCTATCTTTTATGCCTTCTTTTTCTTAAACAAAAATGATGTATTCATCTATATTATCAGAAATTATGATAAACAGAGGAGTGAATAGTGTCATCTCCTAAACATTTCCTTATTCTTAACATTCCCAAGCCCCAGGATAATACGAGAGTGGGACCAGCTTGAACATGGTAATCTTTCCTCTAAGTATGTCTGAATGAGAAAAAGAAGTGTGTGTGTGTGTGTGTGTGTGTGTGTGTGTGTGTGAGAGAGAGAGAGAGAGAGAAGACAATCAGACAATTAAAGTATACAAAAAGAGTATACACAGTTTCACAGTTCCACAGGAAGGCGAATGTCAACACTGACATTGATTACAGACACTGGAGAAATAACTTAGCAAGCAAAGGGGGAAAAAAAAAAACCCTTAAAAATGTAGTTTGGCTGTGTAAAAGGAATACTAATTACAGTAATTTCTCTGAACTGCTTACCACATGCCTAATTACCAGGCAGCTCTGTGATGAATATGTAAATCATTAACTATATGTCGGATTAACTTGTGCACATTTTAACTACAACCTTGAACTCTGCTAATGTATAGTCAGTCTTTACAATTTATCACTCCTCTATAATGCTCATTGGCCCATAACTTAAAATCTTGGAAGCTTATATGAAATGACAAGGTGAAGAAGGAATCAAATGAATATTTTAAGTAATAATAATTTTAGAAATATGGCATCTATAAATATGGACAAGAAGGAGGCTCTTAGGAATAATTATGCTGGCCGTTCTATATCACACGTTGTTTATCTATGAAATCTACCTTAGATATATTGAGAGGGGAAATAGGGACACACTGGAGTAAATATCTAGTAAGTTTTATAATCAAATTCCTAAAGAACATCAAAAATACCCTCAGCTTTCTCTAAAATCATACCTATTCTACAATAAATAGTACTAAATCCACTGACTAAATATCTTCTTTCTTCATTAAGTAGAATACAACATCATGGAAAAATATGTCACAGGAATGGGAAGAAGAAATCACCAAATACCAGCCATGGAAAAATCTAGATAATTTGAGTAATTCAATATATGACTAAAGAAATGTGTCTTTGGGGAAAGCATGAGTTTATTCCTTTAGCTTCAAGAGATTTTAGTTTCAAATAAAAAAAGATTTAATAGAAATTATTAACCAAGCTTTCCATATGAGTACTCTAGGCTGACCTGATTTTATAATGGGGTTACTCAACCTTGGCATAATGGATAATTTGGGCCAGATAATTCTTTATTGTGGGGGCTGCTCTGTGTATTGTAGGACAGTAAGTAGCATCTCTACCCCCTACCAGCAAATGCCAGTAGCATTCCCTTCCACCCCTAGTAATGACAAGAAAAATATCTCCATATATTGTCCAATGTACCCTAGAAGGTCAAACTGCTCCTTGTTGAGAGCTACTGCTTTACAGAACGGGGAAAGATGTACACAAACAAAAAATTCTGTTAAAGTAGTCATAACTTAAATACACTAGTTGAATTCCCTATTTTAGACAAGAATAGGGAAATTTTTCTTTGATGAAAATTATCAAGCCACAAGAAAAAATTAAACTCAGTAAAAGCAAAAACTCAACAAAGTTTTTTTTTTTTTTTTTTTTTTTTTTTTTAGGGTAGGTGTTGAGAGAGTGAGAAAGAAACCAGAAATGAGGAAATGTTCTCTCTTGCTTATAAAATTAAGAACAGAGGACATAAAATTAATTCAGTAAACACAGATTATAAAAATATACTTGAGTTCCATGTTATGCTTTAAATACAGGGATGAAAACTGAAAGATAAAACAGAGGAGACATAAGTAGGAGAACACAGAATAGATAAGATGGCGGAGGTGGGGTGGCAATGGAGGTGGAAATGGGGCAGAACTTTAGAAGAAGGAGAGACTGGTGGATTGGCAGTTAAAAGTGGAGTTTCTCCTCGTTCCCACTCTACTTTCTCTCAGCTTTCTCCTTTTAGACCCCGAGCCCAGCCCCTCAACCCAGGCTGCCAAGATCCTTCTCTTCAGGTTCACCAGCTGCTCCCCGTGTCCAAGAAGGAGGATGTGTGGATAAGAGACTAGAAAACAAGGGAGAGTCACTGCCAGGAAAGGTTTGGGAATTGGGGGGTGGCATGATCAATGCCTTGCTTTATCATAAAGAACTTTTTTTTTTTTTTTTTTTTTTTTTTTTGAGGAAGTGCATGGAAAAGAGTGAGGAAGATCCTAAGGTAATGAGAGCTAAGTTAGGGTGCTGGCAGAAGACACTGAACACAATAGCACCATTTACATTTTGTATAATACTTTGGAGGGTAATAGCTGTTACTGGTTCCTTATAACAATCAACAACAAATTCAGATTTGCTTTATGCACAGGAAATGTTTAATAAATACTAGTTCAGTTGACTTTAATTCAATTCATTTGAAGTTAATCTATGATCTCTGTTTAACATAAGGAAACTAAATGGCTTGCCCATGATCACACGTTTGGTTAAGTTTTGTAGCCATGGATAAAACCTAGGTCTCCTTAATTCCAAAACCCAGGGCTTTATTCACTATATTAATTGCAACAAACTTGTGGCATATGTGCTGATCCTCTCTACTTCTTTACCACTGCAAACAAACTGATTTTCTCCCAAGAGCTTGGATATGGCCTCAGAATCCTTTTGAACACAGGGCTCCAGAGAGCTCCCCCGAACCAACTTCTCTGTATCCTGCAGTGCACCAGGCTTCTCACCCAACAGGAAGGAGAGATAATAAAGTAGAGACGCTTTGCTGGCAGAACTATTACCACCTGGTAGCTATGGGAATTGATTCAGAAGAAAAAAAGGATGTACCTCGGGAATGACTAAGGCATTAGGCATAGTGACAAAGGGGACCATGGCACTACTACCAGAAATAATAAAGCTGGTGTCCATGTATCATATGTGGTTTTAGATGTATCTGATCTGTAATAAGGGAAAAATTGTCACAACCACAGCTGAAGGAGTCTGTGAGGAAGGGAAAAAAAGGCAGGATCTCCAAGTGATCTCAGCCCCACAAACCATAGAAATTGTGGATCCCAAAGGTGTATGTCCAAAAGATACTGGCCAGACATTTTTGGGAGAGATGAAATAGGGACTATTCAAAGTCTTGATTTTTTTTTTTCTTTTCTTAAGATTTGTTTATTTGAAAGAGAGAGAGAGAGGGAGAGTGCACATGAGTGGGGGCGGGTGCAGTGGGAAAGGAGGAAAAAATCTCCAGCAGACTCCCCACTGAGCACAGAGCTGGAGACAGGGTGACCCCACAACCCTGAGATCATGACCTGAATGAAAATCAAGAGGCTTCGGCTCAGGTCATGATCCTGGAGTCCTAGGATCCAGACCTGAATCGGGCTCCCTGCTCTGCAGGAAGCCTGCTTCTTCCTCTTCCACTCCCCATGCTTGTGTTCCCTCTCTCACTGTGTCTCTCTCTGTCAAATAAATAAATAAAATCTTCAAAAAAACAAAAACAAAATCAATGGGCAGTATCCCAATTGACTGAGCCACTCGGGCTTCCCTTCAAAGTCTTGATTTAAAAGACATTGCTGTGAGTCAATCAATGTGATACAACACATTAATAAAAGAAAGAACAAGAACCATATGATACTCTCAATAGATGCTGAAAAAGCATTTGACAAAGTACAGCATCCTTTCTTGATCAAAACTCTTCAAATTGTGGGGATAGAGGGTACACACCTCAATATCATCAAGCCATTTAAGAAAAACCCACAGTGAATATCATTCTCAATGGAGAAAAACTGAGTGCTTTTCTGGTAAGGTCAGGAATGTGGCAGGCATGTCTATTATCACCACTATTATTCAACATAGTACTAGAAGTCCTAGCCTCAGCAACCAGACAACAAAAAGAAATTAAAGGCATCCAAATAGGCAAAGAAGTCAAATTATCACTCTTTGCAGATGATATGATATTTTATGTGGAAAACCCAAAAGATTCTACTCCAAATCTGCTAGAACTTGTATAGGAATTCAGTAAAGCATCAGGATATAAAATAATGCACAGAAATCACTTGCATTTCTATACACCAACAACAAGACAGAAGAAAGAGAAATTAAAAGGTCAATCCCATTTACAATTATACCCCAAACCATAGGACACCTAGGAATAAACCTAACCAAAGAGGCAAAGAATCTATACTCAGAAAACTATAAAGTACTCATGAAAGAAATTGAGGAAGACACAAAGGAAGGGAAAAATGTTCCACACTCATGGACTGGAAGAACAAATGTTGTGAAAATGTCTATGCTACCTAAAGCAATCTACACATTTAATGCAATGCTTATCAAAATCCCATCAATTTTTTTCAAATAAATGGAACAAATAATCCTAAAATTTGTATGGAACCAGAAAAGACCTCAAATAGCTGGAGGAATGTTGAAAAAGAAAGCCAAAGTTGGTGGCATCACAATTCCAGACTTCAAGCTCTATTACGAAGCTGTCATCATCAAGACAGTATGGTACTGGCACAAAAACAGACACATAGATCAATGGGACAGAATAGAGAGCCCAGAAATAGACCCTCAACTCTATGTTCAACTAATCTTTGACAAAGCAGGAAAGAATGTCCAATGGAAAAAAGATAGTCTCTTCAACAAATGGTATTGGGAAAATTGAACAGCCACATGCAGAAAAATGAAACTGGACCATATCCTTATACCACACATGAAAATAGACTCAAAATGGATGAAGGACCTCAGTGTGAGACAGGAATCTATCAAAATCCTTGAGAAGAACACAGGCAGCAACCTCTTCAACCTCAGCTGCAGCAACTTCTTCCTAGGAACAACGCCAAAGGCAAGGGAAGCAAGGGCAAAAAGGAACTACTGGGACTTCATCAAGATCAAAAGATTATGCACAGCAAAGGAAACAGTTAACAAAACCAAAAGACAACTGACAGAATGGGAGAAGATATTTGCAAACGACATATCAGATAAAGGGCTAGTGTCCAAAATCTATGAAGAACTTATCAAACTCAGCACCCAAAGAACAAATAATCCAATCAAGAAATGGGCAGAAGACAGAACAGACAGTTCTGCAAAGAAGACATGGCCAACAGACGCATGAAAAAGTGCTCCACATCACTCGGCATCAGGGAAATACAAATCAAAACCACAATGAGATATCACCTCACACCAGTCAGAATGGCTAAAATCAACAAGTCAGGAAATGACAGATGCTAGGGAGGATGCGGAGAAAGGGGAACCCTCCTACACTGTTGGTGGGAATGCAAGCTAGTGTAACCACTCCGGAAAACAGCATGGAGGTTCCTCAAAAAGTTGAAAATAGAGCTACCCTACGACCCAGCAATTGCACTACTGTGTATTTACCCTAAAGATACAAATGTAGTGATCCCAAGGGGCACGTGCACCCGAATGTTTATAGCAGCAATGTCCACAATAGCCAAACTATGGAAAGAACCTAGATGTCCATCAACAGATGAATGGATTAAGAAGATGTGGTATATATATATATATATATATATATATATATATATATATATATATATACACAATGGAATACTATGCAGCCATCAAAAGAAATGAAATCTTGCCATTTGCGACGACATGAATGGAATTAGAGGGTATTATGCTGAGCGAATTAAGTCAATCAGAGAAAGACAATTATCATATGATCTCCCTGATATGAGGAAGTAGAAAGGCAATGTGGAGGTTTTGGGGGCTAGGAAAGGAATAAATGAAACAAGATGGGATCAGAAGGGAAATAAACCACAGGAAACTCTTAATCTCACAAAACAAACTGAGGGTTGCTGGGAGGAGGGAGGTAGGGAGAAGGTGGTTGGGTTATGGACATTGGGGAAGGTATGTGCTATGCTGATTGCTATGAAGTGTGTAAACCTGGCGATCCACAGACATGTACCCTGGGGGCTAATAATACATTATATGTTAATAAAAAAATTTTTTTTTAATTTAAAAAAATAAAAAGACATTCCTATGAATCATTTTGTAATGCAAGAAAATTCTCTTACATTTTAAATAATCACCAAATAATAAATAAAAAATTGAATTTCTCTGTGCCAGGTTCCTTTTAAATGGGAAGAGAGGGATAGTGAAAAGAAAATTTCTCCTTGGCACCTTACAATTCTCAATGAGATTTATAAACAATTCCCGTAGAACTTTGCAAACTAAATTAAGTATTACACTTTAAATGCTTAATCACACGATATTTTTACCTAAAGGGAGTCTTGCTGAGTTGCTTCTATCAGTTGTCCTTCAACATAAGATTAAAAATGCAAGGTGGGGCGCCTGGGTGGCTCAGTAGGTTAAGCCTCTGCCTTCGGCTCAGGTCATGATCTCAGGGTCCTGGGATCGAGCCTCATATAGAGCTCTCTGCTCAGCGGGGAGCCTGCTTTTCTCTCTCTCTGCCTGCCTCTCTGCCTACTTATGATCTCTGTCTGTCAAATTAATAAATAAAATCTTAAAAAAAAATGCAAGGCCTTCTATTGGCCCCATGATGTTATTTAACTTCATTGTGTCACACACACTTGGCAAATTAAAGAGAAAGCTGTGGAAAATGTCTGGTTATAACTCAGAGGCAGGAATACTGCTTATGGAAACCTCAATACAACTTGTTGAAAATTTTTCTAACTTTAAAACAAACATGTTTTCTATTATTTAGCATTTAGTATGTTTCATCTTGGTCTTTTTTTTTGTCTTTAGCTTGTTTATTCCCATTTTACTGCCATCCACTTTATGAATGGTTTGGTCAAGTTACAAAATCAAGTTATAACGATCATACGTGGCACCATATGGCTAATGTCAGACAAAGAGCTTTTAATATTTTCTAAGAAATAAGATATTATAGTTAGTACAATCAGAACTACTTTCAATCTAAAAAATGTTGAAGGCTACACTCACACACAAATGTTTTACAGTGAAGACTATCCAACCCCTCCAAAGCCCAAGCTTTGAAACATGGCCTAAGAAAATACCGATTCAAATATGGTCTTGGAACCAACCACTAAACCTCAGACAACATAATTTCCATACAAAAGCACAAAATCACTAGTGATCCATTTGCCAAAAATAAAAACAACAAAACTCCCCTCAAGTTTATTGATGAACAGACCAGTATCAATTCTTCTCTGTATGTTCATGAATTATACATATATAAAGAATATTTTGATCTTAAAAATTCTTCATATGGTTAGATTCATTGCCAGTGAAGCAAAGATCAAACAGGGTCTATATATTTACTCTCAGATACAAATCCAAGAAAGACTACTCCATTACACATATTTTTGAAACGCTTAAAGCTGTGTGTCTACGTGCTGAGGGTACAATTAACATCAAAAAGCTATGTATATATTCTAAGACAAATACTATGGAAATAGCATTTTGAGCAGCTCAAAACATCATGTGACATTTCCAGGAGTGAGGAAATGTCAGTAAGCAGTATTTCTAGGAGGGGACTCCTCTAAAAGGTCTGTTCAACAGGGGTCTCTATTGAACATTGAACGTGCCGCTCTAATAAGAAGGGCATGGGGGAGTGGCAGGGTACTGGCTGGTAAGGACTATCTATGGTTTCAGCTTCTCTTCTACACCTACCTCCTTCCCTTCTGCATTTTATTTATTTTTTTAAAAGATTTTATTTATTTGACACAGCGAGAGAGATCACAAGTAGGCAAAGCAGAAGGCAAAGAGGCAAGAAAGCAGGCTCCCCCGCATGCGGGGCTCTATCCCAGGATCCTGAGACTATGACCCCAGAGCGGAAAGCGGAAGCTTGACCCACTGAGCCACTTCTGCCTTTTAGAAAGAAAGTGTGGACCAAGATGGAGAGATAGTGGGAGAGTGGAGAAGGCTGATCTGGGTTAGTAGGAACTGAAGACCCAGGTGAACTCGGGGAAGTTCCCTTTGTGACTTTCTAGATTGATCTGGATGCTTCCGCTCTGGCAGCCACCAGAGGACAGCAAGCCAGCCAATGCCCTCAGCAAAACTGTAAACAGGCAAAGCTTGTTTTTTCCCACCCCCTTCTTTCTGAAATCTAGTCATCTTTCCTAAAGTCCCCCTACCCCCATCTCTGTAAGGCATTCTGTCATCTCCTTTCACAGCACAAGTTACAATCCGAAATTCTCTTGTTCACTTAATTTGTTTCCTTTTCCAAAGATTTTAAGTTCTGTGAGGGGCAGCAACGTGGTCTGTGTTGCTCATCTCACACCTCCGGCTCCTGGACAAATGCCTGGCCAGAGCAGAAGAGAGGTTGTTAAAAGATAAATGCGTCCCTAGCTTCCTCCCTGCCTGGTCCTGGTCCAGTTGGGGAACTCACAAGGGCAATGACTTCTTGCTGCCCTCAGGCTAGTCCAAGTCTCCCCATCCATCCTGACCTCCAAACCAGCCTGGGGCGGACAGACCCTGTGCTTGCCACATCAGTATCTGTGTTGTTTGGAGGATCAATAGCAGCTCCAGCGCCAGAGGCAGGTTTGATTAGCTGAAGCCAACTGTTTTCTCCCCCCACGCTGTGGAGGTAGACATGTAGTATAATTTAATACAATTAGAGAGAAGCTCAGGGATTTTGTTCAACAGTTGGGCAAAGAGAAGCTTCTCCCCTTCCTCTTCCTCCTCCTCCACAGGAGCTGGAAACATACAAAAGCACTGGGATCTCTCTCTCTTTTTTTTTTTTTTCTAAAGATTATTTATTTATTTATTTGACAGAGAGAGATCACAAGTAGGCAGAGAGGCAAGCAGAAAGAGAGAGGAGAAAGCAGGCTCCCTGCTGAGCAGAGAGCCCGATGTGGAACTCGATCCCAGGACCCTGAGATCATGACCTGAGCCGAAGGCAGCGGCTTAACCCACTGAGCCACCCAGGCACCCCAGCCCTGGGATCTCTTGGTGGGCCATCTTACTCCCATGAGGTCAAAGATGGCACACACAGGACAACAAAGTCAAGAGCTTTTCAAAGAAATAAAGCCACAGTGCTGAGACCTCATAAACCTCTGGTTCAAATCCACCCTTAGGGCCACTTCTGTATTTTCCACTTAGGTAAGCTCATTCATTCTTTTGCTTTTAAGCCTGTCACTGGTGAGATTTCTAAATTGATACCTATCCCAGTCAGAAGTCCCATTTCCCACAACAAATTTCAGCAAGGTATCATTTGACTAACTGAATGAAGCACAGTGCAAACAAGATTTACCTCCCCCAGAGAGTGCTTTTACCTAAAAATTGAAACAAATACACACAGTTGTGTTTCATTGTTCTCTTCCTTCCTTAAGTACCATCACTGCTAGCTTCCAGAACCACTCCACTCATCCCAATTACCTAATGGTCCAGAGAGGAGGCCAGAATCAGCATTGCAACCACACAGCATGAATTCCTGTCTTCACCTTGGTAAGTGGGATTCATGAAAGACAAAGTCCCTGGAGTAAATTTAAGAAGTAGACGTTATCTAATTTTCCCTTTATTAGTTGGGCAAATAACCCACTTAAAAAAAAAATCAAGGAATAATAGAATTACAGCAAAGTTTTGCATAGCTGGTTGAAGAAATATAAAATTGAATGCAAGCAATGCATAAAAAATAGATTTAAAGTGTTAAAAGATTTCTGAGGACAGAATGATTACTTTTTTTTTTTCAATTTATTTATTTGACAGAAATCACAAGTAGGCAGAGAGGCAGGCAGAGAGAGAGGGGAGGCAGGTTCCCTGCTGAGCAGAGAGCCTGATGCGGGACTCGATCCCAGGACCCTGAGATCATGACCTGAGCCGAACGCAGAGGCTTTAACCCACTGAGCCACCCAGGTGCCCCCAGAATGATTACTTCTGACCTGAAGGATTAGAAAGACTTCAGTTTCTGCATTTGTGCTAAATTTTGAAGGACAGGAACTAGTCACAGGCAGAACTGAAGGAAAACAATGAAACCCCTAATTATCCTTACCAAACTGAGATGACCCTGTTGGAGACGAACACAGAACATGTGCTAGTTGGGGGGAGGAAACCACTGATAAAGTCTAGAAATGTGGGTTGAGAGCATATGTGGGACTCTGAAGTCCTATCTCAATTCAGGTGTCCCTGGGAACGCATTGGAGGTTTTTTAGCAAGATAGTGACATAACCAGGTCTGAGTTTCAGGAAAGACTGACTTGGCAGTGGCCTGAAGAATAATCAAAGGAAGAAGTCACAGAAGCCTAAACTAGGGTGCATGGGGAGTTTTTGTGGACACCAGAAAGACTTCTGCCCCATACCCTTTCCTCTGCCCCCAGCAGATCAGGGCTCAGAAGAAACCGGGATTCAGGCTCAGTGTAGGTTAAACAGCCTTTGTGAACTACCCTGAAACCTTTACCATCACCTTTAATGTCATTTCTACAGAAAAACTATTTTTTTTTTAATTTTTAGAAGAATAGCTTAAAAACAAAATTTTAGAGATTACCTAATTTATAGGTAGGAGTTACCGGCTTTAATGATTATTATTATTTAAATTATCTTTTAAGTTTAAAAATAACATTTCTAAGAAATGTTAAACACTAAATTTTTTCTCTACATTCTAGGGCCGCTTTGAGCTTGTAGTCTAGACATATTCACACCCTTAAAAATGAGCTTTTGAGCTTAGGATCTTAAAATAGAACTGTGCTGACATTCTAATACAAGTCAAGAAGGAATAATGGTTAGCATAAGCTTTGTTTCTCTTTTCCTGATGAGGTTTGAATTAGTGGGAGATGGATAATACGGAACAGATAAATTATGGAAGGAAATAAAACGTGTTATAGGTATTAGTATAAAAGATCTAAGACATTTTGAATAAGGCATAGAAATTAGGAAGTCTCAGCCAATGCTATCTATCATTTCTCAGTAGAAGATAAGACATTTCTTATCATCCAAACAGGGCAGGCCATTTTATTATTCAAATCAGGCAGGAGAAAATGTTGGGTGAAGGACAAAGAAAAAGAACATGTATTATGCTAATTCTAAACTAGCTCAAGACAATAGCCTTCTCAATTTGCCCTTTCTTGTGGTCCTATAATTTGTGGGGGCATGATGTAAGCAATCAACTCCTATTGTTGAGTTAGCAAAAAAAGGGCTTTTTTTCTTTCTTACAATTGTGTGCTGAGAGATATTCAGATGCACAGAACAAGAAACCCTAAAGCTTATGCGGTAAAAAATACATTATCTCTTCAAAGTACTAGGAAAAAGAAACCTGCTTACACAAGTTTGCATATATATTTCCGTAAGCAGAGACAGGGGCTCCTGAGTCATCATGAGCACCCCTAATACAAATGTTCTATTGTGTCAGCACTAGATAATACATTTTCGAGATCATAGAGGATTTTACGCTGCAGGAAAGGAAATGAGGTCCAAGGATGGACAACATGGCTGCCGGCAGCTCCTGGGTCTGACCCTCTGTCTCTTGCTCTCCTGCTGAGACTGGTCCCCCCCCCACTGGAGGGCGGCTGGACCATTTACTCCTGAATGTCAGTGCTCCTATTTAAACACCTACAAATTCTCGTTAGTTAAAAAGAAAACCAGAGGCTCAAAATGGCCAAGTCATCAAACTGGGCCTTAATACCTAACCTAACAGCACTTCCAACCTCCCCCCAGAAATGTCTTAACTGTCAGTCAGGAATTTCCTGATTAGCCTCAGAGCGGTAATCTGCCGCACAGACCCCTCTCTGTGCCCAACAAGAGGACGAGGTACTCTGCAGGATAAGACTCCCTGCTCTTCCTCCTGAGGAAAAGTGACCTTGCCTGAAACAATCCTTTCTTTTCTTTTACTGAGAACTCCTTGCCCCCACCCCCTTGTTCCTATAAAAACCTTCCACTTTTTATAATGCCTCAGAGCTCCCCTCTCCTTGCTAGATGGGATGCTATCTGTCAATTCATGAATTGGTGAATAAAGCAAATTAGAACTTCAAATTTACTCTGCGGATTTTTTTTTAATACTCTGTACTTCATCTTTCTTCAAAGAAGGGTTAGAAACGAATACTTGCACAAGAAACTGAAGACAAGGTATCAGTGAAAGCCACACCCCTCCCCCACCCACCCCACAGCTTAAAAGCCTGAGCCCTGGTGCCTGGTCGGCCTGCCTGGAATCTGGGCTCTCCTCTGTGTAACCTCAAGCACTTTATTTGCCTCTCCAAGACTTCCTCCCTCTCCTCACTTGCAACGCAGGATAATACCAACATCTAGCATTTGGGATGGGTTTAATGAGATGGTGCATCTAATGAAGCAATGCCAGGCACACTGGAAACCTTCAATTAACTCCTGCTATTAATTGTTATTGTTATTTTTCCCCCCACAGAGGGAAAGGATGCCAAAGGCTTTAAAGGAAGGCATGTGGCAGGGAATTTAAAATCCAGGGTGAGGAAGGAGGGGAGTATCGACAGATTCAGAGGGCAAGGAGGCATTTGGGGTAAAAACTAGTGTGCTCTTTAACTTCCAGGAAGGGTGAAATGACATTCATGAACTACCCCAGACTTTATTACTCCTCAAAAGAAAACAAAATCTCCTCTGGGAGTGAGGCTTGGCCACTCCCACCAGAAACAAGCTTGCATCTCCAGCTCCATATGGAGAAGCTGCCAGCCACCAGGGCCTTCCTCCCTGGGCTCTCCCTGTGGCCCTGTCCCACCTGTCATTTTGCTTCCTCTACCTTGTTAAAAACACCCACATCCATATGCTTCTCCTTTGTCTTCTCTGGATGCTATTTTCAGAGTTCACAGCAGAACTACTAACCCCAGTGCATGGTCGCAACTCCTCTCACAGACTTTGGTTTACTATGATGACACAACTGGACAGGCGACCCGCAGCTCCGTCACTGGTCTGTAACCTCCTTTCCGATGCAAATGACATGCTATGGAAACCAGCAATAATAAACTGAAAGGCACTAATAGCACCCCAGCGATAAAATTACTCCGCAGAGTTCGTGACATTGTCACACCCTTTAAAATCAGTCTGTGATCTGCCTCTTTACAGGAGATGAATGAGAGAGCACAGAAGACCAAAGAATTGGGTAAAATCACAGGTATCACTTAGCCTGGGTATACACAATGTTTTTGCACAGTCAGTAGCCATTTGAAAAGGAACTACTGATTGTGTGCTGAACAGAAATGAAAGGGTATCTTCAAAAGAGTCTGAATATCTCTTTCCTTTTTTTCCTTTTCCCTTCCATACTGGAAATAGGAAAAAAGGTCGATAACTCTTTCCTTAGAAGAAACCATTTCTTGAAGGACCTAATCCCGTTTCAGTCCCTCAGATCGATCTTGGATAGATCTATAGAGAAAACTGGCACTGTGAGGACATTCTGGGGGGACCACTGTGGCAGTATCCTCCGGGCATGGAAGGTGTGGAGAAGACCCACTAATATGGCAATAAGCCAACCTCTAGGGAATAGGCCACAAATAGGTGGTGGGGGCAGGGGAGGAGGCGGAAAGAAGTGTATAGTTCACACAAAAATGCTATCTCTGGGGACGCCTGGGTGGCTCAGTGGGTTAAGGCCTCTGCCTTCGGCTCAGGTCATGATCTCAGGGTCCTGGGATTGAGTCCCACATGGGGCTCTCTGCTCAGTGGGGAGCCTGCTTCCTCCTCTCTCTCTGCCTGCCTCTCTGCCTACTTGTGATCTCTCTCTGTGTCGAATAAAGAAATAAAAAAAATCTTAAAAAAACAATGCTATCTCTGTCCCTTGTGCTATTAATTACCCTTTTTTTTTTTTTAAAGAGATTAACAAAAGACACTGCTTCATAATCTGCCAATAGGGGGGTGTGAGCATTGATGAAATTTTTCAAATTTAACTATGTGAAAAATCATCAGTGGTTTCAAATTTTAGAACAGAGATCTGTAGAGACTGGAAGGTTTTGTTGGTAGTGGCCACCTCTCCTGAGATAAACTGTGGTATGGAAGAGAAAAGAAAGGTGCCCCATGCAACGGCCCCACCTCTCCAGGCCCTCATGGGACCCCCATGGCAGATCTGCTCTTTGAGAGAAGATGGTGGGTATCTATGATGTTCCCCTGGGGCCCAAGTCTCAGATATGGGAGTATCCCACACATGGGGTCACATCCTACTGGCGTGGACTCTAGAATGAGCCTGCTGTTGCAGTATTTGTGCCTGAAGTAGGGGGCTGAGGGGTGGTTCCTGGGACCGGGACCTCTGCCACACAGAAAACTAATTTCTCAATTTCAGCTGCGCTGTGTGTTCTGAAGTAGAGCTACTACCAGGATACAGAACAGATCTGGATGGTTTCCTGTGTCGACGTTAATCAGATGGGAAATGTGTTAGGGCCATACAGATCAACCATCTCAGAGTTCGTGAACACCTTAACTAACAAGGGCATCCAGTAGACTAACAGGGTAAAACAGTGTCTAGCCCCTGGAGAGGGCTGACAAGTTTACTGTTAGGAGAGCAGGATGGTATGACGCACACCCCAGGAGTCCCCTCACAGCCACGGCATCTTTGCACAGACCCCTCGCCTTGCCAACCACACTCCCACGTGAGCAAAGGAGGATCATCGTCCCTGCCTCCAGGGTGGTCATGGGAATGCAACGAAATACATTTCCCTCAGGGTCTGTCCCACAGTGAAACCTACTCCACATGGACCTTTATTTCCTAAAGACTTCCTGGACCTCGTGGCATCCTCTGCATAGTCCTCAGCATGGATAGAGCTGGGCAGCAGGGGTTTCTCCGGAAATGCCTGGCCGACTGTGGTGAGCTGGGACTGTGTGTGACTTATACCCGGAAGGGCTCCCGACCACGCAGGGAGATGTGAACCTGTCCTGATCATGGCTTTTACTAATGTCTGCCTAACAGGCCCGGTGTCACATCAGACTCAGCTGAAAAACATAACCCAAGTGGATCCCTAAAACATCCTCAAAGCAAAGTCCCCAGATATTTTCCCAGATACTTAGAAGGAAAAAAGGAGAAGAGTGCATATTCTTTCACCAGAGCCCATATAAAATGTATTGTCCCTTAGTATACAGTATTCATGTTATATTACTTCTCTTTGGGGCACCTGGGTGGGTGGCTCAGTTGGTTAAGCATCTGCCTCAGGCTCAGGTCCTGATCTCAGGGTCCTGGGATTGAGAGCCCCCCAGCTCAGCAAGGGAGTCTGCTTCTCCGCCTCTTCCATGCATGTTCTCTCTCTCTCAAATAAATAAAATCTTTTAAAAAAATTATTTCCACTTGACTTCTCATCTGAATAAATACTTTTGTGAAACCATGTCCAACCATGACAGTATCTATCACCTGGTACTGACATTAATACCTTTGTTTGTTTGTTTCTTTCTTTTTTTAAGATTTTATTTTTTTTTATTTGACAGAGAGTGAGCACAAGCAGGGGGAGCTACAACGGTAGAGGGAGAAACAAGCTCCCTGCTGAGCCAGATGTGGGACTCCATCCCAGGACCCTGAGATCATGACCTGAGGAGATGGCAGACGCTTAAGTGACTGAGCTACCCAGCCACTTTTGTTTCACAAGAGTTTAAAAAAATATTTTTTTTTCATTTTTTTCTTCCTAACTATCTTCTTCAAATAAATTATTTTTAGTGGAGATACAGAGAAAAAGGTTATATGCATATCCCCTTGGCTATCATAGTTTTAATTTGCCTACTCCATCACTTTTTTTTTCTTATCTTAAAACTCTGGCAGTCCAGACGTTCCTCACAACGTGAAGCAAAAACAAGATAAATATAATTCTTGTTATAAATTGTTGCTAAGTGGTTTTACCCAGCAAAAACTGTGATGCTGGGTGTGTGAGAATTTTAGAAACGTTGAAAAGTTAAAGCTCATGCTTCTAGGAAAATAAGGTTTCAGAAATATGGCACGATAGAAGAATCTGTTGGCTAGAATTTTATAGCTTAGAACAACACTAGTGACTGGCAGGTGACCATTCAGCCCAATAGCCGAATGACCGGAGAAAGGGATTAATTTGCCTTTGATTCTAGCCTGGATTATTTTAATTCCAAGTTGGTAATGTCAATTTAGAAAAGAGGAAGGGATTTTTGCAGAAGAAAAAGATATAGTAGCAAAATGGTTGTTAATGGAAAGATTAATGTACCATTTTCTGAGGTTGCCAAATTCAGGGTTGATTAGGCATTATCTCATAAACAAACAACAAAAAGACCACAGGAATTCTTTGAGGGCGAGGATCATAGGTTTGTTTTGTTTTGTTTTGTTTTGTTTCGTTTCGTTTTGTTAGAGAGAGAGAGCAGGGAATTGGGGAGGGGCAGAGGAAGAGGGAGAAAGAATCTTTAAGCAGGCTCCACGCTCAGCACAGAGCCCAAAGCAGGACTTGGATCTCAGTGACTTCAGCAGAAATCAAGAGTATGACACTTAACCAACTGAGTGACCAGGCCACCCTAATAGCTTATTCATTATTATATCCTCCAGCATCCAGGTTAGTCCCTGGCAAATAATAGTATCTCATAATTTAATCAAACATATGTAAGAAAGAGATTACTCAGAAGGTGAAGATAACTGAAGAAAGCCAGTGATTTTAGGAATTGTTTTATAAGGCACTAAGGAGCAAATAAATATTGAAAAGAAACATTTATGGTCTCATTATGCTCTGCAATCTCTACTAATTGCACCCAAATTCCCATAAGGAATTTAAATGTTCTATTCCCTGAATGAGAAAACATAATAATAAGTTAAGCCTAAGTATAATAGTATCATATTAAGAATTTAAAGCAATTAATTCATTAATCCTTAGAACATATCCCAACTTTGCAGACTGAAGTAAAGGAAAGATCTTTTCTTTTCCTTTTTTTTTTTTTTTTCAAAGTCACAGAAATTCAATAGTTCTAGGTCAACAATAAAAAGCACGGTGAAGGAAATAAGTAGTGTTTTAAAACAAAAAAGCAAGCAAATTCAAGCAGTTTGATTATAAGGATGGAAGTCGGGGAGGGGGCGTCATGGGTCAATGCACTCCTTACTCAAATCTAAATTCCAGGCTCTGGGATGAGGTACCTAAGGGCTTTCAGGTCCCAGTTGGTAAATGAACTGACAACTACAGGGAAAGCCACATTAGATTTCTAGAAGAGCAAGAAGCAAAATCCTGAGGATCCCAAAGGCAAACAAAACGTCCATAAAAACACACCATAAATAACTTCTGCATTTGAAATCCAGCTCTTCCCTGCTCCTCACTGGCTAAGCTTATCTCCCCATCCCTGAGTCCTGGGAGTAATTCCCTCTCCTGTAAGATGCCCAGCCCCCTAAATTTAGCAAGGGGTGTATAGTAGACGGTCAATACATTTTAGCTTCATCATTAATCCTACCTTCTCCTTTTCCCTTTGATCCCTTTCAGCTCTTCTACAGTGATACGCCCCTCCTTCTCTCCCTCGACAATCTTCTAGATGTCTTTCCTTAATAGGCCAAAGTATAAAATTAAATTTTGTGTGTGTGCGTGCACGAATGACAGTCTATCTATCCCTACTTTTAGAAACATGATCACTGGATTGTCTATAACTATAACTAAACAAAACTAAAACAGCTAGTCTTCCCAGTGGGGCAGGGTTTTTGTTTGGTTTTGTTTGTTGAGGTGGTGGCTCTCAGATCACCTGTCCACGTTTCCTGTGGTCAGTGGCGCTTTACAGGGGTCACACCCGGTGCCCCCCGTGAGAAAGCTCCCCAGCAATTCCCAGCCTGCTTTTAAAACAGGACACCAGTGGGAATTTAGGAGGTAGAGGGCAGAGCTGCCAGGAGGAGGAAAGGCAAAAGAGCAAGCCAGCCAAGCCTGGTGAGATGGTTTTCTCACTGTGTTTCAAACGAAGCACAAACTGAAAACACCAAGACAATGAAAGCTTAGAACCTGGAGACCTCATTTAAATCCCAACTGCATGACCCTCCACCCATATGTTTCGTGTATCATGGAAGTAATTTTTAAAGTAATTTTTTTAAGTAATTTTTTTTTAAGTAATTCGTTATCCTGAGAGTATTTTCAGCAGAGATTGGAGTAGACTTTCCTAGGGGGAGTCTTCAGTTGAGAGGTGTTCTCCGGATGGCTGGAGACTGCCCAACTGGCCCGACATACATTTCAGATTTTGTGGAGATTACCAGAACGAGAAGTAGTGAAGCCAGCTCATACTCCTTAAAGCCAGACCGACGAGAAAACAGAGATCATGTCCAAATCCTGCCACAGATCTTTATTCTCTTCTCCAAACATTCTTACAGTCAAATGCTACGCTTATTCTTAACAGGCGTACTAAAATGCAATAATTTCAAGTGACAAGCAGAAAGAATGAATCCATTCTAGATCCTCACAGAACTCATACATGACATTTTAATTTTTCTTTCTAAAAATGTACTGAATAGATTTTTAATAAGTAGACTCTTTCCTCTAAATCAAGATAAAATTTGCTCCAGGGCGCCTGGGTGGCTCAGTGGGTTAAGCCGCTGCCTTCGGCTCAGGTCATGATCTCAGGGTCCTGGGATCGAGTCCCCCATCGGGCTCTCTGCTCAGCAGGGAGCCTGCTTCCCTCTCTCTCTCTCTGCCTGCCTCTCTGCCTACTTGTGATCTCTGTCTGTCAAATAAATAAATTAAAAAAAATATATTTAAAAAAAAAATTTGCTCCATAAATTGCATCAAGGTTTTTAATCAAAGGAACATTTCATTGTTAGAGGGGGTAACAGTAAGAGCTAATACCTGGCAGAAAGATTGTCTGAGACACTGTACAGGTTCCAACCTGAAATGCAGAAGAGTGAGCGTGTCTATCGGAGAGATTTGTCAAGCTCATGTGACAGAAGGGAGCATCCTTGTTTGTTTCTTTTTAAGATGTTAAGATGTTATTTATTTATTTATTTATTTGAGAGAGAGAGAGAGGAGGGGCAGAGGGAGAGGGACAAGCGGACTTCATGCTGAGCACAGAGCCCAACATGGGGTTTGATCCCATGACCTGAGATCACGACCTGAGTCGAAATAAAGAGTCAGACAATTAACTGACTGGGACACCTAGGCGCCCTCGGAAGAGGGCGTTCTAAACATTAAACATTAAATTGATAGATGAACCTGAAAAGTTAATTAACTTCCACTGTTGTATTTAGCCTCACTAGCAGTGGTGGCTTCGCATCGACTGGACACTGACCATGCTTTAGGCAGAGGGGGATAATAAAACTCGCCTCCATTTTTCTTTCCTTTGTTTTTGTTTTCTAAAGAGAAAGAGAGAGAGAGAGAGAGAGTGAGAGTGGGAGGGGCAGGGAAGGGACAGAGGGAGAGGAAGAGAGAGAATCTCAAGCAGGCTCCAAGCCCAGGGCCTGGCTACCATGACCCTGAGATCATGACTTGAGTTGAAATCAAGAGTCGGATGCTTAATAGGTTCCCCAAGCTTCCATTTTGAAGGGCTTGGATTCCAACTCTATCACTGACTGTCTGTGTTCAATCATTCAGCTGGTTCAACAAACACTTGTTGGGGAATGACTCTGTGCTAGGCGCAGGAATTAGAGCAGTGAATAAGACAGGCAGCACCTCTGAGCAAATTGCCTCGCCTTTCTACGTCTAGTACTGGCTGGGCAAAATGGGCTAACGGCTGGCCTGACCCACTTTACAGGCAGCTGTAAGACTCAAATAAATAAATTCATGAAAGCATTCTGAAAATGGTCAAGGTTGATGCCATGCAAGTTCTCCTATTAATTTTCTCTCCCAAGAGTTTCAAATACAAGTAAACAATTTCTGTTGCTGATTTAAATTAAAAAAAAAAAAAAGCCTTAATATTTAGAGTTAGTGGATTCATTTCTTTGGGAATAATAAATAACCCTTCCTTCCAGTCAGGAAGGCTTCTCTAGGCTTAGGGCATTTTTTTTTTTTTAAGATTTTATTTATTTGACAGACAGAGATTACAAGTAGGCAGAGAGGCAGGCAGAGAGAGAGGAGGAAGCAAGCTCGCCACTGAGCAGAGAGCCTGACTTGGGGCTCGATCCCAGGATCTTGGGGTCACGACCTGAGCTGAAGGCAGAGGCTCCAACCCACTGAGCCACCCAGGTGCCCCTAGGCTTATAGCATCTTAAGCAGGTACCAGTTCTTTAACTCCCTCAACAAGCCAAACAACTGAAATCCTAGTGATGTAAAACTTTTTTTTTTTTTTTTTTTTTTTTAAAGCAAGAGATCCTTTCTTCAAATCCTACTTACCTTTAAAAAAAAAGGGGGGGGGACACGCCTGATTGGTTCAGTGGGTTAAAGCCTCTGCCTTCAGCTCAGGTTGTGATCTCAGGGTCCTGAGGATCTCAGGATCAAGCCCCACATTGGGCTCTCTGCTCAGCAGGGAGCCTGCTTCCCGCCCCCACCCCCTACCCCCACCTATCTCTCTGCCTACTTGTGATCTCTCTCTCTGTCAAATAAATAAAACCTTAAAAAAAAAAAAGAGTTTATTTATTTATTTGACAGAGACACAGAAAAAGAGGGAAGACAAGCAGGGGGAGTGGGAGAGGGAGAGGCAGACTTACTGCTGAGCAGGGAGCCTGATGTGGGACTGGATCCCAAACCCTTGGGATCATGACCTGAGTCAAAGGCAGCCACTTAACCCACTGAGCCACCCATTACCTTGATTTCTATTACTCCCAGGATGTTCCAAGTCTTTAGAATGGTTTTGGAAGATACACCACAGTCTGGCCCCAAACTCCTTTCCTGCCATTTTTTCTTTTCTTCCCTCCACTCCAACCATTCTGGATTTCTCTCCATTCCTCAATTCTGGTATTGAAACATGCTTTCTCTCCTCCTGAAATCACTCAATGTTACCCCACCCCCACTGCTCCCCAACACCATACCACGCCCACACTATACTCACTGATTCATCCCCCTTGGTGGCCTAGCTGACACCCACGACTCATTCAGATCTCAGCTCACCTTCCACATCCTCAGAAAAGCCTTTCCTGAACCCAGACTTTTGGTCCACACTGCATGGTCTCATAGCCCTTGTATTTGCTTTAGCATAGTACACATTGTTCCTACAGTTATTCATTAAATGTCTGTCCCTCACACTAGACTTTAAATTCCTCCAGGCAAAGGGCATGCCTGTTTTAAGTAATGTGGCAATAGCCCCTAGAACAGTGCCTGCCTCAAATGAATGCTCAACTGATACTTGGTGAACAAAGGAAGAGAGGAATAAAGATATTTAAGAGGCTCCTACAGTGTGACTCAGAGAAAGAAAGAAGAATTTAAAAACATTTGGGAAGATCCAGGGATAAAGTTGCCACTCCTGGAACTGAGAGAAAATGGTATTCATGAAAGCACCAGATTTCTGGACTAGAAACTGATTTTTGGAATTGAATATGTTGGGTAGGAGGTAAAAATGAATAGAGGAATAGTGTGTCCACCGCCCTGAACATTTCATATGACCGTGTTAATGAAGATGAACTCGATCCACCAAAAAAAATTTATCAAGGCTGGAACCCCTGATCTGCCCTTGAAACACACAGCTGGAGGTTTTGTTGAGGTTTGCTTCTTCCAATCATGACTTGAGCTGAATCAAGCCTCGCATTCAAACTCCGTTTCTCTTAAGATCCATATGAACAAAAGTGTCAGAAAAAAGGACTTACATTTTCAAAAGTAAGTACTACGTTCTATAATTTCACAGCCTTGCACACATAAATATTTCTTGGGGTGATGGCAGCATGTTTTACCTATCTTCTATCTTTCATCTTCTCGGCCCCTATCACCCACGATCTCCAGGGGGAGAGGGACTATGTCCTCTAAACCTTCTGCATAGCACCAAACTCAGAGTTGAACCTCTAGCAGATGATCAATAAATATCCATCAATTGGCTGTTTGACACAGAATGGAGCACTGACCTAAAAAGTCAGATCTGGGTTCTGAATCTATTTCTTCAGCTGTACAATGTAACCGAAACCCTCCATCTCTATACAAGGTTGTGGTGAGGACACCAGGAAATAACACACATAAAAGCACTTCCCAAGTTGTAAGGAACATAAAACTTCATGCTTTCCATTGTTATTAATATAGCATGGAATTTTAACAAGGGAAGAGAATGGAAGGAGATGGAAGGAAATTGACATTCATTAAGCATTGATCCAGATCAAGGACTACACCAAATGCTTGGTTGTGTTACCTTTTTCAATCCCCATAAAACTCTACAAAGAAAGGGGCTCTGAGCTGTTAGATACCTTCCTGAAGTCACAGAGCCTTAAGTTGCCCCAGTGACATCAAAGCCGATGGTCATCCCCGGGTACCTCCTGGCTTGTCCCAGTGCACCAACTGCTTCAGAACTGACGAGCAGCTGCCTCATGGACTGACACACAGGAGTGGAGCTCCAACACCAGACTTCAGAATTGAAAGCTCAGGAGCACTTGGGCGGCTGAATTGTTAAGCCTCTGCCTTCAGCTCAAGTCGTGATCAGAGAGTCCTGGGATCGAGCCCCACATCGGGCTCCCTGCTCAGTGAAAAGCCTGCTTCTCCCTCTTCACTCCCCCCTGCTTGTGTTCCCTCTCTTGCTGTGTCTCTGTCAAATAAATAAAGTATTTTCTTAAAAAAAGAAATAAGAAATGGAAATAGGTTGAGCATCCAAGCCAGTAAATTAACCTATGAAAGGGGGAAAAGACTGCAGGAAGGGAAAGCAGCTTGGAAGATCTCCTGAAGTTCTGCACTAGGATCAAAGAGAAGTGTGAGCAGATGAGGACAGCCAGGAAGGACCTTAGACAATGGATCAAGAAACCTGTGTGAAGTCACACTCTAATCTGCTTCAGAAAAGAACCCAGACTCCTAACCTAGCTCCAGAGCTGAGTCCAAGACGCCCCCCCAAGCCTGACTATTTCATGACCTTTCCCCTGAGCTGTTTAAAGGGCATCTGAGTCACCAGGAAGACAGCCAGGACCTGGTGGGCTGCCCTTGGCCTCAGAAACATTACGGAGGAGGAGACAATTGATGCTGTGGGCGTCGGGACTCTTACGAGAGAGCAGTGGGGGGGCAGCGAGTCTAGAAGACAAATGATAAAGCTGGTGGCACTAAACATAAAGGACACGGGCTGGCTCAGCCCCCTGATTCACCAGTGACTCATAGTCTGTGAGCAGGAAGCACAGCCTTGGACTGTGTTGTGGAAAAGGACAGTGAGGTATCTTTCAGGTCTCTGTGTTCTCTTTGAACATCAGAAGCAAAAAGAACAATAATTAAACAGAGGCTACATTTTTGTATTAATTAAAAGCCATGCAATAAATATTTTTGGCCAATTTTTAAATCCCTGAGAGCTATAATTGATCCCAGTAAGAGATGGCCTCATGGCAAAGACAATGTGTTAGGGGGGTGGGGTGGATGGATCTGGGATCATACCCCAGTTTGCCATATACTAACTGTGTGTTCTTGGGGGAGTTTTTATTTTTTCTCTGACCCTCAAATTCCTCATTCCTATCTTCTTGAGAAAATTAGAGATAGCACAGATAAATGAATACATACCGCCTAGCACAATATTCAATCAGTAAAGGGCAGCTGCTACTTTATTATTAGAAGCAGTGGTAGCAACAATGTTTCCATGCTATGTATTTCTATATGTTGCAATTGCTGAATTTCCAGGGCATCAGTGTGTTAGACAGAAGTCTCCTATAACTGTCCAAGAAGGGTTCCAGTTCTGTGAAGTATGCCCTTGAAAGCCAGAAGATGCCCTCAGGGGTCTACAAACGCTTCATGTTCCTAAAGGTTTGTGTGTCGAGGTTCAAATCCTTGTAGATTAAGTAGGCCAGTGGTTATAGCTGGAGAGTTCTATCAGCATACTCTCTGTCCACTGCATTTGCTATTACAGCGTTCTTCTAAGAAGCAGAACTCTAGAGGTACCAAATTCAAGTTTACATAGCATTAACAAGAATAAACATTTATTGAGCATTCCTTTGGCTTGGCACTCTTCTTTATGCAAACTATTTATTTAAGTCTTACAAAAAGCCTATGAGGTACAGACTATTGGGAGCCATAACTTACAAAGGGGGAAACTGATGCACAGAGCTGTTAAGCTGGTATGTGTTGGAGCTGGGACTGAAACCAGTTAATCCAGAGCCCATGAACTTAGCCACTGTGCCATTCTACCACTAGCCTTTGGCTTGGGAGGAAGCCTGTACCATGAAGACCCATACTCAAGCCTACCTGTTTGTAAACTGACACTAGGGTTTGTATCCATCCAACCCTGGTGGTAGTGAGTAGTGCTGATGATAGAACACCATCTTAGCTGAAGATGGGACTAGGTTCAGTCCCTTTGAAGTCAAACAGATTCAAGTAGGGAGACCTCCCTCAGAGCCAAGTAGTAGTCACCTAGTAGTCATGCCAAGGCTTGGGCCACCTGCCACAGAGCATGAACAAATCACCACCTCATGGCCATCACTTCTGGAAAACTGATTCCCACAACTCGCCTCCTGCCTCCTTCAGCAAGCTGTACCACTTTAGTTTACAGCAACAACATCACCGGGTGGTCAGGATGTGGGAGCCCTTGTGTGAGGAGTGTCTGTGCAGAAGAGGGCAGATATTGCCTCAGCGATGCTAATTCATGAGGACAGCACAGCCTCACTTGCATCCTACTTGGTCCAACACATTTCTCTTTATAATTACCACTATGTTGGGGTGCCTGGGTGGTTCAGTTGGTTAAGCATCTGCCTTCGACTCAGGTCATGATCTCAGGGTCCTGGGTTTAAGCCCCACATCGGGCTCCTTGCTCAGCGGGGTATCTGCATCTCCCCCTTCCCTGTTCATTCTCTTTCTCTCTCTCACTCTCTCTCCTTTATAATAAATAGGGGCGCCTGGGTGGCTCAGTGGGTTAAGCCTCTGCCTTCAGCTCAGGTCATGATCTCCGGGTCTCGGGATCGAGCCCCGCATCAGGCTCTCTGCTTGGCGGTGAGCCTGCTTCCTCCTCTCTCTGCCTGCCTCTCTGCCTGCTTGTGATCTCTCTCTCTCTCTCTGTCAAATAAATAAATAAAATATTTTTAAAATAAATAAATAAATAAAATCTTTAAAAAAATAATTACCCTTAAGTCATTAAAGGAGAAATGTTGATGCGATAGTCTTAGAAAATACTTAGAAAATAAATATACTTATCCATTTTCTCCTCTTTTAAAGTTATTTTCCTATTTTCCTTCCTCCTATCTTGTAGTTACCCTCAACTAATAAGTACTCGCTTCCTGAGGACCCACCATTTGTCCGTCCAGCCATTTACTCTACGGACAGTGAGTGCCTGGGCTGTGTTTCTGCTCGTGGGCTCCTCAAGTAGACCAACAGGGATGCAAACAATGACAATCCACTGTGACTGGGTCACAAACTTTGGAGTATCAGGTGCTGCAATAACACAAGGGACAGCCATGAGTGCCATGTCGAGGTTGGGGTGGTTGCAGGAGATTGCTCAGAGAAGGCCCTCCTGCCCTGGCTCTTAAAGGATGACCAAGAATTCAGCAGGTTGAGTGGGAGGGGGGAGCCAAGTGAACAGTGGGGACAAGCACACAGACGCCACATGCACAGCAAGGGTCTGGTATGTCTGGGAGTTTGGGTGTAGAGGGCAGACTGGGGAAGGGGAGGTGAGGCACAAAGATAATAGCATTGGGCACTCAGGAGCTAAAAGAGAGTATAAAATACTACCCCTTAAGGTGTTTGGCTGGCTCAGTTGGAAAAGCATGCAGCTCTTAATCTTGGGGTTATGAGTTTGAGCCCCACATTGGGGGACTAAAAAAAAATAATACTAGCCCCTTGCCTTCAAGAATATCACAACAAGGGTGCCTGGGTGGCTCAGTGGGTTGGGCCGCTGCCTTTGGCTCAGGTCATGATCTCAGGGTCCTGGGATCGAGTCCCACATCGGGCTCTCTGCTCAGCGGCGAGCCTGCTTCCTCCTTTCTCTCTCTGCCTGCCTCTCTGCCTACTTGTGATCTCTCTGTCAAATAAATAAATAAAATCTTTAAAAAAAAAAAAAGAATATCACAATAAATTCAGGGAATCTTGACATGAATACCCATAGACAATGAGAGAAAAAGAAAAAGCAGAACAAATGTAGATGTTAGACCAGCCCCTGTTCGAACAAAAAGAGAGAACAATGTGGGCCAGGACAGAGCCAGAAGGGTCATAAGGAGTATGGGATATTGCATCCATGTCTAAAATTACAGGCCCACGCTCAAGTCTCCCACTCTTTACTTCAGTGTCACACGTCGACTGCCTGTGACCCCCATCTCTTCCCACATATACCCCCCATCTTTCCAACACATCTGTGACTTCTTCCCTTCAAAGCTCTCTGTGTATGTCACTGCTCCTTCCAGTGCAGGACTTCCGTGTTTCCAGATAAACTCTAGAGTCTGATTAAAGTCTAAGAGTTTCTGACGTGAGGGAAGTAGAAGCAAAATCTTTTTTTTTTTTTTTTAAAGGAATGGTTGTCCTGGAGTATCCAGGAGGTCACTAGAAAGGCTTCTTGTCAGGAAAATACCACCTAGATCAAGAGTTCTTGACCTGGATCCACAGAGGAGTTTTGGGGATATAGAACTTCTTAAAATTGAAGGTTTATCGGTGTGAATTGTGTGTGCATGTGTGTACACCTGGCATGAAATGCTTATTTTTCTAGGAGAGAAAATATTCTATCTGACAAAGAGCACATTCCCCAGAAGACTAAACTTCAATGGTTTCAGACCAGGGTTCAGCAAACTACAGCCTGTAAGCCAAATCCAGCCCACAGCCTGTTCTTACAAAGTTTTCTTAAAATGCAGCCACACTCACATGTTTACGTGGCTGTCTTCACACTACAACGGTGGAGCCAAAACGCTGTAACAAAAACCGTATGGTTTGTTACGACAAAAATATTTTCAGTCTGGTGCTTTACAGACAAAGATGTTGACCCCCGATTTAGACAATATTTTTTAAAACCATCCACTACAATCAAGCGGTTGCTCGCTAATAATTCACTATCAAATATTAAAGCGAGCAAATAATTTTAGACTCAAAGCTTCCCTTGCCCTAATTGGCAACCTCATAGATGAGTGAATGTGCTAGAGGCTGGCCCTCCTACTATCCTCCTTGGGAGTCCGCTAGACAGAGGAGTGGCTGAGAGATGCTGCCTAGAATCCTTCCAAAGTGACCCTGCCACGGGCATCTTGGGCCCAGCTTCCTTTGCAAACTGCTAGAGAAGAGATAGTTAAGCAAGAGAATTAACATCACTCTAAATAATTCAAACAGAGTCCTGCTGCTGGCTTCAAACCAAAGATGAGAAATTACATAATTAGCTGCAGCAGATTTAAAAGACTATATAAAATATGTTAATGCTCTCACCATGTTAAGGCAAAGGTACAGAAACAATGCCATCTATTAACTAGCCGATAGGATTAGTCTAAACAAAGAGAGACATCCTAAGGGCATTTAAAAAATCATGATATCTCTCAGTTTGATAGAATACTTTTCTTGGGCTGCAAAATAGGTTAAGAAAAAGTTGAATGCCATTCTAAAATGTTTTTTAAGTTGTATACAGCCACATCCAATGCATTTTTTGATTAAAAGTATGTGATTTTTTTTTTAATCATTAAGTCAAAAATAATTTTTTGCTGTTGATGTTTGGATAGCTCTCATCATTCTGTTACATTTCCTGGCAGGTCAATTTATGTATGTGGGCTTTAATTGTATGTGTGTGGAGAACAAAGCAAGCAGATACCATAGCTTATATGACAATATGTGGACCTCAAGCTATGTAGCCCTCTTCTGCGTTGTCTTCCATGCTAGAAACCTGAAGAATGGTATGCTTGACCTGAACTTGCAGTTTCTCTATGAAGTTAGGTACCCTGAGCTAGGAGAGAGAGTTGCACAACATAAGAGTCTCTTAGCCAGATGGAAAGAACTATTTGCAAATCTAATCTCAATGTCAGGGAACCTCAAGAGTCTTACTCTACTCAAAAGTGCATCATTACATGCTTGAAGTCTGAGCCTTCCTCTTCTTGAAGTCTGAGCTACACAGACCTCATACAGTTTTCCAGTCTGATCCTAGTAAGTGCTGCTGCTGACCGTGGATGGCCTCATTCTGTGAGGGGGTTGCTGGTGGTGAAATTTGTTTTATCATAGATTGGCATCTCCCATATCCACTAACGTACGTTCAGATAAATATTTTTCAATAGCTTAAAATAAAGACTAAAATCTGTTCCATGTAAGGAATAACATGGAGGACATCAGGAGATGGAAAGGAAAAGTGAATTGGGAGAAATTGGAGGGAAACCATGAGAGACTGTGGACTCTGAGAAACAAACTGAGGGTTTTAGGAAGAGGGGGCTGGGGGGTTGGGAGCGCCTGGTGGTGGGTATTAAGGAGGGCACATATTGCATGGAGCCCTGGGTGTGCTGCATAAACAATGAATCTTGGAACACTGAAAAAATAAAATAAAATTTAAATAAATAAATAAATAAATAGAATCTGTTCCATTTTAACCTAGAGATGAGGGTTTCCAAGCACCCAAATAATAATGATAATACCACATCATAACATTTGCCTATTACGTTACAGCTCTGCAATATGATTTTCACCTACATCATCTCATTTAATCCTCATGGCAACTTATTCTGATGGTGCTACTTTGGTCTCCATTTTTCCAGTGGACACTGACTCTAAGAGGGTAAGTACTTGTTCAGCATCACTCAGGTGGTAAGGGCAGGACCCTTCTTCTCCAAGGCTGGTGCTCTTTTGAGGATGCATTTAAGGCCAAGGTCGAGGCACCAGCCACCTAACTGAAGCAAGCTCACACGATGGAACCAGTCCGAGACTAGACTCGAGCAGCCTGGCTCCAAGCCTCCCTCAGCTCTAACATGAGCATGCTGGTTGACTTAGGCCAGTCAACTTAATTCCCCTCCACTTCCTCACATAGGAAATGGAGGAACTGAACAAGACACTCCCGAAGATTCTTTCAAATGTAACCACTAGGAATTTTACTGAGCAGAATAATCTTCCCAAATGATCTGTCCGAAGGGAATGTACAGTGTGAGATACAAAGTGCGCTCAACAAGAAGATGAAAGGGATTTTTGCACTACGCACATTTTTAGATGATTCATGCCCCAAGCCCCTCTCATTTAGCAGGTTTCAGCAAGAACGGACCATCCACACAGTTATTAAAATATTTTGATGACTTCCTGTATAGAAATCAACTTCTGAGATGGGACTGTCCCATGAGAGGGGTCGGTCTGCCCCTTCTGGGTTGGGAGCTAGTCATGTTGTGTCTGGGATTGAGTCCCATGTTGGGCTCCCTCCTTAGCAGGGAATCTGCTTCTCCCTCTCCCCCTGTTCCTCCCACTGCTCATGTTCCTCCTCTCTCTCTCTCTCTCTCATAAATAAATAAAATCTTAAAAAAATAATTTTAAAAAATGTGTCTGTTTTCTTCCTGGATTCTTGGGAGGGAGATTCTAAACCCTTGGGATTTCCCAAGTGATAGGAATGCCCATGTCATTCATGACAGGTCCCTCAAGTCACATCTGAAATTAAGCTATAAAGATGACCCGAGGTGGGGGTTGGTCATACCAACCCTGTGATGAGGGGTGGGGTGGGCTTTGAGCCATGTGATAACCATATGACATCCTATGAGTAGGAGAGCTACAGGCTGAGTTCAGTCATGAGGCCAAGAAGTCAATCAACCAGGCTTATGGTAATGAATCCCCAATAAAACCTATATGCTGAATTCAGTGGAGCTTCCTGGTTGGTGAACACATCAGTGTGCCAGAAGGGTGATGTGTCCTGACTCCTCAGGGAGAGAGCACGGAAGCTCTCCTCTGGGACCCATTCAGATCTTGCCCTATGTGTCTCTACATTTGGCTGGTCCTCATCACATCCTTTATAATAAAACTATAATCCTAACTACAGCATAGCACTTTCCTGAGTTCTGTGAGTTTTTCCACCATACTATTAAACCTGAGGGGAGTGTGGGAACCCCTGAATTTGTAGCCAGTTGGTCAGAAGTGTGGGTGGCTTGGGGACCCCTGAACTGGCAGCTAGCATCTGAAATTAGAATGGTCTTGCTGTGGTTAAGGACCGTGCCCTTAAAACTTGTGAAGTCTGAGCTGACTCTGGGTCGTTATTGTCAGAATCACAGTTCAGTCCTACAGACCACCTACTACTATAGAGCTCTTCCCAGCTGTACATTAGGCACCTGGCCACCTCAGGCTCTTTGCACTGTTAACCCTAGCCTGGAACACTCTTCCTCTGGGGTCTTCATGGCTGGCTCCTTCACTTCTTTCAAGCCTTTGCTCAAATGCTGCCTTCTTACTGAAGTCTTCTCCAACTACATTACCTACAACCGCACCCCCCGCCCCATCCTCCCACAACCCAAATCCATACTTCCCTTCTCTATTTCATTCTCTTTCCTTATCTTCTGATAAGCTATGTAATTTGCTTATGATCTTGCTTAATAAATATTTTCCTTTTCTAATAAGTTCCAAGTGGGCAAGAATTTTTCTCTCTTTAGTTCACTGTTAAATGCCTATGCTCAGAACAGCGCCTGGTACATAGTAGGTATTCAATAAATATTAACCAAATTGGGTAGAATCTATACCTATGTGCACACACACACACACACACACACACATATTATAAGTGATACAATAAATTGAATTAATGTTAACTGTCTATTAACTCACTACTTAGTATATTAAGCTAACCTGATCTTTATATTTAGAAAACCCACTGCAAATGGGAAGATTTTATATCTCACTTAAGTAAGAAGAAAGAACAGTATTCATTTTTCCATAGGTTTTTAAAACTAACTATATGTAAGCTAACTTCTGACTTCTAATGTTATTCTTTTAAAATAATTCAGTTGAAACGCTATCAAGTATGAAATGGACACCGAAAAAAGGTATTAAGATGTAAGTTTATCTAAGTTGACACAATGATTGAGAGGCAAACCTGTAAAAGAAGAAATTTTGTGTCCTCCAGACCTAATAAACTCAAAAGCTTTATAACCTCAGTTTTCAATATCAGTGAAAACTGGTCATATCAGTGAGATGTCCCAGCTGTCATGTCGATGTGACACCCCAAAAGCGAACAAAAGGCATTCACTGAATCAGTTGGCCCTCGAGTACCTTAACAGTGAAACAAAATGCCGAGATTGATTTTGTCTTTGATCAGGACAATGCCAGTTTTCACCTTAACCTCTTTTTTTTTTTTTTAAAGATTTTATTTATTTATTTGACAGAGAGAGAAATCACAAGTAGGCAGAGAGGCAGGTAGAGAGAGAAGGGGAAGCAGGCTCACCGCTGAGCAGAGAGCCCAATGCGGGGCTCGATCCCAGGACCCTGGGATCATCACCTGAGCTGAAGTGAAGGCAGAGGCTTTAACCCACTGAGCCACCCAGGCACCTCTCACCCTAACCTCTTGACAATGGTTTGCTTTCTCACATCCCGGCCCTGAGCTTACAGGTATGGCTTCTTTCAATTCCATTCCTGGCACTTCTTGACAAGGCTGCTGCTTTTCTTTGGCTTTGTTCTGAATATTTGATTAAGACTCATATGAATTTAGACAAATTCTTATTCAGCTCGGTTTTAGGTCTTCAAGAAAAGTTGGACTCATGATTTCAGTGATTCTGCCTACTGAAACATAAAGATAAGTCACCCGCATGATCATTTTTTTTTTAACTAGAAGTTTTATCCATTTGTTTCTTTTTCAGAGCTATCGTGAAAGAAAATTAAGTTATAGGCAGCAAAGAGTCCTATAACATCAATGTCTTATTATATTCCAGTTACTCAGAACACTCACAATAACGAAAATCTAGAGAGTCAACCTATATCCACACACATATCAAATTATTACTCAAGTGTGGAACTAGATTTCAGAATTACTTTCACATCAAGTCTTTTTCCACAATAATGTTCACTTCATCTGCTTTCCCTAAGTAGATATTTAACCTTCCAGAACCCCTCTGTTTAAATCCCAGGAATGCCTGACACACAGTGGGCTCTTCACATGTGCTTGGTTTGGGGGATTGAATTGGCAGATTTCAAACCGGCACAAAAACCTCAGTGCATGCGGTCCATGGACGCACCTTATGAGGAAAGTCCTATCTGCACTCTCCTGTACTGGGGGCGCATGGGGAGGAGGCATGTGCTGGTCAGTGCAGGGGACAAAAGAACCGCTCCTCATTATAGGACTGTTACCTGCTGAGGAAAGAGAATGGCCCAGCCAAAGCTGCCCATTGGGCCTGAGGGTGCCCCGCCACTGCCGTCCCTGAGGACACACAGAAAGGTTATTATAGCTTTTCATTTCTTTATCTTATTGCCTGAGAGCTTTCAGAAAGCTATGCTACTGATCTTTAGCTAGAAAGGTCCCCAGCAGCATAACCTATTGGGAAGGGCAACGACCTAGAAATCAGAGAGACCTTATTTCAACTCTGTCCTCTGCTGTTATTTGTCCTCAGGCAGAATTTGGATGCGTAAGGCTCTTAAATGGCCAGAATTAATGACTAAAATTATTAAGGTGCTCTCCGGCATGAATACAATTAAAGTACTGGATGGAGGTGCAGCTATGCATTTAAACAAGTAGAACCTGGCTTGACATCATATCAGAAAGCCCCAGAGAGTTCAGCTGACCGCAAGTTAACCATGAGCTCGCATTGCTTGGTTGGTGCTTAAAGAGACCATAATCACATTTCAGCTGCATTTGAACAAGTTTGATGCCTCTATTAAATAAAGTTGTATTCTCTATGCTACTGGAAGCCTTTAAGGAGTGCTGCATTCAGTTCTGGGTTTATTGTGAGGAGGATATTGCTGACCGAAGAGTATTCAGAAAAAAGAAATCAGGAGAGTGGAGGGTCTTAAGAGCAACAGTTGAAAGAACTTCCGTAATAGATTTGGAAAAACCAGCTCTGGGGAAATGTCGCGCCTCAGTCCTCAAGCGTCTACAAGGTTGACAGGTGGAGTAGATCCTTTCTGCATTCACTGGCTCAGCTAACATCTCATGAGCTTTTGTGAGATTCAGAGCACTGTGATAGGAGCTGTGGGATACAGAGACTGGCGATACAGGGCCAATCTCAAGGCACTAACAATTAAGGAAGACAAAAACAAAGAGTCTGGGATCTCCAGTTTTCATTCCAACCCTGTTACCCACTGGGCATGTGTTCAGCAGCTTCTTAACTCACCTAACTTGGTGTGTTTTATTTACAAAGCAGCAGTGCAGAATTTTCCTGAGGATTAAATGAGATAAGTATTGGTCAAAAGAATGAGAAGTCAGTAATTGATGGAAACCAACAAGATGGGGGAAGGGAACTTTGGAAGGGAACTTCAAAGGGCAAAAGGAGTTTGCTGCATGGTGATGGGGAAAAGGAAGAAGAGCATTCCAGGTTGATGGGACAGTATGAGCAGAGACGGAGATACTAAAAATAAATGGCTTTTGGGAGGCCAGCAAATAATACCGAGGCTGGAGTGCAGAAGAGGAATAAAGAACGATAAGGCTGGAAAAATACAATAAAACTGAATTACAACTGCCCTAGAATGATATGCCAACGAGTCTCTGGATGGTGGATGGCTATTGAAGGGAATATAGGCAAGTCAACCTGTGTACAAATTCATGGAATAATTAAAGACTGAAGCCAGGGAAGCAAGTGAAAGCATCACTGTAGGAGTCTGAGCAAGAGATTATGAGGAAATGACTTACAATAATGGTGGTGGCATTGAAAGCAGGTGACAAAATGTGGGAGGTGAGCAGTAAAGGTGAGGGGAAGTAAAGACACCTCCATGTGTTGTAACGTTGGTATTAAGGAGAATGTTGATGCCATGAACTAATATAGGAAACACAGAAGGAGGGACAAAACTGACTCAGAAGCTGATGCGTTCAATTGTGGGAAATGCTGAATTTCAGTCGGCTGTGGAATAACCCATAAGGAAATTCCCACCAGCATTGTTGGAAAGATAGTTCTGGAGCCCCTGAGAGGCATCAGGGTTAGAGATGGAGATCTTAGAGAGCAAGAGTGTATTGTCAAACATAAACAGACTTGGGTTTGAACTCTGCTTTCAACACGAACTAGCTGTGTGGCCTTGGACAAATTATTTATCATCAAAGCTTTAATTTCCTTAATTGTAAAATTGGGAGAATTATAGAATTATACATACTTCAAAGACTTTGCTTATTGCGTACCATCTGGTTACCATTTGTCACCGTCACTGTCCACCCTAACCATCATTGCTGAAACCATTAAGGTAGATGAACTTGGCTAGGAATTGAAAGTAATTAAGTAGAAAAAAGGGTTGAGGAATGAATCTTCAGGAACAGTTACTATGGGATACATGGCAGAACGAGCTGGAGAGGAGCTCAGGAGCAGTCACGAAGGGAGGCGAAAGACCAGAACAGCAAAACCCCATGAAGGACAAGATAGGAGAATTTCAAGGAGGGAATCCTTAAAAGTGTCTAATGCCACAAAGAAGTTGGGGAGGAAAAAGAAAAAAAAGGGGGGGCATTGGGTATAGTGATTTGAAGGTTATCCTTGTTTATGGACCTATTACCTATATGGTAGGAGTGGAGTCACCAACGTCACAGGATTCAAAATGGAAATTTTACCCAGCCTGCCAGGGGATGTGTCTCAGACACTAAAGTAAACTGTGAGGTAGATCACTTTCTAGAAATTTCAAAGTAGATCTGAACAAATTACATGCCTTAGTTTTCTGACCCATTTCAAAAGTGAAAAAGGCATCGTGTTCTCAGAGAGAAAGGGGATTTGTAAGAAGGACTTCTTCAGAGAGAGCTATGCTATGAATTCCCTCATCCCCAAAGAGGGGAGATACTTCTCTTCATCTCAGGTAGGGGTTCACTGCAGATTGGAAGAGACTGGTCGGTATCATCTGCAGAGAGAGGGGAATAGCATTCTGGAGGCTGAGTGTTCACCTTTGACTGGAGAAACACTGACAGCAGAGTAAAGGACGCCTGGTTGCATGGAGTGTTGTTGTCGGGGTTGGGGGGGGGGAAGGACATGTGAGTGTGTTGATGGATCTGAGGGTGTGAGCTGGCAAGGAGCTAATTTACATTCTTCCTAAGAGGATCATCTGAGGCCAACAGGGGGAGTTCTGGAAAACAAGGACTAAGGGAGAAACACCCAAAACTGGAAGAAACTGAACTGACCACATCAAAGAAGAAGAGAGGAATGTTCCCAGTGAGAGTCCCTGAAGAACCCATAAAAACACCCAGAAGAGAAGTTGGCTTAATATAACATCTGTGGAACCCAGACAGCCTGAAGCGATCTTACGAGAGTGCCGTCATGTAAGGACTCCCCACCTCCCCTTTCTCATCACCCTGCTCCTCTCTACCCTTCTCTGTTCCAACCCTGAAAGGATCAAAACAACAAGGAGGAGGTACGTGAAAAAGGAGAACCCTACCTTTTACCCTCAGAGAAAGGACTCACTACATGGGGCCCTGGGTGGGTATGGGAAAAGAATCTCAGTTTTGAATGACTATTGCCTGGGACTAGTGATTTTCATTTCTAGATTGAGATGGTGATTTGTAGCTAGAAGAGTCCATACTACCTTTTACTATCTCAGGAGGGAAGAGAAAAGTCTTGAGATTTGTGCCTCAGCGTCATACAGTAGCAAAAGAACTTCTACTACTACATAACTTTAAAAGGCTAGTGGAAGACAAATTTTTAATGAAAAAAAGGCGTATAAAAAGTGAATCAGAAGGAGGACGTGGAGGCCTCAAGGGCGGTAATTTTGCTCTTTAAAAAAAAAATTAAAAAAAAAAACTTTTTTTAAAGTAATTTTTCCTTTTAAAGCTGTTTGACAGAGAGAGAAAGGGCACTACGGCTTGATTAGATGATGGCTGAAGGCCCTTTGAGGAGAGGAAAAATTTAGTCATGGCTGCAGTTTGAAAAGAAAGAGACAGCGAAGATAGGGTAAAATAACAAAATTCCCATGGAGGATAGGAAAGGAACACTGATAAGACAAGGTCACAAAGAAGAGTGAAGACAAAATCAAGAACATCGCATTTGACATGAGAGAAGGAGGGAAGAAGTTACAGAGACATTTCGGTTTAGGAGGGAAGGCAAATAAAATAGTGTACAGTAATTAATGACTTGGATCGTCCCCGTGGTCTATGACACCAGCTCATCTTCTGTGAATGAACGCAATGGGTGGTATTTATGACCCCAAAGGACAGAATCAGGACCTCTGTATACAAGCTGGAGAGAGATTAATTGGGGCCCCTAAACAAGAAAGAACTTCTTAAAAAAAAATAAATCAGCACTGGTGGACAGGGGCATTGGCCTTCTCAAATGGAGGTAAGCTGCAAAAGAGCTTCTAGCTGTGGAAGGATGAGCAGCTGTCGCAATGGTGTGTGAGGGATTTCTGCCCCGGGCAGGGCTGCCAGCTGATGGCCTCCAAGACTCCTACTGCGTGGCACTCATTGCCAATATTCTAGGTGCGGGGTATTTCTGCGTCAACAATTCAGGTGTCACTGTGACTAAATACAATAAAAGGAAGCCTGTGCGGACCAGAAGAGAAGGTGTAAAGGAAAGACTGTATGTGTTATACAATGTCTTGGTTTCCTGAGTAGAAAATCATCTCTTTTGTAGCAAAGGAACTAGCTTGTGCTGGAGTTAGAGCTTGTCTCCAAAAGATAATACTCTATATGTCTCCATAGCTTGGCAGCTATGAAATTTGGAAATATCACTATGTTCTGGGGAACTTTATATTTAGGCATGAGCTGAAGTGTCGCTCTCGTGGACAAACCCCTCCGGCTTCACCACGGCTGAGAGGCGAATGGGAACCTGCTAATGAGAGCAGAGCACATCACCAATGTGCTCTCCGGGACTCCAAACAAACAAACAAAAGCCATGAAACCCTCTATTTCAAGCATCAGCATGCGTTCTATAAATCAGTGCAGTTAAGATTACACCAGATTTTCTGCGCCACAATGAAATGTCACAGAAACTTGGCCATTATTCAATAAGACAATTATCACTTAGTTTTGTTTTTCTAAGTAAGAACTACACATTCCCAGAATTAACATTTACTGAAACAATAAAATATTCTAGCACGAAGTACTATGCACCTCAAAGAAATCTGCCCCCAGACTCAATTTAAACTGGTCACATAATTCAATTAAAATTTAAATCCGAAAAGAGAAGTCCATCTGTTGTGACCCCATTAGTTATTCCCCACAGTATTTTCCCAAAGGAATAAAATACACTACAGCAATGAGCACCAAGTAATATTTTGAGTCAAAGTTCAGTACCAGAGATCCTTTGACATCTTTCGACACAGGCAATATTAAAAGTCATACAATGGGTCATATTTCATGTGCCAAGGCTGATAGTTATTTGCGCCTACTATACTCCCTGGCACAGGCTAAGTTAGCTTAGCTTATTGAATAAATGAATGGATGCATAAAAGAATGAATGAATTTTGTTAGCAGTAACTCAAACCCCACTGTGTGAGGAGGCCTGGTCTCTATCCAGACTCTGAGCATTTTCCTGGTATTCACAATGACCTCATAGTCTCCCAGCATTGCCAGCCCCAGGACAGGGCAGCGGGCCACCCAAAATCCCTTTGACCCAAGTCCTTTGGCACATACAGGCTGGGATCCCTAAACGTGGTCCAGTATGACTGGATCTAAATGTGGTTTGGTTTAATCTTCCAGAGATTCCCTCCAGAGAAGAGTGGAAATTTTCCAAGGTCCCTTTACTGCCTCTTACCTCCTCCACAGGAATTCAAGTTGAGAGAGGGAAGAAAGGAATAGATAATTGCTTTTTGGTTCTAAAGAGCACCCAAACCAAATCTTGGTGACATCTGCCTCCAATTAAGCCCTGCAAATGAATGTATGTGGCTGAGCCCAGCTGCAGTCCGCTAGGAGGGATATTTCAACTGAAGTGTCATTCACTAACATCATTCACCAAGTAATAAGGAACACAGTTTTGAACGTGCTTTGACATTTATTATCTCATTTGAGGTCCATTACAACCCAGGAAAAAAAGGTGTTTCACAGAATAGGAAGCAGGCTGGGAGATACAAAGACCACACAGCAAGTAGGACATGGAGCTTAACTACACCAGTCTTCTAACTCTACTCACATACTGTTTCTACTATTCTTGGTTCTAACTCCATTTTCTTACCACCCAGAAGTGGGAAAACACTCAGGGATCATTGCTCGGTGAACGGTGCCTAATACAACTTCTGTCTCCTCTCATGAGGACATGGGTCCCTGGAATGTAGTCATGATGGAATATTTCTAGAGATGTTTACCAAGTAGATTCTGGGCACCCAATACCAGGGGGTCCATAAGAGAAGCCAAGGAAATGTTCTTACTAGAATCACATACCCAAGAAGAACACTGCATTCCAGATGGGGGTGTCTAGTGCAGGGAGAAGTTGGACTGGCATTCCCCAGGAACAGGACATTATTCACACACATGGACACACATTTACTGTATCCTGAAAGTCTTAGTGCACTTGTGAACTTTCATAACTTCGAAAGTATGGATGCTACCAACTTACAAAAATCATGTGAAAACCCATTTATTTTTTTTTTGTCTATTCTTCTACACTATACTTACTAGACTTCTGTAGTAGTTTTGTGAATTTTGAAGAACATTTACTCATTTTAACTTTTTTCTTCAGTCAACATTTGCCAAGTTCAGTTAGAGGGGCTGAAAGGTACTATCACATAGGACATGCCTATAATCCAGACCGAAAATGAGTCACATCTCACAAGAAGCCTGCAGTGAACTAAAATGTTCACATGTTCTCCTGTTAGAACTACTAAGCTGGTTTAAAACTGGCTTTCTGTTCAATGAAAAAATACCTAAAGCACTACTCTTTGTTAATACCAATTCAATTTTATCTTCTTGGATACAATCCATTCTGCTAAAATCCTTGTGGATCCTTGCTTTCCTACCAGATAATTTCATTCACACACCACCCGCGTTCTCAAATGGCCATTTCTTGTCACATTAAACTATACAGAATCCAGGGAATAACCCTATTGCCATGACTCTTAGCAAACAAACAGTCCTTCCCTTCAGGGACCTCATGGGTCAATTCAAATAGCGATCCCCTCCAACACAGAGACATCAACCTGTAAATGAGTACTTCTTGGAAAGGCCAGTTCTATGAACTAAAAATACAGCCATCCCATGGCCGTCAGACCATATATTTTTATCTTATTCAGAAGGATTTCAAGAGAGGTTCTATCAAATGCACTGCTGACCAGTACACTTCTCAGACCATTTCAGGACATTCTTCTGACATCCCAGGTGAGAGACCCTACCTACAAAAGGCCAAAAGAGGGGACAGTCTTGTCACAGCAATTTTGTCTATGTCTTCTACTCATTAGTATAAAGCTATAACAGCACAAATCGAAAGATGGGTCAAAACAAACAAATAAAAGTGAGTTTACTTGTAACTTAAGTTCAACTAAAATCCAGACAACCTCAAACATCTTTCTGTGGGTTGAATTGTGCCCCACAAAAGATACATTGAGCTTCGAACCCTGGTACCTGTGAATGTGACCTTATTTGGAAATAGGGTCTCTGCAGATGTAAGCATGTTAAAATGAAGTCATACTGGGTTAGGATGGACCTTCATCCAATAACTGGTGTCCTGATAAGAAGAGGGAAATTCGGACAGACGGAGAAGGCCTCATGAGGTTGAAGGAAGAGACTAAAGCAATGCTGCAGTAGCAGCCAAAGGATTCCAAGCCAACTACCAGCAGGAGCTAGTATTATAGTTTTGAAGGATTCTTACTCAGAGCCGTCAGAGGGAGCACAGATTTTCCCTATACCTTGAGTTTGGACTTTGGCCCCCAGAACTGTTGAAGAATCAATTTCTGTTGTTGGAAGCCACCCAATTCATGGCGATTGGTTAATAGCAGGCTTAGGAAACTCATACAACATCGATGCAGAAATGTGTAAGTTTGAAGTAATACCTATTCACATCAGAATCAAGAGCACTCAGGAATTGGTAAAATGAGAGAGTGAGAGATATATTTAGATTCCTGAGCAGGTGGCAGGCCCAGCAGGGGTGAGGTACATGAGTGAATAAACTGGCCAAGCAAGTTTGGGGGTGCTGGCTTGAGGCTGGGGGGGTGGCAGGCAGACAGACAGAAGGTGATATGCTGCAACAGGCTCCTTACCAAGGACTTAACTTCCTCTGCCCCCAGGTCAGAGATAGGCATTTCTCAACAAAATCCTGTCACTTTTTAACGGCACCAAAAATCACAAATTCGTCAGTTAATCATCAATACATAAGCAAAGCTATGTGAAGCTTCCTGTCTCCAATTTGGCATTTTCCTTGCCTGTGCTTCATCGTTCTAAATGAGACAGCAGCCCATGCAAGGGAAGGAGCTGTTGGCCTGTCTGTCTCTATATATAGTGCTGTAGCCACCATTTTTCGAAGGTGCTAAGATTCCACTGATTGATGACGATATCGCTAAAATGAGTTACAGTTCAAGATGGAAAAAGGAAGGCTTTTTTTTTTTTTTTGCTTTTTTTTTTTTTTTTTTCTTCCCATGTGAAAATTTAGGGGAGGAAGGTTCCTCTCTCGTAGCTTCTAATATTGATCTGGGTCCAGTGTAGCCCATGAAATATAAGTCTATGAAGGCAGAATTCCTCATTGGAAAGACCTTATGAGCAGTCTCCAGGAGCTTTCCCAGCAGTAATTAGGGGGATGTATTATTGCTAATCCTGAGCACACCGGGAGCTGGGTTAATTTTGAAAGATAAAATAAAAGTGCTGCCTTGTGGCAAAAGGCCATTTCTTGATGCCATTAAATCAAGCACAGCCCTGCTTGAGTATTAATTCCAAAGATGTCTGTACCCCCCGCCGATACTCCTTTTAGGAAGCTACTACGGAACAGGCCAAATGAAGCCTCAATGTGCAAATACCATTTAGCAAGTACAGATAAGCTGGGATAAATCATCTCAGAGCACTTAAAAAAAGATTCAAATTTTAATACATTAGCACTAGAACATGCTGTACAAGCAACAGGGAAATTGCAGTTGTCAATGTGTGAATTTAGTCTCAGAGTAAGTTCATCCAAGGAAGTAAAATCTCAATTTAGATTCTTTCTCTACCCCCTTCCCCCAATCCACGTGTTTCTCTCAGGATGCGGGAGGACACTGTTACTCAGCAAATGGATTTCACACCAAGAAATGGTTAGGGTATATTCATCAGGGGTAAGAACGTGAAGTCCTGACTTTTTCACTGAAATAGTTTGAAGTGGTCTTTCCAAGTGCCAAACCATGGGCGATGGGCTAGGTGCTGCGATTCACGTGTTTGCAGTGCGCCATTCTGCACGCGTGCGGATATCAATCTGTCTATCTCTCTGCCTGCATTCTTTTTAATGAGAAAGGATTCTCAAGGGAAATCACAGCGGATTTTCTGGTACTTTTTTCTGTTGTACTTTCCAGAAAGCCCGTCTGCCTGCTGTCGGCGGGGAATAGGACAGGCTGCCGTGTCTGGTGTGAGAGCACAGTGTAGGGAAGGGAAAGCCCTGCCCAGGGCCTTCACTGTCAGGGGGCTAGTCTGGGGAGAGGCCCCAAGTTTCCCTGGGGGCTGGAGAGAGGCCTTGGCATCCTCAGGTCCACAGTGCTGTTTTGAAACTGAACTATATTCCAGTTGGAATTTGACAGGTGGTTTCCTATCAAAGCAACAAATGAAACTTTCATTTCAGAATGCATGGTTCCTTCAGATTGTTCTATCAGGGGCAGATATTTTCTTTAAATTGAAAGTCAAGGCAGTTTATTTTCCTCAAAACTGTGCTGTGGGTTCCCGCCTGACTCCTAACATTCTCTTGTTCTACACAAAATGGCAAGGCTGTCTCATTCTGAAGAAGGAAGGGGTGGGTTGGGGAGAGCCCTCCCTGAGGGCTCTCTGTGCTGGTGTATTTTCATAGTATCTTTGCTCCCAAAGGGCACATCAACTAGAGATAAAGATGGAATGTATTTAAAGTTTTTTCGAGAGAAAGAGATACCTTCCAGTTAGGTTCTTTAAACCAAAATAACTTCAATCTCTTCAAATGACACTTCTGTCATATTAACTATCTATCTATCTAACATATTATATCATGTATGTACTTTCATTGGGCATTTGAAGTTTTCACAAACAGGGGCAATCTCTCTTATTCCTATCCCTCCCCCACACACTCTAAGTCATTTTTAAATGATAAAATAATTGTACTAGGTTTAAATGCATATAGATGATGTACATACATATGTATTAATACAGATACTGAAGGAACGAGCTTCAGCTGTGGGAGGGTGGGACCCCCGACATCCCATCACTTATCCAATCCTGTCAGTGCTCAAGTGTTTCCCATCCCCTTCATCAAAAGCTCACTAATTTGTTTCTGCATGCATTTAAGCAGAAAATTCATTACCACTTCAAAAAGCATTTCCAACCACCTAGTGTCTGAATTGTCCATAAATATGTGATATTCCCCTAATTAAATTAGAAGTAATATGATTAAGGAGAGATCTCTTCTGTCAGGGCAATAATCTTTCCTGTGATGCTGGTGAGATTCTGAAATGACTATAGCATCAGAAAGGAATCTTTCTTGAAGTCACAACCTTTCATATTCACTTCTTGAGACAGGTCTTTCCCTCTTACTCAACTGTCTCTTCTTCATCTATTACAATCACATTTCAATTTGAACCAAAGGATGCGACCCTCCTCCTCTTTGTTCCCTCACAGATGCTAATGACATATAAATTCGGTAGTGGTTAAAGGAAAAGGGATGATGCCAGGCCACTCTCCCTCCCAGTTAGGAACCAGAAGAGGCTAGGGAAAGCTCCACCTAGAAACACACTCAATAATTTTATGATCACAAATCTCTCAACTACACATGTTGACAAAAACAAAGAATTAAAAACGTAGAAATCTGCATCCTGATTTTCTATAAAACATCAATTTAGTTATTAAGTGGTTATAAATTAGCCATTGGTAATTTACTCTTCTGAATGATTTAACCTTTCCAATTATCATTTCATCTGTTTTCGATATAAAAAAAATCAAAGAAATTCGAGATATGAAAAAGACATGCTGGGCGAGGATCTGAAACTGATTTGGTAGCTCTGGGGTTGACATAATCTTGGCCTGGTGCGGCTCATTTTGGAAAGCTGCCTCAAATTTCCCCTGGTTTTGAACTTTTTTTTTTCCTTACCACTTTCATCTAGCAAGAAATCATCCTGGTAACGGAACTTCTCCGGTCCACATGCAATAAAAATGTCATCGTCACCAAAAAAGTCCTGAAGGCACATCACCTACAAGAGAAAAGCATGGCACTCAGCAAGGGGTCGGCAGAACAGCAATTACAACATTGCATCCCTGCAAGCTCACATCTGCATAAAGCCACTTCCCACATCTAATGGAATCAACAGGAAAGCTTCTCCAGAGGAATTTCAAAAGAAGGTTTCCAGCATCTGTTACTAGTAAGAAACATGTTACATTTCAGTTGTGCAGGAAGACAGGATAGGGAAAATAGAACCAGTAACTGTCACATTTATTACTTGACATATCAATAGGCCATGAGGTAAGAGCTCTCTATTTTCATAACAGAGTGCATGCAGCAATACGACGCATGGGAAAGGAACACCCCTTTATTCATTTGAATGTAATATTCCTCGATGGCAATAAAAGCCAACGCCTGATTTTAGCAACAAATACAGTAGACGTGCGGCGATCTGTTTGGGATAACTACTGAAGAAAATTATCTGTATCATAATATAAATACAATGATCTCCTTTAGACTCATTCTCCCTCCAGCTGAAAGAAAAGTAGAAGTCCTCGTAAAAGGAATAACAAAATAGATTATTTCTGAGACCCAGGTATAGACACTGGCAACCGTATGCCCACCACTCAAGTTAGGCTAAACTTGAAAACTCCTGTGCTACCCAGCGTCTCATAGATAGGCAAAAGCAAAGTTTTAAAACACCTTTTGATATTTATTGAACTTATTCTCCAATGAGAACTTTAAGAGAGCTCAATGTTGTTTTTCAGGTACATGTGGTCAAAAGGAGTAATTTCCAGCATACTGTTCTCTGTTGTTAGATACATGGTGAAATATTTTGTTCACAAAATGTATGATGCCAACAGAAGGCACTGGAACACTGCTGATTTCTATTTTCAATTTCCTTTGCTTGGAGCACACCATGAAGCAGCCACTTCAGAGCTGTATGAAACAGACTTTCTTTCTTTTTTTTTTTTTTTTTAAAGAGACATGAGTAGACCTTAGATACAAGATAGAAAACTGAGAATTCTTATTTTTTTTATTTTTTAAGATTTTATTTATTTATTTGAAATACAGAGATCACAAGTAGGCAGAGAGAGAGAAAGGGAAGCAGGTTCCCCACTAAGCAGAGAGCTCAATGCGGGGCTCTATCCCAGGACCCCGGGACCATGACCTGAGGGGAAGGCAGAGGCTTTAACCCACTGAGCCACCCAGGTGCCCCTGAAACAGACTTTCTAATAGCATTTCCCAGGGATGTCTGAGGCCTACAGACAACACCCCCTGGCGTGTTAGATCGTTTTGGCCTGGGTTTACAATCAGATCCTCCCTCACTGGATTGTAGTCGGCTGCAAGGCGTCTCTGGGGGTTCTGCTCTAGGTCAATGCTGGGTAGCACTGTCCTGACACACAGAAGGTAATGTAAGACTTAAAGCAGTAAGCTGGGAGAACACTGCATGACTTAGAGGTCCCAAAGACAATGATATGTAGCCTTCAGATAGTTTTTCCAAATAAGCTCTCATTTCCAAATAATCGCTTGGCTGAAATTTTAAGAATGACATTTCTAGAATAGTTTGATAATAAACACTAAGTATAAATGAGGTACATCCCTGACGTATTTCTGGAAAGTTTGAAAAAATCGGTGGTTTAAGAGGGATGTTGTAACAATTAAGGAAAATGGACTATAAAGATCTTCAGGAGTGGCGTCAGAAGCTCCGATCTTCTACTTGAGATAAAAAGAGGGCCTTTGTGGGCGCCTGGGTGGCTCAGTCAGTTAAGTGTCTGCTTTTGGTGCAGGTCATGATCCCAGGGTCCTGGAATCAAGCCCTGCATTGGGCTCCCTGCTTAGCAGGGACCCTGGTTTTCCCTCTCCTACTCCCCCTGCTTGTGCATTCTTTCTCTCTCTCTCACTCTGTTAAATAAATTAAATCTTTAAAACAAAACAAAATAAAAAAACAGGCCCTTTGCACCTGGGTGAATCAGAGGCTAAGCATCTGCCTTTGGTCATGATCTCAGCGTCCTGGGATGGAGGCCCACATTCGGGTCCCTGCTCCGCAAGAAGCCTGCTTCTCCCTCTCCCACTCCCCCTGCTGTGTTCCCCCTCTCACTGTAATCTTAAAAAGCAAAACAAAAAACAAAAAACCAGGCCCTTTGAATTCAGAATCCACTCTATGTCACCCCTCCCTTTCTGTCTGATCCCAGCTATGGCCCTGTCCATCTTTATCTTCAGGACAAGCACCCCACCCCAGCCTTCCTGATCAGCAGTTGATATCAACTCCACCAACCCCACACAGGCCATTTTCACCTTACACACGTTAAGTCTTTACTGAGCCTACTATGCGCCAGTTAACATAGAGCATATACACACAAAAATGAATAAAACATGATCTCACCCTCAGGCAAAAAATGTGAAAAATTAAACTTAAAAGGCAGTATTTCTTCGAGTATGAATGGTTAATATGTTTGGTGCAAAAAAAGGAGGGGGGTCCTCTGGCCAAATAGATTTGGCAAATACTGAATTCATCTGATATAAACAGGTTTCTTTATTTCTGGTCCTTGCAAACCCTTCATGTGCTCACATATATCACAACTCCAAAGAGAAGATCGAAAATACAGTATTTCCCAACCTTTATTTGATTTTAGAACTCTCTCCTTCTCACAGCATCATATGGACTAATGCATGACGGGGCTCCTTTTGGTTCTGCAGTGATGGCCAGAGGGGAAAACAGCTCAGGGACCACACAATGGAAATTAACATAACACACTCTCCCGGGCAGCCATATTTCCCTAGCTGATAAACATTTATCATGGGCCTGCTCTGGGCTATGCTGTGTGCCAAACATTATGAAAACAAATCTCTAATAGATGAAAAATACTGTTTTCCAAAGGCAATTGTCCTTTCATTCTACATATTACCATCATTTGTATTCTAGAACATCAGATTGCCACACAGATCACATTCATCTATGTGGACATGTTTTATGCTATTGCTAAGCAGCCTGATAACTATCCTCAAAACTCCAGCACACAATAAGCAGGTTGCCAGCTAACTAACTCCCTTTCATCATATACCCAGGACTGTCCTCTAAGCCTGAGACTCAAAGAACAGAACAGCCAATGATCCGGCTTGGACAGTTTAGGTTTAATTCTGTTGGCAAGTGGGAAATGAAACATGATGAACTTTTGATGTTGTTTCCAACTCCAGGATTCCAAGACCATAAAAGGAATGCAGCAATTGTTAAAGAAAAGTAACTGTCATCACCCAGCACAGAAAGACAGGGAAAAGTCATTTCAGTGCCAAGCAACATGTATTCATTTACCTCTCAATCTTCAGTGACTAAAATCAAAGAATGTGTTGAACTATCAGAAACTGTAATGTCTTCTGTGCTCTCTGTTCTGGCATCATTTAGCCATTTCTCTGCTCACAACCTCCCAGCACAGGAGGTGCGTATGGTCAGTAAATCAAATTCAAAGTTATAAACCTGTTCCTTGTTAGAAACTTCGATAGAAGATTTGATAGAAAAGGAGGCTTAAAGATGGATTTAGGATAATCTATGCATTTCTATTATCCATGCTTTCACTCTCTATCATTGATTCAGAGGTAGCTGTAATATATTCCATCTAATAAAAAAAAGTAACAGAAGAAGATGTATAACCCTCTTCTGTAGGCCAGTATACTGTGAGAGTTTCCTTTGGCATTACCGGACACACAATATCAAAGGATTACCAATGTTTTGCATAAAGATCTGATTTTATATATCTATAAGTGTATTCTTTTTTAAATCTGAGGTTCTCAAAATTCAGGATTACCAGCTGAGAAAAACTAATTCCATTTATGTATTAACATCTCTCAAACCTAGGCCTTTTCCTGTCCTCCTCCTCTTTACCCCCATTACCACATCAGTCCACAGCTTATCCTCCTACCTGCGGACGTTGGCATTTCCCTCTGGTGCCATTTTTCTCACTCCTACCTCCTTTCTCTCCAATCCATCCTGTTTAATTCTGCTAATCTACTCTTTTAAACTTTCAAAATCTCTGTTCATGACTCAGAAAAACATCAATGGCTTGCCATCATCAAGTTAAAGTTCATCTTGACTCTGACATTCTATCTGGTTCCAACCTACTTTTCAAGTCTACAGGAGTCATGCCATGTACCTGATACTTAATAAACATTTATTGGATGGATGCATGGATGGTTGCTTGGATGGATGGATGGATGGATGGATGGACGGATGGATGGAAGGATGGATGACTGGATGTTTAGATGGATGGATGGATGGATGGATGGATGGATGATTGGATATTTAGATGGATGGATGGATGGAAGGATGGATGATGGGACATTTAGATGGATGGATGGATGGATGGATGACTGGATGTTTGGATAGATATGGATGCATGGATGAATGGATGATTGGATATTTAGATGGATGGATGGATGGATGGGTGGATGGATGGATGATTGGATATTTAGATGGATGGATGGATGGATGGGTGGATGGATGGATGGATGGATGGATGGATGGATAGATGGAAGGATGGATGATTGGACATTTAGATGGATGGATGGATGGATGGATGACTGGATGTTTGGACAGATATGGATGCATGGATGAATGGATATAAGGACAAATGCAAAGGCTATGGTCTCACCTAAAACACATTTCAATTTAGTTGCTTTAAATATTCTTCTCAAAAAAGGGATTCTTCCTTCCTACTTGCAAGGATTTTTGTATGACCTTCTTTTTTTTTTTTTTTCCACTTGGTATCCCCTCCTACCTAACTCTTCAAATCTCTGCTATGACTCAAGGCTCAGTTGAAGATTCAAGCCTTACCTTCTCTATCCACTCCAATCCAAAGTGACTTACCCCTGCCCTGAAACCCTAGTCACCATTCAATAAATGTTTATTAAACACGTATTATTTACTAACCACAGTGCTGGGCCTTGAGAATATAACTGTTCTCATCCTTCATCTCTTCTCTTCCAGGACATATGTGTATAGACTTACACTCCAAAGAATTCCCAGCACACTGTTGTGAATTACTAATTCAGCAGAAAGTAAACTGCATTCTCTACCAGTGGTTTATGTTACGGGACTGGAGTCAGGTGGCTCAGTTGCAGTCTTTGCACGGTGACTACCTCCGACTTGGTAGAGTTAGAAAATCCCAGTCAGCTATCTTGAAACACATCTCATTTCTAAAGACCCCACGTTTAGTCAGGGCAGAGGTAGGGCCTCCTGTTGGGTGGGATTCTTCAGCACCAGAGAGACATCTGCTCTGGCACAATTTCCAAGCATATTCTGTCATCAAAGTCAGGTTCTGAATTAACCCAACTCTGTCACTTAGGCGTTCATCTCTTTGTGTCTCATATCAAATATGTTCATCATACTGGTTGCTTTAAAGATTAGATGAGTTAAGACTGTGACTCAAAAGGGCATAAGTCCTCGATCCATTTTCATTACTTTTATTAGCTCAAATGCATTTTTTACTTCCAAATAAGTATAAGCCAAATGTATACTTAATATAAACAAATAAAACATAAAACAGTATGCTGTTCCTGTGCACTATACCAACAGGCTTCCTTCCTAAGTGAATTTGGATAAAAATACAGCATATAGGTGTCCCTTTTCACTTAGGGAAATAGGAATTCTACTAGTATAATTACTTTGGTGAAAAGCGTACTTTGAATTAGCATCACAGAAATGGTGCAAGGCTGGTGGAAGTTGCTAACAGAGAAGTTGGGATAAGGTACACGCTTTCCATCAGGCTTCCACTGAAATGATGCTGTGAATGTCATTAATGACTATGGTCACCTGCCAGCACAGGTCTGCTTCTATAAACCATGTCTGAACTCAGGACCCCCTGGGATCTGTCACAACTTTTAGTTTCATAGGCTCTGGAAATTTGTATTCCTCTGAAAATACTATCCCTGTCAAAATGTCCCTATATTAGAAAAGAAAGTGTGTGTGTGTAATATATGCAGTTCCTAAAGGAGGGAATCAGTTTATGGCATACAATGCTTAATATTCTATCAATTAATTGGCAGTTCTTACCCAGTTCTTTGGTCATTATATGAAACACTTGGATTATTATAGGAAAACCCCAAAGAAAGGCATCCCATTTGTTGCATCAGAGTTTATCTCTGATGGCACTTAGCATAAGTGCCACTGTACCTCAAAAAATATGGGTAGTTATAATTGCCAGATGTGTTGGAAAAAGCCCTTTGAGAATCAGGATACCTGGGTTCTGAGACTAGATTTGACATAAACATTGTAGACATTTGGAACAGTTCCTTAAGTTCTCTTGGTTATCAGTTTCTACATTGGTTCTACTATGTTTTACCACAGCCATTTATATGGTGAAGCTATAAAGAAAAGATGAAAATTCTTCTTGGTGTGATAACAGCAACAAGAAGAGTTCTATAGTGGCACCTGGGTGGCTCAGTTGGTTAAGCATTTGACTTTGGCTCTGGTTTCGACCTCAGCGTCCTGGGATAAAGCCCCACCTTGAGCCCCAAGTTGGGCTCTGTGCTCAGGGGGGAGGCTGCTTCTCTCTCTGCCTCTCCCCCCTGCTCCTTCTCTCTCTCTCTCACTCTCAAAAACATAAATAAAATACTTTTTTATAAAATATTTTCAAAAAGAATAGTTACATACATTATTATACGTAATCCTCAGTATACATTATTGCATTGAACCCTCCCTGCTGTAAAGGAGACAGACTCTATCATAGTTAGATGTTACTTACATCCCAACTGTACACATTTAAAACACAGCTTAGCCACATACAACAGAAGATGTGTAGAAGTTTGAAACAATTCAAAAGCAGGCTCTTAAATACCAAGCTACAGGAAAACAAATCTATTCCAAGCGTAGGAATATGTATCCTTACATTTGTGCATTATAAATTTCAGTTAATAAAACCATTTTAATAATACTTATCACATATATTGCACATAAATTGTTTCGAGCAAAAAGTGTCTAATGAGTTTTTTAGAAAGGAAGTTTGAATTATTTCTTTGATTCTCGGAAAACATATTCGGCTTTCTGACTCTTTTTATGTAAAACATGAATTTATATCTTTTCCATTAACTTGTCATTACACACACTTGTCCCAGGAGAGACTGAGCTGCTTCCAGGGAGTAAAAAGCCACTATATACAAATATGGACTTCCCCTCCTCTGAACTTCCGGTTTGAGTTGCTGTGCACGGACAGAGATTCAAACAAAGGCAATAAAAGCATCTGCTATTTACACATTTCCAAAGCAGGACTGTGGAATCCAGTCCCCCTCACTGGAATGAGATCTCCATGGTGACGCTGACATCACAGAGCCAGGGAGAGTTTCAGCGGTCGCTATATTTACTTTACAAGAGCGCCCTCTACCAACAAAATGGAATATCTCTGCAGCCACAGCCTCATTTTTTTTGAAGCCACACAAGTCATTGTGTCCCTATCACAATTTCCCCTTCCGTGAAACACCAACATATTTTACCATCACCTACCTAATATATTTAAGTGAGATTATGATCACAGGCCAAGAAATTCAGTCCATTTACTGGAATCACTGAGTACAGGATACCCTTTCTGTTTTAATTTCTTTTTAAAATATTTATAATTTCTCATTCTTCTTGATACCAGTTAAAGGCGACAGACTGAAAGGTTGTTTTAAGGAGTGCTCTTTTCCAAAAAGACTTAAAAAATCCAATCACCTGTGCCTCTAAAAACATCAGAATCAATAACTTCCTTCTTTTTCTGCACAATTCATAATGTGACCATTATAATTAGTTTTCAGTTAAAACTTGGCACATGTGGGTCTTCTCATCCTGCCAAAACCTAATTCTGATAAGGTTTCTCTTCCAAATTCATTCCATACTTGGCTTCTTTTCTCCACTCTTAGCATTGAGCATTGTTATTCACAAGATACTGTAAGTCAAACACTGTGAATTTTTCTGTTCTATAATCATGTAAATCTATACATTTTTGATTCTAAAATATGCCTATAATTTGTTTTATAGCCAAATATCAGGAATGTGTTGCCATGTTATTGTCATTAAAAACACATCCTCAGGGCACCTGGGTGTCTCAGTGGGTTAAAGCCTCTGCCCTTGGGATCGAGCCCCACATCCGCTCTCTGCTCGGCAGGGAGCCTGTTTCCCCCTCTCTCTCTGCCTGCCTCTCTGCCTACTTGTGATCTCTGTCTATCAAATAAATAAATAAAATTAAAAAAAAACCACATCCTCTATTGTTCCCTTACTTTATCACCTTTTTATTTCTTTGATGATAAACTTAGCAAATGATTATTTATCCTACAATTGTTCTTCTAGCAGGAAATTTCTGATAAACAAAAATCTCTTAAAGAAACTCTGGTTATCACCCAGAGAATAAAGCCATTAAGAACAGAAATAAATTACTCAAATAATAACAGAGAGAGAAAAATAAAGATCCTCAAACTACTTTTCACAAGTTTGAAGGTCTAAGACACTTTTTTCTTTTTTTGCAAAAGGAAATAATACTGTTGAAATTCTGAAATGGCTAGTACTTAACACTGAAAGAATATGCTGATGCTTAAAAAACTAGAAAAAAGAAAATATCCTTTTTTGAAATGCAAGCATTTAATTTGCTGAGTCAAAAACAACAACAACAACCAACAATTATGAAATGGAAAAGTACATTCATTCCTTGATTGTGTTCTCAGCTGCTGGTCTACATGAACATGCAGCTAGGGCAGAATGTCATGGGACATACTCTGACAGAACACACTTTCCTTAGAGAAAAAGAGGCACTAAAACACAAGCTAATGTAAGGCATGTGTCAGGGTTCTTGGCAAGCAAGTAAAGTTAGGACACGTGCATTACAATGGTTGGGCTTCCAACCCAGAAAAATAAACCCGACCCTCAAAACCTGTGTCAGGCCAACACCCTCGGATACAGTTTCTCTGGATCAGGAGTTGAAACGTTGGTAAAGCAACCAGTTGCTATCTTGCAATTTTGTTAACTCTTACTCAACTTGCACTGACCAGTGAATCACAGTGCTGTGAATTTCCTTCCGGTATTTTCGAAGGAGCCTGAGGCCAGTGCCAAGATCTATGATGTGCCATGCCCCGAAGACACTGGACTCACTCACATCATTATACTGATTCCTCATCAGGACCCTTTGGTGAAAGCTGGTTTTTAAAAAGTTTAGCAAGGAAAATCACCACCCAAAGAATGGGTATCTGGGGCTAAAAACATAAAGATAATCACTCTGTCTTTTCTATTCTTGCACACTGGCTTGTCACTTACAGTTGGAAGCAGAAAATGATATTCCCAAACCTATGGAAGTATGTGTCTGCCAGGAACATTTGTAAATGTTGCTTGACATTGAGGCATGGAATTCGTCACTTTAAACATTTCTATATCTATTTCCAATCCACTTGCCTGGATATACGGCTTGACATTAAAAGGAATGTTTTAAAATAGGATTCAGACTAGTCTTCTCAAGTAAATGATGTTTTCTAATGACAATCCTGTAGAGTGAAAATCTCCAAAATGGTTGTTGCTACTATTACCAACACTGGCATGAGCGTAAGCACTGTCCCCTGACCATCAACAGCATGGTCACTGTCACCATCACTACCTCCATGGTGGGGGCCCTCATAAACTCAGGAAGTTTTTGTTGTGTTGTTGTTTTTCTTTTCTTTTCTTTTTTTTTTTAAAGATTTTATTTATTTATTTGACAGACAGAGATCACAAGTAGGCTGAGAGGCAGGCAGAGAGAGAGGAGGAAGCAGGCTCCCCTCTGAGCAGAGAGCCCAATGTGGGGCTCGATCCCAGGACCCTGGGATCATGACATGAGCCGAAGGCAGAGGCTTTAACTCACTGAGCCACCAAGGCGCCGCTGTTTGTTTTTCTTACATAAGCTGAGGACAGAGCCTTTTATCTCCTGGGGGTACAGTATTGGTCAGGGTTCTACTCCTCAGATACTTGACCACTTCTAAATGAGAATAACAACCCCAGGAGTACTTAGCACAAATGCAACCTAAAATTACACTCTAAAACTATTAAGTGGAAAAATTACTTTTTTTCTTTATCCTAACTCAAATGTAGCTAATAAAAACATTTATGTAGCATCAAAAATATTACTGGAGAAAAGCACTTCTTCCAAAAATATACTTTAGAGTAAGTCAGCTTTTAAAACTGCCAATAAAAACATTCCCTGGAACTGTCTGAATAATAGTACCATTTTTTGCATAATTGTATTTAGATCCAAGCACAGCTAATAAAAGACTGAGAGAGAGAGTGAGAGATGGCAGTGGTAAGATTAAAAAGTTCTATGATCCAAACTGAAGGCTTGGTTTAAAACACTGCTTTTATAAATAAATGGGTATACAACTGGGAATACATACTTGGGGGTATCCCTTACTCAATGGTCTTTTAGAAAATCATAGATGGTGACCAAAACACTCTAGGCCAATAGTTCTTCTTTGTCTTCATCTTATACCATGTATATTAGAGTTTTCATTATTCTTTTTTTTTTTTTATCTAAATTTACAGTTGAGTGAATAACATAGGGCTGGTTGCCATTTCCACATAATGCGGTTAAGAGTAAAACATAAGGACTTCTAATACCTAGAGGCCTAGAAGGTAACATAAAGTGAAGCAGGTCAGCATAATAAAACACAGTGCAAATGGGGCGATAAACAATAATTAACATAGGCAGACAATAGGAAATCGGTGGGGAATGTAATAAACTGGAAGTCTCCCTTCCCCTAAATGGGGCAGCAGCAGTTACTTGACACTTGGCATGTAGCAAAGTAAACCCAGGGCTGCTAAACTTACTAAGTTTTTAAGAAAAAGTGAAATCAGATTCTTATTTGAAAGTCCCTGATTTTTAAAAGCTGGCAATAAATTCATTTTTTTTTTATTAAAAAAAAAAAAAACACATGGTGCATTCCAAATAAAACACACCTGTGTCCTGGATTCAACTCGTGGGCAGGCACTTTGCAATCTCTGGGGGAGAATTCCACACTAAGTGGCCATTAGCCATGGTTAATGTGCTCAAGGCTGGTCTCCATGGCAGTGCCCAGGGCCCAAGGAAGGCAGCCAAGCTTCCCTGCAGACTGTGATACATATAATTTCCAAAGGTAGGGTAGGACATAAGTAAGACCCAACATGTCTTGAAAATTAGAGCCTATGAAAGACACAACTCAACCTGTGTGTGTGTGTGTGTGTGTGTGTGCACGCGCGCATACTATGAGCACATCCACATACATTTACACGGGTATCCTGGGCAAAGGGTGGATTTGCCAGCTGAACTTGCCTTTTGTGCCTTCCTCTCTCTTCAACCATCTCCTTTCCCCCTTCCTGGGAGAGAAGAGGAGTGAAATAGACAGCATGGGAGAATAAGTAACATGAAATTTCAGAGCAAATGTTACCAGCTCAGTGGAGATGGAACTAAATTAACTCCCTGTAATAAAGAGAAGAAGCACATTTCACTTCTCTCTCCCACCCCTTATGTCATCTCCCAGCTACGCTACAAGGTCTAATCACGGTTTCAATAGCTACCAGCTTCATCTTAGAAATGAAAGGTCTCTTAAGAAAAAGAAAGAAAGAAAGAAAGAAAGAAAGTCAATCATAAGCAGTAGTTTTCTTTTTGATCACATCTGCTCTGACCAACTGCAAAAAACAACCATGGCTACTAAAAACTATTAGAAATGCCAGCTCTAGTTGGAAAGGGGCAGAGTAAATAAAACTCAACCATCTAGGGAAACAGCCTAGGACATCAAAGTGAGAAGAAAAACTCAAAGCCTTTCACTAATAATTTCTAATAATTTCTAATTTATTAGGTTTCTACAAGTCAGGAGTAAGTTGACATGATTCTTCCTTCCTTTCCCAAACTTGTCTAATATTGCTGGCCTTCCCTCAAAATGTGATGATTGGCTCCGAATATCCTTCATGGTATTTAAAGGGTTAGGCCCATTTATACTAGCACAGGGAGATTCTCTAGATGTTTGGTTGAAAACATACTCATGTTTACACTTTCTAATGTTCTAGTTTTCATTTAACAATGCACCAGTACAGAAAGGCATATAATAGGAGCTTTCAAAGACTATAGTGGCCTTGAACAGCTTTGCCTAATAGCTCTAGAACCAGAGAAAGTCAGGTTTAAAACTCAATTCCATTAATTACTCGCTGGGTGGCTTGGGTCAATTACTCAACATTTGGAAACCTCCTTTTCTACATATAGATAATGAGGATAATATCGTACCCACCCCACAGGACGGCAGAAAGAATTCACTGAGATAATGTGCGGTCCTGTGGCAGGCAGAGGAAGTGTTTAGTAAAAAAGGCAAAAAACAGTATACAGGCCTTAAGTTAATGTTGTTGAAGCATAAACTTCCAAGATTACACTCAGAGAAGTCAATGATCATGGACTAGAAGGCAGAATAAATCAGCAATTCCTCATTTGTCTCCCCTTGTACTGCGTTTCTGCTGAAAATTATCCCATCTAAAGGATGTCAGACTTCAGACAAACATAAGACATTAGAATTGCAATCAACACTAACCAAAGTGCGTGAAAATAACATTCTCTTTCCCTCTGTGTATTATCCATTTTTCTTTCATATGTGAAGAGGACAATGCAATAGCTCTATTAATATAAGCTATCTCCTTACATCCTCTGAAAATCATATTCAAGTGCCTGACAAGTAGATGACTAAACATTCCCTCCCTGCTGAAACATTTGTCCATGCCAATCACAACTTCCTTGATGTTAAGGGACATGAAATCTAAGCATGAACTGCCATGAAGAGCAGCCGTTCACAGCTTCAAAACCATGAAAGAGGCATAACCGTTCAACAGGAATCTCGACACTGAAGTCCTCTCCTTATGTGTCACTTAGACAACTTCGAGTTTGAAATCTGCCCCTATTCCTAGTCTCTTCAGAGAGAAGTAAGGTTAAAATGACCATATACAACAGTTATTCTCATTAAATGTACTTAAAGCCATCACCATAATTTAATTTCTGAAGCGAGCTAAAAACTTCTGTCTGCATTATTTGCAGGGTTACACTGCCCTGCAGTGTCCAAACACATGAACTGTTAACAGTATTTTTTGAGTTCAAGAAATGTCTTTGTATGAATCTTTTCAGTGAACGGAATGAATAGTTATTTTCTACACTGTCTCAGTGAGGGGTGTTGCTATGGTTTAAACTGTGCCTCCCTCCTGAACTCATATGTTGAGATCCTACTTCCCAGGATCTCAAAATGTGACCTTATTTGGAAATTATGGTCATTGGAGATGTAATTAGTTAAGATGAGGTCATGCTGGAATGGGGTGGGCCTCTAAACTGACTGTTGGCTTTCTAAGAAGGGGACATTTAGAAACAGACATGCACGTAGGAAGGACACCATGTGATGATGAAGGCAGAGATCGGGGTGATGTTCCTAGCAGCCAAAGAATGCCAAACACTGCCAGTAAACCACCAGAAACTAGGAGTAAGTCATGGAACTGATTCTCCTTCACAGCCCTCAGAAAGGATCAATCCTGCTTGATCCTCGATATCAGACTTCTAGCCTCCAGAACTTTGAGAATAAATTTTGGCTGTTTAAGCCCCCCACTTCATGGTACTTTATTACAGGTGTATATCTTTCATGCCCACAAAAATATAGAATTACATAAACATTTCCCACAAAACACACTCATCTCACTTTGACTACAAGGAACGTTCAAGAAGGAAGGTTCAAAACAGTATTGTTTAAACTTTAACCTGAAGATTTTTTTTAGTAACACCAACTGTCAATGGCTTCATTTTTCTATTGTTTAGTTCTAGAGAGTTTTAGAGACAAACTATAAGCCTAGAACATTTTATTAAAATATTATAGATGTTGTACTAACCTGAAAGAAAGGCGAACACATGGTTCTGATTCCTTTCTCACTTACGCCAGTAAGCTCTGAGGCCACAATGACCAATTCCTCATTGTATGAGAGTTGTGCAGACCCTGGATCGTATAGAATCTTATTTTCTCTTTGTCTTTTCTGCTTTGTTCATTCTCAGCCAGTTGTTTTACATTATATATGCAGGATAGAGTATTAAGGACAGGAAAGCCTTTATGGGGCACCTCCTTGACTTCGAAGACAGAAGCAGGGAGAGAACGAGTCATGACAATTTCCCAAGAACAAGTGGGTAACAGGCACGACCTCAGATGGAGCTGAATCACAACTGGATTGCCTTAACCCTGGCTCTGAATCGCTCTTGTGGGATCCTGATGTCTCTTGGCTGCCGTTTTGTCTTCTCCAAAGAGGGATTATATTAAATGAATGGCAACAATGTCTCAAGATTTAGAAAGGACCACAAGCAATAGACAAACTGGGAAGGCAAATGTTTACTGCAAGCATAATATGCCCAAGGTCCTAAAGATAAAAGGCATGTTTATCACCAGACTGAGGGCCCTCTAGAGTGACGCTAGTGGGGAACAATGAAAATATCATTGATTTTACAATTTATTAGATGCTCATTGAATGTTTTGTTAGGGTAGGATACCAATAGGAAGCTTTGTTTTGGGCATGATTTATGAGTAGGAAGATGTGACTGTGAAGAATTGATTTTATGCTGAGAAGTGAAAGGTTATTACTAAAATGTGGCATATTCTAGTCAATGATAAGCTTAAAACTTCAATGTTCCAAGTGTTTCTAGAACTGTGAAATAGTTAAATTATCACTGCAGCATTATAACAACTTGGGAAGAACCATTTTTTTTAAAGATATGAAAATACTTCTAAGACTAGGAAATTGTTAAATTATGGCTACTGCTTTATAAAGTTAAATTTGGGGGTACCAGTCTTTTTTAAATTAAGAAATACTTTTTAGAAAGCAGTAAAATCCTGTTGTATCAAATTATGAGAAGATAATTGGGAATGATCACGACTTATTATGGGTCCTTTTCTGTAAAGAACTTCTGAAAATGAATTAAATTTAGATTATAAGGGGGTGTGTAAAATTACAGAACTAAAGACATTCAAAGGAATAATGCTGCAAAGTGCCAGGTTTTAAGAATTTAAAATACAGGGTTGGGGGGTGCAGGGAGAAGAGAAAAGAAAAGAAACCACTTTCACTAACAATGAAACTATAAGAATTCCAGGAGCAAACATTTTGTAAAAGAAGAAATGAACATGCAAATTATATGAATGCATGATTTAAGAATTCATAGACAGTACCAGGGTTTTAAAACTCTCCATATTCCTCTCCTATCTGACCAGTTCACTTTGCTACCTAAACCTCTGCCTCCTTGAAGCCATTATAAGCAGCTAACCAAATTACACTGAGGCATGTGGCTGGAAATACTTATCTTCATATCGTAAATTTAAATCTTCACTAATGACTTGCCAGAACATACTTCTTAACGTTTTTGCATCCAAGTTTTTCTACACATACAAAAATGTGAGCATCAAAGATAAACATTCTTATGTCTTCCAAGTGGTTTGTAAACTGAGACTTTTGGGCCAGATTTGTCCCTGCTGCCTGTTTCTAGAGAGTCCATGAGCTAAGAATGGTTTTTACATTTTAAAGTAAGTTGAAAAAAAAAAATCAAAAGAAGAATGACGTTTTGTGGCAGGTGAAATTCCGATTTTGGTGTTCACAAATAAAGTTTTATTGGAAAACAGCCATGCTCATTTGTTTCCCTATAGTCTGCACTACAATGGCAGAGTTGAGTGGCTACCTCAGAAACCATATGACTCAGAAAGCCCAAAATATCTTCTGGCTCTTTTCAGAAAAAGTTTGCTGACCTCTAATGTAAGTCACAACTTAGACTGCTTTGACATGAAACCAGTAAGTTCCTTTATTTCACATAACCAGGTCTTACATCGCTGGTGTAGTTTGTTAATCATTCTGAACCTAGCAGTCTCCTCAATACAGGTAGGTATTTCATGAATGTGTTACTCATACTGCTAATAATTAAAAAAAAAAATACACACAACTGTCTTTCAGCAAGCATCATAGGAATAATCCTGTAGATGCCAATACCTTGCTACTCTGTTCAGGCCAATGATCTAGGCTAGGAAAGCACTGGCCATTTGTATCCATACAACAAGCTAATCCATCACTGACACGCATTCCTTGTTCTGACTCCAATTTAATTGAATTAACACCAGCATCTGGAGCTTCTGTACTGGGTACACACAGCCCTAATTCCATCTGACACTGACATGCTCTTTTTTAGCTAAATTTTATACTTTTGTTTGTAAGTGATGTTTCCCGGTTAATATAATATATAGATAAGATACACACACACACACACACACACACAAAATATAAGAAGATAGATCTATATATATAATCTTATGTTCTTATATATCTGTATATCTTTCTCTCTATATATCTTAGTTTACCAGTTCAGTGAAACCTTGAAATTTCCTCCTAGTTCAAAACCCATATAGTTCTCTTTTTCTATAAGGACCGACTGGAAGAATCAATCAAGACCACTGAGAATCAACCCACACTCAATTCCTGTTTACAAGCCCCCACCCACCCGTAAGGGGTGCATTACTTGTGGGAATATAGAATGGTGCAGCCCTGGTGGAAAACAGTATGGGGGTTCCCCACTCATGGAAACACAGACTTACTATATGACCAGCAATTTCCCTTCTGAGTATCTACTCAAAAGAAGTAGAAGCAGAGAGCTGAAAAGATATTTGCACACTCATGGACACAGCCATTATTCACAACAACCAAAAGGCGGAAATAAAGCAAGTGTCCATCAACTGAAGAATGAATGAACAAATACGGCATATCCATACAATGGAGAATAATCAGTCTTATTTTTTTTAAGATTTTATTTATTTTATTTGACAGACAGAGATCACAAGTAGGCAGAGAGAGAGAGACAGAGAGACAGAGAGACAGAGACAGAGACGGGAAACCAGGCTCCCTACTGAGCAGAGAGCCCTATGTCGGGCTCGATCCCAGGACTCTGGGATCATGACCTGAGCCAAAGGCAGAGGCTTTAACCCACCAGAGCCAGCCAGGCGCCCCAGAAAATAATCAATCTTAAAAAGGAAAGACTGTCACATGCTACAACATAGATGAGTCTTGAAGACATAATGCTCAGTGCAATAAACCAGTTACAAAGTCTTAAAGATGGTATGATTCCACTTACATGAGTACCTAGAATAATCAATTTCCTGGAGCTAAAAAGTAGAATCGTGGTGGTTCTGGGGTCTGGGAGAGGGGAATACACAGCTATTGTTTAATGGCTACAGGATTTCAGTTAGAGAAGATGAAAAAGTTCTCGAGATGGGTGGTAGTGCTGGTTACATAACATGAAGGTATTTAATGTCACTGAACCATACATTTAAAAATGGCTAAAACTGTAAATTTTATATTACATATATTTTTACCAAACAAGAAAAAAATTGGCCTCCAAGGAAACATTAGTATACCCCCACCTGCTGGACAAAATAGTGGTTATGCCCAGCAAGCAATATATATATATAAGGAAAAGTTTCACCGATTTATTTATGATTGAGAAAGACAAAAAAAAATTAATAATAAAGGAAAGCTGTGTTTTTCAAGATGGTATATGTTAAAAAAAAAAAAGTGACTGACTTGTCCAGGCTTCCCAAGAGAGAAGGCTGTTACTAGATTTTGCCACTGAAAGCTCCATATCCCAAAAAACCCTTGAGTCCCGGGCTGACCTAAATGGTCAGCTGCCAGTGAGTGAATGTTAAAATAAACATAACTCATAAAATGATTTTAACAACTGCTGGGCTTTCCTCCCCTGAAGGTCTCAAAGGCAGGAAAGGAGGTAGCATTGACTGAGAATCCAATGTGATCAAGGGCACGGTGTTGTTTTATCTAATTCTATAGCTTTCCAGCCCTGGTGTCAGCATCTCCTTAATTCAGAATATGACCACCAAGGCTAAAAGGTGCTGAATCACAGGGCTGGTCCACAGCAGAGCTAGAACCCAGGGGTGGAGGTGGGAGGCAGGAGAGAACAGGAAGGTGAGAGGGAAGGTGATGCAGGAGACAGACAAAGTGTATGCAGGAGAGTGGGGAGGAGAAAGGGGCAGAGAGAAAACACAAAGTGTGATTCTTCTTTTTTTTTTTTTTTTTAAAGATTTTATTTATTTACTTAACAGAGAGAGATCACAAGTAGGCAGAGAGGCAGGCAGAGAGAGAGAGGAGGAAGCAGGCTCCCTGCTGAGCAGAGAGCCGGACGCGGGACTCGATCCCAGGACCCTGAGATCATGACCTGAGCCGGAGGCAGCGGCCCAACCCACTGAGCCACCCAGGCGTCCCCAAAGTGTGATTCTTCTAACTAGCTCTCAGTGCCAGACCCTCTGATGCCAGCCCACAGCTCCACAGTTGTGTTCTGAGTGATTTTTCTGTATCTTACTAAGCTCCAATTTGCATGAGCTAACGTGTATGGGATCCTGCTCCTGGCACCTTATAATTCGGACAATGAAGTGAACACGAGGCCTGCCTTGATGGCCTTGAGCAGAGCTGCATCCCTGTTAAAAACACATCACATTTTCAAGGAGGCATCGGGGTCACCCCCAAAACCCCTCAGAATTCAGGTCTGTGAATACACCACAAGAACCATGCTCCGGGGACTGAAAAGTGGTCCCCTATGACAGGAGGGCAGAGGCCCACAGAACCTTCTCCATATCCTGGAGCAGCAGCTTACACAGCTTTGACACAGGCATCTGAGGGGGTATTGTTTTATATGCTCCGCCAACCCCTGGACACCCCATCTCCCGTCCAGGGCCCGTGGGCCTAGCACCCCTGCCCCCATTGCCCTGACCTGGCCCATGGGGCTCCCCTCAGGCACCTCTCAGTCAGGAAGGAAAGGAAGAAAACTGACTGGGAACATCTATCTTAAATGTGAATGTTCCTGTTCCCCTGCCCCTCAATCCCCTCCAGCGTCAGCACTTTCAGAAAAGGAAGCGTATTAAGCTAAGCACATCTTTCACTGTGAAAACTTCCCAGGCAACAAGGTGAAGTGAGGACAATTTGGAAGGAGGTGAGAAGACACTTCTCGCCCCGGCGCTAATTCTGGTCGCCCTTGAGTCAACTCCAGACCGGCTCCCCAAGGCCGTACAGCTTCTTCCCGTCACAGATTCTCTAAAATGTGTATCAGCATTTCCTATAGACTCCTGGATAATGTCAGTTTCCTGCGCCCTGTGCTGCCAACTCACCTCGCTGGATGGGGCCCAGGAATCAGCTCCTTATCTACCTGACTAAAGGACCCTTAGGCACAGAGGACCACAACCACTGCTCTGAGGTTTGAGCCTTGTGTGGGTTTTTTTTGGTTTTTTGTTTTTTTAAAACAAGGGCTCCAGGGTCTCCTGGGTGGCTCAGTCAGTTAAGTGTTTGCCTTCAGCTCGGGTCATGATCCCAGGTTCCTGGGATCGAGTCCTGCATTGGGCTCCTTGCTCAGTGGAGAGCCTGCTTCTCCCCCTGCTTGTGCTCCCTCTCTCTCTGACAAATAAATAAATAAATAAATTTTTAAAGAAAATTTTACTGAAATAAGGGCTCCAGAACGGAATGCCATTGGCCTAGGGGTGGGCTTGGGGACTTCTTCAGGGTTATGTATAAAGCGGGTCACTGAAGGCCAGCCAGGAGCTATAGAAAGTTGGACATAAGCTTTGCACCTACTTTGAGACAGGTTCTTTGTGTTCTCACCCTGTCTCTGCACTCATTATTCTTTTTCTCTCATTGGTAATTTTTGTGTTATGTTGTTTTGTTCCGTGTTTAGTCACACTGTATTTCAGCCCTGGCATTAGAGACCCATAAAAGGTAGGATTTAGTGTGCACATTCTAGAATCTGGAATTGACGCTTTCACTTCAAAATCATGAAGACATATGAATAACAGTCTGAGTAGTCTTTTCAAGTGTGATCTCGAAGAAACAGAAGCAGAAGGCTGTGTCCCCACGTGCTGCTCTGGAAGTCTGCTGAACCACACAACCTCTGCTCTTGGCCGGCATGGGGGAGCCACCAAGTGGGAACTTGATCTACACCTCCCTACAGTTCTCTGAGAGATAATAGTCTCCTTACATTAAAATATGAGTCTGAAAAAGAGGAAAACAGATGCTTACAGCCTCCACAGGTCTGAATGATTGAACTAGACATTTCGAGCAAATACCTAACCATATAAATATTGGATGATAATAAAACATGGCTATAAGATATGGGCAAAGGGGCACTTGGGTGGCTCAGCTGGCTAAGTGGCTACCTTCAGCTGGAGTCATGATTCCAGGGTCCCGGGATGGAGCCCTGCATCAGGCTCCCTGCTCAGCAGAGCGCCTGCTTCTCTCTTTCCCTCTGCCTGCTGCTCTGCTGACTTGTGATCTGTCTCTACCTCTCTGTCAAATAAATAAATAAAATCTTAAAAAAAAAAAAAAAGATACTGGCAAGAAAAGCAATTCCCGAACTGTAGTCAAAGCTGCAAAATAAGTTCTAATAAGAAAACCATATGACAGGGGCACCTGGGTGGCTCAGTGGGTTAAGCCTCTGCCTTCGGCTCAGGGTACTGGGGTCGAGCCCCACGTTGGGCTCTCTCCTTTTCTTTCCCCTCTCTCTCTGCCTGCCTCTCTGCCTACTTGTGATCTCTCTATCTCTGTCAAATAAATAAATAAAATCTTAAAGAAAAGAAAAGAAAACCATATGACATAGTTGTTAAGGTTCTGTGAACTTTAAAAATATATATATATAGTTGGAGGGAATGAAACATTTCTATTTAAATCTCAAAAGCGAAAGCACCCTCCCCCTTTTAAAGCACCAGGAAATAAATTTGATGAACACCTCCCACAGTTCCCACAGCAGCACTGCCACCACTGCGTTGAAAGGGGTCAGTCTGAAAGGAAAGATGTGGGGATACAGTTTGTCCTGTGGGGAGCTTAAGGCCCTCAGGCATCTGCCAAGAGTGCCTCTGTTCATAGCTTCCCTGGCAGATTTTCCCTTTGCTTCCCTTTCCCAAGCACAAGATGAGTTTGCTCCTATTTGCGATGACCAGTGTCTATGGTACTTGGTAGAAAGTCAAATTCACAGTAACAGCTTGCCATACTGAGCATAGACAGAGGACATTCTATTATGGCCCACATGGCTGTCAATCTACTGGAATTTCTCTGAAACACAGGTATAACAGGGGATGGCTGACGGTCTTCTCTTACATAGGTGGGTTGCAAGTGTGGTTAGTGCCACACCAAGTTTCTGAGTCACAAATTAGTTTTTCAGTAGAGTACAGATCCTCAGCCTTCCTTACTGAGTGAAAAGAGCAAAATAAGAAAGGGGAAAAAAGCCACCTTACCCACATGAAGTACAGAGGACATCTCTGCAAATTATTGCCCTTCCACGTACACTGCAGAAAAAGGTTTTTTTCAGGAGCATCTGGGTGGCTCAGTCAGCTAAGGGTCTGCTTCGGCTCAGATACGATCCCAGGGTCCTGGGATCGAGCCCTACATCAGGCTCCTTGCTCAGTGGGCAGCCTGCTTCTCCCTCTCCCTCTGCTTGCCATTCCCCCTGCTTGTGCTCTCTCCCTCTCTCTGTCAAATAAATAAATAAAATCTAAAAATTAAAACAAATAGAAGAACTTTCTTTTCAGAATGGCACAGACCACCCAAACCCCAGACCTTCTCCCACCTGCAGTCTTAACCAGTCAGCCAACAAGAAAGAAAACAGTCCTCACCAGTTCAACACAATGCAAACCCTCTAGTTTAAATTTCTCAGGGTCTACAGTGAAATGCTGGAAGTTAAAAGAAAGTAAAAGTGGGGACATCATCACACCAGGTAAATGAGCAGTGCCTCAAGGAATTTTTACTTCTCCTATGCCCATAAGGAGTTTAGTGTTGGAATTAACATTTGGGACACATAATTTGAGTGTCTGAAGTCATGACTGTGCTGTGGGTTGAGTGGTGGCCCTGAAAAAGACATGTCCAAATCCTAACCCTCAGTACTGTGCATGAGACCCTATTCGGACCCATTTCAGATCTTGAGATGAGATCACTCTGAATTACCTGGGATTATCCATCCTAAACCCAGGGACAGGTGTCCTTACTAGAGACAGCGGAGAAGACAGAGAGGAAAGGCCATAGGAAGACAGAGACCAAGTGGGGAGTGATGTGGCCACAAGCCAAGGAATGTCTGGAGTTACCAGAAGCTGGGAGAGGCAAGCAGCATTCTCTTTTTAGAGCCTTTGGAGAAAGTATGGTACTACTGACATCTTGATTTCAGACGTTTGGTCTCCAGATTTGTGAGAGAATGAATTTCTCTTGTTTGAAGCGAAGTCTGTGGTAACTGACAGAGGCAGCCCCAGATAATGGACACAGTCTGGGCACCAGAGCCTGGACATTTCCTCACGGGGTCCCTCTTAGCTGCAGAAGTGTTTGCCTCCACCCAACCTGCACTCACTCAGCTGTGACAGGAGCAAAATCGGTTATGACGTCACTGTATGAGACCTGTCTCACCACATACAGATCTCCTTTTCCTTTCCTTCAGGGGACCAAACCCCTCACTTTTGTTTTCTATAAAACTGCTTAGCTTTCCCAGTTTTTGCTGGTCTTCCTGGCAAGTTAAAAAAAAAAAAATTCACCATGACTTCCTCCAGAAATTCGCTGAGAGCAATATTAGATTGAGATGATCCACATTCCCACATTTGAGACTATTTACTTCTCTTTAAATATGTGAACAGGCCTCTAATGGTATTTGCATTTTTTTGAAAGGTAGGAATTTCCCAAACAATCCTATGCCAGGGTCCAGCCTTGGCAGGTCCGGGTGTCCCTGAGGGTGGTATCAGCAAGATGAATGGGAGAGCAACACAGCAAGTTCTGGTCAGTAGTCAGGCATCTCCATTTTATTCTGATTATCAAGCTGCTTCTTTTTTTTTTTTTTTTTTTTTTAGATTTTTATTTATTTATTTGACAGAGAGAGAGACGTCACAAGTAGGCAGAGGAAGGCAGAGAGAGAGGAGGAAGCAGGCTCCCCACTGAGCAGAGACCCCGATGTGGAGCTCAATCCCAGGACCCTGAGACCATGACCTGAGCCGAAGGCAGAGGCTTAACCCACTGAGCCACCCAGGTGCCCCTGATTATAGAGCTTCTTATATAGGCAGTTTAATTGGGATAAGGGGTTACAAGCACTCATCAGATAATTTCCTTTTGTTCACCACATGTTAGTTAAGCCATAACGGTAGACTGGTGCCAAGGATGGGGGACAGGGTCTTGCTTCTTGAGTAATCATGCCCCTCAGAAAGCCATGGGAGGTAGCACAAATGTGTGTTTTTTGGTAACTTATTCCGGGGTCTGCAGAAAAACAAGATATAGGTTAATGGAAAACGAGGAGCTTTAGGGATAAACTAGATAGTAAAGAACTGTCAGAAAACAAGAGATAGGTTAATGGAAAACGAGAAGCTTTCTGAAGAAACTAAGTATATAGGGGAGAAGTAGGAACGAGAAGGTGTTACCTTTGTAGGAGGCAGGGTGTATTTTAATGGCTCGGTTTGTGAAAGCCTTGGACAAACATCAATTTAGGTAGGAAACTGTCTATTGCGGTACAGATTGAAAGTTCTCCATCGTCCTAGGTACAGAATAATTTATCTCCTTGGAGTTGCTCCCGCCCACAAGCCTGAGAGATGTTTGCGGCAGATTAGCAAGGGGCTCTTTATTTGAGATATGGGGATCAGAGGAAAAGGCAAGAGACTACAGACCATGCTTATCTGCAGGGTTACCAGGCCCTTGGCAGTTGCCTGTGGGGTGATTCCGCCCTCCGCAGGGTTAGGCCTGCATTAGTTCAAACCTTAACCTAGTGGGGCAATGCCCTCGACCAGGCCTCACGGCTCCCAATAATCCTACTTCTAATATTTTGCCAAAGGATACAAACAGTTAATTTCAGAGGTGTTTTAGCGAGGCGAGAACTGGCAGGGTAGGGAAGCAGGAGAGGGGTGGCCCATTTCAGGGCCCCAGAAGTCACTGATGGGCCTCAGGCTACATAGAGGGCAGTGGCAGAGCAGAGACGAGACTGGGCAGTATGGGAAGCTTCCAGGCCACGGGAATGGAACTACAAGGAGGGCTCCCAAGTCATGGAGAAACAATTTATATTCCCAGTAGGGTAAAGAAAAGCAAATGTGCCAGGAATACGCTGAGTTCGGTTAAAAAGAAAAGTGGGTCAAATCCAGCTGTTCGGCCTCCTGTAGCTCACACAGCCAACTGAAATGATAGGATTTCCACTCTTTCCACAATTTGTTGCGCGACGTCTGCAATGAGGCGGGCAGAGAATAATCAACTGACGGCAGTGTAGCTGGAGCATGGACAGGGAGGGAAAGGAGCCAAAGGGGGTTCCCCGGACCCCAGATGGGAGCTCTACCATCAGTCAGGGACAAAACGCGCACGCGCACGCACGCACGCACGCACGCACGCACACTGAACGACATGGCCGCGAAGCCGACTCGGACCTTGATGAAAGTCCCTGAGAGGTGAGGAGACAGGAGACGTGTGCTTTGATGGAGAAGTCATAATAAAGGCGCTCTCCCAGGGGCCCAGTGCTGGGTTCTGGAGCTGCTTACAGGACACAGGGGTGAAATCCCACCATTGCATGTCGCTCCCATTTGGCACCAGGACAGCGATCCAGGTACAAGCTACGCCTATCTTCTAATAATAGTCTTACCTTGAACTTCCTATCGAGGTCTAGACTAAATCCTTCCAGTTCTTCATTACTGCACTCTCAGGAGAGTCTCCTTTTTCATCCACATTATTAAAATTCTTATCCACAGACTGCTGACCACAGACTTGGACGCCTATCTCCTTCTCACTGCTCAAGTGTTTCTACAGGTTTTGCCCTTCACTTGGTTTGGCACCAGCACACCTCTACCCTGATCCTGCCCACAACCCGGGCCACATTCTTCTCCCCTTTCTTTCCCTTAGGACCTTTATTTTTTTTCCCCAAACAACTTTTGGCAAATGCTTCCTCCATACATCAGTCATGCAGATCTATCAATCCTTGGACATGCGGTATTGACTGCCTACTAAGTGCTCAGCTTGTATTTTGTGTGTGTGTGTGTGTGTCTGTCTGTGTAGACAGGGAGGGAATGAAGGAGGGAATGCAGGAGAGGGAGAGAGAGAAAGGCCTTAAGCTCAAAGCTACACACATGGTGCTCAATAAGTATTTCCTAATGAATTTATAGGCAAATAATTAGGATTAGGCCAGGTTATGAAGGCTCAAGAAAGCCTGGGAGAGGCATTCCATATTAATATGGTGTGGGTTGCGGAGTCACTGTAGGTTGCCAAGCGCAAAGAAGTGACCAGCCACCTGTGGCATTTTACAAAGATGTCAGGGAGATGGAGGTAGCAGGTGGCAGGGGCGGGAGGGGGGGGGGAGCAGTAGGTGCCACTGAAACAGATTTGGGAAGGAAGCAATGATGAATACTGCTGTAAAGATGGAAATGAGAAGGAAGCTTCAAAAGATGGCCAGAGTTCAAAAACAAAAGAACTTTGTGGTTAATTAGGCATAAGGGACAAAGTAAAGGGAGGCTGAGTGGGGCTCGAGCACACATTCTATAAACTGATAACGTTCCACCTTCTGCTATAAGTCTGATCCCTTCCCTTCTCTCCTCTGTCCAGTAAACATCACCAGTCATAGGACTCGCAGTCCCCAAACTGAATAAATGCATGATTTTTCCCACCACCCAGTGCCTGCTCTTCCCCATCTCTTGGGAATATCATTACTAACCCACTTGCCCACATCGGCTCCCAAAATATCCATGGAGAACACAGCAAAAGAAAGATGTGAAAGGGCTGAGGACAGCCAAATGGGCATGGGGCCAAGGGAGAAGAGATGGTCAAGCAAGATTAAAACATAAAAAGTCCTCTGGACTCCACCGATGGGTCCAATGGGACCCCACGAAAATCCCTTCAATGGAGTAGCACATGCACAGTCCAGTGAGTTGAGGAGTAAATGGGAGAAGAGAAAACTCTACCCACCCAGAGGAACCCAAGTCCATTTGCTTGTAGGAAAGACCTCTCCTCATGCCCACAACCCACCTAATTTCTCTGGATTCAAGGCTCTCTTCCTCTGGAAAGCTCTTCCCAACACCTCTGTCGCTCCCTGACTGGACTGGATGTGCCCATGTCTCCTACAGGGCTCACTGGGCTCTTCTTTACCAGGGCACAAACCTCACAAAATGGTGACAATCTGTTTCCTTCTCTGTCTTGGGACTACAAATGGGCATCACTGTGTTCCCAACACGTTGCCCCATGCGTGGCAAAGAGAAGGTGCTCCATAAAATGAAGAAATACATGAGGAACAGAAGAAAATGAATATAGAAACTTTCTTCAAAGACTTGGATAAGAAAGGAAGAGAGAGCTCAACAGATAGAAGGAGGCAGTGCCAAGGAAACGTGTGTGCAAGGACGAACACATTCGAAGGCTAAAATGAAGGAGAAGAGGTTAGGAGTTTGAAGATACAAGGAAGAGGGAGCAATAGCTGGCCCACAGAAAAGGGACCAAGGGCACCCAGGGGTAGAAGCAAGCCTGGGGTAGGAAGAGCCAAACCTCACTTTCTGAGACTGAAAGGAAAGGAGGAAATGTACATAAGGTTTTTGGGGGAGGGAGAATGAGGAACGGTCTGGAAGTTGAATGAGTTTATGCTCTGGTACCCCTGAGTAAAATGAAAGAAAAAGTCATATATCAAATAGCAAATTGAAACAGAAAAAAAATTTTTTTTAAATAACAAGTAGAAGTAGTGATGAAGTTCAGAATAATTACCCAGGAGAAAATATTTATTGAGCACATTGTATATACTATGTATTATGGGCCGAGCTGTGTCTCCTGGCCCCAATTGGTATGTGGAAGTTGTAACTTCTTACTACCTGGGGATGTGATTGTAATTGGAGATAGGGATTTATAGAGGCAGTTAAATTAAAATGAGGTCATTAGGGTGGGCCTTAATCCAATCTGACTTGTGATCTTATAAGAAGCGTAAATTTGGACAGACATATAGAGGGAAGATCATGAGAAGACAGAGAAAGAAGATGGCCATCCCCTAGCCAAGAAGAGGAGGCTCAGAAGAAACCAACCCTGCCAACACCTTGATCTGGGACTTTTTAGCCTCCAGAACTATGAGGATATAAATTCTCAGTCTCTGGTACTTTGTCCCAGCGGCCCAAGCTCACAAATACACCAGGCATGGAAGTAAGAACTTTATAACAATTATCTAATTTAAATCAACAGTCCTATGAGGCAGGTGTCATCCTTGGTCTGCAGTGAGGCCATGAGGAAGAGGCTCTGTAATGTCTCCAAGGACACAGAAGCTGTGTCTGATCCCATGAGACTCACCCTAGGGGTCTCAATCCTTACTACATGCTCCATGCCCAAAGGCTGATTCAGGGCATATCTCAAGTCAACTTTGGTTGAAAACCACAGCTTTGAAAGGCATCAGTCTCCATCATTAACTACCTCTCCAGCCAGGAACAGGAACAGAAAAGGCAGATGGGGCTTACGGTGTGGGCCAGGCAAGGGGCGAAGAGGTCAGGGATCAGGGTGAGTGGGAGCTTGCACAGGAAAGGACACATAAGAGCCATGGTGGAGAGCCAGAGATGACCAAGGAGATGAGCACTCTGACCTACATGGGGCTGGAGACCCCACTAACTACAACATCCAGCCCATCAGGGCACCATCCTTGCATGCTGTGAAGAACAAGGGCACAGAAGTGCAGGGATGTGACATCAAGATGTTTAGTCACCACTTCTAGACGATGCCCGCTCCACACAGTATGTGAAGGAGTGCCAGGGAACCTATCTTGTCAACAAACTCAAAGGTGAAGCCAGGGACACCTCCTGAGCCGGCTGTCACTCTGACCCCTACCCCATTTTCTACCAGAGTGTGGACACTGTCACTTTGTATAAAATGGTTCTGAAACTGGAAAAAGGGAAGGGAGGTCTGTAACCCATGAGCAAGAGGGTGAGCTTGCTTTCTGATATCCTGAGTTTAAGCATCACACAGATCTGCTTATGTTTCTTCTCTTTCTTTCCACTGCTCTGGCCTGACTCAACTGAAATCACTTCACGGATTTCATACAAGGCCTAAGTGGAAACCCAGTGTCTAAGGTCATTTGAGGCAACCTTTCTCAGCCCTTCTTGTGCCGACTCACCAAGGCAGGAAGCCCTATCTACTCTGAGAGTCAGTGGCCATTTATTCAATGTGATTTGGAAATTTTCACAATGGACACCAGCCTTAAACCTGAAGTGTTCCTTCCTGCAACGTGTTGGGGGGCCTCACAAGTCCAGCCTGAGTCTCCCCACCCAGAGTGGCACCAGTAGGTTAACTGGGACATGGTCTTGTTAATGACAAGGCGACAGCCTTCCAGGGAGCCCCTGAGGCACCCTATAGCATGAATTGTTTATCCAATTAAGTCAATCATTTCCCTAGGCCTCCAAAGGAGGAGACATGGAAAAGGTTCTTTCTGAAGCAGGGAAAGGGATGAGTTTCGAGGCTGGAGTAGAAGAGGGAGGAGTTGTCCTGACTAGCTCTGGTCAGTCCCAGGATGACAGGAGGGGCCCAGTGGGTAAGGAATAACTGCACAGATGAGTAAAGCAGGTGGGTGGTGCAGCAACAGAGCCCAAAAGAAAGTTCTGGGATGCCTCTCCTATATCAGCACAGTGCAAGGCTAGCAGAGTGTTTACCTCCTCTCCCTCACAGCCTCAGCGACATTTCTATGCACTGTTATTGATGAACCTTTAGCCATGAGCCTGAGGCCAAATTCCATGAGTGGTAGTAAGAAAGGCTCTCCCAGTACTTCAACTTCTCTTAGGCTCTGAATGAGGCTTTGTTGGAAATTGTACTACACGATTCTTTCAGGCAGTTCCAATGAGCTGATCAGTCATCAGTGAAATGTCCTAAAACAATGAACAAAGCTGGAGAAGGGTCTTTAGTAGAATCTGGATATTACTATTTAAAGAGTTGTGTCGGTAATATTCAAAAAGGCTCATTTGTGAAATTCACACTTTCTCCAGATATTTACAAAATGACAAATAAAAGATGCTGTATTTCATAAATATATATGAGTTCAGATATTAGCTGTTCCAAATATATAAACTACTCCGTGCATGCCAAGAAGGCAGATGCAAAACCATGTTCTTTGTAACTTCCAATTGGTTCTGGTCCCCCTAAAAGTGTCTGAGCAGATCGAACAAGTTTTCCCTCTGCACTTCATGGGGGACTGGCAGGAGGGAAAGGTGTGTTAGCCACTCACAGCCCACCCCACATAAGTTACCGGAGAGCAAGCAAAGGAGTCATGTGTCTGAGGACCTCTTCCTGATAAACCATTTACACTTTGATGGAGGAGGGTTGTAAAACACCAACGACTTGAGCATAGTGCTCTGATGACTCCAATATTAAGATTGCTGATTGAAGTTTAGAAATGCATGCATTGAATACTGATCACCACATGTGTTCTGAGGACCTATATCTCTTTTATTCTCCAGGGCACCTTGAGTAACAAGAGAGAGGAAACCCCCATGAGGTCAGAACACAGCCACAGACAGGTGCGGACAGAGACAAGGTAAAAAGGGGTCGAGAAGAACAAATGAGCGGGTTTAGAAAAATCCAGTTCACCCAGACTGGTCTGTTCTTCGGTAACTAAAGCAATAATAAGCCCATGAGTATGGTTCTATGTTTGACGACTTACTCTATGCCCAGATGTCATCCTAGGCATGTAGAAAAGACAGAGAGGTGTTCATTTCTCTTCCCCATGAGGAAGGTCAAGGAAGGAAGAAGGAATTTAGAAACAACTCAGAGAATAGGTTAACCCACTCTACACCGCAGGCCAACTGCCCTGCCAATAATTTTGTGAGAACTCAAGTGCCAGCCCCGGGGCAGACTGAGGTACATATGAAACAGAGACTATGAAATCATAATGACTTGTATTAATGATTCATAATAAATTGGTGTCCATTTCAGATATATCACTATATTTACATGATACAAATAATACATGAAGAAAACACGTGCCCACCTGACAATGGATTTTTGGCTTCCTATGATTCAGCATTCCCTGTCTCTCTTAAGTTTAGTCTACATACCCTACTTTCCTAACCAGTTTTCTAGTTTTTAACCTTACTCCTTAAAACAAGATGATACTTAAGAAGGAAAAAATTGGAAATAATACATAGCAAAATAATTTGCCATTTCCCAATGCAATGCAATTTGAAAACCAGCAAAATAACGCTAGACGATGTATAATATATTTGTCCACATGGTGTCACTAGAACCCCAAGAAAGTTGAACATTCTCAACCAGAGCGATTACGTCAGACTTATGGGCCAGGGATTTTTTTTTTTTTTTTCTCTTTAAATGCCCCCATTCCATGAAAAATGATTACAAAGTGAGAATGGCATGAATTAAAAGAATAACATATTGTCTTCTAAGAGAGTTCTAAAGTCAAATTAATTCCCAAACACCATACATATCTATGACCTATAATACTAGTCCATGCACAGTACTAAAAGCTTTATGTATACTGTCTTATCTAAGCCTAATAAGACTGCCTTCTTTGCCTTAGTTATACCTGTTTTTGAGGACTCTGAGCCCCTCAGAATTCTGTAATTTACTGAACCTTTTCCAACACCCAATCTTTGCTGCTAAGCAATGAGGCCACAAAAAGGGGCAAGCCACATCCTGGACCTGGAAGACAAAGGTCCAGCTGAGAGACAGGCTCATGCATGAAAAGGCAGTGGTCCAAGGTTTATAAACCAAGTGCTGAGAGACTGCTCAATGACAATTAGAACCCAGATAATTCATCCCATGATCGAGGACCCCTGGCACCAACCACGGAGGCGTCCTGGAAGTTACGGGATGCCAAGGGATCGTCACAGGAGGTTCAGAACTAAGACACCCAGACAGAACATGCCTTCAGGTGAGGAGCCTGCCAGCCAGCCACTGCCCCTGCTTGACAGATGCGTAACAGTCCGTGCAGGAGTGTGGTACAGTTCCCAGAGTTCTCCTTTCCCGGTAGATCCCCAAAGGCCCACCCATCGCTCGCTGCTTTCCACTCCCAGTGCCAAAATACTGACTCAGAGCATCTGGGGCTGAAAGAGAATGGACAGAATTTTTTTTTTCCCCAAAAAGCTGCTGAGTTGGCTCCTCCGTCAAATGATGATGATTCACTGGGAACAAATGCTGGCGGTGAAAGGCCAATCATGGTCATTTACCTCATTCAAATCTTAACAGCTGGAGAGCTGCAAGTGTCTACAACGTGTTACCCGGCCGTGGGGCTGGAAATGACCTTTGTCTCCACAGCGGCAACCGCATGTGGGCGGTGGGTTCCTCTTATGAGACGCGGAGGATTCTCTGAGCAACTCTGGCAGCAGATCAGCTGGCTCTGAGCACACTGGTTCTTTTGTCATGCTGGGTAAACCCTCTCACAACCGAAAGTTTGTTGTTGGGAATATAATGAAATCTCATATGCTTAGTGCTAGAAGGAGAAACCTCTTCATGTATTTTTTTTTTAAATTCTGGTAAGAGACGTGTAACATAAAATTTACCATCTTAAACTTTTGCAAATGTAGAGTTGGGAGTGTTAAGTATGTTCACCCTGTTGTGCAACCATCACTACAATCCATCTCCGGAACTCTTGGTCTTGTAAAACTGAAACCCTGGACCCATTAAACAAGAACTCCCCATTTTCCCCTGCCCCTGATTGACCTCTATTCTACTTCCTGTCTCCCGGAACTGGAATATACTAAGATACCTCGTGTAAGTGGGGAAAAAAGTATTTGTCTTCTCAAAACGGCTTATTTCACTTAGTATAATGCTTACAAGTTTCACCCATATGGTAGCTGTTAAAAAGAAACACAAAACCCAAAATGGAGTCACTTGTGCTACAGGACATGTCACAAAGCTAGGGCTTAATCCCTAGCCTAATTGTAGTTTCAACCTTCCCCAGGAATGTAGTCTTTAGGTCTAGAATTTTCCAGCAAGGATCAGTGAGGTTATCTGCCACATAGACCCTTCCCATCCCCCAAAGGAAGATGACATAATCCAGTCTTTCCTCATTCGTTTTCTCTTCTGCCCATAAAAGTCTTCTGTTTTGTACAGCTCCTTGGAACTCTTTTCTACTTGCTGGATGGGATGCTGCCTGATTCACGAATTGCTGAATAAATGTACTTAAATCTTCAAATTTACTCAGGTAAATTTTTGTTATTTAACAGATTTGGTGGCAGTGGTAGAATCTGAAGCAAACTTGAGATGGCCTTTGGGGACAGCAAGAAACACAGGCATAACTTAGTACCTGCAAACACCTTTTTGAGTTCTGTCTCTCTTGCTGTTTCTGAGGGCCATGGGTAAGTTTCTCTTGGTTCTGAACTCTGATCTCTTTGTGCCAAGCTCCCGATCTAACTGGCTTTCCAGTCAGCCCTCATTTATTTAGAATCACTGGCTCCACACTGGGAACTGCTGGTAGTTTGGGCCATAGTTCTTCATTTGATTGGAAACTCCAGCCTTTGGATTTCATATTAGGAATTGCTGGCTGCAGTTCCCCATTTGTTTGGAATTCTTCCCCAGATTCCACATTGGGGACTGCTGGTGGCAGCTGCAGCTCCTCATTTGTTTGGAATCAGTCTGCAGTGCCCATTTGTTGAGGTCTGCTGGTTCAACCCATTCTGCAGTCCCAGGTTCTACGTTGGGAATTTTTGGAAGTGAGCACAGGGCCTTTTCTTGACTAGGCCACAATAACTGCTTACTGCTGGTGTGTTAGGGTGCATGTGTTTGTCTTGTTTTATGGAGATACAGGTTAACTGTTAATGGGAACCTCAAAAGTAAAAAACTTTAAAAATTGTTGAGCATAGGTTGAGCATTTAAAAGCTGTTGGCGGGAGTGGGGGGGGGGAGCATGTAGGTGGCTCAGTCAGTTGAATGTCCTGCTTTGGGTTTCAGCTCAGGTCATGATCTCAGGGTCGTGAGATCAAGCCCTGCATCAGGCTCCATGCTCAGCAGGGAGTCTGCTTGAGATTCTCTTTCTCACCTTCTACCCCCCCAACCCCACACTTTCCCTCTCTCTCTCTCTCTACCAAATAAGAAATATCTTTGAAAAAAAAAAAAAAACTAAAAGCTGTTGGAACACTCACTACATAACCCAAAGATTCCTGTTAGGATAAGTTGATCACAGAATGGGTCAGACTGACACTAGGTCAACCGTCAACCTCAAGAAAATTTGTGTGCAAGGAGGTACACTGTAAAACACTGCATACTCCCTGACCTAGAAGCATGTCCCTCTTAGGTATTAGCTTGATTCCAAGGCTTAGCTAAAAGAAATAGGATCCTTAAAATCTAAAGAGTTAATTTTACCACTTTCTGGTACACATGCTTATTTTCTATCTAAGAAATACTGTCCTAGAAGTTATAAATATTTACAAGAATGGCAAAATCTTACCAAGTTCATTCTGTGTCCTGAGAATCTGGCTTGGTAATGGTTAGGCTGGGGGCCCTAAAATATGGACAGACAAATATGTAGATTGGACTGCATTTTGCTAGACATTGCTGGACAGAAATGTGGGTTGAACTCTATTTGCAGCTAGGGTCTCATCCTGCTGCTAGTCTTTAGTAGAATAACAATGGCCATTAGCAGGAAGTTTCCAGTTAGATAAGACTATTTAAGAAGTACACTTAAAAGTAAGCATTCTAAAATTGAACAAACAGAATGGGATACCTATTATAATCGGTATGCAGAAGCTTCCAAAAGGCTTCAGAATGCCAAAAGAGCTTCATGAAAGTTCTACTGCAAAAAGCCAGTGAAAGGTTAAAGACAGGAAGTATCTAAAAGAAGGGACTCTAAGAGGGACAGGACTCCTACCACTCCCCCTACTCCCTTTATTCAAGTACTCATCCTACTAATCCTCTCTCTCTGAATTGCCTTTACATGATCATAAACAAAAAACCAAGTTAATGCTTCAGAGACACCTATGTTATCTACCTTCAATGGAGGGGCCCTAAAGTGGCCTTTTTCAGAGTTGACAAAATTCCCAGGGATTTTCTGGTAAACTGCTATGCTAGGCCCTTAAGCAGTTAAGGAAAGCTGAACTTAAAGTTAGTCTGTAGAGGCGATCCTGGAAAAACTAACAGAAGCCCGTGATGGGGGAGCATTCTTACCAGAGTCAGCTCTCCCAAACCTCTGTCAGTAGTGCCCAGTTACAAGAGAAAAATAAATTTCATGTTGTCCCTTCCTTTCCAAATCCACACCCACTGGTCACTGCTCCTTTCTTTCCCAAGGACAGTTACTGCCTTCTTGCTTGTCTTGTTTTGTGTTCTAAAAGCTTGACGTGGCTTTCTGCTCACCCAGAACATAAAGTCAGTCCTTTCCCTTGGCTGTCTTTGGGAGTGACTCTGGACTGTGGGAAGGTAATAACCTTTACACCCTCTTTGAGGAGGCCTCTGGGGTTCATGGAGTTTTTTCAAGACTACCAGAAACAATTTACTGTGAGTTCTGGCTGAAACCTGACAAGATAGTTGAAAGGATTTGATGACTCTAACTCTATGATCAGAAATTTGGCCCAACTGGAAACTGATACTCACAGCCTGATGGGAATGTTTTTTCAGCCTCCTAAGCTTAACTGTACCCAGAGGGAAAGAAAAACCTTCTAAATAAAAGGATTTATGGGTGGATCAACATATGATGTCATTTATGCTGAAACCAATTCTTTGAGGAATTAAGAGCAACAGTCCTCATCTTACAAATCTCTGCAAAAGGAGAAATGCAGCTCTAGGACAGTTCAAAGTTCACCCATCCCTTTTTACCAATCCTTTACCAATCCCGAAAACTCCTGGATTTATCTGAAAAAGGCGTGTGCCTTGCATTCTCCCCCAGGCCTTTGAGATTTTAAGTGTTAAATTACAAACTTTAGAGAGGCAATTCTTATTAGAAGAAAAACAAGGGGGAAAGATCATTTGGAATCTGGACTAATGGAAAATCTTAAGTGTAAGGAAGCTATAAGGCCTTTGTTTACATCTGTGTGTGTGTGTGTGTGTGTGTTATAAATGTGTGGTATTTTCTACATCTGGATGGCATTACGCAAATTAATTTGTAGAAGAGCTCTATTTAATTGGCTTAAAGAAAATCAAGAACTTAATATAAATTAAATATTCATAAAAATTCTCAAAAATAGGGGCTCAGGTCATGATCCCAGGGTCCTGGGATGGAGCCCGATGTTTGGCTCCCTGCTCAGTGGGGAGCCTGCTTCTCCTTCTCTTCCGCACTCATGCTCTCTCTGGCTGTCTCTGTCTCTGTCTTTCTCTCGAATAAATAAATAAATAAAATCTAAATTCTCCAAAGTATAATAGAAAATAACCACTTTTCAGTTTCACACAATTTGGTATAATCTTTGGCAAAGAAAAGCTAGTTTAAGTTTAGCTTCATTAAAACAGGCCATGTCTTTAGAGTGACCAGCATTAAATATAATGCAGCCATACAATTCTTCTTCCTGGGTTTATCAGTCTAATAAGCTCATGTTATCTCTGTTACAAAATTTGTCAAAAAGTAACTTAGAATAATGGCTGACTTTGATGTCTTATTGATGAGGGAAAGAAGGCTGGCTGAGTTGGGGCACCTGGGTGGCGCAGTGGTTGAGCCTCTGCCTTTGGCTCGGGTCATGATCTCAGGGTCCTGGGATCGAGCCTGAGCCTGCCTCCCCCTCTCTCCTCTGCCTGCTGCTCTGCCTGCTTGCAATCTCTCTCTCTCTCTCTGTCAAATAAGTAAATAAAATCTTTTTTTTAAAAATTAAAAAGGTAGACTGGCTGAGGACAAAACAAAAACTGACACCCTGCAACCTTCCCCCACCCCCACTCCTGGGTGGGACATGTGACATTCTTTACTAATCTCCCAACTATCTTTTTTTTTGGAAGATTTTATTTATTTATTTATTTGACAGACAGAGATCACAAGTAGACAGAGAGGGAGGCAGAGAAAGGGGGAGGTAAGCAAGATCATGGACCCTGAGATCATGACCGAGCCAGCAGAAGGCAGAGGCTTAACCCACTGAGCCACCCAGGGGCCTCAGGAATCTCCCAACTATCTTAGTGTTAATACCTTGTTAGAGGGAAAACCCTTGACAATGATGAGGCCTCAAGGCCTTCCATCTCTTGTAGGTCCTCTTTAGCATATGAAAGTTCTTTTGAAACCTCCCTTTTTCCTTACCTCCCCCAGTCCCTTCCTACACAACCTGCCATCCCTCACAACCCTGGGGCAGCAGCTCTTTCAGCCCACCGGTCCTGTCCCCGGGTTTTAATAAACCACCATTTTGCACCAAAGATGTCTCAGGAATTCTTTCTAGGTCGTCAACTCTGGACCTCACCCTACTGAACCTCACCTATATTCTAAAACTTCACCACCATGAGGGTTTTGTGGGTCATCTAAACATAATTATTAAGAACAAGTACATTAGGGCGCCTGGGTGGCTCAGTGGGTTAGGCTGCTGCCTTCGGCTCAGGTCATGATCTCAGGGTCCTGGGATCAAGTCCCGCATTGGGCTCTCTGCTCAGAAGGGAGCCTGCTTCGCCCTCTCTCTCTCTCTCTGCCTGCCTCTCCATCTACTTGTGATTTCTCTCTGTCAAACAAATAAATAAATAAAATCGTTAAAAAAAAAAAAAAAAAAGAACAAGTACATTAAATAGATGTAATAGAATGAAAGAAATTTAGGTGAAAATTTTTTTAAGTTTACCCATATATTGGCAAGCCGAAGGCTTAGGCTTTTACTAAGTTAAATTAAATGATGGACAGTCATTAAATATCTAAGATCATTTCCAAATAAGACAGAATACCAAAACATTAATTACTGAACATAGGTTTCCTTTTACAGAGGAACCAAAGATATTTACATCCATTAGTTATCATGTCCTGTGCCATACTGAAAAATTTACTATGAGAAAATCTACTCTTAAGAATTACAAGAAGTATTTTTACATCTGTCAAGCTACAAAATGCTAATACAAAAGACAATTCATAATTCATCTTCATTTTCATTAAATATTAAGGGTTAAAATTCTAATATATATAGTTAAAGCTACTAGAAATAGTAAGGGAAACATCTATGTATGCAAGGAATGAAGGATGTGTGTTTTTGATAAAGAAAGCATGAGGAATGGAGATGGATCTTGTTGAGAAAAAAAAAGTTATAGATGATCTGTGGAAAATGAATCCTTGAAAAGGGATATTTTTCTCTGGTCAGGGCTGGCTAAGATTGGATTAAATTTAATTAAGTAAATGAATTTTAGTATCAAAAAAATTTTTAATTTTTTGAGTAATTATCATACTGTTTTCCATAACAGCTGCACCATATTATAACCCCACCAACAGGGCATAAGGGCTCCACTTTCTCCATGTTCTTGCCAATGCTTGTTATTTTCTGTTGTTTCCTTTGATAGCAGCCATCCTAGTGGATGTGAGATGGACCTTTTAAAACTCTTTTCAAGGTTGGGGCACCTGAGTGGCTCAGTTGGTTAAGCAGCCAACTCTTGATTTCAACTCAGGTCATGATTTCAGGGTTCTGGGATTGAGCCCTGCATCAGGCTCTACACTCAGCAAAGAGTCTATTTGAAGATTCTCTTTCTCTGCCCTTCCCTCTGCTCTTCTCTCTCTCTGTCTCTCTCAAATAAATAAATAAATCTCAGGGCTCCTGGGTGGCTCAGTTAGTAAAGCATCTGCCTTCAGCTCATGTCATGATCCCAGGGTCCTAGGACTGAGCCCTGAAAGGGGCTTCTTGCTCCAAGGGGAGCCTGCTTCTCTCTCTCCCTCTGTCTGCCACTCCCCCTGCTTGCGTTCACTCTCTCTTTCTCTCTTTTTGTCAAATAAATAATCTTTTAAAAACTTAATTAATTAAATAATTAAATCTTTAAAAATAAATCCACCTCTTTCTAAGGTTGAAATTCTAGGACAAAGTCCTGATTATAAAACATTGCAGTAGTATTTAATGGTTACAGAAATACATCATACATTTAAAATTTAAACCACTTATTGCCTCCGGATTATAAACACCACCTGAAAGGATGCTGGGTCCAAATGGAGGAGTGTTAGGGTGGGTCTTAGCTCCCATGTGCAGTTCTCATGAGGGAAAGAAGGAACCATGAATCTGACCACCTACATGAGGACAAACAATTTAAGTGAATTCCTGCTTAGTGAAGTCAGAATTCATAATGTTCCACTAAATTCTAAGCCCAGAATGGGCCCACAATAAAAGCACAATGTGGATATGAACAAGACTGAACAAAAATCGCTAAAAATGACTCAACACAAGTGAATGGTTTTTCATCAATCTTCAAATCTGGAATACAATTTTTCAAAAATCTAAAACCGGATTGCTAAATCCATGTATACTTAGGAGAGATACAAATGATTTAGGAGTGTTTGGTTTTCAAAGTCCATTCTTTAGGGTGTCTGGCTTCTTCATCTGTTTTATCTATTCAGCCTCCTGTAAGGTTCAGAAGTCTTTTAAAGAGTCAAGAGATACAGAGGAAGCCCCCCCCCCCCACCCGACCCCAAGAGCTTTTTCCAAGGTTTGTTGAGAGTTCATCTCTGGAAAGTACTTCTGCCATGGAGCCAAGCCAAACCCATGCTGGGTCTGGTTCCCACCTCTTAGTCCTTCCGTTATCAGGCCCATAAGTGGAACCAAGTCCAGTCAGTGAAGATTCCTTAGCCTGAATCCTTCCATCAGGAAGTTAAGGATTTGGAAAGAAGAACTAACAAATGCAGAAAATAGCAATGAACTGCAATCTGGAAATCCAGGTTTGACTTGACCTCCTTGACAGTGGGCAAAAATCTCAACTTCTTTGTGCCTCTATATTCCCAACTGTAAAATGGGGTAGATACCACTTAACCCTAGTGGTACAGATCTTAGCATTATGTGAAAACTTCTGGCACACAACTGGTTGTCAACAGATGCTAAAAAGTCAACCAGAGACTAGATGAATAATCCCAGAAAGTTCCCTTTCAGCTCCTGACCCCTAGGGTAGATATCTGTCTTTTACCTGAAGAGATGGTTCAGTCAGTGTTCACAAAATAACATTTTTTAAAGATTTTTTAAAATTTATTTATTTGACAGAGAGAGAGACAGCAAGAGAAGGAACACAAGCAGGCGGAGTGGGAAAGGGAGAAGCCAGCTTCCCTCGGAGCAGGAAGCCCAACACGGGGCTCAATCCGAGGACCCTGGAATCATGACCTGAGCTGAAGGCAGACGCTTAATGACTGAGCCACCCAGGCGCCTCCAGAAAATAAATGTTAATATAATGTAATTCTCTGGACATCTTTTCAAGTTCTGTGATTAACAGTCATACCGCGTGTGAGAGCTAGATGAAGCCATGATGTCATTCACTCAGACCAGGGTGAGCCAGCTCTGGGAGCTGTTTCTCCCCCAGTGTTGGAGTGGCCAAGTAATGGCTTCACATGCCCCCTGCCCCCAGTCCTGCAGTGGGTGAGGAGCAGCTTTCCTCCTCTCCTTGTTGTGCCACTGGGCTGGCAGCAGCAACCCACTGACTCTGGAGTTCCAGAAACATGGATCATCAAACCACCTGCACTGTCTGCTTCTGCTCGCCGAATTCAATTTTTCTCTTTTCCATCTTTACATGGGATAATTCTGCCACTGTAACCCTTTCAAAGGAAGGCAAAAAGGGAGATTCTCCATTTGCTTTTACTTTTTCCATCTGCATTCACTGTCTGCTTTGATTTTCTAGAACTGCCCTGACCCAGGTATCACCTTTCTTCATCTCCCCAGTGCTGCTCAGTGCAAACCACCCCCACCCCCAGCCCCCTGCAAACCTATCCTACTTTCCCAGTCCCTTCTTCCTTTGGCTCTCACACTTGACAGCACCCCCCACCCCAAACACACACACACACACACACAGACGAGAAGCCTCCCTGTGTGTCAGCACCCTGGTCCCAGCAGCACCATAATCAAGACACTGCAGTGCCATCCATTACCATGGAAACGAGCACTTGCAGGCACTACAGACAGACACAGCCATTACGGAGGCTAGTGCTTGTCAATCCACATGTGAGTGTGTGTGCTTAAAATAGAAGTTCTGCGAATAAAAACAGCAGTTAGGGAAATCTGGAAATCTTTTCTGAATACAGATTCATTTAGTCCTGCTGCCAGCTGACTTCCCTTTCACATCGTCTCTCCCTCTTGTTCCTCAGCAGAGGTGTGGAAAACCAGTAAACCAGCTCTCCCTGGAAACAATGGCTCCTGCAAGGGGGGATTAGCCATCCTTAGGGATTTTTAGGTTATGAGGATCAACAATAGCAGGTGTGGCACCGTCAGTCCCTTTAGAAAATCTGACACTGATCCCTGTTCTCTGCTTCAAAAAAAAATTAGGACACTTAAAATACAAAATGAGGAGAAGAGACAGTACTTAGGAAATGATAAGGGTAATGCAATTCAAAAGAAACTAAATCATAAATACCAGGGAAGTAGAGGAGGAGGCTGGGAAAGAAAGCTGACTTCGGGGTCTGTTTATTCTGTGATTAGCAAAGTTGTAAGTGACTAAAAGGTAATTGACAGCTCTCTAGGCACCAGTAAAGTGGTTACTGAACGGAGAAAGCATGGCAGCCTTGGTCCCTGGGGGTCAGGAACTTGGTGGCCTGCAGGCCCAAGGTCACGCTGCGTGTGATGGGCCACCCTGAGTCCATGCTGTCTAGTCAGGCTGTCCATTTCTTCCCCATTCTTCCTTTTCCAGAATCTTCCTTCCCTTTGGCCACACTGGAATGCCAACCAGCAGAACATTAAAAGTTCATTCTAAAACCCAGAGCTGACCCCAAAATAATCTATTGCAATGGAAAAAAAAAAAAATCCAGATATTTTATCAGAAAGATATTCACATCCTCAGCACAGAAGCATTAGTATTTGTATTTATACTTAGGTTTAAAGAGAAGTTAAAAAAAAAACCTGAAGAATCATAATCAGAGAGCTGGAGAAGACATAAAGAGTTCATAAGGTACTCAGAAGATGGATAAAGTACATTATTCCCACTTTCCAAGAGTAAGCAAGCAAAGGCCAGGAAGTTGAGGTTTTATTTCCGAACTCTTGCCTTGCAAGTGACCCCTTCTTTTCTTCTATAGTTTATTCCTATTACACCTTTTTCACAGGTATGCATTTGGCTTTCATTGCTATATTTCAGCCTATATATAGACTTTTAATCAGATCTGAATAGCCAGCTAAAGTCAAAAGCACATAGCAAGGCAGAATTGATCACTTCTTTCACAAGAAAAGGGTAATTTTTTTTTATTTGGCTGAGATTGGCTTCTTGGGATGGTTTCTTGTGGGGATCACTACTGTCCTTCTCTAAGTAAATGATCGGGGATAGGAGCTGGAGAAATAGAGACACCATTGGAACCCATGTGATCTTAATAGCATACCAAGACCAAGATCCCTCCCTAAGCAACAGGTTGCCTTTGTAAGTAGACCTACGTCTTGGTGTTTCAGTATACAAACTAGCCAATAATCATGTGTTCAATGTGTACTGAGCACAGGACCCACAGAGAGGGGAGACCTACAGAGTAAAGGGAAACACGATAGGAAGGCACGTTCTGCTACCCGTGGACGTCTGGGTAATCATTTTTAAAAAGTCATTTACGCTTGCACTAAGATGTTTCAGGTTTTTGTGAAAGTTCCATTTGCCTACTGCATTTTGTACAGAAAAACCTTAAAATTATTTGCCTTCCCTGTGCTGCATTCACTGAGCAGAGAAGAGGGGTGGGGACTGGGCCCAGTTAGAGCTGGAGCCTCGATCAGAACAAAACACTGAGGGTGACTTCTCCACGGAGCAGGTGGCATGCATGCAGATGGCCAAGCAACAGATCTCCAGGTGCCTGGACCCTTGGGCAGCTGGGCCAAACCCCACAGAAGGACTTGGACAGGTCCCTGAGAGACCAGGGTCAAAGCACCCCCACTCTTCCTTCCTCCACAAAGTGAGATCCTACACAATCTGTCTGGTCCAGTTGCTTCCTGCACCAAACTGAGGTTCTTCCCTCACCCCCTTTTCCAGAGAGGGGGACACCTATGCAGATACCTTTTATTGTCTGGTTTTTTGTTTTTGTTTTTGTTTTTGTTTTTGTTTTAAACTCATAGCAGTCTAGTGCTGGACTCGGTGTTAAGCCCTTCTGCACACACTGTCTCATTTCATACTTAAAATGATCCTAAGGAGGATCACATCCCCGTTTTTTTCACACAACAAATGGAAAGAAACTGAGAAAAGACACATAACCCACCCTGAGTGATGAGGCCAAAAGTTAGGGGGTACGGGGGGCAACACAGAATCTAAGCCTTTTAAACTTGGTTCTGTTCTCTCAGATTTTAGGTAACCCAAAGCTACATGGTCCAAAGGCCAAAAGTTCAGTGTGCAGAGCCACTGTTCTAAAATATTATTCTTGTCTGAACATTTCCAGATTTCTTATTGCATGGTCTCCTCATTGTTTGCCACTTCTTTTCTCTGAGGACTGATGAGCATCCCACCCCAGGGGCCTTTGGTCTTGGCCCAGCCCACTGCACACCGGGCTAGTGATGGCAGGTTCATCTCCCCCTGGATGGACTTCTGGGTCTTCCCTGCCCCTTCTTCGTCAGTTTCCTGGCACTTCCGGGCTCAGCCAACCCTGTGCTTCTTCCCTTCATCTCTCAGGGACTAGGGCACCGCTGTCTTCAGGGCTCTGCTGCCTCAGCCTTTCCCACAGTCTGGCTGAGCTGCTGCATCAGACCAGCGCTCAGTGTGAGAGCAGCAGGCTGACATCAGCGCCTGCAGTGGGGACAACGCAGCCAGGCCGCAGGCAACGCATGTCATTCACGCAGGAGGCCGGGGAGGGGGATTTGTACAGGCGCTCTGCAGCCAGCTGCTCTCAGCATGCCCGCCACCCGTGCCACCCCCCCACTGCCCCGCCCTCTGCCTGCCCTCCCAGGAGAGCCACCTGGAGGATGTCTGACTCTCATTCACTCTGCAACCCACCCAGATGCCAAGTCAAAGTGTTCGAGGCGGGGGGGGATTATTAACTCATATTTTGAGTCACATTTTACAGCTTAATATTTGTTTCACCATTTATGAAAATCTGAAAAGAACAGCCTGCCGATGTCTTTTCCTTTATGCATTCTGGTCTTGATCTGTGGTTTGCAAGTCTGTTTTTCAACAGCTGACCCGAAGTTACAGAAACCGGTTCCTCCTCACTGTCTTCTGAAATACTAGCATGTCTTGATAAATAGCAGTTTCCATGGAGATGACAAAGGAACATTACCCATTTTGCAGTGAGCCTCTGATTTTATCTTGAACCATTAGCTTTCCCCACAGCTCATTCATTATTCATGTGCAGCGAGGAAATGGCTGCGGCCCAAAGCATTTCAGGAGACCTGCATCTGCGTGGTCACCCAGACCCACACACGGGCCACAGACAGCACGTGGCCAGGAGGGAAGCCAAGTTCAGGATTTAAAGAGCCGTCGGAAATGACACACCAGCCCTCAATTGCCTGTGGCCACATCCCCCACAATGTAAATCGAAATTTTCAACGAATAATAAATTAGGAACTTTACACATTTACCCCATCATTTAGGGATATTGGTAAAGTATCCATTTCCTATTCGCTGTCTCTAATGCTGATTGTGTGTTTCTACCTTGAGTCAACTCTCTGCCCCCTAGTGACTGCCTCACAATTTATGTTTGCTGGAGAAGTTGATGTGAACTTAATTTTTGTAAAAGATGCACACTCCGGAATTTCAAAACATGACCCTTCCATTTTTCACCTTTGAAGAAAATCTTTAATCTTGAAAAAATACCTGATACATGATAAGTAAAGAGTGGATAGGTACCAGATATAATCATCGTACTTAAAAAGGGAAATGATGACATTATAAATTACCTTTTTTTTTAAAAGGAAGTAGAACTCTGAGGCAGCCAGTCTTATGTCCTTTTATATATGTCTAATAAAAATATGAAAATCATATCTGAATTCACACTTGTGAAGACACTGTAATAAGCACAGAAACGATGTTCATGGTCTGAGGTCCAAGTTCCCTTTTAAAACCATGTTTTAATTGTCCCTTAAGACATTAAATAGGCTTAATATCAGAGTACAATCTGTACTAATACTCAACACCAAAATACACAATTTTTAAAAACCTAACATTTGAGTGTAAGTAACATGTTTTCTCACACGAAACTGAAAAATTATAGCATCTACTCATCACCTGTATTTTAAAACATCACAGCCCCACAGCCACCAGTCTTTCTATTTTGGACTAATCCTTTCCATATCCTGCCCTGGAGAGTACTAAAGGCTGCACAGCTTTTAAAGGCAGCCTAAGATTTTCCAGAGCTCAGCAGCTTTGTCAATAAATCAAAGCCAGAGACCATTTCTGAGTAATAAAGGGGTTTAAACTTCAGCATCAGACATTAAAGTTCTGGAAGACAACAGAAAGGGTTTGGCAACAGGTAGAGAAGGAAATGGACCCCTTTTCTTCTTGAGAAAGAAGGCACCGTTCACTCCTGGCTAAGGTGGGAAAGTTGCCGGCATCCTGCAAAAAACCTCCAAAAGTCCCAGGACTTGGGAAAGGTCCTGCCCCACAGAGGGACACTCTTCCATGCCTCCTTAAACATCAGCTTCATTTGGCTCCCTCTCCACCCTGCCTGAAGGGCCTTTGGTAGTTCCTCTCCTTATTTTCTCCTGCAGGGCCCCTAGTTTCTGTCTCCAGCCGGGGGGCCCTTCCTGGCTCTTCCAACCTTGTGCTTTTCTCCTTCTTCTCTCCTCCTCTTTCTCCTTGTCAAGTATTCAGAGACGGTGGCTCTTGGTGTCATAGACACCTCTGTTCCCTCTGATTCCTTGACGCAGTTCCATTATGTCAAGCAATTACGGGATTCCTTAAGGCCAAGCTTGGACACCTCTGAATTTCTCACAGCACCTGGGTAGAGCTGTCCATGCTCACTGACCATTTCCGATTAAACCATGGCAGATGGTTTCTTTTTTTTTTTTTTTTTAAGATTTTATTTATTTATTTGACAGAGAGAGATCACAAGTAGGCAGAGAGAGGAGAGAGGAGGAAGCAGGCTCCCTGCTGAGCAGAGAGCCCAATGTAGGGCTTGATCCTAGGACCCAGGGATCATGACCCGAGCCGAAAGCAGAGGCTTTACCCCACTGAGCCAGCCACCCAGGTGCCCCCATGGCAGATGGTTTCTAAGCTCATTTTGAACTCCAAGCAGACTTTCATATGTTGTAGCTGTTGTCATTCTCATTTGCTGGTTTTTAAACAGATAACCAATTGCTGGAATTTTTTTTTTTTTTAAGGGAGATACTTCTGAATATTCCAAACAAATTATTCCAAATTTGAAGGATTCTCTCACATATGATGGCTACAAAGTAGGCCTGGAGGAAAAAAGAACACTAAGGAGAATGACATTTTCAAATTCCTGCAATGTGTCATGACTGCTTCTGTTTTCTCCCTGAGCAAGGCACCTGAAGGTGGGGAGGACATATCCTCTCCTTGGCAAATCTAAGTCTAGGTTCGAGAACTTTCTGTGAGTTTGAAACTGCCTTCCCTGCCCTAGCCTCAGGTAACAAGCTACTCATCTATTCAGAAAAAATGCTAAGGTCTTAAACATGGCATTGGTAAAGCTTTTTTAAAATGCCTAGAAAGTGCCACATAAGTCACCTAAAATGTCTCTCTCTCTCTCTCTTTCACACACACACACACACACACACACACACCAACAACAAACTAAATGATATTTCTAATCAAGGAAATTATGTTTTAGAAGTTCAGTGGCGTGAATATATGTTGGTTTAGTTGTCACTGTGAGAAGTCCCAAGGCAACTGACAACAAATGGCCAGATCCTTTCTGATCTGCAAATAAATCACAGCCAATAACTTGGTTCCTACACTCTATCTCTCTAGTTCATACTTGTTCCTCCTAAGGACCTCCATAGTAAACAGGTAGACACAGTCAACATTCAATTCTGCAGTTTAGAAACTCCAAGTTGTCTGAATCCACTTTGGAGACAAATAAGCCCCTTCCATGTGGGAAAATGTGCGTGGCTTTGCTTTAGCAATCTGAAGCGTCGCACAGATGACAAGCTCCTGATAGGACATTAAGGCTCAAGTTTCTAAAATGAGTTAGTGTGAAACACTTCGGCAGCACCAGGAAAAAGCCATCATTTCCGACTTCTCCTGCTTTAAGAAAAAATGTTCTTTTAGGTCTAGAACAAGGAGGAATGGAAGGTGAAACCAAAAGGATATACAATGTTCGTATATTTCTAACTTTCTACTAGAAATCCCACTGTTGTCCCAAAGCTTAAACTCCAAGACTGCTGGCCTTTCCACAAACTTAAGTCTCCTTGCTGACTTTCCTTCTCTCCAGCATAACTGTTCCTATCTCAAAACCTTAGCATCGGGATGCCTGGGTGACTCAGTTGGTTAAGCAGCTGCCTTCGGCCCGGGTCATGGTCCCAGCGTCCTGGGATCGAGTCCCACATCGGGCTCCTTGCTTGGCAGGGAGCCTGCTTCTCCCTCTGCCTCTGCCTGCCAGTCTGCCTGCCAGTCTGTCTGCCTGTGCTCACTCTCGCTCCTCTCTCTCTCTGACAAATAAATAAATAAAATCTTTAAAAAAAAAAAAACAAAAAAAAACCTTAGCATCTTTCTTGCCCAGTGTGAGCGTAGGTCCAGTTTACCTGGGATGGTCTTGGTTTATGCCTCTCTCAGCATCCTGACCAGTTTAAGCATGTGTCCTGGAAAAAGTTCCAGGTTGGACCACAAACAATATGATCACTCTAGGTTTCCTCTTTTCCCCAAAAATCTTATTGATCTTTCCCTTGCAACACTTGGTCACCCACTCTTTCATTTCAAATCCCATCCTTAAGAACTGCAATAATACTCCCTTGTGTATGGTCTCCAACCTCTCATCAATTACACACATGAATCTGCTGCTCTAAAGCCCTCATTGTCTTTGCACTATTTGATGGATGAGGGGCACACCCAGGCATTCCAGATCGGTCCCATTCTGGCCTTTAGGCTGTTTTCTAATTACTCCTTTACATAACATGTGAGTCCAACAAAAGGGCCTGCTCAGCTTTCCCCCATCATAAGAATCAGCTATAATGATCCCACAGCCAAGCCTGCTCCTCCCAGACCTTATCTGAGACTGATTCTCCTTGTAAGACCCAACTCAAATCTCATTGCTCCCTAAAGCTTTCTCTCCTGTCCCCTGCCTTCAGTCACCTCTCCTAGATGACATTCCTGTAGCAAAGAACAATTCGGTTAGCACTTAGCATAGCCCACCTCACACCCTGCTTGGTCTCCTCCATGTTTCTATCTGGCCTCTCCAAGTACATCTTAAGCTCAGTGAGAGCAAGGACCTTGTAATATTCTCTTCTCAACAGGAACCAAAGTCTGTTCAGCACAAAGGAGGAGATATGAAAGCCAGGAAAAGCACAGGATCTAGCATGGTTGGTCTTAGATTTGTCGATTACCAATGCTGACACCTCAGGAAGGGGGCTTAAGCTCTCAGTCTCTGAGTCCACATCGATACAAATGGGGATGGTGACAATGACAATAATACCCATCCTGCCTTCATTACCAGGTTGTGTGAGGAAGCCAGTAAAGTGAGCCTGGTATAAACTCAAAGGTCCTGTGCACATGGGGAATGAATCCATTGTTTTTTGATAATGGTAATAATAAGGACACCTAACCACAACCTAATCAGAAGCCCTATCCCATGATGCCTCAAAGAGGGGTTATTCAGACCTGAGCTGACAGCCTCCTGGGAAAGCATCACAGCACTTGAGTTCAATTGCTTTCTCTGAACACTCACGAGAAAGGCGCTAGGAAATGTGTCAGTCTTAAGGTTACCATATCTCATTTCCTCTTTCAATGCTGAAGTCTTTTAAGAGCTGACTGTGGAATATGAAAGGCAGGAAGAATGGGGGAAAAGGGCCAGCTCACTTGTCAGTTCTTCTAGCATTTCAGACTTACTTTCAAGTTTTTTTCTCTCATCTGCAAAACATCCTTTTGAGAGGTTGGAACCAGTACTATGAGCCCTTTGAAAAGAAGAAAGAGGGGTAAAAGTAGCATGCAGCTTCCAAAAAACAAAAAGCCAACCCAAAACAAAACAAAACAAAAAACCAACAAAAACCCCTAAGCCATTTGGCGGGGATAGATTGAGGGCATGGTAATTTGGGAATGAACCCCACTTTATAATTTCAGTGCCTTGCTTGATTGAGGTATTCCAACTACACAGCTCTTCTGGAACATTCCATGTCACAGAAACCTATGCATTGATGGGTGTTTGTGGCACAAGTCAAGCAAATTAGTCAGATAAAATGCAAGCAAGAAAGCAGGGAAGTGGTTCTTCTGAAGCTGCTTTTCTTTCTGTAAGCTTCCCACAACACAGAATCATCAATTACGTTATGGCCCACAAGAAAAATCTTAAAAGAATAATGCTCAGCTGACCTCAAGCCACATACTTTTAACTAATAAAACAACCTTGCATCAACTGGCAAAGATACAGACTCTAAACTAATATAAGATACCAATTTTGCAAGACAATTTGCCCCTGGTAATTATACTAAAAATAAAAGAAGGCAGCCAACTGGCGAGTTGTCTGTTCCTTTAGAAAAGATATTTCATGTTCCTTCAAGCTTCATTATCAATGATTGGCTCAGATGAATGAGAGGCTTCCAGCAGCTTTTGCCCAAGACTAGGCTTGACAAATGTGGCATTATTTTGGCAGAGTTCAAGATCTGCTTCAGTCTTCAAATGACTGACACTGTACATGAACTTCTGAACCTGACCTGAAGCTATTATGGGCTTTAAAATTTTCAAGAAATTGCATCATTAAGCAACCAGCAAGTGATGGCATTACTATCTTATCCACTGCCCAAATACCACAATGCATTTAAAGCCAGTGACATAAATCAGCAAAGAACAGCACAGAGGACAGCAGTAAGAAATGGCCCATCATTAAGATCCCTTCAAAAGCACACAGGTTGTAACTGAAAACACAGATACACCACAAATTCAGAAAGCTTATAAAGAGTAATTTGTGGATTTCCATCAAATAGCATATGCTCTGAGCAATTTTTTTTTTAAGATTTTTTATTTCTTTATTTGACAGACAAAGATCACAAGCAGGCAGAGAGGCAGGCAGAGAGAGAGGAGGAAGCAGGCCTCCCGCCGAGCAGAGAGCCCGACGCGGGGCTCGATCCCAAGACCCCGGGATCATGACCCGAGCAGAAGGCAGAGGCTTTAACCCACTGAGCCACCCAGGCGCCCCTCTGAGCAATTTTTTTCCAAGTATTTTCAAAGGTAGCTTGGTAGTCACAGGGTTTGTTCCTTATCTTTTAAAATCTCTGCTCCAATGGAATAAGATCAAGAAAATGGATAGAGCTTCTGTGTTCAGTTGCAAGGGTTTTCTTTTTCATATCAAATTGCTGATATTCCCTGTTTTCCCAGTATCACTTTGGAGAGATAAAAGAGTGCCTGTAGGGGTGCCTGGGTGGTTCAGTGGGTTAAGCCTCTGCCTTCAGATCAGGTCATGATCTCAGGGTCCTGGGATCGAGGGGCTCTCTGCTTAGCGGGGAGCCTGCTCCTTCCTTTCTCTCTGCCTGCCTCTCTGTCTACTTGTGATCTCTGTCTGCCAAATAAATAAAATAAAATCTTAAAAAAAAAAGTGCCTGTATAAAAGAGAATTAAATGAGGGAAATTACTTAATGTTTGAGTGAACGAAGTTCATTTTATTAGTAAATCTAATGCTATCCATTTTCTTTTTTTTTTTTTAAGGAATCTCTTTTTATTTATTTTTTAAAGTCAACTATTTTATTTTGTATTAAGTTTTTCATTTTAATTCCAGTATAGTCAACATACAGTGTTCTGTTAGTTTCAGGTGTACCATCTAGTGATTCAACAGTTGTATCCATTACTCAGTGCTCATTACAAGTGTACAAATGCTATACATTTTCAACAGCCTAGTTAATGTGGGACAATCTTTTTAATGAAACACACACATCAAAATACACTGAAAGGAATGAAAAGAACTCAGGGAATAAAGAGGAGGAACAAATCTGGTAACTTTTTTTTTTTTTTTAAATTTTATTCATTTATTTGACAGAGAGAGACACAGTGAGAGAGGGAACACAAGCAGAGGGAGTGGGAGAGGGAAAGCAGGCCTCCTGACAAGCAGGAAGGCCTAATGTGGGGCTTGATCCCAGGACCTGAGCCGAGAGCAGAGGCTTAACAACTGAGCCACCCAGGTACCCTAATCTGGTAACTTTATTAACCGAATCAGAATGAGTAAGAACATTTTTGCTTTTTTATAAATGTTCCTTTGTCTTCCTTTATTTTTACTGAGACCAATTCAGACACTGAGGAACAGTCTGAAGGGATCTCCCAGTTCATCAGTGATTAACAGGAAATTATCTTTTGTAATAAAAATTTCCCTTTTTCCTAAATCATTAGACAGAGTATACTGGCTTTTCTGACGAAATCCCAGGTAGGCAAATAAACAGAAGAAGATTGCTTATTTTTAGTGGTAAAAGCTGTGACGCAAAACTTGAAAGAACATAAATTAGCCCAGGTGTGAGATCATAAGTATTTTCCATAAACCTCTGTTTCCTCACTGGTATTATAAATGTAAACCTAGCAGAAATGTTTCAAAAATGAACAACCAGACTAAGATAGCTTGCCTAAAATATCTTCTAAACTAGACTTTTTCTTAAGGCCAATCGTATTTTTGATCGACTTGAGATTTAAATCAAGTCATCAGTGCTCAAAGTAGGAGAAATAGAAGGAAACTTCTCTTCCTTGAAATTCAGTAGATTTGACAGTATCGCAAACGGTACCATGCCCAATACCTTCCATTCCCACTTGTAATGGTTAATTTCATACGTCTACTTGGCTGAGCCATGGTACCCAGATACGTGGTCACACCCTATTCTGGATGTTTCTGGGATGGAGTTTTGGATGAGATTTACATAGGTGATTCTGAGCAAACCAGATTGCCCTCTTTAATGCTGGTGGGCCTTATCCAACCAGCTGAAGGCTTGAATAAGACTGATCTCCCCGAGCAAGAGAGAATTCTGCCAGCCACAACCTTGGTCTTGAACTGCAGCATTGGCTCTGAGTCCCAAGGCTGCTGGCCCCTTATGAAGATTCTGAACTTACCAGTCTCCATAAGCATGTGAGGCTTATGTAAATCTCTTTCTCTATATATATACTTATTCTATTGGTTCTGTTTCTCTGGGGAACCCTGAGTAATACATCACTTATCTGAAGGATTATTACCCACTCTGTAACTCCTCTATACACCTGTTGCTTTTATCTATTTGGACAGCATAACTTTATTTTTGCACATTTAATACTAAGAGTGAGCATTTAACCTCTTGGCCACAAAGTTGTATACCTATACTTAGAGCTTCTTTTTTTTTTAACAAACACTGTGATTCTTGTGCTATGTATTCTGCATGCAGCTAAATTCTTTAAAACCCCTTAACCACTTCTCTGCATTTGCATGAGGGAGAAGGGTTTCCTTTCAGCTAGAAAAGGAGTTTAATGAAGCTGCGAATGAATAAAAGGTAGGATGGAAAAAGCCAATCAGTTTCCATAGCGGCTTCTCTCTCCTGGGGTTACATCTCTGATTTGAAATTAATTCCAAGATCAGACTCATCCACATACAAACACAAAGCCAAGAATAGCTGATCTCATGATCCTCTCCATGAACTATGAATGCATATTGTCTAGGTCAGGTTCCTCTTAATGATGAGGGAATATGAGATGTATTATTGATGAAGACAGGCCTTAATCCAACCCAAACCTAGACAGATATGGTTATTTTTAATCTCTTCTCTTCTCTTCCATTTTAAGGGGTAAAAAAAAATCATGGTAGAGCAGAAGGTTGAAAACTTGATACAAGGTTAAAGGACATTTTTACTTTCCCGACTTTTTCCACTGTGAAGAGAACAAATATGGCTCTAATTTCAAGGGTTGACTTCACTCTGACAAAGCAAAACAGTTCAACAGCCAATCACATGTTTATATCTATCAGTAGTTTTTAATATCACTGGTCATGAGGTAGTGTTGGCCTGATTAGGTTTTCTGACTGAACTGAAAATGACTGGTTTGTAGTAAAGACATTCTAATACACAGTTTCAAATAAAGTTATTAGTCATGAGGCTTGCCATGAAATAATATTTAAATCAGATTTTTAAAAAAAAATCAAACTTGTAAACAAAAGAACAAGTATGCTTTTCGTAGACCAATTACTGTCAATGGCTTTGCTCCATTACAAAGAAATACCTCAAGTAATCAAATGCACAGGTCTGAGATGTTCTGATTAGCTCAGGGCAACAGTCTGAAGTTCAGCATTGTTGCTCCAAGCATTTTTTTTTTTTTAAGATTTTATTTATTTGAGAGAGAATGAGTGAGAGAGAGCATGAGAGAGGAGAAGGTCAGAGGGAGAAGCAGACTCCCCAAGGAGCTGGGAGCCTGATGCGGGACTCAATCCTGGAAGTCCAGGATCATGACCTAAGCCAAAGGCAGGTGCTCAACCAAATGAGCCACCCAGGCATCCCTGCTCCAAGCATTATTACTGAAAACTTATCTAAAATACAACCAGTCTAAGGGCGCCTGGACGGCTCCGTCAGCTAAACGTCTGCCTTCTGCTCAGGTCAGAATAGAGCCTGGGATCTATTCTGGGAGCTGGGATACAGCCCCGAGGTGGGATCCCAGCTGAGCACCCCTTCCCGCTCTCCCTCTGCTGGTGCTCACTCTCTCTGTTATGTTTTCTGTCTCCCTCTCAAATAAATAAATAAAATCTTAAAAAACAATAATAATCTAAAGATAAATAAATAAAGCAAGCAAGCAAGCAATCAGTCTCTTTCCTTGCTAAGGAAGATCAACACTGTTGTTCCAATCTCTCATTCAGTCCATTGTTCTGGTAGCATCACTCAATAAATTCTTCTTTTGATGTACTGTACTCTCACTGACTTTAGTTACTGACCACGTCTTTAAGCATTTTTATAGCTTATTCAAGTGCCCTAAAGCTAAATAAAATTAAAAATTGTGTGAAATTGTAGGAGTCCGGGCGCCTGGGTGGCTCAGTGGTTGAAGCCTCTGCCTTCAGCTCAGGTCATGATCCCAGAGACCAGGGATCTAGCCCCACATCGGGCTCTCTGCTCAGCAGGGAGCCTGCTTCCCACTCCCACCCCCACCACCCCCTCTGCCTGCCTCCGCCTACTTGTGATCTCTGTCAAATAAATAAAATCTTAAAAAAAAAAAAAAAGAAATTGTAGGAGTCTTAGAAAAAAAATTGTCTTAAAATGTCAAGATAAAGTTGAAAATATGACACAATATTAAAATACCAAACACATTGATAAGTAATTATTCAAGTGGAGTGTTTTTGAAAACAGACTGATTTTGGGGTGCCTGGATGGCTAGTTGTTTAAGTGTCTGTCTTCAGCTCAAGTCATGATCTCAGAATCCTGGGATTGAGCCCCATGTCTGGCTCCTTGCTCAGTGGAGAGTCTGCTTCTCTCTCTGCCTCTCCCCCCTGTTCATGTTCTCTCTTTCTCTCAAATAAATAAAATATTAAAAAAAAAAAAACAAACAACGAAAGAGAAGATTGATTTGGGGTGCCTGAGTGGCTCAGTCTAAAAGCACCCAACTCTTGATTTTGGCTCAGGTCATGATCTCAGGGTCTTTAGATCAGCCCTGATTCCAGCACTCCACTCAGTGGGTCTGCTCAAGATTCTCTCTTTTCCTCTCCCTCTGCCTCTCCCACTTGCCCTCTCTCTCTTTCTCTCTGAAACAAATAAATATATCTTTAAAAAAGAAAAAGAAAACAGATTGATTTTTAACATCCTAAAACAAGAACCCTTTAGTAAGTGGCCAGGCCTCCTCTCCACACAGAGCCTCATATGACTGCAGGCCACTTCATACCCACACTGGTGACTCTTCTTCCTCCTCGTGTTCTGGTTCTCCAGCCGTCTCAATTCTACCACTCTTCCTTTCACTCCCCTTCAACCATCCTAATCATTAGACTTGCTGGATACCAAACTCTGAGTTCCTCTCTGACCACAGGCCTCCATATTTCCACCGACCGTCCTTCAGTCCTGCCCACTGGTCCTTCATCCTTATCATGGTTTCATCATGGCTTCTCTCTAGACCCAGGATTGGCCATTTTAATCCTACTTTCCCCAACAACCAGAGAATCCCTCATCTACTTAAGCTTTTTTCCTAATCTCTGGATCTAGGTAAATGCCATCACCTTGAATTTCTGGCTGGAAATTCATTCATTCATTTATTTATTTATTTATTTATTTTTAATTTACTTGACAGAGAGAGAGAGATCACAGGCAGGCAGAGAGAGAGAGAGGAGGAAGCAGGCTCCCCACCAAGCAGAGAGCCCGATGTGGGCCTCGATCCCAAGGACCCTGAAATCATGACCTGAAGCAAAGGCAGAGGCTTAACCGACTGAGCCACCCAGGCGCCCTGGCTAGAAAAATTTTTACTAGAAGAAATCAAAATTGGATCTGCTCTCTCTCCTATACTTCTGTGAAAAAATCACATCTCAGCTGGGCTCCCATGGTCTTCATTTCTGAGGGCAACAAATTACTTTCAAGTAGCTGTATTAGAGTTCTCCAGAAGAACAAAACCAATATGAATGTGTATATGTGTATGTGTAGATACACCAGAGGAGATTTTAGTATAATTGGTAAAGTTGGCTCAGGTGGCTACAGAGGCTGAGAAGTTCCACAATATGCCATGTGTGAGCTGGAAAATGAGGAAAGCTGATGGTATAATTCAGTCTTCCAAAGGCCTAAGGTCCAGGGGGCCGCAAGTGTTAAGTTCTAAGTCAGAATGCCTAAGACCCAGGAGCTCCAATGTTTGAGGGCAGGAGAAAATGGGCAACAACCCAACTCAAGAGGAGAGAGAGAATTTGCTCTTCCTTCACCTTTTTTCCATTAAGGGCCCCATGGATTGGATGATGCCTGCCCACATGGGTGAAGGCAGATCTCTTCTAAGCCTATCAAATCAAATGCTAATCTCTTCCAGAAACACCAATTACTTGGGCATTTCTTGGGCCAGTCAAGTTGACCCATAAAGATAACCATAACAGCCGCTATTACCTACCCTCAAAAAGTTAAGTCTGATGATTCAGCTTAATCTTCATAAAATTTGCCTTCTCTCCTCCTGGAATTTCCTGGGATTCTAACTTACCCTCTTCTCTCTTCTCCCGATTTTGGGAAATGACATGTCCCCCACCTTCCAAAAGTGAAAGCCTTATTCTGTGCCTTAGATGTGCCCTTATTCTATTCACCAGCAGTCCTCTTTCTCTCTTCTCTTTCTTCTTCAGACATTGAACTTGCTTACGTCTCCCTTATCCTAAAGAAGAGCTCTGCCCTCAATCTGGCCTGTGCCTAAAGTTTCCTTGCACCTACCACCAAGCCCTCGGGGCACACTGTCCATTTCCCTCATCTACATTCCACCTCTCGACCTCTAAAATCCAGGCTTCCTTCTGCACTACTTTTCCTGTACCCTCACCAGCTAGAAGCCTTCCATCCAACCGGCTGGTAGAATTGGGACTGAACACAGTTCTCCACCACGTGGCAATTTAAAGCGCTCCCTGCCCCACTTCTTCCCACCCATCCCTCTCCCAGGCTCCTGCTCCACATTCTTGGTTCCTTCGGGAGCCTGTCTGCTTTGTCTCCAAGCACTTTGTGACAAAGATTTTACCGAATGTCTAGGTGTCAGGGAAAGCTCTTTCTTGATCTTTTCTGAGCAACCAAAAAAAATTCTTTCCTCTCTATCCTTTCGACTACAATTTCCCCTCCTCCTATAGAAACTAGGTTAATACCTCGTTTAGTACATTAAATAAAACATATCATTAATACATTATAGACATTAAATAGCTACTGAAGTAAAGTAAACACAGGTGTATTTTTAGTATATTGATTAAGTATCTTGTGGGTCTTATATCCAACTATGAACATTAAAAATAATGACATTATTAAAATATTAGAAAATGTTACTATCACATTAAAAATAATGGTATTACAGAAGGTATAAAAAAAAATCAGTGAGCTCCATCATGATGAAATAATTATACAGTGAGGGGCTTCACCCCTACAACTGTTTATACAAAATAGGGCTTGAGAGAGCATGTACTTAAGGATTGTTGAATGAATGATACATTATTCAGTTTGCTTTATAAGAAAATCTCTCAAAAGGTTTTTTTTTTAAATCACTAATATTTTTATTAAATGTGCAGTGTACGAACTGAGATTATTCAGTTTTCGTAGTTAGGCTTTAACAGAGAAAGTGTCGATAATTTTAAGATACACTGTGAAATATTTCCAGATGAAATGAACATTGCAGAAAGAGTTGCATTAAGTGAAGTTGCAATTAGTAAAGGTTTTACTACTGAACGTTTACCACTTTCTGGATTTACCACAGTAAATCCAAAATCTATGGGAACAAGGTAACTACAAACTTTAATGGTGATAGAGGATTTTGATTTTCTGGTATGATTTTTAAATTGCCCCACACAAATCTCTGCTACCAAGATTAGACGTGTTGTGTGGACACTGGATTCACTCAGCATAAGGGGAGCCTGGTCATTACGCTCAGAGCTGTGGTGAGCTAGACCCAAACCTCCCATCTCTCAAAAGTCAAAACACTGTTTCATGGGGTCAAAGTCAGTGGTGTTATCGGTGGCCTCAAGCTGTTTTCCTTCTCTTCTCTGTCTTTCTCCCTTCAAGAACATTTCAAAATAGAAAAACACTGCTTTTTAATCTCAGACCCCACACAAAAATGTATTCCTTGCACCTGACCCTGCAAGGCCTTCCTCCTGCTGTCAGGGAGACAGATCATTTATCCTGAGCCCTTTGACTTTCATTCTTTCTGGCTTTGTTTTTCTTCTCATAAGCAGACAGCCATTCTGAGACTGGAATTTTAAAACAGTAGTCTTAAAACAAGCTAAATTCCTTTCTTCTTATGAATGATACCTCATGTCCTAGGACGGAAATCTTCTTAAAGAAATTAGTAAAAGTAAAAAAAAAGAAAGAAAGAAAGAAATTAGTAAAAGAAGACCTCTTTGAAGGTCTTCTGGAATGGTAATGACGCTTGGGGTTCTGGGGCCTCCAGTCAGAGCTAATCCCAGAATGTTCCTTACAGAAATGCTGACTTGTTTACAAAAGTTAACAGCAATAATTGCTGAAATCTCCCAATCTACCCCCCAAATGTCTTAAACTCCAGGGCACAAAGCTTTTACATCTGGGACAGTGATGCTGGAAGAGCAGCCAATTACTTGATGTGGCTGACAAAGAAAGGACACCAGGTAATCGTTAGCCTCAAGAGGAGCAAGGTCTTTCCCCATTTCACTCTTAACCTTGACCACCATCATCCCTCCATTCCAGGAGTCTAGCCCACCCTCAGATCCCACATGTACCCCCTCAGTCCCCATCCCAGTGATGACTTCCTCCTTCTGAAGCCCTCACTGGACACTTCCACTCTCCTGACATTTTTCTTTTTGCCTGGGACTCTCAGAGTTTCATGACTTGAGGGCAGACACAAGTCAGCTTTCTTTGGTCCTACCACAGATTCTGGCATGTCCCATTGATGGCTATCCCAGGGTGAGGATGAAGGAAGCCAGGCCTCTGGTCTGGCTTGATCTGACTGAGCCATATGTTGGCATCTACCAGACACTGTGGAGGACAAGCTCCGGAACTGAAGACTGTTTGATTTGTAAGAACTCACATGTACAAAGCTGCACTAAGAGAAGGATGCCATATGCTGATATCTGAAAAGAACTCATTTTTAAATATCACTATTTAAGTTAGCATTATATTCCATTTATATACCATTCTATACCATTCTTGGAATTACTGGAAATAACATAACTTCAAAGTCTTTAAAAGGTCATAGGAGGAGTGTCTGGGTGGCTCAGGCAGTTAAGCATGCGATTCTTGAGTTCGGCTCACGTCATGATCTCAGTCAAGGGTCATGAGATCAAGCTCTGTGCTGAGCATGGAGCCTGCTTCAGATTCTCTTTCTCCATCTCCCCCTACCCTTTTCCCCCCTCTAAAATAAATAAATAATAAAAATAAGAGATTTGAAACACATTGAGAAATTTAGACATTTATAAATAAAATAAAATCATCTAGAAAAGTCACATCATATTAACCACATTAGATTTTTTATAGAAATAAACCCCATTTTCCCTATAAAATCTTTTTCCTCTATGTAAGTAAGTACAGAGATCATCTGTCATTTGATTTGCTATTGCCAGCACTTAGCACGCAGATGACATTCAGTACCTGTTAATTATCTGGATGAGCAAATATTAATTTATTCACATAACCCATATTTTCAATACAATAAGTTTACTATACTTACACACTGCTATAAAAGTAAAGGTATACCTCAGGGACACTTTAGTAGCAGAACAAAACACAATGTTGAAAGAAACATGTATAGCAGAGAAGAGTGCTGCTGTCTAAGTGGACAATGGTTCTTTCAGCAACATCAAAGCAAGAGTTTAGTGGAAAAAACTGCATGCAGTAGGAATCAGGAGACTGAGTGTCAGTACCTTCTTGGTTTGATGTGATCTTGTGCTGGTCATGTCACTTCCCTGGGCCACAGTCTCCACATCTGGTCCCCTCTGTCTCTGACACTGTAAGACTGTCTTACTCCTTTAGCATGGATTACTAATAATGCACTCTTCATTTGCAAAAAGACATCGTATTGACTTTGGGCTTTAAATGGAAAAGATGTGTGACATAGAATATGCTATGTTCTCTGCAAATGTCAGAGTTAACAAGACACAAAAGAACTGTTTTGAGAAAACAAGATAAAAAAATGTAAGACTCATCACCCTGGAGAATATTTCAACAAAGCCTTCCTTTAGTTTGTTTTGATTTACTGGGTAACTTTTTTTTTTTTTCTTAGAAGATGAAAGGTCAGAACCCATGGTCTGGATCTTATTGAATCTCTCTTAATTAACTGGGAAAGAAAGCACATCATTGTACAGATCAAACTAATTGGAAGCTTTGCTTGGTTTCTTTGCAGTATTAGCTAGATGAAGCTTGGATGCACTCTTGCCTTTTTGTTTTTGTACAAAGACTAGTTTAGCTTTGATTATCTACCTTATCCCTTTTTAGAAGTATGATGAGTTTGGAGAAAAAAAAAATCTCTTTTTAAAGACAAAAGCTATACTCACAGGCCAGATATAATGTATGTGTGAAAAGGAATATCCAATTTTTATTCTTGGCAATGGGTAACTCAAGGCTTAGTATAGACAAGAACCAAAATACCTAAGTACAGGATTTTTGGTCTTTTCAAGATTCATCCTTTTCTTAGCAAGTGAGATAACAAATATTTTCTCCCAACCATGTACAATATGATTGATTAAATATGATTAAATATAGTCAATTAAATTGAATTTCAATTTGGTATCATCAAACTTAAGTCACAGGATTTCTTTAGTAAAATCGAGCAACAAATATTTGCTAGAATAATATGTTCTAGAGAATAAAATGAGTTTGAAACACATTCCAAAATAATCCATATAGCTAAGCTTATTATTTTTAGAATTTTGTTTATTTATTTGAGAGAGACAGAGAGCACATGAGCTGGAAGAGGGATAGCAGGAGAAACAGGCTCCAGCAAGGAGCCCAGTGTGGGACTCAATTCCAGGACCCTGAGATCATGACCTGAGCAAAAGGCAGACACTTAACAAACTGAGCCACCCAGGTGTCCTGAAGCTTACTCTCCAATGAAGAACCAACATATTCCTTTGAAGAGATGGAAAACTATTTTTTCTCAAGATTTGAAAAATCATTGAAATGCTAATGCCATGTTAAATTTTTTTCCAATAAAGCATTTTAAGCAATAAATAGGGAAAATTCAAGTGCAGTTTTATATTGGGGTGTAGAGGAAAAATGATACTAGCTTAGGATTAGGAATAGCAAAATAAATATGGAGGTCAGTAGAAAAATGCCATATTTTTCCAAATATGCCAAAAATGCAAATGCATGGGTGCAGGCCTACATATGATTGTATGCATGTGTGTCTGTGCATGTGACTGTATGTGTACATGTGTGCTTCTAGGATTGTTGCTCTTTTCAACAATCCCCCACCCTTGTGGCAACTAACTTCATGATTTCGTTGTCTATTGTTTTAAATCCTGTGGGAAATTAACTGACTGAATTCTAAATTCTAAAAGACCCACAGGTCTTAAGAAATCAAAAAGGGAGCAACTCCAATTTTAAGAAAAGCTTTAGCTGTATCCTCAAGGGATACAGACCCCTGCTTGACAGATCCCTGCTGTGGCCTCTGCCCCTTCATAACCTTTCCTGGTCACCTTGTGACCAAAGCTGGTAGGTGTGAGCCAAGGAGGTCAGGCTAGCCAGCACTACTGGGTCGTCTTCTCGATTATCTGCCCAGACTTTCTAATCAATCTAATCTCATCTGATATTGAAGAAGCAGTTGCATAAACTACTGAATGAATATTCTGATGCCAAACTGATTCCAAAAAATGTCATGTGACTTTGGTGACCATGAGCTCAATTTCCCAGGCTCTGAATGTTCCCAGAGTTAAACCTTAGAGACCAGAGAGCAGAAAATGACCTTGAAGACTTTTTTTTCATTTTGCCACAGACAGCCATGAAGAAAAAAAGGCAGGATGAGGAACTGCATTTCCCATTCTGTGTGTGTGTGTGTGTGTGTGTGTGTGTGTGTACTTGCTATTCGTCAAAATATTAAGGATTAGGAGAAATATATTCTCCTACATTGCTGGAAAAATGTAAATGTTAAAAATCTGTGTGAAAAGCAATTTTGTGACACATGACAAGAACCATAAAAACATGTCCAATTTAACTTTTAACAATTTACTGAAGGGAAATATTTAAACATATATAAAATATTTGCTATGAGACTAGAATTCATGGCAAGACTGCTTATAAAAATGAAAATACCTGGAAATAAATTCAATAGGTAACAAATATGATATTGACAAGCTAAGTTAGATCCATATAAAAATCTAAAGCCTATAAAAATTACATTAAACCATATTGGTTGTTGGCAGAAAAAGCTGCATAATACATCAATACATGGAAAAGTAACATAATAATATGTACACTATAATTCTATTTTTAAAAAAGTTGGGGCGCCTGGGTGGCTCAGTGGGTTAAGCCGCTGCCTTCGGCTCAGGTCATGATCCCAGGGTCCTGGGATCGAGCCCCGCATCTGGCTCTCTGCTCAGCAGGAAGCCTGCTTCCTCCTCTCTCTCTGCCTGCCTCTCTGCCTACTTGTGATCTCTCTCTGTCAAATAAATAAATAAAATCTTTAAAAAATATAAATAAATAAATAAATAAATAAATAAAAATAAAAAAGAGATGTGGATGCACTGAAAATTGTGAAAGGATAAAACAGAGATTTTTGTGTAAGTAGTTATGATTTTTAAAATGTAAATATCTGGGGGCACTTGGGTTGGCACAGTTGGTTAAGTCACAACTCTTGACTTCAGCACAGGGTCCTGGGATTGAGCCCTGCATCGGGCTCCCTGGTCAGTGGGAAGCCTGCTTTCCCCTCTCCCACTCCCCCTTCTTATATTGCCTCTTTTGTTGTGTCTCTCTCTGTCAAGTAAATGAATAAAAAAAAAAAGAATAGCTATATTGTTAAAAAAAGAGTCTGCTTCTCAGCCCCTCTTTCCCTCCCTCTGCCCTTCCCCCCACTCACATGTGCACTCTCCCTCCAAATAAATAAATAAAATCTTTAAAAAATGCAATTATTTGTAGTTTCTAATGTCTTATTTTTTTCTGATAATGAGCACATATTGCTTTGCAATTAAAAATTACAGTCTTTAAGTGAAATAAGTTAGGAAAAGACAACTACCCCATGATTTCACTCATACGTGGAATTTAAGAAACAACCCAAAGAAAAAAGGAGACAAATAAAAAACAGCTCTTAAAAAGAACACAGTCAGAAATGAACAAAACTACTCATAAGTTTTAAGCAGTAATAATAGCTACATTTATTCATTTACTTACTTATTTATTTTTAAGTAGTCTCCGGGCCCAGTGTGGAACACGGTACAGAGCTTGAACTCACAACTCTGGGATCAAGACTAAGCTGAGGCCAAGAGTCTGACACTCAACTGACTGGGCCACCCAGGTGCCCCTACAGCTACCATTTATTGTCTGCTGTACACCAAATGCTATACTTACTTTATCTAATTTAATGGTCACAACAACAACTATGTAAAATATTTAAGAAGAAAACTGTGGCACTGAAATATTGAAAACCAGTATAAAACTACTACAGAGACTGTTAAAACCAATGGAACTTAAGTGAAATACCACCATGTATGATTCTTTCAATAGAAAAACAGAAAATTTGTAAAGCTACCTTGATTTATAGACTCTAAATTAGATAACTGTCCTATACATCATGAAACCTAAACAAGAAGTTTGAATGGTGGCTGATTTTAATAGATTATAATTTGGAAGCACTGGCTAAGAGCTAAGCATATGAAAAGGTAACAAATATTGTGACGAAGGAGATTTATCTTTTTAAATGATTCTTTTTTTTTAAAGATTTTTTTATTTATTTGAGAGAAACAGAGAGAGAGGAAGTACAAGCATAGGGAGGGCACAAGGGAGAAGGAGAAGCAGGCTCCCCATTGAGCAGAGAGTCCACTGCAGGGCTTGATCCCAGATCTCTGGGATCATCCTGAGCCAAAGGGGCACCCAAAGGAGATCTATCTAGAATGGTGTACCCGACACCACTTCGCCATCCTGACTCACATTCACTGTTACCCTCAATGTAAAGAGTAACAAATACAAATGTACGTGTGAAAAGAACTCAGTAAAAGTCATTATTGCGTATTAACCTTCCTATTGCAGAGACCAGTGACATAACCTGAGAGGGAGAAGTAACTACGATCACATACATTAAAAATTCAGTACTTAACCTCATATCACAAGAAGCACATGTCTGTTAACAACTTCTTTTAAAGGTCAAAGCAGGGGGCGCCTAAGTGGCTCAGTGGGTTAAAGCCTCTGCCTTCGGCTCAAGTCATGATCTCTGGGTCCTGGGATGGAGCCCCACATCGGGCTCTCTGCTCAGCGGGGAGCCTGTTTCCTTCTCTCTCTGCCAACTTGTGATCTCTCTCTCTTTGTGTCAAATGAATAAATGAAATCTTAAAAAAAATAAAGGTCAAAGCAGAAACAACAGTAAAAGACTAAGCAGATGCCAAGGTGCTTTTATAAGGATATCTGCTAACATTTTGTTAAGTACCTTTTGAAAACGTTAGAAAAAAAAGCAACAAAATATGCTATTCGGTGGCAAAAGGTTTAACTGTTAAAGCTAAGTTGCAGAGAAGAATAGAAATGAATGACCCACAGCACAGCAGCCCATTTGTGAGGTTGGAGGAGAGGAGGGACATTTGAATGATGCAGAAACTTTTAGAGAAACCATGGGTAAAGAACAGGAAAGCTCCAGGGCAAGTGCATCTTTCAGGGAGCAGTACCAAGGAGCAGAGTCTACTAAAGGTAGGGGGTAAGGGGTGTAGACAGACACTCAAATTTGAGAAATTCTGTGGAAACCTGTAGTTTACACTGGCAAACAGAACAAGGAAGGGCCACAAAAACCGTATCTATGTGGGAAACCAGATCAAATCAAGCAAGAAACATAATATGCTATACCATGACATCAGCAAACTTGTATATATGTTTAGATTTATGTTTAATAATTCATGAGTCTATAGTGAAACCATTTTTGCCTGCTATATAAAAACTGCTTTGCAGCTTCTCAGGTTTTAGGACACTGGAGGACAGGGCTCCCCGGGAAAGGGCAGAGGGAAGGTCAGAACCCAAGAGCAGATGCTTCAGAGGATAAATATATTACTTGACTTTTTTGTCTGAGAAATTGACTTGCAACCTCCTGAGTGAAAAACCTTGAACCTGAAGTGACGTGGATCTAGGACCAACTGTGGAAAAACTCTTGGAACCAGGGGGCCCAGCTTTGGTACATAAAGCTAGCTGATCCCAGTCAAGTAATTTATAGTCTCATAGCTTAAGTTTCTCCAACCGTAATAGTGGAATAATGATAATATGATGAGAATCAGGTAAGAGTGCTTATATTCAAAAGAATGTCTCAGTCTCTTACGTTGAAATATTTGTAAATATGGAAATGCTTGATTTGCTGCTTCCTCTACTTATATCCGTAACATTATTCTTTTCAACTTCCACAGTGATTTTTATTTCACTTGATGAGAAGTTAACACAAAGAAATCAAGTTTCTACCACTCGTGGAGAGTAGTAATCTTACCTATGAGGAGGAGGATGCCTGGCATCCAGCAAGGCTCATTTGTCAACTGGGTGTCATGTGTCAGCCTACAAAATCATTGGCTGACTGCTCACCACTCCAGGTGCATCTCAAAGAAATTCCAAATTCCTATATACCACCAAGGACCTTTAGGAAAAGACTCAGACACCTGAGGTCATGAATATCAAATCCATGAATTCCGGAAGTGCCTTCTTATCAATGAGGCTTGATGGAAATTATTTTTTTAATTATTTCACAGGCAGAAGCTTCAGCCAACAAATGCAATTTGAGTGTTTTAGAGTTTTATGAGAGGGGTACACAGCTGTATTAACACATGTAGAATCATACAGTCTTGAATTGACAAAATCTTTATCCAAGCTCTGCATGTTCCCAGCAAAATCCCAGCCATACACCATTGGTGAATCCTCGTAATGTCATGGGGTTGTGAGTAGACATGGACATTGCATAATGAAAGGATCTAAACAGTCTTAAAGAAGCATGGCAGGGGCACCTGGGTGACTCAGTCTGTTGAACATCTGACTCTTGATTTCAGCTCAGGTTATAATCTCAAAGGTCGTGAGATCGAGCCCCATGTTGGGCTCTGCTCTGGGCATGGAGCCTTCTGGAGATTCTCTCTCTCCCTCTCCTTCTGCCTACCCCTCCCCCCGCTGCCAGTTTCTCTCTCTCTCTCTTTAAGATAAATAAATCTTACAAAAGAAAAAGAAGAGTAGCAAGCAAAGACAGATGTCTTTCACAAAAGGAAGTGGAATATATTCTGTATTGGAAGGATATTGAATATATTCTATTCTCTCAAGCCAGGCTTCCCTTAAAATACTTTCCAAATCCATTCTATTCATGGGTAAAGAAACTCTTAAGGAAAGAAAGAGCAAAAGAAAGAAAAAAAAAAAACTGAAATGTAACTATAAGCAATTACTACCTCCAAATAACTAATGAAACAGATTTGTTCTAAATAGCATGCACATCCTATCATTTGGTATATGATGAAATACAATAAAATACTTAACTGTGTCATAGTGTATTTTTATTCATCTTTGACTTGCAAGAAGTAGGGAATAGTTGTTTTGGGTGTCATTTGTAAACCCTGAATATCTATACTATACACGCAATCCTTCATGAGTCATTGATAAAATCATTATTTTATGAAGATCCACATATGTAGTTAGGATTCTTCTCATGAGCTAATATATTTCCAATTATACTTCTTTGCAATTCTGATCATTACCTAACCACTAATGGGATACTATTTTTAACAGCAACCATCTTCCCAATATTTTATAGAGAGCTCAAGGTCAAAATGTTGGAAAGAATGAACAGCTTTGATTTTTGCCATTTGAAAGACTTCTCATTAAATAGAACTTGTTTGTTCAGAGCCATATTTCAGAGAGCGACTATTTTGCTGCACTTGTAATTTAAATTAAGCTGATAAGCTGTTTACCTTATTTTGTCACACCTGAAAGGCTTGTAACCTAGGACTGTAAGCTAATAACCTGTGAATGACTAATGAATCTAACAGAGATAAAAGACCAATCCTCATTAACTGTTTTCCAAAAATTGATCTTGCAGGAGAAATGTTATCAAAGCATTTGCCATTTCTTGGAGTTGGTGGCCAGGGAGGGGTTGGGGGGGCGGGAGACGGACAAGGAAGCATCAGGTAAGTCAGGTATAAATTGACCATAATTCTCAATCTTTTACTCTCCTGAAAAAAAAAAAATCTTCCAGTAAGAACACACATTATTGAGAAATAATCAAATTATTCAGTATAAGACTATGTAAATTTCTATTTTAAAAAGAAAATGGATGCTTAAATTTAAACTATAGATTCATCAGAATGGTTCGAGTGAAACTCACAGGTTTTCAACCTTGCCCCATTTCAGTAACCCAGAGAACAATGTCCCACACTCAGATCTGTGGGCAGCTTCTTCTAATCCCTCAGATCTTGGCTCAAACATCACTTCTCTCTACCAAGTTCTAATGTCCAATTATTCTCTCTCCCACCTCTCTTCTATACACACACACACACACACACACACTTTCTTTATTTGATTGTATCTGATCCATGGGCCACTGATTATGTCTGTTTCACTCACCAATATATTCTCAGCCCTTAGCATGTAACAGATACTCAATACATTTATAGAGATTAATGATACCAGTATCCTCCAAATCTCATATCCCTAAACATGAAGTATCACCTCCCATCGGCAAGGTGTCTGAAGCTGGGTGTTTTCTAAAGATTCTAAAGATTTCCTGTCTAGCTGGAGGGCTAAACACTCCCCATGTATGATTCCTTCTTTACTGACAAGTCTCAGTGCTGTAAGAAGGAAGGAGGGAGCATCCAAACTTGTTTTACAATAAAATCCCAGTTAACTAGCACTTTACTAAATGAAAGCCTCAAATCACACAGCTCCCCCCTTTCCAAGGTGGAGTCCAGTGGCACAGAACTTTGGAAACAGGGTATTTAGTATTTTATCATATTAAGCTACCAATATGACCGTAAGTCATGGGACTAGATAAACTTTAAGTATTCTTCCAATGCAGAGCGTCTATGATTTTAAAATCTCAACATGCCTAACACCAAGAGTGTCACAAATCTCTCTCTAATCCTGCTCCCCTTAAAGCTGCCCTTACTCTGTAAAAGATTCAGCATTCACTGTTGAGCCAGTGCTACCAATCTGGGGCTTACCTGGGATTTAGTCTTTACTCTTAGCCTCTCACAGCTAATTGGCCCCAAAGTAGCTGACTCTACTCTCTAAGTGATTTTGATCCAATTACTCTTTCCATCTTTCTCACTGCCTAGTTTAGGACTTGGTTGTATTTACTGAGATCAGAAATGAAAAATATCAATTGGTTAGAAGACTGTCCCTCATTATCATATAAATTCGGGCACACCTGTGAAAATCTAAATGTGTTTAGAAATCCGAATATTAATACAGTGAATACTTTTCATATATTTATTTGGGTAACACCTACATAGCAACCAGTAGTTTATTTCTTTCAGACGCCTTCCCAACAGATAGTAATAAAAACAACCAGATCAGTTGTGAGTAAAACTCATATTTCATGTTAAATGGCTAAAACTACTGTTCTGGTCAAACTACTGTTTCCTACATTTAATATAATTCAGCCTCTGGATACCATCAAGCAAACTGCTACACATTTTTTCTGTAAAGCAGGTTGGTAGGGACACCTGGGGGGCTCAGTCAGTTAAGGTGTGCCTTGGGCTAGGTCATTATTTCAAGGGCCTGGGACTGAGCCAGGCATCTGGCTCCCTGCTAGGTGGGGAATGTGCTTCTCCCTCCCCTTCTGCCCCTCCCTCCACTCATTCTCCTCTCTCTCTCTCTCAAATAAATAAATAAAATCTTAAAAAAAAAAAGCTGACAAATTGAACTTCTATATAATACACGGAAATGTAGTGTATTTTACTTGTGATTTAGCCATATTTTAATGCTAACCTGTATTCTTCTTCTGCAATCATGCTTCTCAGAGTCAGAGGAGTCAACCAGTCATGACCAAAAAAATCAAAGGTTTATTATTAAAAGTAGCCCTAAAGAACCCAGTGATTCCACTCCCTCCTCTACAGAGAAGCTTCCCAAGCCAATAATTAAACAAAGCAGATCCTGGCCAAATATAACAGTAGAAATGAAAGGAATGGCCAATAGTTACCTTCTTTTACTAGGTCTCCCTCCTCCCTAGCATTCATCTCACTGAAGGAGCCTGCCAGTGGAAGTGTGTGCATTAAAGAGGTGAATTGATGAGTTTTATCATGGTTTGCTCTTAATAACCCAAATACATTATTCTCTAAACCTGAGTTATTCGGTAGAAACACAATGTAAGCTACATATGTGATTTAAAATTTTCTAGTAGCCTCATTAAAAGAGTAAAAATAAGTTGATGAAATCAATTATGAACATACTTTTTTATTTAACCAAATGTGTCTTAAATTTTATCATTGTAACACATAATCAACAGAAAAATTACTGAAATGTTTTATATTCTTTTCTTATATTTTTTATTATATTGAAATCATCTCTATTCATTCCTGTATGAAGCATGTGACATCTGGTCTACACATTGCACTTAAAGTGCAGTTCAGTTCAGACAAGGCACAGTTCAAGTGTTCAACAGCCACAGTGACTAGTGGCCACCATACTGGAGAAGGAAATTCTGCACAAAAATATCTGGCAAAGTGGAAAAAGTTTGTTCTTTTTGCCTTACAGAAAAAAATACCAACAACTTCACAGCACATTAAGAAGGTTAATATCAAGAAACCAGATAAAATAACACATTAATACCAGTGAAAGCAAAGATAAAGTCTTTTGGAAAGGTAATAAATTTTTCAGAATTAATTAAAAAAGGAAGAAAACAGTTACCAATTACAATTTTTAATCGTATTTTCAGTCTTTGAAAACGGTCATAGTAATCTGTAATACAAAACTAGAGCTCATGATATAAGAACTTATCTCAAAACTGCAGGTTCTACACATGGAGTAATGGTTTCCACAACCTTCCAGAAGGAAGTGATCATATCCTTAGGTAACTGAAAGACAGAACTCCGAGGCTAGACATAGAATGAATGTCATGGACAAAATGTCATTTCAGACAAAAGAAGACTGAATGTAACACAACCAGGAAGGTCCACAGCCTTTGAAATTAAACAAAACCCAGTGCAGTAGATAGTTTGATATCCAGCTTTCTGGAATGCCAGAATTCTCTTTTTAACCAACACATCTACAAAAATGCCACTCAACAACTAATTTGGTAGTGATTACTCTGAGGCATAAATGGGCCAAATGTGACTTTAGAATCATTTAATTTAACTTAAAAATATAATGATGTTCACTGTCGTGTTACAGTAGGTATTTGATTGTTTTCTCAACCTCTAAATCTGGTCATTGCTATTTATGATATAACAATGGATTACTAGAACTCCCTCTTACCTATCCTGACAGGCACCAGCATTTAATGTTTATTCAGTGTTTGATTTTCTATACAAATAGCTCCTGCATTTTATTTCTTATACTTCACCATCTGAACATTCCCATCACACACACACACGCACGCACGCACTTAAAAAATCTTTGTCACGGGGCGCCTGGGTGGCTCAGTGGACTAAAGCCTCTTCCTTCGGCTCAGGTCATGATCACACGGTCCTGGGATGGAGCCCTACGTCGGGCTCTCTGCTCTGTGGGGAGCCTGCTTCCTCCTCTCCCACTGCCTTCCTCTCTGCCTACTTACGATCTCCCTCTGTCAAATAAATAAATAAAATCTTTAAAATAAAAAAATCTTTGCCATAAGAAAAGACTTTAAACACTGACCCATCACTGACATCCTCTCCCTAACTTGGGAGAGTTATTAGAACCAGGAGATTCTGTTCCCAGGTACACTAGGTCAATGTCAGGATATTGGCAACTTTTATTCTATTTGCCACTAATAAGGGACGGGGTAGTTTCCTTTTGGTCATTACTTCTGCCATGGCCGGGAAAACTTAATAATGTTTCTTGCCACTTGAAAGTTTTTAAATTCTATTTTTCAACAGAAGAATTTCATGTATTTGAGCAAGTACTCTAATACTTAAAGGTAGTTCTTCTATTCCTGTGATTTCTCTACACAATAATGATTATAAAATTACAATCAGTTGTCATGTGTGCCCCATAGACGGAGTTTATACATATCCCTACATATAAATCATATTTTGTAGATAACCTTTCTACTGATCTATATTATCTTTCTTCAAGGAAATAGAAATAAAACTTCTCTTTTAAGGGAACAAATTTGATTTATGGCTTAAATGTGTAATTTATTTTCTTGTGCAGTCTGTAACTTTAAGTTAACTAATAATTATTTTAAGCATTCCTAAAAAATCAGTTTAAAATATTTTTCTACAGGGGCATCTAGGTGATTCAGTTGGTTGAGTGCCCAACTCTTGGGCTCAGGTCATGATCTCGAGGTCGTGGGATCAGGTTCCATGATGGGACCACGCTCAGCAGGGAGTCTGCTTCTCTCTCTCTCTCTCTCCCCCCACCCGCCTTTAGCCCCTACCCCTGTTCACACTATCTCTTTCTCCCTCTCAAATAAATAAGTAAATCTTTAAAAAATCTTTCCATGACTATTTATAAAAATTGTTAATCATATTTTAATAATCTCAAATTGAATCTGTTAAAGGTTTGCTTCTTTTTTTTCACGGCTGTTAAACTGAACAAATTTCATGACTCAAAATTTATACTTTCCTTTGATATAAACCAGATCTTTTCAATTTTGATTTCAAATACGCAAATTTACTACAGACATTTTTTTAAAGGATTTTATTTATTTATTTGATAGAGAGAGACCACAATTAGGCAGAGAGGCAGGCAGGGAGGGGGCAGGGGGAGAGAAGGAGGCTCCCCACGGAGCAGAGAGCCCGAGGCGGGGCCCCATTCCCAAACCCTGAGATCATGACCTGAGCTGAAGGCAGAGGCTCAACCCACTGAGCCACCCAGGCGCCCCACTACAGACATTTTTAAAGGCTGTATGTAAAAGTTTTCTCATGCGGAATTACTTCTGAAAGAATTAAGATATTTTTAGAGGAAAAATATAAGCTATCAATATTGAACAATTTATTTAAGTTTTATCCCTTCCCCACCCACATGCTTCTTATTCATCTTTAATTTAGTCTCATATAAATTATAAGTGAACTTGCACAAACCTCTCCAAGTTTAGCTTAGTTCTTAGAATATTATTGATAACAGTTTCTATATGCCCTTGATTGAATGCATTTCCTTTCACTAAAAATGCAGATAGCACATATTCAAATGGTTATATTCTAGAACATTATAATATCAATTGCTTGTTTCTGGATTTTAAATTTATCTTGAGGTATATGTAGTATCTTCTTATCGAATTGACATGTAAATTTATTCTCATTTTGCTTTTTTCTAAGTGATCCATGAGAAATGAGCTGTATGTTTCCATGATTAATGTCAAAGATACCCTCTGAATTAATTTCTTTCTGTCATTTTCTCCAAAATGTTAATTAAACTGCTTCTTTTCCTTCTCAGATTGTGTTCTTTTTGCTATCATAAGAACTGATGAGATGATTTCCATGATTAAAAACAAAGTATTCTGTATTCTCAAGGTCCAGACCCATAGAATAAACTGAACTCAGTTTTCAAACTGAACTCAGTTTTCTTGGCCACTGGCATCTTAAGCTTTGAAGCTTTCTATTGAAATAGATCTTCTTCTAGTCTCAAATGCTAGGCCTGAATAAGTATAACTGATAGAGGAACAGATAATTATCTTGAGTCTTAGCAAAAGTATCAAGTCAACCAATTGCTTTGCTTTACTGCACAGTATATATGCATTGCTAAAGTATGTACCTATGCATTTAGGTTTATATAATAATGACCTCATTTCTGTGTTCACATTACAGCTCTTTTTCATAGCATAAAGCACTCAAGCCCACCTGATAGCAGTTATCAAAATCCCAACACGATTAATGAAATTTCAAGTAGAAATTGTCTATATTACCCTAGAAATTTTCTTTTTCTACTACTCCTTTACATTCTTCTTATTCAGTGCCTCCTCTTTCTTAATAATATACAAAGACAACTATGAAAAGAATTAATGTAAGAAGTACCTAGTTTGAAAAGCCAGTGACAGGCACACTGTATTCCTCAACATCCAGTATATGGCTTGTAGTATTATGCAATAAATAATTATTGAATAACTTACATAAAAGATAACCACGGCCTTTAGATTGAGAGAATCACGAGAACAGACATTGAGTATAGTAAGTGTATGGTGGGGAAGCACTTCTGGAATGACTCCTCCATAGCAAAGGAAAAAAATAACAAAAATGATCAAAATCGACTTTTTCTCAGAAGCCTGGAAATGAACCAAAGGCTTGCAGGATTAAGAGAAAATGGCTGACTCTCAGTCAGAACTGAGAGTCAAATTTTTTTTTTTTTTGGCCCTATTCCCATCCACTTTTCTCCAGGTCAACTGAGAAGATCCAGTCTCAAGAATAGAAAGGAAAAGAGGAATGAAATAAAATGAACAGAGTCTCAATGATCTGTGGGATAAGGCAAGCATACCAACATCCTCATAGCAGGAGCCTGAGAAAAAGGAGAGAGAGCAGAAAGAATATTTGAAAAAATAATGGTTAAAAATTTCCAGAATTGACAAAAAGCTTTGATTTACATATCCAAGAAGGTCAGTGAGCCCCAACTAGAATAATATTAAAAAATTCAATATCCAGACAGATCATAGTCAGGCTGTCAGAAGCCAATACAGAGACCTGAAAGCAGCAAGAAAAAAGTGACTCATCATGTAACAGGATCCTAAATAAGATTAACATCTCATCAGAAACAATGGAGACCAGAAGGCAGTGGGATGACATATTCAGTGTTGAAAAAAACTGTCAACTAAGAATTCTATATCCGGCAAACAATCTTCTAAAAACAAAAGGAGATAAACAAAAACCAAGAGAATCTAGTAGTCATGCTTTAAAAGAAATACTAAGGGAGTCCTTCAGGCTGAAATGAAAGGTCATAAGACATTAACTCAAATCCACATGAAGAAATAAGGAGCACCAGCAAAGGTAAGTACATAGTTAAATATCAAAGTAGATAGATACAAAAAAGAATTATAAATGTATTTTGATTGTAACACTTTCCTTCAACCTGATTCAAAATATAACTGCATAAGCAATAATTATAAAACTGTCTTATGGAGGCCGATATGTATAAAGGTGTAATTTGTATGACAATAATAGCACAAAGGCAGGAAAAAGGATAAGAGATATATGGAAGCAAAATTTCTTTATACAATTCAAATTAAGTTGGCATTATACTAAACAAGATTGTTTTAAGTTAAAATAAGTGTATTTTTTGAGGCACCCACTATAAAAATGACTAAAAGTATAGTAAAAACATTAAGAAATTAAAATGATTTATTAGCAAATATCCATTTCACACATAAGAGGGCAGTAATGGATTAATAGAAAAAAAATGTAAAAAACAAAACACTCCAATCACAAAGCAGAGAATGGCACATGGATTAATAATAAAAAATGATCCAACTATATACTGTCTATAAGGAATATATTTTAGGGTCAAAGACATGAAGAACATTTGAACGTTTGAAAAAAATAAGAAAAGATATAATATGCCAATAGTAACCAAAAGAGAACTGGGGTGGCTATGCTAACATCAGACAAAATAAACTTTAAGGGAAAAGTTGTTCTTAGAGCCAAAGAAAGACATTTTATAATGATAAAAGAGTCAATCCACCAAGAAGATATGCCAATTATAAACATACATGTATCTATCACTAGAACCCCAAACTACAAGCAAACATGAACAGAATTGAAGGGAGAAATGGACAATTCAGCAAGAATCTTTAAGATTTCAGTACTTCACATTCAATAATGGATAGAACTAGGCAGAAAATAAAAAAGGAAATGGAAAACTTGGACACTATAAAAGTTAGACCTAATAGGCATGTCCCTAACAATACATTCCACCAAACAAAAGCAGAATAAACATATATGGATATGGAATATTCACCAGGACAGACTATATCTAGGCCATAAAATAAGCCTCATCAACTGTAAAAGGATTGAAATCATACATAGTAGTATACAATACTGGAATGGTATTGAAAAATTAATAAAGAAGGAAATTTACACATATGTAAAAATTAAATAATCCATTACTAAATAACCAAGTATCAAAAATGAAATCACAAAGGAAATTAGAAAATAGTTCAAGATGAATGGAAATGATAAAACAACATAAACTTATGGGATGGAGATAAAGCAGTACTTAGGGAAAAATCATAGCCATAAAAGCCTATACTTAAAAAAAAGAAAGATCTCAAATCAATGACCTACCCATGTACTTAAAGAAAATGGAAAAAAGAACAAAATAAACTCAGAGCAAAAAGGGACACAACAGTAAGATTCAGAGTGGATATAAATGAAATAGAGGATTTTCCAAAGTGTAGAAAATTGGTGAAACCAAGTTGATTCTTTGAAAAGATCAATATAATTGATAAAGCTCTAGTTAGACTTATCAAGAAAATAAGAAGCCTCAAATTTCTAGGTCATCACTCCAGTCTTGCAGAAATAAAAAAGATTATAATGGAATACTAAAAACAGGTGTATGCCAATAAACTAGATGAAATGCACAAATCCTAGACAACAAAACTACCAAGTAAACAGAAATTCTCATTAGATCCACAAGAGAATTAATTAGTAATTAAAAAAAAACAAGGAAATCGCAGGGTCACATGACTTCGTTAATGAATTGTATCAGACATTTAGAGAATTAATATCAATTCTTCACAAACTCTTTAAAAAAAAATAGAGGAGGAGGGAAGACTTCCCAAATCATTCTACGAGGCCAGTATTACCTTTATCTCAAAGCAAGACATAGGTACCACAAGAAAACTACAAACTATAATCTCTTGTGAATATAAAAATACAATAATGACAAGAAAATACTAGCAAACTGAATCCAGCAACATATAAAAAGACCGTATATCATGACCAAGTGCAATTATGCCCAGGAATGCAAGATTGGTTTAACACCCAGATATCAATCAATATGTTACCATATTAATAGAATAAGGGGAAAAACCCACCTGATCATTTCAATATATGTAGGAAAAAAGCATTTGACATAACCTAACACCCTTTCATAATAAATATGTTAAAGACAAAAAGAAGACCAGAAAGAGACTTTTAACAACCTAATAAAGGAGCATCTACAAAAAAAAAAACCCACTAAGGACATCATTAGGGAAACATCTTCCCATTAAGATCAGGAACACAACAAAGATGTCTGCTCTTGTCATTTCTATTTAGTTGTTTGACTGGAGGTTTCAGCCAGGCCAATTAGGAAGAAGATGTGAAGGACATCCAGATTGGGAAGGAAGAAATGAAGCTATCTCTATCTGTAGATGACATTATTTTGTACATAGAAAATCGTAAGTCAAAAATCAACCATATTTCTCTAAACTAGCAATAAACAATTCAAAAATTAATTTAGGGAGACAATCCCATTTATAATGACACCAAAAACCAAACCAAAACAAAACAAAAACAAAGAATTGCAAACTGTATACAATGAAAATTATAAAACATAATTGAAAGAATTAAGGAAGACCTAGATAAGTGGAAAGACAGACTGTGTTCATGGATTTGAAGACGTACTATTGCTAAGATGGTAATACTTCCTCAAATTGATTTACAGATGCAGCACAATCCCCATAAACCTACCTCTCTTATATTTTTGGTAGAAATTTCAAACAGATTCTAAAATTCTTACAGAAGCACAAGAAACCTAAAATAGCCAAAACAATCTTGAAAAATGAGAATAAAATTGGAGATTCAGACTTAGAAGTCTAAAACTTACTATAAAGCTACAGCAATTAAGACAGAAGCAGAGACATATAACTCAATGGAACAGAATTGAGAGTCTGGAAATAAACACATACATTTGTGGTCAATTAATTTTTGATAACACTCCTGAGACAATTCATTGGGGGAAAAGAAAAGTCTTTTCAACAAATGGTTCTGGGACAACTAGATACCTACATGCAAAAGAATGAAGGTACATTCCAAAGAGAATTTAAAATCCATGGTCATACAAAAACATGCACATGGTTGGTCACAATAGCATAATTCCTAATAGACAAAATCCACCTAATATCCATTCCTAATAGAATGTCCATTCCTCATAGACAAAATCCACCTAAATGTCCATCAGCTGATTAGTGGATAAACAAAAGGAGGTAAATTTATTCAATAGAATACTATTCAGCCATAAAAACTGAAGTACAGGTGTAGACTATAACATGCACAAACTGTGAAAATATTATGCTAAGTAGAAGAACCCAGAGACCACATACTGCATAGCTCCATTTATATGAAATGTCCAGAAGAGGCAAAGTGTAAGGCATATTTAGACAAACTATAGCATAGCTCGTGCTAATGATGACCAAGGAAAGGGGAGGAAAAGACAGGTGGGGACAAGCTTTGAACACCATGATTACAAACTCTGATACTGTTCTAAAGAAAAACTGAACTTTTTAAAAATCAAAAGTGACATGACTTAATCTATATTTTCAAAAATAATCACTCTGGGAGTAACATGAAGAAGAATGAAAACAATTCTTACAATTTGAAAATCTAAATCAGAGATAATTAGGGCCTGAGCTAGGGTGGTAGCAGGGTGGAGAAGAAAGGAATGAATCTGGAAACGTGGTTTTCCTTCTGTAGATTCCCACCAATTCTGTTTAATTGGTAAATCTGTCCGAGTGTAAGCACATTTAAATGAAACTATCACGTTACCAACACATCTGTTCATATTACATATATGACTGCACATAAACTACGAAGCCTATGAGATCGTGCTTGTGAACCAGGTATTTTGAGAAATTCTCTGATGCTTTTGCCTCTGGGCAGGAAATAATGTGCTAGTTCAGCACTATCCAAGTTAGAAATAACCCAACATTTGTCAGCTCTCTCTCTCTTTTTAAATATGCCTAGAGCCATAACTACTGAATACTGGCCATGCAAAAAAAAGTCTTCAAACATGTCAAGAACTTTACATTAACAAAAGACTTTCTATAACATAAGGCAAAATAAATTATAACTCAGCCCACATCCAATTCCACAAATTTGAGACAAATGAGATTTCACTATATACCATGATATATATAATATATTTATTGGTTATATATATTATTGGTAAATATAATATATTTATTGGTAAAGAAAGCAAAATTCTGTAATTGATTCTTCATTAGCAGATCAATACCAAGCCTGTTAACTTTCAGAAAACTATAGATACACCCTAAAGGTGAACCATTTACTTTGTACCACATAAATGTTTGTTTGAAACACATTTTATGGCGAGTTTATTAAATGAAGTCAATTCGGCAAGAAATTTAAAACTTCTTCTAATTGCTGCTTTAGGGCTGTAGGGGACATTTGAATTCACATTTTATAACAGATTTGATTACTTTTGGCAAATATTTTTGCATTGCTTTGGGTGCATCTTTTCCTGACAATGAGCTAGTTTCCTTGGAAACGAAACTACTCAAAATTCAATATAAGCAGGAATATCCTTAGTCAACAGCTTCTTGGGCATTATAACAAACTAGGACAATTCACTTGACTGTCAGAAATAATATATTACTTTATAATTTATTAATATGTTAGAGAAAATATATAAGCTTGCTTCATTAACCCAAAATGAGCTATATTTATATGAAAATCAAACCTACTTAATAAAAAACTTTAAGAGGTATTAAGATTCTTTTACTGGTTTTCTAATTTTATACTTTCAAACAATAGCAAAAATAATAGGGATACTATCAAAGTCTTCAAACCATTTTCACCCAGCAAGATTTTTCACTGTACCATCATTCTCTGTGATAACATTAAATGTAATGAGATTGGACATGTATAGCTAAGGCATGACCTCTGAAATATTACAGAGCTTCGGATGAGTGCATAAATTTGACGGCTTCAGCATGTGCCCATTGGGATCAATGTGTCAAGGGCTGACCCTCCAGGATAATTACTGTAGTTCTGGGGTCCATGTAGAGCAAGTGAGTTCAATATTTAAAGTCCCACAGATTTCTCTTTTTTAAAAGATTTTATCTATTAATATGAGAAAGGGGGAGCACACATGGGCAGGGGGAGTAGCAGAGGGGGAGGGGAAAAGGGAGGGAGGGGGAAGGAACCTCAAGCTGACTCCACACTAAGCACAGAGCGCCCTGGGGCTCAATCTCAGGGCCCTGAGATCATGACCTGAGCAGAAGCCAAGAGTCCATACTTAACAGACTGAGCCACCCAGGTGCCCCTCAAGTCCCTCAAATTTCTACATGTGAAGAAAAATATTTCTTTACCTAGTATCTTGGCTGGGATAATCAACTACTTATCTTTTATTGATGGCCATGATGATATGGATTGACATTCAATTTTTTATTTTTATTTTTTAAGACTTATTTATTATTTTAGAGAGAGAGAATACAGGGGTGGGGAGACAGAGGGAAAGAGAGAGAGAGAGAATCTCAAACAGACTCCCACTGAGCACAGAGCCTGAAGCAGGGCTCAATCTCAGGACCCTGAGATCAGGCTCTGAGGGGAAATCAAGAGTCAGATGCTCAATGGACTGAGCCATCCAGGCGCCCCAGTTTTAAACTATGTGTTTTAAAGACTTGTTTTCAATTTTCTAGGTTTTCTTAGATTACTATGAGATATAATTTGCATTTCTTTGGGGACCTATCCACTGACTATAGAAACAGCTCTGGGGCTATCTGTAATGAATTAACCACATGCAATTCCAATCTGATCTTTCTCAATTCCAACTGCATGGTGGAATTATTATTTAGTGTTTGGTTAAGTTCAAAACATATTTTACTATGAGAGTCCCAACAGCCCTAGTGAAAACTCCAGATAGGTCTTCTAAGAATGCTGATCAGACTACATCACTCATGAACATAAAGGCTCTCAGGCTTTCTTTTGCTCCTTCCCAGAGCCCCTTACTGCCAGGCTCTTACCCACCCCAGCTGCACCGGAGCCCCTCCCCCTCCCCAGTCACCTGCTCCACCCACTCTGCCGCACTCCCCTGGTCCCTCTGTGTGCCTTGCTTTCTCTTGCCTTCACACATGCTGTTCCCTTGGCTTGGGAAATGCTCCTCTCTCTTCAACCAGTTGATGCCTATCCTTTCTTTCTTTTTTTCTTTTAAGATTTTATTTATTTTAAAGAGAGAGAGAGATCACAAGTAGAGAGGCAGGCAGAGAGAGAAGGGGAAGCAGGCTCCCTGCCAAGCAGAGAGCCGGACGCGAGGCTCGATCCCAGGACCCCGAGATCACGACCCGAGCCGAAGGCAGAGGCTTAACCCACTGAGCCACCCAGGCGCCCCGATGCCTATCCTCTCTTAGTCCTCATTTCAAGAATCCCCTCCCCGACCTCCCTGCGCATGTCCCAACTCTGGACTGCACACTCTGACAGCACCAGGTTCGCAGCCTTCCCATCACTCACAGTGACAGCTATGCATTTATTCGTGTATTGAACGGATGTCGGTGCCCCGGGCAGGAGAGCCTGATGTGAAACTAAAGGAAGACCAACCAAATGAGAAAAGCAAAGACCATTTATCCTGAGCTTGCTATAGAAAAAATGTCAGCCGTTGTCATTTGTGTTTTGGGAAAACTCCATGGCAGGCTGAAGAATGGGAACGCTTTAGAGGGAATCTTTTCTCTGATGAAAAGGCAGCTTTGGAATTTAACATCTCCTTCTAGAGAGGTACTTTCCTCTAAGTGTAAACAAACTAAGATACTCTTCTGCTAATGGTTAAGCACCATCTTTAGAACTTGGTTAATCACTTGGGGCCCCAGGTTATTGTGGGGATTACATAAAATTTAACAATTCGTGCAGGCACATGACAATGCCTGGCATGGAGGAGGCTTTCAGACAATATTTCCCCAACATGAAAACAGAATGTGGCCATTACTAGACACACAAATGCCTAAAAATGTTATTTGGAATGGAAAGTCTATCTAGCAATTCCTGTTTTTCTGTTTCCAATACACAATGTAGATAAACTTAGAACTAAAATACAGTGGCCCCAAATAGCGCTGGGATCTCCTAATAGCTCTCTCTCAATCCCATTCTTTTATGTTTTTCTTTTTGTATGGTTGTGTCTCAAAATCAGTTTCTTTGAAATAGTTGGAATTCTGCCTATATCTCAAATAAAAGCAATATGCAGTTATTTGTTTAGCTGAGTCTAACATTTACTATTAAAACAACATTGAATATACCTTGGCATAATGCTGACAAAAAAACCTGAACGTAGTAAACCACTATTAGATACACATATTCATTCAACAAGTATTGCCCTGTTCAGCGCCAGACACCAGGGAATGCGACAGAAGCAGACAGAGAGACCAGTGACAGACTGAACAGCTGAACAGACATTGGCTAGAGCAAATATAAAAATGGAAGTCTGGGGGCACCTGGGTGGCTCAGTGGGTTAAGCTGCTGCCTTCGGCTCAGGTCATGATCTCAGGGTCCTGGGATCGAGTCCTGCATCGGGCTTTCTGCTCAGCAGGGAGCCTGCTTCTCAAACACTCTTTCTCTCTCTCTCTGCCTACCTTTCTGTCTGTGATCTCTCTGTCAAATAAATAAATAAATAAATCTTAAAACAAAACAAAACAAAACAAAAACGGAAGTCTGACCCCGAGCCCACAGCAGCGTACCCCAGAGACCAACCCTTTTCTACAATAACCTGACCAGGCAACCAGCCTGCTATACATCTGACGGAAGGGAAGTCAGACTGCCAGCCTTAGTAACACTTCTTTCCACATCTTTTCTCAAATTTTCGGCTTGCAGTAGAATACAGGTCCCTGGGAACCTCACCACTGAATCAGCTCACCCTATTAATTCATTTGTGAGATCTTGCTACACCAGTCTTCTTATAATACCCTGATAGTACCTTAAAATTTTTATTGTCTTCAAAGGTACTGTTCCCATAGCACCTTAAAGAAAGAAAATTACCCTGTGTTCTCCAATTATAACTCAAAAGCCATAGGACTTATTTCTAAACAACTTATGATTACAAATATGCTACGATCTATACAAACCAGTCACCCCTACGCTTATCTCAATACCACTACGATTCCTCAAGCCTCATCTCTGGATTTTAGGCCTTCCTAGGCTGGGCACATTTCCTCAAAACCCTGAAGAGTGGTGAATCATCAGCCTTTAAATATGGATTTGACTTTGGAAAATAGCCAAAATCAAATTAGCAAATAATATGTGTGATCAAACTGGATAATTCCATTTAGGCTAAAGGAATAAATATACAGAACAGTAATTGTCTAGGCAGTCTCAATTGAGGAGGCCCTCAGTTGTCTTGACCTTGGGAGGTCAACTCCAATGTTGACCACAGAAAAGGAGGACCTTCAAAATTATTTTGCCTTTCTATAACACGGCTGCAAGAAGCTTAAATTCTGCAGTGGTGACGGTTTCAAAAGAATCAGGGCTCGCTTAGATGACATGTATGTGTATGTATATTATACATATGAATCACATGTATATAGAATATGTGTTATATGCATGTGTATACATACACATTCACACACACATCATCATCATCAAATTTGTTTTTAAAAAATCAGATGCATTTTATTGTCACTAGACCCTAAGTTATTTCCCAATAATGAATTTATAATATAAGGAGGTTCCTTATTATTACTAGACAACTAAGAGTATCATTTGTTAAGTTGCAAAAATGAATTTTGTCACCACAGTATTATTCGTAGTGACATAACCAGATGATCATTAAATGGTAGGGTGCTGTGAACTCCATGGTAGTATGAAACTCCATGGCATGATCTTCTGGTTTCCCCTGCAATTTTTTGTTGTTATTGAAATTTGTGGCTGTCATCTCGTCCAGGGTAATGAGCAGCTTTGCATGTGGCTCCGGCCCAGCCTGGCTGCTATTCTTTTCTGAAAGAACCACCCTGTCGGCTCCCTGGAGGGCCCACCTGTTAGACAGGAGGGGTTAAAAGCTGGGCATGAGGCTGGCTAGGCAGCCCAATGTGAGAGGCAGAAGTAGAAGAAAACAAAAGGCAGGGGACGGGTCTGTGGGGGCTGGCCCCTTCTAAGCCACCAATTAATCTTTCTTCCAGTGCTCTGGGTGGCTCAGAACCCCACAGTGGGCTGTCAATGAGAAATTAGGTACTATGTTTCTAAAAATCAGTTTTTAAGCCCAAGTATCTACTACCATTTTTATAGTCTGAAAAAAAGTAAATCTGAAGATTCCCACCATGACAATGAGTTGTGGCTCTCTTAACCGCTTTTGCAACAACCCCCTCCCCCTCACCACCACTAGTTGAGCAGTTCTGAGGGATACTGGCCAAGCGGATTCCAACTTGGCCTTGTCACACTCCCTGGGAGAAACAGTGCCCTTTCCCAGTGCCCAGTGATCCCTTGATCCATGCCAGGAAAGGAAAGCAGAGAAGGGGCTCCTCTCAGTTCAGCCCCACTGGGAGGAAACCGTCTTAATAAGACTCTTGATGTCCAATGCATTTTTGTCTCAACTTCCCACTTCCTTTTGTCACAAATGCAAGGTATGAACTGAGGTGACTCAAAGTTCCTTGGGAAAGGAGAATTCTTTTCAACTCCCTAACAATAATCCCTGGTAATAAAAAAAAAGAAAGAAAGAAAGAAAGAAAGAAAAAAAGAAAAAAAAAAAAGAAACATCTCTTTTTCCTAAGGCGGTTGCAGGGGCCCAGTACCAGGGGAGTGTAGATGGCTGAGAACTGAGTATTTCCCAGAAGCAACAGGATGGATGAACACAACACACTATGTGCCAAGCATACTCTGACTGAAGCAGGCAAACAGCAACTAAATGCTTCTTTCTTGGCCTACACACTTGCTTTTGAAATATGAACCGATTAAAGACATTTATACGGGAAGAAGCTTTTATGAGTCTCAATCCCGAAGAAGCTTTTCTGAGTCTGAAATAATGTCCTACTGAAATTTCTCATTAAGTTAGTGATGATGACCTCATTTTAACTTTGTTATTGCTCTTGTAGTTTTGGCCCTGTGGGGTGGAACACTGGAAGAGAGTCAGAAGACCTTTCTAGCTTTATGATTTTAAGTCACTTGTTGCCTCTAAGCCTTTGTAAAACCTTAATCTATAAAACAGTGACAACAACTCATGAGGTATTAGGAAGATTAAGATCACATAATACATGGGAGGCAGCTGGTTATAGTGCAAAGAATTTAAGCTTTAGAATTTAAACCACTTAAACTTACTGTGGGTGTGACCTTAAGTAAGTAACTTAACTTTCTGGGGGTGGAAAAGGGGATAATAATACCTACTATATGGGATTTCTGGGAAGTTTTGTAAAGACAAAATAGATGAAAGTGTCAGCTAGAGCCTGTGAGAGTTAGCAGACAATAACCACTAGTTCTATTTTAAAATACAAAACTTCATCAAATATAAAGTATTTTGAACATTCCCTGAAAATAATATAAGCGTAATCAGTAAATGAGCAAACTAGGCATCCTTTAAATCTATGTGACACATCATGGAAAAAAGCAGAAAGCCAGAAGGTGAAGGTACTGATCCCAGCATGCCTGCTAGTGAATAAGGTATTTTATTTATTTTTTATATAACTTTTTTTTTTAAGATTCTATTTGTTTATTTGATAGAGAGAGAGAGCGCATAACCAAGAGGAGAAGCAGTGGGAAAGGGAGAAGCAGGCTCCTTGCTAAGCAGAGAGCCAGAGGCGGGACTTGATACCAGGACTCTGGGATCATGACCCAAGCTGAAGGCAGACGCTTCACTGACTGAGCCACCTAGGCATCCCTGAACAAGATATTTTAAAGCCAACTCAAAATGTTATCATTGAAATCATGAGCATTAAAACTGTGAAACAAACTCCAGTCTAGAAAGAAGTATCATGTGTAGTAATACAATTATAAGAATGAACAAACAAACATAAGACTTCCTGGGGGCGTTCCCCCAACATGGAATCAACAATAATTAAATCAGAATTTTTAAGTTATTGCCTAGTGACATTAGCATTTTGTTTGATTTTAAACTGCGTAAGTCTTCTTCAGCTTGACTGAGGTATAATTGATACCCAAAATATTACCTACATTAAATGTACATATCTTGATGACTTTGGACATATGCATACACCTATGACACCATCACCACAACCAAAGTACTAAATACATCCTCGCATCAAAATAAATATGGATAATTCTTGTATAATATACTTTTCTTAAACTTCTGTTTTTATTTCTGAAATAACAGAAGTCAGTTCTCCTCAATTTATCCAGTTTTCCTGAAGACAATCTCCTGGAAGTGATGATAAGTACACCTCTAATGTTAATCCTAATTGCAGATGTCTGGATTTGCATACTGTTTTAAATTGTAAAATTGGCCCAATAATCAATTCTATCCCCTAAATTTTGAAGGATGTAAGTCCTGACATCAATCACACATACAAGTGAGCAGGAAAATAAAATGAGTTTCATGCAAATTCTACCCAGCCAAATCCTTGTCTCACTGGTATGCTGATACACTGGTCCTCCAGGGGAACAAAAACAAAAAACAAAACAAAACAAAACAAAAAAACCAAAAAACAAAAAAACTTTCATTTGCCAATTTCCAAGGCGCATATTCTCCCACCTTGGCTGATTCCAAACTACTAAAAATTTAATGACTGTATATTTAATGTGGGCCGGGGGCAAGCACACCACTACCACTTGCCATTTCAAATAAAAGGTGTGGCTAAGTAGGGTGCAAGTGTAGGAAAATATGAAAATATCAGTCAAATGTCAGGGGGTACCACAAAACCCTGCCATCTTCAAGTACTTCTGCCCACCAAAGTCAGCTGCTCTCCCTCTCTGCCTCTTTTCCCATGACTGTGTGAATCTAGTTCATTGTTTCCCCATTCATCCATCTGTCCACCTTCACTCGTTTCTCTGGGTGTCCATCTTTGGCTTTCTTTCCTCTCCCTTTCTAAGCCTGCTGCTCTGGCCTTCTCCACCTTTCCCAGTCTCTGCGCACACGGCTCCCCTCACTTTTTTGGGGACAACATCTATTACACAATTTTTATAGAGTCATACTTTGAGTATCTTTTCAGGTCTCTCCTGGCCTCCCAAGATTGAAAATTTAACTTAGAACAGAGACCTAAGTTTTATTACTTACATAAACTATCTGATAACTAGTTTCTTTTTAATTATCCTGTTCTGCCTCTCCCAGCATTTTTCATTGATAGAGCTCCAAGTAGTATTGGGGGCTCCAAATAATTTAAAGCTTGAATCTAATTGTTTATTTAACATTCAGTCTGTGCTTTGATCATTTTGCTGTAAAAGGAAATCAGGCTACTTCCGCCACTGACTATTTTTATTGTATCCTTTTATTTCCCAAAAAAGCAGTAGTCAACTACGGTCAGCATGCATTCTAGGGCAATTTGAGTTACATACCACCTAAAAGTGGTACAGCAAGACTAGGGATCACTTCTTTCCTTGGATATATGTTGACACTTATAAAGATAATAATATTGTCCAAATAGATACTATTTCCATGGTTATAATATGTTGTTTCTTGGAATTCTTGAATGGCAAACCCAATGATATCTTGATTTTCTACAAAATACCATACCATCTGCTACAGATTTTAATAACAATGACTCCCTATGTTTTTATGTGTTTTTGAACCAAAAAGAGTATATGTGTGTAGAATCATATTTCATTTACATGTTAAGCTATCACATTTCACATATGTTAAACATTACATACTATATAGGGTTATTATTTTTTTTTAAGATTTTATTTATTTATTTGACAGACAGAGATCACAAGTAGGCAGAAAGGCAGGCAGAGAGAGAGGAGGAAGCAGGCTCCCTGATGAGCAGAGAGCCCGATGCAGGGTTTGATCCCAGGAACCTGGGATCATGACCTGAGCCGAAGGCAGAGGCTTAACTCACTGAGCCACCCAGGCACTACTAGGATTATAATTTTAATGAATAAGTTAGTTTTGAATGTCATTTTGGTATAGCTCCTTAGGGAGGTAAAAAGAAAAAAAAGTGTTATCCCTTCCCTTAAAGAACTTCTAGTGTTGCTGAGGAAATGCAGCTTCCCCGCATAAAAGAACTAGAGAAATGAAATATACACTGAAAGTACAAAATTGTGTATCACAGAAAGAATCTTAAGATAGAGCGACCTGTAGCCTGGAATGGCAGAGAAAGGACGGTTTCATGGAGACGGAAAGCCTCGTGAAGGTAGTTCACTGTGCCATTTACTTTTACTTAATAGAAGTCCAATAATTTACTGAACCTGAGAGAATGAAAGAGAGGCCAGAGGCCATCAACATTATCTTTTGCAGCCTTCTCATCTTTTGAAGGAGAAAGCCAAGTCCCAGAAAAGTTCAGTGGCTTGCCTAAGGCTGGGCCCATAGGGACAGGTATGGCTCAGAGAGGTAGAGGAGGGCTCTGTGCACTGAGGAGCAAGAGCCAAGGTAGTGGGCAATGGGCAACGGTTCACTCCTGCCCCCGGAGGCTTATGCTAGAACCATAGGATGGTGAGTCTGTCTGCTCAGTGCGTATAGGACTAAGAGCTTCCTGGCAAGAGGCAGAGGATCCCAAGATCCAAACGCAGTGGCAAGAACTCCAGAGCCTGTTTCTGATTGGGGAAGGGAAATGAAAAGACTGAGGACCTCTTTGGTTAAGGACCAAAGAGGCACTGGCATTTTGTGGCACAGACATTTTTTCATTTAAACAAACACATAATCTTGGAGGCTTTTGTGGTATGTGTTCTTAAGCAACTTACACACAATGATCTTTGTGAAGCCATGTATTTGGTGGCACTAATCAGAAGGGTCCTGGTGTGTCTTCTATAAATGCCTGGGTAATAATGAAAAGGGGTGATATCTACTTAATTTTTACTGAGTACCATGAGAAGCACAGTAGAAAGCTACCTTGTTTAACACTAAAAACCAACCCAGGGTGTTAGATACTATTTTTTTTCTTTTCACCCTGCAGATGAGGAAACCGAAGTGTAGAAGAGTTAAGGAAAAGGTGCCCAAGTCCATGTAGCTAGGAAGTGGCAGGTTTGAGACTTGAAAGAAGTTTTTTTGACTCCAGAGCCAATGATCTCTGTCATCCATTTTGGAAAGTAAACCCCTGTGGGCAGAATTTATGTCTTACTTTTTACAACTCATATCCCATACTCCCTGAAGAAAGAAGGTCCTTTCCGTGACTCAGCAGTCACCAGTCCAGGTGCCTATGAAAGGAGAACCCTTTCAAATGTTCAGCTGGCTTTTTGGTCTTTAGTTCTAGCAAATGCATTTTCAACTTTAAAAAGTGACTTTAGAACGACACAAATATCTTACTTCAGGTAAGGAGTGATGAGGGAATTGATTTAGAAACACAGAGAATCTCAAAAACATTAAGGTTTTAAAAGAAAATTCCAGAAATAACTCTTGGCCAACCATGTATTTCTGAAGTGTGAAAATGCAACCCATTGCCAGATCTTTTGAATAAAATCTGTGAAAATCAAAGGACATAATCTGGTAGGATTTCTTCTGCCATTAGAACTATACTGAGATGCAGACAATTCTGGTGGAAATGTTTCACTCTTCCAAAAAGCAGCAGCTGGCCTCTGGTATAAAAAGCAAATTGGTGAATAAAATTCACACTCTTCAAAATGTGTGAACATTGGTGATTTTTTTTTTTTCGGCACTGCTTTCTTCTATAGCTAAACTAGGGAGGCAAACATAGACTTTTTAAAATATCTTTTTTATATTTAAAATTCTGTCATTTTTCTTGGTAAAATGTTGTATTTACAGTGTGGCATAGGCAAGGTTGGTATGCATGTGTGTACACACACATGTCCACACACAGATACACTGCCCTTCTAGCTTCAAAACAAGCTACCAGTCCAAAAAATGACCTTTGACTCAGTTAAATAAAGATCTAATTTTATCACAAAATTCTGAAATTATGCCTGAGAACCATTTACATATTGCTGCATAAAGTAAATCCTTTACTGGCAAAATGCTTCTGAACTTAGTCTCTAATAATGCATATATTATTGCCCTAAATTTAAAATTGAGGTAACTCTACTAAGCAAGATTTATAAAACACAAATAACTTTACTTTTCCTTAAATTTATGAGATTAGATTCAGGCACCAAAGTTAATTTCATAAAACTCAATACTCTACCAGCCCTTTAGTTCACCAAACTGACAATATTTATTTATTTATTTATTTATTTATTAAAGATTTTATTTATTTATTTGACAGAGAGAGATCACAAGTAGGCAGAGAGGCAGGCAGAGAGAGAGAGAGAGAGGAGGAAGCAGGCTCCCTGCTGAGCAGAGAGCCCGATGCAGGACTCGATCCTAGGACCCTGAGATCATGACCTGAGCCGAAGGCAGTGGCTTAACCCACTGAGCCACCCAGGCGCCCCAAAATGACAATATTTAAATCACTACATCTATTGGACTGAGAGTATCTTCAGAAAAGTGATTGTCTAGAAGGGATTTCCATCTATTGGAGTCTATAGGATTTTTTAGATGAGACGTCCCCCAATATCCTTTAACAACTTTTACTAGTTGTGTTTTTTTTAAGTTTTATTTATTTTTTTAATTCATTTGAGAGGGAGGGGAAGCAGCAGAGGGAGAAGGAGAAAGTGAATCCCAAGCAGACTCCGCACTGAGTTTGGAGCTCAGGTCTCAGTTCAACCCTACAACCTAGCTAAAATCATCACCTGATCATGACCTGATCATGACCTGAGCTGAAATCAAGAGTCAGCTGCTCAACCAACTGAGCAACCCAGGTGCCCCAACTTTTTCTAGCTTTCAATGAGATAGAGAGTCTTGAATGTAAACTGAATGTGTACACCATTGTTTATTAGTTTGACTTTTGCTATGAACATCCAAACACCTACTTTAAAAATAAATAAATAAATAAACTTCAGTTTATTATTACTATTCAGTTTATTTATTATGGGCGCTTCAGTCCGTTGAGTATCTGCCTTTGGCTCAGGTGATGATCTCTGGATTCTGGGATCAGGCCCCACATAGGGCTCCCTGTTCCGTGGGGAGCCTGCTTCCCCCTCTCCCTCAACTGTTAGCCCCCACTCATGCTCTCTCTCTCTCTCTCTCTCTCTCGAATAAATAAGTAAAATATTAAAAAAATAAACTTTATTTTAGAACAGATTTAGATTTATAGAAAATAATACAAAGATAATTCCTATATGCCCCTCTTCCAGTTCCCCCATTATTAATATTCTCTATTATATCTTATAGTATTACAATGAATACACCAAACTTTTTTAACTAAAGTACAGACTTTATTCTGATTTTCTTAGTTTTTACCTTATCCACTTTTTCTTCTCTAAGATCTCTATCATGATACCACATTATATTTAGTCATTATGTCACTCAAAGCCTTCTCTTGGATATGGCAGTTAATTAGATTTTCCTTGCTTTTGATGACCTTGACAGTTTTAAGAAATACTAGCCAATATTTGTAGAATATCCCTCAATTAGGATTTGCCTGATGTTGGTCTTGTGTTTAGACTGGGGAATGGGTTTTGGGGGGAGGAAGACCATAGCAGTTGAGTTCTTACCACATTATATTAAGAGTACATAACTATCAACATGACTTACCACTGTGGATGTTGACCTTGATCACCTGGCTGAAGTAGTGCTTGTCAGGTTTCTTAACCATAAAGTTAAACTTTTATTCTTCTTTCCATACTGTCCTCTTTAAAAGGAAGTTACTATTTGCAGCTCACACTTAAGGACTGGGGAGTTATGCTCCATTTTCTTGAGAGCAGAATATCCCCATAAGTTTTTTTAGAATCCTTCTGCATGGAAGATTTGCTTCTTCTCTATAATTAATTTACTTATTCAGTCAATTACTTATATCAGTGTGGAATCATGGATATTTACTTTCTATGTTTGGTTATAATCCAATACTACTCTATTTAATGTATTGTTCAAATTGTTACAATTTGGCCATTGGGAGCTCTTTCAGTTGGCCCCCATGTCCCTCTGACATTGTGAATTTGTTTTTTTTTTAAAGTGCCACCACTTTCTGGCACTACAAGATGCTCCAAATTCATCTATGTATATTCTGTTCCAGTCTTAGAATCAGCCATTTCTCTAAGGAGCCCTGGTTCCTTTTATTGGACAATGGTATTAAATCCAAGATTGGGCAGTAGATATATTCATTATTACTAGGGTGTTGTTGCTTCTAAGGCTTCTTAACTAAAAGATCAAGGAAATACATGTGTGCATAGTATCCCACATAAATATACATATCTATAAATATTTCTGAATGTATTATCTGTATCTATATTAAGCTCAACGTGAGTCATACTGATGTCTCCAACTCTAATCCATAAGTCCTTGGGTCATTTTAGCCTTCTACCCTTGCTTATCTGTAAAATTCCAAGCCAATAGTGAGAGACCTGGCTCTCACCATCTGCCATCCATTCACCTAGTTGTTCGATTCCACTACATATGTATAGCTGTATCAGAATTCTTTTTTTTAATAAAGAGTTTATTTATTTATTTGACAGAGATCACAAGAAGGCAGAGAGGCAGGCAGGTGGGGGGGGGGGAAGCAGGCTCCCTGCTGAGCAGAGAGCCTTATGTGGGGCTTGAACCCAGGACCCTGGGATCATGACCTGAGCTGAAGGCAGAGGCTTATCCTACTGAGCCACCCAGGCATCCCCCCGTATCAGAATTCTTAACCAGTACTCCAATAGGCAACAATTTTATCAATTACAGGACAGTGTTTCATGCACTATTTCTTTTGCCTTCAGTCTTACAGACTCCCTCATTCTTCAAGTTACTGAGGTCAGCACCTTTCCTCCACTCCCTGCAGTGAGGTTGTTCCACACTTTTGTAATACAGTTAGATTGTTCTGTCATATCCATTGTCCTTTAAAAAGAAAAGGAAGATAAATATATCAAGCTGTTTTAATTTATCCTATATGCCAGTATCTTTAAATTTTACTGAATTTGAAATAGGATTTATTTTATTCTAGGTTCCCAGGTTTTTGAACATGTTTAATCTCTCCAGCCATTAAGTTTATTCATGGTGCTTATCTCTCTCTCTCTCTCTCTCTCACACACACACATACCGTACCTAAACCTAGTTAATATAATAAATCTTATATAAATCTACACATTAGAGCATTTCACATTTTAGATTCTAGTGAGATAAACTTCATCTTTAAAAAAAGAATTCTTGTGATTGAGTTCTAGCTTCAGAGCATTGTGGTCTGAAAATATGCAGGGAATGCGGGGTGGGGGGTTGGAGGTAGGGAGAGGGTGGTTGGGTTATGGACATTGGGGAGGGTATGTGCTATGGTGAGTGCTGTGAAGTGTGTAAACCTGGCAATTCACAGACCTGTACCCTTGGGGATAATAATACATTATATGTCAATAAAAAAAATTAAAATATAAAAAATAAAAATAAATGAAAAGCTGAAAAAAAAAAGAATTCTGCATTAGAAAGAATGTAAGAATATAAACACACTCTCTGAGAGATGGCTCCATCTATAAGGATTTTCATGATTTTCTCTCCCTACTTTAAAAATTTAGAGCAGGGGAAATGCCTTGGCTACTCTGTTCTCTTCACTGCTGGAACACAGAGTTGAAGACTGGACGGAGAGGGGCTGTGAACAAAATGCAAAGCCAGAGCTTTGCTTCAGGGGCTCAGATCTGTACCCCCATAAGGGATGGTGACATACAAAATAAACAAGGGCCACACAGAGAGCACATCTGGAACTTTGTCCAGTCTTATATACTTACTGAAGACAGTCATCTGTGTGACTGTGTCACAGGCTATTTTCAACATACCCAAATTTTCCAAACATAAACGTTCAATTATGTGTGTCTACCTATGTCTCACATAATAAAGTATGCCTAAAATCACTTTCATATTTCATTTTTTTAAAGTTGTAACCTGATTTAAAGAAAGGATATTTGCTTATTAACTTGGTTGGGAAACCAGTAGCCAGAGTTGTAACCACTACCACCTAGCCTTAGAAGTCACAATTACCCATCCTTAGCGAACAGTCTCTACTTTCCATCAAAAATACTATCCATTGTTCAATATATGCACTTAGCTTTATCAAGAACTGATAAAGGTCAGGTGGCTCCCGGAAACCCCTCTAGAAGTGTGGAGAGAAAATGTTCAAATAACAATGTTGTGATTAGGGCTTACTGAGTTCTGGTGAGAAAACATCCAAACACATTTAATGTATTTAATATTCAATCATTGAGATTAGTTATTTACTTTCTTCCATAAAAGCATATACTTATTAACTCATACTAAATTTGCAGTCAATTTAAAATTTGGATGGAGAGGGGGCGCCTGGGTGGCTCAGTCAGTTGAGCACCCGACTCTTGATTTCGGCTCAGATCATGATCTCAGGGGTCCTGGGATCCTGCCTTGTGTCGGGCCCTGCCCTCAGCACAGAGTCTGCTTGGGATTCTCTCTCCCTCTTCCCCTCCTCCCCCTCTGTAAAATAAGTAAACAAAATCTTTCCTAAAAAATTCAGATGGAGTAATATAGCCATGCTTAATATTTAGGTAGTTAAGTTTGTTTTATATCCCTTTTCACTATAGAGCAGTTGAAAGGTCAAAAGGAGGGTCCTAAGAAATGGTGAAGGGAAAGATGGTTGTGCTGAAAGCCAAAGTTCAATGCCATAATGAATCGGAGAATGGAGGCTTCCTAAAGAAATGTGATTAGTGGAAACTCTGATGCATATAAGCATATGGAAATCATTTGGTTAGTGTTTGACGTATCTCAGAAACATGTGGATAGGTACACAGTAAACCAGGCAAATTTTTAAAAATGAAACCATTAATAACTCCAAATAAGAAAAGGAAATTGTGTAAGCAATGAAACAGTGACACTATACTTCTTGACTCAGGAATAAAATGTAAATGCTGATCCCTGACTTAAGAAAGTTTGTGATGTGGAGGACTCAGAGGGAGGGAGGGAAATAAAGAGAAATATAATGAAAATAAATCTTCACTTATCAAAAAAGTGAAAAAGTTTTTTATAATCTTCACTTATAAAAAACAATGTCAAAACTTGATAAATGAAGAAGTAGCAGAATAAACACATTTTTAAAAGAAGTATGGAGGTAAATACCCCAAATAGCTTTTAAAAAAAAACTCTGTGGCACCACATTCAGACCAAAAGGTGAGCAGATCTTTGCTTTGCAATAAATCTTTAAGCACCAGTTGATTTCTAAGTACAGGTATTTACTACTTTGTCACAAATAAAATTAAATATATCCCTTATAGTTAAATTAAACTGGCTTCAGAGGCAGGAATAATATTCGGCTTCTTAAACTGAATAGGTAGAGACCATCTTTTTTCAGAATTGTATTTTGGAAATTTTCAAACATACAGTAGAGTTGAATAAATTTTTACAGTAAATAACTATATAATACCCCACCCTCCGATTCTTCCATTGGCATTTGGTCCTACTTGTCTCATGAAGATCTATCCATCTATCCATTGCTCTACCTGTCCAAAGTCCATCTTCTTTTTCGATGCATTTCAAAGTAAGCTTCAGACATCAGTAGACTTCCTCTCTGCACTTCAGCATATATATGTATTTTTTAAATTTTTAATTTAACAATTAAACTAATAATGAACAAAATAGAGGTTAGCGAGAATGCAGTAAGGTACCAATCTACTCCATCACAAACTGACTTTGCATATTTCAGCTTTAAACTTTTTCCCATCCAATAAGTATTCCTCAGAGTCAAATGCAATCCTCAATAAAGGACCCCAGTATATGTATATTAAAGTAAATTGAAATTTCAACTGTCTGAGTAGAGTTTAGTTAATTCATGGCCCAATTCTAGGAGAGATGACTAGCTCCCATTTTGCAGTGTGGCATTTTTAAACAAATCCTAAGTTTATAATTAAATAATAAGGTTCCTCAAGTGTTATCAGATAACACTAGGTATTGATTTAGTAAAAGAAGTTACCAGAAGTGGCTGGGATGAATATTTACTTACTTCTCTAATATTTCCCTCCTTCCCTAGTAAGCTTGCAATAGCAAACACACAATTTTTTGTGGCCTAACATTTAGTTAGAAAAACGTGACTAATTTGAATGTCACAATGCAAACTGCTGAAGTAATTTTAATGGCACTTTACATTCTCTAATCATTCAATAATGTCTAAATTAATGCAAATTATAACATACACAGCCAAAAAGCGCCTGAAACAGTGATAATTTTATGACTATGGCTTAACAGACAATGCTAAATCTAGCACATCCCTTAAAATAATTCCATGACTTTGTGGCATTGCCCAGATCCACAAATCGCATCTTCTAGGAAGCCAAAAAGTAAATCAGTAGTTAGAAATTTCATTAACCCTTTGCTCTGAAATCTGATGGCTCTGCCAGTAGAGAGCATATGAGGGATAAGCGATGGCAAAGAAAATTAAGTGGGACACCCTACAAAGTGCCTGCATCAAATCTTTTAGCAGAAATCCAAGACTCACAGCCCTCAGGGGAGTGTGTGATGACCCCATTCCTTTCAAATTAATGATTTTTCATTTTCTATTTTTAGTAACTCCTGACTTGAAATAGAACATAACTAACTTCAGGGAGAAAGACTAGGACTAATGAAACCAGACCAACAGAATGAAATTGAAACTTGAAACTCCAAACCCATAAACATGTCATAAAAAGGCCAGCCGTGGTGGTAAAGCGAGAATCAAGTTTAGGTGCAGAAAAATCAGCTCTCAGAATGAGAAGGCAATTGCATCTGCCCACAGGCATTTTGCATGGGCAGCTAAACTCCATGCCTCACTGCTAAACTCACACATTTCTCTGGCTAAATATTCCATGGTAGCTGAGCTAGAGCCAACTGTTATATTCAGCACCGGGTAGGGGCTAAAACTGGAAACCATGAACCAGGGAAGAAGCATTTATTGACAAAGCTCTTGAGAATATTTTATATTTTAGTCCAAGAAACAACTAGAAAGATTAAAACATTCTTTTTATTTTGCTTCGGGAATCAACAACTATTATATATCTCACTCTATACTTAAAGACAGTATTATTCTACTTTACATAGAGTCATTCTCTTTATATTTCCCTCTGCATGGTTATGGCATGTAGATTACATTTCAACTTTCTGACTCCGAATATTCCCCTGTGGATAAAGACTGCATATTCTCAGTCTTGTCTTTCCCTCACAGAAGTGAAGTTCTGAGCCTGTAAGAGCCACTTGACAGAGTGTTTCATTCAACTCCAAAAGAATTTTCAGGTATTTGTAGACTCTGTGTGTAGAGCTGCGTGTTCTTGGTAAGTCCATTTCTCTCTTTCTTTGTCTGTGATGGCCAAGAGCCCTCACAGTGTTCAAGTTTACAACTTTATTATCAGGCTTTTGTAAGCAAGGGGTCACGGCACCTGTGAGCAATCACTTCGAAGTTCTCAGAACTCTATCCTCTGTCTCCTGTCATGGAAATAGCCCTGGCTTTGTCGGTCTATTTAGCAAGGTCATCGGGCTGAAAGTGGAGGGGGCTGGGAGCGGATTCACATACTACTTCCTACCCATATTTATTTACTCACTCTCCTCCTCTTAGCCCATTCTGTTTCTCCCCTCTCCCTTTAACTTTATCTCATAGCTTCCATGCACTTTGCATCTTACCCTCCTCCACACTTGCCAAAGCCAACAGTGAGCCCAAGAAAATGTAACAAAGCACTGGCAAGAAAGGAAGCCATTATGTCTGCACTGGCTGACTGTAAGATGCTGGGCTGAAGAGACTGAATTATTTTAGACTGGTTTGTGCTGTACCTGACCATTTGGGGCAAGTGTCACAGCTTAAGAAACATGACCATATTCTGATTATTTTCTAAGAATTCGCCAATCTATGCCCAAACGTTAATGACCCGATAGAGCAGATGCATATCTGAAAGTATCTAGCAAACTTTCAGGAGACATTTAATGCTCTGTAAGAATCTGATTGTTGCTAGATCCCTTCCATTAAAGGATTATTTTCTAAAATGAACTTTCTGGGGCACCTGGGTGGCTCAGTGGGTTAAAGCCTATGCCTTTGGCTCAGGTCCTGGGATTGAGCCCCACATTGGGCTCTCTGCTCAGCGAAGAGCCTGCTTCCCTCTCTCTCTCTCTCTGCCTGCCTCTCTGTCTGCTTGTGATCTCCGTCTGTCAAAAAAAATAAATAAATAAAAATAAAATGAACTTTCCAATTCTTTGTCCATCCTACTTTCCAGTGCTCCATTCCCCTAACACAGATCCCTTTGTGTCCCATGTGCTCTAAAAGAAGTCTTTGCCAATTATTATCTAAAAAATCAAATCAAAATTCAAATTTTTTTTACCTTCATCATCTATTGCCCTTGTATATTATTTTTTGTATACCAGATTTTATCTCCTGAAAATTTTATCTTAAGCTAAAGATGCTTTAAAAGATCTGCTAAATTATTCAGTTTTATAATCAAATTTTAAGATCATATTTGTGGTTTTTAAAAAGTGCATTTCAAAAAATGTATAAGCTATTACCTTAAAGAAGTTGGTCATGGAAAGATAGCAAACGCAGCAGTAACTGTAGAGTTGTCATGATGAAAATAAAGAGTAAGTGCTCTAATATACTATGCTTGATTTAAAAATCATTTAATAAAAATGGGACTTAACTACCAGTGAAGGGCTGGTAAATGCTTAACAACTGATTTTCCAGGTAGGGGTGTGTGGGTGAAGGGTCTTGATTTATGGTCACTGATGATCTCTGTAATACAAATACTCCCACCATGAAATCTATGGCTAATTTCAAACTATCAAATTTTTTAACAACTAGTGCAGAAAATCTTTGAAATTTTAACAATCAGCTCTAGCAAAGCTGTACTATATAACTGGGGCCTATTGTGTTGAAAGCATTCAACTTTCATTGTATCACAGAATAAAATTTTACTGTATGTTTGGTATCATCATTAGACTCTTTTAGCCCATTAGCAGGTCTTCCTTAATGATAACTTTTAAATAATTGAATCTGGGGAGTTGAGAAAAGTAGGATTTCTTGGTCAACCTGAAATATCTTCCTATACTAAAAAAGCTACATTAGAGCACACAAGTTAAATAATCACATCATCGAATAGAAGTCTCAACACAGGCATAGCATATGAATCCGACGTTCGCGTTTGGAAGTTAAATTCTTCATGGACTTGAACAGCAACAATGATGGAGCAGAAATTAAATCCAAAAGTGAAAATCAGGGAGAGTTTATTTTAATTTTAATACTCTTTCTAAACCACTGAGTAATGACAAACCTATCTCTGAAAATGCCAAAATCATAATTTTGTTCTCAACATTTAAGAATCCCAAGGCCAATTCCTTTATCTGCCATAAAATCTACACATTTAAAAAAAAAATTTAAAAAAAAATCTACACATTTAAACAGTCTTGACATGTGAGGATTAGACCCCATTATTTCATTTGTCTTTTAAATGTGCTTTCCCTTTATATCCAGAGATTAAGTTAATCCCTTCCTCCATTATGCATGAGGTTTGAGCTTTCCTTCAAATTATGGGATTTGCACTGGTGCACACCATCTTGACCAGTGTCCCTTGCGATTAAACCAATTCAGTTCATTTCTACATTTACTGAGTATCTTCTGCCTGTTAAGAACTATATCAGGTTCTGAGAACTGAAGGATGATGGAGGATAGATAATCTGCTGTCTGGAAGTCTAGTGAACCAGGTGAGCCCTTCAGAGTGAGAAATACCAATGGGATCATATTTAAAAACACAAAACGTTAAGCCTCCAGATTTTGCTTGTGAGCACGGTGACATTTCACGAGTCATTCACAACAATCATAACTCAGCTAACTCAGGTTGATGCTACAGAGGGAGAAACACATTTGCCTCCACCCAAAACACGACCCGTGTTTAATGAGAAAGCACCAGTTGTTTCCTTTCATATCATTTGCTACAAAATAAATAAATAGATACTTGAGAAATTTAGAAAATGGGGGAAAATAATATTCTGACCTTATACACTAATCCTTCTAGCTCATGTCTGCATGATCTTTAAGGATTCATTTTTTGCCTATCTGGTTATCAGGGTCTCCAGAGACTCCTCAGTTCTTCAACACATCAGAATGAAAAGCCCCAGTGATTCCTCAATTTCCAAACCTCACCAATCACCCCACTTGAATAACGAACCTCAGATCACTTCGCTGCTCAACCGAGGTCACAGATTCAGGTTACAAAATACTATTTCCCTTTATAGACAAGTAAATGTCATTTTCTTTAACAACACATATGTACATTCGTCTCACCAGACTCTTGTCAGTTAAGTCATAAAAGCCTCTGTATAGTCTATTAATCTCCATTCCTAATCTCAAGTGCAGGCTTATTTGTTAATAATTATGACAAATTTTTGAAATTCACTGCTCTTTTCATTCTGCTCATTCATTCACCAAATCTCATCCAGCCCATGTTTTTTTCCTCTGAAATTACTCAGATGTGAGCAGAAGAAAGACAGCTTGCTTTATAGAAGTGAAAAATCAAAGTAACGTCAAGAATGAACACTAAGGTACTGTTCACCCTCATCTTTAGACGAAAAGTACAATGCCCTCTTTTTCTCAATAGCAGCTTTCTGAATTTCAATACTTTCCTTATTATAGTGATAGCGATCTAGAGAGCTATGTTTACAGATTAATTAAAAAAAAAAAAAGAACCTTAGGAGGGAATTAATCTGTTCAAAAAAGGACCTTATCTTACGTAAGAGGAAAATACCTTTAATGAAAGTTCCACTACCTCCACAGAATTAAAGTTTGCTATTCTCAGGGAGCTTGTGTCTCCTAGGTGATTCAGAATACAGTATCACCTGCTATTCCTTTCCTATCACCTTAAAGGTAGCCAGTACAATTGTTATTAATTTTGTAGTATCACTCTACCACTCATAGCCTTTTAAAATGCTTTCTTTTATTGAATGTCCTTGTTTGATCTGACAACAGAACTACCCTTCTCTTTGAAAGCCATCACTACCAGCAGGGAAAAAAAAAAAATCATCATCATCCTACAGACAGTCAAGGATGAATTCACTTTAGAAGAGCAAAGTAGTTGGGGATGACATTTGGGAAAGAAAAGCTTTTATTTCTGGGTCATTCATCAAGTCCAGATAGTAAAAATAGAACTCAAAAACTTGAGTATCAATGATAGAGAAAGTGCCAGCCTCAAAATGATTATTCATCCCTTCTCTAAAAATCCAATGAACCTCACCTAAGACTGTAGGTGAGAGAAGAGGAATGGGAATTTAAATAGAACACGGTTTTCACTCTTAAGGGGTATATGGTTTCCTAGAAAGACAGGCATGTAAACAAACACTGAAATAAAAGGAGAGAAGTTTAAGAGATACATGCAAAGTGCTGTGGGATTTAAAATACAAAAGAATTGAAGCCCCACCTGAAAGATGCAAAAGCAACTGTCCTCCTGGCTCAGAATTGAGCCAGGTTCCATCGAACAGGTATGGAACTGGTATGATATGGAACTGGTTGGAACTGGTATGGTATGGAACTGGTTACATATCCTTATGTGATGAACAGGTAAATTACATCACAGAGACGCCACAGGGTCTAAACTGTGGAAGGGGCTTCCTTGACACCCTAGTCAAACCACAGTCTACTCCCCAGACCCCATTCAGTACTTCAATCTGCTGTCAGTCTTCTGCTAAGTAGTCACCTAGCTTGAGTTCTGTGACTTTAGCATATTCAAGGACATTAGCTGGCTCTCAGGCAGTCACCACCTTTGGAAAATTCCATTTGTTTTATATTCATCTAAAACCTCTTTTCTCTTGGTTTCTATCAACTGACATCAGTTATTTCCACGAACTTCCGTTAGAGAGAACATTCCAATGACCCAAGACCCATAGCTAAGTAAACCAGGATCAAAAGGAGTGCTTTATTTTGGGCTACTTGGTCTCCTCACTTATAATGAAATGCCATGCATATTTATTGAGTACCTACTATATTAAAAGGTATTAGAAGGACTGTGTGAGGTACTAAGAAGCTATGAAGTAACAGAAAGGCTTAGTCTCAACAAATTCAGTCTGATAGAGAATAAATATCTGTAACGAGAGGCAGAAAAGGATCATCATCACCGAGAAGAATGAGAAAGGTAGAATTAAGGTTCAGCAGACAGAGAGATCACATTTCACTTAGCAAACCTAGAAAAAGCTATGGAGAAAATGAAATAAAAAACCTACTCAAAGAATCAACCAATAGTTATTCACCAGGTGGTAAATATGCGGCAGGTACTGTTTGCTGTGGGCAAGCGGGTAGGGAGGCTGAGGTTGTAGCAGAATATCAAACATTCAAAGTCTTTATTTTCAAGGAGCTTAGCGATTCTTGATGGGGAAGACAAATCACAAACAAGGAAACGTATGTCACAGAACCGTAACGGTAAAGAGGATCATGTTGTTGGGCAGGGGCAGGCTTCTATTTTAAGTAAGAGAAAGGCCTCTCTGTTAAGGGGGTCTTTAAGCTCAGACCTTCAGGCAGCAAACTAGACTAGGTTTCACCTGGAAGAACTGAGAAGAAAAATTATACACAGAGGCATAAAGCAAGGAGACCACATAATCCAAAAAAAAAAAAAAAAAAGGCATGTGCTACCATTTGGTATAATGCAGGAGAAATGTGAGAGTCACGGAAGATAAGTATAGAAAGAGAGAATTGGGGAGCAATTCTCCATGACATTTTTAGCCATCTGTTTAGTCATAAACTATCTTTCCAAAAATACTCATAGAGCGAAATAGTCATGGAAGAGATAGGTGATGTCTTTGCTTCTGATCCGCATCTCTCTCCCCTTCTGGAGCAAGAATTTGGTAGCAGCCCTATTATGAGATTGGGGGGGGTTGCTAATCCTGTGATTTCTCAGCAGTGACACAATGCCACTGCACGCACAGCCTTCTCCTGGGCCACGCCACATCACCTCCACTGAACTGGTGGGGAAACCAATGAGAACACGAAGCTCATGTTGCCCGCTGTGATGGGAATAACAGAGTCCTCTGCATGTGACTTAGGAGATGCTCGTCTTCATCCCGCCTCTATGAAGCTGCTGCAGGCTACCTCGTTAGCCTGTAAAGTAAGATCTCAGAACCTCACAGCATAGCTGAGTCTTTATTATACTGAGAGTTGAGGAACATTCGTCCGACCTGGGAGAGGGCAAGGGGAGAGCAGTGATAGACTTTCAGCAGATCAGTGTTTGGTAAGATGAAATTACCGGGGTTGTTTAGGATCACCTAGAGGAGAAAATGACAGTGAAGACTGTGAAAGGCCATACTTTCTGGGTAATGCACTTTGATGCTTGATCTCAATTAATCCTTACAATAGACTGTATATTTATTTAGTCATTCATTCAACATGTAATTATTGAGTACCTACTATCTCCTGAGAATTCTTTGGGCATTGAGCTATAACCAGGAACAAAATCATAGGCAAGATATCTGTGTCTGTGGACTCACATTCTAGGGGTGAATATAGACAGACAAGCGACCAACCAAAGAGTTGATGTGAAGGCACAAAGTGACGGGGATGCTATTTGAGATAGGAGAGTCACAGAAAACCTCTCAGAGGAGGTGGCCATGAGAAGAGACCTAGAAAAAAAAATGAGATACCTACTATCAGTCTGTCTATTTGAGAGCTGCAGACACTGAAGCTAGGAAAGGCACTATTCAATCCTTACTAACGAGTAGTGGGGTGGGGATACGAACCCAGGAATCTGGATGCAGCCCCAGCATTTCTACTGCCACACTATTCTCCCTGGTGTGGGGACCAGGTGAGACGCTACTCATCCCTGTAAGAGTAATAAGGGCCAGAGCTATGGGAAATGCAGTAGAAATTATGAAAAGGGGCAGGTATGAGAGACAGATTTCACAAAACTGGCCACTAGGGCTACTTGAAAGGCAAATACAGAGAGAGGTTTGAGAGGAATTGAAGCCTTTGAGCTTGAGTGGCCGGGAGAATAACCATTACCAGACATAGAGGTTCAAGGAGGAAAGGCCAGGCTAGAGATGGGAAAATGGAGAAATAATGATTCAGTTTCTGGCATAGCAAGCTTGATGCACTAGCAGAATAGGTTTTGAAATTTTACCTCAGATTTGAGTTGTCACAGACTTTGCTCTCTATTGCTAATTTTATCACTTCAAACTCTAGCTGTCCCGGGCATGGGACCCTATTAGAAAACCAGCCGAAGCAAATTAGCTGCCCCATGCTGGTTGTTCCTAATCAGCCTCCTCCCTTTCTTTTAACAAACTGAGGTATGAGCTCAGTGCCTATTTTTTTACTAGCATTTTCATTTTTCTTTCCCTTTGGAACTGAATAATAATAAGAGGGAAAAACGTAATTTTCTCAGCACTTCACAGGTTCCTAAAAACACCAATATACTCGTGTTTGATTTCTCTCCTCTACTTCTATATGTCTAACAAACTCAGACACCACACTGTCATAAATCCTTGTCACATGTTATCCCTTTGGGTAAGCTGTAGGACTATCTCACTTGAGTCTAATTTTGGTAAAGCTTGCCAGGTCACACTGGGGTTGAAGTTGGGTAGGTGGTATTTCATGTCTATTTAGAACAGTTCTGGTTTATCACAGAATCTTAAAAATAGGTAATATCATAAATACAAGAAGGTATAAGCTTTCTTAAATTAATGTTGAATAGGTAATAAAGTTTTATCATTCAAACATCAAAGTACACTAAAAATGTATAATCAAGTATGTGTGTGTATACACACACATATATATACTTACATATGTGTGTATATATGTACGCTTATGTGTGTATATATCCGCCCTTTTTTTTTTAAGATTTTATTTATTTCTTTGACAGAAATCACACGTAGGCAGAAAGGCAGGCAGAGATGGGGAAGCAGGCTCCCTGCTGAGCAGAAAGCCAGATGTGGGGCTTGATCCCAGGACATTGAGATCATGACCTGAGCCAAAGGCAGAGGCTTTAAACCATTGAGCCACCCAGGAGCCCCTATATCTTCCCTTTTTACATAAATGGCAGCATACTTTTCAAACCTTGAGGATCAAAAGATACTAGTTTATAACCACTTCCACGAATTCACGCATAAATAGTGTGTGCATGCGTGCACACACACACACACACACACAAATATGCACATGTGAAATATGGTCAAATTTAAAATTTTAATATTGTTTTAAAATAGTTCTCTCTTAGAGGGGAGTGGGGTTATGGACACTGGGGAGAGTATGTGCTATGGTGAGTGCTGTGAAGTGTGTAAACCTGGCAATTCACAGACCTGTACCCCTGGGGATAAAAATACATTATATGTTTATTAAAAAAGTTGTTTAGAGAGATGGTATTAAAATACATGAAATAAGATCAGAATGTTTAAAATAAACGCACAAATTGTGATAACAAAAAAATATTTCTCTCTTACTATCTTTTATCACCATCACCACCATTATTATTACTCTGTATAATACTATTGGTGTGTTTGCCAAATGAATCTATCTTCTCCTGCAACATGAATCAGGACCATGGACAGCAACATGACTCTTCCCTCCCTTTTCCCAACACTTCAAAAAGATATATCCTTTCACAGGAGTGACTTCACTCAATCTCCACTTTCCTTTAAAAACAAAACAAGACAGGAGCACCTGGGTGGCTCAGTGGGTTAAACCTCTGTCTTGGGCTCAGGTTATGATCCCAGGGTCCTGGGATAAAGCCCCACATCAGGCTCTCTGCTTGGCAGGAAACCTGCTTCCGCTCTCTCTCTGCCTGCCTCTCTGTCTACTTGTGATCTCTGTCTGTCAAATAAATAAAATATTTTTTTTAAAAAGACAAAAAGACCTGCATAAATAGGTAGGGTTAAAGAAGTTCCAGAGGGGTGAATCCTGAATATTAACAATTGCTTACTTACACGTATGTACGCTATATCCATTTATTCATGTTTATAAACCATACACATTGGAAATGAACATGACTTAAGGCAGGCCTCAATTGTTCAATCAGGTTGGTAAGTAAGGTGTAAAATTTCCACTGTAAAGCCCCTGATATAGGGAAAACGAGCCATAACATTTCTTGCTTTACTAAATCTTTGCTCAGGCCTTGCTTTATGTGAGGCACCCATGAAAAATTATTTGTACTTTTACCCCATATAGAGTTCAGATGAGGACCAGATTGAATTTCTTCAATATAACTATATTGGATTTATGGAATGAACTAAAGCCATACTCTTTATTTAGACAGCATGGGTTTCCGTTTGCGGAATAAAACATGAGGGAAAGGGGGATTTCAAACTTCTGTATTCAGGCTGAGCTTATCTTTCTTCCTATGACCATTTGGCTTTGAGAAGAACTTAGAGAGTCAGCCAGTCATGAATATCTGTCTGCAAAAAGTATAACCTGGTGATAAAGGCTACATAGAATGTGAAGATGCATGGCATGCCTTCTGCCCTCCAAATGTTTACAGACTAGGGGAGGGGGTAAAACAAGCTGTATATAAATAGTCACTTCATTTTGTCCTTGTACCTAGACATATCCTAAGCAGAAGCAGTAAATGCCAATAGAAAAGGACAATTCTTAAGTGCCAGAAAGCCTTGAGAGGAGAGAGGAAACCTGTGGGCTGGCTGGTGGTACTGAGAAAGTTAATAGAGCAGATGGGATTTGAACTAGATTTTTAAAAAAGAGTAGAATTTATACAAGTGCACATGGGGTAGAGGTATTTCTGTGGAGGGCCATAAAGTCCAATTTCCACTCAGTGGACATAGTCAAATTTCTTGTAATACTGGCCACAAATGTCACAAGTGTGAGAGCTGGGACAGAATTCTAGGAGCTCAAGAGACCGAGAATGTAAACTTCTCCCAGAGTAACCAAGGGCAGGGCTGTGTGAGAAGCAAGGATGAGTTTTAGTAAGAGCTAAAAGCTAGAGACCAGTGCCAAAGGCAGTGTCGGGACCCAGGGCCGAGAGAAGGGTAAAACCAGAAAACAAATGAACAAATGTGATGCTAATATCTGAAATTAGTCTGGAGTGAGGCTTGAATCGAGGAAGGGTGAAGCAATTCTAGATGTAGACTGAGAACAAGGTGAGGATGTTAGAGGTCCATGGGTATAAAAAGCAAATGAAATGGGATGATGGCAGCCAGGAGAAACTTAAGCAGTATATAAAGTTGGGCCCATAGCTTGGTACATAAGTGGCTATTTGGAGAAAAAGCAACAGCAAGTATCATATCAAGGCCTTGAGTCTTAGAAGAATGAAGGTCTTACTGATAGGAAAGGCCACTGAGAGAACTTGACTGAGCATTTGATTTTATTTATGTTGAATCTGACCCCCAGGCCAACATTTATTTCAGTCTATCAATGATACGGGGTTGGAACTCCCTAAATAGAATCAGTCTCCTTTCTTTTTCTCAGAAACAGATTACTAAGGATTAGGAAATCTAGGAGATTTCTCAATTAGTGCCTATGGCAATAATGGTAATATTTGATTAATTCCATTACTTTTCTTTAAAAAAAAATTCGAATTATTAGAACGATCTCTCCAAATCAGATGGTAAATCACGTTTTGCAAAACCCGTCATTAAAATCCATCAGTCATGGTGGTATGGCCATACAACCCCATTTGCTAACAAGAAACCAAATAAAACTAGGGGCTACACCCCAGAATGATGCCATTGTATGCTTGGGGTCATTTCTATAAAAATATTCTTTAAATCAGATGAAGATAAAAACTAGGAACATTCTCTCCTTCTAATTCCCCATGGTTCTGCTCCACTTATCCACTTTCTCATCCATTCTCCCTTCACATAGTAACACAAATACACACTTTACTGCTGCACAGAGAAATCTTGGTTTTAGAAACTTGGCATTTAAGTAATACCTTTCTCCCAAAAAGCCAAAAGCGGTATATAAGCCACTATTCTGTGAAACCATCACAGTGGGCCTGGAAATAAAATCAAGGTCTTCATCCTTCCAGGAAACTGTTTCCTCCAGTAGATCTTGGTGGCCAGCAACCAGCTTCAGGGGAAAGAAATACAAACACAAAAGATAAACCCTCGTTTTTACTTATGGGATTTAACTCCAGAATATGGAGAGCTTCAACAGAAGTAGGGAAGGAGAACTGAAGGTGAGCTCTGACAGTGTAATCCTGAACTCCATCACCATACGTGGTGGTTGTACAGATAGACGGCAAGTAGTTGGAACAAGGAGGAAACTCTTGCTTCAATTGTGCTGACCCAGTATTCCCTGGTTCTCAGAATACCCCACAGTCTAAAGACGTACTCCATATTAGTACATAAGGTTTTCTGCAGTGAAGAGGACCTAATTTTAAAATTCTATCTAAGAGGTATCAGAGCAATATTCAATTCACATGAGGTGCATAATGTGTTTCTGGTGAATTCCAGCATTTTAATTAAAAAAATGCTTATTAATCAACCATTGATTAATTACTTTGCATCAGGTTACTCTGACATAGCCTTACAGGTGATTGCCTTTTAAAAACAAACTTCCTGGGAGCCTGGGTGACTCAGTCATTAAGTAAGAGGCATCTAAACACAAATGTTTAGCATCTACTCAAAACTAAATGGCAGCCAGAGAATTTTTTTGCCTTTGGCTCAGGTCATGATCCCAAGGTCCTGGGATGGAGCTCCGCATTGGGCTCCCTGTTCAGCAGAAAGCCTGCTTCTCCCTCTCCCTCTGCCCCTGCTTGTGTTCCCTCTCTCGCTTTGTCTCTTTCTGTCAAATAAATAAATAAAATCTTTAAAAGATAAAAATAAACTTCCCACTTTCAGTGGTGCGGTGACCAGAAGGCATATTTTCTTCCTGTTTTACCAACCTTATTTATCAGAGCAGTTAATCACTGAGCTCTACTTGAGTATGCAAATACAGACTTCTGGATGGCCATCCAACATAGACATTCCATATTTTACTTGATAGGATGGTAATCCAAGAAATATGTAGCTGGAGCCATAGCTCAGACAGCCAAGAGTGCAGGCAGGAAAATATACAGAGTATTTACTTTGAGTCCAGCAAATACCAGGATACAATGACTGCAAGGACTGGCAGAAATGGTCCACAGGCTAGAAGAGGAAGTAATCATTAATCAGCTGTGATGAATCCAACATCTGCTTAGAAACCAGGTGCAAAACTACAAAACCAAGAAAAAGCACGTGGAGATGGTCATGGTGGTAGGGTTGAGAGAGGGCATATAGGGCCAGGAGGCTAGTTAGAAGTCTTAAAACTGAGGCCACCAACACCCAGCAACAGCAAACTAGTTCCACAGTGACTTTCTTGAATAGAGAACTGAAATTTCTCTTCATCTATGGCTAGTTGCAAGATCCAATCTTAACATAAGTCCTAGCACATTAAAAAAAAAGAAGAAGTACCCTGTTACACGTGTCTTTTTGTTATAATAAGAGGCATCTAAACACAAATGTTTACTCTCTTTTCTGAAATTGGGTTAAATAGCTAGTTGTCCACACCATGCATTCTGATGAGTCAGAAAGCACTTAAGGTATAACCAAAATATTTTAAAGTCCCAATTCTCCACACATTTCCAGTTGGATTCTTCTGTTTGTTTGTTTTGGTTTTGTTCTTGTTATTGTTGTTAGCTACTGTCTCTCCAACTCTCCTTCCATCTAAAAAGTGACTGACAAATAATCCTAGTAGGAATACCAGTGCGCAGGACTCTTGATAAGAGTAATATTATATCTGGAAGAACTGGCAGAGACAATTTCTAGTTTAAATGCCACAACAACACAGATAGAAGTGAAGAGACGATGTGTGAGTGTTTGGCTCAGTTTAGTGCTTGACAGGAAGCCCAACACATCAATATTCCAAACAACCAAACATTTAATATAGTAGCCTAGCATCTACTCAAAACTAAATGGCAGCCAGAGAATTTTTTTTGGCACTAAATCATACCATAGTAAATTTCAACGTCCCCCATCAATGTGTCATCTTTCATAAAATACCATTTAAATCACCACAATGCCTTAGAAACCTAAAAGTCCTATTTTCCAGACTTTTCATCTATTAAGCAGCCCTCCAAGAACTCTGTCTAAATTTGGAATGCTTCTGTCAGGTACAATTCTGTTCAAGTCCTGGTTGTGATTCACACTTCAGTTGATCTCCCTGTCATCTTAAAATGTCATTCTTGTCTGGAAACACCCCAATTCTTTCAACCACACTTATTTGTATGGTGGCTTTGATGTTTAAGAAACACTTACTTAATTCTAAGAACCCAAGGGGTTACAGAATTGCTTTTAAACTTCACTCATCAATGATCTACATAGAAAGATTCAGACAACCCTTAATCATGTCCCCTTCCCCCAAGCCTTCCTATCGCTTGGATGTTGACTTGGATGTTGTCACCTGGGTGTTGATTGGCATCCAGTGGAATGTAGGTACCCATAGTGGGGTCAAGGACTTGCTGTCTTGTTTATTGCCCTTCTGTCAATGCTGAGAATAGTACCCAATAAATCACTGCTAAATGACTCCATAAGTGGATCATCTCTGGACTCACAGAGGAAGAGACAGGGTTCATGAGCAAACACAAAGCCAGGAGAGAACAATACAGGGAAGCGTGAGGAAGCCCCATCCATGCTGGAATGAGAGGGGCATGGGCGCTGGGTCCTGACAGTTGGAAGTTTCAACTATTACTTAATACGTCCCTTTGAAAGTTAAACCTATTGGTTGAATGTTAAAATGGAAATAATAACACTTTGCAGCAGAGCTTCTGTGAGAATTAGAGGTAATTACATAAAGTGCCTGCCTGAGGCACAAAGACACCCAAATAATAGCCTGTGAGGATGATGCTGTTGACGGTGATTAATGGCAAATGCACACTCTGATGGCTCAGATTAAAAAGCAACAGAGAAGAGAATTGGCCATGGATAGGAGTCCATGTGGAAACTTCTTTGAGATGAGCCTTGGTCTACCTTAAATGAAAGTTGAAGATACAAACTGTTGTCCAAATTTGACATTCCAATTTCCTAATATGTTCACTCTGACAGCTCCTAATATCAAACATCAATAACCTTGACCCAACTGTTATCTACACACTTAATGAGTACATTTCCTCAGATTACCACAAACAATGCAAGGTCTTCATTCATGCGTTTGTTTGCTGATGTCTGCATCTGATGTCCTTTGGTTGCCTGTCTGTAACAATGCTGCCAATAGTGTTGTAAGAACAGGGCCCATGTCTGTTTAATTTGACTTGCCTGGAGCCAATAAGGCACCTCCTGCATGTGGAAACAAAATGATTTTGATATTGATCGTGATTTCCATCATCTAAGCTAAACTAAAAATTATTAACTTTTAACAGAGAGGTCCTCCAGTGTCACAAGGATACCGCAAAGGACATTTAGATTTGACTCCTGGATACCTTGGGAGGTTCTGGGTGACACCTTCTCAGGCTGGAGGTTAAGTGCCCCCAGACGTCCCAGGGATGTTACAAAGGGTAGAAAAGAAAGGAGACACCAAAGGGGATTCAGAATTGTCTTCCCTCCAAATGACTTCTCTGCCTCATGAGGAAGTTAGATCACCAGATTACGGCTTTAGTTAGGCTCTGACCATTTTCGAAATATATGAAAAAAAATTATGCAGTTGCTCTGCTTCCCAGCAACATCGATGCCCCGAGACTCTTATTTTTGGAGAAGTTGCGGCATAAGTCACTCGGGAAAGGGACAAGGAGGTCTAAGAAGAGTATAGGTATGTCCAATATTTCAGAAGTTATGAGGCTTGCCAACGTGCCCACCTTGCTAAATGGGAGTTAGGGAAATGGTCAGTATAAGGGGATTAGTTTCATAAGAGGAAGGGCTGTCAGTGCCCCTTTTGAAAAAAATGTGGAAGGAGCTGAAGAGAATTGTTCTCTTATTGGACAATAATATCTGGTGTATTTTCAGAGTATCTAGTGAGGAATCCCACCTTTAAAAAAAAAAAAGATTTTACTTACTTATTTGACAGAGAGATACAGCAAGAGAGGGAACACACACGGGAGAGTGGGAGAGGGAGAAGCAGGCTTCCTGCTGAGCAGGGAGCCAGATAATGAGCTCGATCCTAGGACCCTGGGATCATGACCTGAGCCGAAGGCAGACGCCTAACAACTGGTCCACCCAGGCACCCCTAAGATAATCAATATCTTAAGAAAGTTTGATGAGTAAGATAATAAGATTGCAATAAAGATTTTCCTATTAGGGGAGTATTCCTTTGCTTCCTTCCTTCCCTCATTCCTTCCTCCCTCCCTTCCTGCCTGCCTGCCTGCTACCTTCCTTGCTTTCTTTTTTTTTTTTTCCCTTCCTTTCTTTTTTAAAGGGCATCTGAATTACAGGCTTATTCATTAACACAGACCCAGCATCCACACTGGCACATAAAATACAAGCTGTAAATCTTTATTGCATCAATACGTGAAATGATTAGTGGATGTTGTTGGAAGAAATCCCCAGAAAGAGTTTCATAAATCCATTAAACAGATGATTACATTTTTAAAACATGACGTACAGGGCAGGTTTTGGTGCTTTGACAGCTGTAATTAATCTGTAATAATCTAGTAAAATGAAAAGTAATAAAAGTATGCCATACAGTTCTCACACAAAAAAGTAAGAGGATGTCAAGAAGAGCCCCGCATCATTTCATGAATACTATTCATATATCACATTTCCGCTGTAACAAGACTAGCTAGAGGCATTCACTGGGTTTAGCAAATAAGGTAAAATAATGCAGCCACTCATCAGAAAACCTACAAAGCTTTAAGCATCATTGAATACACTGCAACCGAGCAAGGGGCTAGAGGGAAACATGTATAGCAAATTGTTCATCATAAATCTGCTCTTGCGCAATACTAATGCCACTCAGCTGCAGATAAGACAAAGGTCCACTGAACTTGACTTTATAAGAAGGCAGAAAACAGCAAAGGAAAAGGCTAACTTTGTCCTTACTCTGGACAAGGAATAACAGCATCTATTGTACAAAAAAAAAAAAAAAAAAAAAAAAAAGAAAGAAAGAAAAAGAAAAGGAATGAAATTCCAATCATGAGAATTTTATTTTCTGTATTTTCTTTATATTTTAAGATTTTTTAAAATTATTTATTTAAGAGAGAGGGAGAGAGAAGCAGATTAAGCACCCACCCAAGTTACAGTCCTTCCCATCTGGGCATTCTGGACCAGACTGGACCCAGAACACTAGAATACTAGAATCCACAGCTGTAGTTGCCTTGCCAATCACTGGGAACAACATTACTTTCCTGCACTGTAAAACAAGAATAAATGGCACTACTTTCCCAAACACATCTTGTCATAATAAGAAATGAGATACTGTACTGGCCTTTGAAGTAACCACGAGAACATTCCTCTCTGAATGAGCTCCACATGGCTCAAATAAATCAGGCACCTACACTTTCTTCCATCATAAATTGGGAGGTCTGGAAAGCATCTGTGCTGGTAAAAGACTTCTTTTCCTTTTTCTCTTCTTTCTCCTCCCTCCTTCCATCTCTCCTTTCCTTCCTTCCCTTCTGGACTTTTCTTTCTTTCTTTCTTTCTTTCTTTCTTTCTTTCTTTCTTTCTTTCTCTTTTTCCTTCCTTCATAACCTCTTTCTTTCATTCCTTCTTTCCCTTTCCCCTCCCTTCCTTCTCCCCGCCCCTTCCTTTCATCCTTTCTTTCTTTTTTTGCATAATTCAGCAAGTAAGGCTAATAGCTTTGAAAAATATGGGTCTTGGTACCATACCACAGCTCCACCTCCTACAGGGCAGCCAACATACCAGAGCTCTGTCTTTCCATCAGATTTCCAATCTGCTTCTCTTAGGCTGTCCCTTCTGCCCTAGGAGATGGCATCATGAAACATTCCCAGCTACCTCATCCAAAACCACTCTGCTAAATGAGAAGAGCTCCCTCCCCCAACCTCGCTCCCCAAAATCAGTTTTGTTCTTCAGTCAGAGGCAGGGATGCTGGGCATATGCTTTGGTGGAAAACAAAAGGTTACCAGTCTGAACATTAAGGAGCACCGAACTACTTACATAAAAAATGTTCATATTTTTAAAGTGTAAAAAGAAAAAAAAATTAGATATTCAGAAGAACATACTTAGAAAATATGACCAAATTGATGAACATTTAAAAAATCCACAATACCAAGTTTGGAGTCCAGCATTTTATATTGTGATTCTTGAAAATTTACGGTATAAAAAAGCACAGCCAAAGGTGATAAGCCTATAAAAGCATATTGTTCCTATTATTTTGGCAACAGATGACCTGGTTTGTTTCATGCTGGGCAACAAAGATGAATTTCTCTATGTCTAGTTAAAACGCTTTTGACACTGTACATCATTTTGGCTGGCTACACTGTCTTGGTCTCAGGTTATAAATAAGAGGCCATGTAAATCAATCCTAAACTCTTTAAACAAAACCACAATAAATAAGCACTGCTTGGTATTCAATGAATATAATCCACTCTAAGTAAATCTTCAATTCAGCTTTGAATGACTTCTATGTAACCCTTGTATAATACAGTTTTTACAGGCCAAAAATCAAATCCTTAGGTTTTTGGGTTTTTTTTTTTTTTAATTCTACTCTTAAGCTTTTTCTTTGTCTGAATCTTGGCAGTCTTTTATACAAACTTTCATAATGCTTTTACAAAGAAAACTCCAATATTTAACAAACAGTTAACTTGATCAACAAAGAAAGCTTTTAAAACACTTCTCATGACAGGGCCTAAGACACAATAATTCAAATTAAATGTGTTCTTGACAATAACCTTCTGGACTACTTTTTTTTAAGATGCAGAAAAAAATCCATAATTCATTTCACTAGTTTCAAAACAGGGTATTTCAAATCCTCTTTCTTAGAGCATGAGTAATGGAAGATATGAAGTTACATGGTCTTTCAAACACACTAACCTCGTTTGGATGAACTAAAAACTTCAGGATTATGTGAAGATAAGCTAGAACCAAGGGAAAAAGTAATAATAAGATGCATGTTACTATTTCCAAAGATAGCAATCAAATAAAAGTATAGATTTCATCTGACTTACATCAAAAAATATAGTATCATTTTAGGGTAGTATAGTCAACTATAGCAGTCAGGTCAAAGTTACAGATACAGTCTCAATTTAGGGTAGTTTAAAGCACTTTCCAGTGTACATGACTTGCACATGATGTCATAATAACATCCTCTTACTCACATGAGATACTTAGCATTAATCTCTATTCGTCAGAAGAAACTGAGGTACTATAAGAATTGAGGAATGATGGAGAAAGAAATCAAGCACAAAGTTTCATTGAAAAAGTAGGGTCCAGAAAATGATTCTTGTAAAAGGTTATTTTGAAGCCTAATTAAAATGGAGGGAAAAGCTCCCAGGGATTTTGATTCTTTTAAAACACAATCCTCGGGCGCCTGCGTGGCTCAGTGGGTTAAGCGGCTGCCTTCAGCTCAGGTCATGATCTCAGGGTCCTGAGATCGAGTCCCGCATCGGGCTCTCTGCTCAGCAGGGAGCCTGCTTCTCTCTCTCTCTCTCTCTCTCTCTCTCTGCCTGCCTCTCCATCTACTTGTGATTTCTCTCTGTCAAATAAATAAATAAAATCTTTAAAAAAAATAAAAAATAAAAAATAAAACACAATCCTCTTCCTGAGTCCAAATGATATTAGATTGACCTCAAATTAAGCTATCTAACTCAGCCAATATGCAACAGAAATAAAGACAAGAAATGAAGAAGCCAAGAATGCTATTCAAGGCTCTTTCTTCAATGAGAACATGACTTAATATGTTAAAATGTATTTTGGTTATCACCAAGTTATTAGGTCATGTGAAAGCCACAGAGTTTGCTTCTGAGGTGACACTGAGTCACTGAGAAAGTAACAGGAAATGACTCTTGCTCCAAGATGGCCGTACCTCCCCTTCCCAAGCACCACTGCTTTCCCTGTCCCCTTCCTCTGAAACACCTTTCCCCTCTTCTCCACCCATCAATTCCGACCCCCTTCAGAAAAATAGGTCCAGCCTCCTGTCCCTCAACCAGCCTCCTGTTTCCACCATGATCTTCCATTCACTCAGGCTGTGTTACCACTTCAAAGTGTCTGTTGATGCTGCCTCAGGATTACCATCCAGCTGTCTTCTTGTTCCCTCTCTATCACTCTCAGAACAGTCACAGTATTTAACTTGTTATGTTAATAACAAGTTCCATAGTGACCTGCAGGACACACGATTTCGAAGGATTTAAATGCTAGAATCTGGAGTTACTCCTTTAAAACAAGTTGCTGAGCAGCAGCAGCAGCAGCAATGAACTAGAATTTTCCCCTCGGCTCCAAGAGAATACTGCACTCAGATGGTCAACACAGAGTTCTTTGAGGACCAACTGTGTGTCTGGTGAAAAGAGAGTGAGTTTAGATATAATTTTGACTCAGGAGACTTGAATTTTATTAAGAAAAATTAAATCCTCGAGTCTCCAAAGAAGTCAGAACTTTACAGTTCCCATTTGTTGCATAGCTCTTGAAAAGGTAAAACATGAGCCTTTAGGTCACCAACTTCCCCAAGTGGCTTTAGTCCCAGCTCTGACCCAGAGACAATAATGTCATCTCCCATAGAAACTAGTCTGCTTCTTTTAAAATGGATATAATGCTAACTCCAAAAATGATCTCATGAGGTGGTTCTGAGAATTTTGGGCAACGCAGCCCAGGGAAGTATTCTTGATAAGATTTGAGTGCTACATAAACATGAACTTGTGGTAACAGCACTAGTATTAGCTCTTCTACATTCCTGAAAGATGACCGAGAGGGGTCAAAAGTGATTTGAATCACTTCAGTTTTCACCCAGAGAATTTGTATGAAGTTGGGATAGATTTTTATCAAACAAGGCCCCTTAAACTTCTTTTTTTCCCCATTAGATTATTTTTACTTGGAAGGTTTCTTAGAGGACTGGCTGACCTCACTTCCCATATCTTTGTTTTTTTACCAGCTGTTATGTATCATTTTTCTCCATCTTTATAAAGAGGCCTAAGGGATGTTGTGTTCTGGTAGAAAGATGAAAGACAGCCTGCTTGACCCCAGGTAGGCTAGCCCACATGAGCCAGTCCACATAAATTTTATATAAATAAATTTTATATAATTGCATATATGTGTAATACAGGGCACATTTCTATTCTTCTCTTTTGTAGCATCTTTAACATTTCACAATTTTTTACCAAAAATAATGTTAACATATTTCCTTACATTGCCATTGGATACCTTCATTTTCTTTGGAACTCAAACCTCCCCTGAAACTAAACACTTAAAACTGCAGAAGTCTGTTGAGATTTTTTCTTTCTTAATATATAAATCAAAGTAAGAAGCCAAATACATTGAAAAGACGATCTCATTTTAAATAAGTGAAATTAATATTTGTACAGCACTTTATAAGATACAATGTGCTTATAAACATATCATTTAATCCCTTAAGTATCATCATTATCGTCATCATCATCATCATCACCACCACCATCATCATCACCATCACCATCATCAGACATAAGGAAACGCAACCATTGAAGGAACATGCCCAGATGGTGGGTGATGAAATGGGGTAGAAACCCAAGGATGGCCAATTCCAAATCCTGTGTTCTTTCTACTATTTCATTATGTTACCTCATGTCAAAATAATAACAGCTATAGTAACAGTTAACCTTTCCTGGGAAGTTTGGACGGGTGCTACTATGAGCCTAAGCACTTTAACTGCATTATTTCATGTCAGTTCGCAAAAGTCTACAAGGTTTCTTTCTGCCCCTACAATTTTACAGATGAGGAAGCTGAGACTTAGAACAATTAATCAACTTTCCTGGCTCACACAACCAAGAGGGAGCAGAACAGAGACCCAAATCCCAGGCTGAATGACATAAGGTAAATGGACTCAACCACTAGATTATACTGCTTTTTGGTTGTGGGGAATATTCATATGAATTAATCCACATACAACATGATAACTTGAATTTTATTATAGGATTTGAAAACTTGCAAATTGAAACAAAAAATACTAGTGATTATGTATAATCAAGATAGGGATAACAAAGAAATTATTATCTACATTGTCCATGTAGACCAAATGCTCAATGTTAACAGATTCAAATATCTGATTAAAGCCATCCACATTACCTAACCTCCTTCACTAGATTCCTCCCCATTCCTCCCAGAAAGAGTTGTCTGTCTGTTCCAGTTTCTCCCATCTTGCTTCTTCCTAGCCTCTCAACCTACATGAGGCTTCGGCCCTACCTTTCCACCCACACTGCTCTTATCAAGATTGTCAATGACCCCTTAGTTATTACATTCAGCCATCGGTTCTCGGGGCTCATCTTCTCGTAGCTATTGGCAGCATATGTCGGGTAAATGGATAAAATCTTAAAAAAAAAAAAAGACAGCCTAGGAGAAACAAATTACAGCACAGCAAAGACCTCCCACTGGGTCAGGATATCATTCACGGACACACCTACTTATCCCTTCACACAAGGAAGAACCTTACCTTATTGAGGTGACTTAATTTAAAAGTTAGTAAGAATTTGGTCAACTTAAAATGCCTTAATTGTTTCTCACCTTGGGATTAGCATAGTTGGAGAAATACAAACATCCTCAAATTCATTTTTATATATGCACACATTAAAATTCATTCAAAAAGCAATGTACATACCATTTCCACTTTAATTACATTTAAATAATTTCAAGTTAAGCAACAAATAACTTGATGAGAAAAGGAAGGGGAAAATAGATCTGGTATTACTTATAGTTATGACTTCTTAAAACAGCTTTATTAAGGCGTAATTTACACATGATAAAATCCACCCATTTGAAGTGTACAGTTCAGTGATTTAGGGCCATAAAATTCACCCACTGTAAGTGCACGATGACTTTCAGTGAATATACATACAGTGTGCGACCACCACCATGATCCAGTTTGAGAACACTTTTATCACCCCAAAAAGATTCCTCATGTCAGTAAGCAGTAGTCATCCTCTGCTCCAAACTCCAAACCCAGGCAACCACTAATCTATGGTCTATCGGTATAGATTTGCCTCTTCTGGAAAATAGATACTAATTTTAAAGTCCTCGTATGGCCTAGATACCTAACTAAACCTTCCACATACATTATCTCACTCAGTCCTATGGTAACCCACAATAAATATATTATTATTTGCCCAACATTATAGATGACGAACTTGCGGGTGACAGGGTAACTAATGTGTCCGTCCAATGAGGGCCCACAGTCTCAATTACATGGGGCCACAGAATAACTTGCTTATATTTGAGGGCCTCCGACAGATAATACAATATAAGGAATTTACAGAATGCTATGAGCTAAAACAAGCAAGGAGGGTGAATGGTGCTCGGTCAGGATTTAATTGCATCACCACCTGCCATAACACAAATCAGCCCTCCAGGCCTGACAGCTGAGGACGATGGCTCTGGCTGACTCACACCTGAGATCTAGAAATGGAGTCTGCACTTGTCCTTAGCATCTATTTTAAAAATGAGGACCTTTCCAATTCTGACCTCAAAGACTCACATATCGCTGACGTCCATCCTAATGCAACACACGCCCATGAAATAGACAAGGATGTGGACCATGACAGACAGATCTGCACCTGAATTACTCTGCCTAAAATAGTTTCTAAAATCACGGTCAAGAATCTGTACAAGCCAAGTTAAGATGTTATTTCTGTAAGAACTACAATCTGTTGTACCTCAACAGGAAAAGGTCAGTTAGAGTTTCTAGGTTATTTTTTTAATTGGGAAAGCCGTACATGCACTATAATTTATACCACTTCTAACTGGAATATTACAAAATGTAGATCATACACAATCTAACATAAGTATCAGACTATCACACTGATTTACGGAAATGACCAGTTGGCTTCCTTTCATGAGGGCCTGATGCTAAATTTAAGAGAGAAGATCGTACAGCTTCTTTGGTGTCTTGTAACTGCAGCAGTGGGTTGTCTTTTGTTGAATAAGTCATTGACATCAAGTGACTGATGAAACAGAGATGAGAGCTTTGCTGCTCTGGAATACCACACAACTGTCAGTTCCCATGAGTACCCATACCTAAGCATCACTGTCAGGCTAAGAAAGGTCAGGAAAATCCATCTGAATCCTCCAGGCTAAAAATCAAGATGGAGGCTTCACTTGAACAAGTCCTTAGATCCCCACCGCCTGTCACTGCCAAGAATGAAGTCACTCGGTAGCAGACTCACAGCTCCTTATGCTTTGTGCAGCAAAGGCTGCTCCTTAGCAACCCATGTCGACAATTGGGTTGCCATGGAAACCAGAAAGCTCAATTTATAAAACTAGGAAACAAAGCAACTATAAAGGCAATATTAGACACAGAAGGTAACTCTATTCTTATCATTGCTGCTGAATTCCTACCAGTGGAATGGCACAAATATTTTAGTTTTAAATGTTTAAGGGGAAAAAGTGAATTTTTCAAGTATTACCCTCATCCACTGCATCTTTCTGAAAAAGGGTGACAAATACATTTTTAGAATTCAAAGGAGGAATAGCATAAAAGATTTGTGTTTAAAAAAAAAGATGGTTTTTGAAGGTAAAAAATATCTTTAGAATCATCTGCAAAATATAAATTCCTTCCAGATCACAAGGATAATTCTATACACTTCATTCCTGTATAAAACAAGGAGTTATATATTGTCAGGTTTGTTTCCATTACTTTTTATACACTATTACTATGGTTTTTCTGAATAACACATTTTTCTCATGTAGGGAGTAGTATATGGGAGCACAGAATGAGGGGAAATATGAGTGAGGATGAAACCAATAAACAGAGGCATTATTTATAAGCTACATCTGACTATTCTGGGAAATCAAGCATATGTCACATGCCACCAACTGCCTTATAACTTAGAACTCACAAACAATTTTATGAAGGCAAAGGAATGAACCATTTTTATGAAGAATTTCTCTGTATTGTCTGCCTCTCAAGATAGATCAGCATTTCTTTATTGCAAAGCCTTGAGTTATTTAACCTGTAAGTCTCAAGTCCTCAGACATAAAGCGTGGAGGGGATTAATAAAAATTAAATGATATTGTATGAATAATAGCCAAAGCACAGCGTAGAAACTTAATAAATGCTAGTGCCGTCTTACTGACCCCCTCTCAATATATCCTGGTTGTCTTACACCTATCGCACTTTTTTTTTTTTTAATCCGTAAGACTACTTTCTTTTTTTTAAGGAAAAAGAATGAATAGAAATTGTTGCATGGGGAAAAAAACAAAAAACAAAAAACAGTGTTTAACAGAGAGAAAATCATGTTTTGAAATTTATGCAAAGAAATGCTAACCGACAGGGTGCCCGGGCGGCTCAGTCGGGTGTCTGCCTTGGGCTCATGCAATGATCCCGGCTGGGGTCCTGGGATCGAGTCCCATATCAGGCTCCTTGCTCAGTGGAGAGTCTGCTTTCTCCTTTCCCTCTGTCCCTTTTCCTCTCATTCATGCTCTCCCCCCCCCCAAATAAATAAGTAAAATCTTAAAAAAAAAAAATGTTGGCTGACATCAGATTATCAATTCAGTATGTCAGTAACGTAAAAAAATGTCAGATTTCTTCTGCTCTTTGGAATAGGTAGAACTTACACTAGTATTTATGCGCACATTCACAACTGTCACATATCTTATTTTCAACTATCATTTTCACTTCCCTAGTCTTCCTTATTGAATGGAACCCGTGCGTGAAAAGTGCAGATGGCTCAATTCTCAAAAACAATCTGAATTAACGCGAGTAGTCATCTGCTCGATTCCTGAAAAGCTCTGATGGCCTTTGCGTTCTCCTTCCATTTTTTCTGCTATTCTGTGCCATTCTCTTCATGTAGTCCTGAGAATTCTTCCTCCACATATTTTTCAAACCTGGTTCTCCCCAGCAGAATAGAAAAAGACCCGGTTCTTATATGAGTACTGAAATTACATTAATTCAATGATCTGCAGATCCCCTGTCATCGGCACAGTGCCATTCCAGATGCAAGGGAAAGAGAGAGACATAAGAAGAGTAGAGGTTTAAATTCAGAAGGGACTTAGAGGCATCTAGTATGGTTCTCTGCGCCACCGGGTAAATTACCTCGTTCCAGCCCTGTTGACAATTATTCTGCTTCCCCAGCTACTGCATGTAGGAAATTCCTGATTCCAACAGCAGCGCCAATGGTGAGAAATTCAGATTGCACTAGCTGCCCTATATTTACCTGGGTAAAAATCTGCTCTTGGATTTTTTGGATAGAGCATGCTGTAACTTGTCTCCATCTTCTGCATTGGTCTCTCAGACGTCTGAAGATGGTCATCTTGTCCAAGAAAGAATGGACCTAGGCTGGGTGGCTTAGTTAATGAAGTGTCTGACTCTTGATTGGGACTCAGATCATGATCTCAGGGTCATGAGATTGAGCCTTTCATCAGGCTCCACACTGGGCATGGAGCCTCCTTAAGATTCTCTCTCTCTCTGGGGGGTGCCTGGGTGGCTCAGTGGGTTAAAGCCTCTGCCTTCCGCTCAGGTCATGATCTCAGGGTCCTGGGATCGAGCCCCACATCAGGCTCTCCGCTCAGCAGGGAGCCTGCTTCCCGCCCCCCCTCTGGCTGCCTCTCTGCTTTTTTGTGATCTCTGTCAAATAAATAAATAAAATGTTAAAAATAAAAATAAAAATAAAAATAAAAAAAGATTCTCTCTCTCCTCTCCTCCTCCCCCCACCCAAAAAGAAATTTCTTTTTAAAGAAAGAATGGATCAACACCTAGACTACATTTCCTTCTTTCACATCTTCTTAAGAAATCTCAAATCATTTAACCTTCTAACCTTATCTTTCTTGCCTGTAAAACAGATATAATAATCCTTCCATAGAGGGCTAAAGTGAAGGGGGAAAGAGAAAGAAAAGGACAAGAGGAATTTAGGCAGAGAAGTACAGAAAGTGGTGCCATTTCTTGAGCACTTGGTCCTAGGACTTCTCCAAGTGCTAAGTACTTCTCAACCAGCTACTGAGGTGCTCACCGTGTTTGGCCCTGTTTTACAAAAGGTTATACCTAGACTTGCCTAGAGTCATACTGCTATTAACTCGTAACCACTTTGCTTTATATCCTTTCTGCATCTCATGTTCTTTGCTCCCCTAATTGTAACATATGGAGTACCCATAATTATTTTCTAGGCCAAATGATGCCAGTTCAACAACTACCTCCTATGTAATTTGGATTCAAGAATTTTCAGCAGTCTACTCGCCCACCTCTGAATGCACACTCTTACCAACATCCCCCTGGAAATGGGTCACTGAGGCATTTCCATAACTGTGTACTAAGAGGGTATGAAATACCAACCACTCTGCTAGTGCTGGAGAAAGCAGAGGGGAATAGACAGTTCTTGTCCTCAGACAGCTGAACGTCTATTGGAGTAAAAGACATGTAAAAGGTACAAACATCCAGTTATAAAATAAGTCCTAGGAACATAATGTGTAGCCTGGTGACTACTATAACAATATTGTATTAAATATTTGAAAGGTGCTATGGAGTAAATACTAAAAGTTCTCATCACAGGAAAAAAATTATTAACAATGTGTGGTGATGAATATTAACAAGACTTACTACAGTGATCATTTCACAACATATACATTTATCAAATTATGTTGCACACTAAAACTAATATAGTGTTCTGTCTATTATATCTCAAATTAAAAATACACTAAAGAGGGGTGCCTGGGTGACTCAGTAGGTTACAGCCTCTGCCTATGATCTCAGGTCATGATCTCAGGGTCCTGGGATAGAGCCCTGCATTGGGCTCTCTGCTCGGCGGGGAGCCTGCTTCCTCCTCTCCCTCTCTGCCTGCCTCTCTGCCTACTCGCAATCTCTCTGTCAAATAAATAAATAAAATCTTTAAAAAAAAATACATTAAAGAAGCTTACTATTTAAGGGGAGATTACAACGAATGCTTTTGGAAAATAAATGATCACTCATTTTCCTTATGACCACATCTGGATTTCCAGATATCAAGTTTATATAAAATAGGGCACAAGTTTAAGTAGCTTTGAAGAAAGGAGTCAGTTAAAACAGAATTTCTTCTTGGGTTCTAGAACTAAAAATAAGCCTACATTTATCAGTAGGTACTGGAAAGGCAGTAGAATGAATGACTGTCTTAGCTTTTTCAGGTGTAAATGCTCTTGGCAAGCTTCAGCTCATGATCTTACTCCTTGGTGAATAAAATATCTTTCTTCATTTTGTGAATATCAATTCTTAATCATTTAAATGAGTCTTACATCTCTAGTAAGTTGCTTATCTGGTACTATTCCATCTCATCTGCTACACATTTGTTAATGGACCGATGAACCAAAATTTCCGTTCTATTCATTCAAAGAATATAGTCCAAAATTATCTTAGTGAGATTTGGTATGAAGGAAAAAAAAAAAGAGTGTGCATTAAAAGCTACTGATTCGTGAGATTCCACATGAAAATAATACAGTCTACCTTATCCACTACTTGGGGAACCAGTGGCATTTGAGAATCTGAATTTTTCAGATTTTAGAAAAAATGATACAGTACACATATCACACATTACTTGTCCCTGCCAGTGACTTCTGAGGCAGTTTCCCATGATCAGCATATTAGTATAGTCCACAGGGACATGTGTATACATTAACACTGGATGGGAGAAATAGGACTATAAAACAGCCTCACATCAACAGGATTCAAGTTTTGCCAGCAAATGAGTAATGACAAAATTCCAGTTTCCACAGCATTTGGGGACTGGGAATAGCACAAAAGGGATCATGGGTGTGTGTTTGAGGTGACTGAGAGTTAATGAAGAAGGAAGAAAGAAAAGGGAGACCAGGGCTAACTAGCTTGTGGAGGATACCCCGTAGGAGGGCGGAGAGGGAGAAAGGGAAGCAACAGATCAAAGGAACAGTGTACAAACCAAGAGAATATGGCTCCGATAAACCTCAAAGCAGGAAGATCAAAAAGAAATATCTGATAATGTCAAAAATCAAAACATAGAAATTAGGAAAAACAAGAAGCTTCTAGTCCATCTTGGATTCTCTTCCTTAGGTCAAGAATACTACAAAGAAAGAGTCATCAAGGTCAATAGCATTTTGAATCTGATGTGTCAGGTAATCCTTTAGTAGTAGTCAAAGTTCAACTATAATTGACCCTTGAACAATGTGGGGGTTAGAGGCACTGACCCCATGCACAGCCAAAAAAATCTCCATATAACTTCTGACTCCCCCAAAACTTTACAAATCGACCAAAAGCCTTACTAATAGCATAAACTATCAATCAGCACATATTTTGTATGTTTTCTGTCTTGTATATTGAATTCTTACAATAAAGTAAATGTTTTTCCATGGCACCAATTCTTCTTCGGTTTGCTTTCATTTCAGTGCCCATATCATAGAAGTGTCCATGTCAGAAAAGAAGTCAAAAGTAGCCTTGAATCATAGGAACCCTTCTGCCGGATTACTCTAATGTCAATTTGTTTTCTGGCTCAGCTTCTTCTGTGTCTTCTTTCTCATCGTCTGGCATTGGTTCTGAAGCCCTCATCTCCACCAAGTGGCCTTCTGTCCATTCCTCTGGTGTGATGTCTATTAGCATTTGAATTTCTACACGATCCATATCTTGAAACCCTTCACCCCGCCTCCAACCTTTTCTGCTATACCCACAATCTCTTTCGTGACTTCCCTCATTGGCTCTGCCATAAATCCTGCGAAGCCATGCACATCTGCACACAGTCTTCTCCAGCGGGAATTTATTCTTTCAGGCTTGGTAGCTCTCACAGCTCTTTCTGTAACAACAATAGCATCTTCGATGGTGTAATCCTTCCAGACATTCACAGTGTTCTCTCTACTGGGGTTGTGTTTCACAATGTTGACAATCCTCTCTATAGAGCACAGTGTGTAATGAGCCTTAAAGGTCCTTATGAACCCCTGAGTTACAGGCTGTAGTATAGACACTGTGTTTGGGGACAAGCAGACCACTTTGATGACACCTTCAGTGGTGAACTTATGGAGTTCTGTGTGACCAGGGGAATCATCCAATATCAAAAGAACTACAAAAGGCAGTTCCTTGCTGGCAAGATACTTCCTGACTTTGGAGGCCAAGCATCCAAGGAACCATCCAGAAGAAGAGGTCCTGTTGTCCAAGCCCTCTTGTCATACAACTGAAAGACAGGCAGCTGGTATTTATCTTCTCCCTTCAAGGCTCAGATGTTAGCAGCTTTATAAATAAGGGCAGTGCTGATCATAAACCTGAGTGCTTTGGCAAAAAACACTAGAGCCAGCCTCTCCCTTCCTGCCTCAAATCCTGCTGCTTGCTTCTCTTCCTTTAATAAATATCATTTGTGGTAATATTTTCCAGAATAGGACTCTTTTGTTTGCATTAAAAATCATTCAGGCAGACATCCTTTCTCCTCAGTGATTTCCGTAATGATATCTGGGAACTCTTCAGCTGCCTCTTGGTCTACAGAAGCTGCTTCTCTGGTCATCTTGACATTTTTTAAGCCAAACTTTTTACTAAAATCACCAAACTGTCCTTTGATAACATTAGCTCCTTCACCTCAATTTTGCTTTAAGTTATCCTATAATGACCTTAGTTTGTCTCAAATCATATCAGAGTTTATTGATATGCCTTTCTTATAGGAATCCTGCACCCACATAAAAGCTACATTTTCAGTACAAGATAAAAAGGTATTTCACAAAAAGTGCAAGGTTTTAGCGCCAGCTGGCATAGCCGCAGTGAGGACTCCACGCATCTCCTTTTCTTTTCTTACTACATTGGATAGAGATTGTGAATACTGGCAAACACCCTACAAAGCACAGGGCAGCCCCCTACAACAAAGACTTACCTGGCCGAAAATGTCAACAGTGCGGGGTCACGAAACCCTGCTTTAAATTTGGAGACTTCTGGTAGAAGGTTTGTATCACTCATATCACAAAATAAGTATTTCAATGCATATAAAAATTAAGCATAACATTAAATGGTTAGAATGAAAGCAATATTTTTTTTATTTTTAAGAGAAAAAATAGAATTAAATAATTGTTAACATCATGAAACCAACACTCAATTTGACTCAAGTTTATTTTTCTTCAAATTAGTCCTTTTTTCCTAACACCTCATTAATAGAGTCTAATATCATAAAGCCTTACGGAAATAATGTGAAATTTGAAGACACAATCATTACTCAGCATTTTATTAAACAACTTTTTGGCCAGATTATAAAAAGATCAAATGAAGCAGAAAAAAATTCAAAGTCACATATTTAAAAAAAAAATAAGTATGCTGAAATCTACTCAAGAAGACCACCAATGGTCAAAAGTATACAAGGCTAATGGGTGGCTTGGAAATGCAAATTTTCCTAGTTCCAATTTAAAAGTCGTATGTGGAAAATGTGGCCTTTAAAAGTAGGTCCTCGGGGCGCCTGGGTGGCTCAGTGGGTTAAGCCTCTGCCTTCAGCTCAGGTTATGATCCCAGGGTCCTGGGATCGAGCCCCACATCTAGCTCTCTGCTCAGTAGGGAGCCTGCTTCCTCCTCTCTTTCTGCCTGCTGCTCTGCCTATTTCTGATCTCTCTCTCTATCAAATAAATAAATAAAATCTAAAAAAAAAAAAAAAGTAGGTCCTCACTTCACAGAAATGGCCTTCTTGGTAAGTTTCATTGTTCTAGAAATTCTAACATGTCTGGGTGGAAGGCACTGGGGACCATGGTCTCTACTTCCTGTTCCCATCTCCACCACACTAGTACACGGTGTACAAAGGATAGCGTCAAGCCATTGTTTGACTATGCTCTCACCTCTTCCAGGAAAAAGAACTTAAGCAGAAAGACTGTAGAAATTAAGCAGAGACTGACTTAGACAGGCATCCCTTGGTTTCCTTTATCATTGCATTTGCTCCGGTCATCTGGGATAAGGAACAGCAATGCTATCAGATTAAAATGATTTGAAGAGAAGTGGTAGCATCCTACCAACAGCAGGCACTGGGTAAGCATTAGCTAATGAGGGTGGAGAGGCTTGCAATCTGCCCTCTCTAGATGATCTTATCTCCAGCGTTGCTATTTTAGCAATTACTCAGACTTGTCATTTGTCACTTAAATTCTCCATAAAGTGCATACAGACAAGCCATTTCCCCAGACTCTCTGCATCAACAAGGCCTGGTGGTGTCATCAAACGCCTCCTCTCTGAGAACATCAGCCAAACAGTTAGAGTTCTTGGTTAGACTACCCTAAGAGCATAGTTTTCAGTTTTCAAACCTCACTGCATTGGAAATTGGCCAGAAGCACTAAAGGTACTAAAACATTTTCATATGAAAAAGAGAGAAATTCATGTACTAGATTAGATGAAAACCTGATCCAGATAAACTCCAGCTACCCATATGGCATTTTTTCTTCTAAATCCTTCACTTTTCTTCCTTGCTTCCATGTGGACAGAACGGGATACAAGTAGATGGCCACAGTTAGAAAGACAACAGTTGCCTCAGAAACCCAACTCTTAGTGAGTCAGAGTCATAGGAAAGGGACTCTGACCACAAAAGCTGTTTCTTTAAAAACCTTCTGAACATAAGAACCTCTGAAATCTCAGTTGAATTTCCCAACCACACATTCAATGTTCAACAATGTACCCACACATTCCAAAGTGGTATTTAGAAAGTCTTTACGGAAGGGTAGTTCAAAGAGTGAACAATGCATTCTTCATTAGACCATAAGGAAGCATCTTATTCAAGGAGGAAAAGGCTAGGTTATTGTAAAAGACTAAGATTGTGGCCTCTAGCCCTAAGTGGTTTCCGTCAAAGCCTATAAATCCTAGGTCAGTGACCTCAAAGGGTGAGAAAACTACCTAAAATATACTGAAAAATTCTAGTGTGTTTTCAACTGTCCCATGTGTTCGAGTCTCTGCAACTTTTCTGCCATGTTAGAATTAAATAATCTGCTGGGCCCTTGTCAGTTCAACTCCAGTCCCCTAGCCTGACAGACCAGCCTACGGAACAAACAAAGAGGGACTCACTGTCTGTGATGACAATGAAAATTTAAATAGCTGTAATAAAATGTCGATTGCCTATGCTGCCAATTAATGACCATGCAATAATCAAAACGCAGGTGCTGTAAACTTTAAAAATGTGATGCCACAGGACTGAACATGGAATAGATTCTAAGAAACATACAATTGTGTTATTCACATTCTAGCTAATCTACAACATCACCACATAACAAGTAGATGATCCACGAAACTCCCCTACGAAGAGTATTTTTCTCTTACATTTTCTCATTCCTTTTTCTTCTAATTCAACAGATACTTATGTGTCATCCACTGTGGTATTTAGTATCTGGACTTTTTATCCCTACTCTTGGTCTTCTACAGTGAGGATAGGAAACTTGTTTCTTTAAGATGCTCTGTGCATTCTATTAAGCACAGGGTTAGTGAGATACATCTGCTGTCTCCAAGTCAACAGGTTCGTTTCCTCCTGGATTTCTCCAAATGTCTCTGTTGTTATTTTTGTACCTAATTAGAATGTGCTAGAAAAGCATAGAGATAGGTCAAATTGAGACTCCCCTTTCTCAAACAATTCTTATCTAAAGGAAAACTAAATTTGTCTCTTGACATTAAAAATAGATTAAAGCAGATGGACACTTGGGATTAGACTATCACAAAGGAAAAGTCAAATGATCCCTGAGGCTTTCAAAAACTTAGGCAGAAATGTTGATAAACATTTATGACTGATTTTCCCCTGGCAGAATGAAAAGCACGAGGAAAAGGACTACATGCAAGAATCACTGGATAGTAGCTAGGGACACCTCCTTCCATCTCCTTTATTCCTTTACAGTTCATGATCCTTGGATTTAGGAACTGGACCCCACAGGACAACAGCTGGATGTTTGATTTTTCAAGTGTCTGCTATACGTCACTGGGAACACAGGAATCAGATCTTGCAGAAATCTTTAAAAAAAAATTCTTATGTATCGTCCGCTGAAAGAAATGGTTAAAAAGCAGAGGCAAGAAAGCAACCTGAGGCTCTGGAAGTCTTCTTAGAAGAATCACTAAGCTGACAGCAGAGAGGTGGGAGGAACTTTATAAAGACTGGGGATAAAAGCCCAGATCTAGAAATAGTTATTCTATTTCAAGATTTGTCCTGTAGAACTGTACTTTACAAGAAGTTAATTACACTTGTGAAAGCTACAATCATTCTGTGATTATCTGTGTTCCCACTGAATCCCTATTACAACAAGGGATCAGTGTGTCACCTGAAGAAAAATATAAACCAAACAAGGAATAAAAACTGATGTGAGGGGCGCCTGGGTGACTCAGTCGTTAAACGTCTGCCTTCAGCTTGGGTCATGATCCCAGGGTCCTGGGATCAAGCCCCACATCCGGCTCCCTGCTCAGTGGGAAGCCTGCTTCTCCTTCTCCCACTCCCCCTGCTTGGGTTCCCTCTCTTCCTTTCTCTCTGTCAAAAAAATAAATAAATAAAATCTTTAAAAAAAAAAAAAAAAGAACTGATGTGAAAGCAGCAAACCAATGCAAAACAGTCTTCACTACTATTGATTATATGGCACTTAGTTTAATTTCTTTTTAAACTAAGCCTAGCATAGATTTACATATACCACTTTTCCATCAAAAACTAAATCAAATTACAATTCCCTTCTCAAAAAAAGTTATGTGGTTCTATAAGTCAAGATAAGACTTTGAAGCCAAAACTACCCTACAAATATATACCACCTGTCAGGGAAAACCAATGTCTTATTACCACCTTATTGCCAAAGATAAATTATTAATAACTGATGTTTTCTTGAAGTATCCACTTTTAGATAAACCTAGATACTATAAATATGCCTGAGGACTCCCAAAGCAATATTTGTTATCAATATTTTAAAATAATGATTTTTTATCTCAAAATTTATGTAAATGAAATGTACTGATTTCTCCACCACCCCTTGGAAAAGTCTGAAACAAAGCCTATGTGCCCTAAAAGTTGTTTTTGGAGATTTTACTTTTTATCTTTGTACTTAAAACATATGTATATTGCAAACAAATCAAATGATGCGAAACAAATAAACCCTTTATAGACTTCAGTCCCACTATCTCTCTCTCTCACTTTATTCCACATGGATACACTTCTTAGGGGGTTTTATTATTATGATAATGATAATGATGATGATGAAGGAAACCATACTGCACATATTCTACAAACTGCTTTAGTAAAGGTAGAAATTATTTTTTTTAAGATTTTATTTATTTATTTTAAAGATTTTATTTATTTATTTGACAGACAGAGATCACAAGTAGGCAGAGAGGCAGGTGGGGGAAAGGAGGCTCCCTGCTGTGCAGAGAGCCCGATGCGGGGCTCGATCCCAGGACCCTGAGATCATGACCTGAGCCGAAGGCAGAGGCTTTAACCCACTGAACAACCGAGGCGTCCCAGGTTTTCTTTTTATTATTTGACAGAGATAGAGAACATAAGTAGGTAGAGTGGCAGGCAAAAGGAAAGGGAGAAGCAGGCTCTCTGATATGCGGGGAGCCCGATGCGGAGCTCGATTCCAGGACCCTGAGACCATCACCTGAGCCAAAGGCAGCTGCTTAACAGACTGAGCTACCCAGGCACCCCGAAGGTAAAAATTATTGATAAACCAAGGTTAGACACCAGCTCTGTACCACCATCCCCACAGAAGTAAAAGTCCACCTACAGTCATCTGACAAGCTTCCACAGTAAAATTCCCATAACCGCCCATGTTTGCCACCATTTACCCTCGCACTGTCCCTCAGTGCCTCAAGCCCCCAAATGCCTACGTACTGTTCTTTGTTGCGCTATCAAGTGAAATGACAGTCAGGATACACCAAGAAAGCTACCATCTGCCATGAAGCACAGTAAGCTTGCTCGTTGCTAATGAAGCCTGGAAAGGGCAAACCGAGGGTGAGACAGGCCCAATGGGCATCTCATGAGCGCTTGGCACTGACTCCGGAAGCTGCCCCCTCATTCTCCCTTTGGATTCTTATTTTCTCGATATTCTAGCGACGCTGAATAGACAGGAACCCAAAATGGAATATTTCATTTGCACATTGTCTATTTTCAGTGAGTTACCCAGTAATAAGATACTTTTGTGAAGAAATACTTAAGAGAAAAATCTCTACACAAACCACATCTGCAGCACTCACTTCAAGAGCAGACACTTTTGGGGTACCTGGGTGGCTCAGTGGGTTAAAGCCTCTGCCTTCGGCTAGGGTCATAATCCCAGGGTCCTGGGATGGAGCCCCGCATCAGGCTCTCTGCTCAGCAGGGAGGCTGCTTCCTCCCCTCTCTCTCTCTGCCTGCCTCTCTGCCTACTTGTGATCTCTGTCTGTCAAAAAATAAATAAATAAAAATCTTAAAAAAAAAAAAAGAGCAGACACTTTTAATAAAAAATTCCTGTTCCCACTCTGTATCAGGTAGAAAGCGCTCCTCTTTCACCAGCTACAGCTGGACCCTCTTCCTGTGTTTGTTTCATTCCCCGTTCATCTCAGCAGCGAGGGTCCGTGTTTATCCATCTGACATCACGGTTTGCCAGTTATGAGCGTTATTTAATTAGTTCCTTCAACAAATCAAGTCAGTGTGGGGAGCTGTTTCTGTGACTTAAAACACTACCTGTGCTAGCTGTCTGGAGTTCACCTCGGCACAATCCAGGATCCCCTGGGTTCCAGAACGCCTCAGGAATTGGGACAAAGCACAGGGGAGAGAGAAACAGTCCCCAGACAAGTCTGCATAAGATTTCAGTGCTTCACACTTCAGCTGGAAATAAACTGTTTTCTGGACAGCTTTTGAAACACTGTGTAAGTGACAGCGACTGCTTGCAGATCACCCAGGTGGGAAGTAAGTGGGCAACAAAACAGGACATTGATCTTCCAGCAAAGGTGTTGCCACAAAAAAAGAAGCTCTTGTCATGTGATTTCTTTACCCATGTGGCAATGAAGTGTTAGGTAATGGTGTGAGGTAATGATTGGGTAACCGATATCTGAGCATCTCCTACGGGAAAGCATTGGAGGGGCACAGACCCCTCCTCTGACTATAAGAAAGTTGCAGTCTAACGACAGATACAGATGTGTAAACGTGTGACCAGAAGACAAGGCCATGTGGACTGCTGGCGCCAGGAGGTACTCTGTGGATATCGACACCTTTGTCCCACTGAGAAGCCTCCTGGAGGCTGACATTTGCTCTTCTCTTATCCTGACTCTCTTCCAACATGAGAAGGGCCTGGCTGGGGGTTGGCAGTGTGAAGTAGATACTGTGTCCGGCTGCGGACACACCCTTCTCCCAGGGCTCCAACAGGGTCCAGAACAAAGGTCCCCAGGAAATAAGGAGAAAGCAATGAAGGTGGTTAGAGACCAGAGAGAGACACAGAAGCTGTGTTTTTTTGATGTTAGCAAAAATGGTATGGTAGCCCTTGAGTAACACCAGGATGCCCATGCATATAGGATGCTTTGGCTGAGTCTGAATACATTTTTTTTTTTTAAGATTTTATTCATTCATTTGAGAGAGAGTGTGTGTGAAAGCAAGAGAGAAAGTGAGAGAGAGACAGAGAGCACAGAAAGGGGAAAGGGTAGAGGGAAAAGGAGAAGCAGACTCCGGGCTGAGCAGGGAGCCCCTCACGGGACTCGATCCCAAGGCCCTGGGATCGTGACCTGAGCCGAAGGCAGATGATTAACCCACTGAGCCACCCAAGTGCCCAACAATGTTTTTCTTAATGTGATGCAGTTAAATGATTAAGTTGGTGTTTCTTCAGAATTGAAGATTCAAATTCACTTTTGGAGACTGATCACTGACATATAATGAAAAACACCTCAAGGGCCTGTGTCTGTGCAAAGGCAAAGCCAATGTTCTGTCCTGGAAGAGGGGTCAAGACTGGAAGGAGCGAGCAGCCCCACATGGTAACGAGAGGGTGTCAGGTGAGGCGCAGCCCCGCACACAGCATTTGCTTTCAGGGAAATTTCCTTCTTCTTCGCAGGGGAGGGTCTGCAGGCAGGGGCCTGCATCCCAGGAGGAATGGGCAGACAGATGGAGGGCATTCCCTCTTTGAGCAGGTGGGCAAGTGCTCCCACCATGCTAGAAAGGAACGTGGCCCTGGACTTCAGGGGCAGTCCCGTGGAGGGTCCAGTTTGAAGGCTTTTCCCACATCTTGCTTTCATGTAAAAGCCTTCCAGAAGACGTTGTTAAATATCATCATTTGGCCTTCCCTCTGCTGTGCGGAGTGAGAGGATGGGCTCTTTTCCATGCTGGGGAAGAAGTGGTGCAGGGCAGAGAACCACAGTCTGGGGAAGCAGGTGGTAAGATGGTGAGCCGCGCCCTGCAGGAGAGCAGAGCGGCAGGGCGCGCAGAAGGCAGGTGAGGTGTGGAGAGAAAGCCAGGGGGCCTGCGGGATGTGGAAGGGTCCCCAGGGGTACCTGGGCATACTGAGGGAGTGGAATCTTAACACTGGCACTAAGAAAATATCTGTATCTCTCCACAAGCCCAAATACTTCATTCTGTTGTTAATGAGCCCCATGACAACCACATTTCCATTTATGTCTTAGCTCATAATAACTGGAGAACACCAACGATTCTTAGCCCAGCTTTCCAGTGCAAACATTTCCTCAGTACGTTAGTTAAATTCCTTCTCACCTCTCATCTCTATTCCCATGTTTGTATGGATTTTACATTTTCCTGAACACTTTTTTTTTAAAAGAATTTATTTATTTATTTGACAGAGATCACAAGTAGGCAGAGAGGCAGGCAGAGAGAGAGAGGAGGAAGCAGGCTCCCCACTGAGCAGAGAGCCCCATACAGGGCTCGACCCCAGGACTCTAGAATCACCACTGGAGCCGAAGACAGAGGCTTTAACCCACTGAGCCACCCAGGAGCCCCTGAACACTTTTTAAAAAACACAAAATACCAATAACCAATAAAAGAAATAAAATTTTAGTCTATATTTTTGAAAAACACTCCCAATTTATTTACCATCATTGGTGCTACTTATATATGCAAGTTTGAAAGAAAGAGTCTAAAATCAGTTTAAATGACTTTTACCAGAATCATTAACATGAATTAGAGTAGATTTTATATATTTTTTACTAATACTATCTTTAATGGGCCTGCTTTTTGGCCCACTTCAAATCACTCTTCCTCTGCATAATCTCCTATTATTTATGAATAAATAGGTAAGCTCCTCCCTGCTTGACTGGAAAAAACTCATATTATAAATAGTTGGGTGACGCAGGAGAAACAGGTCCACCAGCTTGGGACCCATTGGCCTGGTAGCCCTGGACAGAAACACAGGCCTTTCCCCAGGGTGTGTTGGGCAGTTGATAAGAACACAAACTCCTACTGGAAACAGAATCTGTATATGTTTCTTCCCTGTGCAACATTCTCCAATTATTCCATTCCCTCACAACCTTCTCCACAGGATCGTCATGGGAGCACCAGGCTGTCCATTTGTGAAATGTTCCTTTTTGCTTCAGGTTTCCCATCACCCACCTCTTTCTGCTGCAATTCTCTGGCAAAAGCACCTTCTCTCTTTCTTTCGCTCTCTCTCTCTCTCTATCTTTCTTTCTTTTCCTCTCTGTACAAAGAAACCTCCAACTGGCAGTGCTCGTCACTTATTTCTCTAGTTTCCTTTTTGTTTCTGAGGCACCGGCTCTTGCTGCACACCAATAACACCTTTAACCCAATTGGATTTTTTTTTTTTTTCTCTCCAACAGTTAAGCTATGAAACAAGACAAAGTCTTGTTTCCTCTGGTACAAGAGTACCACAATAGCTAGTGGGAAAGGCTGATGACACTTTGATCTCCACTTACCAGCATGAAAGAATCAAAGCTTTTTACTCTGCTGGTGACTAATCATTACTGTGGTCCAACTGGAGGGGATTAACAAATATTAGCAATCCAGAATGTGTTTTTTCAATTACCATAGTCCCCAAATGTGCCACATGCTTTGTGGGAATGAACATCATATTGACAACCTATTGCTGTTAAAGAAATGGAACACACTTTGTCTTGATAAACCATCAGATGCCCTACAGCTGATAAAACAGTTGTTGGTTTACTGATGTGGGAAGGAAAGGCACTCGGACTTTATTGCTCTGGTGAAGGAAAGAGACAGAAAGGAAAGGAGATGTCTATATGCACCATAGAAACTTGTCTTAAGAGAGGAGTCACTTGGAAAACCAGGGGGAGGGCACTTCAGGAAGAGGGATTAGGGCTGCACAGACCACTGGGGTTAGAAACAGTGAGCTTTTAGAGAAACAGAATTTAGGGTGTGCATGGAGAAATGGCAAGAAATGGGAGAAGAGGGTCCCCACCTGGAAGGAGGAGTCCTAACTTACTCATCTTTGCATCCTCGAAGCCTGGCACATGGTATCTTCTTATGTGACAGCTGCCTCAACCTCAGCTTTGAATCCACGTTTGGCCAAAAACATGGAAAATGCCAACCCAAACTTCAGAGAAACATCTTCTGTTTGCTTCTCTGTATGTTTGTAAAGTTAACCTAGAAAAGTTCTCTTAGTCGCAACATGCCCCAGGTGCAAATACGTATAAGAAACGAGGTACATAAAGAAAACAGTCACCTCTCCTAGTGTGAAATGTTCCATATGATTCCGTATGATTTCTTAGTGTCTACGTAGACACTAAGAAAGCTGCCTTGTCTTATAACTCCGGCTCCCCCTTCCCATTCTCACCACTACCTACCCATTCCTCCCCCGACTGCTCTCACTTTCCACCTATTGATCTACTTTCCTATTTCCTGTACTTGCTCCCAAGTCTCCCCAAATCCAATACACCCGTCATCATTCCAGGCCAGTCCCCTTGCTTCCTTACCCCAGGCCTTTACCATATGCTGTTCCTTTTGCCTAGAACGTCCTCTATCTGTGCTTCTTGCCAACATTCCGCAGACTTTATTTTGTTTAATTGCTTGGCAGCATGTGATACTGTTGACTATACACAACTTCAAACCTGCTTCATTTTTCCCACTGGAAGGCAAGAGCACGTCAGAGCTCTGGCTTTTACATGATTTTTCTAGCTGTGTTACACTGAATGTATTAAAACCCATCTAAAGCTCAGTTTCCTCAGCTATAAAAGAGAAAAAAAAGAACTTACTTCGTAAGATTAGTGTGAGATTAAGTTAATAATGGGTAGGAAGCAGGTAACACAGTCCCTAGCAGGCAGCAAACCGCTCACTGTGTGTCAGCAGCTCTTAGACATACCCTATTGTTTAGCTTTTTATACCACCTCTCCTCACCCTCCTGCCGAAAGCAGAGCCATGGCTCCCCTAGATGCCTTTTGTTTTCTTTTCCTTTTCTTCACTTCTCCCTCTCCTTGTCCACATCTAATCAGACCCAAAATTCTATAAACTCTACCTTCTAAACATCCCACGAATACTAGTCAGGAGTCCAGGCCGCACAAAATAGGCATGAACTGAGTAGAAGAGACCTTGAAAATAAGACAAGTCAAGATAAAAAGCAGCTATAGATAGGAAGGTAATGTTAACATCCTTGATAATTAGGTCTTATTGACTAAGGGACAGAAACAATAATAGGGCTTCAAAACTATTCACATGATGGGTCATGAAGTTCTTGAAATTCTTACTTCTGTATCAAACCTTAAATATATAATTGCTTCACATTACTATTCACTGAAAACAGGGGAGGCAAGAGTGCCCACATAGCTGATTGTTAAAGAGTTGGCAAGAGATTGGCAAATTATTTGGAAATCTCCCGGAATAATAAAGTAGAAATATTTTTCCTTTAGACGGACAGAAGTCACCGTGCGTGTAAAACTAAGACTCATTTAGCGGTACTAGGTCTTGGGATCTGTGAAAGGATATCTTGCTATCACGCATCTTATAGCTGAGGGTTCCCATATTAGCTCCGAGCCACTTAGTTAACTTTAGATATATTGTAGCGTGACTTCCATGTTTTAAATGAAAATGGTACTACGTGATTTAAGTACCACATGTTAAACATAAATTCCTTTCATGAATAAACATTTACCAAACATCTGATAAAATCAAAGTACCATGTTAGAGACACCGAGGCTCAAGATATTCCCACAGTACTGTCAGTTTCCCGACATTCAGCCACCTCTGAAATCCATTACCATGTACCCATCCTTTTTTCCCCAAGAATCCCTTCCCAGAACTATTCAACTTCTTGAACACCCTAAGAAAGCGTTAAATAATTTTGACATTTTTGAATGATGCTTATTTTAAATAAAATGTTTTAATGTAAATAAGAAATAACAAGAGAATTTGGATAATACTTGTGAAATACGAAGACAAAGTTTTTTCTTCCCAATGAACCCTTGTTATGTGTTTCCAAGTAATTTTAACTTATAAGGTAAATACATAATTGATCACAAAAAAAATGACTATACCTTATTTGCTATTAGAGTCAACTCTATATTATAATGTAGACAAATTAAAATATCCATTACAAAAAAAAACCCAAAACAAATATCTGCCTTTGTGACCTGATTTACACTTTGCACCAAAAAATATCACCCTGTTTAGTAATGGTCAAAGTCAACAGTTTTAACTTCAGTAAATAAAAACTAAAATTGGACAAAATTATCATTACATTTGCTCAACTACTAGAAACACTTTAATTTTACTATATAAAAAGTGGTATTATTATCACTTTATATTCTGCTCCTTATTAATAACTGCCTATACTTAACCAATGGTTCATTATGAATATAAATTTCATGATATATGGTTTAGAATAAGGCCAGTTTAAAGTTATATAACGGCCAAAACCATGCTATTCACTGGTAGTGTTTCACTGAATCAGAGGCCAACTCAGAAACAGGTCCTGGGGACTCTCAACTGATCACCACTCACTGCTCTGAAAGGATTCTGGACACACCTTCAGTGGCTCTAAAACTGATTCCTTTTTAAGGGTAAAGTTTTTAAGGGGTGCCTGGGTGGCTTAGTCATTTAAGCATCTGCCTTTAGCTCAGGTCATGATCACAGGTTCCTGGGATCGAGCCCCAGCTCCCTGATCAGTAAGGAGTCTGCTTCTCCCTCTGCCTCTATCTGCCACTCCCCCTGCTTGTGCTCTCTCTCTCTCTGTCAAATAAATAAATAAAATCTTCTTTTAAAAATGAGTAAAGTTTTTAAGTAGTAAATATGTTTGCAGTTTTTTTTTTAAGATACTAAAACAAACACCATTACTAGAACACATTCATGGGCCCCCTAAGGATTTCCAGAACCATCAGCTGGGAAGCACTTAACCATTTTGAAAATGTGTTGTCCAGAACAAAATGAAGAGCCCTGGTGAGCATCTGTTGCAAGAGAAAGTCCAATTTAAAGCCAGAAATGCAATTTCCTAGAAGGGCAAGAATTAGATGTGAACAAAAATGAGATGATCTCACAGAAACTAAAGGCTCGAAGAAAAGGAAAAAAAATTAAGGTGTGAAGGAAAATGGAGAAGAAAAAAAAAACTGGAGGGGCACCTAGGTGGCTCAGTGGGTTAAGCATCTGCCTTGGGCTCAAGTTATGATCCCAGGGTAGTGGGATTGAGACCCACATCCATATTCAGCTCCCTGTTAAGAGCTTTACCCTCTCCCTCTGTTTCTCCCCTTGCCATTTGTGCTCTTTTTCTCAAATAAATAAATAAAATATTTAAAGAAAGAAAAAATAGGGCACCTGGGTGACTCAGTGGGTTAAAGCCTCTGCCCTTGGCTCAGGTCATGATCCCAGGGTCCCGGGATTGAGCCCCGCATCGGGCTCTCTGCTCAGCAGGGAGCCTGCTTCCTCCTCTCTCTCTCCCTGCCTCTCTGCCTGCTCGTGATCTCTGTCTGTCAAATAAATAAATAAATAATCTTTAGGAAAAAAAAATTAAAATTTTTAAAAAAGAAAAAACAAAGTGAAGATGGTATTAAGAAGGACCCTGCCTTTGTGTCTTCCTCTGTACAGAAGCACGAGACTTTTTGTTTTGATAAAGAGGCAAATGCAAGAAAGCAAACCCCTGTCCAACTGAATTCAGTAATCCCTCCATGAAAGGAAATGTTTTCTCAAGAATCAGAAATTTCCTTGGCTAATTGAAGGCATGAAAGAATGCAGATGGCACAATTAACCCTCTCCTCTCTTTTTGGGTTCACTCTCTTAGTTGTATCAAGGAAATCACTACTAAATGCAAGGAAATGAAAAGTGATCTAAAATAAGATTTGATTTATATCATAGGATCAGTAAATATCAAATACATATAAAATCTCTCCCCTCAAAAGGATACAGGAATAAAAGACTGAACACTAATAAGCACATAGAAAAATTAAATGCCACCTCACCTGGGACGTACAGTTCTCTTGGGGTTAATATTCCCAGGTTGTGGCATTCATGAGATTCTCAAGGGAAGGTGATCCCCCAAATTTAAGAGCCACTGCTGTCGATGAAACAAGAAGTTAAAGACAAAGGGTTTTGGTTTGTTTTAAATCATTGGATTACTCTTTTTTTTTTTTCCATTTTTTTATTGTTATTCTTTGTTGTCAGCTTTGGATGAAGGAAATTATAATAAAGACCATTCATCTTAGTAACAGACTGAGCCCAAAAAGGGGGACCTTAAAAACTGTAAAAAAGTTACAGTTTAGGGACGCCTGGGTGGCTCAGTTGGTTGGACGACTGCCTTCAGCTCAGGTTATAATCCCGGAGTCCCAGGATCAAGTCCCACATTGGGCTCCCAGCTCCATGGGGAGTCTGTTTCTTCCTCTGACCTTCTCCTCGCTCATGCTCTCTCTCACTGTCTCTCTCTCTCAAATAAATAAATAAAATCTTTAAAAAAAAAAAAAGAGTTATAGTTTCTATACATGATTCTTTCCAATGTAGCCACCCAGCACCATAAATCCTTTGGTATTGTGGATGCGCAGATCACCAAGAAGGTAAGAAAGTGAGAAAACCCCGGATAGCAATCTGAACATCTCGTCCACCTCAAGATCGTGCCTAGAAATGAACCCAGGGCCTCCGGATCTTGGCCAGGGGCCCCTTCACTTCCCCACCCTGTAAGAAATCTCACAGGGGAGACTAAGTCTTGTTTTGTGTTTAGAGATGGCCTTGAACAGCAAGAAAAATGGTTTAGGAGATAAATATATGTATATAAATATTAAATATTATAGTGAATATAAAAGCCTTTCTGCACTCCAAAAGCCAAAAGCACCTGAACCCTGAATTATAAAAGCACCCAATGATGGTTCAATGAACAGAATCGCGCCCCACCCCCGGTCCCCCAGATGCTGCTCTACTGTATGGCAGCACAGTGGGATTCACAGTGAAGTCTCTTTCCTTGAGAAGAGAGAACTAGGTAATAAAAAAGCCCTCCAAGATCTTGAACAGTGAAGCAATGAAAGGACAAGTGGGAAAACCTCCATGGAGAGGGAAGACAGAGATTACAAAGTAATTGGATCTCACCCAGGAAACAGACAAAGCACATGGAAAGCATATTTTAACTATGAAAAGCAAAAAGATATACAGCTTGAAATACGTTAATATAATTTGAAATCTAATCAGCCTATAAATGGTATTCTGGACCAGAGCGAAGTATTGCCAGAAGGAGCGTGCAGAACGCAGGCGTGCCGAGCCACCCTAGGAGAGCACCCGGGGGGCATCGGAGGACAAGTATTACTCCATCCTGCCATGAACATTCACTGTTTTTCCTCTTAGTTGCCTAAGTTTGGAATTAATTCAGAAAGGCCATATGTGCAAAGAGTGCGAAGATAATACGTGGCTCACTGTGCTAAAACCGGCTACATAATCTTCTCTGCTGTAAGTTACTCATAAAACCTCAGTGAAACCCAGGTCTCTCCACACAGAGCTGCAGAGGATGAAGATCACAGGGAAAGGTTAAAGCAGGATGTACTTAGTAAATCCATAATTATACACATGACTTCAAAGGTAAAAGAGAGTCTTTTCTATACATGCATCTTGAAAGGTGAGGTCAACACTTAGAAGCTAAGGCAATTTAAAAGCAGCTCCGTGGTTGTTAGGCTGGGGTTGGGAGTGAGGGATGACAGACAGTGGGCATATGAGGAACCTTTTGTGGTGAAAGCAACCTAACACGGGACTAGGGTGATGGCTGTACTATTCTCGAAATTTCTAATCATTGAAAAGTATGCTTACAGTGGATAAATGTTATGACATATACCTTAATAAAGCTATAAATATTTTTTTAAGATTTTATTTATTTATTTGACAGACAGAGATCACAAGTAGGCAGAGAGGCAGGCAGAGAGAGAGAGAGAGAGAAGGAGGAAGCAGGCTCCCCACAGAGCAGAGAGCTCGATGAGCCGATGAGCCGTAGGCAGAGGCTTTAACCCACTGAGCCACCCAGGCTCCCCAAGCTATAAATATTTCTTAAAGGTGACGTGTTAGGGGCACCTGGGAGACTCAGTTGGTTAAGCGTCTGCCTTTGGCTCAGGTCATGATCTCTGGGTCCTGGGAAGGAGCCCCATATCAGGCTTCCTGTTCAGTGGGAAACCTGCTTCTCCCTCTCCCTCTGCTGCTCCCCCTGCTTGTCCTCTCTCTCTCTCTCTTCCTCTGCCAAATAAATAAATTAAATCCTTGAAGTTGACATGTTTAAAAACTCAACAGTATTCCCATTCTATGAGATAGCTGTACTTCTTGGTGATGAGTTACATTAAGAACATTCTTTTTCCATTGTTGTGAACAGAAATCTTTATGACAGCTTTAAAAAAAAAAAGTCTTGGATGTTTTTTTAAAATTACTGGAAATGGATTAATTTCATAATCAACTATCAAACTAGGAAGAAAAACTGAGAAGAAATGGAAGCAAGACATTTCAGTAGCTTTCTCAACATTTACTACTCTCTTGGCAACCCACTCAATCTTTCCTATTGACAGATCACTAGAATTTGATAATCTCAGAAGGGAGGTATTTTTAAACTTCAATGCAAAAAGTAGATCAAACAGCAATGAATCATGAGCATTCTCACACACACACACAAAAAAGGATGCGTATGAATTTTATATACTCAAAACATTTTCAAAACACTACAGAAAGCCAGGTATGGCACTGTGGCTGTGAGTGTTGGCCTCCAACAAGTACTAACCACGTGGGTAGGCTTGTTACTTTCTCCTCCCCAGTTCCTGCACCTGTAAAATGGCGGTAACAATGGTGTCCATCACACAGTTTTGTTGAAATG